>NW_026249943.1:0-1401360 GCF_024043155.1 Alternaria arbusti
GAGTCCTCTGGGTCTCGCAGCTGCC
Organism: Alternaria arbusti; assembly: GCF_024043155.1. NCBI lineage: Eukaryota > Fungi > Ascomycota > Dothideomycetes > Pleosporales > Pleosporaceae > Alternaria > Alternaria arbusti. Next base: position 26 of record NW_026249943.1, read on the forward strand.
CGGGAGCGTGAGGCTGCGAAACAAGACGAAGCCGATCAACTCTGACTCTCATCGGAGTGCGATGCGATACTTTGGTTCTTCATCTTCGTCCTATGGTCTTTCCAACGCATACCACAGAGTCACTACAGCTGCGCCGTGAGCGCACAATCAACATCCGATACCATCAACTAGGCTATCCATTATAACATGCATTACTACAATCACGCAACTACATCTTCCTCCGACCACTGCGAAAGGTCCTGGGGAACAGAACCGTATAACGCACTGCTGCGCTCATGATCAGGGCACCCTTCATTCGCCTGGGAAAGGAACAAGGCTTGCTGGTTCGAGGGCGGTGGATTCAGGGATTGTACAGCAGGGCTGCACGCCTCCTCTGCGCCAGCACCCGTATCCTCCTCGCCCTCCTCCTCCTCCTCGTCCCCTTCGTCCCTGTCTTCTGCCTCTTCGTCCTCCTCCACTTCCTGACTGTCAGGCAAAGTAACATTGCTGAAGCGGCGCGATGCGACCGCACTCTGGGTGGGCTCGAGATCGGACTGACCTATCTCGCTGACGCGCCCATGCATCGTATGAGGTTCGAGAAGGGAAGCAAGCTCGTCACTTGCCTCTACGTCCGGGTCTAGGTCTTCGGCGAAAATCTCCAGAGCGAGACGATCGGCTGGCGGCAGCATGTTCTCCGCGAGTCCCTCTACCACACCGCTGACACGCGTGGACATGACCTTTACCAGCGGACGGCAGTGCAGAATGAGACGAATCCACAGCGAAAACAACTCATCCGTTAACGTGCGTTCAATGTACGTGTTGGGCACACGCGTGGGCGGCAACAGGGCGAAAATGCCACTGCCAAACGCTGCCTCAAGGGAAAGCCATCGCTTGCCGTGTTTCAACGTGCGCTGAAACCACAAAAAGTGAGGATTAGAGCGCTTTGGTTCGCCAGAGGAATCCAACTCTTCGAAGAACTGGGCCTGAATGCGTTGGCGCGCGTGCGTCGTTACGCCGTCTGGGTCGTCGCCGAGGCGAGATTCATAATCAGCGCGCAGGCGCGCTGCTGAGTAACGACGCTCGATGGACAACCTCGCGCCCAACTGCTCGCACTTTTTGAGATGGCGATAGTGGTACCGAGACGAGGAACGACCTTGCCTTTGCGTAAGGCGGCGCACAAGTGTCTGCGAGGGGCGCTGGGAAGACGGCGCTGAAACCTGCTCAGCATGTTGCTCGCGCCAATTCTGTAGACTGAGCTGCAACTCTCGCAGTGCGTCCGAATTCCCGACTGTGGTCGCACGACGCACCACCTCGGCCATGACAGCGCTGCCGACCCCTTTGCCCTCCGGTTGCGCGCCGGCGAACCGGAGCCATTGGGCGCGCTCGTTGTTGAATAGATCCTCCTCGCGCGCGTTCCGTTGCGCCTCTTGCGAGTTGTGCCAAAAGTCACGGTATTGAAGTTTGGCCTCCAACTGCCGCTTCTGCTCCGCGCTCCGGGTGTTCGAGGACCCGCCGCTGCGGGCCTGCTTAGAAGGCCGACTGCCGTCCGAGTCCTCATCGGAATCCCCTTCTGCACGTGATCGCTTCTTCAGATCCCGGACGCTCTTCAGAAGAGGCTTCTGCCGCGCGACGCGGCAAATCCACTGCAGCGCTGCCCACGGAGTGGGAGCGACAAAGGTAGACCGATCGGGGTTCAGCGGGTCGAGTAGCCAACAGACTTCTTCCTCTCCAAGGTGATCCACGGCGGCAAGTGTCCGCAGTTCTTCGGCCGTCACCGCCAGCTTCTTGAGATCGCATGATGAGAATAAGGTAGCGACGTCAGACATGATGGAAAAGAGATGCCGTAGATCCTACCCAAGGACGGGGTGGGGAGGGAAGAGGAGATGAAGACGACGCGACACAGACGATAGGCATCATGCTCGGCCCTTAGCAGGCTCTAGAGACGACGGTTAAGCAGGGCTGCAACGGACCCTAGACATGGCTGCACCGCTAGCGACCCTCCGTTAGGGGCCGTGGCACGCACGCAGCACGATGGTCAGGTCAACGCCCACGGCAGCCTCACCACCGACGTTGGCAACAATGTGGATGCAGATAGTCCCTACAAAGCAAGACGACGTGCGCGGGCAACATCACACACCAGAGGGACAGGCCTCGTAGCAGCACCATGAAAAACCCGGCGCCATCAACCCCTGGACTAGCGCCGAACGCTAAGAAACGGAAGCGGACAGACGCAGAGACACCATACCGACGCGTTGTGACAACGGCGCTCCTCGCGTGGGCAAAAGATCAAAGTTATTGGAACGCGAGGCGAGAGAGTGCAGTGCAACTGGAAGAAGACGACGCATTCCGAGACCTCCTCCTATACGATATGCACATGCACGATGAATGGGAGGACAGAGAGCGAATGGCACTGTTGGAGCGGGACGGTTTGAGACGAGAACACGACGCGTGGGAGGAGTGGAACCAGATTGGGCAGGCCATCTTGGACCAAGAAGAGGACGAGATGTACTGGACGTGTGACGAGGGCGGATCTTCTCCGTGGGGCAGCGAGCTGGGCGACGGTGCCTGGTGAGACCGAGCCACGAACGGTCCACGAGCTAGCAGGCGTTGCAGCCGTCGCGTGCAAGACACGCTAACGCTGCAGGCAAGCGCGATACATGAGTATCCGTGCACGCGCTTAAGACGACGGCGGCATCCAAGGTTCGCGCTACTGCAGCAGCGCTGGTAGGAATAAGGCGGGGTGCAACGTCGCCAACGTCATCCACGTTGGGAACGCCGACGAGACAGCGATCCCACAGAGGCATGGGTGGTACACGGGCAGGAGATTGCGGGAAAAAATATGCCAAGGTGCGCGTGGGAAGGGCAAGGCTCATAGACAATGAACTTGGCTTACAGGCCTCCACAGCAGCAGTACCGCTGGCAGTGCTACACGAACAGAGAAAATGCGTGTGCAGAACGAGCTACTAGCCTACCAAATGCGCAAAAGACACAAGAACGTACGAGGGCGGCCATGGTGGATTCGTCTCCCGGAGCCGAGCCCAGCGTAGGGAGCGCGCCCAACACGGTCGGGATATGGCGCAGCAACAGGCTCTCGAAACCTGTTCCCTGGCAGGTGTACCCTGTCGCCGGAGCATCCGAATGACGGCTGCAGCGACAGAGGCCCAGCGTGGGCGTTCCTGCAGCTCGCGGAGCTGTGGGAGGGAGCACATACGCTGGAAGACTCCGCGGCACGACAACGGTCCTAAGCATGTTCCCTGGCAGGTGTACCCTGTCGCCGGAGCATCTGAATGACGGCTGCAGCGACAGAGGCCCAGCGCGGGCGTTCCTGCAGCTCGCGGAGCTGTGGGAGGGAGCCCACACGCTGGAAGACTCCGCGGCACGACAACGGTCCCAAGCATGGTTGCAAGGTTTCGCGACTATTGACCAAGAATAAAGGATAGCGCGAGACGCGTCAGAAAGATGATACTAAAGTAGCAATACCAACGCGTGAATACACACACAAAGCCAACGCGTTATACAAGAGAAAAGACACAGTGGTACACATACATACCTTTTGCAACAAAATCTACTTCCAAACTCAAGCAACACGCTTTCTTTCTAACTACCGACCATGGACTATCCCATGTTCAACGCGTCGGGCATGTACGGTACGTAATAACGGGCATCGCGGTGTCCATAGTGCACGTTCTGACGGTGCCTAGGTGACGACGAGTTCCTGACCACGACGATGGACGAGTTGGTGAACCCTGTGTACGCCACCACCGACATGACGGACCTGGACGACAATGGGTGGGAGCTCGTAGCCGGCGGATTTGGCTTCCCCGACGAGCAATACGACTTCTGTCTTGACATGCCAGACGGAGTCCCCCCCCTCGATATCAGCTGCGAAGCGGCGGTGGACGAAGGAGCGTTCCTCCTCTCACGCAGCGAGAGCGGAGACGCGTCTGCGTCCACTGAGGCGCCATTGGTACAGCGCAGCGAGGGCGGAGACGCGTCTGCGTCCACGGACGCACTGTTGGAACAGCGCACCCTCGCTTGGTATATTCCCGTGCCGCAAGCTTCGCACGGACTCTTAGTGTGCACGCTATGCGGCCAGGCGGTGGGGTCGACAGGCACGAAAGCACACGTGAGAAGCCACTGGCGCAAAGGTAGACACTCTCCGGAGGCGACCGATGCCGAGCTCGAAGCGGTATTCGAGTTCTGGGAAGCCAACCGCGAGAACTTGGGCCGTGGCAAGGATACCTGGATCGCACCACAGACACTACCAGAACCGATTCCGTTTATCGCCGTAGTGAATACGTTTCTGTGTCCTGTGGACGACTGCAAGAAGCTCATCCCCGTCTCCAGGGGTGAGACGAAAAAGCCCGAATCTGCCTGGAGAGACCACTTGAGGACCCAGCATGGGATCACCGAGTTTGCGCGCGCCTGCCGTCCGGGCAACGCGACCGCGCTGCAGACGCGCCTCGACAACCAACAGCCGGGTAGCGATGTACCAGCGTGGGGCAAGGCGGTTAGAGCACAGCGGGTATTTGGTCAAGGATGCTATGTCGCCCTGGCTTCCCAACCAGAGGCGAAGCCAGCTCCTCCAACAATCGAGTTGCTGGGAGTCTTCGCCGGGCTGAAGCAGGTCGTCGCAAGACAGGAAAAGCAGGGGCGTCTACATATCGCTCCACCTAGTCGATATGAGACGAACCCTTGGGCGAAAGCCATTGGCTTCGCCGACACCATGCAGGGGCTCCACCGCATCAACGCAAGACAGGTGCTTGATCGTGCAGATGGGGATGTAGACGAGACCTCTGCAAAGGTGTTTGATATAACAGGGACGCTGCTGCTAAAGTGTCATGCCGCCCTGGGAAAGACAGGGGACTATCGACGGAAGATGTTGGGGCAGGTGGACCCGGGAACGCCCGTCATCAGGCCCGTCGGCCCCTACGAGGCGGACACCACTGTCAAGACAGCTGCGAGGGTGGTCCAGCAGTGTCTGTCGTTTTTTACGCGGACACAACAGAGCAGCGAGGTTCGTGCGGAAGTGCCAGCGTACGTGACCAATGCGGAGGTGGATGCTGCATGGACCAACTTGCGCGAACATCTGGAGAGGGGGGTAGAGGTTGACCTAGTCGGCCGGGAACGATTGCCTAATGGCACCGTCCTTACCGCGCCAGAGAGGCTGGTGCTGGCGTTGTTCGTGCAACTACTGCGGCAGACCGCCGACGACACTGAGTCGTCTGAGTTGGGCCTGGTAGTGGCGCTGACGGTCCTGGGAATTGTACCCCAGGAGGAGAGATTCAAAACCGCAAACGAGTACAGTTCGATGATGACGCACTTCACCAAGATGGCCCGGTGCGCGGTGAACGCTATATGTATCGACACGGCCGAGCTACGGGTCCTGGTGGAAGAGGCACTTATGACAAACGTCAACACAACCATGGCCTGGGTTACAGACAGGAAGCGGTACGCACGCGCCGTGCATAAGGCGCACCGACAGCCCGGCAAAATGACATGGCTCGAGAAGGACCAGGCCTTCCTGTACGGGGAGCACCGGCTTGGCCTCCGCCAGCTAGGCCTTATTGTCGCAGGTCTGCTGGAAGAGCAGCGGAGTGTTCTGTGCAACGAGTTGCTGCGTGTCGACAGCCTGGACAACGTGCCGACAATCCCTTGGGAGCGCTTGGTGGATGTTGTGCGCAATGGCGCGTTTGAGAGTTGCTGGACGGATCCCGTGAACGACAGGGCGCTGGCGCATGGCAACGGCTGGCTTGAAGACCACATTGCCACCACGTGCGCGGACGAGTTTGCGGACGCCACCAAGTCGCGTATTATGGACAGGGCGGTGGTCAACTACCGTCACAGCATGGAGAAATTTGCGTCCTCCGGTGTCGTGCAGGCGGTCTTGGGAATGACAATGTCGATGCGCGCCACAACCGCAGCCACCATTCGCTGGCGCAACAACGACAATGGCAGCGAGAAGCGGAACTTGGTGGTGCAGCGCGGCCGCTTGACGTTGGTGGGAGGGTATACAAAGACCTCCTGGGCCGGGCACGAGGCCCCTATGCATGTTCTCCCGGACGAGGTGGCACAGCTATGGGGTTTGTACGTATGGCTTGTGTTGCCGTTTTGGAAACTGTTGCAGGCATCGTCTCCGCTCCAACATAAGGAGCAAGACCAAGGCTTTCTCTTCCAACTACCGCGAGGGAAGCGAACAGACGTGGCAAGGTGGGCATCGCCGGCGGTGTGCCAAGCCACCGCGACCGTCCTCGGCAGGGGATTGACATTGCAGCCTGCGAGGCAGTTAGTTACCCAGTTGGTATTACGCTACATACCAGCTGATATGGTAAACGTGAGAGGTCTCGCGCAAGACGCGGACGGGCTCCAGGGAGGGGCGGAGGCGGTTCTGAGGAGGAGACGAGGAGGTGCCGCCAGGGGTCGGAGGCGCCACAGCGACAGCGGAGGCGACACCAGCAGCGACGACAGCGACGATGAGGGGCACCTGTTTGAGAAGGACAGCGACAACGTCGATGAGCACGATCTGGTGCAGGCCGCCAGCGCAGGCGGAAGGACCGCCGCCGCCGCTGGCGAAGAACAGTTTCAGGAATTTCGCCAAGAGGTACGGAGACGCCAACGCTTGGCGGAACAGACCGGCCATTCCTTGCAGATGGAGCTCACCAACTACAACGGCGACGAAACAATCCATCCCAACCTTGACGAATTGGCGATGCAGCAGTGGATGGCAGTGGGCGAGTTTTGGCACAAGCTTCTGAAATTCCCTTCCGCCCTAGAACGCTACAACAATGCTGTAGCACACCGTCAGGGTCGCAAGAGGCCACAAGAGTCAGGCGGACATGTTCGTCAGGTGAAGCAGAAAGTCGAGGCCGACGACGTGAGCCAAAACAACGACGGCAGCGACGACGGCGGGGACGAGACACCATTGGTGACAGAGCAGCAGGCGCGGCGTTGGCTGCGCACCATGGTGCAGGACGACAAAGCCGTCTTCCGAGAGCGGCAATGGGCAACGCTGGATGCCCTGTTCAACGGCCGGGGCGAGTGCTTGCTGGTGGTGGAGCCGACCGGAGGCGGAAAGACGGTGCTGTCGCTCCTCCCGACGCTGCGCCCCGGAGCGCACCTGACTATGATTGTCACGCCATTTATTGCGCTTCGAGTCGACGTTGAACGTCGATGCGCAGAAGCGCAGATCCCATGTCTTGTGTGGAGACCGACCAGTGTCGCCAGGCCGGGCATGTTCCCTGACACGGGGGTAGTGGTTGTGATGGTAGAACACCTAAACACTGAGAATTTCAGAGCGGGGCTACGGTTGCTTCAAGCGCAGGACCGCTTGGAGCGGGTCGTGATTGACGAGGCCCACCTCGTCCTGACAGCAAGGTACTGGAGAAGTGCGGTCACGCACATGTCCATCCTGACCACAATGGGCGCGCATTTGCTGTTCCTCACCGCGACGCTCCCTCCATCGCGAGAGGCGGAGCTGTTCAACGCGATGAACCTGAGCACACAGTGCACACGCACGTTGCGAGTGTCTGTTGGACGACCTAACGCGGCGTACTCGGTGAGGAACGCGCTGGAGGAGATCGAGGGTAGAGCGGGCTTGTGCGGCCTACGCCGGGCAGCCGATTTTGTGGAGGTGTATCGTTTACGCGCGGGACGCAACCAGGCTGGCAGGGTGCGCAAGACAATCGTTTTCCTGGACCATAGGGGAATCCTTGATGAGAGGGGCAGTGCCTCTCCACATTATTTGGTGTACCACTCCAAGGTCGACCCGGGCGAAAAAGAGGACGTTCTCAACGGCTTTCGTGAGACGGAGGGCGCGGTCTTGTGGGCGACAACCGCGGCGGAGCACTCGCTGGATGTAAGCGACGTGGACGACGTCATTTACGTCACCCAGCCAGAGTCGCTCGAACTGTTTGTACAAGGGGCAGGTCGTGCAGGTCGCGACGGGCGAGACGCAGAAGTGATTGTGCTCTCAGGCGTGCAGTACACCCTACCCTCGAAGGCGCCAGCGGAGGTGCAGACCCGCAACCGTGAGGTAATGCAGACCTTCACGCAGCTGGAAGTGCCGTGGACGGAGGCAAAATGCCGGCGCAAGGCAATCGCCGCGTACATAGATGGGGATGACACGCGCGAGGGATGCGTTGAAGGGGAAGAGCGGCGATGTGATGTGTGTGTGTGGCACGCACTGGCTGGTACTGGCGTGGTGCCGGGCGCGGAAGGAGCAGGACACAAGGAGGAGAGCGACGACGAGGACGTGCTAGAGGGAGGCACAGGAGAGGCTCTGGGGCAGAGGTTGCACGCGCACCAGAGTGATGCGACACCTGAACCGGACGCGACGCCCATGGCGCGCGGTAGCGCCCGAGCGCACAGGGCGTCCCCGTCGCCGCCGCCGCCGCCGCCGCCACGCGAGGACCCTGGCAAGTCACGTGTCGGACAGGAGACGTCGCCGCAGCGCAGTACCAACCACGCTGCCGGGTCTTCACCCGCACAAAGGCGAGCACTGCCAGTGACGCCTTGCAGGACCCAGGCTCAACGGTCCCTGCCTACGCCAGTGTCAGCCACCCCGCGTGGAAGAGACAAGGAGTACATGTTTAGTAATGAAGGCGCATCCAGAACACCACCACCTTCATATGGAAGTCCGGCAGCCGTGGTGCCCCCAAGGGCAACAGACGATGACCGCAACAGAGCCAGGACAAATTGGCAATGGATGGCAGTATGGAACAGCGTCGAGACGCCGTGTGGCTCTGACCGAGTGAAATCCATGCTGGAGTTCTGGTCAACGCATTGCGCAGTGTGCGCGCTCGAGGAGGGACGCGAATTCCATCACACCAAAGCAGAGTGTCAGGGCTCCGACCTGACTGTTGAACTTGGTACGGCATCAATGCATTGGTCGAGGAGGGCGTCAGAGGGCGGCTGGAAGATGCAGAACCACACCGGCTGTTTTCAATGCAAGGTCCCCCAACCTCACTGTCCAGGATATGGCAAGTGCTGCATCGTATGGCAGCATGTCATTGTGGACGCATGGGCGGCCTGTACCATGCGCGACGACGTACGAGGCTGGCTGCTGCACGGCATGGGTGATTTGGACAGTCTGACATCATCGACGGCTAAAGCCCTCTTGGGAAGGGCGAGACGCATACTTGGTCCAGATGGCCATTACAGCAAAGGTTCTGATCTGGTTGTGCGGTTAGTGGACGCCACAGAACGGTTCTTCACCAAGAAGAATGAGGATGGGGCGCACGATCTCTTGCAAGAAGTGGCGATATTGCATACGTGAGCTTCGCAGGGCCGCACGGTTGAAGGACTGGTTGAGAGATGGTTTTGCAAGGGGGAGGACGTCGATGCGCGTTGTACATACTGCTGTTGACTAATGAAGTGGGTTGCGAATAGTAGTTGCTTCATCTAGAATAATGCAGACCTGCTTGCTGTATAACCACGCTTGCTTCTTGTCTTGGATGTATTTCGCGATGATGGGGTGCGTCGGTACAACTGACGCTAAACCAGGATAGGTAACTTCAGGAACGCAGGAAACACAAGGAAATGAGTATTGTCCGCAGTGAAAGTCGCATCACTTCGCCTATCTTGCGACCAAGGCCTGTCAAACGAACATCTGGGAGACTCGCGCTTTTGCAGATTCCTCCACTTCTGTACGACCTAGATCCGGCTTCGGGTGTTGCCCATCTCACGGCGCCGATCAGATTCACGCCAAATACCTCGAACTCCACCAGCGCATGAAGGCCTTCCGCAAAGCTTTCTGGGAGGAACACAAGAAGCCAACCTCTCCCCTCAAAGGTCCCATTAGTGATGCCCGGCGCGCCATCCGCACTCGACTTGGCCAGATTACAGTAGAGCGCAAGGACAGTGTCGCCGCCATCAAGCGCCTCCGAACCGAATGCTTCGACATCGCCCTCACAACACCCGGACCCATAGTCGACTTCCGAAAATACATTGTCTCCCACTAGATTCCCCAGCTGGCCAACGAGAACGAAGCAACAGTCACTGGCTGGAGACGTGACTGTTGCTGCAGATGACACGGATGAAGATCGAGAGGCTAACGGCGTACAACTCTCTTGTAATCGCCAATCGCATGGTGAAAAGCGGCGTTCGAACGAAGAACCCCCATCAGGACTCTTTCTTCTCCTCGAAGGTTTTATGTCTGAAGGCAGCGGTGGATTCCTTGATAGGTTAGTACGATGCCGAAATCTATCACTAAGATGCCGCTTACTTCTCCCTCCCTTCAAGGTAGTCCTAGATCTGCTCTAAACATCGCACTAGGTCCTTCATCGAGTGCCAGCTGAGCGGCGGCTTAGTGGTCGACGTGATAGGATGCCACTCGTCAAGACCCGCTAGATCCCAAGAGGCTACCTAGGTAGCCTCAATGCATTAGGCTCACGTGAGAACCCTGTGATAGAGAACGATGATGACGACCACGTCGACGACGAGGGAGGCGGTTGCATTTGAAGGTGTTTAAGACGATAAAGCGACAGCTTAATGCCGTTGCTGTTGTATTAGAAGCCAATTAAGACGATGACGCGGCGGCTGCATCGGGTTCGCGTGAGAACCCTATCAAGGGGAACGATAATAACAACCACGTCGACGACAAGGGACGCGGTTGCATTCGAAGGTCTTTGAGACGGTAAAGCGACGGCTCGATGCCGTCGCTGTTGAATTCGAAGCCAGTTGAGACGAAGAGGCGACAGCTCAATCCCGTCGCTGTTGAATTCGAAGCTAGTTGAGACGGCGACGCGACAGCTCAATCCCGTCGCTGTTGAATTCGAAGCTAGTTGAGACGGCGACGCGACAGCTCAATCCCGTCGCTGTTGAATTCGAAGCTAGTTGAGACGGCGACGCGACAGCTCAATCCCGTCGCTGTTGAATTCGAAGCTAGTTGAGACGGCGACGCGACCGCTTGATCCTGTCGCGGTTGTCGTTGAAGCCGGAGCCTGTGCGGTTGTCTCTTGGCTTTTGTTCTTCGTGACGCGTTGCTTTCCTTAGGCTTTCGACGAGAGTGCTGGTTGAGCTTGGGCTCTCGGACTCTTTGCTATGCCAGCAGGTATTCTTACTTCGACGCTTCCTCCTCGACAGCGTGGGATCAACACGCTTGGTGCTATCACCCCTGGCTTTGAAGAGAGAAGTGATGGTTTTGGGCCGTCTTCTTCATCGTCCGAGGCTGTAACATCTGGGAGGTAGTCCCGGCTGTTGTCCTGGAGTTTGTGCACCTGACTGTGGTCTTCTGCGAAGGGCGAGTACCGCATCGCGCCTTCAGAGGATGGTTTCCCTGAGCGTGGAGGACGTGGAGAAAAGAGAGAAGGCAAGAGATCCTCATCGAGGCGCGCCATACAGATGATGAAAGAGAAAGCGGGACAATAGCCTAATCCTATCAATTCTGTCTTCGAAAGAGTAAGTGCCCTTCTGGTATCTGTTTAGAGGCTTGGCTCCGGCAGTGAGTTGTTCTCGCCATGCTGGGGGCATCAGGGGAAGCCGAGGGTAGTAGCACCTGGACGCCGGTGAAGACGACAGCGCAATCCCATCACTTCTATCTTGAAAGCCGAGGGTAATGACACCAAGCTCGCCCCACAAAGACAAGGGAGCGCCCCCTCACCCGGCTCATCCATCCCCTCCCCCTCTTCCTTATCAAGGTAGTCGAAAGTCAATTCCTCGCCCTTTGGAATGAGCCTCCGTGCAAAGAACGCGATGTCATAATCTCTCGGGTCGTGCTTGTTGTAGGAGACAGTGTACTGCCTACGGTTAGGATCACATGAGTGGTTGATGAACTTTGTCGGTCCACCCATGAACTCGCCGTCCGCAACGTAGAGGTCTTCTTCTTTGAGGCCTTCTGACCCAGCGAACTTGTCGAGCGAATACAGATAGGATGCTTTTGCTTTTGAAGACGAGGTTTCGCGACGCGTGGCTTCGGCATCTGTTATGACTTCACCGCGGTAGGTATCGATGAACTGGCCCTCGTGCAGATCTTGTTTGCACCGGAGACCCCAGCCAGCGAGGGTGATGGCGCCCACACCAATGAAGACATTGGCTGACGTCGTCGAGCATGTCGTCGGCATCTTCAAGCCTGGCAGGTTCAGCGTCACTCTTCTTGAGATAATGACGAGCCTCTGAAGAACAGGTTCACGAGCGAGTCGACGGTCAGGAACCAAGACAGAGTAGGTACAGAAACTGTCTGAGCTATGAAGGTACTGACATCAGATAAGGAAGAGGATGTCTCTCAAGAAGGAGAACCCGCTCGGGAGGAGGGAGATCATCCGCGCGTCAGTAAATCAACGTGCCACTTGTGCTATCACGCCGACTGTACACAGTTCAGCGTCTTGATACAAGTGTCACATAACTGTCACGGAAGACTGATCAACCAAGCGCTGTTCCTGGAAGATAACCGCACAGTATACAAGCTAAGCGTGGCCAACAGCTTTGGCAGCAGGAAAGAAGTTGAGAAGCTCCACAAGAGTTGGGAAACCTGGAACACAAGAGAGCTCGCTAATGAAATTGCATTCCTGAAATACGTGAGAGGTAGCGAGAAGGGTCGCAGGACAACGAAGAAGAAGAGAACCTGAGGTTCGATCTCCGCTCTCATCTTGTGGTAAGTCCTTCTATACCCTGGTCGTTTCTGGAGCCTTTTTGTCTTCGCTATCGCTGATCACATAAACACAGATTGGCTACCGCTCTTCTTCCATAACTTTAGGTTTTCCCTTCACAGCTCTTGTGGCTTCTTCCAACTGCGCACCACATTTATATCTGGATATTAGTTCAGACAAAGGCGTAAAGCGCGTTGAGTACCAAAGTTTATTTTGTCTTTCCTGCATCAATTCGGCGTGTGCGTGGTGCGTCAGCTTATTCCAGCAGTTGGTAACCCCTCTGGCCTACCCGTCACATGTTTCTTCCTCTCTCTCGCTATCCTTTATCAGACCCCCACTTCTAGCTAGTAGCGTATGCCCTAGATAGGGACCTGCCTCTGCAAGTATCCAGCCTAGTGTACAAATAATAAAAAGTGCTTAAAGGGACTGGGCAACTTAGAATACCAAAGAGGATTCGTTTGGTCTCGTGGGGATTGATCGTATACTGGATGTCATGCGCATTGTGCGTTCCAGATTCTTGTTCTTTTGGAACTTCTTCTTCTGCAGGTGCATTCAGATCGAAGCCGGATCCTGCGCGGTGGGGCATCGGCTTTCCTTCTTCAGGAGCCTGTTGCTTTCCAGAGGTCTTGGATAAGGATGTTGATTGAGCTCCACCTCGTGCACTCTTTGTAATCCTTGCAGGTATCCTGACTTCAACGCTTGATCCCTGACGACGTGGGATTAACACGATTGGTGCTATCACCCCTGGCTTTGAAGAGAGAAGTGATAGTATTAGGCCGTCTTCTTCATCGTCCGAGGCTGTAACATCTGGGAGGTAGTCACGGCTGTTATCCTGAGGTTCGTGCATCCAACCGCGGTCAATAGAAGCTGGAAAGAGCTTGCAAATGACATCGCGTTCCTAAAATACGTGAGAGGTAGCAAGAAGAGTCGCAGGACAACAAAGAAGAAGAGAAACTGAGGTTGAAATTACGGACATTGAAAGAGTTTCTTCTTTCTGCACAATTGCGTCTCGAATACCACTACTCTTTCTCCCTTAGGAGGTCCCGGAAAGCAAAGGGAAAGCAATGCCTTCCTCAATCTCTCCTCTCATCTTGTGGTAAGTTGTGCTATGCTATGTTCAATTCTACAGCTTTTTTGTCTTCGCTACCGCTGACCACACAGACTATCACTTCCTCTCCCCCGTCATCGCTTAGCAAGCCGCCGTTTCTGGCTGGTAGCGTGTGTCCTCGAGGAGGACCTACCGTAGACCAGCATGCCATTCAAACTGTCACGCTAACGCTACATAGTTCAGCGTTTCCACAAAAGTATCTTATAACTATCACAGGAGACAAACACAATGCGACCGACGTTCAGGCACGCTTTGAAGATCCAACATGTCCGACAACAATGACACCGCCGACGCCAATGGCTCTTCTCCAGAGGTAACGCACTGGGTCCTTGACAGGTGCTAGCTGAGCAGTGGTTTAGCCTAGCGTACAAAATACTGCTCAACGCTAAGCAGAAATGGTCGCTGGCCGCCGTACTGCCGGGCATACCTCTCCAACCCCTGCATAACGGCTTCTCACCAAAAAGCGACCCCGCAGTTCGCTGCAGAACTCGAAGGCACAGACCCTGCCGCAACATCGCAGCTCCGGGAGCAGAAACAATAAGTGCGACTAAGTAGCGACCACACAGGTCAAGGGGTAGCAGGGGTACAACAGTAGATTAGTACGGGTGTGGCACCCGCGTGCTGTTAGCGCACGTGGAGCGCCTGCACGCCGCGGCCCGCACGCAGCAAGGGGAGCACTTTGGCGTGCAGCGCACGGCATCATCAAAGCTAACCCGCAGCGTGCCGCGGCGTGCACGCAGCAAGGGACGCGCGGTAACGTGCCGCGCACAGCAGGATGAACAGCCAATCTGCATGCTGCGTTGAACAACTGCGCCAGCATTAAAAATAAGAATGCACGCTGTTATAAACAGAGTAATCGTTAGTCTTCAAGTTGTGTCCACCAACTGCTATTGAGAACATGCCTGGAGCAAGCGCCTCCCCACCAAAGACCCCAGACGAGACGCGGCACGTGGTTTGCATCGATCTTACTCAAGATGACGAACCTCCACAACGTCGTCATGCACTCTTAACGCCACCAAGCCCACTAGCGCATAAGCCAACCTGCGCCGGCCTAAACAAACGCCCCCGCGAAGAGGACACCTCCCCTCTTCCGCGTCCACAACGACAGCGCCAGAGCCTTACGCTAAGGTACCCTGAGGGATATTTCCCTACGCCTAAATCGTTCTCCTCGCCAGGCGTGTACAACGTTCGGTTGTTAGACGACCCTCGACACAACGATGTTACATTGGAGGAGCTCCTTGACATTAAGACTACAGACGAAGTAGTCTTATGCTCCTATGCGTGGCATCCAAGATGGTTGATGGAAACAATGCGACTTGACTCTGTCAAGTCCACGTGGATTGTGGATTCCAGAAGCGTCAAGGGCCAGACCGCGAGCCGAGAACCAAACGGAAAGCCTCGCAAGGGCGGGAACCGAACAATCCATCACCCACCTAACCTGCGGTTGTACGGCGCGTGTCACGCAAAGTTCTTTCTTTCTTTTAGGAAGAATGGAACGTTGCGAGTTGTTGTGGCTTCGGCAAATCTGACTCCTAATGAATGGGGTCATGAGGGTCACGCGGATGACAGGGAGAAGGCGTCTACTTCAATGGACAACGTCGCCTTTGTAGTGGACCTTCCCTTGCGGACTACGACAGTGGCAATGCCAACTCGGCCCGACTTTCAAACCGAGTTTCAGGATTTTCTGCAATGCCTTCAGGTTCAGCCGTCGTTGCTAGCAGCGATTAATCGATACGACTTCAGCGCATGCGCGCACCTTGGTTTTGTATACACAGGGTATGTTGCACTACTATAAGTATCAGTTCTAGCTAACAACAATCAAGGGGTCCAAGGGCAGCTCTGTCTGGGTTTGAATCGCTAAGGCGCGCTGTAGCGAGTCTTGGACTTGCGCCAGCAAAACAGTACACACACCTTGTTCCATATGTGTGTTACAGCACTTCAACAATTGGCCGCATTGGCGATATGTTTGCTAAGCGGCTGTTTGGCGCGATTCGTGACCGCGAGCCAGAACAAGTAGTTGTTCAGGACGCGCTGAGGGGATTGCGTATTTGTTACCCTTCCCGCTTATCAGCACTCGCTGCCCCAAACTGCGATCTACGCTACATGTTCCACTTGAAGAAACCAGCAGAGGGTCAAAGAATGCACTCAATTCTAGATCAATGCTTGGTGGACATAAGGAAGGGGAGGTGGCTCACGCACGCGAAGACGATACAGATCCAGTGGTGGGATAACAGCCCTGGCGTGAAGGATATGGTTCCGCGCTACCGGTCAATCTTTGTAGGTACGCAGAATATGTCATTCTCAGCGTGGAGCAAAGAGAGCTACGAGTGCGGAGTGCTGTTCCCAGTAGCTGGGTATCTATGGGATGAAGGTATTCACGCCAATGTTAGCATAGGTGGGTTATCTTATGATGTGGACGACGCGTGGTTTGATGGATAGACTAAGAAGAAAATCAATTGGACTTAAGGCAAGACCTGTGTACCTTGCGGTAGGACGTGAAAAGCTGTGGCTCCGGGAGCTACAATAGGGTAATAGGGTGTCCTAGTGTTGCACGCAACGTCGCCTTGCACGCAACGGAGTTAACTCTAATAGAAGGGCTCGCCCATGCGTAGCCAAAGCCGTCGCCAAGCACCTCTTGTACACCCTCGGCGAGTATCTGCACTGCCTTCCTGCGGTTCCTGCTCCACTCCCACGCGCGGTACCAGCGGCCAGCTTGTACGGCAGTCTCCTTGCCGCCCTCCAATCCATCGAGAATGGATCGCCAAACGAGCATGGTCTTCTCCAACTCGGGTGCGCGCGAGACACCGATGACGCTGACACCCAGCTTGGAGCCACCGACGTCGTCGATGGACTCGTGTGTCCAGGGCACGCCTGATGCGGGGTCTCCGCGGGATCCGCACAGTGCGCCAGCAGATATCCATGTCTCGAGCGCGAAGCGGATGGCGATAACCTCGATGCGCTCGCCGTAGTCGTCGCAGAAGTGGCTCGCTTTGCGCACTGCCTCACGGAGAGAGGATGGGGCGGGGTGCCAGTCTCCGAGGCCGCCAACGGGTATGCCGTCGTGTCGCAGTAGGCCCATACCAAGGATGGAGGCGTTCGGGACGACGTCGACGCCTGCATTCTTCAGGCGCAAGATACCGCGCGGGCCGGCGAGCGACTGGTTCTGGAGGGTGAAGTTGGCGTAGGACTGCACCGCATCGAGTGGCTCGCCGGTCTCGCGTAGGATGAGCTCAGCCATGTCGCCCAGCACATCCAGTGGGTATCCACAGATACCAATGTACCGAATCGTGCCCTCTTCGTCCCTAAGGCGGCGGAGTTCCTTGACTGCTTCCAAAACCTCCGCCGGGCTCACGAATTCGACGTCGTGGCAGTATACCAGGTCCAAGTATTCGCTGTGTAATCTCTCCAGACTCCTGTTGACGCTCTGGCGCACCCATTCCTTGCTGTAGTCGAACTCTTCGCTCCCTGTCCGCCCACACTTGGTCAGGATCATGTATGAGTTGCGCGGGAACGTCTCCCGGACGAATGGTGTCGCGAGCGCATCGCCGAGCAGTTGTTCGGAGGGGCCGTAGTAGGGCGATGTATCGAAGGCGCGAATGCCATGTGTGAGCGCCGAGGTCACGAGACCAGTTGTGTCGAGCGCGAAGGGGTCGGTGTTGTACTGCGAGTTGAATGTGGCTGTACCGAAGACGAGGGGTGGGAGGATGGACGACAGCGGTGTGCGCCGGCCATTGGCGAAAGAGTATGGAATCGGCTTCTGGCGCGTGGGCAGACTGCTGACGGTCGAGGGGTGTTCGATGGGCGTTGTCGCCATGGTCGCGACTGTGCGGGCTGCTGAGCAGGCTATTGGCGGGTCGAGAACCGTCGC
Source organism: Alternaria arbusti (assembly GCF_024043155.1). Lineage (NCBI taxonomy): Eukaryota > Fungi > Ascomycota > Dothideomycetes > Pleosporales > Pleosporaceae > Alternaria > Alternaria arbusti. Next base: position 17,565 of record NW_026249943.1, read on the forward strand.
GTCGCTGCTGCGATGTCTATAGCGGGGTGTTCGATTCGCGGCAGGACGCAAGCGATGCGCGCAAAGCAGGATAAGGAGTCGCGGTAGGGTTCTCGTATGTAATCTTTCCAGTTGTAAAGTTGAGTATGCAGAACGTGGAAGAAGAGAAACAGTCGGCAGCCTGCGGTTTAGGCTCGCGCATGCCACGCTCCGAAAGCGTGAAATCTATGCCTCACCATCCACCGTTTCGGTTGTGGTAAGGCGCCGCACCGCGATGGCAGGAACAGATGGACTAACGGTCGACCCGCATGACGCCATCTGCGTCTGGAACGCGTTTCCTGGCGCTGGGGCGACGGTAATTGGTTGAGATGGAAAAGTCGAAAGGATGATTCATGGATGTTGTGTGATCAAAGAAGGGTCCACCGCTCAAAAAAGACCCTGCCTCGGCCGCCAATCTTGATTAGTGCCGAAGTATCGGGCGCGCATCTCAACATGCGAACGCCAGCACACTACTCCCGCCGGGCTTGGAGAGCTGACATGTCCGCTAGGCGACTGCCTGGGCCGTTGCGACGCCGTCGTAAGAATTGATGCGAGCTGCGTGCTGACTGCAGATGATGATACGGAGACGCTAGCGCAAGACATTCCGCAGCTAATCGGGCCGCCACAACTCCACAAAATGGTGCAAGCATGCGGCAGGGATGAACATCGCGGACTTCCTTTCCTGTCTCCGTTGTCTGCTTCTTGAATTTGGGCTTGTTTCGCGATGATCTGGTCGCGATTACATTAATTCGCGTTTGGGCTCGGTGTGTGACGCCGTCGCTTTGCCGGTGGCTGCTTCGGCTGTCCGCGCTGTCAGGTCTGGAGCGTCGTCCACGGTACGGGCACACCAGACTCGGTTCCATCGTGTGTCGAATTATGGTCTGGATGTTGCGCATCTCTACACCTTTGCTGCAGTACGAGCAGAACGCTGCATACCTCCCCATGCCCGAGCTGAACGTGTCCCGCTATCCCATTCGGATCTGATTACGTAGGCAGTGGCAAGGGCAGCCGGAAGGCAATAACCGCCCGCGCACCCTGATCATCCCCACCATCGCGTTCTCATTCCAACCCGACAGTGCGACAACGCGACAGCGAATGGCCGCGCAGCGAGTGTTCAACCTAGAGAGGCGCGCAGATGTTCGACGTCGCCGAACGGTACGTGAACGAGGAGCTGAGTAACTGAGTCGCACGCAGCTTCCCAATGTAGCCCGCTGCTGCTCCCAACAGTAAGACTCTTCCTATGAGATTTCGAGCTCGCGTCGGGAGTATATTGCTCGGGCGCCCTGTCTCTCCATAGGTGATACCTCCTTTCGGCCCCCCGCCACCAACGCATGCATCGTGAGGCTGAACCATGCTTACCCGAGGCCGCCTTGGTGCTGCCAGCTTCGAAGGCGAGGATGGCTTATGCTATAACTCTGATTCTTGCCTGCGTCGTCTCGCAACGACCACACACAGCTTCGTTCTTGGCCTACTGGCGTTCACAATACCGATTCCCGTTACCGCACCATGGCGACCAGAATTGTGCAACCAAGCACATCCACTGATCTCGGTCGACTATGGAGAGGCGCTATACGAGACTACAAAGAACGTACCGGTGAGGATCTGTCGACGATGGCAGTGGGAAACGTCACCGACGTGATGCGACAAACAAACGAGGTCATGAATGAGTTCAAGGGTTTTCGCGATGACGGAACCAAGAAAGCAAATTTTCGATCGGCCATGGGGGACCATCTCGGCAACCTCCAGAATTGCATTGACGGCTTTAAGGCAGCCGCGGACTGTGCCAATGCATTTCCTGCAGCGATGCCTGTGGGACTTGTATTCACTGCCGCAAGCCGCATAATTTCCGTGAGTAGTCAGCACTGTTCTAGAATACTGTATTGAAGTTGCATAGGCATTTGCAGGCGTCCGAGCAGACTACGATCGTGTCGAGGAGTTCTTCGCATACTCAGCCCGTTTCTTCCAACGACTCTCTATCCTCGAGAAATCTATCATCGAGAAGAAAGCTGAGTCCGGCCCGCTTGCTATCGCTATTGAGAGGGTCTTCTCCATGCAGCTCTCGGTATGCGGCAGAGCACGACAGCTGATAAAGGAGAAACGATTCAGTAAGGCAACGGCTCTGTTGTTTGAAAAGTGCTAATAGTTGGCAGAACATTGGCTCAAAACCTTGTGGAACGAGGTAGATGAAGAGCTAATAGCAGCATATGCTGGAATGCAGGCCTCAATACAGGAACTTAACGAAACGATTATTTACGAAACCCACGGCGCTCTCGTGGCCGTTCAAACTGGGGTTGTTGCTAACAGTTCTAAGTTGGACGAGCTTGATGAGAAGCTACAATCCTACCGTTCGAGCCTGAACAAAGGTATCCAGGAAGTCTACGCGAGCACGATCAGTCTACATCTTATCATCGTCGAGGGGATCGTTACACTACGAAATGAGCGGTTAGAAGATCGTGCTCTGCTTCTGCAGATCATCAAAAACCAGGATAAGACGGCCAGAGCGCCGGAGATTGAGATTGAGGAAAAGAAGAAGCTCGCTCAAAAGCCGAAGGGTGACATCGGAGATCGGAAGTTCCAAGCATTACGAGAACTCAAGAAGTTCTTCGCCGACAATCACGATGTCTTCCCTTCGTGGCAGGATGCTCACCAAGGGAACCTGCTCCAAGACGAAGATTTGCGCGATTCCAAGGTGAGCAAAACGGCCGGATGGCTCCGTGAGCATGCAAGCTTCAAGAGTTGGTTAGGTGGAGGAGTTCCTCTCCTTTGGCTACGAGGCGCCGAGGGGATTGGAAAGTCATTCCTAGCCTACTCGGCCGTCCAAGAGCTGCGTCTACATCAAAACGAGCACGACTGCTTGGCCTACTTCTATTTCAAGGAAGAGCATCCATACCAACAGTCAATGCAAAACGCGTTCGCGTCGGCTGCCTTACAAATAGCCGGATCAAACAACAGATACGCCGGACAGGTAGCGGCCAAGATCAAGCTCGACTCAAGTGAGTCTGCAGCAATGTCCACCTGGGAACGCTTCTTCCTCTCAGTGTTTCCAAGTGACAACAAACTTGGAGGCCGCCTTTTCCTTGTTTTTGATGGCCTGGACGAGGCGCATGTACAAGTGGGCGGGACCTTTACGCGGTTTCTGTCGGATCTCAAGCGCCTGAACGCCAGTGTGTCAGTCTTTGCGACGAGCAGACCAGAAGAGAAGCCCACACTCCAGCTGCTCCAGCCTTCCATCATTGCGATCACAAAGCATGAAATCAACCATGACTTGAAGATGCTGGTCAGGGACCGTCTGCGCACACTTCCGCGCCTGCGCAAGTTCACGCAAACTACCAAAACAGCAATACGTCGCGAAGTAGTCAAGCACGCAGACAGTATGCTCTATGTCGAGCATATGCTTAGAAGGTTCTCTTACATAGGTCGAGAAAGAGCAGTGTTGCAAGCATTGGGAAGGATGCCGCCAAATCTGCATGGACTCTACGAACTCCTCCTGGACGAATGCCGACAGGATCGATCCGAAGCGCAATACCAGGCGATGAAGAAACTGTTCGCGTGGCTGGCGTTCTCGAAGCGATCGCTTAGCTTGGGTGAGGCGTCGAGCCTGGTTCAACTCGCACTGTCGGACGACACCTTTGACATCGAGGAGGAGATTATCGGGCGTTCCTCTCGCATCCTCGAGCTTACCCAATCACGGCAGCTTGACGAGGATGCCAAAGATGACGACAAAGACGACGACGAGAACGACGAGCCAAAAGACGAGAGCATTCCAGAGCTTGGATACGGAGACTCTCCTCTATGCTTTCAAGATCGGTCGCTGCGGCAATACTTCAAGAGCGTGAGCGTCGAGGATGACGGTGTAACAGAGTTCCGGACACCTGCTGCTGCTGCACACCTGACAATCCTCCAGATGTGTGTGGACATCATGATGAAGGCTGCTCAAGAGCCCTTCGAAGCGGTAAGCTCCGGGCTCACTCGCTACGCAATCGACTATTGGTATGAGCACCTTAAAGAGTTGGACGCAGAAACCGCGAGCCCTGAGGCTGTCCGCGATGTCGTGACACTTTTGCACTGCGTTACAGACAATACATACAACATCGCCAAGTTGTTCGAAAAGCTTGCGCAGCATACGGATCTCTACCCCGAGCCAGCAGATGACGTGCCTAACCCTTGGTTCGATGCGCTTCTGGTTTGGACAGCTAGGGCGTCAACACTACCAGACAAGTCTTTGGATGAAAAAGTTAAGAAATGGACGCTCGCAGTCGATCGGGAAACTGTTCTGCTCCCGCTTGCTGAAGGTCATGTTCAAAACTGGTTGGACGCCAGTGATGATTGGTGGATACCTGAGAGGTTCAGATTCGCCAAGGCGGCGCTATCTCGTGTAAGTTGCACTTGTCATCCGACAGCAATCCTAACAGCTTGTAGGCGAACGCTTTTGAATTCAAGGAATCCAAGCAACCTGAGCCAATCGATTACATAAACGCCATTATCGCAGATTACAGCATTTCACCCGAAGACTACAAGACTCTTCGAGCGATTGGTGGCACTTTGGCTAACTATGGTTACGCAACGTGGGATGACATGGATCGCAGAGCAGCCTTGATCACAGAAGCCGGCGAGTCCTTGAAGAAAGCAGTGGAATGCATGAGGGGAGACGTTTTGGACAACGTCGCAACAGTTCGTCTACTTGCATCGGTATGTGATCGATGCGACAAGTCGACCGACGCGATAAAACACTACGAAGACGCCTACAACATGCTACCGGATCACGAGGCCGAGGGTCATTCCGAACAAGAGCGCGAGAAGATCAAGTCCATACGCGTAGAGATCTTGACCGAGAAAGCTTCCGCCCTTTCCACGCTGGAGCAGACTGACGAAGCTTTGCAAGCATTCAATGAAGCCAGAAGATTGCAAGGCGAGCAGACACTAGCCGGGACGATTCTCGACGACATAACACTACTGTTCAAGAAGGAAGACGAGACTGATGGACGCAGGCTTATGGAAGTACTCAAAAGCTGGACCGAAAAGGAGCGCAACAATTGGTTCACCTACCTCTTCGTGGACTGGGTGCCTATCAGTGGTGTAGCTCGATTGCAAAGAGCAGCAAAGTTGACAGGCGAGACTGATCTACTCATCGGCTGGCTGACAGCCTTGGCCGACACGCTTCCGGCGCAAAGCCTCCATTTGTTCAACATCCGGGGCGCAATCGCACACATCTACTATCCCATGCTGGGCGACATCGAGAAAGGCAAGACCCTGCGTCAGGAGCTTTTGACCACGAAGACGAAGCCCGACCCTGCATACGAAGACACTATGAACGAGACCAGGACGCGTCATCGGATGCAGTTGGCAGACATTCTGTTTTATGAGTTCCAAACGACCGCAGACCCAGCGAAGAAGGAAGAGATCATGGAATCCCTGCGACTGTTGCCTAGCGCGCACGATGACGAAGGTGACGACAAGAACATCAGAGAATCCCATGTCGATATGCTTCGCGCAAACATGCTTCGCATCATGGGTCCCGCGAAGGAGTATCAGAGATACATGGACGAGTTATTCAGGAAGTGCATCGCCGGTCTGGAAGATAGTGTCTCTTGGAACGACCTGTCAAGCCTGCGACTATTGTCCAAGGTGCTGGCGTCTCTGGACAGCCTAGAGCATGATGCGCGCATCGCGATAAGTGCCCAGTTCTCGGTCTTGGACCGCGCAATACATGGGCAAGATACGGAGTCGGAGCGATCGGAGACTACTTCCGACAAAGATGTCGGCGAAACCGATGCGGGACCAGATGCGGGGCCAGAATCAGTCGCAGAACCAGCTACAGGACAAGACACTGCAACGGAGGATGACCCACTAGCTACAAGCGAAGTTGTGCAGAAAGACTCTCCCACGGATGAGGTACACAACAACGAAGTCAAGGAAGTTGTGGAGGAGCCAATTGAGGGAGAGCGGAGTCATCCAGAGCCAGAGGGATCAGATACGGGCGAATCGAACGCTAGCGAGCTGGATGAAGACCTTATCGGCGGCGGCGTTTACTGCGACGGACAGTGTGGGGTGGAAATCTATTCCTGGACGCGATCGTTCTACTACTGTCTGGTCTGCCCTAGCTGTGATCTGTGCGAAGATTGTCACGCCAAGCGTCTCAAGCAAACGAAAGGCGAGCTCGAAGAGCCGTGGCTCAACTTTTGCGGTGCGAACCACCGGTACATCAAAGGGGCGATGACAGGATGGAAGGGCGTCAAGAATGGCGTTATCCGCTATGCGGATACGGAGATCACCGTGACGGAATGGCTTCGGGGGCTCAAGGAAGAACGGTGGCCGAATGCTTGGAAGATCTTTTGGACTAGGCAGGGAGGGTTGAAGGATATCGGGGTTGAAGATTGAGATGGGGGTATGACCGGAATTTATGTCGCATTCTATGATGAAATCGCAATACCCAACGTGGAAGGCATGTAATCTTCTTTTTGTTACTAGGATACATATCTCACGCATTTAATACCTCCGTTCGATGCTTGGTTTTACCCAATGCGGCCCCTCTGCGCACGTCTTTCCAAAGTTCAGAGTGTCCATATGCGTCCTATCCCAGCCACTGACGTACTTTCTATCCTCTGGGTCGTGATGACCATCCGGCTGCTTCGCACGACCGATATACAAGGCTTTGGCAAAGTAGCAATGTCGCCCATGCCAGGTGTACTGCATGCATTCGTCGTGTTCATTACACCCAATCCTGCAAGCATCGAGGCTCGTATGGACTGTAGAGTTGTCTGGGAGCTGGAATCCCGCGTCGAAGGCTGCATCCCAATTCTCGCGCTGCGGATATTCGCCTTGCAAGGCAGAGAGCAGGGCGCGGTATATTAGGTTGCGATAGCGCATGAGAAGGTCGCTCTTTGCTTTCCATTCGTTCTCCCACGACCATAGCTCTTTGTAGAGAGCTGGGTCTGTTTTATGTAGGCTGATGACGGGCTCGCACCAGTGGTCCTCACCGAAGGGAATATCTTCGAGTCGATGAGGGCTGAACATGGGCCATAGACCGCTGATATCGATCCCGGCTTTGTCGTGCAGCGCCCACCCTAGTATGCTGTCGCCACAACAATCGGCTCTGATGTCTTCTCTGTAATCTGTAGTGAGATGAGGACCTTTTAGACCGAGGGCATTGCGGGGGCGATCAACGAGTCGATGCACCGCGGCTTGGGACAATATGAAGCCGGCGCCTCCGTACGCGAACCAGACTTGTTTATTCACGTCAAGCTGCGCGTCAGAATGGTACGTTCGTCCGGGCGAAGGCGATCCAAAATAGTAAGGTAGCGAGCTGTTGTAGTTCTCCAAGAGGCGAAAGACGTTGTCCCAAAACATGTATGTATCGCTCTCCAGGAAGACGTACCACTCAGCCGCCTTGTTGTGATCAATTGCTTTTTCCACTTCCGGTAGAAATTTATACTTGTCAAGCCTCCACCCTTCATGGCCGTGTCGTAGCTTCGTGCCGTGTCGACTTGCGTTCTTCTGCGCCTCGTAGACGACGTAGTCCTCTGGTGTCAGGTACGTGTTCGGTGGCAAGTCTGCGAGAACGTCGATAGTTCGGTGGTCGCGACCATAGGCATGATTGCCATCTGAAACGATCAAAACATTGGAGATGCACTTGATGACTGTTGAGAGCTGAGCATCCGTTCGTGATTTGTCGTCTGATGATCCGGTCTTCAGGATGACCTGAACCTTCGAGAGCAGATGCACTGGGAAGAGGGTGCATTCGTCTGTGGAGCCGTCCCGCCATTCAGAGTATTTTATTTTTTTGAACTGTGTCGTAGTGTTCCAGGTCCAGAAGTCCAGTCCATTGTCGGCTTGCGTGTTGAGTTCATGCGGTAACGGCGCGAATGGCTTAGGATGAAAGGCTTGCTTGCCTAGAATATCCCTTGGCAAGGACTCGATGTATGTCCAGTCGAAGAGAACGAAGAGATTGACTCCGATGGCTATGCCAATGAATGCGAACAGCAGCCGAAGGGTGCGCCCGGTGGCGAAAGACCTGACACTGGGTAAGAAGCGACGTGAGCCTGTAAGCATACTGGAGATTGTGTGTAGGCGTCGCGTCACAACACTCTACGTCATATCGAGTTCGTCGAAAGCAAAGATACGCCAGGAGTCTGGCACTGGATGTGCGAACGTCGAAAGATCGCAGCGCGTATAGGTGCACATGCTTGTCGCACAGGCTGGCCCGGGAGATTCGATGGCGACACCATGACATCTTAGGCGCCCTTCTTGGGGTGGTCGCCTTACCTGACACTCCTTCCAGCAGGATTGCGCCGCGAAACAGGGTGGTGTCAGTTAGCGAGGTTTGCCCGTTGTGATAACGACAGTGCCGCTAACCGCGCCTAGCTCGTCGGGCCCGGGCCTGCAGCCCTCCGTGCCTCCATCGCCGCTCACCAGCTCCTCACACATGCGCTCGTACAGCCGAACAATCGCCATTGTTGTCGAACAGTCAATCTGGCACGATGCGCAACGGTAATTCTTATCGCGAAGAACGTATCAAGATCATTGCGGAACCACTTCGGGCGCGGGGCGCAGGGCGCGAATGCAGACGCTCGGTGGCGGAGCAGATGCCGGCAGGCAATCACGGTGTTGGAGCAGTGCACAAGACGAGCCAGTGGAAGACCAGTACAGGATTCGCGCGAGAGTGATATTGGGGGCTATCCGTTCAATGCAGATCGCACGTGCAGCGGCATGCGTGGCAGTCTCCATTCGTGAGGCTCAGCCCGTGCCGCACCAAGCCAAGGTAAGGCGGACCGCGGGGCAAGCATCGCTATGAGATCCAAAGACGACTCTCAACACCACTCCTCAAGAAGCTTGCTAGAACATAAAGCGCTCGGTTAATCAGTGTTTCGAATCTTCCCAGGCCGTGTTCAAATGGGCATGCAGTGGCGGACGCCTCTGATCGACTGACCTTGGATTCGCCATGGACTTTTTGGAGGGGGAGACATGCGAGCGCTGCTCCGCCATACCATGGGTACGGTGGTATGTATCGAACTATGAAAAGCTGTATTTCACAGAAACCCCAGATGAACTCCAGAGCGCCGCTTGTCCAATCTGCCGGGTTATCGGACGCGGGATAGCGGGACATAATGAACCTATAACATGTCTGGAACAGAGCGGAACACATATGATGGTTGGATCCGGAACCTTCTTTTGGCGCTCGAATTTGATGCTTTATGACAAGGATGACGACGCTTTCGTTCAAGCGTGTAGAGTCCATCCAAAGCGCGTCGACTTTGCGCACGCGAAACGTTGGATACGTGCTTGCGTGTCATCGCATGAGGAGTGCAAGCCTCCGCTGGGCTCAGCTTTGCACGATCTGAAGGTGCTCGACTGTCACAATAGAATTGTTGTCTCGGCACCAGAACACTGCGAATACGTTGCGCTATCATATGTCTGGGGAAAGGCAGGACTGGAAGACGCCCCGGATATTCCGCGAATACCAGACATACTCCCTCGCACTGTGGAGGATAGTATCAAAGCTACAATCATGTTAGGTTATCGATACCTCTGGATTGACAGATATGTATGCTTACTTACAAAGCCGTTCAGATCAATAACTAATCGTGCAGTGCGTCGATCAGATCGATGCTATAGCCCAGCAGCATCAGATTAACCAAATGGGTACCATCTATTCCTCATCTCAAGTGACCATCGTTGCAGCGGCAGGTCTAGAGGAATCGTATTCAGATGCTACGTACGGGCTCCCCGGTATCACGGACGACTTCAGAACGCCGAGTTCATGCGCGGTAACCGATCGAATACGCCTCGTGCATACTCGATGGACAAGGCTTGTATCGATCAAATTATCTAATTGGTATAGTAGAGGATGGACATTTCAAGAAGGCTATCTATCGAGGAGACGGATGTATTTCACAGATGTTGGAGTGGATTACATCTGTGACAATGACCGCGGGAGTGAGGCTGCTATCGGACTCGCTGGAACGCTACGCAGCCCAGTCAAAGCACCCCTTTTCGACTTCAAGGAACAGATGATGCACGAATACACACGACGCCGACTTACGTATAGCTATGACGCGCTGAAAGCTATCATTGGCGCGCTCGAATCAGAAGAGTCAGATGACCACATCTGGGGCGTTTTTGTCGTTCGATATCACCCAAACTTGTACATGTTCCTTCATTGGCGACATTCGTCACCGGTCCCTCGACGCAAGCAATTCCCCAGCTGGTCACCTATTGGCTGGCATGGCCCAGTCGATTACCCGTATCGGGTCGATTACCCGTTTCGGAAAGATCCTTGCATTTCAAAAGAATGTACCGTCGAAGTGTGGTGCAATGGTGAATATAAGCCACTTGAGCAAGGCTTTGGAAAGCTCTCGCAACAACATCACTTGCCAGGCGCGGAGCAGTCGAAATTTCTCAGGGTAACGACTAAGATAGTAACTGTAGAGTTTGTGAGCTTGAGGGGGAAGGCTATGTATCCCCGAGAGGGACTTCATGCTAAGATCCCATATGGTGAAGCTCTCGATGTGTTTCTTTTCGCCTTCTGGGACACGGAAGAAGAGCCTGTGTGCAGATCTGACAAGGGAGGGATCTATCTGCCTTGCGCAGTAATCGTTCGAAGACCAGATACGCAACGTGGGCAAGGAGACAGTACGAGATTCGAGGACGAAAGTCAAATCCTTATATTGCGACAGCACGACACCCATTACGAACGCATTGGCTATTTTGCGTGGGACCTTATCGAATATATAAGACATGATCCTGGAGACCCGGGGGATGACGACTTCTCGCAGGACCCATATTTACTACCCGCGACTATGCACGCTCTGGATAAGCAAGGCAAAAGAGCCCAGATTCCTATTCTCGACGAAGACCTATGCAGCCATGGAGATGGTAGATACTGGCTGAAGGATGGTGTTGAAACTACGTTCCTCTTAGGCTAGCACAATTTCGAGGCCGCGAAGGAACACCGACACACAACAAAGTCTCTGTAGTTATGAGATAATACCGTTAGGTCGTGGACACGCCCATAGCGAGGTGTGGTATCTAGGGACCGCTAGCGGCTGTTGTGTGCAAGAGCGAATGTATGTCGTGCATCCTTGACGTGGAGTTGGTCGGTGGTAATTGGCTGTCAACGTCGCAACGGCCTAAAGCCATGAGAAGCATGTCTGCGCATATGCTCGGGTTGGACGGCGTTGAACTGGCGGCTGGTGTCTCACGTCGAAGATGGAGGGTATCGACTTCGCGAACTATGAGTCCTCTTCTTTATTCTTGCGCCCCTCCCAAATCGACAAATGTTGCACAAGAAATGCCATGCTCTCCATAACGTGACTCTCTACTAGTTCTGCACACGAGGAAAAACGAAGTCTAATTTCAACCGAAGCGTTTTGGGGATAGATCGCTGCACATCCGCCGATGAACGATAAACTACACCCCTGTTGTTCTGCCAACAGCACTCTTGATGCTATCCCCTCCTTACAACAGCATATCGCGTGCAAATCCTCTCACAGCCACTACCCCTTCGTCTCCAGCCAATGTAACTTCGTCCCAGGCCCTGACATAGTTAGTCGAGAGCCCTGGGGCAGCATGTTCAAAGAATGCGTTGCTTACCGATATCCATACTTGGATGACACGCATACAACCTTGTCTCACCATCATCGTCAAGCAGTGCACCGAGTTGAAAGTCTAGAAGAGGTCAGCTCAGAGATAACTCAAGACGCCGCGCTTAAATTCTCAACGGCTTCAACAACATACCAAAAGACTCAAGCTGCACTTCCTCGCCCTCTCCCGTGTACTGAATCGACTTCACCTTGTCGAATTGACTCGCCCAGTACATAGGCAGAGGGTCGAACGTGGTCGATTCCTCTTGCATCCACCGGCCTAGAACGAGTAAAGTCACACCGTTGTTACAGAGCAAGATCCCATTCTGCAGCGTAAATATCGCAGCTTGCTCGCGGTCTCCCATGCTAACGGGGTACTTTTCCTCACTATTGGCTGCGAGATTGGCGGTCTCGGTATCAGATAACGCACTAACGAACTGGCCGTTGAGCTCGATGAGAAAGCGTTGGCCGAGGTTTGTTCTCGCCATGACTGCAGGTGTGATTTCGTGGGAAGAGATAGGTGATGATAGAAGACAAGGTTTGATGCATCTCTGTTGGTAGACAAGGAAGCTTTATATATCTTTACTTAATGGTACGAGGCACGTAGCTCGAAGACTGCGGTGGATAGCTACCCCGTACATGTGCAAACCATGATACCTGAACAGATGGCGAATAGCGAACGCAAGCCAAAAGCAGAGCGGCTTCCGGAGTAATGGGGCTTTGACACTCACACAATTCATGCGTGATGTGTCTTAGCTTTGGATGAACAAAGGACGGCAAACAGCGCCCGTCGCAGATGGAGCTAGGTTCTACCATGTTCACCATGTAGTACACACCAAGCAAGTCAAGTTGAGAGTACATCAGCGCGCCATTCTATACCAGTCATTACAATCGGTTCGACTGACTAGACCCCCTCGGGCCAACACATCAAGCTTAATCCAAGCTTCTCCACCGCGGTCAACTTAGATCAAGATAGTCACCTGCATCGGCCCAGATTAGCATGCAGCATGCAAGCTCTGATTCCTTTCCGTTCGCAAGATGGCTTCACGACGCGTGTCAAGACTACAAAAGTAGGCGCCACACCAATACTCACTCGGTTCACGCAAACTGCCAAGAAGATAGTATTGTTGCAAAGGGTATTGTCGCATTGGGGTGACCATTCAAAGTCGTCACTCATTATGTTATCAACTCACATCTATCTTACCATCTTACCAACAAATATCTACCCAGCAAGCACACTTCTCTTGAAATGCGATGCGCGTCTACAACCTCTCCTTCTGGAGACCCTTCCAGCCCCACTCTTGTGCGATCAGCTCAGCAGCACGCTCACCGATACCCAGCACAGTCAACATGGGGTTGATGGTGGGCATCTCGGGGAAACATCCCGCGTCCGCAATCCTGACGCTCTTGAGCCCGCGAATCTTCAACTCGGGGTCCACAACGGCCATCTCGTCCTTTGTTACGTCACCCATCTTGGTTGTGCCAGCGGGGTGGTATACGGTGTGTGCGACGCGGCGACCGTACTCGGAGAGCTCTTCGTCGGTGACGACCTTCGGGCCAGGCGCGACTTCGCGCTTGATCCAGTTAGAGAAGGGGGCTTGCTTGGCGATCTCGCGGGCAGCCTTGAGACCGGCGACAATGGTGGCTGCGTCGTAGCCCTCGGGGTCGGTGAAGTAGCGGAAGTCGAGCGCGGGCTTGACGGTGGGGTCGGCGGAGGTGAGGTAGATGCGGCCGCGGGAGCGGGGACGGGGGATGTTGGGCGTCATGCAGAATGCGTCGATGGGGGAGTCGTAACCCATGCTGGTGATCATGTTAGTTGCAGCGCGGAAATGTGGGGTTGTTGGGCTTACCGAGCAGTGTTCAGGCAGAACGGGATTTGGTAGCAGTGAGCCATGATGTCGGCAATATCGCCGTCGCCGCCTGCCGCATTGGGGATCTCGCGGCGCAGGAAGATACCGGCGTCAGAGTCCATGGTGGTCTGGTTTGCGGGTACGGGCTTGTTAAGCTCCCAAAGGATTATGCTCTCGGGGTGGTCCAGCAGGTTCTCGCCAACACCGGGGATGTCTTTTACGACAGGGATGCCGAGGTCGGAGAGTTGTTGCTTGGGACCAAGACCAGAGAGGAGCATCAATCGCGGGGTGTCGACGGCACCCGCGCAGAGGATGGTCTCGCATTTGGGGTTAAGGGTGAACTTCTCGCCGCTTTGGAGCGTGAGGTCGATGCCGGTGACCTTGTCGCCCTTGACGTTGACCTTGCTGACCCAAGCGTTGGTGAGAACAGTCAGGTTGTCGCGCTTCTCTTCGCCGCGGAGGATGGGGTGGATGTAGGCGACACTAGCGCTGCTCCGGCGGCCATCGTCGGGGTTGTATGATACGGAGAAGAAACCAACGGAAGGCTTGAGGGCGCCCTTGGTCTTGATTTCGTGGTTGAAGTCGTGGATCACGGGGATGTCCATGGCGGTTGAGCACGAGTCGATCCAGTCGAGGCAGAGCTGGTTGCGGTGTTTCTCGTGGACAGGCTGGACGGTGTTGCGCAGGTTGTCAAGTACGCGCATGAAGGTCTTGAAGCTCCAGCCCTTGCAGCCTTGGGCTTCCCATCGTTTGCAGTCGTACTCAAACGGCCTGAAAGAGATGAGGGTGTTGTGTGATGAGCAGCCACCGAGGACCTTTGCACGTGAGTGTCGGATGTGAGAGTTGCCGTTGGGCTGTTCGGTGGTGCCGTAGTCGTAGTCGAGCTCTCCTCCGAGAAGGTTGAGCCAGTCCTTGAGCAGCAGCACACGGTCGTCCATGAAGTCGCTTGGGCCGGCCTCAATCAAGAGGACCTTCTTGTTGGGGAGATATTCGGTGAGTCGCGAGGCGATGACACAGCCCGCTGTGCCTCCTCCGACAATGACGAAGTCATACTCGGCATCCTTGGGGATGGAGGTCACGGTCTCGAAAGCCATTGTTGCGTGTGGGTGGTGGGCTTGGGGTGATGGCGAGAGTATACTTCTGCTAAAGAGAGCTTTTCACGTCAGGAGCAAGCTTATATATCCAGGCGGACTATCGCTCGAAGGAGACGATGTTGTCTAGATGGGCCGGGCGTCGCGATCGGGCGGTCGGCAGAAGGTCGGAGCAGCAAAAGTGAGCTGGCGATGAGGCTGGGGAATGGAGAGTCGTGCGCCGCTGCAAGATGTGTCGTTCGCCTTCCAGATAAGACTGTGCTAAATAGGGCCGTTTACGGTTGGACCGGACGCGTGCACGTGCTCAACCAACGCCTCAGGATGAGCGATGTTGCGACGGGTGCGAGGAAGGAGAGGCGATGGGCCGAAGTAGTGAAAACTCACACGCTGTCAGTAGGTAGTAAGTGTGATTGATCAATTGCGTCCAACAACGACTGTAATGATGTTGGCGACGACGTGGATGTGGTAACCGTGGTTGCCAGTGGAAGAAAAAAAGACGTCGTAAAAGCGTCCGATGATGTGATGGGCGCGTTGGGCCTAGCGCGACCCCGCTGGGCTGCAGCTTCCGAGCTCGTCATCCCTGTCGGTCGATGCCGCACCTTCCCCGATCTCCGGGCGGTGAGGGCGGCAGCCATCGGAGCGACGTTTTTGTGCCAGACAGCAGCAGCGACAGGAAACGACGCCATCCCGCTGAAAAGCGAGCGCTGCTGCTTTCTCTATCTTGCTCGCACCCCTTGCATATCCCTTAGCTGACGTACTGCTCGGCGACGTTCCGAAGGATTACTGATCGTGAAAGGAAGTAGAGGCGCAACAGCTGCATCCAAGCTCCCCGCCGCTATCGCCCATACAAATGTTCGTTCACGTTACATCACCGCGCCAATTTTGACCACTTGGCTGACACGCGCAGATCAAACTGTGCATAAAGATTCTCCCGGTATATTTCGCTCATCGTGACCATCGTGGCGACCAAACTCTTGCGACTCCGCGTCAACACCAGAAGCAACCCCAGGCTTATCCATTGCGCCAACAAGCCACTCACCATGTCTCTCCCATATGCGCCCCGATCCGCCTACTACGACGGCAAGCTTCAAGCAGGCTCATCTTCCTCCACCTTCCAGACGATTGACCCCGCGACTGCCCAACCCGTCGCAAACATCAACACAACCTCCAACGCTGGCATTGACGCTGCGATCGCCTCGGCGCAACGGGCGTTCCCCGCATGGTCAGCGACACCACCCATCGAGCGCGCGCGCATTCTTCAACGAGCTGCTGCCCTACTCCGCGCGCGCAATGACGAACTCGCCCGCATCGAGACCAGCGACACCGGCAAGCCCTTCTCCGAGACCTCGACCGTAGACGTAGTCACCGGCGCCGATGTCCTCGAATACTTTGCGAATCTCGTAGGCGGGGGTGGCATGAACGGCGAGACCGCACAACTGCGACCAGACGCGTGGGTGTACACAACCAAGAACTCGCTGGGCGTATGTGCGGGTATTGGTGCATGGAACTACCCCATTCAGATCGCGCTGTGGAAGTCTGCGCCTTGCCTGGCAGCCGGCAACTGCATGGTATACAAGCCTTCGGAGTTCACACCACTGCACTCCACCGTACTAGCGGATATCTACGCTGAAGCTGGAGTACCGCCGGGTGTCTTCAACGTCGTCCAGGGCGGCGGTGAAGTCGGCGCATACCTTACCAAGCACTCCGGCATCGCCAAGGTCAGCTTCACCGGACAGGTCTCGACAGGCAAGAAGGTCGCAGGCAGCGCATCTGGCGAGATGAAGTACGTGACAATGGAGCTGGGCGGCAAGTCGGCATGCGTCATCCTGCCAGACGCGGACGTGGACCAGGCAGTTGACGGCGCGATGCTGGCCAACTTCTTCTCAACAGGACAGGTCTGCACCAACGGCACACGAGTCTTCATCCCGGAAGCAATGAAGTCAGATTTCGAGAAGCGGTTACTAGAGAAGATGCAATACATACGCCCCGGCAACCTCCACGACATGAACACGAACTTCGGCCCGCTGGTATCCAAGCCGCACTACGAGAAGGTCATACAGTACATCAAGCACGGCCGCGACAATGACAAGGCAAAGATGCTCTGCGGAGGCCCTGAGACCCCGTCATGGGTTGCGTCACACAGCGACAAAGCCTACCAGAACGGCTACTGGGTCCAACCCACCGTCTTCACAAACTGCACCGACGACATGAAGATTGTGCGCGAAGAAATCTTCGGCCCCGTCATGTCCATTCTCACATACAAGACCGTCGAGGAAGTCGTCCAACGAGCAAACAACACCGATGTCGGTCTTGCGGCGGGTGTCTTCACTAAGGACCTTAACCTCGCGCACAAGGTCATTGCTCAGCTCGAAGCGGGTATCACATGGGTGAACACTTGGGGTGAGAGTCCGGCGGAGATGAGCGTCGGTGGCTGGAAGCAGAGTGGTGTGGGTGTGGAGAATGGTAAGAAGGGTCTTGAGGCTTGGGTCAGGAATAAGAGTACGCTTGTGGAGATGGGTGGGGCTGTGCCGACTGTGTTTGCGAAGTTGTAGAGAAGGTAGTGTGAGGGGATGTATGTATATAGGTGATACCAATGCAAATTCACTGCCACTATGCGGACAATCTCGGGTTGAAGTTTTGTTGCTAGTGTGAACGGGTCTAATTAGCTGGGCTAGTGATGATGGCTTTCGTGAGATAGGCTGCTGATATGTCTTTACCTTGGCTTGCATAGTCTGTACCACGTATACAACCAAGGCGCGCCTGTCGTTGCTTTTGATTCGCTACAGCTCGTCGAGCCTAATGGATTGTTATGTGCTACTACATCATAGAATAGGGTATATGCAAAACCCTCTTAGCTCTACAATCTGTACAACCAGGCAAGAATATACAAAGCTACCTTAGCTACTAGTATTAATGTATTACCTCTTCTCTTCTACTCTAAATCTGTACCTACTATCTCTTATAGAATTATAACTATAGTAAGTATAAATATAAACCTTAACTACTATTTTCTTATTAAACTTAATAGTTAATTTATTAGTAAGTTATCTAATACTAAGTCTACTAATTTTATAACTAAGTAGAAAAAAAAAGCTTAGCTACTATAAAAGACTATAACTAAGTAGTAATTTTTATACTATAAAATAAACTTTTACTTTTTAGCTTTAGTATAAGTCTACTTACTTTAAGTTATTAAATACTTAAAAAGAATATATCTAAAGCTATGCTTATATATTTAATAAGTTTATTTAATAAAGTAAAGTTAATTTAGTATATATAAGTATTAAATAATATTAAACTTAAGTCTTTTAGTATATTAGTAGTGCTAGATATATAGTAAGATAGTAAGATAGTAAGATAGTAAGATAGCTAACTTTTATATAGAGTTTCTACTTAGTATACTACTATATAAAAATAGTAAAATAAAGCTATATATATATTCTCTAACTATAATTATTAGTAAGTGTAAGAGGCTACGCTATATTAAGTAGACAGTTCTAGTTATATAATGTATAACTTAGCGCTAACTAAAGTAGTAAAGTATAAGGCTTATAAGAGGCAAGTTATACGCGTAAGAAGAACCTTTCTTCTCTTATCTTTCTTCTTCTATATATAGAAGCAAATGCATACTTATTAGTAGGCCTCTTTTCGCCTATAATAGTAAGTAACTATAAGAATATAGTCTTAGACTACTAGGCTAATATAACCTAAAAAGGTAAGAATAACTAAGATAGTTTTCTTAGTCTAAGATAATATATATATAGATAGTAAAGTACTAAGCCTAATAAGCTCTAGTCTCTCTACTAAGCTCTATTAGGCCTTAGGCCTTATAGTAACTCTTTATTAGAGAATTAGTTTATAGCTATTAACTAATTTAAATAGAATTTAGAATAACACTATATTAGCTAAAGATAAAGAGATAGTAGCTATAAGATAGTATTTAGATACTATACTAGATTTATATATACTAGAGCTAAAATAGATTAAGAATTTAATTCTTTTAGTACTTAGACTATTATTTAGTTCTTCTCTCTATAAAGCTTTAAATTAGATAAGAAATTCTAGTCTTATTTATATATAGAGCTAGTTAAGCTAGATAGTTATATAACTTATACTTTTCTTTTATACTAGAATTAGCTAGAAAAGCTAATATATAAAAATATATATTAGATAATTATTTATATTATAGAATAAACTAAGTTATAAAAATATTATTATATAATATCTACTAATATAGAACTAGACGTAAGAATAAAGAAAAGAGTATTTATAAATAATATAATTTAAGAAGTAATAGAGTAGAATAATCTAAATACTAGAGCTATTATAATAACGTGTATATATTATATAGCTTTTACTACTTTTAACTTTATAGCTCTTTAATCTTATAGCTACCTTATAGTTATATTACTTCTAGAGATCTTATAAAATTAATTACTAGAGCTTATTTAGTTAAGCTTATTATCTCTATAAGCTTTAAGTATAGCGTCTTAGATATAACTTAGTTTATAATAGATAGCATTAGCTACTAGTTTATTATAGCTTAATCTAAATATATGCGTATATACGTTTTACTAGAGAGCGTAACTATTTGTATATATTACTCTACTGCTAGTACCTAGGTGTATTTAGGTATAACAACTGCTTTTCGCGGTCTAGTAACGCACGATGCCTAAGTAGAGATATACGGCTAATATAACGAATAAGGGTATTTATTGTAGCATAACTAGTTGTTAGGCAGAGGCAGGAGGTATTCGACCTACAATCGGCGCGGCAGAAGGCTAAGCGAAGAGCGGTAGGTAATCGGCGTTGTATTCTTGTCTAAAGATGCTGCCCTTTCTCCCGAAAGGGGTTCGGAGTACTTATTTGCCCTCTAATCATGTGACCGATTACTACACCACAATGGTTAATCTGCGCATGGAGATGAGCGACTTGTTCGGGGTAACTTTAGACCCTTTCTTGAGTTCCTATCCTTATTCGCTAGGGCAACGCTTCCGACGGCCCCACGTAAGAGCTCGTACCACAGCACGTGTTGTACCTAATAACCACCTTCGCGGTTATCAACACCACCACCAGATTACCTCAGTCTGCTAGTTTGTTGTCTATCTCTCCCAAGATGGCGCGCGATATGCCTGATGCCCAGGCGATTCTTGCGCATCAGATCACGCCAGCGCTGATACTCAACCGCTCCGGCACCGTCGTCGCTGCAAACGAAGGCAGCGTCCGACTCCTGTCGCCCTTGCGACAAGACGCGTCTTTTGCCACAGAAGGCTCGTTGCTTGGCGAAAATATTGCCGATCTTGCACAGATTCCATTGCCTGGTGCTTTACCAGTTCTGTGGACCTGGAGTTCTATTCTAGCTGCTGCCATCGATATTAGCGAATCAGGTGCTGCCAATAGACAAAATATCCGCGGATACGTTTCTACGACAGATTACTGTCAAAACGCCGATAACTTTTGGGACGATGAAGCTGAGCAACAAGCAATCATCGAAAGCAATGTATACGTTACCCGGTATTCCTCACAAGCGGGCATACCTAGCGCCAACGACTCCGATGACGCTACCAGTGTAGTCAGAGCCCGAGCATCTGTTCACTGGTTATCGTCCGATCTTGACGGCGTCTTCTTGATCATCTTCAACCGGACGTCCTTGCCACATCAAACAGCGCCGGCTTCACCAGCTGCAAAGAAAGACCCAATCAATGCTTTCGAACGACAAAATGATTATCAGTCCTTGGATAGCAATGATACCTCAGACAAAACTGATACATCGGACGTCGCCTACGCTATCATTCCTCACATTATCGCAACAATGGACAAAGATGGGCAAGTTGTCAAATTATCCAAGTCTTGGTATTCGTTCTCAGGGTTGAATGAAGAACAGAGTTTAGGAAGCGGATGGATATCCACAATGTTTCCCGATGATGTCCAGGAAATGACATCGGCCTGGGCTGATGTTATCCAGCATGAACGCTCGCATTGGACGCATCAAGCTCGTTACCGGAGGGCCTCAGACGGAACCTTCTGCTGGTTTTTGATACGCGCCGAACCATATCGAGATGCCAAAGGAAAGGTCCTTCGCTGGTACGTGTCCATGATGGACATTCACGAATGGGTCGTTGCTCGGCTTAAGGCAGACATACGACGGCAGTCAATCATCACACTTTTCGCGCAAACGGATGTTATGTTGTGGGGAATCGACAAGACCAATCAAATGTATATATGCGAGGGGCGCTTAAAGTGGGACCCTAGTAGGGTCGTAAAACTTTTGGAAAGTACCAGAGGAGAACAAGATATACCGTACATTGAATCACCGGAAGAGACCTATCGCAACCCAGACCAAGAATTGGTTCATACTATCCAAGGAGTTCTCAAGGGACGCACCTTCAGTCCGATCGTGGAACATTGGGAAGATGATCGTTATTTCCGGACTCGTTTTGTTGCAGAACATGTCCCTCCATGCGTGGATGGGAGCGCAACAAGTGAGGATGTTGTGCAGGCTGCACTAGCTCTCACATTTGACATCACCGAAGAAAAGGCGCGGTCTGTCCTACTGACGGAGAACAAGAGACTCGTCGCCAAAGAGAAAGCCGCGCTCGATGCCAGCAATTTGAAGAGTAGATTTCTCGCAAATGTAGGTCACGCTCTAAACGAATCCGCGACTCAAGCTGATGATTACCTAGATGTCTCACGAAATCCGTACTCCAATATCCGGAATCATTGGTCTGAGTGAGCACCTTTCTGATTGTGGGCTCAATGAAGAACAATTGGAATTCAGCAACTCCATTGAAGAGAGCGCAAAATTTCTCCTCACTCTCATCAACGATGTGTTGGACTTCAGCAAGATGGAATCTGGTCACATGGATATTGAGCAAATACCCTTCTCGCCTTACAAGCTCATTAGCGACACACTTATCCCATTGCGACTTCAGGCAAGGGAACGAGGCCTGTCTCTGAACTTTAGGTGCGATCTCAAGCCTGATGCACTCTTCCTGGGAGATCCCTGGAGGTTGCGCCAGATTCTCACCAACTTGATTGGAAATAGTCTCAAGTTCACACAGGAGGGTCACATTGCACTTAGCGTTCACGAGGCCGGAAAGAAGGACAACCAAGTTATCCTCAAATTCGTTGTGAAGGACAGCGGAGTAGGCATTTCGGAAGAAGCGATCAAACAACTCTTCAAACCGTTCAGCCAGGCCGATGGCTCAACAGCAAGACTCTATGGCGGCACTGGGCTGGGCTTGGCAATTTGCCGACAATTAGTTGAGCTTATGGGTGGGCATATCGGGCTGGAATCCGTTCATGCAGAAAGCACCACCGCAACTTGCAAGATCCCTTTCCAGATCTACCATGGGCCAAGTCATGGTCTACTCATATCGACCGCTTTACCTGGCCGGGCAAAGATACAGAATCCTGAAGAGAACGCGAACACCAAGAAGGCTCGCCACCTCAGTCCTCCCGATGGTACGGACGGCATGACGTTCGACTCCTTCGCAATCACGAACACACCAGGGATCGGCAACCACATCCTACTCGTGGAGGACAATCCCATCAACCGGAAAGTGATCTCCATCGCATTGAAAAAGCTAGGCTTTGTCGTCTCAGCCGTATGGAACGGCCAAGAGGCACTCGATTTCCTTTGCAAGGAGTCGACAGAACTTCGGCCCGATGCCATACTAATGGACTGCATGATGCCAATTGTCGACGGATATGAGGCCACGCGGCGCATCCGCAACGACAAGACTTTGTTCAACGAGCAAGTACGGGAGCTGCCGATCATTGCGTTGACCGCTAGCGCAATCAAGGGCGATAGAGAGAGGTGTTGGGATGCAGGTATGGACGACTATCTAACGAAGCCGGCTGCTAGAGATGAGCTGAGACGCACACTGGCAAGATGGTTAGTTACGCCAAGAATACGAGGGCTTGATCGGAGCAGACTAGTAGACTAAAGTTTAGTCGTGTAAGTTTAGCTATGATGCTCACGAATTCGATGGCATTATGGCTTCGTGGATCACGTCTGATAATGAGGAGGACTTGGTTCCGATGCGGCCCCCATGACTAGCACCACGCGAAAGACGCCTCACCCTGTTCTATTGCATCTGCGAGGCTGACCAGGTAGAATAGTAGGATCGAAGAAACATGTATATATTGCGATGAACTTTCAAGCCGCAGCTGGACACCACCAATAGCCCTCGCAACCACCGGACCGAGATGTTCTCAAAGTCGACCTTTTGCCTCGCGTTAAACGCATGCCTGAACCTCGTTGCGACAGCGTCACAAGCATTTTCTAAACATACCGAGCACCCTGAGAGTTCCGACAAAGTCTCTATCAACTGGACAGATGCGTCCAGCGTTCTAGGCAGACCCGACACCTATCTCGGAAAGCTGGCTGTACCCCTCGACTATACGCTGCCCCAATCGAAGAATAACACGCTCACCCTCAACATCCTGAAAGTCAAAGCGACAAAAGAGCCAAAACTAGGAAGTGTGTTGACAAACTGGGGTGGCCCAGGCTTGCCTGCAACAGACTGGCTTTTGCAACAAGCTAGTTATGTCCTTGCGTAAGTCGCTGCTTGTCATAGAAACGCTTCAATCACAATCTAACAACTCTTCTCGTGCAGCATGACAGGTGGCCAATACGATATCATCGGCCCCGACCCCAGAGGCACTGGCACAACGATGCCCGTAGATTGCTACAACGACGAGATGGGACGAATGGTTGCGACGTTGCGTACACCAACGAGGACCAACTCTTCTGATATTGCGTTGGGCGCTGTCTGGTCTTACACCAAGCAGTACGCGGCGCGCTGTTTTCAGAACGAGGCAGTGAATGGATCATTGATGAGCACTGCTTTCGTTGCCAGAGACTTCATGAAGGTTGTCGATGCTTTGACTGTGGAAGGCGAGGATGGTCTTCTCCGGTACTGGGGTGGGTTAAAAATGAGTCGCAGTATATATGGATATTGACTGATCGACTCCAGGAATATCCTACGGAACGTATCTTGGCCAGGTCATAGCTGCCATGTTCCCAGAGAGGGTCGAGCGAATGATGCTGGATGGTGTTCTCCATCCGCTCGAGTATCAGCAAGGATGGTACAGAGCTGCCTTCAGATGATTGCGGCACAAGCTAACCGAGACCTAGGGAGACTGGCCCGGCTATGTCATCGCCCATTGCATTGATGGAGTTCACCAAACAATGCATCGATGCCAGACCCTCTTGCTCCCTCTTTCGCCCCAACCTCTCGTCCTCCGCACTGTACGAACAAATCCAAAGCGTCGCCGAAAAAGCCAAGCGCGAGCCAATCGTTATGGGCCCCAACGTCACCACCGATATCGTAACCTACGAGAAGATCGCCGAGGCCAGTGACACGGCTCTGCGCATGGGTCTGGCGTCCGGGTCTTACTTGGCAGGCTATCTCAACAGCATCATGGTCCACGAGACCCCAGAATACAACCATACCGAATATCTGCTCAACCGCTCCTTCATTGTGCAGGATGCAGCGGTCAATGCAGACAACACGCAGCTCATCCGCTGCTCCGATGCCATGTTCCGCGCCGACGAGCTGACCGACATCGAGGAACGCGTGCAGCACATATCCGAATTGGGCGACTGGAACAGCGATTACATCATCGGCTCGTATATTATGTGCTCGCAGTGGAAGGTTCAAGCCAAAGAACGGTACGAGGGCGACTTCAAAGCCAAGACGAAAAACCCCGTGTTGCTCATCGGTTCGCCATATGACGTCCGCACTCCGATCTCTGGGGCTTTTGTGGCGAACAAGATACTGGATGGTAGTGTTGTGCTTCAACACAACGGTCTCGGGGTAAGTTGAAGAGCATTTATTTGCTTCGTGGATGGTTGGGGTTGATTCGAAAGAGACAATGGCTAACGAGATTGGTAGCACACGGTTATGCACAGCCCCGGGACCTGCGCCATTATCGCAACCGCTGCGTATTTCGTGAACGGAACTTTGCCGGAAGAAGGGACGGTGTGCGGGCAAGACTTTGGTATCTTCTCTGGAAAAAGCTTGAATGATACACTCGATCCTCTTGATGAGCCGTAGTTTTTCAAGATTCGGAGTGTGAGACTTCGCGGGGGCAGCGCCGAGACGATGGAAAAGGTGAATTTTGATTCGGTCATGGGATTTGGATGGCGTGTGGGAAGCCGATGGCGGACTATTGCTCCGGTATGAAAGCTGGAAAAAACATTTCGTGGCTGCTTGTAAATCTCCCCAATGTGGCTCATTTTTACCGCGCTGCTCTATTCTCTCGCTCCTCGATAAGCATTGTGAGACGCTTGATGTGCCGCATATGACTACTCATTGGGAGATAGAGAAGCTCGAGATACCCCATGTTCTACGTGCATTCTTCTCCCCAAATTTGAAGAGGACTCCGTTAAGTCTGACATATGCGCCGAGCGAGATCGAAGTCTGGCCTGCGCGAAACTTATCGTGCAATGGAAATATGCACAGCTTGGGGCCCATGGTGTCCAGAATGACTCTGACACATAGACGCATCCGGCCATTGCAATGATCACAAGCCCTGTCCTTGTCTCCTTCGGCTGAAGTGTACTTTGATGCGCCTGTGCCGCGGTACAGATAGTGGCAGACACACATTCCCCTTTGCATGAAGCGTTCTGCATCCCTCACTATTGACCGATACATTGTCGATATTTTAGGATGCGACATGTAGACTCGATTGAATATTGCGTGGATAACTCTACCGTCCCCAGTTGATAGGTCATGAAGAGGTAGCCAGGCGCCACCTCCGAAGCTGTTTGGAGCCCATACGCCTATCCTGAGTCTGGGATCTGGCTCGGTTGCGGAGGCTGCGGGGAATGTAATGAAGTTCACGTCCGTCGCAGGGTTTTGGTCCGCGTACAGCACCACTTGTGGCGCTACTGTATTGCTTTCTTCCTCATCTTTAACAGGATCTTCTAGATCGATGACTGTCGGAAGTATCGCGTGGCGATAGTCGTATGGGTGTATGACGTTGTCCGCTTCCCACATGTCACTCTCGTAATCGTCCTCGTTCTTGTCATCGTTCTCGTCATCACGTAAGTCGATGGTGTCCAACGATGAGCCACCAATCGGTTCATTTTTGAGTGCCTTACTAGCAGGTTCCTGCCGCTCGCTATCTGTATCATGAATAGCGCGCTTTCGCTTGGCCAACGAAGGGGTTGCTGCGGTTACTAGTGTCGCGTCTTTCCGAGGTGCGATAAGGGCAGAACTCAGGACTTCTGTGGTGATGCGTATTAGCTGGCGCCTCATATACCCATGATTGCATATTTACCAGTCTTTGGAATTGTCGCCGGCTCGACGTTCGGATTCTCTTTAAGAATATTGAGCATCGCGCAGACCAATCGCTCTCGTACCTTCCGGTTGGTACATCCGGTTATCCCTTCGACGGCAACGATTTCCAGCTCTTCCCAGTTCAGGTTATCAATGAGCCTCATGCGCGCATCGGCGAACGCTTCATTACCGGACAGCGCAAGCAGCGCCTCCAGATACGAGCTCGTCATCGTGTAGACGCGCACACGTGAGGGTTGCTGTGGTGCGAGGTGAGTAGCCGGCACCGGATGTTTGTTGATGACGCCGGGCGGCATTCCCCGGCGGAGCTAAGGACTAGCCGTCGTCTGAAGCTCGGACCGACGAACACCAAAGGTTTGCGAAACCGCATCGCATTATGCCTTATCTCCCTCACACAGCTTTGTATCTCACAGTCTCTCAACAATGATCTCAAAGACAAGCTCGCGCGTCAGTAGAGGGATTATATCATTCTCAGTAACGTTAATGACTCTAAACGTTCGCCGCATGAGGCAGCCGGTGGTGTCGTCATCGTTGAAACCACATTTTGTCTTCCGTCTCTCGTCCATTTCCTTCTAACCCCCCTTTATCTTTCCCACGATACGGCGGAAGCATGATGATCTACGATATGGTCGTCCCGTTCAATTCGCAGACTGAACACCCATCTTCGGCGATTGATCGAAGGAGGTGGCCTCGAAGTCTACATTGCGTTAAAATTTTCGACAACTTTCGTTTTGAGACTAATGTAGTCTCCAGCATACCTACAATTTCTTTCCCGCCGCCTGACCCCTTCGTCGTTATCCTCCAATGACCCATTCAGCAATAGAATGCAGCGACTTGTCCTCGAGGCATGCATCGGGTAGCGGGTAGACGCAGAGCTTTGTACCGAAGCCATCAGCTACGACCCGTGCACATAGGCGCTTTGTGCGTATGCAGGTGTCGCAAGCCCTATGCTTGTTTCCAAAAGCCTTCTCAAAGGTCATTTGAGCACAGTCTTTCTGCCACATGGCGATGTTGGCGCATTTACCTTCGGTGAAATAATGTGCTACAAACCCAGCCACCGCTCTAATGTCGCGTGCTTGGCTTGGTTGAAAGCGAAGTCTGTCAAGAACCTTGCTAAGATACTCTTACCCGACTCAACATCGCTGAGCGGCTGCCATTCTTCAAGCCCGACAGCGTTCACAACCCATGCACCTATCTTGCGTACGGGTATGTCGAAGGCTGTGGAGCGTATGTCGATGACATTGATGTTGGCGTTGGCGACCGCGGGAGCGTCATCCCGTAGAGCGTTATCAAGTTTTGCAGTCATACCCTCCCAGTCTTCATCGTCGTCTTCGTCTCCATTGGAGAGGCTGCTGACACCGTCACATGTCGCGTCGAGCGTGGGCGCTTTCTGAACACGGTCGTCGGATGGGTCTACGTTTTCCGTCGCTTTCCGCTTGGTTTGGCGCCTCGGTAGTGCTATGCCAGAGGTTGGGGGAATATGCGCGGCGGGTGCAGGCGCGGGCGTGGCTTGTATGTTGCCAGGCTGCCGGGAGTCTGTGATACAGTAATTCAGTGTCTACTTCTCACTCACTGCTTTATCTCTTACCGTTCCTTTCAATGGGCAGCTCAGATGTCGCCCGCTCTTCTGGTTGTTGCAGCGAATCGAGCATACGGAGACACAATTGCACGAATGCTTCGTCGGTAGTGAAGCGCTCCATACCTTCCTGAATCAAGGCACTGCGCTGCTCGCGACTGAGGCCTTGAAGAAGTAGCAAGCGCGCATCGTCGAAGCCATTCTTGGTGAGGTGACGCAATGGCTCGAGGTAAGATTTCGCCATCGTCAGTGCAGTTGTGGATTGGGAATGGAAAGCGAGTGGAGGAGAAGTTGGCTTTTCGACATCTAAGCAGACGCCATACGCTAGCGGCAGAAACGGAGATACGTCAGAGCAAACGGAGCACCGCCAGGAGCACACATGACAAGAGAGACTATCCAGTCGTTAAGATTTGACGGTATCCATGCGGCGAATTGCGACCCAATATGAACGCTATTATCACCACCCCAAATTCGGCTGCGCGACAAAGTCATACACAAACACCTGCTCGAGCAGCGGGTCCGTCTCGTTCTGCCTCGATGTCAGCTTCAGCACTTCCACAACGCCGGAGACGTCACATACCTTTAGCTTATCGTGCGTCGGGTCTTTATCAAACACCTGTCTCGCGGCTTCATCCTACTCATTGTCAGTACTCGCGATACGGTCGCGTCACCATCCATTCCATACCTTGAAGACTACAACGAAACCCAAGTCCCACACACTCTCCCGCTTCACATTTGTCAAGTTCAGGGGCGTATTCAGTGGCCTCCCTCCCTTCGGCCCTTCGACCAGCAGTTCTGGATGTTCGGCGTACAGCGCGAGAAAGGCAGATGCGCGATCGCCCTTTTGCTCCGCGGTCACATTGGGGAGGAAGCGAAATGTCGCTATGCGCGTTACTGGGGATGCATCAGTAGAGTTGGGCGTTGATGAGGACATTGTGAAGGAAGAAGCAAGGCTGAAGAGGGCAACGAAGGCCGTGAGGAGGCGGGAGTGGAGTTGCATTGTGCTGAGATAAAAGCGGCGGGGTATGCGCTTTAAGCAATGTAAGACGGAACAATGCTGTGCGACTTCAACCAGGGCCTAACACCATAAATGAGGAAAGCCGTTGTGCATGCAGTCGGTCGCGATGCTGACCGCGTATTGGTGCGCTAAACTTTAATCTGACCTGCATGCGGAGGTGAGGATACGCGGGCGGAGAGCCGAAGTCACCACGTCACATTTGCATCGACGCATGTTAACTGTCTTCATCAACTTTTATTATACTATCACTTTTGAATATACATATGACATTACCAACGAGACAAGTTTGTACCGAACGCAGTAACACAGGGAATAATAAAGAAAAGGAGGAGACAAGAGTATACAGCTGGCCAGCCATCGCGAAGAACAGAACATCCAAACATCGCGCCAGATTCAGAAAAGAGATGAAAGAACTGTAGGGCAAGCCTTCTTGACTTGCACTCAGTGCGACAGCGATTATCGAGAGCCCTGTGAACTTCCAGTCGACTCAAGATCGCTCGACGATGAGGGTCGGTTGGGGGTTGCAGATGAGCCAAGCCAGTTTTGTGGCCTTGACCTCATCGCAGCTGGGTGATGGAAGCACTTTTGTGTTCCAAATATCTCCAGCTGATATCCACCAAGGGTCTTAGTGGGAATTGGCCGATGAGTCAAGACCTTTGGCCTTGCGCTCATCCCGACCGGCGGTGCAAGCCTCTCTGGGCCTTCCACTCATCTCGGTCGTTAGCTGTCAAGTCTCTCTGGATGGATTCAGCTGAGCCAATGAAGCAGGTATTATCCCGGTGGGCGCGTCTCTCTGGGCGCGGCGACGGGGTGGTTGATGAGGTGAGCTCTTCGAGCTTGCACCTGGCCGACTAGGTGGTGAAGTCTCTCTGGACTTTTGACCACCTTGAATGACGGCCGTCGATGTTCTTTGTCATGATCGGCCGGAATGTATGTCGGGATAGCTTGGATGGACGCGAGCTTTGGGCATGGGGGTAGACGGGGAAAGCTCTTTTGGCTTTTGCTCGAAAGGAAGGTCATCCTAATATGGCGGAGATGCGGCTCGCGATGGAAGCCTCTTGGACTTCGATGAATGCGGGTTATTGGTCTGGTGTTTTGACGGGAGATCCGCCCGGCGACTGGTGGAGATAGCCAGGACGATTGCGCTCTCTAGATCTGGCGACGACGAAGCACCGAGGTACGACGCTGGGCGCTACTGCGCTTTTGATCCTTTGCGTCCTCATTGTGGCGAGCTTCGCGTTGTTTTGCGACCACCTCCTTGGTCACGAACTTCTTGTTGCGACCCTGGCGCTCAACCTGCTCTACTTCGTCTGTGAGGCTGGCGGAGCGACGGCGCTTAACACCAACAGAGGAGGCGGAAGATGGGGTAGGAGATGGAGCTGGAGGGGCAGAGGGCGCGGAAGCTGACGGGGTGGACGATCCGGCAGCGGTCGTCTTAGCCTGGGACAGTCGAGCAGAGCGACGCGGGTTGATCTCGACGCGTCCGGACGTCTGTGAGGTCGCTGAACCGGGAGGGCTCAGGAAGAACTGACTGCCGAAGCGGCTGCTGGGGAAAGAGTTCGAAAAACCTTGGGTCTGACTGAAAGGGCTCTGCGACCTGCCCAGAGTCTGCTGCGACTCACCAAGGTATGTGGTGTCAGGCGTTTCCTGGAACTCGTTTTTGACACCTGCAACTGAAGACTGGAAGCCCGAAGAGTTAGACGAGCCGATGGAGCTATGGAAGCCGGAGGGGTTGTCTTCGACCTTGATCGCGGGCGCAGGGGATGGTTCTTGCTTGCTAGCAGGGCGTGTCTTCTTGATAGCGTCGAGGTTGTCAGAAGTGAAGGAGACGGCTTCGGGGTCCATCTCTTCGAAAGCGTTGAGGGTGCACTTGGCGCTTGTGGCCGTGGCCTTTTCGGACTTGATGGCGGGCGCAGGCAGAGACTTGGAGTCGACGGTGCGATGGCGCCGGGCGTCGCTGCCAACGCTCTCTTCTACCTTGACGAAGTCGTCCTTTGCGATAGCGAGGGGTGCACGGTCAATGGTCTCTTCTTCACCGACATCGAGATAGTCGTCGGCGCGCTCCTGAATCAGTGAGGTCGGCTTCATGGTGTTGGCCGATCCAATCTTAGTCTCAATGGGTCGATCGATCTCGACCTTGACGGCAGGCTGTTTCGCGAACTTAACGGAGTTCTGGATCTCGGCCTGTGCAGACTGCTCTTTCTTGACCTTGGTCGGCGCCTTCACAGCTGAGACCGACTTCTCTTTCAGAGGCCAGCCCTGCAGCAGCGAGTTCACGCTGACGGGCATCGGCGGTTGCAACGTGGATGCCGAGACTGGAGCGCTCCAAGGGACGTCCATGAAAGACTCGTTGATGTTGCGAGGCTTGCCGAACCGCGAGAAGGTGTCGAGATTCGATCGATGAAGCGTCTTCGCGGGTGCTTTCGAAGTTGCGCCCTGGTCCTTGAGCTGAACTCTCCTGTCGCGAAGGCGAGCACTGTTGTCGAGGTCCGCTTGGAGGTTGGGACGCTTCGGATCGTGGGGGAGCGAGTAGGGCTCAAGCTTCTCGTCCAAGAACTGCTTGAGCTCTTGGGAGCAGCTGGGCGGCAGCGTGACGCCGTGGTTCTTGATGATGTCCTTGATTCCGTGGAAAAGGTCGACGGGCCTCTGCTTCAGCAAGTAGGCTCCTATGCGATGTCAGTAATTGAGGTATCCGGTAAGTGGCGCGGACGCGGATGTACTTACCGGTGACGGGACGCATCTTGAGCGCGGCCTGCTGGTTGCTGGAAGGGGTGGAAGACATCGTATGAGTGGACTTGAAAGAGTGTGAAGTAGATGGATGTTGACGAAGAATGGTGGTTGGTAGTGTGCTTTGGAATGCGAGCGGCTGTGATAACGCGCAGAGTGCAGGTAGCGGGTGGTATATAAAGACTGATGGTCTGAGCTGTCGCGTTGCTTTGTAAGAAGCGGGGCGTCGCGGTCTTATCTTGAACTGGTGTTGTGATTGCCTAGACGCAAGTATTCACTATGTGGTTATGGGTCGCAAGCACAATGTGAAGCGCGATGTCGGCGCAAGCGACGCCGGAAGCAATGAATGTGTCGCAATCTCTCTAAATCGCGCATCCAAGCACTTCATTGCGGAAGTACCCCTCTTTGTATCGCCGGGTGGGTCATAGAGGTGACGATGCGCGCAGTCACGTGTTGTGACATTCACTGCGACGTTACCACGTTTGGTGTTCAAACCCGCAACCGACGTAGCAAACCCGTCGCGCTGCTTCCCCATCTACAAAATACACCTACGGAAAGGTCAGCGCAATACCTCGTGCTATCGGCGCAGCCTCAGTATACTGACCTACCACATCCCCGTATATTCAAAGCATGTACCAACTTTTTAGTCCCGTATCCATGGTTCTGCGATCAGAACGAAAAATTGTGAAGTCGTTTTGGCGATGCGCATTCTGCTCGTTCGCACGCCAGCTCTCTTCCTCCATCTTCTCGCAGGGTCGCCATCACGGTAAGGCAGTGACGTTGGCGCAGGCGTTCGCACTTCCCTATTCCGATTGAATCGCGCGTTGAAGTTCTCGCATTCACCACATACGGCAACCACCACCTCGTCCACCACGATACGAAGTGCAGTCACCCACCTCCTCTGTACACTCCGCACACCATCTTCGCGTTCCGTTGGTACATTATCGCGCAACTGTAGTCAGCAATCTTATAATAATATTACACCACTTAGAGTAGTCACAGCACTCATTGTATACCTCAACATCCAAGATGGTCGACAAGATCGGGCGCCCACGCAAAGCTGTAGGCAGCAACGACCCTTCCGGAAAGGGCGATAGCGCTCCGAGAGGCCGCCAACAACGCGAGGCCTCCTTACATACATCACAATACTACAGCGCTCACGACGGGTTTGAAGATGCGCCCATGCTATCAGCACTAAGCGCTTCACAACAGCGCGATTTTGAAGAGGCGCAAGCGGAACCAGAGCCACGAGCTCGTCCGGCCAACATCCGCACCAGCACCGCCACTGAGTCGCGTATCGGTGCCGACGAAGACGAAACCCCCTTCCAGTCAGCATCCGCTTCGTCGTCCTCTTCATCAAGCTGGGAAGACCTCCCATCGCCCCAAACCACTTCCCTTCCGACCGCCACACCCTTTCCCGGCACCTGGCCTGCCGCCCTCCACGACACCAGCGCCGCGCTGTCCGAGGTCTCCACTGCGACCCTCTCCTTCACCAGCGCCATCGCATCCTCGGGCTTAGGCCGCGCATCGTGGAGTATCGGCGCAGCAACTCTTTCCTCCACCAACCGCGCGGCCCTATCTTTCACCGCCTGGGGCATGGAGAAGACAGGAGTCATGCCGAATGAGCTTCCTCGGCCGATGAGGAGGTGGATCCAAGGGAAGGAAGACAGGGACCGAAGGAGAAGACAGGCTGAGCAGAGAAGGAGAGAGAGGAGAAGAAGGGAACGAGATGGACAGGTGCTCACTGGAGGAGTGGATGAGGAAGGGGGTTATGTGCTAGCGACGCATGAGATGGATGGCACGCTGAACTTCGAGGGTAGGGGGCCTGTGGATATGCGTGAAGAAATTGGTAAACAGGAAGGAGAGGAGGGATTCGCGGCGGGAGGACCAGAAGAGATCGAGGAGCGGGGGGCCGAACATGGAGACGATGGCCTTATGCGAGTGTTTGAGTTTGATGATGATGAAGACTTGTAAGAGAAGGTGGTAGATAGACGAAGAAGCATGCGAGATAAATGTAACCATGACACTATATAATGAAGCCTGCTGACACTGCGTCATGCGCCTAGAACGAGATTGCTCGTACAAGACCGCATGTCACCCATTCTGTCCCCCATCCCAACTATGCCACAGATCTACAAATTAACAAACTTCGCAGCATTGCACTGCGTGTCACTCGCAATCGGCTTCCCATTCAATGCAATCTTGAGATGTCCCTCCCAAGTACCCCCATGGTCCATCTTAAAGCAAGCAGCATCATACCCATTTGCCTGCATCCACTTGAGTTCGCGCTCAACCGCATTCCTAATCGTCTTCGTCTCCGAAGTTGTGTCGCACTTCGGGCCCGAGGTAGTCGCGTAGTACTGCCACACAGCGCCGTCGACGTTGCCAGAGATCACGGAGCAGCTGTTGACATCGGATTGGCCTTTGATGTAGACGGCGAGGTAGTTGGCAATGGAGACGATGGCTAGGGTGGCGGTTCCGCCGTTGCTGACGAAACCGGCGGCGACTTCAATGTCGGTGCGGCGGTCGAGTGGGGCGGAGACGTCCCTGGAGTCGAGTAGGGCGTAGCTAGAGCTTTCATGTCAGTGGATTGCAACAACCGATGTATGTCAAAGGGAGAAACGATGACTTACTCTTTCTCGGGGGCACCGATAGCGAGAGACTCAGCAGCTCCGAGCAAGCAGAAGATGTGGGCGAGTTGAAAACGCATTGTGAAGAAGTGAGATATAGCGAGATGGGTATCTTGGCTGTGTATGGTAGCTTGAGAGGAACTGTTGTGATGGGATGATAACCTTCATCTTGACGCGTCGATTACTTATATACATCTTCAAATGAACACAACCTACATCGGGCCTGCGCATTACCTCCTCCCTTCGGACACATTCAAGCTCTCGACAAGCGTTTCTGCCTCGTGGGCCTGAGCTTCGTGAGGCCCCCAAACATACTGCCCGCCTTGATCACAAAAGAAGAGAGGAAGTTCAATAGACGGCGACGTCAATCCATGTCGCAGCGCTGTGTGAAAGGACCGAGATAGATGATCGCAGGATGCCTGATGTACGATGCAAGAAAGTAATCAAGTGTCGCAGTCAAAATAAGCGCGCATCTACAAAGCTTATGCCGATCTTGATCGGTCTTGGTTTCAAGATCCGGAGGGTCGGTCGGCGCAAACGTATGGTTCTTTTACGGACCGATCCGGAACGCCTTAGATACACAGCCTCGTGCGGCTATGCGCACCGACTAAACATGGAACGCCTGAGCATTACTGACGTAGATAGTCTACCGGAAAGGGCTATTTTTGAGAAGCTTAGCTTTGCGGGGGCTAAGATCGCTGAAACGACAAGGCAAGATGGGGTCCAACGTCGTGATTCGGCCCGCCGCACGGACTGAGGAGGGAACGCCTTGGAGACGGCGAAGTGCAACACCATGATCGACCTTGTATAGACGCAGATCCAAGGAGGGCGCCTTACACATACAGCGCTGTGCGGCGGTATACACGGGATGAAAACAAGATAGCATCGGTTCACTTGCTCGCGGAGACATGCATCATGCCTCTATCTAGTATACTAGGGTCACGTCGCAAGGCGTTTCTCTCCAACCTCGTTGTCATCAGGCGTGCATCGAGACAATTTGTGCTCGACTATCACCATGTCAATGATCGAAACGACTCACCATATGCGAATATATATATACCGGACAAGACACCCAGATCTATCACACCATCCTCAATACACAAGCATCACTACTCTACTCTACTCTCAACTCTTACAACAAACTCCAACACCTCCTCCTACTACCCACCATGCGTTTCTCAACCATCGCCGCTACCGCTCTCTGCCTCGGCTACAATGCCATGGCCATTTCTCTTCCCGAGCGAGAGGTGGCCGCGCTGCCAATCTCAGAAGAGGAGGCACAGTCGAGGTATGCTAAAGAAGCCTTTTCCAAAGCATTCCCCATCCCATACTAACAGTTCACTCCAGCAACGACCTCGCCAAACGTCTCTCCATCGAAGAGCAGGTCGCCATTCTGGGTGCAGGCGCCGTGGTCGCGCTCAACGTGAACGCAATCGCGACCTACGTCTCCAACCTCATGAAGGCACAAAGCGATGCCAACACTTGTGGTGTCATCTCCGGCACTGTTGATGGGTACGTCTCCTATCTCGCCTCTCCATCCTCATCCTATCTCAGCCGCTGACGTATCACCCGTGCAGAGTAAACTACCAATACCACGCCGCCACCACCGGCAAAAACTGTGACACAACCGCCGAAGTCAAAACCATGAAAGACGCTGTGTCACGCGGTCTGGAATTCATGAGTACGCACAACATCAACCAGGCGTGCTTTAACATGCAGCATGGCGGCACGTGGAGGGGATTGCTGCAGTTGGCGAGCGGGGATAGGCAGATTATCAATGGCAAGTGTGATAGTGTTACTTACACTTTGACTGTTACCTAGGATGGTAGGGTAGCGGGGATAATGAAACGGGATAAGGATGGGGTAAGAGAGAGTAGGAAGGGCTAGGGTAGATAGGTGTAAGATTGAGTTTTATGTTGTCACCGTGTTTTGAATCTTTCTACCTGTTTTAATTGTTCATCTTTCTTCGATGCATGTGCGTCACTTCGCCCGTTTGCACTTTCCTCATCTGCGCAATTCCACCGCTAGCTCCGTTGCGCCGCGCCGCGCAGTCAACAACAACACCGCTCTTTCTTCTCTCCACCTTCCACCCTACATTGCCTTCCTTAGCGTTGCTCGCCATGTCGACCATCGACGCCTACCTCAAGGCCTTGCTCACGCTTTCCGGAAACGAGCAGCTCGCCACCGCCCGTCAGAACCTCCTCCAAGGCCTCACCGACGACGACCTTTCGGAACTACTCAAGAAAGCAGTAGGAAGAGAATTTGCACGCGGAGGCTTGGAGAATATCATCTCGCTTATCTTGGATGTCATCGCTAGGGACCCGGCCTCAAACAACGGTGACGATACCAGTGTGTCTCAAGCGACAGCTAGCCTTAACATGGAGCAAGTGTAAGGAAACAAGATTCAGCAGCAATGTGAGTAGCCCGAAACGGGTTTTTTAGCATTCATCTAACCATGAACAAGCTCTGAACGAGATCATGGTGATGAACGATCATCCAGCATCAAGCGGACCAGCCATGCCGGTAACAAGCAAGCGAGCGCCTCCACCGTCTCCCGGCGCTGTTATCAGCAAACGTTCCAGACTCAATACGCCGCCTGTAGTCGCCACGCAGGCTGGTGGCTCCGCTCGAAACGTGAGCCTTCGACACTGTGAGACGGAGCAGATGATCGACAACAAGATCGTTCCGCAGATTGATATCCTCCAGTATCCGTACTACAATGTTTATGAGGACACCAAATTGACTACCAAGTTCGTCTCAAAGTTTGATGCAGATTACCTCTCTACCGATCTCCATGTATCAGAGTGGGGCAAGCTGCTTAGACTACGAGAGAAGGGTGTCGCCACCGGATGCTGTGTCAACGATACCGTCATCATGAGAGCGAAGCAGCCCGGTGAACGGACAGGACACATCGACGAGGCCTGCGATCGCTGCATTAGGACGAAGCGCTTGTGCGCTCGGCTAGAGCAAAAGAAGCGAGGGATCACGCTTGTCTTTTTCCCCTTACCTCAAAAATATCGTCGTGATACATGGATGAACTGTTTGGACTTTTGGGTGCGTCCTTGAGCTCTTGCGGTGGATGTCGCTGGAATATGAGTACGATTAGATTGATTAGAGAAAGTCCATTCACTGGGATCTTGCGTTACAAAACCAACCACGATGTATACATAGACTTTCACATCGTGATCTGAACACAGAGGGGGCATTGTAGTCTTCTGGGGTACATTCTGATCGATGGCTGTGTAGATAAAAGTCATGATCAACAAGTTCATCATACATCGAGGACCGGGGGAAAGTGAATGAACATCTCAACAGCATCTCTTCTCTTCCTATTACCGTGAGTAACGTGATTATGCGGAAAGCCTCATTCCAGAACCTATGAGCAAGTAAAGGTACCCTCATCGTCGAGTCTCTCACCTGCTATCCTCACGCATATCTCCACCCTATCTTTATATACCGTCTCCCATCTGTGTTCCCTTCTTCACCCTCTCATCTATTCATCACTACATCCTCCCTTCTTCTACACAGCTACCCAAAACCCCGGTTCCGCTGATCCCACCACCATGTCAACCGCCAAAGGCTACCACGATGCGCTCTTAGCCCTCTCTGGCAATCCCGTCTTCGCCGCCGAACGAGACACTCTTCTCGCTAGCATCAGCGACAACGAACTGCTCGACGTCATCACCCACGGTCTCAAGACTGGTTCTCCTAGAGAAACTCTCAACGCCATCGCGACACGACTACTTGATGGGCTTGCGAGGGCTCCAAAGGTCGACGACGTGGTG
Organism: Alternaria arbusti; assembly: GCF_024043155.1. Lineage (NCBI taxonomy): Eukaryota > Fungi > Ascomycota > Dothideomycetes > Pleosporales > Pleosporaceae > Alternaria > Alternaria arbusti. Next base: position 55,148 of record NW_026249943.1, read on the forward strand.
GTGCCGGGAAAAGGCAAACATGGCGACGATGATGGTGATGATGATCATGACAGCGGCGGTGGTGGCGTCCGCAAGAGTGGCGGAGGTGGTAAACCTAAAGTGCAGGAAGTCAAAAGTAAGTTGAATCCCAATTTGAAGACGATAACTAAGACCCAGAAAGAGCGAAGACCCATAGCGGTAAAACGTGCACAGCCTCAACCAGCTCAGACCCCAGCATCGCAAGGAACTCCACCATCAACCGCAAACAGAAAGAGACCGGGACCTAAACTTGCGCAACCGGCGAAGAAGAGGAAGGACGTGAGCCCAGAGCCGATGGACGATGAAGAAGATTTCTTCAAGACAGAGGGTATGGAAGAGCAGGAAGAAGCAAAGGAGATCGCAAGGAAGGATACTAAGAAACATCCCAGTAACGCTCCAGCGACCAACAGCAATACCACGGTATCCTCCAGTATCACCAAAGAAACCGAGAGCCAAACAGACACAAGCTCCGAAGACGATGCAATGTGGAAAGAAATACAGAACCACTCCGTTATCAGGGATCTACAACTCGTTGATAGGAATAACATCAATGACAAGGAAAAGAATGGCGATGGGAAGCAAGAAGATGCCAGAGTCTCAGCCTCAAGCCTAACCAAGACTATACAGATTCCGGACATCGAGGTTCGCTTCAAAATGCCTAAATTGCTACATATTCCCTCCGATGCCCATCGAGGAACGATGGACGTCTTCCCACTCTCCTTCGTCAAAGAATTTGTTCGCAATTTCAACAGAAACTACCTCGTGGGCGAAAAGAACAGAACCGCATTCCGCGACATGATCAAGAAAACGTCGGAATACGGTCTTTGTGTGCGCTGCGACGAGTATCTAGAGCAATGTCATTGGTGGAGGGCTCGGGCCCTCGCCCCCCATTATGTGTGGAAACATTGTTGCGTTGATTGTCTTGGAAAGGCAAGCTTATGTGCCAGATCCGATGAGTGGGTTGATTACAACCAGGTTGCTGGACATGGAAAGATCGTGCTCACAGTATATCCGGTTCGTTCCGATGTCTTCGTCGGAGCAGGTTGGCGAACTATAGGCTTCTGGGTAGGAACTCAAGATCGTTGAAGGCTATCTACGATGAAACAACGTCAGCGAGGATTTGAGGAGTTTCTGGTGTCTGTGGCGAGTGCGTTTTTTGATTGCATATCCACGACAAGCCGATGTGGTCCAACGATCGCAAGTGAGCGACTGCTGGAAACATATGGTCATTCTTCGGGCGGTTTCTATTGCGTTCCATCTTTACGCGGCTTCCATCACCCCTCCCCCAAAAGCGAATAGGCGTTACCAACTTGTGGCTTAGCCTGCATCCTCTGCTCAGTCTTCTTCTTCTTCCTCTCGCCTTCCCTCATCTGCCTCTTCTTCTTCTTATTCGACACCTGCTCGCTTGGTACTTCCACACCAGCAGATCTATATATCTCTTCAATCAATTCCTTCAACTTGTCGTGTTCAGCCAGAATGCGCTTTGCCTGCCCCGGTACACCCATGACCTCCGGTATCGAGGGAAAGTCGGACATGTGATTGGCGATCTTGGACATGGTCTTGCGCAGCCTGGCGTTATCGATATCTTGTTGGTCCAGGGAGTCTATTATGGGGTCAGGTGCGAACATTGCCTCCGCGACTTTGATCATTTGGAGTAACATGCGAAGAGAGTAGAGACCGGCATGCAACCTAGCCGTAAGGTGTACAAAAGCCCAGCTGTTATCGAAGTCGCAATTCAGCACGCGCTGGACCAAGGGTATGGGAGGCGGCGTGTTGAGTTCGGTAAGCACTAGACTGAGACCAAAGAGCGACCATAGGAGCTCTGAGCTGACGGACTTCTCGTCACCCCATGATCTCAGGCTGCGCATCTGCGACTCCAGGTTATCGACTCGGCTCTGGTCAAAATGCCGAGTGTATATGGGAACTTCCTGGACTGATACTCCTTGCGCTTTTCTTCTGTACTCTTGTACCACCGTATACTCCATTGTCGGAAGTAGCGTATAAGCCAGTTTACGGATGTAGAACCCTATATTCCATGCTGATGCCTGGGATGGCTCTTCTGTAAGTAAAGGCATATATACCTGTGGAAATTCGGCCTTGTCCAAAGTTTGGTGCACATATTCAGATAGGCGGACGTCGATCCGAGGCGGATCTACCAAGTCTGGATCATGGAGGTAAACAGGCGTTGGAGCCTTCGTGATGTAGCGGCTGGCAAAGTCGATGTACCGGGCAGACATCTGGTCTACATCTTGAGCTTGGTGCGCTAGCAGCTTCGCACTATCTTGTGGGTTCTCGATAAGAGTGTATGCGAATGTCACTAGGCTCGTCACTTGTAACTGCTTTCGGATCTCGGCTGGAGAGTACGCCTTGAGACCAGTAGAGATGTTTGCATCGTGGAGAAATACGATCAGCGTGTCCACCGAATAGTTGTACAGAATAAGGTCGGTGTCGCTCGTGAAGATGATGGATCGCAAATGTTCTTTGGCATGCGACGCGCACCAGTCGTCTGCTTCTCCCGGTACCGTATGGGTCTTTGAAGCAAAGGGTGAATCTGAATCTACTAGCGCTTCTTGCAGTGCGGGCGCAAGGAACGCGTATGAGATGGAGCCTAGGTATGTGGGTACAGGGCAGGAAACGGTAGCATAGTTATTGCGGAATTGCTGCACTCGTCTGTTGTTCGCCTCGGTCCTGGATATCCTCTCGGCTCGCTTTGACGTAGGCAAGGCTCCATCGAAGTAGATGGCAGACCTGAGAACGTGCGATCAGCAATGGACGGCATAAGCTCACATCAGCACTCGCATAACGTGCATAGAACGGTCACGGTCAAGTGCAATCAAGCAACTTTCCCATCTCGACTCCGCGATAAGTGAAGTTTTCTCGACCCCTGCAGCAATGGCGGTGAAGTGAAGAACATATGTGCGCACCTTATTGGCTTGCCGTGGTGGTTCCGTGTCCGGGCGCTGAAAAGCAACTGTGGTTTACTCACACCTTGATGTTGCTGTTCTCCAACGAGGTCAGCCAGCGGAGTGCTTCAGCGACGATGTCTGCATAAGACGGGATTCGGGTGGCGCTAGCGGCGGAAGCGAGGGCCAATTTGTGAGCGTAGTAGGCGAGCGCAGGGCCGTCTATCACGGCAGAGTAGCCGTCTAGCTGCTCGGAGGAAAGCCGCGTCGCATAGGGTTCGAGACGCCTAGCAAGGCCCTGGATGCCCATTTTGACCAGGTGGTTGAGGGTGTTGGAAGGGAAGGTGTGTTCTAGTCGAGACGGAAGGAACGATGGTATGCACACGGCCAGGGTACCCCCGCAAAGGGTCTGGGGCGAAGCGAGGCGGGGAGTGGTCAGTCAGGAGTGTTGTGCAGTGTCTCGGCCTCAGATGCAGGGCTAGTGCATGGGCGCAGCGAGTGTTGGGACGTTGACGAGAAAAAGTCGTCGATGATAGCCAGCGTGGCGTTGGTCTTTCCGCTGCTGAGCTAGCGCCGGCGTCATCCCGCGTGGTGGGGGAAGCTGGGCCCTCACCAGCTCAAAAGTTGCCAGCTGCCACATCGCCCGACTCTCCAATTGCCTCATCTTTCTCTCACAGAGCTCGAAGAACACACACAGTCAATATGAGCGTCCGAACCGTTGAATTGAAGCCTTTCCAGGACCAGAAGCCCGGAACGTAAGTTCAACATCCCTGCAACAGCTGGGAGGTCTGGTGAAGCTATGGTGTCGATGGATGATAGCTGACATTAATTGCTACAGTTCTGGTCTCCGCAAGAAGGTCAAGGTCTTCCAACAGGAGCACTACTCAGAGTCCTTCGTTGCCAGCATCCTTCAGTCTATTCCCGAAGGTGTCGAGGGCGCATTCCTCGTCGTTGGTGGTGATGGCCGTTACTGGAACCCAGAGGTCACCCAGACCATTGCTAAGATGAGCGCTGCCTATGGCGTCAAGAAGCTCCTCATCGGCCAGAATGGCATCATGAGCACACCCGCTGCCAGTCACATTATCCGGATACGCAAGGCGACGGGTGGTATCCTCCTAACTGCCAGCCACAACCCCGGTGGTAAGTCCTCCACTACGCATACACTCCTCCTACCTAACACAACCAGGCCCCGATGAGGACTTCGGTATGAAGTACAACCTTGCAAACGGTGCCCCGGCCCCCGAGAGCGTCACCAACAAGATCTACGAAACCTCCAAGACCCTCAGCTCGTACAAGATCGCCGACATCCCCGACATCGACCTCAGCACCATCGGTACACAAAAGTACGGAAACCTCGAGGTTGAGATCGTCCACTCCACTGAGGACTACCTCAAGATGCTCAAGGACATCTTCGACTTTGACCTCATCAAGTCGTTCCTGAAGGAGCACTCCGACTTCAAGGTCCTCTTCGATGGCCTGAGCGGTGTAACTGGTTCCTACGGTGTCGACATCTTCGAGAAGGAGCTCGGCATCCCCAACAGCACACAAAACTGCGTCCCCAAGCCCGACTTTGGTGGCCACCACCCCGACCCCAACCTTGTCTACGCCAAGTCGCTGGTCGACGCCGTTGACAAGAACGGAATCCAATTCGGTGCTGCCAGCGACGGCGACGGTGACCGAAACATGATCTACGGCGCAAACTCTTTCGTCTCGCCCGGTGACAGCTTAGCCATCATCGCACACCACGCCGAGCTCATCCCATACTTCAAGAAGCAGGGCATCTACGGTCTTGCCCGTAGTATGCCAACCTCTGGCGCCATTGACCTTGTCGCTAAGAAGAAGGGTGTCGAGTGCTACGAGGTGCCCACCGGCTGGAAGTTCTTCTGCGGTCTCTTCGACTCTGACAAGATGAACATCTGCGGTGAGGAGAGTTTTGGAACCGGCAGCAACCACATCCGTGAGAAGGATGGTCTGTGGGCTGTCGTTGCCTGGTTGAACATCTTGGCTGGTGTCGGACAGCAGACTGGTACCACACCCAGCATTGCGTCGATCCAAAAGGACTTCTGGACGACCTACGGCCGCACATTCTTCACCCGCTACGACTACGAGGGCTGCGAGACCGAGGGCGCTAACAAGGTCACCGCTCACATGAAGGAGCTTATCACCACCAAGAAGGACGAGTTCATCGGCTCCACCGTCGCTGGTCGCAAGGTGCTTGAGGCCGACGACTTCTCCTACACCGACCTCGATGGTAGCGTCAGCAAGAACCAGGGTATCTTCGTCAAGTTCGACGACGGTAGCCGCATCGTCGTTCGTCTGTCCGGCACAGGCAGCAGCGGCGCCACCATTCGTCTCTACATCGAGAAGCACACCAGCGACGAGTCGACATACGACATGGACGCGCAGGACTACCTCAAGGACAACGTCAAGCTCGCGACGGATCTCCTCAAGCTCCAGGAGTACGTTGGCCGCACCGAGCCCGATGTCAAGACCTAAGCGCGTTATTGGAACGGGGAACGCGTAGATGTAATAAGCATGATTAGACGAAATGTACACGAGATATCACAATAGTATCATAGCACCAATAAATGGAATAGCATGGTTCACTGCCCCGTGGCGATAATGTTGTTCGTCATGACCTCTTTGTGTTTGGGCGGGTGTGTGGCTTAGCTCCGACGTCATTGCCCAATCTAAACATGCTCCGTCCGCAGCGTCTCCATAACAGCCCTCTGGTCCCCACTGCGAAGGTCCCTAGTCTTCGACAACCCCCGCCTTTCACACATCCCTACACGCGCGTCTACACCTGTCGACGCTTTCTTGTCACTTCTCTCACCTCTTCAGATCATCCCTAGCACACGTGCATCGCAATCATGGCTGAGAAAGAAGGATCGGCAGTGCCACCCCAGGCCAGAGGCTCATGGACGAGCTTCCTCAAGGTATGTAATTATCCCAGCATCCTCACGTGTCTAGAGATATTCGCGCATAGCGATTAGGCTCGTACCTTCAGGAATTATGGTGGTTCGACTCGAACATGGCATTTGACTGATACACGATAGTCCATCGCGTCCTTCAATGGCGACCTGTCCACGATGACGGCGCCTGCCTTCATTCTCTCCACAAAGTCCCTCACCGAGTTCTCGTACGTCTCAGTCATTACCACCGCCTAGAAGACAACCCTAACCCACAACAGCTCATACTGGACCGAACACCCCTCCGTCTTCGTCGCACCGGCCGCCGAGAAGGACCCTGCCAAGCGGGCCATGCTGGTGCTGAAGTGGTTCCTGAGCACACTGAAGCAGCAGTACGCCAGTCGGTCGGAAAAGCTGGGTAGCGAGAAAAAGCCTCTGAACCCCTTCCTGGGCGAGCTCTTCCTGGGCAAGTGGGAGGACCAGGCAGGCACAACACAGCTCGTCAGCGAGCAAGTCAGGTACGCGCACACACGCGTTTGCGATGGCTAAGCCTGTCGTAAGCATGCCATGCGTATAGTACGGAAGAGCTAATGCAATGCGCGCAGTCATCATCCACCCGTCACGGCTTACTCCATCTGGAACGACCAACACGGCGTCCGGCTAGAGGGCTACAACGCGCAGAAGGCGTCCTTCAAGACCACCATCAATGTCAAGGTAATTACCCTTAGTACCTTTGATGTACACCGCTGACATTTCACAGCAAATCGGACATGCCATGCTCCACCTCGACAACTACAACGAAAGCTACCTCATCACCCTCCCCGCCCTCCACATCGAAGGCCTCATCACAGGTTCCCCTTACGTCGAGCTCAACAGCAGCACCTACATCCAATCCTCCACCGGCTACACCGCGCGCATCGACTACAGCGGCAAGGGCTGGGTCTCCGGAAAGAAGAACTCGTTCACCGCCGTGCTATACCCCGAGGGCAAGGAGAAGGAAGCCATCTACAAGGTCGATGGCCAATGGACCGACTCGTTCCAGATCAAGGATGCCAAGACCAAGGCCGTCGTCGACACATTCGACCACAAGTCCACAAAGACAACGCCCCTCACCGTCGCCGCCATCGAGCAACAAGACGACTTCGAGACACGGCGCGCGTGGAAGAAAGTGTCAGATGCGATTAACAGTGGCAACATGGACCTGACAAGCGCGGAGAAGACCATCATCGAGACCCGCCAGCGCGAGATGCGACAACAGGAGAAGGACGCTGGGAAGGAATGGGAGCGCAAGTTCTTCTCAAGAGCACCAAAGTACCCGTTGTTTGAGCAGCTGGCCAAGAAGATCGGTGAGGGTATCAACGATGGGCAGACGAATGGTGTGTGGAACTTTGACAAGCAGAAGGCGGATGCGGCGAAGAGTCCGTTCCATCCGGATGTTGTGCCGCCGATTTATGAGAGAAAGTGAGACAGGACCTCTTCCAGCACACACGTGGTGTCTCTTCGATCGTAAGGGATGAGTATAATAATGCTGTTCGGCACACTAGAATCAAACGGAAGCCGGTCGGGCTTGAGACAAAATCGCAGTACACGGGCACCAGCGACTCGTGGAGAATCATGCTATTTGAGCCATGACGGAAACGGCGCAATAGCCTGACGAGGATCTCTTTCATTGCTACAAGTAGTTCTAGTATAACGAGGGAAGGAAACACATGAGTCTCGCATTGTTGAAGTTTGACCCTAATTTACATGTTGGTGATGATACAGATACGTTTACACATGCACTGGCGGAGTTTGACTGCTGGTTCAGCTATTGTGACGCGTCTTTTGAATCCGTCCTTTTATCATTCCCATGTCGCTGCCAGCATTGTCGGAAGATTTCCATCTACACATAACGTTAGATTTGTTGTCTGAACATGACCTTACTTCTTTTGGTGATTCCTCGGCTTCTGCAAGTCCAGACGCCAGAAGCAACAACGCTGGTTGACAAAACTTACCTCCTGCTTACACGCCCGCCAGTCTTTCTTTTCGTAGTAACAATCCGTCAATTTTGTGTTCTCGTCTGCGCAGCCTGTGCTGTAGATACGCTTGTCCCTGGTTGTTCTCGTTAGTCTACCGAGCTTCTATTCGCTTTTCAACTTCTGCTCCTCGCTTCCCCGGATCTCCGCATCTACGCAAACCGAAAAGCTGGAAATTCTGTACGCACCAGTCATCGGGTTCATCGTCAATCAACAATTGCGCTGCTGCTGCGCGGGATTTGTCTTCGTTTGACATACTTCAAAGAGTTGGATAGAGGATTTGAGACACGTGGTGTGAAGATATCGAGTTGCGGAAACTTGCGCAGGGTCTTGTCATTGAGAGAGTTGATTTGAGCACGGTCGGCCAATCTCGGTCCGCACTGCTACTAAACGTCACCTTCAGTCAGCATACGAATCCCACATCGCATATCAATATCGCAAACATCATGGCGAGCAAAAAGATGAATGTGCTGGTATACTCCGGTACGCCATCTCCAACCTTCTCACACCCCACCAAGATTACTAACCCCGCCCAGGAAACGGCAGCACCACAGAGTCCGTCCGCCACTGCCTCTACACTCTACGGCGCCTCCTATCCCCATCTTACGCCGTCATCCCCGTAACAGGCGACACCCTCATCAAAGAACCCTGGTTCAGCACATGCGCTCTACTCGTCTTTCCCGGCGGCGCCGATCTAGGCTACTGTCGCACACTCAACGGCGAAGGCAACCGCCGGATTAGTCGGTATGTAAACGCCGGTGGTTCTTATCTCGGTTTCTGCGCCGGAGGATACTACGGTAGCAGTAGATGTGAATTCGAAGTAAACGACCCCAAAATGGCTGTTGAAGGAGAGAGGGAACTGGGTTTCTTTCCTGGGACGTGTAGGGGATTGGCGTTTGAGGGGTTCAAGTATGCGAGTGAAGCTGGGGCGAGGGCGGCGGAAATTAAGATTGAGAAAGGTGCTTTTGAGGGTGTTGATGAGGGGGTAGGCGATGTGTTCAAGAGCTATTATAATGGTGGGGGTGTTTTCGTTGATGCAAAGAAGCTGGAGAGTAGGGGAGTGCAGATCTTGGCGAGTTATACGGAGGACTTGCATGTTGAGAGTGGGGAGGGGAAGGCCGCGGTTGTGTATCGGAAGGTTGGTGAGGGGCATGCGGTTGTTACTGGGCCGCATCCTGAGTACGTTTGCGTCGTTCCATGTAACACGTTCTTACTAACATACCGTAGATTCGCGCCCCAAAACTTGAGCAAGATCCCCAGCTTACCTTCGTATGCTTCCGTTATCAGCGACATCGCAGCCACAGATGCCACTCGACTTGACTTCATGCGCTTAATCCTCCGCAAACTTGGGCTGCAGGTCAATGAGCAGGAACAAGCGGTACCGTCCCTTTCCCGTCTGCATCTCACCGCTCATAACCTATCAGACGTCGCTGACCTCGTCGCTACGTGGAGTGAAATCATCACTGTAGTTGATGGCGATGAGTATATTAAGGGCGAGAACGATGTGTTTCGCATCGAGAAGGAGGGTAGTGCATGGAGCGTCAAGGAGTTGAAGAGGGCTGTTAGCGCTGTGTCGGAGAAGCTGCCTACTCTTGCTTCTGTTACTAACAGTAGCAAAGAGAGTGTTGAAGAACAAACTCGAGAAAAGGAGGACGATAACAAGAAGAAACCCAAAACACCAGAGGAGGAGATACAGGAATGTGTCGCGTACACCTCCGCCACCTCCCCCGACCAAATCGTATCCTACGAGAAGATCGTGAAGGTCATAATGCCTCACGAGAAGGCTTTGCCATCAGCTGAAGAGACGAAATTCCACCACGAATCCTTCTACGCAAACCTCCACCACTACCACACCAAGCTCCGCAACCCGAACGCTTCCTTCGGCAAACACCTCATCTACGGCGAAGTCGTAACATCCACTAACACGCTCCTCGAGAAGAACCCGTCTTTATTACGCAGCCTCCCCAACGGCTTCACCATAACAGCAACCACGCAAATCGCGGGTCGCGGCCGCGGAAACAACGTCTGGATCGCGCCGCCGGGGGCGCTGATGTTTAGTACCGTGCTGCACCATTCCTTCACGCTGAGTCAGAGTGCGCCCGTGGTGTTTGTGCAGTATCTTGCTGCACTGGCTATCGTCCAGGGCATACAGAACTACGCGCCGGGCTACGAAAAAATACCCGTGAAGCTAAAATGGCCAAATGATATCTACGCGCAGTTACCTGGTTCTTCGAATAACCCCGTTGTCAAAATCGGAGGCATTCTGGTGAATAGCAGTTATTCGGGGAGTACGTATGATGTCGTCACAGGCATTGGACTCAATCTGAGTAATGCGGCGCCGACTACGAGTCTCAACCTCCTCGCCAAGTCTCTGAACCCGCCGTTGAAGGACTTTACGGAGGAGAAGTTGCTGGCGAGTATACTTGCGCATTTTGAAACCCTCTACTCCACATTCACACAATCCGGGTTCACGCGCGAGATGGAAGAATTCTACTACGCCAACTGGCTTCATACGGACCAATTGGTTACACTGGAGAGTGTGGATGGGGTGGAGACGGGGATGAAGGCGAGGATAAAGGGGATTACGCGTGATTGGGGGTTGTTGCTTGCAGAGGAGATGAGGGAGGTGGATGGACGGGGGACGGGGAGAGTGGTGCAGGTGCAGAGTGATGGGAATAGCTTTGATTTCTTTAGGGGGTTGGTTAGGCGGAAGGTGTGACGTGTGGGGAGTGAGGAGGTTGGATGTGGATGTTGATGAATCGATTTGATGGTTGATGAGAGACTTGTGTTGTTGTGAGTTGGGTTCTTTACAGCGCTGGTGGAAGAATGGTCTCGCCCTAGAAAATATTACCGGCATCGATCATGAGATGAATGATATGTATGTCATGTATTGTGGGCCAGACATATGTCCAGATACCCAGTATAGACGTCCGTAACCTATACCCTTTCCATGTTGATGCTAGATCCCTGACAGTCAAGTGTAAACCTCCGTGTATCCCATGCTAACCATGTCTAAGCCAAAACATTCTTTACCAGAGAACTCCTGCAGACATCTCTCAAGTCCAGTGGTCAGCCACAGTGAAAGCATCCGCTCAGCACTGAAGGTTGCAAGCCTTGCACCTGCCATCATAGGCATTGCAGACATCGTTGTGGCACTTGGCGTAGCAGTTCCTGTCGCAGTTACCCTATCAAAGCACTATCATCAGTAAACCCCTTCTAGCAAATAGCTCGAAATCCAGATAAGACTTACCGCACGACACCCATTATACTGCTCATGACACATCTTACACACATCCCCGCTAGCCATGCAAGTAGGACCCGGCTTCATAACACACTGCTGACCCTTGGGGCACGACCACTTCTTCTGCCAGCAGTGGTCCTTGCACTCGAGGAGGTCGCCGTTGCCGCGGTTGCAATACTCGGCGCCGTTGTTGAAGCACTTGTCGCATTTGTCGGAGGCGAAGATGGGGAGAGTGAGCATGAGGATGCTGAGGAGAAGGAAGACGAAGTGGAGGGGGGATTTCATTTTGGTGTTGAGAGTGGATTCTGGTTGGAGTGGTGTATGAATTGGTGTTTTGGACGGCTGAGTTTGGGGATGGATGGTTGAGTGATGGAGGAGAAGGAAGGAGATGAGGAGAGCTGTAGGGAGGGGATTATATATGCTACCGCAGGCTTGAAAAGGTAAGAGATGTTGTTTGGGCGTCGGTGTGGCTACGGAGACGTCAGGAGACGAGGAGAAGCGGTGGAGAGCCTGGCATAGCCTGCCTTCACCTTTACTTGGGCGTTTGAAGCCACTTTGATCTTACAGGTGGTTAGCAAGAGCGGTGGAGGAGGCGGCATCCTTCACCTTGACCTTGCCTTTTCGAGCCAATGAGCCGAAGCTGTAAGTACATCATCAGTTCTCGTTTGCCGAAACGTCACCGAAGGGCTACAATGCATCAAAATCTAGTATATCCATCAGAAGTCTCCAGTACAACTATCTCTCTTATAGAACCATGTCATATCGATGTCAAATCTGAATAAAACAACGCGCACTCCAGTATACCAACTATTCAGCCATTTGAATATCCACAAATCCATTTCCAGAGACCAGTCAAGCACACACCTACCATATGTCCTCCCGCCCCAACAACTTTGACTACCCCCGCCCTCCTAAACCCCCATTCGTCATCTCACTCCACCCACCCCCTTCCCCTCCCCACAAAGCCCTCCCCCCAACAAATCCTCACCACATTAATAACCGCCCCCACACTCTCCCGGATAATTCGGATTCATCTCAGGAGGATAGATGCATTCCCCATCTTTACACTTGCCGCACGAGCAGACAATGTACGATTCCCAAAAGCCTGCAGAGGTAGAGGTACGAAGTCAGTATATGTCTCACATGTCCTTCGTACAGCCGGGACTTACCTTCATTGGTGCAATGTGAAAGGGTGTAGTCGTCCTCTCTGCTGCAGCGATCTGGTGCACCGGGCGTGCACTTAGGGCCACGTGCGTCATTGGCGAGAACGGGCAGTACGATCGTGAGGAAGGCGAAGAAGGTGGGGATGAGGTATGTGGTTGACTTCATGTTGTTGATGGTTTTGGTGAGGAGTTGTCGTAGTAGTAGTTGTTGTTGGGTCGGAATTTGTTGTGTAGTGATGGAGATGTTGTGGTCGTAGATAACGAAGGAACTGTGGACATGAGCAAGAGGGCTATTATATAGGCCTTGGAGATGTTCAATGAACGCTTTACATGAAGGACAGATCATGGAGATATTGATGTGTTTGTTAAGAAGTACAGCCAACGCATCGGTTGACTCTGTGAGCATGATTTGTTCCATCAGGAAAACAGGGGGTAGCTCGTTCGTAAAACCCCTGTGAACATAACAGATCCTCCATGACAATGGGTGCCAGATGACATCACCGACTCCCCAGCTATCGCTTTCGACCGCCTTTGTCTAACGAAGCAGCTTCATCGCATCAGCCGCCACTATGCTACAGTATGCTCGAACTATTGTTTTCTGGTCAGCGAATGCCTCACCGGTGAAGTCTCGACACTTACCACATCTCTGCCAGCAGCCAGCAGCCAGCAGCCATCTATCGTCCAATGCAGTGCGCAGACGCGGTCTCGCACCACTGCGGATAAGGACACCTGTAGTTCCTCTGCCAAACACCGTTGACACAGATCTGGACCGCATGGCCACCGGGGGAGCATCGGGTTGCAGCGCGGTGAGGGCATCTGTCTGGCTTTGATCCTGAGGTGGCGAGAACGGGTGCGGTGATCGTGAGCAGGGCTAGGATGGCGGAGAGAGTGTATCTGAATGACTTCATAGTGTTGACGTTGACGTATAGGTTCCTGAGGTAGGTGCGACGGGGGATCTAGGTATAGACAGTGGGAGGAAAGTGCAGCTGCAGGTAGCGGAATGAAGGAAGACAGCTGAAGGTCTGAAGATGCAGAACTTGCGCGAAAGTGAGTACTGTTTGTGCGTACGTGAAGCTACCTAGGTAAGAGAACTGGTGATGAGTTTTGTTTCGTCAGTGGCATGACGACGCGATGCACGTTTACTCGGCTCTTGCACATGAGGCAGGTGCGGTCGACCCGACCCTCGAAGTGAGAGCAGATGTGGCTTTCCAACGCTGGAGACACCTAAAGCGGATTTCAAGACGATACTTTACGCGCTGGTCTCCGGAAGGGCCTCAATTTACCGGCCTCGTTCAATTATCATCGAGTCTCGGGCGTGTTGTAGATTGTCTGGACGCATGTGCAGGCGATTGTCATTACTGAGGTTGGCATGCATATCACGACGATCTCGTCGTGCAGAGCTAAGATCTCGAAATCATATTTTCCGTGCATGGCCGGGCTCGTCCAGATATCGTTGTTGTTGTCGTCGCGTGCGACGTCCATCATGAGCTCGAGTCGTCCCTCCCCAACCCACTAGCCCCTCTTGGCGAACAAGGGTCTCTCCGCGCATCGCGAATTTCCAATCCAACCATCACCACCAACACCAACAACCCACCTCCGCCTTGCCCCCGCCATTGCGCCTCACACAACACCCACAATGAACCTCTCCGCATTCCGACCGGTCTTCCGACCATACAAACCCACCCAAATCACGCAAGCGACAAACATTTGGCAAAGAACCGCACAATGGACATGTCCGCAGCAGCAGCAAAAGTCGCAACGAGCAGCCTTCTCATCGACACCGAATTTGCAGAAGAGGAGTAAAAAGGGACCGGGGAATGATCCTAGGATAAGTACGTCTCTCCCCTTCCTACCTCCCCATCAGACCTGCCCCCTCCCATTCGATCCAATCCAATCCAATCCACCCACCCATCACCATAAAACCCCAGCTAACACCCCCCTAGCAAACATCCGCTACCATCTCTCCCACCCCCTAACCCCCCGCCCCCTCCACTTCTCCCGCAACCGCTCCCTGCGCCACTGGACCATCCACCGCGCGTGGCTGCTCTTCCTGCGCAAACGTCGCTGGGCCGAAGAACGCGTCTTAGAAAGGCAATACATGGCCATGCGATCTGCATGCGAACACCTGCGCCTCATGGACAACAACGGTAATCTTGTGAAGGAAGAGGAGGCTGGAGGTAGGGGCGCGGATCCGAGTCGATTGGGAAGCAAGGGCAGGGAGGTGGGTAGGTTGTATCGCAGTGCGATGCTTAAGAGGGGGATTTGGGGGAGTGTGCCCGTGGAGTATGGGAGGGTGCAGACGGATTTTCCGGCGAGGGAGGGGTGGAATCATGGGTGGACGAGGGATTAGAGACTCGTGAGAATGCGTTGTGTTGGACGGACGTGGATGCAATGATGGGATTGTACAATATGTATATAGCAAAAAAGCGGTCGATGTCGTCATTAGCATCTTGTATACATTCATTACCGTCACGTTCCTCAGAGACAACGAGAAGTATGCGTGTAAAATCTCATTGGTAGATTACTGTCTTCTAGTTTACTGAGCGTGCCCATCATTCCTCTCTCAAGAATATACAACTGAATTGCCAAAAGGAGGAGCCGAAATGAGTGGATGATGATGGCGCGTTCTCGTCAATCATTAAGCCAACATCTTTCGAATGGATAAGCCAACGTATGTTTCCGCCTCGGCTTCCAACGCAGCATCAGAACAGCCAGTCTTTTTCTCTTTCCAGCTCAATCAATCAAAGACCAAGAACAAAAAAGGTTATGTGTAATGCAGTTATAAGCGCTCAAACAAGCAGTCAAGACAAAAAAGATCGCCCAGGAAGAACAAGTAGAAAAGAATTGAGAATGAGAAAAATTGAAGGCCCCAAATATATCGTACCAACTCCAGTTTGTCGTGACTCCGCCCAATGCAGTGTGTGTGATATGAAGATAAGAAGAAGATATAAGATGCAAGAGAGACGGTTTCTCAAAAGTCTCACAGGACAACGCATCCGCACCCGGGATTCTCCTTCTTATCCACACTCAGCAGCGCCGCCCTGGTCGCCGCTTCAAAAACATCGTCCACGCCATCCCCTGTCAGGGAACTACATTCGAGGTATTTCCTCGCGCCAATCATATCCTTCATATCGGCGCCTTGTTTCGGTGTCGTAAACCTCAAGCTCTTCTTGCGCATTTCTTCCTGTGCGAGGGGGTCGTCGCGGAGATCTTTTTTCAGGCCGACGAGGATAATGGGGACGGTGGGACAGCGTTCGCGGGCCTCCTCTGCCCACTTGTGCTTAACGTTATCGAGGGAGTCGGGGGAGTCGACGCTGAAGCCGATGAGGATGACGTGGGCTTTGCTGTAGGCGAGGGGACGGAGGCGCTCGTAGTCTTCTTGGCCGGCTGTATCCCATAGGGCGAGTTGCACGGACTTGCCGTCTACTCTACAGTCGGTGACGTAGTTTTCAAAGACGGTTGGGACGTAGCGCTAATGACGGGTTAGGATATTGGGAAACGGCTTATCGGTCGATGTATTGGACGTACTGTTGGAAAATATCCGAGAGTGAAGACGCTCAGAAGACTAGTCTTGCCGCAAGCACCGTCGCCAATAATGACCAACTTCCTAAAGGCACAAGATCAGCATGCTGTGTGGGTGAAGGGTGCATGGTGTGACAGCGTCGGCGTGACCGAGAGTGGATGTCGGCGCAAACAAGAGGATGAAGTGCAGTGCATGACCAAAAAGAGGAAGAATTGAGCGCGAGTCGATAAAAAGTGGACATGGGGGACATGTAGGGTGGCCTATTTTTAGTTGGTCGTGTCGTCGGACCGGGTGCGCCAATGCAAGCTATGGCGCAAAACCGGGGTGCCTCAGCTCCAGTCTTGATCATGCCATTGCAAGAGAAAACAGAATGAATGGAGAAATCGGAGAAACTGATGGGTAGACGCAGATTTGGTGTCGTCAAAAGAGAGTCGGACGGAAGGAAATAACGTTGGGAAAAGCAATTGCGCGCGTAAGAAAACGGTCGTGAGAGATCGACATGAGATAAGTTTTGACCAGGGTCCAGAAAGTGAAGATCAAACGTACCTGCGCATTACAGGCTCGCCATTCTGCTGCTGCTGGGCCATTGTGGGGGTGTGTTTGGGGAAATGCCGCACTCAGCGGGAGTCTTGTCCGGAGATGCTGGGTCGTGTTATTGGCTGGAGCGCGTTCGCAGTTGCGGTCGTGGTGTCGTAGAAGCCGAAGGGGAGCGGTGCGCGGGCGGAAGGATACAGTGAAGTAGCCTTGTTTGCGCGAGGGCGTTGTCGAGGGTGTTGTCGGGGTAATGCGAGTGTAATGGCGCGAGCGAGGTGGTCTCGGGCCCAACAATGGTGATTGGCGATGTTATGGCTCGCGACGAGCGAGTGTCAATGGCGCGCCGGGGCGGAGAGAAGCGACAGACTACCGGAGGGGTGGTGAGTGTCGGTGGATGGGTGTCGAGGTGAAGGTGAAAGTAATGCGTGAGTCCAGCGACAGCAACGGATGCAATGGGAGCAAAAAGCGGTGGTGCAGTAATGAAGTGGACGGGCCGGTGTTTAAGAATGAAGCTTGGGGACGATCACAGCGGAGACAGGCACGAGCTAGAGCTACAGACGGCTGGGCTGGGGACGGGGGACGCTGGCGTGGTCAGGGTGCGGTGTGCGAGAGCGAGTGTGTTGAGATACGAATGAATGGCCGTCGCGGAGCACCTGCACAGCCTCTCGCCCAGTTCCTTCCGTTCCAGAAGACGCCAAGACGTGGCACCTGCGGCAGGTGCGAATCGCAACGCGGTACCACAATGGGCCGACGACCATCAACAAGAGGCTACGACAGCGCGGCATGTGCTAGCAGCCCGAGCCCGAGCACACGACCGTCATACCCCAAAGCCTGAACGCCTGTCTGCCGCGACACAGCACGAAGCCCCCCATCTGCCCTGGTGTGCGTGACGCCCCTCCAATTCCTCTCCTCCACCTCCACCTCGCACTTTTGCTCCCCGGTGGCCGTACGCTAGCCCTCCCGCGCCATCGCCCGAGCTGTCACCCACTCGACTCCCCAGACCCGCGCTCTAACAGCCGTGCAGCAGGACACCGCGACATACACACACTCCCCCCATGGCCCAGGGAACACGCGGGCCCGCCCCGGCTCAACTGCCGCCCAACGGCACTGCGACGCACGCCCACGATGCCACCCCGACCACCGTCAACCGCAAGAAGCAGAAGCGACGCGAGAAGGAGGCCGCCAAGCGAGCCGCACAGGAGCCGCCTGCGCCTGCGCCCGCGCGGAATGGCGTGTCGCCTGCCCGAGGGCCGCCCGGCCAGCAGCAGTACGCCGACCCGGAGCTGGACGAGGCGGCGTACGACGAGGGGGAGTACTACTCGGACGAGGAGTACGAGCACGCGTACGGCACAAACGGCGACTACCCGCAGGGCTACGGCCACGCCCCAATGCGCAGCCAAGCGGGCAAGAAGACGCGGCGGAAGAAGAAGGCGCCCTCCGCACCCCCTCCGCTGGCCTACACCCAGCACGTCGCATCACGCCTCAGCCCCGCACCCGCCCACCAAATGTCGCCCGCCCACTCGGTCGCGCGCTCCGGCGCCCGCGGCGACCGCATATGGAACACGACCATGCAGGACGAGCGGGACCGCATACGCGAGTTCTGGCTGTCCCTTGGCGAGGACGAGCGCAAGTCGCTCGTCAAGATCGAAAAGGAGGCGGTTCTGCGCAAGATGAAGGAGCAGCAGAAGCACTCGTGCAGCTGCACCGTCTGCGGGCGGAAGCGCACCGCCATCGAGGAGGAGCTGGAGGTTCTATATGATGCATATTACGAAGAACTCGAGCAGTACGCGCACCACCAGCAAGACGTCGGTAGTTTCATTCCCGAGGCTAATTATGGTTATGCGTCCAGTGCTCCTCACCACCCGCGCCCCATGCTGAACCCCCACCCCCCGCCCGGCCCCTACGACGACGACGAAGAAGAGTACGACTCGGGCGAGGAAGAGGAGGAAGACTCCGAGTACGACAGCGAGATCTCGTCAGAAGGCGGCTACAGCTCAGGCGAGCGCAGTCTGCCGCCGCCCGAGCCCTCAGACTTCCTCCAGTTTGGCAGCAGTCTGCAGGTCAAAGGTATGCCCACCCCCTACCCGTGCTGGGAGCATGCTGATTCATCCTTTTAGGTGGCATACTTACGGTTGCTGACGATTTGCTCAAGAACGATGGGAAGAAGTTCATCGAGATGATGGAGCAGCTCGCTGAGCGTAGGATGCAACGGGAAGAAGATGCTCAAGTCCAGGCTCACCCCGGCGCCCAGCACCGATCCTACAGCGGCCACAGCCACAGCGCTCCCCCGCCCGATGAAGACGACTACGACGAAGAGGGCGAAGACGAGGAAGAGTACGACGACGACGACTACGAGGAGGACGAAGAGGATGAGGAAGTGCGTATTTTAGGCTGGACTATCTATCTGCAACTAACCCCGCCCAGGGCGCCATGACCGAGGAGCAACGGATGGAGGAAGGCCGGCGAATGTTCCAGATCTTCGCAGCGCGAATGTTTGAGCAGAGAGTGCTCCAGGCGTATCGAGAAAAGGTGGCCGCGGAACGACAGCAAAAGCTACTCGAAGAACTGGCGGAGGAGGATGTGCGGAAAGATGCGAAAGAGGCAAAGAAAGCAAAGGAAGCCCAGAAGCGCAAGGAGAAGAAAGACAAACAACGGCAGCTGAAGGCGGAACAGGAGGCTCGCAAGGAAGCCGAACGAGCAGCCAAGGAAGCCGAGGCCAAGGCTGCGGAGGAGAAGCGACTAGAGGAACAGCGGAAGAAGCGAGAAGAGCAGCGCAAGAAAAAAGAGGCCGAACGCAAAGCCCAGGAGGAGGAGAAGCAGCGCAAGGAGGCCGAGCGTCTGAAACGACAGCAGGAAGAGCGCGAGCGACAACAGGAGGCAGAGAGAAAAGCACGCGAACAGAAAGCCCTCGAGAAGAAGGCCAAAGACGAGGCAAAACGGAAGGAACGTGAAGAGCGGGAAGCGAGGGAGAGAGAAGCGAAAGAGAAGAAGGCACAGGAGGACAAGGACCGCAAGGAACGGGACTCGAAGACCAAGGGCCAGACGCGCAAGGAGGATCAAGCCGCCGCTGCAGCTGCCCACAACGCTATCGCAGGTGCGAAAAAGGCCTCGCAGCCAGTAGCTGTTGCGCTGCCTCCTCAACTGCTGAAGCAAAATTCGTCTACGGGAATGCCATCGCCGCAGGTCACGCCAGCTGTACCGAAGGCTCCAACACCGAACCGACCGCGCCAAACATCGCACCAGACCTCCCACGGCTCCTCGCCGAAGACTCCCCATGCTACTCTAGGAACAAGCAAGTCGACATCCCCGACCTCCCAGCTGCCAAACCAGTCGATACCAAGGTCGATCTTGACGAAACCGCCAATCCAACAACAAGGTCTGGGGACCCCGCATGGACAGCCATCGTCTCCGATGCCTCCAATGGGACCACCACCAGGTATGCAAGGGCCGCCAGGACTGAGTATGAATATGCCTCCAGGGCTGAACGGCTTCCCTGGCCATGGATCGATGATGCCTGGAATGATGGGCCCACGGCCAAACATACCGTTCTTCCCTCAACCAGCGCCCCAGAGCTTCCGTGGATTCCCACCTCCTGGCATGCACACACCAGGTGCACTTCCAATTGGCCGTGGTTTCCCAATGGAAGGACCACCAGGTTTTCCAGCACCTCCAGGCTTCACTGCGCCAATGCCATCCGCCTTCCCGATGGGCATGCCGACGCACTCGCGGCAGGGCTCGGGGTCTTTTGAACGACTCTCAAACGAGAGCCCCATCACTGGTCCTCAAGCACAGCCCATTCAACGGCCAACGCCAATCAAGCGCCCTTCAAGCGTGAAGGCGGGCGATGAAAATGGACAGCAGGGGTCTGATGTAGACGAACTGGCGAATCACCTAGGCAGTAAAGCGCTGCTGGACGACGATGACGACATCCCCGAACTACCGGATCGACGCCCAAGCATGCAACAACACGGCTCCGTGAGAGCGCCATCATTCGGCTTCGCAGACATACCCGGGTCGCAATATGGCTCGTTCGGAGCACCAGGCGGCGGCAGCATCTGGGGCACACCACCCCTACAAGGCTTCCACTCCGGAGCCAACTGGGGCAACTCGCCCACCTCCAACATCTTCAACAGCCCCTTTTCCATGAACACCACGCGCACCCTCGAACGCAACGCAAACGAGCAGCGCATAGTCTGGCTCCGCCGTACCATCTGCGCTGCATGCAAGACCCTCGCTCCCCGCGCCTCCGATGCAGACGGCTACGTCGACGCGTCGGAAGTACATCGCCAAGTCGAAGCTTCGCGCGGTGCCATGGATCCTGCTGTCTCGGTCGATGAGATTAAGGAGGCGTGCGATATCCTCGATGTCACGCATACGAATGGTGGTGGGAGCCTGGAGTACAAAGAAGATGCCAGTGGCAGGTTGTCGCATATCAAGTTTAGTGATGGTGCGATACAGGTTCCTCCTTCGAGCTTGGGCGAGATTGGCAGTCCTGTGCCAGGCCACAGCGTTCTCGCTGGTGGCTTTGGAGGCAGGTTTCCTGGATTGGGCCCGCAGGGGTTCTGAGATGTTTGGTCAGATTCTGTTCTCTTGGACTGTCATCACATTTTCTTTTGGCTGAACAGGGTGTGCTGTGTATCTCTGTTGGTAAAGCTCCTCCTTCCTACTTGTTCCTTTGTAGATGAGAGACGAGTTGTCGGCCGGTCTAGTCTAGTTCTTCCTCTTGTCATTGATGGCTGCAAGTGGAGGTAATCTAGTCGCTGAGAGATGTGCCATGATGGGACTTTGACGTGCTCTGCATATGGTGATGTGATGCGATATTATTGCTAATGACAGAATCACTATTAACTTCAATATGTGTTAACCCCTCAGTTTCGACTACTCCATCTTATTTGTAACACAGCATAATGACCAGATGCTGACAAGGTTGACAGCATGCCTCACAAAATGTATTCAACTTTCCACGTAGTTCGACGTTGACGGGTAGTGTCGGACGATCCCCACCCAGGACACCGGAACACAGCACGTTGTGGCAACGTTGTAAGAGGAGCGGTCAAGCACGCCGCCTCGTACCAGTGTCACAAAACCCCGCAATTGCGACATTTCACTACCTCAGCAGAAGCATTTGGCTAGACCACCTCGATGACGCTACATTGTATGTTCTGCCAGACGGTTGAGTTTGGGTAGCCTCATGAACTGGTCGAGCAGAGGAAGGATGACGGTATCTTCTCACTCTATTAATAGGATGAAGCTGGTAAAAACGTGGTTAGCCAGGCACGCATCATAATCGTCGGTCCTGCATCGTCATCCCTGCATTCAGTATCCCTGCTAGCGCGTGTCGCCCGGCGGGGTCGTGAGAGCCTCATAGCTGAGCTTGCTACAACGCCGAATGTTCTACGTCTTTTCTTACTTCAATTGAATCATCTACTTTACACCACCCGTTTTCTTTGTACCATTCATATCTCTGTACCTTTCGCTTGCACACACTATTCATCATGTCCGACCCCATCGCCGACGCTGCGCAAAAGCACCCTGCGCCAGATGGCCTCAAATACACGTACGGAACTGCTGGTGTAAGTTCATGAGAGGATCGTTCGAGATATTGAAGCATTCGCATGCTAATAGAGATTTCAGTTCCGAACAAAAGCGTAAGCTATCCCCTGCATTCATACGATAGATGGCTACGGTACCAGCTATCGAGCACCTCCGCGCGCCGCAGCTGGTGACCCTCACACCACCGACCCTCCCACCAACACTCGTCACACACGAAACTCCCGAACTACGCTTACAATAGCAGTGATGTCCTCGATTCTGTCCTCACTCGCGTTGGTCTCATTGCGGCGCTGCGGTCGCGGGCGCTCAAAGGCAAATGGATTGGTGTCATGATCACCGCTTCGCATAATCCTCCTCAGGACAATGGTGTGAAGCTCGTCGAACCAATGGTACAGTTCTTTTCCCACC
This sequence comes from Alternaria arbusti, assembly GCF_024043155.1. NCBI lineage: Eukaryota > Fungi > Ascomycota > Dothideomycetes > Pleosporales > Pleosporaceae > Alternaria > Alternaria arbusti. The sequence continues at coordinate 77,415 of NW_026249943.1, forward strand.
ATGAGGGAAGCTTTGGGCTAACAACTTTCTAGGGCAACATGCTGCAAGAGGACTGGGAGGTCATCAGCACCGAGATGGCGAACAAGGCCACCCCCGAAGACGTCTCGAAATACTACCGCGAAATCGCCGCCCAGAATAAGATCGACCTCAGCACGCCCGCACGCGTTGTCGTAGCCCGTGACACAAGAGCTTCAGGTTCAAGGCTTCTCGGATGCCTCGTCGATGGTTTGAACGGCGCCGGTACTGAAGTCAAGGACTACGGCTTCCTCACCACGCCACAACTACACTACATGGTCAGGTGCTTGAACACCGAAGGTACTAAGGAGGCCTACGGTACACCTACTGAGAAGGGCTACTACGAGAAGTTCGGCGCGGCTTTCAAGACCGCGCTGCGTGGAAAGAAGCCTTCTGGCAGTCTTACGGTCGACGGTGCCAATGGTGTTGGTGGACCGAAGCTGAACGAGCTCATCAAGTATCTCCCCACCAAGGAAGAAGGCGGTCTTGAGATCTCCGTCATCAACGACAACGTCATCAAGCCCGAGAGCTTGAACGTCGACGTAAGCAAACATATTCACAGGTGATGAGAGTTTGCTAATTCACGAACAGTGCGGTGCAGACTATGTCAAGACCAACCAGCGCGCGCCCCCTTCTTCCAAGGCTGGACCCGGTGATCGATGCTGCTCGCTCGACGGTGACGCTGACCGTGTAGTATACTACTTCAAAGATGAGAAGAACGTGTTCCGATTACTCGATGGCGACCGTATCGCGACTCTCGTAGCTTCCTTCCTCGGCGACACTGTTAGGCAAAGTGGGCTGGCAGACAAGCTCAAGATTGGGGTTGTGCAAACCGCCTACGCCAACGGCGCCGCCACGAAGTACGTCGAAGACAACCTCAAGCTCAAGGTCGACTGCACACCCACCGGCGTGAAGTATCTGCACCACGCAGCCGAAAAGCTCGACATTGGTGTCTACTTCGAAGCCAACGGCCACGGCACCGTCATCTTCTCGCACGACACCCTCGACACCATCGAAAAGCACGAGCCCCGCAACCCCGGCGAGAAGGAAGCCCTTGACGTCCTACGCGCCTGCATCAACCTCATCAACCAGTCCGTCGGCGACGCCCTCTCCGACTTCCTCCTCGTCGAAGTCGTCCTCGCGCACAAGCACTGGGGCTGCCAGGAATGGCTCTCAACATACAGTGACCTGCCCAACCGTCTTCTCAAAGTGCTTGTCAACGACCGCACCATCTTCAAGACCACAGATGCCGAGCGCAAACTCACCAGCCCAGAGGGTCTCCAGTCGCAGATTGACAAGGAAGTGCAGAAAGTCCGCCAGGGTCGCTCGTTTGCGAGGGCCTCTGGTACGGAAGACGCTGTCCGCGTGTATGCTGAGGCTGAGACGAGGGCTGAGGCTGATGACCTTGCGAGGAAGGTTAGTGAGCTTGTTAAAGCTGCGGGGAGCAACTAGGAGTTGTGGAAGGACATTTTGCTGGAATTAGACCTGGCGATACAAATAATCGCGGGCACATAGATTCTCATGCTATTGCATCGCTTGTGGATGAATGGATGGATTGGATGAAGGAATGAAATGAACGGGGTGATTGCTAGCAAGGTAGATTAGATGGGGTAAAAGCGAAATGTCATTGATTTGTTCAACTTTGAGGTGTGATTGTGTGAGGGTGGTTGCTGGTTAATTTTTTGGCTGATTCGATGGGTGCCGTGATGATGTTCTATACCCACGTCCGTCCCAAGAGAAAGACGACCACATGATTTCCATTTGAAGATTACGGCTGGGACAATTTAACTTCGTGTGTAACGAATGTATTTCTGAAGCATCTATCTGGTTCACATCGATTTGAGCTTTGTTGGTGTTGTTGTGCTGTATTTGGTGTTCGCGGGCATGTCCGAATCGGGTAACTTGTGCAAAGTCGTGGATTGCAGTCGCAGGTGCCTGGTTTGTTACCACAGGACTGAAAGTCACGTTTGCTCTTGGGTAGGTATGATGGGAGGGGACGCGGAATCTGGATGTGGCTTCTAGTGTTGGAGTACAGTTGAGAAGGAATGTTTTTTTTGACGGGAGATGTTCTTCTTAGATGACTTGCTGGGTAGATTGGTGGGCAGATTGATGAAGGTCGTGGTGATGGTGGGATGTAAGCGCGTTATCATTATCTTGTCCGATTTGGCTCTTGACGGGACCTCTCAGCGCCAGCACTGGCGAGATTCATTCTATGGGACGAACGCATGGCACCGCAAAGCAGAGTATCTCCAAGATGGCTCGGTGTTCTTTCTCCCTCTTCCCCACTTCCGACACACATCGCATTTCACCGCTGGCTAGGATCTCGGCAGCACCGAGTTCACGGATCATCCGCACCCAATAAAACTCCACGCAACCCACGATCCATCTCCAAGCATAAACGTGGCCCATTTCATATCGTCCGAAACATGCATATTTGAAACGAGAGTGGACTGGACAAGCCTCATCAAATCCGAAGAGCCGCCTGCGCACCGCCACATTCCCATATCTCATTCGTCGAGTTATGCATCAACGTCACGATACATAGACTTCATCGATCTTGCGTGAGCAGGTGGCAGTGCAAAAGCATGGTGCAGCTTCATTCTTCCGCTCTCCGCAAACTACTCCGAGCTCACTAAGGGGCGATCTCTCTGGAAAATCTTAGAGCAGCTGGCCAGGCCCTGGAGGCCAAAAATAAAAACCACCCGCCAGAGATGCCATGGCAGAGCCGCGTACCCGGCGTTAAAACGGCGCGTTGGGACAGCCAATGGCTGGGCGTGTCTGGTGGAAGGCGGCTAGGGTCTGGCTCTAGCGAGGCGTCACAGCTCCCTCTAGCGCCGACATCTTGACAGGGCACGACAGGGATCGACGGCCCTTTTCCATCCGCTTTCACGGGCAAGGGACGCGAGGCACTGCTCGTAGCTCTGAACTCTCTCTCACTGCCGTTACTGCTTACTGCTGTCGTTGCTTGCTTCACTCTTGGCTTTCCTTACACTCTGCTTTGTACACTCTTTCTGCTTTGCGCGTATACCCACTTGTCATTTTTCCTTGTGAACAGCAAGCCGCCGAATAAACCCGAATACGACCAACGGCGATCTTTACGGTACAGCAGATCTTACTCAGATCTCAGTGAGAGAGAGGGGAACACGAGGAAGACATGCGCTGAGCTCTCGGACCCGAGATCGACCCCCAATACCACGTGTACCCATCACACGTGCTACCACAATCGCTACCACACCTTCGCTACACGTTACACCCGTCACTCGCTATGGCATCCACAGTACCGAACGTGCTGCTCCGGCGGGACCTGAGCATAGAGCAGAAGTTCGAGCAGTTGATGACAGAAAATGCCCTGGGCGCTTCGGTACACGCAGCCCCCCATCTGTCGCATGCGACTCTAACACGCCCAGGTATCCCAGGACTCCGTCCTCGTCGCTATCGGCACATCCTTCGGCATCACCGCCGCCATTTTCATACTATTCCTCTTACTACGTCCTTTTAATACTATCGTTTACGCGCCCCGTCTCCGACATACCGACGAGAAACACCGACCGCCGCCTCTCGACAAATCGCTGTTCGCGTGGTACAAGCCCGTGTTCAAGACAAACGAACCCGAATATGTTGAGAAGATTGGACTGGATGCGACCATCTTTCTTCGTTTTGCGCGCATGTGCAGGAACATGTTTGTCGTACTCGCCATCGTTGGCTGTGCGGTTATCGTTCCCGTCAACGTCATCAAGTCGGTGGAATTCCAGAAGAATTTCGACGGAGATATGAGCGGCAAGATCATCTTCCTGATGACCCCTAGAGATCTATTCGGTCAGGTTTTCTGGGCTTTCGTCGTGCTGGCATACCTTATCGACATCATCGTCTGCGGCTTCTTGTGGTGGATGTACCGCGCTGTACACCGGATGAGACGCCAGTACCTCGAGCACCCAGACTACCAGAACAGTCTGCACGCGCGGACGTTGATGGTTACGGACATCGACCGCAGCTTTCGCAGCGACCAGGGCATTGTGGAGGTTACGGACAGCTTGAAGACTACGCCGGAGGTGCCCCGCGCGTCCATCGGACGCAACGTGAAGGACATCCCAGATCTTATCGAGGCACACGAAGAGGCGGTCATTGAGCTGGAGAAGATATTGGCAAAATATTTGAAGAACCCGAACAAACTACCTGCCGAGCGACCGCTATGTACTCCCTCCAAGAAAGACCCAGAGTTCACCGACAAGGCGCAAAAGGTGGATGCAATCGACTACCTCACAGCGCGCATTCAGCGATTAGAAGGCAAGATTAAGGAGGTGCGGGAGACAATTGACAAGCGCGATGCTCTATCGTACGGATTCGCTAGCTACGAGAGCATCGACTCTGCGCACATGGTCGCCTTCGCAGCACGCAGCAAGCACGTCAAAGGCACCACCGTCCGACTTGCACCCAAGCCGAAGGACATCATCTGGAAAAACCTTACCCTCGACCCCAAGACGCGACGCTGGAGGAGGACCGTGAACAACTTCTGGATCACCCTGCTCACGCTCCTGTACTTCATCCCCAACGCACTGATCGCCGTCTTCCTGTCCAAGCTCTCCAACCTGGGTTTTGTATGGCCTACCTTCCAGACCGAACTAGCCGCACACGCCGATTTCTGGGCTGTTGTTCAAGGTCTCGCAGCTCCGGCACTTACCTCGCTCTTTTACTACTTCCTCCCCATCATCTTCCGTCGCTTGTCCATCAAGGCCGGAGACACAACCAAGACATCCCGAGAGCGCCATGTCACAGCACAATTATACGCCTTCTTCGTCTTCAACAATCTCTTCGTCTTCTCGCTCTTCAGCGCCGTCTTCGGTATGATTGTCATGATCGTCAATCTCGCGACCCAGGAACACGTTCCATTCATGGATATCCTACGACAAATCAAATTCTTCGACACGACCATGCGTACCCTGTGCGAAGTCTCGCCTTTTTGGGTTACATGGCTCGTCCAGCGTAACTTGGGCGCCGCTATTGATCTGGCCCAGGCTGTCAACCTCGCGTGGGGCAGTTTCTCTCGCAAGTTCTTGAACCCGACGCCTAGGGAGCTGATCAGTCGGACTGCGCCGCCGCCGTTTGACTATGCGAGTTACTACAATTACTTTTTGTTTTACTCGACGGTTGCGCTGTGTTTTGCGCCGTTGCAGCCGATTACGCTGGTTATTGTGGCGATTTACTTTACGCTCGATAGCTGGATGAAGAAGTATCTTCTGATGTGAGACTCATCCCTTCTCTCCTCATATGCTCTAGCTAATCTCTCTTAGGTACGTCTTCTGCACCAAGAACGAGTCTGGTGGCGCCTTTTGGCGCGTGCTCTTCAACCGCATGCTCGTTGGCACTTTCTTCTCCAACTGCATCGTTGCACTACTGGTCGTAGCCCGCGGTTACGAACACAAATGGACCATGCTGGCCGCCATGGCCCCTCTCCCTCTCGGCCTAATCGCCTTCAAATTCTACTGCAAGAACGCCTTCGACCACTCACTCAAGTACTACACGCAAGGCACACGCGCCAAGGGCACCGAAGCCCCAACCCCAATCGACAAGGAATCGCGTCGTAGGGATCGCGTCGCCGTGCGCTTCGGGTAAGTTCATCTACACTTTGCAACGACAAAGACAAACCACTAACATGTTTCTCCCCAGCCACCCAGCCCTCTACCAAAAACTCACCGTCCCCATGGTGCACGAAAAATCCAAACACCTCCTCGCAGAAGTTTACCGCGGCCGCCTCGACGGCGACATCGGCGACACCGCCGCCTTCTCCGACGTCTACACCATGAAACGCATGTCCAAAGAACACCCGGGTAAAACCGCCGCTTCCGCCAACATCACCAGTGGAGGGGGCGGAACCGGCCCCTTTGAATTCGTGTCGGAGTCGAATATGGATTTCGAGAATTATAAGAATAGACCTGAGTTTAGCGATGAACATGGCGGCGAGGGGAGTTTGTATGGCGGTAGTACGGTGGGGAGGCCTGATACACCCGGTTCCCACTGGGGCCGCGATAACTCGACGAACAACAGTGATCGCGGGCGCAGCACAAGTCGTGATTCCGAGAGGACGATGCGCGACGATCCGGGCGTGTTGTACCCTGCTGGGTACCATCAGACACCCAGTGCGTTGCGCGAGTATAGTCCTAGTCCCAGCTTGGATTTGAGGGGCGTGGATAGTAGAGAGAGTCCGTATGAGATTGGAGGAGGGGATCAGGGGAGGTTGGTTAGTGGGGCGGCGCCGATGGGTGTAGGGCATGGACAACAGCAGTATACGCCGTATAGTCCTAGTAGGGATGGGGCGAGGGATTATTTTGCTAGGTAGTAAGAGGTGGATGACGAATTTCTTTGTGTTCATATAGCGGCATCTAGATGGGCGTCATAGTCATCTTGAAGAATTAGATACCAGAATTATCAATTGCTTCTCTTCGAATCAGCGATCTTTTAGCATATCTTATCACACCACTAGGTACAGGTCCTGCAGAAGAGGCACTGCGAGATCATCATATATGGTGCATTGTACAATTACTCGACAGCTATGCAACCCGCGAACTAAACCGCTGTAATCTTCTTTCCGACTGAGATATGACTAGGCAACAAATCCCTCAACACCCCCAAATCCCCCACCTCCAGCGGATTAACCCCCCAAACCGCCAAATCCGCCACAAACCCCGGTAAAAGCCGTCCCCTCTCCCCCTCCTCTCTTAGCAGTTCTGCAGCTTTAGTCGTATGCAACGCAACCGCCTCACCCACTGTAATCGCATGCTCAACCCCCCTCACACCATTCACAGTCTCGCGACTCGCCATCCCCCAAACCGACCGCATAGCCGCAAAACTACCAACAGGATAGTCGCTCCCGCCCGCAATCAGCGCACCAGCATCCAGCCACGTACGAGCGGGGAAGGTGCGAGATACGCGGTCGCGGCCCCAGTATACCTCTTGGACCCCCGCCGCGTTATGGAGAAGCGGATGTTGGATGGTTGTAGCGATGCCGAGCTTCACGGCTCGGATCTGTTCGCTTGGTGAGACTAGGCCTCCGTGTTCCATGACTAGTGTTCCAGGTTGTAGGTAGGGAAAGCAGTGCATGAGTTCCTCGTATACATCCAAGACGAGTTCCACAGCACGATCCCCATACGCGTGTGTTCCTATTTTCCATCCACGCCGGACAACAGCGGTCATGGCTTCTACGAGAGCGGGTTTCTCCCACGTGAGCATCCCGTGGTAGGAGGGTAGTCCGCAGCAATTGCAGTCTGCGTCTTTTTCGCGACCGGGTGGTATCTCGAGGAAAGGTTCGGAGACGGCGCCTGCTTCCATGCCGCCGTCGACCATGAATTTCACGCCCCAGACGGAGAGGTAGGGCGAGGTTTGGAAGTGGCGGTATGATTCCATCTTATCAAGCAAGCCCTCGACCTGCTCTGCGGATGTCATGCCTACGGCGGGTATAAGGGCATGTACGCGCACGTGAAGTTTGCTGGCTGCGTGGGTAGCGACGAGGGCGTCTAGGTCGGCGAGCGGGACGTAGCAGTCGCGGACGCAGGCTGTTCCTGTGGCGGCGTACGCACGGCTTGCGGCTTCTAGTCCTGCGACTCTTTCTGCAAGGGTTGTGGATGGCTTTAGTTTGAGGACGGGGATGGTGGCTGAGTCTTGGAAGAGACCGGATAGACTTCCGTCTGCTTCTTTTCCGATGAGACCGCCGGGTGGGGAGGGGGTGGAGGAGGTTATGTTCAGTAGTTTTGTAATGACTGAGTTGACTACTACGTTGTGACCACCTCGCATAACCATGATGGGGTGCTTAGTGGACACAGCATCGAGTTCCTTGAGCGTAGGCAACCTCTGCTCTTCGATGTTGTACTCCAACCAATCCGTCGCCGTACAAATCCATTCGCCCTCTTTCGTCTCGCTCGCCCGCTTCTTCAAACTCGCGAATAGCTCATCTAGGTTCTTGACGTCGTGCACTGGGACGTCGAAGTAGGTGAGACCAGCGAGAATCAGATGTGTATGCGTATCTGTAAATGCGGGGAGGACGGTGGAGTCTGGTACGTCGATGATCTGGGTCTCGCTGCCGATGAAGTCGTCTAAGCCTGCTGGGTCCTCGGAGACAGCGACGATGCGGCCGGAGAGGAGGGCTATGGAGCGTTGTGATGGCATACCCGGGTGGAGTGTTTCGATTGTGCCGGCGCGGATTAGGGTGTCTGCTTGGGGTTGGGAGGTGGGAGAAGTCATGTCGAATGGAGTGTGCTGTGTGAGTAAAATAGTGATATTACCAGGCTTGAGAAAGTAACAGAGAAGAAGTTCTTTTCTATTTGTGTATTTGTGTAGTCGTACGTGTTCACCAAGTAAGTGCTCGTTCTACTTGTACTCAAGCGTTCGGCCGAAAGAGTAGCAAATGCCTTTGCGTACCTTTCGTACCATCATGCACTACGGTTGATGTGTGCGGACACATGACATAGTTTTCGTACAACGTCGTATATTCAAATCGTGGCTTGACCAGCATTGCGATTAAGTTGTGGCGGTAGAATGTACTGCATGGATCTCCTGGCTCAAGGTCGGTGGTCGCGTGATCAGCAGGCCGAAGACGGAGTTCGGGCCTACAAGACGCCGCAATTCAAATTCCATGATCTGTGATAGAAAGAACATGACAAAATGTAAGGAGGAGAAGGCATGGAGAATCGTGTACGAAGTCAGTGCTCTGCTCAGCCCTTCGGTGGAGATGGAGGCGGGTGCCGTGACGGGGTAACGCGCTAACTTACTTAGCGCAGAAGCCTCGCCAACTTCCAATGTTGATGTCGCCTCAGGCATCTCTTGTCTCAACCATCGAAAGCTCAGCGGAACTTTGTCATACATTCAGTGTAACGTTGCGCTGGAGCGTCCGTTATTATTACCGATCGCCGGTCGTTGCATGCTGTCTCCAATTCGCTGTGCAAAGCATTTGCCAAGTACACAGTATCCTCTTTCTACTTTGTAAGACGAGGTACTTTCTTACTTTCATTGTTTTGATGATTGATAGCACACTCGCAGAGAACTATCTCGACGCGCGATTTGCCTCATCATTATCCTTCAAGTCGTGGTGAGCAAAGACGATCTGTGGAGACATCAGCAGTAGAGTGTGTCCCACACTGTCCTGATGCTCAAGAGCTGGGAGTACATGTCGGCGTATTCTATATACTCGTGTCTTGCAAACTGAGCGACCACGTGTTTGTCCGCCCTTTTTGGATCAAAGGTTAGACGAAAGCCTGCAATTGCTGGGATAACCTCGATGCGTACCAGTGTCCTTCATCTCAAGTCTTTAATCGATGGACTGTTCTCGGAAGTCATGCTGAGACTCTCAGAATCAAGGGAAGACATCTCATCAGAATAGCCGTTGAGACTGTATTTGTTTCAGAGTACGACTAGGCCATGCGCGCACAGACTCCACCTTATCAGCTCTCTTCTCGATATTCTGGACTTTCCATCTAATTATTGTTGCCCCCAATATCTCCTCAACTTTCCATAATCGGCGCGCGCTCGAACACCGGTGCCCACGATGGATCTGCCTTCTCTTTTGGTAGACACGTATAAACGGTATGATTCTCTACCGAGACCCGCTGCTTAATCTGGCTAATAGCGACCTTGCATCTCAGCTATAAAAGCGGTACACAGATTGTAGCTACTTGGCTCGCGACATCGGCCGCCCGGATCCAGTCCATCGACCACTTATTGATCAAGGACGGACGTCTCAAAGGACAAGCTCGCGCTGCAGCCCGGCAGAATGGAGTGAGCGAAGTGCCTTTACACGCGTTCAAGACCTTGGTCGATATCCTTGCAAACGCTAAGATCACTTTGCCGACCGATATCGAAGCTATCTTGTGGAGTGTCATCACCGCTCGCAAAGAATGTGCAGGCTTCTACCGAGCGAAACCAGAGCGAGAAGCTGGTGATGACATCGATGATGAAGGCCATCAGTTCTTCATCGACATCCTCGACTACTATTACCACACGCTTAAAGCGCCGACAGCAGGTAAGACCAAGGAAGAGCGCGAGAAAGGATCATCTACGGATAGTCGCACATCTAACCTCTTCCAACACCTGAGTCTGGTTCAAGAGCATGCTGAGCCATCGGGCTACGTGCCTTCAGTGTCGACAGACACGCAGATCCGAAGCTACCGCATCAAGGAGTCCGCCAACCGAAAGAGTGAAAAGGCCTTTGCGCTGTTCTGTTTCCTTAAAGACATGACAGCAATTCGTTTATTCGTCCACAAAACCTGGCGCGGATACAAGGAACGTAGCCTCGCGCTTACCACAGCAGCGACGACCGCCAATGTCGCAGTTGAGATCTTGCGACGGGTGAACGAGGCCTTCCTCAAAGACTTTCCAGAATTCGAAAGCCACCACAAAGTGATCAAGTTCCTTGAGAGCTTCGAAGAACAAGGTAACAGCGGCATCACCCGGAAAGACGAGATGGGCTGGTACGATCTCGATCACTTCAAACTGTCCCCGCAAACCTTCGTCTGCAAAGATACTTATAACGTATATTTCCGAGACCATCTCTTCGATCACGACGGCAAGAAGGAAGTGATGGTAGATTATCACTCTGGCAGGAAAACTGCCAGGACCGAGCAGACTCACATGAGAAGGTGCCTTAGCGTCTTCTTGAGCCTCTCTAGGGCAGCCGATGTGGGCGCATTCACATGAGACCATGATATCCTAGCTCGCGCAATTCACGCCATCGATCAGGAGCAAAAAGCAAGCACTTGGATCATATTCGCACTCCAGATGTTCGTCGACATGCACCGTGAGCTTGGTGCGGAAGTACCTCGTGCGCATAGGGATCTCCTGGATGGTAACGCAAGAATGAGTGGCGCATTGAGACGGTACATCGACTTTGCAGAAAACCACGACGGCGAATGGGGCCGATATTTGTACACACAACTAGCCTCCTCATGGCATCGCCTTCTTGAGACTCTTGAAAGGGTTGACCATGTCAGCGACACGTTCAAGATGCACAATTCGTGGCTCGGGGGAGGAACCTTGGTGGACGGCCCGTTCTACCTCGAGAACCAACCAACCTATGCTGGATGCACACTAGAGCGTCATAAGGAAGGTGTGCACCTGTTCGGTGTTGAGGCTGCAAGACATTCCGAGCAACTCCTGTTCGCCTGCCACATCTACAATGCCGGACTCAAGAACGGGCTGCTGCGACGGTGGCCTGACATGGAATATCTTATCGCCAAGCAAACCGAGACGCACATCTTTCTAGGAACCCGTCCGGTCGGATACGAAGAGTGCGATAAGCGGCTACTTCTGATGCGAGGATTCAGTCCCAGTGTGCTTGCTAAGCATAAGCGCGCCGGCAGACCAATGTATGAACTGTACGAGACGATGGATACAAAGAAGAGCTTCGGCGGTCGCAAACTGGAAATCTTCTCCGCTTTCGTTAGACAGGCTTCCGCTTTTGACGGCCTAAAGCGGGTGATGCTGAAGATGGACGAGAATGGCAAGAATAAGAACGAGCCGATCTGGCTTCTAGAGCGCGTAGTCCGACATCGACTGGAAACTGTGTCGAAGACGTCGAAGCATGGCAAGCGTCGTGAACAGGAGCTCAGTCCTCTCCAGACGCTAGAGACTTACCGAGACGCAATGAAGGAGGATGAATTCCTTCTAAATTTCGACATCATGACGCTAGATCTCATCGCCAACAAAATGATCCATGTGATCAAAGCCTGGTTGCGAGACTTTGGAGACTTGAAAGCTAGCTCGGTTCCTGGATCCAAAGTCAGTCTGAAATGTATCCGAGACATCGCAATGGCATCTGCGATCTTGTCCTCTGCAAACAAGAAGCCGGAGATATGGGACGTCCTCGATCACATCATCAGTCGCGTCGGCAACATGTGTTACTTGCGCGCAGAGGCCCATCGCGGTACCGTAAACCTTCAACCCCGCAACCCGGCCTATGAAGGCCAGTTTCTTCCTACTGCTGCTGTCTTTGGTGGTCCGAACTCGCCCGAGGTCCCTGAAGACTGGCAGAACAAGTGGGATATCGTCGCTGGTAAAGGGGCGTATGACTATCATGTCTCTACTACGGCGCTTTTGACATTGGAGCAGAGAGCCGCCGACGAGGCGCGTGAGGAGTTCTTGGAGAAGCTCATTCCTATCAACTACCCAGACTACAGCCAGGAACAAATCTGTCGAGGTCTCGGAATGGAGTACAAGGATGTCAAGCGATCGTTTCTCGTGCATTAACGGGAGTCTTTTTGTCTACATGTCGTCTGCCTTTTGGTAGTGCGTAGATTTGACGGATGCAATCGTTTCGTCATCGCAGTCACGACCCATGTGGAAAGTGATAATAACGGAAATTAAAGGGTGACTGGTGTTAGATGAACGTGTCCTGTACTGCGATGAGCGTAAAGATTGCAGAAGAAGAGGCGTTTTTGTATTGCCCACCCGAAGAGGGATAAGACGAAATGAGATGACGTAATCACCGCCGATCACACGCGCGCGGCTGGACGCGACCCCACGCTTCCAACACGCGTCAAGATGCTTACACATCGTGATGCCGCCCAAGAGAGGTGCGTATACCATCAAGAGCCTTGAGACGGGCTGTATTGACGTGATCAGCTCCCAAACGCAAGGCTACCGATGATGCAACAGTCAGTCGCAATGCCAACACCGCCAAACGAGTCGCGCAAGAGAATGCGAACTTCGGTACTCCAAGAGAGTGGCCGGTTGAAGCCAGGAAAGGAATAAAGAATGCGCTCGAATCTTCTCTTTTACCGAATGCCGGCCAACCGGTCTCCGATGAATCAGATTCCGGCGACTCAGAGCTCGACGATTTCGAGGTTGAGGGTGATGGCTTTGACGCGGCCATCAAGGTGGAAGAAGAGCACGAGAAGCGCGTTGAAAGAGCGCACAAACATCTAGCGATAAGACTTCATCGAGAAGAAGAAGTGGAAGTCGGTGGCATACGAGGCGAATGGGACCTCTACTCTCCCAACTATCTTGTCCTCTACGAAGTCGACAGCCGAGCTTTGATATACACTGGACAGTTCAACTTCCATCATTGGAAGACGGGGAAGCTTGTTATCGGAGACCACAGTAACGATACAGCGCTCTCTTCGATGGAAGCCACTGCAAAGCTTTCCCTCACCGGCCTCGAGAACGAATGGCACCTGCCCCTCAACCTCCCCAAAGCCTCGTCTGTGGAGCTACAACCACTCCAAGGCATCCGCCAAAACTATGAAGGCGCTGGAAACCCCGAGGTTCGACTCGGTATATCCTTCCTAGGAAACGGCTACCTGAAGATGCGGATACCAGGCATATACATTGCTGGGAAGAAGGGATGGAGAAGACATCTTACCTTTTACGGCATCAACCGCACGTGTCCGCCACGAGAGGTGGAGAGCCCTGAGCCACTGCCACGACCTGCGACACCACCGCCACCAGAGGGGTTCAAGTACGGCAAGAGAGGCAATCTGGTTCGTATATCGAAGTCGCGATCGAAGCCAGCGCCGCAGCCAGTACCGGTCGAGACTGTAGATGATCCCGATGATCAGCTGGTGGCTTCGGATGAAGAACTGAGGCGAAGGTTGCTTGAAGAACTGGATGATAGCTTGTTCATCAACTGGCCGGAGAACAACTAGGGACTGGAGCATGATCGATATCCCTACCTGTTCGTACGACCGATGTGTGCAATGCAGTATTTGCACATGCCATGGTCCAATCGGATGATTCTGCCAAAACTACTCCTAGGCTTGCCGGGCCGAGTGTGCATCTTGCACAGCGGGACGATGCTTCCGGTTGGTGTTACACACAGCCTCGTTTGTCCCCGCGCATGAGTGGCGTGGTACAGACTTACGTGTTACGCTCTTAGCCAATGAAATCTCCTGCAAGTAGGCGCGCGCTGATACGCCATAGAAGATGCAAGGAGGGCGCGTTCAAGAGTATACCTTGGCCGCCATCCTCTTGAACTCTGGATCGTCCATACACGTACCACGGTCGGGCTACCTACGACTGCCCCACTTTGTATAAGAGCGCACCCTCCTAGTGTCTTCTGGTCACACAAATCTTCACGCATTGCAAACATTTCACACCCGCCGGACCTTCTCCTCCACTCCGTCATCCGTAGCAATGGATGTTTGCAAAGATCTCGATCAGTATGCGCAGTTCATGCAAAAGCACAGGCGTACACTCCAAGACGCTAAGAAGAAGCGAGGCCAGCGTCCCCACGATCGGAAAGACAGAGACACGATGCTGTTCGAGTTCATGATGGCGTCAATGTCAACTGCACAGATGAGTGATAGGGCTAATGACAATGGCGAACAACAGATACAGTCGTCGTTCGTTCCACCAGCTTATCTACCTTGCACCACCCCTCTCGACGGTTTGAAGCCTATCATGGTCGAAGACCTTCGGCTCGAGACGCATCATCGCGGTCGCTATCTGACGTTGAGAGCCATCACGCCGCCTAATCGTATGACAGCAATTCTTGTTATTGCGGAAGACGAGCGCGGTGAGGTCACGTTATTGCAAATGTACCAGCAGGAGGACGAAACTAGCCATCCAGCCGTTGATGTTGTCGACAAGGGCTCGATTCTTATCGTGAAGGAGCCCTTCTTCAAGGTTACGGCTTCCGGAGACTACAGCCTGCGGGTGGATCATCTTTCTGATATCATCTTCCTCACCGACGAGGAAACCATGACACCTGCGTCATGGAAGCCCAGACTGCTAGAGATGAGCAGAACAGCGGAGTCATTGAAGTTGGAGGGGAACACTCTCATAAAGAAGGAGAGGTACTGGCGAGCTATTGAGAAGTGGGTGGGATCTACATTGAGCAAGTGGCTGTGCTAATATACATGCCAGGTATTCGGACGCCCTGGCGCAAACAGCTACGCCTAACGAAGTCGAAGTAATCAGGCGGAACAGATCACTAGCATACCTCAAAACCAAACAATATGATGCTGCGCTTGCCGACAGTGGCTACCCATCCTTCAGCGGAGAGCCCTCGGAGAAGGGAATGTTCCGTGCAGCTGAGGCACTGTACCATCTTACTCGTTATAACGATTGCCGTCAAACCCTCGAAAATCTTTGCGAACACTTCCCGGCCAACAAAGAAGCAGTTGCCACACTTACGCGTGCTCAACGTCGATGTGTTGAGAGTAGCACCGGCCAATACGACTTCAAGCTCCTTCAAGCCGAAGCAAAAAAGCATCGTCCTCCCCACCTGGATCATGCTACATACGTGGGTCCGTTGGAGGTTCGCAAAGTAAGAGGAAAAGGCCGCGGCTTGTTCCTTACTCAGCCCGTGAAAGTCGGAGATTTGTTGCTGTGCGAGAAGGCATTCAGCCATGCTCATGTTGACGAAGAGAACAAAGGCAACGCAAGAATTTCCCTTTTGATGAACGTCGAGACGGATAAAAGCTTTCTTGGAGGCCAGGCTGATCTCATTCAGCTGATCACGCAAAAGATGTTCAAGAACCCTTCCACGGCCTCTGCGTTTATTGACCTTTACCATGGCGCCTACGAAGCAGTCGATGCAGAATTTGTCGATGGCCAGCCGATCGTAGACACGTAAGTCCTTCCTGAACCCGAAGTCAAGCAACTTGACATATTGACACTAACTTGTCCAGCTTCCTCGTTGAACGAACAATGACCCTCAACGTCTTCGGTAGCCCCATCACAAGCCTGAACAGCTACAAAAGGCTCAAAGACAGCAAGGAATCGAAAGAGAAAGCCTTTCATTCCTGCGGCATATGGATCAAAGCCTCGTACATCAACCACAGCTGCCTCGGCAACGTCCGTCGCTCATTCATTGGCGACATGATGATCGTACGCGCAAAGAAAGATATGGAAGCTGGTACGGAGTTGTCGTTCCCATACGAGGCCCCGCATGGCCACTACACTTCCAAGGTCGACCAAAAGTTCAAGAACTGGGGCTTCGTTTGCAATTGCCCGCTCTGTGAAGACATCAAGAGCACCAAGGCCTCCGAAATCACGAAGAGGCGAACCTTGCTCGAGCAGCTGGATCGGCTTTGCAAGTCATCGTCGAGGGGAAATGCTTTCAATGCGAAGTTTGAACGCTTGCTCAAGGCCCTCAATGAGACGTATTCGCGTCCCGTTGAAGAGGTACCTCGACTCCTGCTCTGGGATCCGCAGCTGTTGTTGACCCGAATCTATATGAGACAACCTGATCTCACCAAGGGACTGGAATCAGTGGCTTGGATCCTCCAAAGCTTGGTTTTCACCGTCACTGGACTCGATCGTACTCCTGCAGCTTTCTTGGTTACGAGGTGGGGTCATATAGTGGACCATCTAGTGGAAGCCTTCCTACATGCACGATCGGCATTTGAGCAGTTGAAGTTGGGGGACAAGGCGAAACAGGCGGACCAGTATGCACGAGTGGTGTATCGAGTCGTGGTTGGGGAAGATACGTCGTTCGAGAAGACGCATCCTATGTCTTCTTAGGTCTTCGGATGAGCGGTTACATGGCAATTCAAACCACAACACACTTCACCTTCACTCCATGCACCAAGCATACATGCGGTCGCTCTTCTAAGGCACGGCAGCTTGCAGCAAACACCTAAGCACAATCATTTCGTCCAAACACTTGTCAAGCACTGCACAATGTTATTTGAACTTGATCATGACCACACGCCTGCTGAATTATCTGCTCGGTCGTGACAGACAGCATCCATCGCTCTAACCAACCAAAATGGGCAACTGTCTGTCTCGGTTTGCGAAGCAAAAGACGACACCAAGACTCCTAGCCCTTTCCCGCAAAATCCGAAACTCCATCTACTCCCACATCCCCCGTGATCTGAACATCGAATGGCTCTGGGACACCCAGGGAACCACCGGCACCAACGATCCCATCTACGACGTCATCCAAGTAACCTTCTACAACGCGCCTGAGCCCGGCGTACTAGCAGCATGTACCCGTCTACACGAGGAGATGCTGGAGCAAGACCAATTACACAGCAAAGAGCTATCCGTCTCCATCACCATGCTGAACCGAGCGACAATACCAGGGTCAACAGAAGAGGTAGAAGAGATGCAGCAGAAGCAACACGAAGCCACCCGCGCACGCATCAAAACCGGCTTCCGCAAAGTCCTCCACGCCACCATCTGCATACGCGACATAACCCCCATCCCGCCCTGGGGCCCAAGCAGTACGACTAGACTACTTCGGTGGTCTTTGACTAATATACTTAGGATACAAACACTTCCCCTTGCGCTTTGCCATTCCTCTGTTGTGAGAGACGAAAAGCTTACGCGGGAGATCTTGCCGCGCGATCCACGAAATCAAGAGTTCCCGACTGTCTTTGCGGATCCAATGGTGGTGTTGCAACGCGGTTGGGGCCTTCGCATTGGGTGTCATTCTATGAGCGCGGCGTCTGAATGGTCACAGAGCCCTTCTAGGCGAATTATACGACATGATCTTGATCAGGTGTATGTGTACATGTATGCTCGGTCGGGCGTGGGGAGGGAAAGTCTTCCGTACTGGACGGTGGAGGATATCGTAGAGTATTTCCCTGTTGCAGAGTATAATGAAGCACTGCTGCGGGATGTGAGCGGAGAAACAGCCGATCGTGTACGAGGGTATCTATCGCGGGTGGTTAATTGGTTTGAGCAGCGTAGAGCAAGGAGAAGTGCGAATTGGGTAGCAGTGTGATGGGTGTTCAAGATCACACCATGCTCGCCGAATGTGGAAATACAACAAAATATCATTCAGGTCCAATCCGGAGGGTAAGACCCCGCCAGTTCAAAAACACCAGCCCAATCCCAACATAGGTATAGTATCAGAAAATCCTCGTCCAAACTCTTCATCACCTTACAACCCCTCCCTGAACACACTCCTCCGACTCTCCGTCGGGCTGTTCTCTACACTATCCACACTGCCCGCTTTCTTGTGCTTGCTCACACTGGGCATGGTGGCCGTAGCACCACCCCGATAACTCGTATCCGCATCGAGCACCGGCCTGGGACTCACACCCCTCAGACTCGCCGCATTATCGTCGCCAAACGGATTCCTCCCACTCTGCGCATCGAGATGTTCGTCGTAGGAATCGCGTGTGCGGCTGCGTCCGCGACTTGGCTCGACATTGTTATACGGCGTAGGATTCGCATACGGATTCGTAGTCTGCCCGCCATGGGTAGACGCCGGTTCATGAAGCCCAAGTTCCTGCTCTTCATAGTATGCCTCGTCGCCCACGCGCGAACTCCACGCCTCATCAGGATCAAGACGACTTCCCGCGCCGCGGCCCCCGCCGACGCCGCGCCCGCCGCTGTAGCCGGCGTCTTCGTAGCCGCTACCCGTTGTGTACCGGTTATTTCTGTTCTTGAACTTGCGCACCTGGGTGTCGAACCAGCCTTTGATGCCGGTGGGCGCGGGACCCGGGTAGTTTGAGGTTGCGCCAGCGTCAGAGGAGCGGCTAAAGGCTACCATTGGGTTCATGGAGGGTGGAGGTAGGCCATTGCGGGAGGCGTTCCATCGGGCGTAGAAGTACCAGCCGAAGTAGGAGAAGGAGAGCAGGAGGAGCAGGATGATGATGAAGACTAGCCAGCCGTTCATGGTGGCGGTGGTCGTGTGGGTTGTTGTGGGGAGGGCTTAGGGTCGCATGTGCGGTTTGCGTGTGGTGGGCTCGATTGCGCGGATCCGATGGGTTTGCTGTCGCTGATGCGGACAGTCGTGTCGACAAGGGCAGGAGGCGATGGGCCTGATGGTGTCCCGACAGGCGTGGAATGCGACGTCGGCTGGCTGCGCCGCAATGTCAATTTGTTGGTGTAGCTGGCAGGCGCGGCTGAGTTCCTCCAGCCCAGGCGGCTGCGTAGTATCGCCAAGTGATGACGTAACACTTGCTGACGCCGCTGCCCGAATCTAACAACTGTTGAATTGACGGAGAAATCCTTTGCGATGATAACAATCACGGGAAGTAATGTTCAGCCCCTATCATTAAAATCTGTTCCGACAGAATAGTTTCAGATTGATGCGTGCTTTTCGTCTCACGACGAGGCCGTTATTGAACATGACGCACGCGGACTAGCGTCTACCGCAACGAAAAATGGGGCAGGTGGGATTGCGCGATTGGGCAGCCAGCCTATCACGCCTATCTCCACACCATGGCGTGGGTGACATTGCATCTCGTGGGAACTGGACGTCTGTCCCTCGGATCAACTTCCGGTCATATTTGGACTGATCATCATCTTACTCATTTGCGATCGCACTACAGTAAAAAGTCCGGCCGAGTCATTGTTTACACTAGGCTGCCATCATGAACAGATCTGGCGGGGACGATCAGCATCGCAAGATCGTGTTCACGACTCAAAGCGTCCATGGCGAGTCAGAGGCGGTTGTTACATTACAAGAGCACAAAGATCCTACGAGGCCACCTTTCTTGATCAGTGTATCAACAAGACCTCGCGATAAACAACCACCGTTCTCCCCACCCGAAAAGCGCGAGACTCATGTTATCATCTCGAGTGGCTCCGGTCATGGACTCGCGGATGAGTTCTACTCCAGCGCCGTCCGCCCGATCCTCGAAAGCATACATGGAAACAAAGGCGTCGAAGAGTTGAAAGTACATACCACGGAATCGCCAACCAGCATCTTGGAAATCACAGACAACGTCCTGTTTCCAGCCGCCAATCAAGGAAAAGCCATCCGCATCATTCTCCTCTCAGGCGACGGCGGTATTGTAGACCTCGTAAACGGCCTCTCATCCCAAACACCAAATCCACAAACCTACATCCCCCCACAAGTCGTCATCCTCCCTCTCGGCACAGCAAACGCACTCTACCACTTCATCAACGCCGGAGGATACGACACATGGGGTCTCCCCGCCCTGACATCATGGAAAGCAAAACCCCTTCCCACATTCACAGCGACCTTCTCCCCCGGCGCCCGCCTCCTCATCGACGAAGGCCGACAAGAGCAAGAACTACCCAAAGATCCACAGGGTAACGGCATTCTTCACGGCGCCGTCGTAGCATCCTGGGGCATGCACGCCTCCCTCGTCGGCGACAGCGACACAACCGAGTACCGCAAGCACGGCGTCGAGCGCTTCAAGATGGCCGCGAAAGAAGCTTTGTATCCAGCCGATGGCTCACCGCCCCATCCGTACAAAGGCAAAGTATCTATCCTCCAAGAAAAGGATCGTTGGACCGCTCTGCCGGAAGAAGAGCACATGTACATCCTCGCAACCATGGTCTCGCATCTCGAAAAACCATTCTGCATCTCCCCTGCTACTAAGCCGCTAGACGGGAGTATGCACCTTGTTCATTTTACCCCGAGGAGTGGCGATGAGGTCATGGGTATCATGAATAAGGCGTATGATGGGGGTAAGCATGTTGGGGATGGGGATGTGAGGTATGAGAGTATTGATGGGCTGAGGATTGAGTTTCAGGGCAAGGAGGAGGATGAGAGGTGGAGGCGGATATGTGTTGATGGAAAGATTGTAAGGTTGGAGAAGGATGGGTGGGTTGAGGTTAGGAGGGTGGAGGAGGGGGGTGGGAAGGGGGTGTTGGATGTTGTTGTTGTTTAGGGTGGTGTTGTTGCGATTGAGGGGAGGGATGGTCGGTTGATATCATTTGGATGGATGACTTTGTGAGCGCGCGACTGTGTCCGTCGTCATTGTGTTATCTGCTGCAAGCCACTCTGTATGGGAATCGCAAGACATCATCTCATTGAGTACAGCCCACACAAACCCGCCCCGTCCCCTTCACTTCTGCAACCCCCCGCATACGCTCTCACTTCACTTCCGTCCGCAATACCGCCACCCCTCACCCTCACCCCCAGATCCACCCCCATATATCGATCACTCCTTACTCATGTATATATATCTTCTAACTTCTAAAACTACCCATCGAACGCGACTGCGGCCGCAGAGCAGTTTGGTCCCCCCGCTGTCTCCCCTTCACTAGGCCCCCCGCAGTTATCTCCCCTTCACTGGGCCCCCCGTTAAGACAACAGCCGAGTTCGAAACTCTGGTCGTTCCTCACTTTTTTGCCAATTTTTTGAACTTGGTCCGCAGGTGAATACCGTGTCGCTACACCCTACCCCGCCCCTTCACTCACGTCGCTCTTCTTGCCTTGCTGTGCGTCGACTGCCTTCGGCTTCTACTTGGGTTATCCACTCTTGCGGAAGGTCTAGTATGCTCTTCACCATTCCGTCCTGCTCTTTCTCTGTCAACATGCGCCTGCTAACGTTGAGGAAATGCGCCTTGAATGTGTGCCATAATTCAGTGTCAGCATGTGTATGGCCGTAGGCAAAAGGTCGAGGGAAGTACGGGTCGTTGCGCCAGAAAGCGTGGACTGCTTGGGCGATACCACTTGCGTCTTGACTCATGGTACGTACGCAGTCGTAGTCCAGCATCCAGATGACGAGCTCTTGATCTAGCAGTGTGAAGATGGGCGTTGACGAGTTTCGTCTGTACTCTTCTTGGGCGGTAGCTGGCGCGAGCACAAACTCCACGTCGTTAGCATCGACCTCAGCCTTCCAGTAACAATACGCGAGCGCCTCGGCCAGGGTCTTCGCGATGACAACAGGATCCAGACCTAGCTCTTCCATTTGATCGACGCAAAGACCATAGTTGCGCAGGTTGAAGAACATGCCAGGCGGGCGTCCTTCTGGTCTCCGTTTGCCCGTGTACACTCGAATAAGGCAATCTTCATTCTTCTTGCTCGTCCTCGTAGCCTCCTTCAGCGTCTCGCGACAATATCTGTCGATAAGCATCTCGCGGATAGGCAGTCCTACAGCAGGTATCCTCTCCTGCTTGTAGCTCCTGCTCAGCTCTTCACCTGGAGGTAAGCAAGTGAAATTGTTATCCCACCAGCCATCATCAGCCTCCAAGACCTCGTAAGACTGCGGTATGCGCACAGGAAGCGTATTTGTGGTGTCTGCTGCGATAATTCGTCGATGCATAGTGTAGTCGTTTAAGACGGAGCGGTTTGTATGCATGAGTTCGCGTTTGATGACCCAGGTATTGGCTCCGCGGATCCAGATGCTGCCGCAGCATCCTCGGCCTATTTCACGGAAGGGGCCTCTGGGGTTGGGGCGTGTTGTGTTCATGTTTGTGGGTGTGTGGTTGAATTGTGAAGGTGCGTGGATGGTGGGCTTTATACTCGCCTGTGACTCACACAGACGCCGTGTGGGCGTCCCCGTTGTATTGGAGTTGAGTAGCCATCCTATGGTTCACGATGGGTTGTACCTAGGTAGACGAATTACGAGCCACGTGATACCAATCCTCGGGCGAAATTCAAGCTGGTAGGACTGGGACTGCTGCGTCTCGTCCACAGCGAGCCTTGTCCGGTGAGCTTAGTGTAGCGTGACAGTCCTTGCGCATAGCCGAGCATGGCGTCGTTGAAGGGTTGTGTTGTCGTGGTTTGTCCTACGAGAGGCGCATGGCATGAACCACGGTCGAGGTTGCGGTAGCTCCTGCCTTGGAGCCAAACAAGCGTCAGGGTCATCAGGGTCTCGACAAAGGCAGGAACAAAACTCTGCGACTCGCTCCGAGATGTTTCACCTCCTACACTCACCATCTTCGTTCTCACCCATTCGCATCGTTTCCATCTTCTTTTTTGTAGCCAGATCGTTCGAGTGGACACCTCGGAACGTTTCGAATGGCACTAGAACACGCTCCCTTGGTTTACTGGCAGAATGGTACCAGTCGCATTCATGCACCGTCCTGCTTTCATCGACCTTCGGTCGCATGTCGATAAGGGATCTGTTCTTAGCTGCTACAAGTACCACCGAACAGGCTACCACGATCGTCAAAAGGAAGTACACTCTTGACTCTTTATCAATGCGAGCAACTGCGCTTTCACGAGAACGACAACCCGCGACTGTTGAACCCTTGGCTACACTCCCATACTTGTCGGCATCCAGGGGCTCCGCGGGGTCGAGGAGATTTGTTGCCTCAGGTCTTGTTGTTTCCGAAACATGATTATGCCGTCACGTCGAGGATCTCAATCTCTCCCATCGCAACTTCGAACGGTCCATCGCCGCTGCGAACGTGGCATCTCACTAGAGGAACGACAGTAGGATTATTTGTCCTAGGCTCAGCCACATGGATGCTAGTCGTCGCGTCCGCCCAGGAGCACAACTTGGCGCGGTCACGCTACGCCTTCGGATGGCCACGATTCCGGCGTTAGGCAAAAGCAAAGAAAAGCACCAAGGACATCAGCACTGGCGTCGCGGCATGTGTCGAGCTCTGGCTTGGTGATTCGAAGCCATGTACGGCTTGCGACGGTGAGAGCTGATGAAGTTCAGATTTCCTGCCCCCACCAGCAGCACCTGCATGGAGCTGACAGTTGCCGGCGACCAGCTGCAAGCCTATAATTAGGCTGATCCACAGCGGGCGCCAACCGCCCTACAGGGCCGCAATGATGAAAGCGATCGAAAGCAGACCGCATTGTCAAGCAAACCGCGCTCGCAAGTCATTAATCGCATCAACTGCAGCAGGGTAGCAGAAAAAGAAGATTACTCGTGCATCTTGGGTGTTTCTGACATCACATGCACGTGCATGACGCGTTTCGTCACGGCGATCTTGGGCTGACGACCCGGCCACGGCTCAGCGCCTGCAAACCTACTTACACAAGCAGGGGTACCGTCAGCAACGTCCTTATTACTACCCACCTTTGCCGTCGTGGCGCAGCCTCTTCTTTCAAATCGCAACCTCGAGCAATTGACGCAGAAATCTCACACTTACATCGGCCCTACTCGACACTGATCGCCCACCATGAACATGATGCGCAAGAAGACGCAGTATGTGCAAATCACACCAATACCGTCGTTCATACCGCGCCAGCTCGCAATCGACTTCCTCCACAGCCACGGCGAGATCATCGAGCTGAACCCCCTCGTCACCGGCCACGAGCCCATCAAAGCACCGCGCGACGCTCCCGCAGACGAATACTACTCAACATGGTACGAGATATCGCAGCGCATACAGTACATACCCGGCATTGGCAAGATGGGCAGCGGCGCAATCAAGTTCCGCGGTGTCTTCCACGACCTGCCGTTTGGGCTCCAGACACACACCTACGCGCCTGCGAATGTCGACCTGCGCCAGAAGTGGCATATTGGCGGCAACCAGATTGGCGAGCCACCTGAGCCGAAAGAGCTGGGCTCTTCTGCGCCACCAGAGGGCCTTTACATTCGCCAGGATGTAGAGATCAAATGCAACGTCGCCATGATGAACTTTGTAAAGAAGGAAATGAAGGCAGCTTGCACGATCATGATCGAGCGGTTGGTCAAGAAGGCGGAGCTGCTAGACTCGGGCGCACTCCAGGCGATGATGGAGAATGGGCGCATGAAGACGGTCAACCCAGCTGATCGCTCTACTTACGGTCACACGCCACCACAACCATCGCCGACCCAACCCTACCAGATGCCCATGTCACCGCACAGGCAAAGCCAACAATGGGCGCAGCCCGCGCAGCAGCCCGGCCCTCCTGTCCCACCAAAGCAGCTCCTAGGCACGAATGACGTTGTCATGGAACTACCGGGCGACTTCTACCACCCCCAACCGTCTCCATCCCACCTCTTCCCTCACGATAACCGCGCGTCCTCTGCCTCCGAGCCATCGCAATACTCGCCAAACCCGCAAGATGCACGCTGGTCGACCGCATCGCACAGCACCGCCAGCTCACGCCCCAGCTCGTATGCGCCATCAGAGGGCATGAAATCGCCAGGGCTAGAACAAAAGGCATTCGCAGCCGAGCTGCCAACGATGGAAGAGACAAAGGAAGAGCACAACAGCCACCAGAGGCGGCCAAGCGGCCAGCAGGGCCAACAGGCATATGCATACAACCCACAGGACTACGCGCGGGCGCCCGGGCAACAGCAGTATGCCAACCCGCCCTACCCGGTATATGGGCCACGGTAATTGACGAATGTTACACTTTGGTGTTTTCTTGAATGTACACGCGCAGTAATGTTTTTAAGAGTTTGGTGTCCGTAAGGCAGGGCGGCTGTTTCTCTAGCTCTTATCATGATTTACGACTTTTTGCGGAATGCTTTTCAGATATCCCCTTCCGTTGAGTAATGCAATCATATTATTTCTATGTCTACGAACTTGTCACCAAGGATCAACTGTTCAGTGCTGTGTAGCGTCTCGGTATCCTGGGTATCAAATCTTGACTAGACGCGAATCGCCAGAAAGTCCCCAGATACTGTTCGGTGCTGAACACATCCGCCATCTTCTCGCCATTTGTGATACTTCACTATACTTGCGTTGGGATTGGGATGGTGATTTGACTGAGGTGTATTACCTCGTGATTGAGATGTTGAATGATATCTCGTTGTAATTCATACCCGGCAGACAGTGCGTGGTGCTATGTCGCTATGGTTAGTGCTGACATGAACCCATGGAAATATGTCTATGTTGCTCTGATATCTCTTCTCTGGCGTCCACCCATACTTAGAGGTACTCTCAGACTGACCGAGAATCAAGGTTCTATTCTTCATACTCGCTTGCTCATATCGACTCACACTCCTCGCTAGTTAAATTGCAGCTGTTTCATTGTAGATGCCTTTTCATATAATTCTCACTAGAATCCGACTTTACATGGAGTGGCTGGGAATAACATCGCCATCAGCTTGGCAGATTCACTCATACTGATTACCAGCAATCATCGAATAGATGCCCACTGTCCGAGGAGCTCTCGTGGTAAGCAACGATGAACAATATCCAAAGACGGAATACATCGTACACTCCTGTTCGTCTGTTCAGAAGGCAGAGAACGACTGAAATACTAGCGTAGACTGCAGAATAAGGTTCAACGTCTCTCTTTCTGTCTAATATGTTTCAATAGAAAGCTTTCGTAAAGCTTAGGTCCTACAATGCATGTACCTACCTGCATTATACCATAGGGTCGATCGTGTCACCCATTCCAGCGCTTCGCAGTACATATCCACATCAACTGGGCTCAACAGCACCGAAGGATAGCTTGTATGTTTGTGATACAAAAACCATAATGTAATCAGCCTGACGTCACAACATAACAGCAGGCCCTCGCTACTACGCTGCGTGACTGCGTGACTGGCCCGTGCGTCAATACACGGTCACGTAGACTTGCTACTCCCACATGACAGAAGCTCCACTTCATCCACAATAAACCAGCTTGATACCTCTGAATTGATCTTGGCTAACCCGACGTACCATCTACACTGACTCTCGCAGACATGTCACGGCAACCCAACATGCGAGACCGCGGCGCACCACAACCAGGTCCGTACGGTCCAAACAACCCTCCACCGCCTCCGTCCGAGCCCCCACCGAGGGGACCCAGAGAACACGAAGACCGGGGTAGAGGTGTTGACGATGTCGAAGGCGAGAAGATGCAAGGTCGACGCCGTCCGCAGCTCGCTGTACGAAAACGAGATTACGCACGGGCGGAAGAAGAACTGCGAGTGAGACAGCGAGATCGTGATCGGAGTCGTTCGCCTGCCCGTCGTCAAGATCCACGCGATGAGCAAGATTGGCGTGGCGAGCGAGCCCGGTATCGAGAGCGATCGCCGCTGCGTCGGGAGCCCGTCGACGTGGAGCCGCAGCGAGAGGACCGGAAGCCAGAGAACGCGGAGTCCCTACGGTGCTTTGCTTGTAACAAGAAAGGTTGGTTGTATAGTTGCAGATTCCCAACTCTTCCTTGCTAAGACTATCAAGGGCATAGGGTTGCTGATTGCAAAGCCGCCTTCACTGATAAGAAGGGTTGTTTTCGGTGTGGAGAGCAAGGACACATCGCTCGTGCTTGCAAGGTCCGAGTTGGCCAGAGCAAGACTGATGCTGAGGTTGCGGCCGATGAGGGGAAGGCTATGGCTGGTCGATACGGTGGCCGCGATGACGATAGGCATTGGTCGCCCAGGCAGGATGCTGCCTTCCGAATCAGTCGCACGAGAGATACCAGCCGACTGGAAGCTCACATCCAGCAAGCGTACGGCCAAGATCAAGATGCGCAGCAACATCATCAGGAGCACTTCAGTGAGGCGCCTTCGCGTTCAGAGTACTTCGTCGAGGACGAAGTGGACTGGGACGACGATGCTTTAGAGACGGCCCATGTTGCCCCCGCGGTGAGAATGAGTACTGGTCGGAAGATGCCACAGCCTGAGTATCCGAGGCACGAGGAGCCCTACCGTCAACAGGAAGTCCCCGAATTCCCTTCTACAACCACTCAGCATGCGCCAGTTCAGCCCACGCACCGCAGATCCAGTCAAACGCCCAGCACGGCAAAGTCAGCCAAAGAGCCCAAGCTAGGACTACCGCACCTCCAGAACCCAGAGAACGGGGAGTTCCCGCCGACAGTGCACGACCTTCGCGGCTACGACTACCGCATCTTCGCCACATATGCCGCCAAACCCAAGTCCCAGCGCTTCGTCAACGGCGCCAACGGCAAGATCGCACCGGGCATGTACGGCTCCGAACAACGCCACGATCTGGGACTTTGCTTCACCACGTACCTTACGAAGAAACGTTGTGAGATGGGTGTCAAGTGTCCCTGGCGCCATCACCCGCTTTCGAACACTGAAAAGGCTTGGATCATTGAGTACGGCAAGCAGAAGGGCAAGGAGTTCATTGAGAACGTGGACCGGTGGTGGGCGTTTCCTGAGGTAAGTCGTATGATGTCATGTTTTCCTTGAGCTTCACTGACTGTAATAAGACACCGGTGCCGGGTACTTCTATGCAGGGCCTGGGTGACGGCGAGAACTAGGTAGCTGTGCTTATCTGGAGTTGTTGGATACCGGGAGCTTGGCTTGTACGGGCCCTTGGTTGATATTGGACGACAGTGAGATGAGTCAGTCCAGGCGCGCTGACATTGATTGGAGAAGGCTATGTGAGAGCTCCGCCTCGTGTATGATACCAACCCCGTATGTCATCGATGCCTTGAAGACCGATGAGCATCATGTTAGCAAAGGCATCAAGATCATCCGGCTGCGCACCCCTCAAGACATCCGTGAAGTCCAGCTCTTTGATAACAAAGTGACTCTTGCTATTCCACGCCATGGCAAAGTCAAAAGCACTGGTGGCTTTCCACAAGTGCGCAGAAAGCGTGACGCGGTTCTTCAAAGAGAGCTCTTTAGCGCAAGACCTCATCTGCCCGCTCAGCAGGGTGTATATGACGGTTATGTGGAAAGCTACCAAGGCCGTACGTCTGGCTGACTCACGGAAGATGTACGACTGCCAGGCTGAGCGAGCGGCTGTACTGGGATAAAGCGGAAGGGTGGCTGGAAGCTCAGGATCCTCTGCTGCGATGGGTAGAAGGACGACACCCACATCTTCCAGATGCGGTATCAGTGTGTCGGCTCGAGCGTATAGTCGTATGTCACCGCCAAAGATGAGCATGATCTCATACAACATCAGAGCCTGTGTGCGAGCTAGAACCTCGATGGGCGTAGTCGGTATAGGAGTGGTTATAAGGTCTTCTGCGCGACTTGTGATGTACCGTGCGACGTGCTCAGCATTGTTGTCATTCATGGTAACATAAAGGGCACATGCCGCATGTGCGTCTTGTAATGATCGTGGCATGTGGTCTTCGTAAAGCAAAGAGTGAGCCCATGGTGTGCAGCATTGCTCTACCATCATCTTTGGCGCGAGTTTGACGAGCTCGATTGAGTACTCCACTCTGGACTTTGCGAAAGGCGACAGGTGTCTCGATGAGAAGGGCTGGCTCACTGGGGTATGAGCTTTTTGTAAGGTCATTTGATCTTCCTGGTGAGCTGGTGTGTTCAGCATGTCTATGAGCGCGTCGAGAGAGTCTGTCGTGGTGCAGAAGTCGAAGTCTAAGATGTCTGCGGTGGGGTTGGCTGGCATGCCAGCTAGGTCGAAGTCGAAAGCAAAACCGCCATCATCAATCTCTGGCATCTCCATTGGAGCATTGGATCGGCTCAAGTCAGTTGGAGTTGCAGATGTGTCTTTTTGCGAAATCGCGGCCTGCGGCCGAGGCTGTGGAGGGTAGACGCATGGCAAGTGCTGTCTAGCGCATCGTGCGCAATGAGGCTGCTCGAGACCGCATTTACGTTTCGCCTTTGCGCATTCTGAGCATGACTTCTGCCTACCTTGTGAGTTGGTTGTGCGCGTTCGATCTGGTGGCATGATAGACGCGACTGTCGCTGGCGAGGAAGGAGGTGAGGCTTGCCGCGCCGCCGCCGCCGATCTTGGCCTGCATCATCGTTAGTCAGCGCTAGTGGGTCGCCCCATCCCAGCTCGGACGACACCTGAACTCCTCACAACCACCGTGACATAATGGGTGAACTATTTACCACACCCTTCTTGCGGATCTATGCTACTCAGGCTCATCTTTCACTGTTTTGCGCTTGAGCAATGACTGCATGTCAATGCTTTTGGGAACCTAATGTTTTCAGTATCGACGCGGAATCATGCCGACCGAGCTATCATCAAAATTTATTACCCAATGTCTGCCTTCTACTTCAATGTCGCTGGATACATTTCCCCGATCTTGTTCGCTAACAGTCCTGCTTCTCTACCAACGGCTTGTTCACAAGGACATCCTGCAACCTCTGGTGTATGGCAAAATGTGACGCCACGTGGAATGGCTCAATCTGTTCCAAGTCACTCATGCTCCTCTTGGGTTTCCTCTCCGCGTCCTCGATACCAGCTCTTGAATCGATACACCGCGTAGGCTACGGCGACGATGCTCCAGAAGACGGAATCGGACGCAGCTTGCTTCGCGATCTCGGATGCAGACTTTGGTGTCGCCAGATCTCGGGGTACCAGAGCGCGTTCATGGCGACTCTTCCAACGCTTTCGCATTGCCGCGGTCAAGAGCACCAATCCAGTCGATACGGCCCAGACACCCCCGAATATGATTGCTGCGCCGTATCCGCCCATCATCGCACTGGTGCACGTTGCGAAAACCGAACCCGCGACAGCGCTGCCAATGCCCGCATGCATGGCCGCGGCTGCGCTGCCTAGAAGAAGTCAGTATCCAATATACACGATATACTCTCCGAGATCACGTACCTGCGACGGTTCCACCTGGCCCAAAGCCTGTGATGAGGAGCGCTAATGCAGTAATCGCAACCGCAACGAGAGGCACCACGATCAGCACAAATTCCCAAGGGTGTAGCTTGATCCAATCGCCAATCGCCTTCGCTGTACCAATGAAGCCAAGCTGCTTGACCTTCTCGATAGCATTAAGTATAGCATCTTTAGCTTGTGCGGCCAGAACGGCAGCCTTGTCCGCGGCGCATCTCCACAGGTTGTTGATGCCGGTAGCCCATGTCGCGCGGAGATTGCGGTCTGCAGAGGGAGTTCGTAGCGTCTCCGCGTCGTCTCCAGCATTTTCCGCCGCTGGCACAGGCTCAGCACCGGCGTCAACCTCGTCTTCGGGATCTTCGTTCTCGGGTGTGGTCGCGTCTTCCGTTTCATTCTCGTGGGATGCCTCGTGCTCAGTCTCTGGCTGATATCGCGAGACAGGTTGAGCTCCAGTGGCCGTGCGTGTAGCTCGCAACCTCGCGAACAACATTCGCTTCAAGAAGAACTCCGCCATGTCGTGTATACGGCCAATGGCAATGGAGTTGAGGAGATGTGTGGTGATATGTTGCCAGCACAGTACTTTCTACGACGTCGCTAGAGGGCGGTGATAGCGCAAGTCGTGTCACCGTGAGTCCGAATCGGGAAGCAGCGAGGAAGTTTTCACCTTACTCCTCGTTTCAACGGAGCAAAACAAATCGTTGAGCTACAGCTTATATGCCACCACCGCATATATTCGGGGACAGGAACGACCTATGGAAGGCCATCTGGCACATGCACGTCGATAACATAACTCATAGGTACTTCGCGGATGCCAACCACAATACATCAACTTCGAGTACGATCACCATCCCCTTACTGATCCATCGGCAGACGGCCTGTCTCTTCGGCGATGAGCTTGTCGACCTCGTCCTGGATGAAAGCACGATGTATCGCTCTGGCCTCCTCCAACTCGCGCATCAACCTATCTCGCTCCCACAAAGTCCAAGCCGCCAGATCGGAGCACGTCTTTTCCGCCTTTGCGCGAGCCTCGTTTGCCGATTCCAACTCCTGCCTCAACCTCGCAATCTGCTCCAAAACAAGCTCAAATGCCTCCTTGGTGATGCTTTCGCATCCGGGTGCGGGAGTTGAACAATCTGGTTGGAACATGGAGGGTGTAGCGGGGCATTGTGGAACAGGGAAAGCTCCGGCCGTTAAGTATGAATCGTTGCTGGCGCTGCCGATTGGATTCAACCAGTCGTTCACCTGATTCACACCATCCGCGTGATGTGCGGGACGGAATGCGAGACTGATGGTGCGTTCGGGATACTGCAGGCTCGCATGACCGGAGAAGGTGGTTTGGATGTGTTGCTGCTGTGTTATGGTCAGTGCTGTTGTTGTGGTAACACGAGGTGTCAGTGAAAGACTTACATGGACAGCAGTTTCTTCCCCATCGTCCTCCATCCTATCGGTATCAACACGATCCGGCTCCATGTCCAAGCATTGACGTCTTCCAAGATGATTGCGGTGTTCGTAGGGGCTCGGATCTTGCGACTACGTCAGGAAATGCGCGGTGAAGACGGAGACGCGTCGGCGACTGAGGACTATACTCACGTGCCTGCTGAGTGAGCGCCTGCGCTAGCGTCTACTAGCGCATCTCTCTGTATATTTCAGCCCCGCCTCCCTCTCCCATCTTTCCTCTCGCTACCTGTGTTGACTTGGTTTGACTCTACGCGCAAAGCATCAGCTTACCGCACGAGCTGACGAGGACTGCACGGCCGACTGGGATTAGGGCAGATTCGAAACCAAGCTCTTCACGATCGGGAATCTAGACGTCGCAAGCCTCCTTCCGGTGAGCTGAGACTATAGGTGTCTCTTCTACATGTGCGAGGGGATCACGCCGCGAACCAAACAAATAAGCCTTTGCGTGAACGACTTCGCGTCCTGTGATGTACTTCAAGGCATCCACAGCCCACCGACATTCCCCCATCAGTACGTTGTATCTCTCCGCCTTACTCATGTCGTAAATTGAATGTGCTAATGTTAGCTCCTAGTTCTCATCGCTGTCATGTCGTCCAACAGTCTCAGAGGCCGCTCGCCCACGCAGTTCCTACCCCCGGCTGGCGCCTACTACGACCAATTCGACATCATCGAACTATTTGGCCCGGACGTACCTAGAAAGGGTCTTTGTAGTCTTTGTCTACAACCTGGGTGCGGGTCTTCCGAAGATCCTACCGGGTGCGTGAACGCGTGTGGCATGTGCGGATGTAAAGACCAGCACGCGAAGGGGGTAGGTCGTCCTTACTGCCACAGAGATCTCATCACTAACTCGTTCTAGCTCTGCGCTATGGCCTACTGCTCGTACAGGTGGCGCAAAGACCACGGATGCACTCCAGATCCAGATGATATGATCGCGCTACTTCCCGGAATGAACCAGGTTGCAGATCTTCATGGCCTCGGGATCATACAGACCATGTCTCATGTCTCTATGGACATTTTGCCCAACATGGATAATGCTGATGTTAAGGAATACTACGCCGGCCATACCATACAACACAGTCATCGCATCCGTACCCGCACGCCCATCACATGGGTCAACGAGAATGGGAAGAGGAGCGCCGCTGTTCAAGTCAAGATGACCTCCAAAGAGACGGTAGCAGCTCCCGCCAACGGCGCTGAAACTCGCCTTCCAGATTTGCAAGCACACGATCTGCCCTTGATCGGTTCACCTCTCGCTAGAGCTATTCGTCAAGTCACCGAAGCGCCATCTTCCCATCCGCCAATGGCAATCCCGGGTCTTTCGCTCCAGCCACAAGCTCCGCCAGACAACAACAACATGCAGCTCCAGATCATCCCTCCTGCCAACGCCATCACCATACCTTCTTCATCGTCATCGGAGAATCCCCGCTATCCTGCTCTGTCCCCTATTGCTAGCCTACAACTGCACTACGAGAAGCTGCTGCATGAGCGCGACCAGCGAGAGCTTCAATACATCGTTGAGAGCAAGGATAAGGACAGGATGATCAGGACGCTCAAGGCCAAGCTTGGATGGTCTTTGGACTAGATTACCTTATACAAGAAAAAGATTGAACAGGTCTAGGGCCTACACCGACGCTAGGTTACCTATCTTGTAGGCTTTTATGTTAATGTAGGCTGCAGGCCTGTTCGGGTTTGTTCTTAGTTGCCGAGAGATGCTGTAATAAGGTCATGCATTGGGCGACACGACACTTGATGATGTACTGAGTGTTGAATGATAGTGCAATGGGAAAGAGCTGATGCCTTAGTATCTTCAGACTCAAGAGCTGAATGCAAAGTACTTCTACAATACTATATAGTCCTGCATACAGTTCAGTACTGCACATTTTCTGCTTCCAGTGATTCTGTTCTCTTCATACGTGCTGGACACATGCCCAGACCAGAAGTCGTGTCAGTCGTCGTCCGAGCGTGGTACCTAAAGGAGCGCGTCATGTGATGTCACAGCCACGTACTGCCAGGTCACAGTCGTGCCTACCTATCTGGATACGTAGGTGAGAGCAACATGCCAAGCCAAGACGCGTCGTTGTCAACAAACAGCCAAACACTCGACTTATCCATCAACATAGACTTCAACCACCCCGAAACATCGCGATGGCCAATCTCTACCTGATGCAAGCCTTGTACGCCCCGAAGCCGCCTCGGTCTACCCCTAGTCCTGGTGTTTCTGCGCTCGACGACGGCGTGCAGCGACGACAAGGGCAGTCTGCAACGCCCGAGCAAGCCATACGTGGTGAACGCCTCAGAATGATGGAAATCGAAGGTAAGAACCCAAAAAAGCTGTTTTCAACCCTACTGACCCATAGCAGAACCACCTGAACCCGACTCGGAGGCCGTGGCGCGCTGTAAACCGACTGGTGCCAATGTACAGCCAGTCGGCATCAAGAGCGAGTTCTCGAGCTCCGACGCTGCGGACAGGTTCTTGGAATCGCTCCCGTCTTTTCCTGGCAACATTGCTGTTACGCCTTCTTTGCCCTCGTCGATGACACTCCTTGCTGGCCTTACGTATCCAATTGAGCGATACCTACCATCAGCGGGACCATACTACGACCAGAACGCTCTACTACCTGTCTTTGGCTCAATCTTCTTCAAATACAAACCCTGCATGATCTGTTGGACCTGCCATACCGCCGCAGGCTATTCAAACATGTCTTGCGGGAAGATATGCAAGGTCTGCAGAACCCGCCGCCACCCTGACGAGGTAGGAACTGTCCTAGTATTAGGTAGCAATGCTAACATCGGTGCTAGAGCTGTTCACTGTTTTATTGTAACAGAGATTGGTATCGCCAGCAGGAAATTCCATGCAGTCCAGAGACCGTTCGAGATCGACAAATCCGTCCCGACAAACAAGAGCTCGCTGTCCTCTGTCATACTAGCAGATCTATTATGGTGCATGTATCATCAATGTCTGGTAGTGCAGGAGTAGGTGTTCAATTCTGCTCTAGAGGTGTCGTCGTGACATTTAGTCTGCAGCTATCCTACTCGCGAAAGCGGGAGCATATCGCCTCAGATGCTGCACACTCCTCAGGTCCTGGGGCGCTTGTGCCCGTTGAGACGCCGTCACCCGTCAACTTAGCAAGGCGAGCGTCTTTCGCAACCAACTGAATGCGAGCTTGCTGAAGTTCTTCGACTAGGCGCCTGTTCTCGGCCTCCAGGAAGCGGATCCGCTCAGACTGGTGTGACAAGTCTTGTTCGGAGGCGCTCGCTTCAATATCGCCATCGCCAGACTCATGTATCACTGGCTGATCGACAATCGGTGCGATTCCACCACCAAGTACCCCATCCTCTTCGTCTATCACGCGCCGAGCCATAAGCCTGGGATCACGACTGAAATCCACGCCGTGGTTGAAATCCCTGTCATTAGGGGTTGAGCTGTATACCGGCGTTTGCGCTTGCTGCACTTCTTCCGGCACATGCGAAATAATGCCCCCAGGATTTAAAGGCCCTTCAACGCTTGGCCTTGACTGCTTTTGACCCTTCCCTGACTTAGACCAGACAGTCATTCCCGGCGTATGTAGTCGCATCGAGGTCGTGCGGTAGAGCTCACGTACGAGCGGATGATCTTGGTTTACCTTGACAACGTCCGTGAACTTTCGGAAGCTGTGCACCACTCCAGCTTTGACGAGGTATAAGAATTCGCCAACGCCGGGGCGAAGGTGCTGTGTCTTGACCACCTTGTGGCCGTGAGCCTTCTAAAACGACATCCTCGCATATATCTGACCACATGTCTGCCCCGGATGGTCACAGGTTCCGCAAATTCGACACTTCCTCTTGCACCTCTTGTGGTTGTCTTCATGCTTGGGCCCCCAGTAAACAATACACACGCGGATCTCGCCGTTAGCGTACAGATCGAACATGACTTCGCCGAAGGCGCTTTTGAGAATGAACTCGTCGTAGTACGGTCCGGATGGCGGCAGGCAATTGACTATCGGGCACTCCAGACCCTTCACCGGGCCAATTGGCATGAAGACGCCAGGCTTCATCTCTACTCGAATGCTGAACGCCTGTAGTTCGTGCTCGGTAGGAAGGTCGTCTGGGAATACAATGTCAGCTAGACTGGTCAAGAGAGGGAACACAAGTGACTCTGGCGCATATGAGGTCGTTGCGCGGTCATGTGCAGCCACCGCAGGCTGCTTGGAGGGCATTACGCTCGCACATGGCGTGTCGCCAGTCACATAAAAGCACGATATAGACATGTACTTACATTCTACACCACCATCTGTCCTCCTTGCTGTCTCCGAGGGTGGGTTTCGTTGCGGGTCGAGAGCTCTATTACGGCGGCCATACACTGAAGTGGTGTCGCGCTGTTCCGACATCGCGTCGATACTGGACGAAAGAAGTCGCGGCTTGAACGTGGAAGTATGAAGTGTGGGCGGTGTTCGATGCAAATGGTACGGTAGACGATGAGTGAGAGGTGTTGGGCAATGTGCAACTATGGCGCGGTATTTTCATATCACCACTTGACGTCACGCGCAGAAACTCCCACCTTGTCTCTCTCACCATCTGATTTACTTCGGAATCATGTCAATCAAGATGTCCGTCGCCGGCTGACACGAAGACGCGACACTTTCGCCATCGTGACATGAGCGCAACGAGAGTCTGATTGGGCCTATGTCAATTCTCGACCACTGGTATAGCTTCGGGTTTTGTATACGAAAAGAAGGGAACTTCTCGATCATGATTGCAAAAGTAAGGACACTAGGAGCTCATAGTTGTAGCCTTGTGTTGCAGCGACTCCCATCCAGTTGCAAAGTCACTTCAGAGTTCTCCCAAAAGTCGCCCACGTCGCGACGGGTGGCCCGACAGCCACATCGAAACGACTCTGTGTAACTCATTGTTTCGATATACATCGGAAACTTTTGTACCAATTGTTGTTGAATACAGTAGTGGCGACATGTGTTCTCTCGGCAGGATTTCGGTAGTGCGATTACGAGAACGCACATGACAACGGCTCGTCCGGCACCGTGCACACAATTCCATCCACGGCCCCGGCGAGACAAGAACACAGCTCCGCTCGCGACATGGCCCATGTGCTACGCTTAGTAAGAGTCTGGACCGCACCACATCTCTGTCAGCATTTTTCCAGCCAATGTCCCCATCGATACTGCGTATTGGCTGCGTTCCCGCTCCTTGTTTGTATCCCAAGTCATTGGCAAGTAACGCACCAACACCATTGAGATCGGGCTAGACTTACCGCGCCGTCTCTGCCTGAACTCTTCAAACGCAGCCTAGATCTTCTGTCTCGTCGCTTAAGCCATCCTCACCCACACGTCAAGTCGCCTTTTGGACGTTGTATATGGCGCTGCGCAACCTGCCAGACGGGCGTCGAGGGCCAACGGCGGTCCCCAACCCAGAACGATCAGAAGACAAGGTCTTTCTCGACAGATTTGCGGATAGTCCACTCTGCGGCACAGGTCGATACCGCTTCTTTCGGTCTTCCCCTGCGATTAACTACTTCCCTTCCCGTCCAGGGGTAGAGCGCCTTGCTCAGCACAAGCTCAACGACAGATCTGCGGCCTTTAAGTATGTGCGTTATGTCCTCGAGCTACACGAAGACGCAATTCGTAAGAGGTGGTGCGAGAAGAGTATCGCGAAGAAGAAGAATCTTTTGCTTACGGCTCCGCCGAGCATAGCAAGCGAGGATTGCCCTGACTTTGCGGTGGATCTGGCAGCAAGCACGGCCTCTATTAATATCAATGAACATCGACCATCTACAACCCCAGTCTGTACGGCAAGAGATATCGAAGCTTGTCTAGTGCCTTTCTTAAGCCTAGAAGATCTTCTTCGATAGGGTACCTTTCTCAAGTTCTTAAATTCCCGTGGCCCTGCCCCAGTTGAATCTTCCAGCCAGACAAACCTCCTCAACCGCCCGATCACCCGGTGGCCGGACCAAGTTCTCTATCCAAGTCTGCACAGATTCACGATGATATTCGCTGGACGCAACAAGTGGAACGCCTATGGTCGGATGAAGCGCTGGATAGGTCCGAAGGATGCTTGGCAGACTATCCACAATAGCCATGAATCCTACCCAGCCGTAATCTCCAGATACGTTGCATACAGGAGATCATCTATACATTCCTAAAGCGATGCTGCAACCTCTTAGTAGGTGATCTCTTGGCCGATGAGAAAGGACAACCGGCAAAACACACCATCACCCCACCGACAGCCTATGTGATCGAAAATACTACTGACTATACGAACCAAGCAGAGGTATCGTTAGGTAATTCTTACGACGTTCCCAGACAGTTGGACTTCGATCGCTTGCGTAGCTTGGTCAGCTCCAAGGCCGGTGAACTCGAAGATCATATCTGGCCGCTTCGAGAAGACCCTGGCTACTTTTCTGATGTCTTCGATGACTACAAGCCACATTCTTGCGACTACTTCAAATCAGCTGACTGCAATGTAAACGCTATCCTAAAGGAGCCGCCTCATGACATGACCGGTATTGTTCTTCGCTGTCTTATCACAGACCTATATCTAGCTCTGTTCTACTGGCATGAGTGTCTGCGTCTCGTGGAGCATCTCTAGTCCACGGCTCGGGGGGTTGAATCTTATTTCTCTCCTGGTTAAGGTTTCCCTAAAGTCTAGCACCGAAACCTTCTGAAGCTGGGGACGATCCTCTATGCTATACATACAGGCGTGCACGAATTCTTCCGACAGCGGGCTTCGAGAGCAACGGTTATGCAACCCTACTTCACCAGAACCATGGCGGATCCCAATAGCGGTGCTGTCTTTATTAGGATTGATGACGCGCAAGCAAAGGGAGATTCGGCTACAGCTCGCTTCTTGCAGATATTATCGCGTATCTGGAGTGTGCATGTTCCACCAAAACTAGGCTTTGTTGCTAAGTTGGATGCTCTAGTCAGAATGGTCATGAAGGAGCCAGGCGCCAAAAGCTTGTTGTCTTCCTTTGTCTGGTCAGACTTCTCATAGATCTAAATTCCTTCTGAATGTATCCAGCAGATTCGATCGTATCAATATTGGACTAAGCGGGTTGAAACAGATGCGGTCCCACTTCATCAAGAGTTGATGATTGAGTTCGTACATTTCGGGTTAAAGTGGTCACCTGTCTCTCCAATGAGACGCACAAAAACAAGATCCATGAATCACTCCCACTGGATCTAATCAATTTCCCGATTGCATTGTCAAGCTTCAACGAGCGCGGCACTGCATGCATCTCACGTATCAGCAGTTACACACGCAAGCGCTTGCACACTGCGCAAAGCAAATCAGTCGCTTCTACTAGCCATCACACTTGAAGACCGCGCAACCCAGAAGATGACCCAAATCGTGTCCGAGATTGCTATCCACAAGAGTCTAACGCGTGAACTAGTAGACTGCCAGAGCGAGATGAACGTGCCGGCTGCTGCAGCGGAAGTGAAGCGAGACTGGAAAATGAACAATCCGCCATTGTGTCGAGAAGCGGAGTCGAGAAGGGTGGAAAGAAGATAGGCGAAGGGACACGGCAAGTTGAGTCTTTGAAGGCATTTGGACAGCGAAAATCTTATGTGGTTAGGTCCATCTGAGCGCGAGTGTGTATGCGATTGCCGAGGGGCGCGAGGGCGATGAAGAAAGCGGGTACGGTGGAGTAGAGATACAGATACTCAGTCGCAATCTGGTAATCGTGCTTCGGTTACTTCAAGTAATATAAAGTGTCACTGAAGAAAGTCTTTCTCGTTGCGCTACATACACTGGGTACAAGATACTGACCACAAACGAATGTATTTCTATGCTACATATGTGTATCTAGATACAACAAAAGATTTGTCTCGTATGTACATAGATAGAGTGGTAGATGACATTTCTCCTTACAGAGATATCTTCCAAACGAGTGATTCCAGTGTACCAAGATACGCGTCTTCCCTGAACTTATCTTGGAGCACCTGGGTAGTTTGCAGCTAGGGCTTGTTGTGATCCTCCATTCAGATTCTTCCACTGACAGATAGAGGGTGGGGCTCCTCGTCGAGGAGGATTCGGGATGGTAACGGTGGTTTCACCGGCCTCTATTTCGTGGTCGATCCAGCAGAACTCATCACAGTTGATAGTCTGAACGCATTCCAAATACACAGCATCCTCCCATCTGGAACTGCTCGAATAGTTCAACTCTTTGCCACCGAACTGCTGGGTATCCCTCCACACAAAGAAGATGGAGAGTCGAAACGTAAAGATTTTTTGGTAGATGTAAACGCTCTTGTTTGGTGAAACCGTGATATTGCGCTCATGGGTTTCTTTTCGCGAGACCTCGTTCGATTGGAACGTTTTACTCTCACTTGATCCGCCCACGTTCAAGCTGAAGCCCCACCCAGAGAAGCCAGCGCTTGCGCTAACACTGTTGACCTGTTCAGACCCGTGGATGACGGTAGAACCCAATTCGTATGTCCTCTTTTCGTTGGCTATATCGTCGGTGTTGTTGTGGACCACTGTGATTCTCACCCACTCCTCTTTCACGAAGTGGACATCGTGATACGCCGTGAGGGTCCAGCGGTCCCAACTGTAGAGGGGATTCACCAACTGTCCCAAGAGAGTTTGTCCCGAAGGCTTGTAGATTGTGTATTTCGGCTTGAAAGCACCCGCGGAAGATGCAAGCTTGTTCTCCTTTGGCGTCTCTTGAATCGCCTGCACCTCAACGGGTACCATAGATTCTTCAAGATTGACATTGGAGACTGACATCGTGGCTAAATGAAGCACTTTGGGATGTATATCTGGTAACGATAGGGGAACGAAGGCTAGAATGAATAATTTTGTGCGAGATAGTCGTTTGAAATTGCGATGGAACACAACACACTGGAATCAGATGCTTCATATACCGCTTCCAGTGCCAACTACCCACTCTGCACCCCACTTGCTAATGTTACTTCACTAATGCAAGTGTTCATAAGACAGATGTACACTACACCACCAGCTTTTCCATATTTGTTTTGCTCAACAAATTTACGTCCTCATGATCCGCTAAGCTACCCACCTGCGCATGCGTATCTCAAGCATGAGCCAGCGGTGAGCAGTAAGCTATTTGTCCCAATTCTCATAGAGACAAAGTAGTTGGCTGTAGAAGCAGATGACCTTGACACTGCCTCTATTATGAACTACGATTATTTCTCATCATTACCCTGGCTAGATTGTTTGGCGGGGAGTTGCGCGAGAAGGGACGGTATGAGCTTATCAGTTTCTGGTAGAATCTCGATCAGTGGCTCGCCACAGCGGGTACTTTCGGAGCGGAGTTGATGACTGTCCAATCGGGTCTTACCATACCCCGCTTTTAGCGTACTTGCTCGGTACGGGCCGTTGCGCTGGCCGGGTTTACTTTCTTTTCTAGCAGATGGTGCACGACCGCGACTAGGGCTAGGTTTTCTTATGTTTGCGCTCGGCATTGGGATTTGCATTGAGGACGAAGATGATTGTAGCCCCATTGAGACAACTGAGGGTGCAGCCAGCAGTCGAGCTTATCGTTGAGGGTGCAACCAGCAGTCGAGCTTATCGTTGAGGGGAGCCGGCACATTTGCTCCTGAACCACAAGTAGTCACATCATCTTCCTCTACATCTTAGTGTCCTGGTCGTGCTCGGCGATGTGCGAAAGGATCGGCTTCTGACTAACGTGAAGGAGTAAGTGGGCATGTACACTGAACCCAATCGGCTGGACTGTAAGGGCTAGGCTTTGAGGAGCAGTGGCCTAGATACGTAAGAGATTATAATGGAGAAGGCGGTATCTACCAGCCGTGTCTGAGCACGGACGCAATCCGATCGACCCACAGACGCGCACCTGCTAGACAGTACCCGCGTCCCTTGGTTGCACCAGTATATCAATGGGAAGCTACTCAAAGGGAGTCTAGACTATCAAGAAATCTCTCTCTAAAGTATTACCCTGGTGACTTAGCGGTACACATGACTTTAGAAGACGCAGTCATAAACCTTTCGTCATATCAAAATCAACTTTTGTTGGCGCTTGGGCGTTCTGCTCCCTCGTGGAGATTTCGTAGTCTAACGTCCCGTCTCGCGTCCCTGTATCAACCGCGGGCCAGTCGCAACTATAATTCAACGGTCCCATTGAGATAGAATGGATGGGCAATGAGCACGCTTGGTTGAGCGTTTAGCTACCACCCGTACATTTGTCCATTAATGCACAATTCTCTCTAATGAAAAACACTAACCATGGCATACTACCTCGTGTTCGACGAGCCAAATTCTCGCCGAGCGTCACACAATACTGCGCCAGGGTCAAGTCGGTGCTCAGTCAGAAGGCCGTCTACGAGCACATCGCGCTGAAAATGACATCAGAATCGCCGCCTACGTGCAGAAATCTCCACGAGCCACTTCAACATGGCGCACCTATGCGTGGCGGAGTGTACATGATCACAGCAGGAGATATGTGGTCTTTTGGAAGCTCACTGAGTAGCCTGATGGCTACTGAGCCTCTACATTACACATAGTCATGCGATCTTTGTACTCCGTCTGTCGCTCACGGAGAGACCTGAAACTACTATGATCATGTGACAATCTAGGTTAATGGGCAACTGCCTGTTAGTAAACGGTCTTGGATTCGTCATTCATGACGAAGCCGCTGTCTAATGCCGATCGGTGTTATGCTTTAGCACCCTAACGTCTCCACCTATTGCTCTTATGTCATGTGAAGCATTTGACCTGATCAATTCGCACCAACTTGAGATGATAACAGGTAGAAATCTGCGATTTGAATGGAGGTCATCATCGTGCGATGTGGAGTATCTTGATCGCTCTCCGAGAGGTCTGATAGTTGCCGTGATCATGCGATGCGCCAACCATAGAGCCATTGTCTTGTACGCATCGGTCTTGCGCTTTGTCACTTGTGGACGAAGCCGTTGCCTGATGCCAATCGGCCTAGCGCTCTACTTCAGTGTCAAGTCGATCTGCCGTGC
Organism: Alternaria arbusti; assembly: GCF_024043155.1. Classification (NCBI taxonomy): domain Eukaryota; kingdom Fungi; phylum Ascomycota; class Dothideomycetes; order Pleosporales; family Pleosporaceae; genus Alternaria; species Alternaria arbusti. The sequence continues at coordinate 119,800 of NW_026249943.1, forward strand.
TCGCATAGCTTGATCGTAGACGCATTAGTTGACGGGGGAAAGAGGTGGGGGTGTACGAAGAAAATGATATCAAGATCATTGCCGTGCGACGCCTGCGAAAATCATCGCAGCATGTAGCTCATTGTAAAGTACACCACTAGCAATACCACGCCCTAGTACATTCCGCTCTTTCTGTATATGTTCTTGTTCACATCGTGCCATCTATCCCGTAAGACGTACACGATCTCTGCCAGCGCCACACAATTATACCAATCCGATCTTCACACGTGTTCGGAATCGTCACCGCCAACATCTGTGATGTGCAACAGTAACATGATATCCCACTTCTCCTTAAAGATAGTAACCTTATCGACAGTCTTGTGACCTAGTCCCTTCCTATGCTGTATGAGGAGGTAAGCGACCCCGGAACCATTCGGTGAGCCTATTAATGCATTGAACTCCGCTGAGCCTGCGCTGTATGTTGTCCCCGGCCATTCTTTTACAAAAAGTCTGCCCTGCAACATTAGATAGGTAACGACAAAGCGCGTGACATTGTTGAGGACGTTGTGTCGAAGTACGTAACGTAGGTTTGACTTCTCGTTGGCTTTCGACAGCCATTGGAGATACGCTACATCCGACCAGTGTTTCAATTTGGGGATAAGTGAGTAGCATCGTCCGCACTCTTCAGCCATGGCTCGGGCTGTGAAGTTGTTATACGCCACTATAATTCCATCCGAGGGGTTAATGACTTGACAAAAAATCGCTTCCGTTGCTGCACAAGTTTGATCATCCACCGCTTTCGGGCTCTCGCGTTGGTGGCCGACGCAAAAATTGGGTCCTTCATTCTCATCAAACTCCCCATTTAGTCCAATGAGCTTCAGAATGTCGCCGAACCGTTCCTTTGCGGTATCTGGGTACGTAAATTGGTCCTCTGCGTATCCCCATTTATAGAGATCCTGCACAGCTGTGAATACACTTTCAGTCGATTGTGATGGTTCTGCGATCATCAGTTTAGATAGCTGGGCGCCTTTTACAACCAGCCTCTCGAACTTTTGGCTGACGCGCCACCAATCAACTTGGTGCGCATCATTTGAGCTACTCGTGTCTACCTTTAATGACGCCGCAAGCTCCTCGAATGGTGATAAGTTTGGATGCGCGGCTGGAGCTAGGCTCGAATCTTCCAGCGCACGGGTTTGAGGATTTGACATCATCTTTTGAAGGAGTCTGTGAAACATGTCGGGATGAAACTAAGGTAATGTTCGGGTGCGGTGAGTAAACCTGGCATAACAGAGCCTTTGTATACCAAGTGAACGCTGTGATGAGCTACATTTGTTCACGAACAACTGTGAAACACAGTGTTGTCAATATCGCCGGTACGTGAGACTTACCGAGGGTGCCCATTCATTGTGCAATGATATGCGCTCGCGCATCTTTCTATCTCTTCCTTGTGGTGGTATTGCGCATCTCTTCTTCCTTGAGTGAATGGTAATAAAAGCTGGGAAACGCCCGTCACGGTGTTTTGAAGCCATGCGGGGCCGCAATAAAAGTCCCGTGGATGAAAATGCTTTCGCGAGATGTCCGATCGCGCACCTGGTTTCGGGCATCTTGCTACACTTGGAGCGATGTTGATGGTCGAGTGGGGAACTGCGCAGTGTCTAATCCGGATGATGGTGATGGTTCGTGACAGAATGCAGTTGTTGCAGCTTGCTTGAGGAATGGGGTCAGGGTCGGAACCGTGGAAGCGCCGACGCTATGCCCAGCAAGGCACCAGTTACGTGGGGACGCAGATCATGCCATCATCCCGATGTTTCGAGACCGCATCTTCATCACTCTTCTCCATCCTCAAATCTTGCACCTGATCACCTTTCATCACAGTATTTGGGCGCAGCAATTACACATGCTTTACCAAAAGTGTCACTCACCAGGCGCGTGGTATGTACAGTCAACACGGGATGGACAGGAATTATTACTCTTCGCAGCTGTACTCTTTTCGCTTTTTTCGCCGCTTACATCGAGCTCCACTTCACATGGATTTTGTGTTGTTCAATGACTTTTTCGTGTATGGCTGGCATTATTCATCTGTGTAGAGGATACATTCCGCTGAACCATACGCCGTTTTTCCTCCTATATGCCTCTTGTGGTATCAAGGCCGACCGTTGCATCTGCCACCGTATGCCTCAAATATTGGTTGTACCTCATTTGCGTACTCGCGCCGCTTGATGTATGCATCAACGCCTCGCGTGCTTGTTCAGTACGTTTTCCAGAGTTGATCTTGCGAGCTCTATCGCGTCCTCCAATTCACGGATCAAGGGGTTCAACTCTTCAAGCTCTTTGCTCTGCTCTGCCAGCTTTGCATCCTTTTCCGCAATCACCGCACGCAGCTGCTCTACCGTCGTAAGCAGCAACGCCTGTTTCTCTGCCCCTTTCCTCTCCGTCGCAGCCTCTTGTAGTAGCTGGAACACCTCTTCATGCTCTTGCTTGATGTGAGGTCGGGTCGCCGTATGCGGCTTTGCGATGTTGCGAAGTGGGAGATCGACCGATGCGGTACCTGTAGTCGGCGGGACACTTGCCAAGACAGGCGCCACGTCCATCTCGTTGACAGTCGCTGTAGATATTGTAATTAGTGTCGCTCAGTCTAGGGTTACCCTAAGCCCAGAGTTATTGCCTGGCTACGAGTGTCTTCAGTTTGGGGAGTTACTCACAGTCGTACTCTTCATATGGCTTGTCCCCGGTCGTGGATCGCGGGGCGGGCGCCTTCTCTGCACGTAGCGCCGTATCCAACGTATGAGACGCCATTTTCGTAGCGGTCTGTGTCAAGGATACAATAAATGGGTCGGAAGGGAGGCGCGTGTACTGTGTGCAAGTTCTACGAAAGGCTGGCGACGAGAGGATACAAGCGCTACGTTTGGACAAGTCAGAAACTTTTGAACCGTGCGGTAAGGTCTGGGCTAGCGAGCGCGCTCTTTCACGGCGTCATGAATTTTGATAGAGCGCACTCTCACATTTGTGAACATAGAGAAGATCGGCCGCGGACATCAAGACAATCTCGCAAGGATAGCTAAGGGGATTTCTACATTGTGAAATTAGCCGACGATGGTTCAGCGCATGACGGCTATCAAAAGGTCAATCACGCGCGAATGTAATCTTGTCATACTACTTTTTCTCATTGCCGGGGCATACCTAGGTACCCGCACCTCGCGAAAGGACGAACGATCCGACAGCTTCGCGGACTCAGGGGGGCGATAGCTAGGATGTTGGTGACTGAGCAAAGGAACAAATGAACTACCGAATCGTTGGTACCACATTACGATCGCTACGAGAACATGCCGCAGGATGGCTGGATTACTAGACGCTGGCAAGACTAGCAGCTGCCGGCTCGATCAGAGCTCTATAAATGGATGCAAGCGCTGGTGCTACAATAGAAGGAATGTGCCAGCTCAATTCGGCCGCGATACGAGCGAGCGGAATGTAGGAAGGGGGATATAGAACATACATTTACGTAACTGGAAGAGACGTCATATAGCGTATGAGACCGTCAGGTGAATTCATAGCTTGACTAAGAATTGATATCGGACTCGTGCTTACCTCACATGGAACTTTGACGACTCGAGGTCATTCACGCATAGGACTCGCCAATGTCCGAAGATCTCGATTTTGCTATATGAGAAAAAGCAGCGCCATCATCCCAGCAAGCATCGCACGGCCTGTATGCTCGCACGACACGCAGAGGACAGGTCAACTACCCCGTCTTTCGAATCAGGATAGAGCCTTCAGTTACATGTATACGGACGCGCGTCGCAATGATCGCTCATCGAAAAGCAAGCAACGAGTATACGAATCCACTCGAAGCATGAAGCAAAGAAACGAAAGAGGAAGGTCTAGAACTCTTCCTCAATTCAGTCCATGAGGGCCCCACGGGACCTCTTCATCCTCCACCGGCGCTGAGGCTTCGTCGTCTTGGTCTTGTTGTACTTTGACATCTTCTTCTTGGACGTCATTGGCTTGTGCCCCACCAATCTCTGCAGCGTCTCGGAATTTTTTGCCGTCTCGTTTCTCCTCTTCAGCGAATTCTTCATGAAGTCAGTAAAGAACTCTTTGCGACCAGGCATTGACTTACGTGAGCTGCGTGGCGTTGGGAATGCTGGGGCCTCATCGATTGTGGGCTCTGGGACGGAGAACTGGCTGAGGATGCCGTGCTGGTAGCCCGCAGTGGCCTGAGAGGCCCTTGGTTCCTCGGTTTTGAGGGTCATGAGGGCAGACAGAAAGTCGTCGAACCCTATCGGGTGGGGTGCTGGTGTGTTGTTGGTGATGTTTTGTACATTTCGACCGAGATTCGCCATATCTACGGCGCTGTTATTATAGCACAAGAACCTTTGGAAGAATGTCTTACTTTTGGCGGTATTTTGATCAGTGCAGAAACTTCATAGGCTCAAAGGTCGGTTTGGCTTTGCGTGCGCGCCAAGCGCGCTAGTGCAGATCCGACGACGCCGGGTGCGTTGACCAGGCTCTGGTCCCTCATATACGCTCGTGGAAGGAGCAAGGAAGAGCTTCATAGTTGACACAGAGTCACACACTCAAGCTTGTTGCAATACGTTCGAGGCGAGCGAGTTCATGGCGCCTTTGTATGCAGGTGTCTTCGCAAGCACTGTCAAATCGGCTCTCCCGTACATTGGTATCGTCTTCACTCTTAGTACTACAGGAAACTTGACCTTTGCAACTACAATAGCACTTCTGTTTCACGTACGATGCAGTACTTGTGCCGAGTATTGCTACTTGGATTTGCTACCTAGGTAGCTAGTGCACTCGCTGCATCGCTACATAGAGTCTGTGCTCTGCTAATGCGTCTTGCTGAAGACATCTGGCACTCGAATCTTGCACTCTTCATTGTAAACTGAGTTTGACCGAAGCGTTCGCGGTGTTAACCACCCCAGCAACTAACCGGCATGTGTGCACGTCAAACGGCAGACAAGCCGGTCGCCTCTTCTAGCCTCACAGACATTCACATAGAGATGGAGATGATGGAAGATCGCATCACGGATGTTCGCAGCATTGCAAAGAATGCACACGCTAGACAGTTCAATTTACTCATACAATCCTCTTCTCCTCGTCCACAGTCCCGACTTCCTGCCAATCATACCCAGTTCTTCGATCCTCAACCAGAGCATCTATCTGATGCGCACGCCGCGAAAGCTTAGATTTAATCCTCATAGACAATAGCACGAACGCCAGTGCCTTCAAACTCATACGTGAAGTGGTCCAGACGTCGGGTATCAGATCCCGTCATCGTGGTGTCGGGTTCGAAGCGAAACCTGTTGACCAGCATGGCGAGCGTGAGGGTAATCTCCGCATATGCAAGATTGATCCCAAGACACTGCCTTGCACCTTTGGAAAAGGATACGAGATATCTCTCCAGCTCTTTTGCGTCTCCAGTCAGCCAACGAGCGGGGACAAAGCTTCTGGCGTCTTCGCCCCATATGCTTTCGTCAAAGTGCATGCTGTACGCAGACATGCCGACTACGGTCCCAGGTGGAATGATCTTGTCGTCGACGATGAGCGGCCTTGCTCCATGCGGTACGACACGCGGGAGTCGCCCTGGCACGGGCATAGCATAGCGCAATGCTTCTTTGATACAAGCAGTCTTAGAACGTTAGCTTCGTATCGCGATCATGTCAGGGCACATACCAGATATGGAAGCTGCTCTAGTTTCAAGAGGCTGAGATCTTGGTTCGCCATGATACCGCTGTCGCGCAATTCTTTCCTTAGCTTTGCGAAGATTGCAGGATCCTCGCTCATCTGTTGGACAGCAGTCGCGAGTGTGAAGGCCGTGGTGTCGGAGCCTGCGACCAAAGTATCGATGGCTTCGCTTAAGACAAGGTCATCGTCCAGGTGTTCCAGAGAATCGAACACGAGTTCATGGTCGAAGGTCTTTCCGGAAGTCTTCAGGCGTCGGAAATTGGCTACGGTATCCGCGGTGGCGGTGATGAGAGCCTGAAATTTTGCGGCTGATGTACTGAGTTTGGCGGCTATACTGGGTGGGCATTTGAAGGCGATAGTCCGGAGAGGAGGGAAGTATAGCATGGTCCACAGTGACTCGGCGGCTTGATCAAAGCACCTGTGGAAGGGAGCGTCGAAAGTATTGTCGTCGGATTTAGTAAGCAAGTTGAAGGACTCCCCGAAAGCCATTTGCGTAATGAGATCGACCGTCAGGCACCTGTGATGATTTTAGCGTTCATGTTACATCCGGTAGGATTGGGGAGGGCTACCTGAAAGCATAGTAAAAGTTGATCGCGCCGTTTCCTTTAGTCTCTGATATCCTATCACATAAAAGAGTGGCTTTGGAAAGCAAAGTCTTCTCCATTGACCTTATGTGCGTCTTCGAGAAGAAGTTGCTGAGAAGCTTACGTCGTACACGGTGCAGCTCTTTGTCGCTCTCAACGAACACAGAGTGGTGTGCGGCGAAAGCATCATAGAAGGACTTTGATTTAGGAAAGGCGTAGTTCTGTGAGTAAATTGTACGGTAGAGCGCCGGATCAGTAATGTGAAGCTCATTTGGACCGATCCTGAGTGTTCGTGTGCCTGTTGAAATCGTCAGTGCCTGGCCGTGTGATTCGTCGTGAGACTTACCATATGATCTGTGCAATTGTTCAAGTGTCTCTTCTTGTTGGCCAGTCTTGCTCAGAGAGTATTGCCACCAATTGGATAGTGCCGCCTGGTATGGACCCGGAAAGGATGCTAGTGGATGAAAGTAGAGTAGATAGACTGCGCGTAGGAAGCCCAGGGCGAGAGCAAAGAGAAATATGCTGGCCGCAAGCTCGGAGCAGGAGCGCGTCTCCAGGAAAGACAGGTCCCAAGCCTCCTTGAGTTGAGCGAAGATACTTGCGGACATCATCTTGAGCTGTAGCAGCGTGATGAATGAAGACACTCAGCTACACTTATATGATTCATCATTTTGTACATCATCCTCGACACCTTTTCGTACATCGCGTATTATGCGAAGATGTCCCCCATGTCTGTTCGCTCGATGTAGACTTGGCAACTCGAGTATAGCCGGTCCAGCGTCGGCAAGCCAAGCATTCGGACCTTTTATAAACACACTATTAGGTCCCCGACTGGGCAAAAACACGTCAAGCGTGTCCGCGGAATCCGAAAAGTTGGATATTTGGATGCACGCTGCGCTGAAGAGGTGTCAGGCTCAGGCGTTGCGCGGGGTTCGCGTCAACGTTCGGCCGACCGTCCGCTCACGGCAAGATGAAAGCCGACGATAGCAGGACCATGTTGATCTCTAAACGGCCGTCTGCCGCTGGAGATGATGAGCACCCGTGTTCTGCTGCGATGAGCGATTGTGATGGGAAAGACATGTTGCGCAAGTGAGCAGGAGGCATCCGACAGAATTCGATTGGGCCGTTCGCTAGCGCTGGGGCCAACTTCTGAGCATCTCCTACGTCATCACCCCCTTGTCTCCTTCCCTTCACACGGCAAGCTTCACCCCTTCAAACCATCACCTCTTCGGAGAAATTTGCCGCAGACTCTGCTGTATAGCCTTCTGGCCATTGTCCCGTCATACCAAAAATTCCAGTGGCCCTGCTTCCGATCGCTTTCTCCATGGCGTGCTTACCCACTTTCTTTTCCCAATCTTCGAGGCTCATCTCCCCACCTAGCACTTGCGGCAATGTAATCGCCGATAACCCTGCGATATCGCAGCTTGCGCCAAGGTGTGGGCGAAGCTGGATGAATGCCTCGCCTGCCAGCAATAACTTGCCTCCGAAGAACGAAGCTTTTGTATTGTCAAACGCTAGATGGTTGCGTAAGTCAGCACATGTCTTCAATCGAGTATCTACATGGACGGCACATACAACGAACGGCTGTGAGAAGCGGCGGATTCGACTCTTGGAAGATCTTCCTCCACATTGGAGACAACACGTTGTCCCTTCGCTTAAGCTGAGCCTCCCAAACGTCTGGACGCAATAGGTTCCCAGGTACGGTGACGTTATGTCGGACACCATTAACGTCGGTCATGTAATCCGCGAATACTGGTGTTGAAGCGTCGCAAGCATCATACCAACACCATTCGATGACACGGATCCCAGGACGCATGTCTCCGATCGTGCTAGGCGACAGATAGCTACCACATGTCAGTCAATGGTTGGCAACGTTATACCCAACTTACACCACTATGTAGCTCCCGTCCAGCATGCAAAGAGGCATCTTCCCCTCTATGGCACAACGTAGCTCCTCGGGCGCATCCTTTTCTGGGAATTGTGATCTCCACGCCACATAGCCAACGTAATCGGTCTTCACATCAGGAAGGACAAGGCTTCGAAGACGGGATCGTGCGCCGTCGGCCGCCACGACCAAGTCAGCCGTCATCTGTTCCTCGATGCCATCTTCGCCTTTGTATGACACCACAAGATGGTCAGCTTGCTCAGCCAGCCCGCATACCTGGTATCCACAGCGCATGCTAACAGGCCCATGTCCCTCGACGTCTTTCTCGCAGGCCATCCACAGCAGACCGTGAAGACCAGCCCAGCACGAGGTGCGCACGTCTTCCGTGAACGGTACTTCGACCAAGACCTTACCATCCTTGTCAAGGATTGGAAATGCGGGGTTGCGGAAAACGATATCGTCAAGCTCAACATCAGGTAGGTATGTTGTGAACACTTTCTGTGCGTTTGACCATAGGCTCAAGCCTGCAGCTCGGGCTTGTAGCTGCTGTTCAGTTCGCATCTCAAGAACCACAACGCTGTGGCCATGAGACTTGAGCGCCACAGCATGCATGAGCCCAGCTATCGAGCCACCAACCTATTGGAATCATCAGCCTCATATCAGCCATGGCATACAAGGCGACTTACCACAACGACGCGTTTGTTTATTGGTTCTGCCATGGTTCTTAAGATGGTACGCACGAATGGAGAAAGACGGACGATGCTCCGAGGCCGCCTTCTGACGCGGAAACGGCCCTTTTATCGCGTTGCAGTACGAACATGGGTTCAGTCGACTACTCCGCTGCCACCAACGCAGTAAGAAACGTCGCCCGTTGCGCGATTATTGAATGAAGCACCACCATTGGGTAAGCGGGCAGCGAGCAACGCCTGGTTCTACATGAGTGGTTGGCTCGCGTACCGGCATGCGGCGCAGTCGCATCGTGGCTTCGCCTATCTTCCTGTCCAGACCCGATCAACCAGTCAGACACATGTCTTGCGCGATCCTCCAGATCCTCTCCGCTTTAGCGAACCTCATATTCGGGGTCATTGACTGAGATGAACTAGCGGCCCGTTCACGAGTCCCGGGCACGTCACGTGAGGCGGCTTGTATGTTCGATGTTCCTGCCCCTTGTCGGTTTCTGTTACGCGAGATTCCCTCCAAGTCACCTCTCCACATTTATCACGGCATGATATTAAGACTCCGCGTACCCTGCTTCCCACTAGTCTCTTCACATATATGGTCGTCCGCGGGGACTCTCCCTAACGGTGACGATGACCCTGACGTTCGCACTTCTCGGTGACTTCGGACCAGCCTCGTCGTTCTTTCAACACATACTATGGGTCTTTGTACGGCGACGGTAACAATACTATCTTCAGTATGCAAATTGATGAGTGTTTACGCATGTTTCACTAGCGATGGATCAGACTGGGGATGATGAACATGACTCAAGCAACCGGCATTAGCTCTCATCATGCTAAGGCGTCTGCTATCACTAGGTATTTTATGTACGGCAAAGAATGCCAAATATCGGGACCCATCCAGTCAGAATCCGCTGCGTACATCTGACAATGCCCACAGGTTCGTTTCCCGCCATGTAGAGCAGGCCCGCCGTACGGACCTTCATTCTTCAATCTTCTCAGTCTCACCAACGGCGCCATGTTGTGACGCTTGTCGCCACCATCATCACGACCCTTCACATTTCCCGCTGCCCTCTGCATCAGCGCCTGTCCGCGCGAGGTCCGGTAGGAGGATATAGGTCCGGGACGAAGCGGTCGTTGATCGAAGACCTGGTCCGTTCGTTTCGACCACGATCGCGCTCCCGGCGACCTCCTCGTGGATGATCACCGCGCTCATAGCGCCCACCCCACCTGCTCCCATTCTCAGTGTATACCGCCTCGCTGTACCCCGATTCTCGGTCTCGGTCTGAACCTTGGGGCGGAGAAGTAGCGTTGACTTTCATCATGGGGCGTTGCGTGGAGTCCCTCCTACCTTTCCTGACATATCCATCGACACTCTCCGAAGCCCGATCCTGCTCTCTCTCAAACTCTAGGTCATGGACGTGACACTGTAGGCTATGCGCTTCTGTCTCCAACGTAGTGACGCGATCTTGTAAATCCTTGTTCTCGACCTCGTATGCTTGGATTTGGGCCTCCATCTCTTGTATCTTGCTCGTCATATCGCTAATCTCGCGAGCGGACTTGGCGGTTTCGTTCCTCATCAGTGTGTCGCGCTGTTCGATCGAGACGTTCTCACTGAGTATGGCGTCCTTCTCCTCCAGGCGTCTTGAGTACGATACCGTCAAATCGCCCAGGGACTTGGTTGCCTGCGTCAGGCGACCATGGTAGTCGCTGGCCATCTTTTTCGCAGCTGTCTTCTCTTGCTGGAGTCTTGCGTTGTCAGCTTCCTGGTCCGCGATGCGTGCAAGAAGCTCGGGGACCCGCCTCATTGGTGCCAAATTGCCATCGATCACAGGCGGCGCAGTACTGTGACGAAGTTAGCAAGAGCGTTTTTGAAGATCGTTCTAGGTACTTACAGCTCTGGAGGCGGCATTGAAACTGCCTGGCTATTTGGCGTTGGGACAGCGGACACTACATCAGGCATGTCGACATTGCTAGGCTGACGACTGAGCCGAGGGTCACGGGCACTGTCGTAGGTGTTGTTGAAGGCCATCAGAAGATTTGAATAATTAATGGAGCTTTACGAGAAGAGGAGAGGAGCCGTGGTGTTCTGGGAGTACATATAAAATCGTGCGTTTGTCGATGTGGCCTTGGCTAGCGCGACTATATCGTGAGTGAGCAAGTATTTACTGCGACTGCGGCGACGCCGTCACCCAACCAATCTCCCGCTTCTACGCCGACAACTTACGCTGGGAGTCATATCTTGCTCCCGTCGGTATAGCCGCGGCGACCTGACTCCCGCAGACTTTGTCGAATCAACCACAACCGCCACGATGACGCGGGGAAATCTTCTGCGACACATCTTCAGACACGGTCCGAATTCCAAGCTCAAGAGCGACGCAGCCCCATCCAAAGCAGGCGAGAAAGAAAGCTCGCCTCTCATCGCAAAGTCACCCGCAAACGAGTTTAAGCCGCTATCGCAAGATCAGTCACCCCCACGAACACCCGAGCCCCATACCGTACATGTCCTCCCCGAGATCGCCGAGGAGGGATCTAGCTCTCCAGTTACCGATTCGCCTTCCGCATCTTCAAGCACAGGCAGTACAGTCTCCGACCTCGCATCCATAGTCACTGTTCTCGCCGCGCACGCACCTCTCATCAACCCCGCAACTCTAACCACGCGCGACCTTCTCTACGCCGCCATTGATGAAGCGATTTCAGCGACGAAGGATCATCTCGATACACTAGCAACTGCATGGGCGCTACTTGAGGCACTTGCTGGCTTTAGTGCGACGGTCGAGGTGCTGAAGCAGGAGATGGAGCTTAAGATTACGTCGTCCGAGGCCAAGCTTGTGGAGCTTGAAAGTTTTGAGGAGGCGGTTGAGGGTATGACGTTGTCGGATGAGCAGGACATAACCGGCGCGGATGGGGCTGATGTGGACGGTTCACCCGGCCACTAATTAGGACATGGTCGCAAGATGGTAGCATAAGCCATGTGTAGGTCAAGTCTATGGCTCCACGGGGTTTTCCGATCTGGAATACTGTCGTGGAATAAAAGGAGGAGCAGCGATTCAGGGACAGTGTAAGAGGTTCTCCTATGGCTGAGTAGCAGGACGACAAACTTGAGCGACAACATCACGAACTTATAAGATGCATCGATGGATACCCGTAATGAAACCCGACTACTAAACTTGCAAAGAAAGAACTTGTGGGTGATGCTGGTGAGTCCGAAAGCCGGAATGTCCGGACTGAGCAGCGGACTCAGAACCACGCAAGAGTTTTGCATGGGCGACCAACTTTTCGATGTGGCCCACCCACACATTTACCATGCATTACCATTACCGCGTTAATACCCTTTTAGCATACTTCAGATCTTGAGCGAATCGTACTGAAGATGATTGAAGCGTCGTTGTACGGTACCGAACACTGAGCAGCCAGTGATGCGAGGCGCATATCTTTCGTGTGCTCATCTATGGCATGCGCCGATACACTACCCCGGGCGCCTTCAACGATTGAACTAGAAATTTCTTCATCTTCGTAGTCGACCAGTTCCGTGAAGAAAAGCCTGCAATCCCTCTTAACATAAAGCCTCCATTTTTTCACCAGTTCAACATCATCTTTATTCATCTACACATAGCAAACCTTCTTCTCCAGTCAAGATGGGTCCAGCCAGACAATACCACGAGAGCCTCATACTATGCGAAATCGAGGCAAATAGAGACAAGTACATACACTTTCTGCAAAGGCTTGTCCGAGCAGCAAGCCCCAACCCGCCCGGCGACACCCGAGCCGCCGCAGATGTCGTCACGAAATTCCTTGCAGCCAACAACATTTATGCAGATATCGTTGCCCCGATGGCTCATATGCCCAACGTGGTTTCAGATTTCGAAGGCCGCTTGCAGGACGGTCCTCGCGTCGTTTTCAACGGCCACATGGATACCTTTCCAGTCAATAACCTTGAGGGTTGGCGTTACCCGCCATACTCTGGCCACAACGATGGCACTTCGATACACGGTCTTGGATCCGTTGATATGAAAGCAGGCACCGCGGCTTCCATCATCGCGTTCACGTTGCTGAAGAAGCGAGCTTCGCATCTCATCGGAAGCGTCGCTTTGACCGTGGTCTCGGACGAAGAGACGGGAGGCGAATGGGGGACCAAGTATCTGCTTGATCACTGTGGTCAAAATTCGCCTTGGCTAGGCGATTGTGTTGTCAACGGCGAGCCTGGTGGTCTACAGTCCATTAGGTTTGGCGAGAAGGGTAAGTGGCATCTACCCATGAACAGTTTTGAAGACCTATACTAACCCTGAATCGTAGGCACGCTGCGCTTGACCTTCACATTCAACACTCAAGGAGGTAACGGAGCATACACGCACAACGGCTGTGGAGCCATCGTACACGCTTGCTCCTTAATAACAACCCTGAAGCGCGTGGTCGAGTCGATACCCGTAAAGATCCCGCACCAACTCAAGGCTTATCTTCGCTCCAAAAGCGCGCACGCCGTTACTGATGAGATCATGGGCGCTGGGGCGGCAGCGAATATGTTCTCACTCACGTTGAACATCGGCATCATCAACGGCGGCGTCAAAGTCAACGTCATCCCTTCAAAGTGTGTCTTTGAAGCCGACATCCGCCTGCCGATCGGGCTCGACGCTGAGACTGTACTCAATGAGATTGACAGCTTATTGCTTTCGTCCCCTGGCGTATCATACGCCGTGCAAGAAGCAGCCAGCAACCCAGCAAGCTTATCGGAGTACAATCACCCACTTTCTGGGTACATGGCCGATGTTGCGCGAGACATTACTGGGAGGGAGCCGGTGCAGATCGTCGGCCTGGGTGGTACGGACTGTAAGTTTTATCGCTATCGCGGTGTACCGGCGTTTGTGTTTGGGCCTTCTCCAAGCGGGATGGGTGCGGATGGTGAAGCTGTACTCATTGAAGAGTTTATGACTGTCATCAAGACACATACACTTGGGGTCTTCCGGTATCTGTGGGATGATAAAAGGTGGGATCTCAGTAGGGGATTGGGAGAGGATACTCCCACGGGCGAGAGGAGGGCTCTCGAGATCAGAACTCGCAAGCAGAATATGGGGTAGCGGATTGGCCTCAACCTTTGCTCCAGTTATGTTAGAATTAATGCGCTTGAATGAGACACTTTCCCAAAGGCTGTCCAAACATCGGGACAAATGTGAAGCCTCGGTGGAGTCATGACGGCCACGAGCTTGACCACGCACATGCGGGGTGAAGTAGTGACGGTCCGCGCCGATGCACAAGCGCAAGGAAACAGAACGAGTACCTATGTGGACGCTACAGCGGGCCAAGAGCTGACGGACAACGCGCGATGCAATAGTGAGACTTCCAGAGATGAGTTCGCTCACGGCACTGTGACGCATTAGTACTAGATGACAGCTGTTGCACAACTTTGTCACTTCTGGCAGCGACGATCAATACAACATACCGAAAGACTCCGCGGACCTAAGGAAGTACCTCTCACCACTTCCGCGTCCTTCCGTCTGATCAACACACCAAGCCCCGACAGCGACGTCCAAAACCCCAAAGCAGCCATCGGCAGATGAAACTGGCGGTGTCTGGAGGCCTAACGTCATACGCGATGACGCTCACAGGCCCCTCCCAATACAAACGAGATAACAGGCGCATAATCAAACACCAAACACCACAACGGCATTGACATGTCGCAACTGAATCGGCGGCATCACCAAAAAAGGCAGCAGGTACAAGAGTTAAAGAGTTAAAGAGTTAAAGGAAAGGCTCGACACTTCGCTTCGTCAGTAGTCCAGACCCAGCTAGCGCACTGTCTCCAGCGATCGGCCCTCGTGGTAACCGAGCGGGAAGTGGAGACCAATAAAATACAGGGGTCCAGCTGCCCTTAGCTGACACCGGCACACACGGTCTGACGGGACCAGCCTGCATACGGAAGCCATCCGTTCTCCTGTTTTCCTGGCCTGAAATTTCGGTTTGGCGTTTCCTTCTTCCCGTTGCTCATATCTGCGTATTCCCTTTATTCCCCTCAGAGCGTTCCGTCTCTTTGCTTTTGCTTCAAATCCTTCCAATCCTTCCGGGTCCTGCGATTACTTATTCCATGCCAATCATCGGCCGCATATCTCTACACCGCCGACATATTCCCGAAAGACCCTGCACAACCCACAACCCGCAACCACGATGCCGGGAACTACAATGACGAAAACGAGTGCATACCCCTACATCCTCACCACAGTCGCAACCCGGAAAGAAGGTGTTTCGCGCGCCCAATTCCACCAGCACAACGAGGAAAAATACGCACCTTTACTCAAAAAGATCGCGGGGAAAGTGCATCCGTTGTCGTGGACGCGGCACTACCATGTTGACGACGAGGAATGTCCAATCGGGATTCCGCGTGTGTTGATTGGGGTTGATGACGGGATGGACTGGGATTGCATGGGTACCATGGCGTTTGAGGATGAATTGCATTTGCAGCAGTTTATTGCGTTTATGCATAGCGATGCGGCGATTCCGGTGCTGGAGGAGGAGGAAAAGTTCGCGGAGCCGACGAAGACGAAGTTGTTGGTTATGAAGAAGGGGGTTAGTGTGAGGGAAGGGTAGAAGAATGGTGGGGGTTTGGGAGTTTGGGAAGGAAAAGTGAAATTGGAAGCGAGGCTGGAACATGGTCTTCAGGAATGCGATTTGATTTGAACAGGATGTTTATGTTGGGTCATCAAGGATATTTGACTTATGATATGGAAGGAGATAGTCATCACAAACTGCATGAACAGGCAGTACAAACATCCATGCCTCTCTCACGATGTGCCTACGAAGGAAGCCACTCCCCATCCCAGTCCTCCCTCCTCATAGCCGGCCCCCACGAATCCCCCACACCCGTATCATTACCCCAATCGTCACAGCCATCCTGACACAACATCGGAACCCTGTCAATCGCCCTCTCCAGAGAAACATCTCCTTCGACCCGTATAATACCACCGTCACGAATCCATATATCGTGCGGAAAGTGTGGCATCTCTCCGTGATGGTACATATGTCGAATGTGTCTGTGGTTAATCTCGGCGAAGCATTGGAATTCTTCTTCATTCTTGTAAAGTGTGCGGGTGACGAACACGGTTACGACAGTGTTGTTCCACAGCCCGCCGGCTGCGTCGTGGAAACGGTCGTCACCGGGACGGTATCTAGCTCTAGCTGCTTGATGGAAGAAGCGAGCGATGTTGGATGCCTTGGCGGGATCGGCAGGTCGAAGTCCACTGGACTTGGGTAGTCTCTGGGAAATGGCTTGGATGTCGGACTTCTCATCGTCTTCGACGGCCACGCGTTCGCGGGGGATTTGTGACATGAGATAGTCGAGTACTTTCCTCTGTCTCATCTTTGTTCCAGCTTTGCCGAGCTCGATGAGCTTTGTTGGTGACTCTTCGACGAAATGTCGGACTAGCTCGTTTACGATGGCGTGAGCTTCGAGGTTTATTTGCTTGCTTGTACGTAGTATGGCAGTCGGCAGATGTCTTGTGACCAGGACAGCCACTTCTCCGTCTATGGAGACCACGGTGTGTTTGATCTGGCGTGGCAGCCGCTCGTAGATCATTAGGCGCAGTTCGACGGGAAGATTCATGAACGGGAAAGGATTGTGTTGGTCGCTCGACATGTCGGTGGCTGGAGTGATGTAGGGGTTGCTCTTAGAAATAAGTGCTCGTATGCAATGATTGATATTAGAAGAGATCAAGGTACTGACTGTACTCACTACGCCAGCGGCTGCAAGCTTCAGTGCCCTAGGATGGATGAAAACAATTGTGGATTAGCATCAAGATCATATATACCGGTGTCAATGGTAGAGTGATAAGGCCTGGATAGGTATGGCGATAAGAGATACCCTATCGGAGGGTTTACAAATCATTACCGTGCCGTCACCAAGACCACGGGTAAGCCGGAAAGAGCGACGCCGGAGAGTTTGTAAGATGGCTGGCGAATTCTAGACCAACAGACGGTCAATTTACGTCGGATCGCCGGAAGCAGTTGTATAGCGGGATCCAGCTAGTTGGCGCAAGCTACGAAGGTGGATACTAATGCTTGTCGAGAGGACGTGAAAGGCGAGATGATCACGTGACAATTGCGACATTCATGCAACGATTGCGAGACACGTGAGAGCGGAATCCGGATAACAGTATTGATCGGCCCTTTTGGACGGTACTTCGACTAGGATGTGAGCACCATAACAAAGGAAAAAGCTAGACACCCTGCAGTCTACATGGTTTCGCACACAAAAGATGGCTAACTTTCAACGCAATGTAGACTCTTGGGTTTTTTACTTCCATCATTCTCTATGAACGGGCATTCAATCCCTCCCTGGAATGGCATATGGGTACTCCTCACGAAGAAGGCACCCAATTCCCAATCCAGTCATCCCGGCTCATACAAGTCTCCAGGGTCAAGGTCCCATCCAAATCGAACTTGTCCACGTTGAGTTTGATAGGGACGTTGTTTGCTGTGACTTTGTACTCTTCGTTGGGAGCGTATGCGAGGATACCCTTGAAGGTTCCACGAACGAGAACGCCGAGACCAGACTCATATTCCCGTCGAAAAAACTCTAATACGCTCGGAGGAGTTCTATGGGGGCCAGGGGCGATGTTCAAGGAATGCTGCGCACGCAGCCTGTCCATCACGTTCTCCTGCTTCTCGAAATGTACTGTAGCAATTTTGGCAACCCAAATCCTGGTATCTGGCGTTTTTGCTAGTGTAGTCTGGCCAAGGAGAACTGCAATGTCGCGCGGTCGTCTGGTATCCCAAGGATGGGAGACAAGGTCTGGGTGTCGCTGAATGATGTCGCTCACATGGTAAGGCTGACCGGTCTACGGTTGCGTCAGATTCGAGATTCAAAGAATGGTAATGTGAGATTCGACTCACCAAAAGCGCTTTACGCTCAGTCACGATCAGGAACTCAAGTACTCTCAGCGCTCCCCCATTGTCCTCACGGCCTATGGCCCGCGGGTGCGACTCTGTCACAAAGGTTTGAACCAGAGCTGTGACGATATCAAACGCCTCGTCATGGATTTGACGGCTTGTTCTCAAGATAGCCACTGGGAGGTGACGTGTGATCAAGATGACTGTTGAATCCACGCTCTCGTCCTGACGGGGCCACGCTGCTGCGCCTACGTAGCGAACCTCGGTATGCTTGATCTGACGGGGAAGACGCTCGTAGATCATGAGGCGCAACTCTGACGGGAGGTCCATGAAGCGAAATGGTTTGGAGTCATCCTGCGTCGACATCGTGGTAGCACTTCACACTGGGAAGACGCCGAAGGCGGTAGAGCTTGCGTTAAAGTTAGTTCGCGTACTTTGCACGTTTTCAGCTTAATGTAGGCTGCAAACCTGTTTGGTGCTTTCCTTGCACAAGGTGATAGTGTACTCCGGAGCTGTGGTAAGAGACCGTTTCGCTTTAGTATGAGGTGCGCAATCTCGGGGGGAGATTGAAACTGCGACGTAGCGATTCAGCGATTGGGAGACTGTCAAGTTCCAAGTGAGGACGAGGGCGAAAGTGAAGGCAGCTCTGGCAAGAGCAACGGACTCTAGCGCCGCTTGGCGTACGAAACAGGTAGTGGCAGTCGCAACTAGCAGCAGCACGTGCGCGAAGACGCCGGTGAGAAGATTAAGAGTTAAACATACTAATCAGACAAGGCGGAGAAAGATCAAATATACCATCTCCTTACCTGCCCGAGATATCATCAAAGCCAGTCATCCAGTCCGGCCATCAACATCCCACCACTCTCCTACCCAAGCCATCTAAACCTTCATCCACAGCGCCAGCACGCCCTTCGCGTACTCCACGATCTCGTCGCCACCAAGCTTACTCTCTCCGTACAGCCTGTCAACGAACGAGATAGGCACCTCAGCAACCGTGCACCCCATAGCCTTGGCCCTCACCATCATCTCCATCTGAAACGTATACCCCTTACTCTCCGTCTGCCTAATAACCTTCTGCAACACCTCCTTCTTATACAACCTAAAGCTGCCCGTAAGATCACTCACACCGGGCCTGAGCACCGTATCCGCAAAGAGATTCGCCCCCCTCGACACAAACTTGCGCTTGAGATCCCAGCCGAACACGCCGCCGTCGCCCGCGTACCGCGTTCCGGTAACGATGTCGTAGTTCTTGGTCTTTTGCAAAGCGATCATGGGCGCGATGAACTTGGGGTGGTGGCTGAAATCCGCGTCCATGATGATGACGAAGTTTCCGGTTGCGAATTGCAGGCCGTGGACGTAGGCGGTTCCGAGGCCGAGTTTACCGGCGCGCGCGCGGATTTGGATGCGGGATGGGGTGTAGGCTTTTTGGAGCTGGGCGGCGATTTCTTGGGTGCCGTCGGGGGAGCCGTCGTCGATGATGATGAGTTCCCAGTCGAGTTTGCTAGTCATAAAGTGTCAGCATTGGGGATGTGGTGCAGGGTGGGTGTTGCGACGTACTTCTCCTCGAACGTCTTGGCCAGCAGCCATGTTATTATGGGCAGGTTGCGGCGCTCGTTGTAGGTGGGGAGGAGCACCGAGTACTTGTTGGTGTTCGCCATCTTTGCAATTGCGTGTGTGAGTCGTGTGTCTGCGGAATTGGGTGAATGAGCGACTGCAGGTGAGGGTTGACGTTGGGGAGTTGAGGATTCGCGGAGGTGATCGTGTCCGCAAGTAGCTCGGGGCTGTCGGCGGACCCTGGACTAGCCTCTTTGGACCATCTCCTTCCGCAACGACATGGCCGAGTTTGGGTGGCCTTACACGTCGATGTTATACGAAATCGACATTCCCGCGCCAATTAGAAGGATATTGGATCGGTGCTGTCGGATTTGTAGGGTAATGCCGGTCGATACAACGGATACCCTCTCACCATGTCACCCACACCCCAGAGGAAAAACCTCTTCCTCTGCCTCGACGCCTTCGGCACCCTCTTCACACCCACGAAACCCATCCCAATAACTTACGCCGAAGCCGCCCTCAAGCACGGCATCGCCATAAACACGCCCGAACCCGCCACCCAAGTATCCTCATCCTTCAAATCCGCATTCAAAAACCTGTCATCAAAACACTCAAACTATGGCCGAGCAACAGGCATGGGCGCAGAAAAATGGTGGGCCAAAGTGATAAAGGAAACATTCACACCTTTCCTGTATCCGAACCAAACTTTCCCCAAGTACCTTGTCCCAGAGCTACTCCACACCTACTCATCACGTAAGGGCTACACCATGTACCCCGACGTCCTCCCCTTCTTCCGCATGATACGGCACATGAAAAGCCACCGGGTACGTTACGGCACTTCTCATGGACTCTGGCCCTGGGACAAAACCATAGTAGGCGTCATAACGAATTCAGATAACCGCGTCCCGGGGATATTATCGTCTTTCGGTATCAACGTAGGTCCCTCGCGTTACCATAATATGAAACCCTCCAATCCCAAAGATGGGGAGTATGACATCGATTTCACGGTCCTATCTTACGACGTCGGAGTCGAGAAACCAGATCGACGGATCTTTGCTGCGGCGGAGGAGATACTCGACCACAAGCTAGAGGCCGCTTCGGTGACCAGTGGCGAAGACATCAGAGCGGAGGAGTTTGAGAAGATTTACGTAGGCGACGACCTTCGCAAAGACGTGTTCGGCGCGCAAGACGCAGGCTGGTCGAGCGTATTGCTAGAGAGAGATGCAAATCTGGTGGACGGCCAAGGCTACGGGTTGAAGATGACAGAAAAGAGCCAGAAGATTGGAGAAGGAGGAGAGGTGATCAGTCAGAACCGATTGGTGCCACATGTTGGTTCCTTGCTCGATTTGTGTGCTTGGCCACGAAGACTTGGACGGCATGAAATATCGCTCGTGCGATATGTCTATGTAGAGGAGATCCCTGAAGATAGATCGCCAGGGCAGGACAAGCGTCGACCATGAAGCTAGACGTAATTTACATGGCGTTGCTTAGTAAATTCAGATATTGAATAGCCGATGACAAGTCCATCAATCATTTGCAACATCCAAACATCACACTCTCTTCCAAGGTTATTGTCCACCCGCACACTCGTCACATCAGCGAATACCATCTATTGTATCATACGTCTCATTGCAGTTCATTCCATGTCAGTCGACAATCCAACCTCCAACCACCAACCCGCCAGAGACGAAATACACTAAAGTCCGCATCTTGTCCACCAAACCGTCATACCCCATCCACATCCATACCACCGACTCATCTTGCCGTTGCCGTGCCGAAGCCCCACCGCAAAAAGAAACATACGAAACATGATCATGTACAGAATCCACCAAACCAACCAGAGCCAAAAAAGGCACCGAGCCAAGTTGTTATCCAAAGCCCTCTCCAAACCCTTGATTTTCGCGGGATTCCGTTTGCCAATTTTTGCGCCTGAAAGGTAATGCCCAACTGTGGTGTCCGCGTGGTATTAAGGTTTTGGGTGACATCGTGGTGTTGGAATTCGACTCGTGGTAGACCGTTATAATGCAAACAAAATGTGTGATTTGCTACACGATGAGAAACTACCTCATTCGAATGCGCGTTGGAAACGGATGTTCTTGTGTCACAACTCCTCATCCTCTTCCATCTTGGTTTCGATGGTGGGGATGTTTCCGTCTGAGTTGGCTCGGCCTTGGTTGTGGGCGTCCATGAGGGCTTGGCCTAGGCTCTTGCGCACGTTGTCGTCGAAACCGGGTAATGAAGCGCGCTGCTTCTTGTAGGGTGAAGCGATCGAGTTTGTACTGGGCTCTCCGGAGGTGTTTGCGGCGGCTGAGGATGACGCCTCTCCTGTCGACGCGTTTTCTGGCGCTGGCGTACCGGAAAGAGGAGATCCTGTCGAGTCGGAGTGGGAGGGTCCTGCGGGGCGGCCGAGAGGTTCTGCGGAATGTTGACGCTTCAGCTGTGATGTGTCAGTAGACGAATTTCGAGCGACAACAATACACATACCTTGATCTTGCGCACGCCCTCTGCAAGTTCGCCTTGCCTGTGAGCATCCTCAGGCGACAGCAAGCCCTTGTCGAGAACCTCCTTATCATCGTCCGCATCCTCCACCTTGACATCGTCCTCGTCGTCGGCGTCGCTGTCCATGGCGTCCTCCGTCTTCTTCTTAGACTTGGGCGAAGTCTCTCGGTAACCTCCAAAGTTCTTTGTTCCAGCGGCCGCGTTCAAAGGCTTCAGGCTGCCAAAGTCGAGCGCGCCAGATTTCCGCTTGGTCTGTGGCGAGGTGATCTTGGGCGTCTCCTTGGTGTTCAGAATACCCATCTTCCGCAGTTGACCTGTCATTGGTTAGTGAAAATCTGGTATCCCTTGCTGTAAACTTACGCTCTCCGCGGTACAAAAAGGTAAAGACGGCGTAGGGCTTATCCGGGGGATCTATTCCAGTCACAGTCTGAGTGCTGATAGACTTGGGGTCCAGCGTCTTAGGCTTTGCGAAACTCGTTGTGTGGTCAACGTCTTCGCCCTCTCCTCCTCCGTTTTGCTCGTCGTCATCGTGTGCGTCGAACTGGGGTGAGTACTCGCCGCGCTTGATCTCTCCAGACGCCAGAACACGGAACAGGGCGACCTTGATTTGTCCGGCTGCCTCGGGCATGGGGGGCTCGTCGTCCGAATCGGAGTCGGTGGTGAAGAACTCGTCGTTGCCGGAAAGCGTCTCGACAGGCGCGTCCTTGCTTTCGCTGTAGCGCAGTACACCGTTGCTGGAGGTCTTCTTGTCCTCGTCGCTGCTGTCCATGGCCTCTCTCCGCTTTGCCCGCTTCTTTTCCAGGCGCTGCTTTCTCCGCTCGATCTTGGCGGCCACGTCCTTGTCCTTGCCCTCGAGATCCAGACCGTTCAGCCATCTCTCGAGACCGACCTCGCGGAAGAGGAACTCGCGCTCTGCGAGACCCCCGCCTTCTGACTCTGGCACGCTGACCCACCGTGAGTTGACCCACGTCTCTTCGCCGCGTCGCAGCAGGGTCGCTACTTCCTCCTTTGCCCGGCCGTCAAAGTATATGTATGCAGCGATTGTCTCGTTCGGCGAGGTGGTCAAGGGCTTGTACGGGGCTATCGTGGGACCGTACTTGCCCCGCTCTCCGGTTTGACCTGGGAGGCCCCCGACAATCTTCGCTTTCGGGTTGGGGTCATCGTCAGTTGGCTTGGGCGTCGAGTAGGGCACGTGAAGACCTGGGGTGAGCAGAGTAATCGATATCGCGAAAGAAGACTGCTCAGGCTTGGTAGCGCCCGGCGGTATCTTTGCGGGTGGGACAGGGATGTACGAGGTGATACGGTGATGTTTAGATTGCTTCTGTATCGAATATTCTGGGAGCGGGTTGCTGTCGGCATGGATGCTGACGGCGAGGCCTAGAAAGGTCGGCATTTTGGATTAGGCGTGGTGAGGACGGCTGCGAAGCTGCGGAGATGGCAGCGGAAGAGCCCTAACACAGTAGTCTTGGCAGAGTTGGGAGGGAGAAAATATCCCTGCGATAGAGCGGCCGCCGGAGGGGCAGCTGCGCGAGTAAGTAGGCGAAGATGGGCTAGGAGGCGGTGTGAGGTAGCGACTCTGAAGGTCTGTGTTGTTGGTTTAGGCGGAGAGCTTCCGTAGCGGGCGCTCCACGATGTTGGGGTCCACAAGTCGAGCACCCAAGTCACGAGCCAATCACGCGTGCACCTGATTGTTTCCTGCGAACTTCAAAGAGCCGCCATCTTTCACGCATGTAACTGTCAATATCACGTCAAAGGATATGCTGCGACCATGCGTTTGGGCAGGGGATCGAATCAGGGGCGTGCCTGTCGTCGATCGAACGTGGGGTCATGACTAGTGGCATGGCGCCTGCCTGTTCGTGCCTTTCAAGTTGAAGGGAGCCCTGGCAGACCTACAGTATGTTCAGACTCCATGTGTGCGAACTACTCAACAATCATCATCACGCGTTATCCAGACATCTCAAAGCCAGGACGTTGTGGGGCCAACCCAGAGCTATATGAGATTTTCAAAGACAGCGGTCGGGTTCTGCATAGTTCATCACCGCTCTTTACTCGCCGATGTCTCCACTTCTCTCTATCTAGGGTATCATACAGTTCGTTAGTCGGCCGACGCGAACATATCCTCTGCTTTCGGGTTCAGTTGGGCAACTCGAGATGATGGGCGGCATCTTTGTGATGAGATGCCACCACCTTCTCTCCGCCTCCCCCACCCACCCTTCATACATACTTCTCTAGGCCTTTTCGATCAGCACAAAGATAGTGTCTGATTTGCGGTCTCAGTCCTCAACGACCACAAAGATGGATCAGACTCCTAATCCTCTTCATCCAAAGCAAACATATCCTCAGCCTTCGGTCTCAACCGCCTCGCCCTCGCAACAGCCGTCTCTCTAGGGATCTCAACGACCTTTGGCGGATCTGCTGGCACTACAACCTCCGGGGCGACGACGTCCTCCTTAACAATAGCCTCAGCCTCCGCTTCAGCAACAAGTCGCTCAGGCTCAGGCTCCCCCATCTGACTCGCAGTAGGAGAAGGCGATCTCGCCCCATCCTTCGCATCCTCATCAATATCCATGCCCTGCTCGTCTTGCTCACCCTCCTCCTTCGCCTCAGTATTAGAAGCTTTCCTAACAACCACCCCCTTCCTCCTCCTCTTCTCCGCCGCCCGTCTTTGCACCTCCACCTCCTCCCTCTCCCTCTCCCTCCGATTAAACTTATCATCCAACTCCTTCAACGTCTTCTCATCAAACAAATGATCCCCCGTCCACACCGCCAAAATCGCATTAACATCCTCCCTATACGTCCTTTCGGTCATACGCCCCATCTCCAGCCTCGCAGGCAACTGCTCTAGGTGTTCAAAGACTTTGCGTTCAACAAGCTCGGTTCCAATGGCTAGTCGGTATTTGTAGGAGACGCCTGATTCTTTTGCCGTGACGAGCAGGACGTCGGAGACGATGCGGAGCGCGTTTAGGGTTACTTGGCGGAGGTCCGGGCGCCGGATGTCGTCTTTACCTGCCGCGTCGCCTGCACGATTTCGTGTGTTGGCGTCGGTGAGCTGGAAGGGGTTGATGATGTTGGAGACGAGGATGCTGGTTACTTCGTCCATGCCCTGGGCGGCGTGTTCGACGGCAAAGGTGGAGATGGCGGCGAGGTCGTCGTAGACGATGCTGCCGGGTGGGATTGCGTTGATCATCCACAGGAGCATCGCTCGTGATCTGGGATTCATGATGCCGTGTCCATTGTCCACACGGCCGGGATAGTTGTCGCCGACTGGTAGGGGCTTGAATATCGGCTTCTCCTTCTCCTCCTCGTCATCGCTATCCAGACTCTCGTCGTCTGATTCGAAAGCTCCCACGTGGTCGACGAACTCGTGGCGGAGTGGATCGACGGGGCCTTTCCAGGCGCCCTGCCCGGCAAAGATTTCGGAATCGGTGCTGTTGGTGACGATTTGGTGGAGACGCCAACGGTAATACCGGTTGACGGGGTGCTTCTGGTCGTATAGCCACGCGAAACGTTCCTCTTCTTGTACTTGCGGCTCGTTCATCAAAGCTGCTTCGAACTCTACACCACCAAGAATGACGCCCTCGATAGTCTGATGTACCAATCTGAGTGTCGCGAGATCAGGAGGCTGGTTCGCAGTGACGATGAGGTCTTCAGCGTTCTCGCGCGGCCCTCTACCACCTCCGCCTCCACAAAGATCTGGCGGCGGCGCAAAACCTTTGGGTAGCTCGGGTGCCTGCCACCGTGCGCCAAATGCCTTTGTCTGTTGTGTTGTGTCTGCTGTGCGACTGCCAAGATATCTGTCCAGATGTAGATAGTAGCCCTTGCCTAGATACTTCTTATCGTTGAGTTTGTTCATCGCAGCATCGAGGTCTCGCGCGTTGGCATCCTTGTCAAAGGTGATGTTCATCGTCGCTGAAGGCCTGCCCTCCACCCTCGATCCTTGTGGTATCCTGTCGACCCGCGCGATCTTGAGTGAGGGGAAGTCGGCGAATAGCTCTTCGACGCGTCGCGAGTCTATTTCAGGCGGGAGGTTCGAGGCTTTCGCTACGACGGTGGTGTAGAAGTTCTCGGTCTGCTTCGGGCCATCGAGTGCGGCTGGGCCTGTAGGCACCGTCCCTCCGAATCGTGACTGTATTTGTGGTGCGAGGCGTCCTGGAGGAGCGCCAGGTCTGTTATAGCCATCGAGAGGTTCGGTTTCGAGGGTGCCGGGGCCGCTCTTCATCGTCCGCTGCCTGCCTGTGAAATGTCTCTTGCTTCCCGTGGGTACAAAAACATCTTCCTCTTCCTGCTGCTCAACCTCGCCCAGTATACTCTTCTCGGCTTCATGCTCCGCCTCGAAATCGGCCATGACCTTGTCGAGCGCATTCTTCTCCTCGCGGGCCTTTGCTTCCTCTTCCTCCTTCGCTTTGGCGTTCAATTGCGCCTTGTTGGCTTTCGCGGCGCCTAGGGAGAATTTGAAAGCCATGGTGGCGTGTGATCAGTTATTCGTCGTGTTGAAATATCTCATGAGGTGATTGCGGCATGAGGTGGTGGTGAGGTTGCGCGCAGTGCCAACCAGAAAGTTAAGCTTGCGCGTGAGGGTCCAGACTAGCGTCAGGCCCAGGGCTTCCCCACGGCCCCGGGAATCTCCAACAACGTCATGCCACGGCCACAGTACCACGGAAACCAGACGACTCACCATGACCTCGGCACAAGACGTTCAATCGCTCCTGCGCTTCCTATCGCAAGACGCTAAAGTCCCTCTCGCGCAAGCTTTGTCCAAAATCAAAGACCTCCAAGCAGCGAACCTCATCACGTAAGCACGTGACAGCGTACCACCGCGTCGCTGCTCTACTGACAACCGCGCAGTCCATCCGATATATCCAAATCCTCCCACGAAACCCTCAAAACCATCTTCGCCGACGAGAAAGTCGCGCGTTCAGTCCTCAATGCCGCCAAACGACAGTCTAAAAAGCGCATCGCGGACGCTACCTCTGCTACACCTGCGCCTGCGTCAAAGAAAGCTAAAGCAACCTATGGCCAACCTCTGAATGGCGCGGATCTCGAGGCTTCGCTCGCGCTGCCAGAACCTGTGTTAGATGAGGACATACTTGGCTCATTTGTTGTCTATACCAATCGCGCACCACTCGTCCTCGCTTTCGCAGTGACGCTACTCAAATTCACGATGCCAAGCCAACCTATATCAAGTCGCCTGAGCCTAGCCCAAGCCGTCACATCTATGAATAGTAAGACAAAGGCCGTGAATATCGGTCTAGAGAAGGGGAAGCCAGCCGAAGAAGAAGGCTGGGGCGAGGGACAGCCGCTGGTACGGATTATGACGAGGGAGGTGCGGGTGATGAAGAGGTGGGGTTACGAGTGGGAAGATGAGGGAGCGCAGAAGACTGTGAAGTCCGAGGGAGGTGATGAAAATGGGGAGGAGGCAAGGGAACCTGCGCTATGGGGTGTGGACCTTGAAGCGTTGAAGAAGGCACAGAACTCCAAGGTTGGCTCGACTAACCTTCCTATTTACGCTGCGCAGAGCACGAGGGCGTACCTAATGAGAGCTTTTGAGACACCCGCTGCGGAGTTAGTCAAGCAGGAAGATGGGGATGTTGACATCAAGGTTGAGGGAGCACCGCCACCAAAGCCGAAGGGAAAGAGAACAGCTGCTACCATTGCAGCGGAGAAAGAGCGGAATCTAGGGCTTTTGCTGGGCGCACTGGAACTCCTGTATGGGTCATGGGCAAAAGTGCTAAGTAAAGAGGACCTGGATAAGCGCGCTTGGGGCTGGTATGTTCGCGTTCGACCGGAGGTAGCTCAAGGAGCTGCGGGGTGGGGTGGCAAGGGCAATGTCAAGTTATCTGATGTTCTAGCCTTGAGGCGACCGGTTAGTTGATGGGAAGACACAGACACACTCAAGATACCCCGATTTATTCACAACTTCTCTGCCATCCTCTTGAATTTCCTACTTCTACAGCTTGAATTCAGCATTACTACGCTCCCAACCCACTCCACCACCATCCCTCCGCCCAGCCAACCTCTCTGCCAGCCCAAGTTTCTTCTCCCTATTCCTCTCCGTACACAACTCATACACCGTGCTCAAGTTCAACACGAGCGAGTGGAACGGCGAACTATCGTCGACCAGCTGACTGAGTATATCCCTAGCATCCGATATCCGACCTATGTAAAGCAAACACACAGCCAGATTCTGCGCTACCATTGCATCTTCCGGGAACTCTTCGTAGAGGGCTTGGAAAGATTCGGCAGCGGCAGCGTAATCTGAGTCGGCGAGCTGGATGAGCGCGTTCAGTGTGCCGTCTACGAGGGCGTCAGCTGAGGCAGAGGATGCGCGGGCAAGACAACGACGCGCCGATGCCATGTCTCCGACTCTCAGCCAGACGAGTGTCTCCATTAGTGAGATCTCCCTGGTCTGATCGCCGTCCGCAGCGAGTGTTGCTAGATGTCTCCCCGCGCCCTCGAAATCCCCCATCTCCACCAGTACATTCGCAACACGAATACCGCAGTCTCGTAGCCGCGATCTCCAAATCGCTTTATCCTCGTCTGAACCCGCCTTAAGGATACTCTCTCTGCATTCGCGTGCGAGTTCGTAGTATCCCATTATGCCCTTGCGCCATTCACCGTATCCGAGGGCTGCCAGTCGTACGACGAGGAGGCGTAGATCCCATGGTACGAGATGGGCGTTCGTGAGGGGGTGGCGGTAGAAGGCGCTGTTCAGGTCACCTAGGACTTTCGACTCTTGCGCAGCCAGCGCGTGTTCTTGCAGCAGGCAGAGACATGCTAGGCGTACGTGGATGAGGTGTAGTAGGGTATCGTGGTCGCCTGCAGCAGCGGAAATGAGATTGCGCGCTGCGGCGATGGCGGCGAGACGGTAGTGGCCTGATAGGAGAAGCGTGTCTATCGGCGAGGATATCGGCGGGGCATGCGGCGCATTAAGGAACGGAGGCGGGACATTGGTGATTGGTAGGACGTGATATGCCTGCGGATCCTGGAGGAAGCTGAAGTCCTTATGGGGGATGTCGTCGATGCCGCGTGTTGGGCCCTCATACGACGGCTGCGGGGAAGCTTGAGGCCGTGCTGGCGACCGAACGCGCGCAGGCAGGGTGGCGGTACTCTCAGCAAGAGGGCTGCATCATCGTGTAAGCGCGTGTCTTGTATCCGTATTATCTGCCGGCTGAATAACTGGGCGCATACTCGTCTATAACGATGTCGTCGGCGTCGAGTGGACCCTTGGTTGTACGGCGCGTCAGGGCGGCTGTTCTCTCGATTAGTCACCCCAAATTGCACGTGAAGAGCAGTCAACGCACTTCGTCGTCGCTCGTCGCCCGAGGCAGCGCGGCCATGGCCTCGTCCAGGGGGAACTTGCATCGTGTCTATGGTGTTCCCACCGACTAAGACGGCTGTCACAGCGCTCCGATGTTCGGCAGCACTCTCTCGAATTGCGGGGATCGCCCAATCAAGACCCCTGCCACCGGGGCCAAACGACTCCACTAACTTTTCATATGCGCCACGAACCTGGGCCCGACGAAGACTCAAAGGCGAACGGCCAATTGACTCAAAACCGTCCGTCAGCTTCCACTTTCCTCCCACTCTCTCTCCCACGTCGCTCTTGCTTTTGCTGAATCTCCCCTCTGTGCGTTAATAATACACCGTCCTGAGTGGACGTCATAATCGCCATGCAGCAGTCACGCACACGAGCTGTAAATGCTCTCAAGGGCAACCGCAACTTTTCCACCTCCACACAGCGACTCGCCGTCTCACCTTTCCGCAGACCCGTGCAGGCCGTCTCGAGTAAAATCACCCAGGAAGATGCGAAGCGACCGCAGAGCACCCAGGCGGCGGCCCCACAAACACAACCGCGCTCAAGACCGTCGCCCGCCTTCAACCGTGAGGACCACAAGGATGTCCAGCCGCTGAAGCCGTACCGCTCGCCTGCAATGGACCACTCGTTTGTTGGCATGACCGGTGGAGAGATCTTCCACGAGATGATGCTCCGCCAGGGCGTCAAGCACATCTGTATGACACATCTTACATGCTTACATGAACTGCATGCACCAAACTTCAAGTACTGAGTACTAACACCTTCCAGTCGGCTACCCCGGTGGTGCGATTCTCCCCGTCTTCGATGCGATCTACCAGTCAAAACACTTCGACTTCATTCTCCCACGACATGAACAGGGCGCCGGCCACATGGCAGAGGGTTACGCCCGCGCGAGTGGAAAGCCCGGTGTTGTGCTCGTTACCTCTGGTCCAGGTGCCACCAACGTCGTCACACCCATGCAGGATGCGCTGATGGACGGAACACCCCTAGTTGTCTTCTGCGGTCAGGTCGTTACCAGCGCAATTGGCTCCGATGCTTTCCAGGAAGCTGACATGGTCGGCATTACAAGGCCCTGCACAAAGTGGAATGTCCTCGTCAAGAACGTTGCGGAACTCCCGCGGAGAATCAACGAGGCTTTCGAGATTGCGACAAGCGGACGACCGGGACCTGTGCTTGTTGACTTGCCCAAGGATGTTACTGCCAGTGTTCTCCAAAGAGCTATTCCCATGAGCAGCACTCTCCCTACCACCGTCAGCGCTGCGACCATCGCCGCGCGCGAGCTCAGCAAGCAGCAGCTGGACCACTCTATCCGCCGCTCTGCCGACTTGATCAACATGGCGAAGAAGCCCGTCATCTACGCTGGACAGGGTATCCTCCAGACAGAGAACGGACCCCAGCTCTTGAAGGAGCTCTCCGACAAGGTCAACATTCCCGTAACCACCACTCTGCAAGGTCTGGGAGGATACGACGAGCTTGAGCCCAAGTCCCTCCACATGCTCGGTATGCACGGCTCGGCCTACGCCAACATGGCCATGCAGGAAGCCGATTTGATTCTCGCTCTCGGTGCTCGCTTCGATGACCGTATCACTGGTGCCATCTCCAAGTTTGCACCTGCGGCGAAGGCAGCAGCGGCTGAGGGTCGTGGTGGTATCATCCACTTCGAGATCATGCCCAAGAACATCAACAAGGTCGTGCAGGCGACCGAGGCCGTCGAGGGTGACCTCGGCACCAACCTGAAGCAGCTTCTGCCTCTCGTCAACGAGGTTCCCGAAAGACCGGAGTGGCTCGGACAGATCGCCGCCTGGAAGGAGCGTTTCCCATGGGCCTACGAGAAGGAGGGCGAGAACGGCCTCATCAAGCCTCAGACCGTCATGGAGAAGCTGTCCGATCTCACAGCCCACCGCAAGGAGGAGACCATTCTCACCACCGGTGTCGGCCAACATCAAATGTGGTGCGCCCAGCACTACCGCTGGCGATACCCACGCACCATGATCACATCCGGCGGTCTAGGAACCATGGGCTACGGTCTCCCCGCCGCCATCGGCGCCAAGGTTGCGCGCCCAGAATGCACCGTTATCGACATCGACGGCGACTCCTCCTTCAGCATGACGCTCACTGAACTCTCCACCGCCGCCGAGTTCAACATTGGCGTCAAGATCATCATTCTCAACAACGAGGAGCAGGGCATGGTCACACAATGGCAAACCCTCTTCTACACCGATCGCTTCGCGCATACCCACCAGCGCAATGCCGATTTCGTTAAGCTCGGTGATGCTATGGGTGTACAGGCTAAGCGCTGCATCAAGCCTGAGGAGCTCGAGGACAGCCTCAAGTGGCTGTTGGAGAGCGATGGCCCGGCTCTGCTGGAGGTTGTTACTGACCAGAAAGTGCCCGTGCTACCTATGGTGCCGGCCGGAAGTGCGCTGCACGAGTTTATGATTTACGACGAGAGTAAGTGATATCGAACTTCGTGGCGTGGTGACTGGTGCTAACGTAATCGCAGAAACTATCAAGGACCGCAGAAAGCAAACTAAGGAGCGATCAGGTCGTTAAGACTTGTTCCCCTTTGTCAGAGTTTGTTTGATTCCTGTGTAACTTCATTCGTTGTGTATATTCTTGGGTCGGGTCGGTACCGGCGTTTTTCTTGTTAGCTTAGCATATTCTTGATTGGTTGCACGCATGCAACTTGGTTTCCATCGGGGGAAAAGTCAAAAGCGAGATATCAGTCTTCTTTAGTGGGATCTAGTAAGAGGTGGATGGGAAGAAGAGTGGGATGTGAAAGTGGAATACTATTTTTTTTAACTGCATGTGTCTTGTTGTTGTTGGTTGTGTGGGGCGCGGGTAGGGTGAACTGTCGTACGAAGTTGAAAATGAGGATTGCAAGGACGCTGACTTGATGGAACGGGGAGTATCTTCTTTGTGTGGGTGATGTTTGGAATAACCGTGAGTGGTCTTGTTATTACTTTGTATCCACCCTCTTTCGTCGCAGAACCATGGTATGCTTCAAACGATAACTTTTCATCAATTTCAGATTCATATAAAACTAGAGGGAAGAATGCACAAGTTCACATCATCCATCCCAAAACACATCTACTTTCACATCTACATTCACACAAAAACCCCCATCTACCCACCCATCCAGAACCCCTGGACTATACAAAACCACCACCACACACGCACACATTCCCACCACCACCCACTCCAACGTACCCATGGGCTCAACAGCAACATCCCACTGCTGGCGCGGCCGCAGCGCCTCCATCTACGCCAACCTCCCTCTTGCGGAGGAGTCATCTGAAGATGATATGTTCGACTTTGTATTTGGCGACCAAAAACATCCATCGAACATATCTTCATGGGAGGGTATGGCGGTGGTCTCCTGCCTACCGCGTAAGGAGGCGTGTGGAGGGGGGAGTGGGGATGTAGTCTGCAAACCCCAAAACGACATCTCCATCTTCGCCACACCCCTACCTGAGTTTGTCTTGGAACAGCGGCAACGCAGGATTTCGAAGGTATCAGGGGGAAGCACAGCAACAAGTCGATCAACAGAGCCGCGACATCCCACGTGCACGATCATAGAAGAGGGACGGGAATGGTATGGCTACCGTGACGAAGGCATCCGTCAAGCAGCCGAGATGTTTGGTGTGACTGGGCCTTGGATTCGTCCGAGCAGCGGCACCGAAGACGTGGACAGCATCAACGGGACTGAAGGAGAAGGCAAGGGGGAGAAGAGGAAAGAGAAGCCGTTTTGGCATGGAAATGGGCGGAAGGTTGGGGTGCAGGAGAGGTGGATATGTGTTGGAGGTGATGAGTTTGGTATTAGTGATGAGTTGGTTGTTGTTGGTGAGGATGTGGAGGAGGGTAGTGAGGGGAGTGAGGGGAGTGAGGGGAGTGACGATAGCACACGGGGAAGGGGCGACGGCGGTGGAGAGAAGAAGTGGTGGAGTGTTAGGTGAAAGAATGTCTTTGTGAGGTTGGGGTGTGGTCTTTTGGCGTAGATACCTAGGTACACGAACTTACCTAGGTACAATCAACTATGGCGTGGCGGGATCATTTCCACATGCTCATGAAGCATGTCTTTTTCTTCAGGAAGGATATATGGGGTCGTTACAATTGCTAGCTTCTTTAATGCGCGCGCTGTCCATCGCTACCGATGTTGGTCCCAGGCCTTGGCGCCAGTGTCCCGCATGTGTCACGT
Source organism: Alternaria arbusti (assembly GCF_024043155.1). Lineage (NCBI taxonomy): Eukaryota > Fungi > Ascomycota > Dothideomycetes > Pleosporales > Pleosporaceae > Alternaria > Alternaria arbusti. Next base: position 153,062 of record NW_026249943.1, read on the forward strand.
GCAACTGATGGCTCTTGGCGCGTGAGGAAGACGTCACGTGTCGACCCGCCCGACTCTCCCGACAAATGCATGGCTCGCTGAAGTATAAGGTGGTAGCCCGCACTACTCCTCACCTACATCGCATACCATTGCGTCACAAAGACAACACGATAACATTGCAATCAATATTCACATGGAACGATTCGCTGATGATTCAGGCATATTGAGTTTTGATGTCATCGATGGACGTCTGCGCTGTGTTTCAATGTTGACATGCTGCCCGTTTTTTGTGCCAAGTTCCTCGCTCCAACCACTAGTAAAAATGCAAACGGAGCCCCCGAGTGGCATTCTGGCGCAATCAACAACAAAGCATAAATAGGGTATGCCTCGAACTCATACTACAGCTCCGTTTAGCTCAGGCTAATCACCAACACGGGACTGTCTTCCCACTTTTATCGCCGTGGTGTTGTTCGCTGGAGTTTCTAGGTGCGGAAGTGGTCGGGATGCAGGTGATGCAGCCCCTACATGATTGCGCGACAAACAGTCACGGATACGCTTCGCACAGTCTGAGCTTTGGGAATTTCGACGCAATGTCATTCTATCTACTTTGTCTACAATAAGAGATACTTTGAAGCACTCGATTTCACTATGCGCCTGGGTCGCGTTCTGCAACGCGTGTTAGTTTACCGTGCTGCCGTGCAAGGGCGCAACTTGGGGAAGACATAACTTACGCTAATGTCAAGGCTCACGCCTGCCGAGGGTGCGGTACTCATCTTCGGACCGTATGCGCAACAAGAGGTCGGATGATGGCATCCTTGACCTGCTTCACGATCTGACGGTTGATAGCAGAGCGTGAGCTGAGTTCCACGTCTGGCACGAAGTTAGCGACGAACATGCCTCATGGTCGACTATGATCACGAACCATTCGATACACGACGGGCTTCGAGGTCCTTGCGCCTGAGTAGATGCCAGAGAAGGAGCAAAGAGGGGGGGCATGTTGCTAGAAGAGTAACGATTGCGATGATGGATTCGCTGGACATAGTAGGCATTACTGCGGATGAATTCCAGCGATGGAAAAATATGGGTGTGTGGAATCAGGTATCGTGGAATTTGGAGATCGACTACTGCCAATGACGACTGGGCACAGTGTAGGCTTGTGGCTCTATCTTTACGTTTTGCGGAAGGTGTGTCAGAAAACATGCTCGAAAGCCTTCGAAGAAGGATGTGACCTTCACTTCACTGGCGCTCGGACTGCACTGGATGCCCTCCCTGACGCACCCCCATGTGCGCCTACTAGCACGCAAAAGGATCCCTGGATATCAGCGTATGCTCATTTACAAGAAAGCCTGCGCACTACAATTGTATCGGCCGACTAGTCAGGCCGGCTAAGGATGTTCACGCGGCCAATCATCATTACTACCAGGCTGAGGACCTCGAAAGTTCCAATGACCAGCACCAACGAGGACCTAGCGGCTCTAGCCGCAGTGTGAGCGAAAGAGGCAGTGTATCCTTCGTTGCTACATTCATCATGTCGGAGAACCAGTTCTAGGCTATTCAGCCATACGCATCCTCATGTCAAGATAGCCACATACTCCGACCTTAAGCTTTTTACGCACGTCGGCTTTGTCCATAGTCAGAACCACAAAATATTGTAGTAATGCCTACCTTTCCACATCTTGGACATCTTTGTCGTAAGGCCGTCGCTATGAATGATCCCGGTTTGGGAGATTTTTAGCCTTACACGGGCACCAGGCGGCTGGACAGGGGTTTATCGATCATGCGTAGGCCGAACGCCACATGCATTCCATGTCACACCGAGTCAATCGTCCTACCCATATGCGTGTCAATCGGTGAGCCATGAGGTTCATACATCCCGCGTCCGACGAGCCAGTTGGCCACACTTATTTGACCGAACTAGGTGCCGGGGGCAGGCTGAGGCGACCCGCACTCATCATGACCTACATTGCATTGCGACAGCAAAGCGATGAATGCAAAAAACATCACTCGTACAGTATCTATGAGTTCTCATGGCTCAGCTCTAACAGCGCGAATATGACCCTGATGGGTGCGTTCTGGCTCTGGCCGAGATATCGATCGCTTCCAAGGTTTGTAGGTATGTGTGCATTTCCACCGGGTACGCAGAACCTTGATTGTATATCGCACTATGCAAAATAGTCATGCGCGTGAGTTTGGCAGAAGTTGCTGACTGTGGCTCAATTCTCAAAGGTTCGCCCCGTTGCTGAATGCTTCCAAGGACGTGCCGCGCGTAGGACCGCATTGCACCGCCACCTTGCGCTGCCTCCTCGCGCATCCTGGCTCCGCCGACCGAAAGCGAAGCGTGATCCTGTGAAGTCTTGCTTCGACGACGAAGCGCTTTTCAAATTTTGATCACCGCAGAGTTGTGAAAGACGCATCGCTCAAGTGGCCCTGCATTCCAGATACCTGTCATTGGCTCATCCACATATGTACCAAAAGATGCTATACAGTCCTTGAGCTAGCCCCTTTCATGGGGGTTTCTTGGCTTCTCTCCAAATCTCACTTTTGAACACGTCATCTACTATTCTACTGATACAATCACCCCTTACGCGACGGCAGTATCATTTGATACATCAGCAAAGCCTCTGAGATGTAGACGCGGTCTGGATTTGAATGAGATGTACTGATGGAAAGAGTAGCTATGAATACCACAAACATCCAGTCATTAGATGAGCAAACAATCATCAGGCTGTCCCACTAAGCATCTTCCAGGGACGTGACCCGCGCCGACCCGCCCGTATAACGAGTGACCCCAGGCTTCTTTCGAAGTCACGACTAGGATATAGTGTGTCTTGTCTTCTGGTGCGGCCTCGCCCTTCTCCACGCCCAGAACCACTGCCATAATCTTCTGCTCGTCTACCTTGGCAGGAATGTCGAAGATGATGTCTGCTTCGAAGGGGTTAGCTGCAGTCAGATCCAGATTCTGCACTGTAGCGCCGAGACGCGTCTTTCCATCTGCAACCTTTGTGTCCGACCAAGTCAGGTTCAGATCTTGCCAATCGAAGCCGTAAAATGTCAATGGAAAGTAGTCTATGGGTCCAGAGCACGACATCCAAGACCAGGAGGGTACTTCGTAATGCTTTGGGTACGTGATCGTGGCTAGGCTGCTCACTTCCAAGGACCGATGCCAGAGAAGACTGCGCCGAAGCAGACCTGGGTTGACACTACTATCGAATGTTCCATATCCGCCTTGTAGGTTCATCACTCGCATAAGGCGTTGCTGAAGACCAGAGATTGCTGTGGAACGATCATGGTCTTTCGACAAGCCCAGCCGCGAGTATTGCCTCAGTAGTTCCTGGAGTCGTACGACGAATTCGCCATGTTCGGCGGGTTCCAAACGCTTAGGAAAGTCAGGGTCCCCGAGCAGAGAAGCATGATCGCTATCATCGATGTCAGTTGCATGTATGAGGGGTGAACAGATTTCGGGCAACTCACTTGGCTAAAGTCGCCATCGTCTCACAACGTACACCGTGACCGCACTCCCAGTATGTTTGATACTCAGTGAAGAAGATTGTTCGGCGGGCAAGTGCGTGCTCTTGAAGAACCCAGCCGCGCTTCGCGAGATCACCGTGAAGAACATGCTGGTCGAAGTTCTCAATTCTCTGGCACACGTAAATGGCACCGTAATTATCATGCTGTGGATCCAGCGTCACTTGAAGTCGAGCCATTCGAGGCAACAAGAAACCTGAACTCTGGTCCTTAGCACAACAAGCAGCCAACACACAGTACGCGCCGTTGTACACGTCTTCCATAGTCCGTGCTTCGCTTTCAAAATCACCGTCCGGGCCTTGTATGATGCAGATAGAGTCGATCCAGAGGTATCGTCGCCCTAATGCTCGTGTTATCTTAATCGCGTCTCTAAAGGTTTGTGGTAGCGTGTCAACCTCTACACCAGCATACATATCGCGCATGTTATGCCGCGTTGTTGAGAAGTAAGGTGGCGTCCCCCATTGGTAAGACAAGGCAATCCAATCACCATCAAAGTCTTTCATATCTTGCAGTCTCACGCAGCTATTATCAGCGGTACCGACGTCAATCAGACGAGTTGGAAGCTTGATGATAGAGCCTGCTGCAGATTTCTTGAACCTCGAAGGTTTGCATTTGGGGTCCTTCCAATGTTTGTGGTCGCAGTGGTCAAGCCAGCAACGTAAGATCTCTAGATGAAGGGCGCTTCCAGCGTCTGACAGCTCACTGAAACCTGTCTGAATATCGTTAACAACACTTTGGGCGTCTAGTAATACTGTGTCAGCTATGTCTAATCCGTGCAGTAACACCCACTTACCGTGATCACGAAACAGCGACAGAACCGGAAGTCGTCCGTTACTCATCCTCAACGTGGAATCCCGTCGCTCAAAGCTGACGCTAGAGTGTGCTGAGCTAGCGTAATCCTGACAGACCTGCCATAATAGAGCACACAGATCACAGCTATGCGACACTGAATTCTGGTGAAGTACGTTTGTTTCATAGATGATAGTGAAGAATGGGCTCCAAAGGTCTCGCCGGAATTCTTGACATTTCTTGCACAGGTGTTCGGTGACTTTGATCGGGGATGATGGGCCTAATACGCCAGCATTGGTGAGTCGTTCGAACATTTCCGCAGCGAAGTCGTTGTCTGAACGTAGCTGCCAGTCCTCTGGGTCAAGATACGGCAAGTCATAGTTCCCTCTCATTCCGGGTGGTATCTTACTCGATATCTGGGAGATTCTGTCCCTAAACTTTGGGGGTATGGGGCAGCGTGGGAGGTCCTGGTACCAGTAACTGTCAGATTGTTCCCTTCGGGCTATGCGACCCAGATTCTCGACGAGCTCAACGGCGCGGAAACGCTCTAGATCGACTGCTGATAAGGCGGAGTCTTTCCGCTGCTTTCTCCGAAGTACAGTACTGTACTTGGCCCCATCAGCCGTTTCCTCATCCTTTGAAGCAATGGTGATGTGGATCAGCGGTCCGTCCTCAGCGTCTGGTGCATGTCCAACTATGGACGATTCATCCATCACTGGCTCAGTGTCTGTTCTCTTGGCCTGCTCAAGGTCCAGAAGTTTGAATCGCGGATACGTTGTGACCTGGCTTTGAATACTCCCACCGCCTTCGGGAAGGGCAACAACGAGAAGCCCATTCCGGACGATGTCCAGAAGATCACCGAGTGCAGAGGCTCCGCTCTGACAAATGGCATCTCTTTCAAGGTGATCCATCCAGTGGCTCACAACGCCATGCACCTTAGCCAGCCTCTTTTGGTTGATCTCATAGAATGAGTCCGACAAGCTATAGTCTCCCACATTGTCGATACGAAACAATTTGAGCCCCTCTGTTCCGTGAAGAATCCAGATGATGAATTCGAGGGTGAAGCATCCGAAAGACCAGGTGTCGTATAGTCGTGAACGACCAGTCTTTGTCGTGCCAGAATCCTGGATGGACATACCGGTCTCCACCTCCGGTGGCTCGTACCGACGAGTGCCAAACTTTCCTGTCGTATTGTTACGTGTTGCCGTGTTTGCCTTACGATCTGCATCAGAACCGTACGCCTTTGCCTCGCCCCAATCAGCGAGCTTCAGGGTACCTATCTCTCCGTTGCCTTTGAACCACAGGATATTTCTCGGTTTGATATCACCATGTATGAGCGACTCTCCAGAGCTCATGCCATCTGAACCCTTGAAGTAGTGAATTGTTTCCAAAGCTTGTGCAAGACCGTGAAGTTGTATGATGATGGCCTGAAGCAGAGGTGCTGACAATCTCGGTTGTGGGTCTGCCTCCCAAAAGTCAGCAAGATTGCCGCCACTAGCCCACTCGAAGCAGATGTAATGATCCAGATTTTGTCCTTCGCCACGTCGAAAAGCCGTGATAAAGCGAACTATATGGTCGTGGCGAAAAAACCTTATCTTCTCAAGGACTCTGACTTCATTTTCCCACTGACTTGTGGTGTCTTCTTGGCTCTTCTTAAATTCTTTGACTGCGATTATGCGACTAGAAGGTGGTGTCTACTATAGTCATTAGCGATTCGCGATTGGTGAAGTATGTTTGCAACAAATACCTCGTGCGCATTATCGATGTGGGCATGATGCACTTCGTATCTAGTCACTATGCTGAAGGTACCCCGGAAGGAAGGTGGTGTTTCACTGGAGATGAATGGCATCGTGCGCTGCCCGAAATCTTGTAGCAGTGCGGTCGTCGAGATAATGGGCGCCAGGAACATCCACTGATAGTCCAAGAAGTCGTCAATGTCCATCATCTTCCACAAACGTCTACGTTTTCCTTTGGCATACGCTTTGTTCATGATGGAGAAGGGATGGTCATCCGGGGTATCTGCGGGCTTGGTCGACCTGACGCTCTTGATCGGTAATTGGCCATCATCAAAGTTCTGTTCCATGAACATCGTCATCTTGGTATGAATCTTGAACTGATGGGTCCGTATGCATATGATAAACAGTTTCTTAGCCCGGGTTACGATGAAATCCAGCAACGATCCCTCCTCTTCCGCATTGGAATCTTTACCGAGTAGCTTTAAAACTCGTTGGCGTGGATCAGGGGAGACGTTCATTCCCTGAGCCCCGTAGGCAAACACCCTGTCGATTGCATCGATAGGCACGAATTTCTGTGGCGTTTTTTCGAAGCTGCTTATTCTCGAACAGCTGTAGAGAATTTTGAATATGAAGGCTTCCTCGTCGTCTTCCTCCTCCTCTGAAGTTGTAGAGTCTGTGTCAAGGTGGGCCATAGAGCCGTACTTTCCAGCTCTGCGCTGATGTAATGGAGGACCAGGTGTTGTTCTCGATTCCTTGAGTGACTTCTTAGTTGCCTGAGATAAAGTTGGTGCAGTAACTTTGCTTGCCGGTAATCAGAGGTAAAGACCTAGTGTGCGGGGTCGATAAGACATGGCATCTCTGCAGAGATAGCGCCACATCGTCAGCACATGCAGCTTACTCCGAATGCGAGGGACACGGTCTAACTAGTATCAGTCGCATGTTCAGGTTAGCGTAGCGGGGTTGGCTACGTACTTAGACACGAGGACATTTCATGACCCAGCTCTTTATTGCTCCAACTCTCATGATAGTCCTGTTGAAAGAGCGTTACTCGCTACTTGTCTCGCCGTCCGGGCAAGGCGGTGCAGAAATCCCCGACACATCGATAAATTACTGAGTCGAGCAATCAGCCTTGGAAGCTTGCGGTCGTGATATCGACAACCATGTCTCCTATCCCCCGGTTCACTATTGAATTAGTGGAAGGTGTGTTTTCACACGACATGGCTCGAGTACTAACCTCTCTAGAGCATGTGCCCTCGCGTGCAACGTGATGTTGCGCGTATTTTCACGTAGCCGTACGACCCGGCTGCCATCTCGTTGTTTACTTTTGCGTCATTTATCCGCTATCATACTAGGTTGTAAGCTCGAGAAAACACCAGGCACATTGGCCAACGTTTTGGGGTCGTGGCAAGTACGCTGACAGATGTGGAGCGGGGATCGCCGAAGCGGCCCGCCCCACACGGGCACTTGCGCATCTATCGACGAGGCCACCTCTGTATTCTCTGTCTTTCGCGCTCGAGCCTAAGGGGTCTTTTTACGTACTTTAGTTGTATACATTAAGAGAAGAAGATATTTAGTAATAGTAGTTTACTAAGTTTATCTAAAGTAGTTATCTCTATACACACTTATAGTAGCTAAAAATAACTCTATAATAAATGCGTAATAAGTTATTATAATAAGTTAGTATAATAAGTTTTATAATAGCTTATACTACAAAACTAGAGTTAAAGCTTAACTAGTAAGTTTATAAAATACGCGTCTTTTACTACTTCTTCTTAAACTTTCTATTATAATAATAAATAACTAGATTATTATAATAATAAACGCCTAGCTTATTATCTATTAATCTCTTAGCTTCTCTAACGCTTTTATAGTATTATTCTTATATCTATATCTTAATTTTTTACTATAGTATAAGATCTTCTACTATCTACTTACTTTCTTTAAAGTAATACTTAAAAAATTAAAGATAAAAGAAGCGTAGCTACTCTATTAAAATATAAAGGTAGCTAGAATAATTTTATATATATTTAAGTAGCTTAATAATAGTATATAATTAGTTTATACTTTAAAGTAGAGTTTTTAATATTATAGTACTAAGTTATCTCTACTTTTATACGTAAGAAGTAGCTATAATTAAGGCGCTACTTCTCTAACTTACTACTAGGTAGTAGCTAATAGATTCTAAGAGAAAGTTCTTAAAAAGAGTATAGTAGTAGAAAGTAAGCCTAGTAAATATACTACTTACTAGGTTTAGTATATAACTAGTTTAGGATAGTTAAAGTAGTTAGAGCTAGTGTTATAGGTTAATTTTATAGCTTTATAATATTTACTATTTATATAGATAGGTAGCGTAATAGAAAGAAAAAATCTACTTCTAGACTAGCGCCTTAGTAAATAAAACTAGAATTATATTAATACATTAAGAACGGGGCTACCTATAGTGCTAGAATTACTACTTGTATATTCTACAAGTTTAAATGTCTATTATAACAACGCTAGACGATATTAGATTCAGGACATGTTATTCATTTCCGTTTACCTTAATTATCACGGTTCGGGAACAGAAGGAAGTTTACAGTGCGATATGCACGCTCACTAGTCTTCGGTTAGAACTGCCGCACTATCGTAAGCAGCTAGGAGGCAGGGATACACTAGGCAGTATCGTTACTAGTAGTATATAGGATAAATCAACAAAGGTTAAGTCACGATCTAGTATGTCTAGGCAATCAACTATGTCGAATTGTATCAACCCCTGCGTGTCAAATGCCATAATTCATCATTTCAGTCTCGCAGCAGGTCTTCTTTTTGAGAGGTACCCGGAGGCCTTCCTCTTCCCTTCGACATGTACTTAATTCACCCTGAATAGGCCCACGAGGCAGTGTGGCAGCACTGTAACTCCTCGGCGGTGCCCGCCGGAATGCCCCCTGGGAGGTTACATATAGGCGTAAAACCAATATCAATCAATCAATCAATCAATCAGCAGGTCTTCTCGAATACACTCAAAGTACTATCAACCCTTCGCGAGCTCCTAGAGGTTAATAAAATCAAAGGATGTTAAAGAACTAACTGATCAGGATATCAATAGGAACGCAATGGAAACGACTATTTTGATTGTTATCGTGCGTCTACCCATACATGCCTCAATCAGGGGCTTGAATCCTCTCTATAATGTTCGCCTCTTTCGTATCAACACCCGTTGGCTCGCATCGAATGACTCGAACGCTGGGAGCAGTCGGTCTCAATGGAAGACACCGTATCGATGTACCTTCGCTCGTAAGAATCGATTCGTTGTGCTGTCTTGCGTCGCTTCGCGATTAAGGGTAGCCAACCGCCCGGGTCTTAGTCTCGAGTAGTGTTGTGCTCTATTTACGATCATTAGACAGCTACCATCAAGTCTGGCCGGGATACTTACGAAGTCATGCTTCATTCTGATGACCTAATAGAGATCAACGAATGGCGTTTAGGTACATGAGCAAGACCAGGCCGAGGTACAAGGAAGTCGACCTGGCACTCGACGAGATCACCGATGCTTGGCCGAGCTGGGTTGCTGGCGAACTCGGCATCTAGAGTGGTTCAGCCGGGATCATATACTGCAAGACTACAGTCATATGTACATACCAGTTTGACCGCCTTTATTTTCAAGACGAGATCGCTTGATCCAATGACATAGCAGTGCAACCGAAGGAGGACATGTTGTGATGAGGGTAACGATGGCGATTATGTCCCCGTTGGACCAGGACGACATGTTCTATTACACGTGCGAGGATGCGAAGAATGAGATATAAGTTGCGGTCGGACGATGTGAATAGACACGATCGATGCACGAGATCGACGCCGTTGTATATGCTGCTTGAGATACGTCCTGGCGGCTGGAGAAAACCACAGGAGACAGCGGGCTGGCATGTTATAAACGTGTGCTGAGCAGTCTAACACGTGTATAAGCTCCCAGTCCATCTTGCCTGAAGTATTGGGATGCGTGCTGAGCTCCGTCGTCGTTTACCTTCTTGCGAGGCGCGAAATGATCTCAACCTTGGATTCTAGCAAGATGCGAGCCTATGAGGAACGGGCGGCCTCCCGGCCGTTCCCTACTCTCCATTCGAACCTACGTTTCAGAAGCAGCGGGCTTAGCCCGATATATGTTCTAGCGACCGTGGGCATCTGCACGGCGTTGATACACCCATAAGACTCAGCGTCGACAGGGACGCATCGCAGAGATCTGCACCGCGGACTAGATTGGTGGAGGGTAAGTAGCGTGGAGGCTCGTGCTAGTGCTAAAAGTGACGGGACGAGCGCGCAGACCCGCATCCGCCAGAAGTCCGCTGGGCGTTCTTCCGTGCTCGTCTAGGACGCATGGCGGTGCAGTGGTCGGCTCGATGATTGCGCATTGCGTCCCCCTCATCTTGCGGTCTTTTGTGGCAGGGCGCTGCAGTGGCGCGTCCAATCCTTTGCGTCTTGCATTCTTTCATGACGCAGGGAGGTGCAGCCCACGTCTCCCCCATGCGTTTGAATCCTTGACCTGAGCAGACAGGCAAAGGAAGGCTCGTGAATTATCAGCTCGAATTCGCGACGGACGCCGCCAGATGTCAGGTAGGCAAGTGGAGCCGAGGCTGAGATGTCCGAAGCGACCCGTGCAGCGCCAGTCGTCAACAGGCCCACATCGCAACCACTTTCCCTCTCGACCCTACTATCACAACAACGCTGAACGGCGTCCAAATTGCAGTATTTTGATCGGAATTAGTCCACCATTAACATGCGCACTTCGGCCGCAGACTCATGTACAGCATCGACGTCCACTGCCGCTGCCGGCGCATGTGACGCGATCGCACTGTCCTAAGCAGTTCCGAGGTTGGAATCAATCAGATTGCATCGCGAACATCGCCTGGTCATAGCGAATGAGCGTCATCCTATGATTCGAAAGGCTCACAGAGACTGGAATGTATCGTAAACGGCCTGATGGCATTGTTACTATGGTTCTCAATCATACGTCGCTCTTCTTCGTCATCGTCAACAACATCTCTTCTAAGCTAAGACTCCTCACACTGCCTCCGGTCCTTCGACATGCTCGGCGCCACTGCTTTTCAGGCTTTTGCTGGTCTCTAATGCCTTGCATAAGAGAAGTAGAGCTTTGACCGTAAGGCGGAGAAGAGCTTTATGGGATCATTCTCGAGTTCATGTCGGCGAGGTGAGTGATGGTTATCGTCGAGAGAGGTAAGTAGGAGTGGGTTTGAGTAAAGTATCGTCGACGTGCTTGATGATCTTGCGATCGATAGCTGGATGGAAGAGCTCATCATCTAGGAAATTGTCAGCGATACGTAGTGATCGTTAACACATGTCAACAAACCATTGAAGTCTCTTTGGACGCGACCTTTACGCCTGAGCAGGTGCCAGATAAGAACTAAGGATGGCGGACATGTTGCAATCAGACTGACGACAGCGATGATAGATTCGTTGGATATGGTAGACATGGCGGTCCTGATTGGCTGAGCGACAGGAACTGACCAGTACGTATGGCCTGTGCTTGGTAAGATAGTCGCAACAAATGTTGTAAATGAGGGATGTAATCGTGTGTGAAAGCTTCGTTATGCTCAAGTTGCAATTTTCGAGAAACATGGCAAGGCGCTTTAGATAAAATATGCTGACCGATATTCATCGTAGAACTCGTATGCCCCGATCACCCTGAACGAGGGGTGTTTGGGCAACTCTTCACGAGCAACGGCTTATCATTGGCCAGTCGCACTCGGGGCGTCTCAGGAAGCAATACCGAGAGAGCATATTGCTGCCCCGAGCGCTGGTCGCAGCAACTTTACCCTAATCCATTGGCTCGCTCCCGCTCCTACATGCAAGCTCCTACCCCTACACGCTCGCTCCTACCCCTACATGCTCGCTCCTACCCCTACATGCTCGCTCCTACCCCTACATGCTCGCTCCCACCCCTACATACAGCACCCATCTGGGCAACGAAAGAGGGCTGCTGGTGGTTTGACGTGCCCCACTCAGCCACACTCAGGGTAATCGTCACAGTCCACACCCGGTAGCTAATATGTTCCGACTCAACGATCCGCTGTATTGATCGTTTTAAGCACCCTAGCTGCCGCCGCTCACCAGGCGCCTTCTGTGATTGGCCTGTGATATAGCATCACATTGGAACTACACGTGATCGTGCATACTTGCATGTTTACCTGCCCCATAACAACGCATACCTGCATCTTCATCACGTGGACGGGTATTCTTGCCATTCGTACCTGCGTTGTAGCCACGCGTAGTCATGTTCTGAAAGTGTCTAGAAGAGGATGGCTTCCAAAGGTTTTCGTCAGTACACGTGATCGCGCAGGGACACCCGGGTAGCCTTGCCCGATAGCTCCTCTCAGCCTCTACGTCGATGACTCCATGTTTTCACTTGGCTATGAGCGCGCATGCAGTCCACGGGTCTCAACCTACAGACTGGGTCTGCACGCTGACACCACGGTACACTTCGTGACGGTCAGTCCCCAAGACGGCAGGGACTACCCACTGTGCCTACATTCAGGTTCTGCCTTATTGGTGGTTGTGCCGCGGGTTGTTTGCACCGCCTCGTCGAGTCTTCACCGGCGACGGGTGTGCTGCTGACCCCTGCATGATCTCGCGAGTCCACTGCGAATTCCAGGTTTTGCTGATTGGCGGATGATATGCAGACTCTCAAAGCGGTATCGCCTACGTGGTGATGCATTCCAGGTTTTGTTTGATTAGTTCGTGAGCAGGAACGCTGAAATACATTTATGCTAACAGGTGTAGCCTTCTCTCTTCAGTGTTTCGGTCAACTTTTCTTTAGCTCTCGATTCTTACCATATTCTGATCGCTTTCCCGGAATGCCTAAAGACGCCAAATCCTATGCGCCACGGATATCGCCTAGTACGTGGGAGCAACACCGATGCAGGATCAAGATGTTGTTCGTAGACCAAGGCAAGGCCCTGAGCAAGGTCGCTGAGACCATGAAAACATATGGCCTCCATGCAAGGTTAGTAGCTGAAGTATTACGCACTGCACTATACAGAGCCGAGCTAATGCGCCTCGAGCGAATCGCAATACGAACGCCAACTCAAGATATGGGGCATACGAAAGAACCGCACAAGAGACGAATGGCGTCTCATCAATCGCGTGGTGGAAGAGAGGCGTCGCCAGGGAAAGGACAGTGCTGTCTTGATCAACGGTGTTGAACAGTCGAAGGAGAAACTCGATCGGGAGTTTGCAAGGAGTGGCTACCGTGACTATGGAGGTATGGTTGTCGATGAAAGATGCGATATCTGGCTGACACTTGCAAGGCCAAGATCATAGTCTTCCTAGAGACGTGCAAGTAATCTCGCCGCCAGCGAACACATCGGTGACCGATAGGTTCCCCGATCTTTGCAACAGTGAAGAAGGCACATGGTCGCTTTTGCGCAAGAAATCAACCCATCTCGCAAATCAAATCTGCGAGCATGTTGCGATTACTAGGAATCTCATGGAAAGCTGGTTCCTACAGATACAGCTTCGATTAAAGTCCCTGCAGGATAATCTACCCAAGAGATTGGATATTTTATTACGAACTCGCCATGACCGCATCATCGGGCGGCTACTTCAATCGCATCAGTGTGAGCCCGAGCCGGATGAAGGACGGGAGCTTGATAGCAAATCGCGCGACGGCCCGCCGTCTCCGTTGGAATCATGGAGTAATCCCAGCCTAGAGTCAGTGGGTATCACTTCCGAAGAGTGGGTGACTCGCGGGTGGAATGTCTTCTTTGGTGCCTGGGGTTGAAAAGAGACTGGAATAACGCTGGCATTGCCTGCCACAGTATGAAAATATGTATGTAAGACGCCGTTTCGATGTTAGAAATGTGTGTATGCCTAGAGTTAGAACGATGTGATCACTGCAATGCGCAAGAACTCTAGGTTCCTTGGAGACAACGCTGCTGGAGTCGTTGCGGAGCAGCAAAATGAATCAGGGAATAAAAGTGCAGTCAGCGACATCTCTCACTCCGCACCTCCCTCCCTTCCCCTGATACCCCATCCCATGACCAAAAATCAGCAAAAAAGAAGGTACTGGACGCTGTGGGAATTGAACCCACGACCTTTCACAAGCACGCACATTTGATAATGCGAAGCGACTTTGATGATGTTAGTGTCATATTCCAACATCTTGATGTTTGTTGGTGGTGTCTTACAAATCATACCCCTAGACTGAGGGCTGTTAGTTTAAATGCAGAGGCGGAGTGGTTGTGCGGTGAAGCTTACCCAAGCGCCCGAGTTTGTGTGTTGATGGCAAAGTGCTGGAATTTATCGTCCTAGTACTTGGGAAATGCTGCGATGGGAGCGGGGAGCGGCGGGATATCGCGATTCTCAGGATGGAAGATGTTGTGGCCAGTTGGCGGGGTCGCATCACGAGAACCGCGGCAGGTGAGGCTAGTATGGCGGGGCAATTGGCGACTAATGGCTGCGGAACGTGGAGGCTTCACTCACGATTATTCATCGCAAGTTCTCTCTAGAAGAGTACGTGAAGTCGCCAACTCCAGAGATAAAGTCATCGTATGAACACAATGATATAGATGTCGACTCCATAGTTATGCATCCTGTTCGAGCGTGGAAGCAGAGAACAGCGCGTCAGAGAAGCAGGTGGGCTTTGAGAAATGCAGCCAATCTACATCTTTGCTACAAAGAGTTCATCGGCAGACATCACACACGTGATCAGAGTAGAAGCATAATCACAGATACATCCAAATACATCATATCATGACAATAATCGTTCATGTATTCATTTCATTTCATTTCATCCTCAGACTGCCTCAGTATCTCATAGGTCCTACGTCCGTTTCGCTACTTCTCCTGACCCAAGCCCTGTTTAAACCTTCTTGCTCGTAGTGTCCTCAGCATGCTTCTCGAGCGTGTGCTGGGGGTTGCTGCTCAGGCTGTCCTTGGTGTTGTCGCTCGCCTTCTCGGCACCCTCCTTGGGTCCTGCGCCTTGGCTGTTGACGTTGTCGGACGTCTGGCCGGCTTGCGCGCCGGATTGGCGCTCGGGCTCGGGGGACTGGCGGCCGGCGTTGGGGGCGGACATGGTTGTGGTTTGGGGGGTTGTGTTTGGAGTTGGTTGGGATGTCTGGCAGGTGTGTTAGTGAGGAGCGGGAGGATGTTGGGGGAGTGGATGGGTAGGGAGGGAGGTGGTGCGATGGCTGAGTGAGTGCTCGCTCGCTGCCGTGGAGCTCGTGTCGCCAGCTCCCTCTCCCATCACCCGCTCAGGTACAACGTACAGGTTTGTAGGTTTCTTAGTAGTCTGTTCGTCAATTAGCCAACGCCCCATCAAACCCTCTCTCATCCATCAAACATACCTGTAGAATAGAGCTTGTGAGAAGTGGTGTGTATGAAGATGTCTCGAGAAAGGCCCCCTCTATGTGTTTTCATGGGCGAACCACCTGCCCCACCAGGCCTGACGTCACAACGCGAACGCGCCTGCATCGGGCAACATCGACGTCAACCTTCAATCAAAAGATGGCCGGTGCCAGCAAACGGGTCGAGTCGCGCATGGCGCGTTATTGCGGGTCCAGAGGTGATGCATGCTTAGCAAGCGCGGGTGGGCGGCTCAGGCGTTCATGTAGCGATACCCGGTGGCTATCTATCACTCAACGCGTTGGGCGCTGTCTCTTTGTGATGCTGAGTGGTGATGGTATTCGCCGAGCTAGTCCGCAGATATCGGTGGACGCGCCGAAGATGTGGATTGTAGATGCAGGTCTTGTATCGGAATTCTTATCGGTCCTTTTATTCTTGATGAGAGACTATGGTCTATGCCTAAGCAAGCTCTCGCGTCAACACGAAAGCTGGACACTCTACAGCGACACCTTTGATACGAATCCAGAACTATCAAAGTACTTGCAGTATGCATTCCGGACTTCTTGTCTTTCTTCTCGCTAACTATAACGTTGTGGTGTATTATTGATTGAATGACACGATGTTTGGAGTGATGTATACACACTTTTGAACGAATAGAATCCGGAATCTTACAGGCCCTTACTTTTCTGCGGTCATGAGTTGCAATGTACATTAGAAGTTCAAAAGCCAGCTTGTATAACGCTTCGTGTCATGGTTAAGATTATCAACGTAAGACGTCTCAGCGACATGATGTATGGGCTGTATACGGTGATGCACTTTCACGAGGGATATATGGTGACAGTGATCAATGCATACATAACATAACCCTACATCCATCTACGTACTCCTCTTCCCCATCTCAACATCCCCCTCACCCCCCTCACAATCATCATCCCACTCCCCACCCTTCAACCTCTTCCCCGCCCAAAGTCCCAACACCGTCGCCGCACTCGCCGCCAAAAACCAACCCTCAAACCACCTCTCCGTGAACCCCGGTTCAAGCGGCGCCCCCAACGCATCACCAATCTTGCTCTTCATCTCAGGCGGCAGGTTACTCCGAAGAAGCAGTGCAGAGCTGATGACATAAGTCGCTGCGATCTGCGAAATGATGAGAGCGAAGTTCGTGCGTGCGTGGTGGAGGAGACCGGGGACGACGCGGGCGAAGAGGTAGAAGGTTTGCAGGACGCTGTTGAAAGAGAGGAGGAGCATGACGCCGGAGAGAAGGAAGGAGATTGTGCGGCTCCAGGCGACGCGGTCGATGGTTGGGTCCCAGTGTTTTGCTAGGAGGGCGAGGACATTGTTAATGGGGTCGCTGCTTGCGAAGCTGGCGTTTGGTGAGGAGAAGCGGCGGAGAGTTGTGACTGTGGTGGCGATGATGCGATATGCGCAATATACGGCGAAGACGTATGAGACGATGTTGAAAAGCCTTCCATTTGCGGTATGCGATCGCAGTTGGTTCTGCCGACGGTTTTGGAGAACTGTCAGGGAGTTCTGGAGTGTATGGCGCATAGTCTCGAGACCTTGTATTTCGAGCTGCAAAGTGTTCCGCTCCTGGATGTCGGGATTTCCACGAATCGATCCTACTACGCGGCCCATGAAGCCTTGTTGAGGGTTGTCCGCAAGTTTCCGTTCGACCGCACGGAGTCGGCTCTCCTTCGTTAGGAGCATGTCGTTTGTAGCCTGTATGCCAGCCTGCTTGCGACCGATGTCTGATTCGGTGACCTAGGAAGAATTAGTATACCTGGCAAATACTCATATCCCTGGGAGACGATGAGCTTACCGGACGATACTTAACGCCAAATGTATGCCAAAGCGCGGATATAGCAGCAAACCCAGCTAGCGAAGCCATCAAGCTGATGCCAATAATGCCTATCCTCTCCAAACAGCCTTCACTGAAAGTATGATCATGTTCATACGACTCCTCATGCAAATACGAGCCCAGCAGCCCACGGCCAAGATACCAAAACCCTGCCAGCCATGTCGCCAGCCCACACAGCTCCAACACCCATGCTGCTCGTCGCCGACTCTTCTGTTCTCCACCGATATTTAGCCCAGTCCCCGATATGATCGAGTGAATTTCAATCGCCGGTGTCGCGACGACAAGCAGGAAGAGCAGCGAAGGAAGGGTGATCTTGAGCGCTAACGTTCGTGTGGCGCGATTGACGGTGTTGGAGATTTCGCAGAGGATGAGTTCGGCGAGTACGGCGGAAAGGGCGAAGTTGGTCGAGAAGAGAATGCTGGCGAGCGATCGCGCATTCGGGCGTAGACTGCTCAGTATGGAGGGGCGTTCGCGCTGTGGTACCCCAGGCAATCGCGCGCCGTCATGGTGCGCTTTGCGATCCGCATTGCCTGACAAGACAGGGAACAGCTTCTGCGCCGCCACTGAAGCAACGAGGAAGGTGACGATAAAGGGAAGCGCCGATATGGCGACCGTTATCGGGCTGCGGTGCAGGGCATA
Source organism: Alternaria arbusti (assembly GCF_024043155.1). Classification (NCBI taxonomy): domain Eukaryota; kingdom Fungi; phylum Ascomycota; class Dothideomycetes; order Pleosporales; family Pleosporaceae; genus Alternaria; species Alternaria arbusti. Next base: position 170,921 of record NW_026249943.1, read on the forward strand.
GTCGGGCATGCACTCATCGCAGTCGTCTTGCAGAGTCGGGATCATCGGATAGGCGGTCTTGTTATTCGGCAGCTAATGTGTGGCTGGTGGCTATTGCCAGTTTGTCCTGGTTATGGGCGAGGTGCGGATACCCATTGATTACGCGGCGCGGTATGGATACGTTGACACATGGGGGTCTTGGGGGAATGTGGAAGGTTACGCAAGTGAGGCAATCAGTCAATGAGGGACTGGGGCCGGGAACGCGCATGCATGTCGCGGCGTCAAGCCACACGAAACGTCATCGCGTCGATCATACCGGGGTCTGGCAGGAGCACATGAAACAACACAGTCTGCTATCTTTGAGGCTGATGTGAGAGACGAGATATCTTGGGTATTGATGCTAAAACTATGCGCCCCCAATTCCCTATGCGCCAAAATGTGCGGATGTGCTTTGGGGCTTTTCTGAGTTGCACCTGTGTCTATTTGTGTATGACACCGACGGTTTCCACCGCCCATGTCTCCTTCACCAACCTTCATGACGCGGTCCATGATTAGTATGGCCAAGCGACATATCTTCTTCGAGAGTCACACTACCTCCCTTCGCACACCCAGCTTGATTGATGCTTCCACTATGCGCCCTGTGATTCATTCGATTCCTTCGACTCCTTCGCTGCACTTGTGAGACTGTCCATGTACGACATTGACGCATTCCCACCGCCTGCATCTCCTTCGCCAACGCTTGTCTGCCCCGTTGCAATCGATGCTTTCTCTACTGCCGAAGTTCCCGAAGTTGAGACTCCGCCGTCTCCATCTTCGTCGTCGCTACCAGACTGGCTACTAAGCTCTGGGCTGCTCAGATTCTGTAGATGTGGGCTCTTCATCATCGGGCCGGGGCTTCGTGGATCATCATTGACCAAGTCATTGACCACAGTGGTTGTGCGCGTGTCTTGCTCCTCATCGTCGCTGCTGTCTGGCGCTTGTTCGACCTGTGCTAGAGGATGCGCCTCTACGGTAGGTTTGGGAGCTGTCGCCGCACCTCCAACTATCGCTGCCTCGTCTTCATTTGCGAAGAAGCTGTTACGAGGGCTGTTAAATTCAGGAAGGCTCTCACTCTTCGCCAGAATCTCTCTGTAACCCTGGCGGTCTGGGTCGTTGGTGCGCTTGCTCTTCGCCTTGTCGCGTTTCGATGTGGGACGTACGACAATGACAGGTACTGGCGAATGTTGTAGACAGTATTTCGACACACTGCCAGGAAGCAGTCCCTGGAATCCGCCCAAGCTCTTGCCTCGTGTCCCGACTACCAGGATGGCTGGTTCGTAGAGATTGATCTGTCTGCTGTTAGACATGAAGCAGCTACGCGACCGCGGAAGACTAACCATGTCGTCGATAACTTTGTTAACCTTACCGATGGAAAACTCCAATATCAGATTGATCGCCTTGTTGTCGTGATTTCGACTTTGTATGTCGGCCATGGTGTTGTCAGCCTCCACGCGATACCGCCCAGTCTCTACGCTGCGGTCTCCTGCTATTGCATCCTCCTTCTCGACCACTCTGAGACATACTATTTCATCTCCGTCGTCGACTAGCTCGTTGATGAGCCATTGTAGGGCGTATACCGAGTACTCGTTCTCGTCGAAACCGCAGAGGAACGTCCGCGAACGCTTTGTGTATTCGTAGTCCTTGTGCTTGGCGATGAGTGTGAACGAGCTCTCCTCGATGAAGTCCGCGGGCTTGTCGAAGGTGTCGAAAGATACCCGAGGTTGGAAGACGCTGAGTGGAGTGTCAGTCTAAGGTCCTTACAAGGTATTCGCAAGATATGGAGTCAAGTGCCCATCTGAGCTCTGGCACGCTGGAAGCATACTTCGCCATTTGTGCGCCATAAGTACATGAAAGAGGAAGACGGGCGCAAAGCAGCGCAAAGCTTAGATATACCCGGGGTACATGAGATATGAGCAAATCAATACTTACGGTGGAGGCGGCGGTGACGACAACCGGCGTCGTTCACGGGGCCTGGGTTGGCCTCTGGGTAGCGACTGATTCCTGTGCGCCAGGAACTGTATCGACGGCCGGCGTACCTCGTCCTGCGCGAGGTGTCCGCCCGTGGGGAGCTGCAGCGGGCTGACCTTGTAAGGCCCTGAGGACTTTCGCGGCGCTGGAGACGCATGTCGGCCGTCTCTGGACGTGGGGGACGCGCTCATAGTGATGTCGGAGTGAGATTGTGGGCACGAGGTCGTCGGCCAAATCCAATCAGGCGAGCGCAGTGCCAGTGAGGTCCGACCGCGAGAAACCTGCTGGCTGCGTGGGCTTGTGCAGGCGATCGGTGCTGCTGTGCGTCGTGTAGGGGTCCTTGGCGCGGGGAAATAGTGCTCGCGGGGTAAATGGGCGATTAACGATGGCGAAGGGAATTGCAGTGGTAGTTGTCGCAGTGGTCGTGAGAGAGGAATGCCGGCTCAAGCCAAACTTTGGGTGTCGTTAATGCACTGCCTGTTCCGGGTGACGGCAGCGCTTGGCTTCTTGGTGGTGTGTCGCGCGATCCGCATCCACGCCATCATGTTTAGACCCTGGTACCGCCCGCCGCGGAAACGCCCGCTGGATGCATTTGACACATGTGAAGGCATGACATCAGATGGGGAAGTAACCTGGGAGTTGCTGTAATACTGGCTGCGGATTCGAGTTGGGTTTAAGATGATAGATAAGAGGCTTTGTCACAAATGGAATCATGCATATCATTATTCCCGTTACGTCCAAGTCTAAACAACGTCTATCAAGAAGTGGGTGCAGCCTGAGCCGCTTTTCAAGCCAGAGCCTTGAGCTCGCCCTGCGTGAGCTTTGCAGCACCAATGAGACGCTGTGCCTCCTCCTGGAAGATCTCCTTGATCTTACCGGCATCCTTGACACCGTTGAGCTTGCTGGTTAGTGCAGCCAACTCCTCGTTGTCCTGCTTTACGATGATGAGATCGACGTCGTTGAGAGCGGCATCGACCTGGGAAGCGGGCGCATCGCCGGCACCGTGGAAGTAGTTGGCGTCCTTAACGGCACCACGCACAACACGCTTGTTCTTCTTTGCCGCGTTCTTCGCTGCCTCCTTGGCCTTCTTGTTGTCGGCCTTTGCGGCCTTTTCAGCAGCCTCCTTCTCAGCTGCAGCTGCAGCCTCCTCGGCCTTCTTCTTCTCGGCCTCCTCCTTTGCGGCCTTCTCGGCAGCCTCCTTTTCGAGACGGCGCTTGTTCTTCTGTGCGTTCTCAGCCTGGCGGAACTTCTTGATGCGCTCGTCAAGCGCCAGACAGTCGTCGACCATATGCCTCAGACGAGTGGTGTCCTCGGTCTTCTTCTTGCGGCGCGCATTCTGGTTCTTGCGTTCGACGTGACGCTTCTGGTCACGGTTCTCGTTGTCATCGGGCACATCCTCGTCAAGGTACTCAAAGGTCCTCCAGCTGTCGAAGTTGTACCAGAAGTTGTAGAAGTGCTCGACCTCCTCCTTGGTGCTGTTGGCGTTACCCAGCTTGGGTACGGGCTGCTTGTTTGAGAAGCGTCCCTCGGCCTCGAAGACCTTGCCCCAGAGCTTGTAGAAGTTGCCCTTTTGTGTGTCCTTCTTGGATGGTGGCTCAACCTCAGCGCCCTCGTCGACGGAGTCGAACTGCCTCCTCTTGACGGGGTCGGAGAGCACCTCGTGGGCCTTTTGGATACACTTGAAGAATTGATCGTCCTCGGTTCCGCCCTTGGCTGCCTTCTTGTCGGGGTGGTGCTTGAGCACCTTCCTGCGGTGAGCGCGCTTGATCTGTTCGTCGGTGGCCCTCCATCGGTAGCGGGTTATGCCGAGCACAGCGTAGTGGTCTTGTGACTGAGAGATGTTAGCAGGAGTCTACAATAGCCTGTGCAATCGCCCTACCTTCCAGTCCTTGGCTTCACGCTGCAACATGACGGGGTCCTCGGGCTCGTCAACATCATCGGGGTCCTCCTCCTCGACGCTCTTGACGTTGGCCTGTGCCTGGATGCGGTCATCCTCGGAGAAAGTGCGCTTGTTGCGCTTCTGTAGAATTCGTCAGTACTGCGTATGTCAATCATCGTCGAAGCACATACTCTGCGGGCGTAGGCGAGGAAGTGCGGGCCAACAGGCTCGATCTTGCGGTCGTTGGCGTCGCTCAGCTGGCCGATGGCCTTGAAGTCCTTCTCGCCAGCCCAGCCCTCAGGCAGGACCGGCAGCGGCAGTGAAATCTCCACGTTTGCCATTGTGCTGGATTATCGTTGTCGTTCTGGTGGGGGGACGGGCAGCGAGAGAAAAAGTGAGGATTCCCGCCGCACTAGCTTACCGAAGGCTGATCTTAGCGCCTGTCCAGCGTCCCCGATCCATGTCACCTAGCCGCGACGGACCCCAGAACGTGTCAGAATAGTGGTTTGTCCCCATGGTTCCGTGTTTGATATTCCATTAGGAAAGTGTATTACTTGTCTACTTTGCATGTTTTTCTATACTCCTTCATAATTCAGCAGCATCATGTTCCAGGTAACCGATTCCCATCCACGTTGCATCATGGGCATGCTGACAAGACTCAGCGCATTCGGGGGGCCATCGACGCCAGAATAGCAGAAGAGCAAGCGCGCCAGAAAGCCACCTCACCATCGGGCACTCCACGATCCAGCTCCACAACACGGAGATCCAACTCACGCAACCTCTCGCCCTCGAAGCGCACAGCGAGATCGAAAGATGGCGACAGCAGCAAGGCCGCGCCGGCAGGGAAGGGCCCTGACCCCTCAGAGTTTGACCCGGAATTTGTCGTAGGAGAAGAGGATGACCCGCCGAGTCGAGCCGGCACACCGCGACCAAAGGAGAAGGCGCAACCCGCCGAAGTGAATGCGGAGAATGGCGATGGCAAGAAGGAGGAGGAAGAGGGGCCGACTGCGGAAGTCGAAGTGAAGCCAGAACAGCCACCAGAGCTGCCGCGCGAGATTCAATTGCGATTGCGTAGGCTGGACAAGCTGGACCCCAAGTATACGGGTGAGTGACGCCTTCCCTATGTATGCGCCAAGCTAATCCCCCTACAGAACTCCTTCGGTCGTACCGCATCGCACACGCCAGAGTGGGCGCCATCGAGGCTTTCGAGAGCTCCCTACGCGAATACACCCCTCTCACTTCCATCAGCGACACGGGCGCATTCGTCGAATACCTAGGCCAACTAAACGTCAAGAGTGACATGCTCATGGAGGAGCTAAAGCGGGTATCCAAGGAGCGCGATGAGCTCAACAAGAAGCTGGAGGACGCCGAGAAGCGCGCGAAGGAGGCTACGGCTGAGGTCGAGACGCTGAAGTCCCAGGCGCCGGCTGCCAGCGAGGCTGTAGCGGACGATTCCACAACACAGACCGAGTCCGTCGCGCCATCGTCACCCTCCAAAGCGTTCAAGCAAACTGAGAGCACGGAAGACACGGAAGACTTCTTCTCGTACGACAGCGAGCTGCCCCGCTTGCAGACACAATTACAAGAAAGCGAGGAGAAGGTCGGAAAGCTCGAGGAGGAGAACAAGTCGCTCAAGGAGGAGCTTTCTACGGCTCAGGAATCGGCACAGTCTTTCATGCAGAATCTGGAAACTACGACGAACGATCTTAACACATTCAAGGACACCCATCAGCGGCTACAGAGGGACGCCGACGACCGCGAAAAGGAGCTCAACAACACCATCGTGGATCTCAAGTCGAAGGTTGAAAGCGCCGAGGAAGAGCTACACAAGCACAAGGATACTCATGACCAAAATGAGAGGACCATCGCTGAACTCAAAACGAAGCTTGACGCAACATCCAAGGAACTGGAAGAGCTACATGCGGACAAGGGAGAGAAGATTGTAGAAGATGATCAGGTGCAAGAGCTCAAGCAGCGAATCGAGGAACTCCAAGGTGAACTTTCGCAATTGCGCGAATCACAAGCCAAGGCCGAGAAGCGGAACGAGACTATGGATGGATTGCTCGGCAAAGTTCGCGAGCAACTGAAGACTACTGAGGCAAAACGCGATAGCGCTTTGGTCGAGCTTGAGCAAGCGAAGAAGGACTTGCAGAAAGCGAACGATGGCAAGAAGTCGACCAAACCAGAACCAGTTCAGCAGCCGCAAGCGACCCCAGCACAAGCTCCCCAGAGCGCAGCAGCCAAGAAGAGAGCACGCGCCAAGGAGAACAAGAAGAACAAGAAGGGCGGAAAGGGACCTGAGGCCAGTGGAACGTTAACACCTGAAGCAACACCCAGTGAAGCTGGAGATGCTGAAGGCCTTCTTAGCCCTCGTGATGCTGAATTCTCGCCGTCCCAACTTGAAGACGCCTTGAAGGATGTCGCGCAGCTCAAATCTGACCTTGAAGAGAAGGTTGCAGCGATCGAAACACTGCAAACCGAGGTCGCAGAGAAGGCGTCGACGATCGACCGCCTCAGCAAGAGGGCAAAGGACCAAGAAGACATGCAAGAAGAGATTGATACCCTGCGTCAAGACCTTCTTGACTATGGCCTTGAACACACCGAGGCCAAAGATAAGGTCAAGGAACTGCAAGCTGAGAAGGCGGCGCTGCAAGAGAACCTCAGCAAACTTGAGGTCGAGATCGCTGAGTTGAAGACCAGCAAAGCATCGAACGAGTCGTCGCAACAAGAAAGAGAGGCGCTGACCGCCGAGTTCACGGAGCTCAAGACAAAGGCGGAGACATTGCAGACGGATCTTTCGGTTGCAGAAAAGCTTGCGGCATCCCGCTTCAAAGACCTCACCGAAATGCGAGAGGTGCTGCAGAAAGCGCAACCGGAGCTGACATCATTGCGCAAGGAGGTAGCGGAGCTGCGTAGCACCAAGGACGAGCTTTCGACTAAGACTACAGAAGTCCGCCGACTGGAGAACCGCGAGAAAGACCTCAGATCGGAGATTACTGAATACAAGTCTCAGTTGTCGAGCAAGGAGAGCGATATCAAGACGCTCAACGACAAGATCAAACAGGAAACCAGTCAACGGCTTGCGCTGGAAGAGACCAACAAGAAGATCCAGCGAGATCTCCAAAACTCGGAGACGGAGCGGAAGGATGTCATCGAAACGCGGGACAAGTTGACGAAAGATGCCAAAAAGGCACAAGACGAGCTCAAGGCGTCACGCCAGAAGGTTCACGATATGGAAGAGGAGGTCGCGAAGCTTACGCGGGAGGTCGGCAGCCTACGTGAAGAAATCCAGATGAAGTCGGCGCAGTCCGCGAGTGCGCAGGACTTTGTAAGCAGCATGCAGGACCAGGTACAAGAGATTAGCACCCAGATGAAAGAGGTTCGCGCCCGAAGCGAAAGCCTAGAAGAAGAGCTTGCCGATGCGCATCGCTTACTCAGCGAACGTGGACGCGAGGCTGAGACGATGAGGAGACTCTTGAACGATGCGCAAGGACGGGCTGATACGCGGGTTCGCGAGATGCAAGAGCGCCTCGACCTTGCCGTTGAGGAACGCGAACGTGCAGAAGAGCAAGCTAGCACATTCAGCCGCCGACGCGCTCGGGAGCTCGAAGAACTGAAACAAAAGGTGCGCGACGCCGAACGCGCACAAGCGCGCGCTGTGGAAGACAAAGAGGACCTGGTTGCTTCCGAAGGGGCGCTCCGCAAGCAGACGGAGGATCTAGAGAAACGGGCCGCACAAGCCAGCGAAGAGGCTTCTGAAGTCAGGCTTGCGATGAGCCAACTCCGAGAGGCACTGGACGAAAGCGAGAAACAAGCCCACGAGTTGGAAAAAGAAAAGAGCGATCTGCGACGAGCATTCGACGAGACACAGAGCCGCCTCGAGAAGCTTCAAAAGTCCAGCAAGGTACGTACTTCGACAATACCCAACGTGCAAGCTACTAATCACCTCACAGACAATGTCCGACGAGCTACGCACCCTCAAAGCCCGCGGCTCCAGCTCCACCCCCGTCCCGCAATCCTCACGCTCCTCAGTCGAGTCCTCGCGGTCGCAACTAGCTTCACCGCGTCCCAGGGGCGGTGGAGCGATCCAAGAAGCAATCGACTACGTGTACCTCAAGAACGTGCTCTTGCAATTTTTGGAGCAACGAGACAAGAAGTATCAGCAACAGCTTATTCCTGTCCTGGGTATGCTGCTGCATTTCGATAAGCAGGATGAGCAGAAGTGGATGGCTGCTGTGAGTGCGAAGTAGTGGTTGTAGTTGGGGTGGTGGGATGCGGCTCTCCGCAGTGAGGGATATGCGGGATGCATGCTTTGAGCGTGACGCGCAGGTCAGGTGTTACAGGGCTGGTAATGGATGGCGCGCGAATGTAGGATACGGGACATTTATAGTTTTGCATAGCGGTTTCTTCTTCGCAGGTCATGGTTTGGGTGCGGATGTATTATATAGCGGTGGGTTGTGATGGCTCTTTCCTGCTTTGAAGGTTGGGCTGAGCAACGGCAAACAGCTCTTTCTTGAATAGGCTGTTTCATCGCGAAAGCTTAGTATCAGATGCTCAATAGAAGGTACAGATGACGCATCCTAGATGCGGTATTAAACGTTATTTGGAAGGTACAGATGATGTGGTATGATGTGGTCCAGGGTCCTCAGGTGCAGTCGGTATGCTGATGTTGACATCCCACGTGTGCTGCAGATCGGGTCGCAACAACAAGCATTCCTAGCAGCTGGCAGCTTCTACTGGTACCGGCCCGGTATGTCTAGGCAAGGTGCTCGGTGCGCTAATTAACAAGACGCAAGGCTTTGGGCAAAACTGGCTTCCAAGGTTGCGTGGACGAACTAATGTGGTAGCAGGCGACTATTTGTAGGCGTCGACTGATGTCATAATTCGTCTGGCCTGCTTCCTTACCGCTTCCTCCGGCTTTGACGCGCTCCAGCCATCCGTCACCATCTCTATCATCATCCCAAGTCGCATCGAATTCTCCGAGAAGCGAGTCCGACTTGATTAATCACGCATCTCTCCCAGCGAGTCATCTCCCGTGGTTGTCGCAGCATTGCGCACCCGTGCAAACCCCCACCAGAGCACCAATCAGAGCCCCGACATCGATAGGCTGGCGAGAGGAGCGCTAAGCCCGTGTCCAGCAATTGAAGAAATCGCGAGGCAGTGCGACAGAAGAGCCACACTGCCCTCGCTATACACCTGCAAGCCCATACCAAGTAGTCTGCGTCTGCTCATGAGCGCTGCCCAACGCGTCCGGAGCGCCTAACCGCACACGCACATCCCAGCAGCCCTCGAGCCTCAGTCCCGCCCACAGCCCAGCGCGTGGCGGGGAAAGCCACCATGAATGGCACCGACATGAAGAAGGCGGCCATCAACAAGGCCAAGCAGGTCGCGCAGGCTGCCAACAGCAACGGCGGCAAGAAGCGACGGAAGGGCCAGGACCTCAAGCCCATCATCACCACGGAGAACCAGGGCAACCAGAACGCCTCGCCCGCAGGCTCGACGGGCTCCTTTCAGTACAAGTACGTTCACCACCACCACCACCCGCAACCACTACCCTCCACCACCGCTTGCAGCCTCACCCCTCCCGCCCGCCCAGCCTGCGCCCCCCTCTTTCACTTATTTTAATGCGCCCGACATGCCCTGACTGCCGCAACCTTATACTGACCTCAACCCCGCAGTGTGCAGAACGCCAACTCGCCGCTCGCCCAGCACAAGATGTACGGAAACCAATTAAGCCACTCGCCCGACTCGTCGTCGTCGTCGGTCGATGAGGCCGAGAACACAGCCGACGAGGAGGACTCGGAGGACTACTGCAAGGGCGGCTACCACCCGGTGCAGGTCGGTGAGGAGTACAAGGACGGCAAGTACACGATTGTGCGCAAGCTCGGGTGGGGCCATTTCTCGACCGTCTGGCTGTCGAGGGATAACACCAGCGGCAAGCACGTCGCCCTCAAGGTCGTGCGCTCCGCCGCGCACTACACGGAGACCGCCCTCGACGAGATTAAGCTGCTCAAGAAGGTGGTCGACGCGAACGAGAACCACCCCGGCCGGAAACATGTCGTCAGCCTCCTCGATTCCTTCAACCACAAGGGCCCGAATGGCGTCCACGTCTGCATGGTGTTTGAGGTGCTAGGGGAGAATTTACTGGGCCTGATCAAGAGGTGGAACCACCGCGGTATACCGATGCCGCTGGTCAAGCAGATCACAAAGCAGGTCTTGCTGGGCCTCGACTACCTCCATCGCGAATGCGGCATCATCCACACCGACCTGAAGCCTGAGAATGTCCTCATCGAAATCGGCGACGTCGAGCAGATCGTAAAAACATACGTAAAAGACGAGCCGAAGAAGAAGGACAGCGAAGACAGCGTTAGAAACGGCAGGCGGAGACGGAGGACCCTCATCACAGGCAGCCAGCCGCTCCCCAGCCCGCTCAACGCGAGCTTCAACCACGCCGAGCTCTCCAGCTTCCCCGGCAACACACAAAGTCTCAACAAGGTTATGAGCGAGGGTACAGGTAAAGACTCCCCCACGACTATCCCGAGTCCTCCTTCTTCGTCAGACGGTGTCGTAATGAGTGGTGCTCTAGCAACTCCATCTGCCGGCCCCAGCCTATCCATGGCAGAACGGCTCGGAATAAAGTCGAGCGACGACGACGCGCAGAAGCAACGAGAAAAGTCCGCGTAAGTTATCTCATGTCCGTGTTCGAGTGTGCACTAACCTTGTTAGCGATCTCCTTACTAAGGAGGTATCGGGTATCAGCCTCGATAAACCCAGCAGCTCGTCCGGCAAAACCGAGCTCGAGCAGCAAGTCGAAAACGCCTTCGAAACCATATCAGTCAAGATTGCAGATCTTGGAAACGCCTGCTGGGTTGGACACCACTTTACCAACGACATCCAGACCAGGCAATATAGGTCACCAGAAGTTATCCTGGGTAGCAAATGGGGTGCCAGTACCGATGTCTGGAGTATGGCCGCGATGGTATGACAACCACCAAACCTGGAAGGCGTGAACTAACAATACTAGACATTCGAATTAATCACCGGCGACTACCTCTTCGACCCACAATCTGGCACAAAGTACGGCAAAGACGACGACCACATCGCACAAATCATCGAGCTTCTAGGCACCTTCCCGAAGGGCCTCTGCATGTCGGGAAAATGGTCACAGGAGATATTCAACCGCAAAGGCGAGCTGCGTAACATTCACCGATTACGACACTGGGCCCTTCCCGACGTCCTCCACGAGAAATATCATTTCAGCTCAGAGGAGAGTAAGAAGATTGCCGATTTCCTGTTACCCATGTTGGAACTACTGCCCGTCGACCGCGCGAACGCGGGCGGAATGGCAGGACACGAATTCTTGAAAGACACAAAAGGTATGGAGGGTGTGGATTTGAATATCCCCGTTGGTAGCAAGGGCGAGGGCATCGAGGGGTGGGCGACGGAAATCAAGAAGACGCGGTAGAACGCGGTGAGGAAGGTGCTGAGTGCTGCGTATCTATAGAGGGTGTGCGTGGAGAGGTGGAACGGAGGGAATGGAACTGCACTGGTTAGCCTGTTTTGCTGAGCAATGGAACAGTACTCTGCGCTCGTTACGGTTGGCGGGTGATGTGTTGTTGTTGGAAATGGGATACCGCGATAGAAGCATTACGATTATGACTCAATTGTATAGTGCGCTTTTAAGTGCAACGTTCGCAATCTGGCTGTCCAGACGTAGATGTGCGCTTTTGCCTGAAGAGATGCTCTAGAGATGGTGGTTGTGCGAACTTGTGATGCGGATTAAATTTGTCTGAGATGTGCCGGTGCATCGCTTCGGATATGTACAAACATAGGCGCTGTTCTCGAACACAGCCATATCGGCTCAAGACGTGAAGTCGACCGGCCTGGACTCGACTGCGACTGTTCTATCTCGTGTTCGGCTCTCGCTCTTATTCTTGTCCGGCCCTTTCGTGTCTCGCCGACGCCGTTTCATGGAAAGGAACGGAAAAGCGAGATGCGTTGCGATGCTCATGAGTGAGTTGACCCGAGCGTGGTAGTTGTGAAAGAAAGGGGTCTGTGATGCGATGAGGGAGAATCCGCAAGAATAGCTCCTTATCATACGCGATGTCGATGCCATGCCGTATAGCGGTGCATCATCATAAGAAGAAGCCGAAATGCGTAGCTGTGCCACAAGCTGTGTTGCCTCACAAGAAGATCGACGCCTGTAAATATGTCTGGTGCCCACATTCCTTCCGCGGTGGACGTTAAAGTAGTAACTGGATGTCTCGGCGGGAGAAGGGCATGCGACATCATCGTATCACCCCAACAATCAATGCAACACCGTACATATCCCGTACTTGTTAAGTACATCGTGTCCGTCGTACAAGAACCTCGGTACAGCGATGACCCACACGCCGTCCGTACAAGCACGGTGGATGCCCCAGCGCGCCATCACTCACAACCCACACATTTCGTATAATCGACACAAGACCCTCCTATCAAAAGCCGCCATTACCAAAACCCGAAGTCGTACAAAAACTCAAATCCCCCATCATCCGTGTTCGCGTACCTAGCTATTACTATACTTAGCAAGACACACCAGCCACACTCCCAGCTCGCATATATTGAGTTTCGGGATCGCCAAGTGGGTCGAGCGTCGTCATTAACCCACGCGGCTTTAACCACGGGCCGAGAGTTGGTACCTGTAATTCGCGTACCCTCCTGACCCTCTCGTTCCCGCTGCTGCTGTCCTCGCTATCAATGGTGGATGCTTGGTCCTGGCACCCGTATCTTTGGGTACAGGGAGTGATCTGGGAGCTGACGATGGTAATTCAAGGGACCCACAGTGACGGGGGCTGTGGAGAGTGGTGTGGTTTGGTTTCCCCTTGATGGGGAGGTGCGTGCCACGCGGAGGGTTGAGCATGGCAAGCTTTGTAGATTGTGATTAAAGTAGGTGGGTACGCGGGTTCTTGTGGTGCTTATCTTCAGCCTCTTGCTTCAAGACTTAATTTGTCCTCTTAGTCGAGTTCACTGTCGCTGTCTCTGTCCCTTCTTCATCTTTATTCCAAGTCATTCGTTCACATCAACAACAGAAGAGCGATTTAATTCTACATCTTCCATAATGCATCTCCCCAACGTCTCCTTACTCCCTCTCTCCCTCATCCTCTTCTCAGCTACCCAAACTCTCGCCCAAACATCCACAGACTGCGACCCAACCAAGAAATCCTGTCCAGCAGACACCGCACTCTCCGAGTCAGTTTACACCCACGACTTCACCACCGGTGCCGACGATGAGAACTGGAAGGTCACTGCCGGCGATGTGAAGTACACATCGAAAGGTGCAGAGTTCACCATCAACAAAGCCGGCGATGCACCCACTATTCAATCGAACTGGTACATCTTCTTCGGTAGCGTGAGCTTCGTCATGAAAGCTGCACCTGGCAAGGGCGTAGTGAGCAGTGCCATTCTGGAGAGTGACGATCTGGATGAGGTAGATTGGGAGTGGCTAGGTGGACAACCCGGGAATGTGCAGAGTAAGTCCTCCACCATTCTTCCTATCCATACACCTTCGTATCCACCCATAAGAACCCCCCACTAACACACCCCGCAGCAAACTACTTCGGCAAAGGCAACACCACAACCCACGACCGCGAAGTCGACGCCCCAATCCCAGACACCCAATCCACATCGCACAACTACACCATCGCCTGGACCTCGACCTCGACAACCTGGCTCGTCGACGGCACCCCAAAACGCACACTCTCCTACTCCGACGCCAACGGCGGCTCAAACTACCCGCAAACCCCCATGAACGTCCGCATCGGCATCTGGGCCGGCGGCGACCCCAACAACGCCGAGGGCACCATCGAGTGGGCCGGCGGCGAAACGGATTACAGCGCGGCGCCTTTTACGATGGTGGTGGAGAAGGTGGAGGTGAGGAATCAGAATCCCGGTTCCAGCTATCAGTATGGCGATTTGAGTGGGTCTTTTGAGAGTATTGTTGTGGATGGCGGGGATGGGAAAGTGAAGAAGAGTGGGAGTGAGGATGGTGATGGGGAGAAGAGTTCTAGTGCGAGTAGTTCGGGGTTGAAGACGGAGGCTAGTGCTAGTGCGAGTGCGAGTGCGACGGTTAATGTTAATGTGGATGGGGGTGTGGGTGGTGAGCATGCGATGGAGACGGGGAATGCTACGGGGAGTGCGAGTATGGCTAGTGTGACGCCGACGGGAAGTGCGACGGGCAGCGCGGCTGTGGCTGAGCAGACGGGTGACTCTGGTGCTGCAGCTGGTAAGAGCTTCGGTGTAGGACTCCTGGTGTTGTTTGGCGTCATGACTGCGATGCTGTAGATTTAGATGTTAGCTACAATTAATTAGTCCGTCAATCCGTGGGACAATGATCGTGCTTTCGCGTCTGGACTTTTGCATGTCGTTCAGTGTTCGTATATCTGTATTGGAAGCCTAGACGCTGAGCCGAGTATCTACCCTTCGCGCGAAGCTAGAAGTGTCGATGATCTCTTCCAAGATGCAACCTAATCCACCTCCGACTCGTATCTAGAGCCATATCCAGAGTTGCCCGATCGTTCCTGCACCACTTGCCAATACATCGAGTATGGAAACTCGGTACGCAGCTGCACGGGTATCAAGTCTTCCAACGGGGTTTCGAAGCTAGGTTCATCCACTTTCCGGTATCCTGAAAACTTAACCCTCATACTCTTCTGCAACGTTGCAGCACCCTTGAGAGCCGAATCTCCCTCTTTCTCAATCATCTTGCGGAGCATTATACCTACCACCGGAAAGATACACGGGTGGTGTGGTTGATTCTTTTTCCAGTTGTACAGCATACAGGGGATAGCGATGGTCAACCATGAATCTCCTTGGAAAATGAATGCTGGATAGTCGACCGGTGCGACCTTCCGAGCGTACTTATGGATCTGCAGCAGTACCTGGGTGCATCGCATATGCAGCTGCAACACGTCGAATGTGAGAGCCGTCTCATCTTTGCTAACCACGTCCTTGAAGATACGTAGCTTTTCCAGAGAAGACAGCGGCTTGTGCAGATTGTGAGACTTTTTTTGAGCGTCTCCAACCAGCAACTCTAATTTGACAAGCGTGTCTTTCCTTGGTCCGTCGTCGTGTACAGGCCCCTTCTGTCTTTGTTCACGCCATTTCTCCAAGGTCTTGACTTTCTGATGCGTCTTATCGCGTGGCATTCTGTCAACGGACGACTCGAGGTACTGGGAATGATAACTGAGGCGACGTGTTCCACTGACGCGGGAAACATAGGTTGAGCTGCTGCCTACGGTGCGAGGTCTCCAACCTTTGGTGAAATCGTGGGCCACATTTCCCATGATCAGCAGGACGCGTCTTCCGAATTCAGGGTCTTGGTGTGGTTTCTTGCCCATAAAGATCCAGTCGCTACCTTGTTGCTCGATCAAATGGTCCATATCTGCCCATCGCAGGTCTTCAGGTAAATGTCCGGCACATTGAGCAGCGTTGTACAGATGAGCCATAACAATGATCTGACCGTCGTTTGAGGTACATTCGATGGCTACTTCGTAATGCTCTTTGCACATGGTGGCCAGGAGTACACCGCAGAACGCGGGATCGCACCTCAATAGTGAGAACCCAGGCATCTTCCGGAACTTTAGCGGTAATTGTTCTTCGTCGATATCGAACGCCATCTGGGCCTTCTTATTGACGATGAAGGCTTCGACAAACTCTTTGCGATCGATAACGCTTTCACGACAGAGTGTATAGAAGTCATCTAATTCCTCGAATCCTTTGACGTCGATGTAGGCTTGGTATGTTGTGATGATCTGCTGTCCGATCTTGTAGAGAAGCTCCTCACCGACAGATAAATGACGCTCCAGCTCTCTTTGCATGTCCCAGAAGATTTGCAGCGAGAAAAAGATCCAGCTTTGCAGCCGGCCCTCGCGAAGCATGGCGAATGCAGCCTTTCGCACCATGTATTCACCCATGAAACGGGGTTCTATCGAAGGTGATGCTGCAAGCTGTGAAACACACTTGAGGAATCTCTTTTCATCGTTGGAGTATCGAAATTCTTCGTTCTTCGTTATATCACTGAATGTGAAGAGGAGCAACTCTGTGACATGCTTGCATACGACAGTGTTGAAGCTCAATGATTGCTTTCCTTGTTTGTAAGCGAAAGGCTCCCCACAATCGTTAGTTGCATTGACGAATGTCGAGCCTGGTTCAACCTTGGAACGGCTGCGCTGTAAGAAGCCGATGAGTTCGCTGTGCACACCATGACCATTTGAGCCCTTGAATCGAGGGTTGGATTCCTCAAAATCGTTGCTCAACTTCTCTATCATTGTCAAAGCGACGTTCATGGTTAGCGCGGCGGCCTGGAGACCAATGTCGCCGTTCGCGAACTCACGCCAAGTGCGTCTGACTGCAATCCTGAGATCTGTAACGTCCATGAGAAAGCAGTAGATGGCGAAGGTAACGTCAGTCTCAGACTCTTCGAGCTTGTAGGTCACCTTCGACTTGGCGGGTGTGGCGTGGACCTCGATAATCTCGGGCATATGGTCGGACTCGGGGAGAGCCTCGTTCTCCAGCAGCTCGTACTTGTTACTCGTGCGTATAGCTTCTGCCTTTGTGGTCTTGGGCTGCCGACGTTCGACCGGTGGCCTCTTGGCGGCCTTGAGGATTTCGAGGACGTCTTCCAAAGTCTTGATGAAGTATTGGTGGCTCGCGTTGTTCTCCTTGACGGCGTTGTCTGCACAGTCAGAAGTGCTTGCATACCAGACTGCGCAATCTTTGCGACCTCGAATGACAGCCTGCAAGGCTCCGAAGACCGAGGTTGGAACAGATGCACGCGCATCGTTGGCGATAGCTGTCGCAAGAGTGACGAACGATCTAGCCGTGATCTGGTACGTAGCTGGGGCGTTCTTTGCCTCTTTTCGGGCGTGTCCTTTCAATCTACCTCCCGTAGGCGGTTTCCCATGTTGTTGACTATTGCTGAACACCTCGTTGACGGTACCAGTGGCGCGGGCTGTCTCACCTAGCCATTGAACGAGATCTTCGGTTCCGCTCTTGTACTTCTGATAAGCATCGAATAGCAAGGGCGTGAGCGCCATTATTGGCAAAGGCGATTGTGTGAGGGATATGGCAACGTGTACTGGTCGCGTCGCAAGTCGGATGTAGCTAAGTACCTGGAGGTGGGGCATAGACAGACTGATATACTAAACCGAAGTCGTCCGTGCGCGCTCGCAATGAAGGAGGGCTTCAGAACAGAGGAACTGCTGTTGCGTGGGCAACGGTGATAAAACATAGCCAAGGGGGTGTTGTATAAGACACGGGGACGGAGCCGCCCTGCCTACCTGCAAACAAAACTGTACCAGCACATCGACAAATAGATGTGATGAGCATCTAGTGCGACTCTGCTCTTTCGACATCCTTGCTCCATCCATGGTAAGAGGACCGAACAAAGCAAACTCGATCAGTCCAAAGCTCCGAGCAGCAACTTCTCTGTAAGGTCGATGCCCGCTGCAGAAAGTAATAACACAAAGACCTCGCAGGAGTGTGATGGCTTTAGGCAATGCGAAGAGATGGGACGACATGAGGAGAACATAGTTTTGTTCGACGACAGCTACAGACTGACGGGAATGCAAGCTTTGTCATGTTGATCAGAGACAGCTGCAATGCGAGCATGTCTTCTGAAGCAGCTGCTCTTCAGTAGTGACGAGACCGTCCACAGTCACGTATGCGACCTTTTGGCTACACTCCATTAGCTTGAAGTCATTGAGTGGGGATCGTCCGGGTTAGCCATCTGCCTGCAAATCGGCATACGTTGGCCAAAAGCTGCGGTTGCGGTGCCGGTACCAGGTCTGCAGTTCGTGTGAAACGAAGCGCGCAAAGCGTCGTTCGTGAGAAGTGCGGTCGCCTAGGTCATGGAGGGCTGTCTATCCCGAGGTCTTCCGGTGGCGAACGTGTCAACGCACGGTCCTGGCGATGTGGGGCTCCGGCCCGTAGGTGGCAGCCTGCCCTCGTTCATTGCGACCACAATTCCTGCAAGAGCCATGAACTTGGCCGTCGCAGTCTCTCGCTATCTTTGTAACCGACGGAATAATTTCAACTGCTCGCCTCGGATATGAATGTCTTCTCCCCATAATGCAGGCCATTCGCTAGTACATTGCGCCGTAAGATTAGTAGGTCTACAGACATTTTGAGGGCCCGCTTAGCATACTATACCACTGTCAAGCTAGATGATAACAATCACGAAGCATATAGGACACTTCTGATCCTCAATGACACTGCAGAGGTGTGTAGCGAACCAACGCGACCCAGTTCCGGGCCCCAGTGTGGATCAAAGGTGCGTCTTCTTGTAAGGCAGTCTTTTGGAATTCCGGCGTAAGCATTATGCTCGAATCGATGATGGCTTGTAGCCCTTCTGCCTTAAACTGCCCCGCTCGGCTTGCACACGCACCGCCTCTATGAGCTGCCTGCTCATATCTGTCGTCAGTCGTGCTCTGGGACCGCCCCGATCCTGCCAATCTTCAGCAATACCAGATTCACATTTCCGCTACCTTCTCTCTTCGCGCGGGACTTGATGCAAACCAGCAGCCACCCGAAGAGTGAGGGCTCGAGCGTTGGCATAGGCATGTCTCGCTCCTTCCAGTACCGGCCTTTGGACCGAAAGACTTCCTCGATCAGACTCATACGACTCCTAAGCGAAGATTCCGCAGACGGCCACATTCAATGCAAGATTGAACGCACTACTACAGAAGCCTCCTATATCTGTCTCTCATACGTATGGGGCGATGAGGACGGACACTTTACTATTCTTATGGACGGCAAACCGTTCAAAGTGCGTCACAACCTACATCAATTTCTTACACGGGCAAGACAAACCAAGCATTTACTAAGCGCACGTATCTGGATCGACGCCCTCTGCATCAACCAGAACGACTCTTCTGAACGAAATCACCAGGTGCAGCAAATGGGTGTGATTTTCAGCCGAGCGAAGAAGGTGGTGTCATGGCTGGGAGATGACGTCAATATTGCCAAGTTCTTGCGTATTGTGAGCAAAGACCTTGCAGAACACAGCGGGACGACCATCTTCACACAACCTGGGCTTGGGCCAAGCTTTCACCATCTTTGCGTTGCTGAATACTGGGATCGAGCCTGGATTACGCAAGAGGTCGTGCTTGCACGTAAAATCACGCTCATGGCCGCTGGCATCGAACTGGACGGCTCATCATTCCCATTACTTTCACATTGGGAGAAAGGCTACCTTGCGAGGCTTGAACTTCTTCGCCCCGGGAACACTATGAACTGGAAGGGCAAAAGTCTCATCTATTTGATGGACAGATTCAAGTTCAAGGAGGCACACATTCGACGCGATCGTGTTTACTCACTACTTGCGCTTTGCGGCGATGGCAAAGATCTACAGGTTGACTACAAAGCTACGGATCTCACAGTGGCAAAACATATCGTTAGATGTTGTGAGAGGTCGTTTTGCTTATGCGCCATTAATATCGTCGCGTTCATCCTACAGTTGAAGTTTCCGGATCCGAGCGATGCAACTTGGAACGATAAGCTCCCACCGTTTGCAACGTTGACGCTACCTATCGTTTCGCAAGATTTTCCCCGTACTTCATGCATGGCCGAATCATACCGAGCCTGCTATCGAAGTTGCAACGGTACAAAGCAGTCACATTTGCCGGGTTTCGTGGTCATATCGCCTTCTCGTAAGCTACTGTCGATACGTCTCTATCTGGGTAGAATATGTGAGTCCTACGAATATACTTTTGTCAGGCTTGACGAGGTAGCTCACGTTTCCGGTTTCGTTGGCCGATGGAGTCAAGTACGGTCCGGGAAGATGGAGCCCACGGAATTCACCGTACGTTACTACGACTGCTCCTTACGATTGACGAATGACAAAGAGAGCTACAAAGTGAGGTTTTCTTTCGATCTCCTTGTGAGACTCGCCCAATTTGATCGAGACTATCGCAGCGGGCTATGCGCCCGTGTAGCTGATGTAGGGACAAATTCGGCGTCGTCTCATGACGGCCCTGCGATGCGGCTGCTCTCTTCGCGTCGTTCGCGTCACGCACGGGTAAATTAAGCTAATGACGATATCATATGTTGGGTCTTAGCTACTCTTCCAGCGATGAAAATTAGTTGTGGTCCGTCGACCGTCCTAACACAATCATCAAATGCACACTCTTCTCATCATGTTACACTTGCGAATGGGGAACCTGAAGCGAGTAGGGTCATCTTTGTATTTGTGAACAGCTAACTGCGGGCATGTTCAGCAGTATTGACAGCGTGGCCGAGCATACACAGCTTAGACCATAGGTTTGATGTCTGCCTGGCGCAAAATAGTCGCGGAGGTAAAAAAAACGATAACATCTACGAATCATTGGACGAGAGGAAGCTTACGTGCAGCTACCTAGCTCTGCACTGCCCCACTCGCGGGCTATATCACTTACCACCCTAGGTTCCAACATTCTATATTCCTCGATCACGCACACTCTACAACTCACGATCGCGCAAACTTCTTCGCTTGTTGTATTACATGTATCTAGCGCTGAACCGTTCGACGATGTTGAACACTGTCCAACCAAGCTCCCATAACGAATCGGCGCAACCCCCAGCCGGAAGATTCGCGTACACTCCTCTCGGTAATGGCAAAGCATCAATCCGCCTCATTCGCGTTTTTGCGACGAGAAGTACCCAAGGTTACATCAAGTGCGAGATTCGTCAAGCGTCCATCGACGACTCGTACGTCTGCCTTTCTTATGTTTGGGGTGAGCCAGGGGACGAACACTACATCATGGTCAACGACAGGATCATGAGAGTACGACGTAATCTTCACAGCTTTCTTGATGCTGCAACGCAAAAAGAGCGACTGCGAGAACGATGGTTGTGGGTTGATGCTCTGTGCATTGATCAAACCAACGTTCACGAGCGGAACCAGCAGGTACAACAGATGGGCATAATCTTTTCTGGTGCCAAGGAAGTGTTGTCGTGGCTCGGAGACAACACATCTATCGCCATGTATCTTCAGCGTCTGAACCAGAAAGATATGACGTGGAGGAGCTATTCGAAAGGAGAAGGCTGGTTTGGTAAACGAGGCTTCAAACCAATGGAATACGACGGGGCTATCCGCTTTTGCACATCCGATTACTGGGATCGTGCGTGGATCACACAGGAAGTCGCACTTGCACATCGAATCACTTTGTGCGCCGGTCACGTTGAATCGAAATTCGAACTGCCTGAGACTGAAGAGTTCGATTACTACAAGCATATCGAAAAGATGCTGCCTCATGAGGTGCAGAAACTAAAAGGTCGAAGCCTCATCTTTCTTATCCGTCAATTTGACTTGAAGAAGTCCCATGACCGTCGCGATCGTATCTACTCGCTCCTGGCGCTTTGTGGTGATGGATCTGACCTCCAAGTTGACTACGGATGCCGGATTGATTCATTCATGGAACGGATTCTTCATTGCTGCAAACAGTCGTTCTGCTTGTGCTCCGTACAAATCGTAGCGTCAGCCTTAGATCCAGAGCGGATATCTTGCAACTTCTTCGGCCCAATTCAGGAACCCTATAAACGGCCCTTTGCTTACATTTTACTGCCGTTCTTCGCTGGCCCTACCCTTCCTTTGCGGGAATGTAATTCTCAGCCCTGCCAGGTTCTAGGTTGTGACGGGACAAAATGGTCCCATACACCGGGGTATGTTCATCAATTCTCGTCTCGTGGCGGTTCATCGGTCGTCCTCTATCCTAGACATATCTGCTCCTCAACTCTGACTCTCAGGATGAAGATCACCATGTGGACTGGGTCTCCAAACCGTCCTAGCTCATGGACGGTGGTTGAAGATAACGGGATTACTAAGAAGGAAACAGAGTACGAAGCGCGCACTTGCTGTACGTTGACTCGATTAGGAGATACGTGTAAGGTCTGCTTCTCTTTCGGCTTCCTCGTCACTCGTGATACGTCTTTGGCGACACCATGCGATCGAGTCTGCTTCCAAGGGACTGAAATGGCTGAACACCTGGAGGAGCCTCTACTACATCTATGTTCCCACTGAAACCTTGTTCAGCCTAACAGCCCTATGGTCTAGAGCTACAATCAAGTAGTGTCAGCCGTTTTGAGCGGAAGACGAATGTTAGTAGAATACGCACACTATGAAACTTCACCCTTAGTACAATACCAGATTCAAGGCTTGATAAGACTTGGCTGTGATTTTGTATCTGCAGAGCTAGACTCTCGGCAAATATACATTCAGCTTTCGGTTGCTTCATGTGCAATAAGTAAGCCTTGACAGCCTTTAATCAGCCCTTACCACAGGTAATGGAATCATATGTATCAATCGCTTCTCACACTACATGTGTAGCAAGTTGGTGTTTACGCTTCTTTTAAATCGCTTTCAGAGAGAAGTCAATCTAACATGAAGCAACAAGCCTTGATTCCATCCACATATATGGTCGTGACATTTATAATGTTGCGCTACACTATCCAGTTCTAGGCATTACCACGGCAGCGTAGTTCCATCCCAATTCTGGAACGTTCCCGAGATCGACCTCTCCGCCTTATCCAACGTGCTTAAAACCCCACCCACACTCTGCTCAACAGTAATGGCACCCGCGGCCTTAAGTGCCTCAGGCGAACCCATAGTATTTCCCATATCCGTCACCACCAGACCAGGATGCGTCACGTACGATGTGAGCCACGGCTCCTCAAAATGCATCCTTGTCACAGCCCAGTTCAATGCAGCCTTGCTGGAGCCATACGGGCTAAAGACTTCTGGGAAGCCTGCCATAGCTGCCTGGGCGCCCATGCTGCCGATGACCGTGGAGATGGCGAGGAAGATGGGGTTGCCGGTCTTGCTGGCTTGGAGAAGCGGTTTGACGGCCTGGAAGAGGAGGATGGGGCCGATGGTGTTGACAGCGAAGTGGTCGCGGAGTGCGTCGGCGGATGTGTTGGCGATGGTGGTTCCCGAGTGTGCGATTCCGGCGTTGGCAATCACGATGTCGAGAGAGGTGATGCCGTGCTCGGATTTGAGCTGAGCGACAGCGTTCTTGGGGTCTGCTTCGGCGGATGAGTCGAGCTTGACGATGATGAGTTTAGAACCCGAGGCCTTGGACAAAGACTCCAGTGTCGAAGTGGACTTGGCGACGTCTCGGACTGCGGCAATCACAGTTGTGTTTGGGCGCTGGAGCAGGCTTTGGGTGAAGCCTTTGCCGATGCCGCGGTTGGCTCCGGTGATCAGATAGGTAATGGATGAAGACATGGTTTGGTGTGTGGTGGCTGCTGTGATGATGTCGAATGTGTAGCAATTGGTAGAAAGCTGTGAAGTTATGATCCACACGATACACCTCTTCCTTATGTAGGCTCCAACCTGCAATAAAAGAGATGACAAACCCCGAGGCCGAGCATGCTTAACAATCTTTTGGTTCTTTCTGGCGCGCTGGTGCTGGTGAGGAAAAGTTCCATACGAATGATGCAATTTGGCCAGAAGGAGAGTTTGTTCGTCCGGTGCTGAGAGATACGGGCGCAATCTGGTGAAACACCTAGACTGATCAGTCGACCTCGGGATCTAAGCATGGCCCGGTGGGTGATTAGTGAACGTTGAGATTTTTGGTAGCCGGACCGATACTTAGTGAGCCCGGCCATCCCAGACTAGGTACCTAGGTAGTCTACCACGCAACATCTCCATGAGTTACGCTGTCTGATTCTAGCCACTACTGCCTCTTGATTATACGTTTTGGCATTCGTCGGCATGCGGATTGGCAGATAGCAAAGGGTGAGCAGTACATGATAGCGCATATAGTAAGGCAGAGGCGACCTCGGGAACATTACGGACAAACCTCCGTGAACCAGGCGTTGCACCTGTAGTTCGGCGGTATTCGGGGGTACGTTGACCTGCTGCAGCATACTTATCGCGCACGCAATGTTAACGTTTCAACTTGGAAAGCGGGGGATTCTCTGCAACTATGTTAGTTCCCAAGGACTGAGATTGAGATGAATGATTACCTATGCATTTCGGCATGGAGGTAGGCGGCGTTAGCAGGAGCGGCTGCCGAGGTTGCCGAACTTTGGCCGAGTCGAAGCCGTCCACGGTGCCCGGGTGGCTTTAAAGGCATCATTCGCCTCTTTGACTACGCATGGAAACACAAGACAGGCAGCCGTGAATGAATAAGAGGAACAATGTTCGACAGAAACGTAATAATTCATTCGAGTATCACCGACCCTCTACCGACGGTACGAACGAGAGCAGCCAATCTGGATATAATAAACACTGTACAGAGAAAAGAAAGTCTCGCATCTAAACACGACACAGCTTGCCGTTCTCGTTAGGCAGGCCGTCTACACTCTCTACCTTCCACCTCTCGCTACCGACACCGGTAGTCGCAAAGAAGACATCCTGCGGGTCAAGCTTCTTCTTCAATTCCAACAACTTAGGGTAGTTGTCACCAAAGAACGCATTACCAAAGTCTGGCTCGAGACGATCAGCCTCAGCAAGGTAGGATCCAGCGCCAGGACTAATGTCTCTCCAGGCCTGCATGTCGCCTGCCTGGAACTCCTTGCGGATCTTCAGTATCTCCTCGGCGGTGCTGTTGATAGGCCAGCGCACAGATTGCATGCTGAAAGAGACCAACGGGCGCCAATGAGTGTTGACGGCATTTTCGGTGTTGTATGGGTCTTTGGCTTGCATGTTGAAGTGGACTTGTACGCGGTTCTTCTCGCTCGATCGGCGGATGTTCTCGTATACCTCCTGACGCTTCTCGGCTGTCTCGAAGTTGGCGCGAGGGAAGAGGCGCGATGCGGTGGCTACATTGGGCTTCTGAACGGCCTCGAGAGGGAAGGATGAACGCCACGCGTCGTAGTAGTTGTCGAAGTGAGTGATGTTGGGGTCGTACTTGACACCCAAGTCATCGAGCTTGTTGAACCAGGGCTGGAGGAGGGCGGTGGCTTCCTCGACATTCTTGCCAGGCGCAAAGAAGGGCGAGAAGGCGAATGCAAAGGTGCCGTTGGAGGGGATCAGAGTCCAGTATGTGTATGTACCGGCATCGGCGTTGTCGATCCACAGGTCGACGTATGAGCG
The DNA here is from genome assembly GCF_024043155.1 of Alternaria arbusti. Taxonomy (NCBI): domain Eukaryota; kingdom Fungi; phylum Ascomycota; class Dothideomycetes; order Pleosporales; family Pleosporaceae; genus Alternaria; species Alternaria arbusti. The sequence continues at coordinate 195,841 of NW_026249943.1, forward strand.
GATGGCAGCCCAGAACGTCTCGTTGCCTGTGTCCTTGGAGTTGAAGCCAAAGCGGGAGGCTGTGACTTCAAGGTCGGGGTGGGCCTTGACGGTCACGGAGGTGACGACGCCAAAGGTACTGCCACCGCCACCGCGCAGGGCCCAGAAAAGATCAGTGTTGGACGTAGAGTTTGCGACGACGAACTCGCCATCAGCTCTGACGACCTCCATGGAGAGCACACTGTCAGCGCCAGTGCCGTACAATCCGGTCAATGGCGAGTGACCACCTCCTTGAATGTAACCTCCCATGACTCCGACTGTCTCGCCTTCACCACCAACGACGATTCTGCCCTTCTCAGCGGCAGCCTTGTAGATCTCGAAAGCCTGGACACCAACACCGCTCTTGAATGCAGGGCCAGTGTAGTTGAGCTTCTCATCGACGTACTCTTCGATGTACTCGATGTCCTTCATGTTGTGCGTCCAGATGCTAAGAGCATCCTTTCCACCACTCTTGCCGAGGAAGTCGTGGCCAGTGTTCTTGATGACAAGTCTGACACCCGAGTTACGAGCAAAGTTGACGGCGAGCTGGACGTGCTTGGGTTCAGTCGCGTTGACAACATACATGGGGAAGCCTCCACGAGTGCAGCCATGCGAGTCGTAGAGAACCGGTGGGGCACAGGTCAGGCCTTGAGCGACTGGGGACATCATCTCAATAGGGTCGATCATATGGATATATGACTTCTGCCATGCTGCCACAGTGTACTCGGAGCATTTTGCAGCGTTGTAATCTTCGCCAGGGTAGCACACTGCTGCCAAAGGAGTAGGTGCACTGATGACGCGGTCGCCAGTGAGTTTGCTGAGCTGGGACCAGGCTTCATCGGAAGGCCATTGGGGGTCATCGGGGTAGACTTTGCATCTCGAAGAGTTCGTTGGTGTTGTAGCGTCGAGCGAGCCGGGGAGAAAGAGGGACCTGACTGCTGAAGTGACGCCTTGGAGGTCTACATCTACGTTAAGGGTGTTGGTTCCAGCCTTGGCCGATAGGACGGGTGATGCCGTGGTCGACGTCGCAGCCAAAACCGCGAGCCACACAGCGATGGAAGCCATTTTGAACAGTTCGTCGGTGTAAAACGACGACTCAGTGTTTCACCGAGGGTACCAGTCTTTGGCAATTGATCGTCTCCCGTCGAACGGCTGCAGATCTACATGTCTGTCAGAAAGTTTCTTTTTGCCATTGACGGCCGTTACTCACTGTACCTTTCCCCTGGGGCTTGCGGCTGGTCTGCGGATGACGGACCGTTGCGCACTGAGACGAGAAACAAGGCGATAGTCATAATGGTCATCTTACGGACTGACTCGATATAGGAGGCGTCGTCCAATAACCTGTGCTTGGCAGGATGTAGGCTAATGTTCTTTGCCCAGAGTGTGACCGCTGATCTTGGCTGGAAAGATTGTTGACAGCTGAGATAACCGGGGGCGACGACATGGTATTCAAGTAATCACGGCATCGCAACCTATCCAGGCAGTTCCTGAGTATCCATGTATGCAGATGTTGCGTGGTACGGCGTATCTCACATGCATATTCTATATATTGGACCTATCGCAAGAAGCGATCAGCAATGATAATGCGAATTCTGCACTCGTGAGGCAGTCCCTGGAATATCGACTATGCCCACGTGCGCTCGAATATGTCGTTGGGACTAGTCTCAGGCACATCGTTACTCGAGTCGTGAGGCTTGCCGCCCAGGGTCTGCCTGTTGGTGCCGGCGTAGCTGCCGGTAGTGCAAAGTCTGAGAGTCATGTACGCACGCAAGCGCGAAGCTGCCGCGATTGCCTGACAACGGACCTGCAGCAGTGGAGCTCACACGTAGTTCTAAAACATGCGTTCGTGATAACGGCTTGGAATGGTGTCAGTTATTTCTCGGCTCTCAATTGCAATTGAGTGCAGTGAGGATGGCGACGCGTCTGGCAGGAGCCGCGTCAGACGGGTCGGACAATAAACTAGTCCCGGGGGATCGCCTCCGTTAGCCACATGGCCGCCGACCTCCAAGCCTTCAACGCCAACAACGCCATAATCCTGCAGATCGGCATACTTACTTCCCCTAATCGCAAGTGGCTCAAAACATCGATTCGCTCACTTTGCAATCGCAATCGAAATCCCTAGTGGCAGTGGCTCAATTGTCCATGGTTGCGTCCAGACCATCGACCAGCCAACGGCAGGGCGGACAGGCCTCCAGCCGGAAGATTGCGACCGTGTCCAGGGCTGCCCTTGACATGTCAGCCCAAATTCGGACCGTGAGAAACCGATTTGGACTTCGTGAGACGCTCTAGTCCTCTTTCTGGTCAAGCGAGAGGGGAAGACACGAGCGGGAGTCGACTACTGTTGCCGCGGCTGTGGTGTGCATAATGGACCGCCTCGCTTTGGACGACGCCTCTGGTTCCTGGCAGGTTTTTATCCTTGAGACGACAAGAGTCTAGAGCAGCGGCTGGTCCGAGGCAACCTTTCACCTCGCCGTGCAGTGACAGCATCCGTCTTGGCCACCAAACATCCCATCCTGACACCAAGGGAGTGTACGTGCGACTTCCCGCGTGGACGCGCGACATATACTAGTCACATAGCGAGGAAAACTCGAAGGCGTCCAGTGCGGGTACATTCGACTTTTCCTTGGGCGGGCCAATAACACCTACAATATCCGTCACACTTCAGATCCTCACTGTTTGCGTCGTTACTCCACGTTCGCTTCTCGGTGCGATCATCCGTCGTGGACCCACGATCTTCATAAGCCCTCTGGTTCATCCGGTTCACGATCCACTGGACAGGCCAACATCGAACTCCACGCTGTGGGCTTCAACGGCTACTGCGCACCAACGGACTGAGCGCTCCACAGTCGCACGACGCTGGCGACAAACACCAGCAGGACTATGGTGGAAAGCCGACAACCCGAGGTCCTGGCCATCATCGGTACTTTCACAGTCGTCGCCTCTCTCACAGTCTTCCTCAGGGTATGGTCGCGGTACCTCGGACGCAACTTTTGCTGGGACGACCACCTTATCTTGATAGCCTTTGTCCTCCTCATACTAGATACTCTAGCAACATGGATGTACATTGTACTGAGCGGCACAGGCTATCATGTCTATGATCTGCCTAAGAAGTCCGTGGCGGAACAGCTCGTTGCGATACGATGGAACTTCGCAGTACAGATGATGTACCACCCACGTACGTATATCGGATCTGCAGGACATTCCGGAATTCTGCTGACATGTGGCGTCTGCTTCTAGTCATGGGATTGATTCGAGCTTCCATCATCATGTTCCTCTTCCGCATGAAGGATAGTCGGCGGCGCGTACGATACCCGTTACACCTTACTTTCTGGCTGAACATCATATACTCCGTCGGGTCGACTATAGTCAATGTCGTGCAGTGCACGCCTCGTGCCTACGCTTGGTCCAGACCTGCCATGGATAGCATCGATGCCGATGGAAATGTTGTACCAGGCGGTACTTGTATCGACGCGCGTACCTTTGTACTTGTGTCGTGTGGTTTGTCCATCTTCATGGATCTTATCATCATCCCAATTCCTTCTATCATGGTATGGGGCCTCCAAATGCACCGACGTACGAAGCTCCTAGTCGTTATCGTCATGAGCCTGGGTTGGATCGCGACAGGTGTCTCGATCGGCAGATTCATCGTGTACTACTACCGATTTGCTCCTACCAACAAGGATCGTACCTGGGATATTGGCATCGGAATCAGCATCGCTGAACCAGCTGTCCACATCATGACAGCATGCGCGCCAGCGACCAAGTGCCTCTTCCGAACGCTGTTCCCGCAATATGGCACCGGCCGGAACACCTCTTACTACGAAGACCGTACCGCGGGCACAATGCGGCCCAGTACCAAGGTTTTCGGGAACTTCAACTTTGGGCTATCCAACAACCCAGATGACGAGATCACTATCCAGGAACTTGGAGGCGCCCCTAGGACCGCCCCGCTTCCACCCGTGAAGGATGAATGCGAATATGGCTTGAAGGCAATGGGAAGCTTCGAATCCAAGGAGTTTGTCGCGAGAGGATTAGGGAGGAAGAAAAGCTGCTCGAAAACCGCATGCACAGAATCTAGTGAGCCCGTAGAGGCCGAGCCAGAGCATTGCCTGGGGCAAGCTCGGTGATTGTACTTTGAGTCTGCGTTGATGAGCGATGATAGCGTTTGAGATACCAGGTGAAGATATTCACACTCCTTTAGCACATAGTAGTAATCGATGACGTCTACGGCCAATTGAGATTTGTGCGTATGATTGTTCCCTCGCGTTGACCTGACTGGGAGTGGAAGGTGGCGGGGCACGCGTGGGCGCGCCGCCACGTGAAGGCCTAGCACGATTTGGTGGGCGGTACCGAGACCCTTGCCCATGTGAGACGGAACAACAAACATTAGCAGCGACGCATTCCAGCACGACAGCACATGCAGCCACCATGAGGATTATAGAACTCGTAATCGATGTAGGCGACCTCAAACTTTACAGTAGTCGCTTTCTAACACGCGCATAGGGCTACAAGTCATACGCTGTTCGTACCGTCATTTCTGGCTGGTAGGGCTTGTTTACGCTCCCCGCACGCAACGACACGACTGACAGTCGACCAGGGACGAGAGCTTCAATTCAATCACGGGATTAAACGGATCCGGAAAGTCGAACATTCTCGATTCAATATGTTTCGTACTCGGAATCAACAACTTGAGCGTGGTGCGGGCGCAGAACTTGCAGGCGAGTGTGGACAGCAAGAAGTACGCGATACGGGAGCGCTGACAGTACTGCAGGATCTCATCTACAAGCGCGGCCAAGCGGGTGTCACCAAAGCGAGCGTTACCATCGTGTTCGATAACCGCGACAAATCGAAGAGCCCCGTCGGCTTTGAGGAACATGCACAGATTTCGGTGACAAGGCAGATCGTGCTCGGCGGAGCGAGCAAGTACCTCATCAATGGACACCGCGCGCAACAACAAAGCATACAGAACCTGTTCCAGTCTGTACAGCTGAACATCAACAACCCGAATTTCATGATTGCACAAGGAAAGGTCATGCAGGTACTGAACATGAAGGCAAAGGAGATCTTGGCTATGCTTGAAGAGGCTGCTGGGACACGCATGTTCGAGGACAGGCGAGACAAGGCGTACAAGACAATGGCTAAGAAGGAAATGAAGGTGCAGGAGATTACGGAGTTACTGCGAGACGAAATCGACCCGAAGCTCGAGAAGCTGCGAATGGAGAAGCGTGCATTCCTGGACTTCCAACAGACGCAGAGCGAGCTCGAGCGCCTTACGAAGCTTGTCGTCGCATACGACTACATACGATACAACGAGCGCTTACAACAATCGGCCGAGGACCTTGAAGCCAAGAAGCAAAGGGCGAAAGACCTCGACGCGTCTGCTGTGCGCATGAAGAAGGAGATTGAGAACCTCCAAGAGGACATCAAACAGACAAAGGCAACACGAGAGAAGGAGCTGCGCAAGGGCGGAAAGTTTCAGGCTCTGGAAGAGGAAGTCAAGACGCATTCGCACGAGATCGTCCGCCTGACGACAGTGCTAGACCTAAAAACGACGAGCATGGCCGAAGAAGTGGAGCGGAAGGAGGGCGTCGAGAAGAGTGTGAAAGAATTGGAGAAGCTGCTGCAAGAGAAGAAGCAGACGTACGAGAAGTTGCAAGAGAAGTATCAGACAGCCCACGCCGAGCTAGCGAAGCAGACGGAGGAGGTGGAGAAGAAGGAAGAGCTTCTTCAAACCCTACAGACAGGTGTGGCTTCTAAAGAAGGCCAGGAAGGCGGTTACCAGGGCCAATTGCAAGACGCCCGGAATCGCGCAAGCGCAGCCGCGACCGAGCAAGAGCAGAGCAAACTTCGGATATCACATCTTGAGAAGCAGATCAAGGAAGACGAGCCGAAGGCGAAAAAGGCGAAAGAACAGAACTCCGGGCTCCTCAAAGACCTCGAGGCTTTGAAATCTCAAGCCCAGAAGCTAGAAGCGGACCTTGCGAAGCTTGGCTACAGCGAAGGTCAGGAAGCCGATATGTATCAGCAAGAGTCGCATCTTCAGGCACGCATACGTGAACTTCGCCAACAAGCAGACGGCATGAGGCGACAGGTTGCGAACATTGACTTTAGCTACAACGACCCCTCCCCGAACTTCGATCGGTCTAAAGTGAAAGGTCTGGTCGCTCAGCTCTTCACTCTAGAAAAGGAACATACCCGAGCAGGTACCGCTCTGGAGATCTGCGCTGGCGGTCGGCTGTATAATGTTGTCGTCGACTCAGCTGCCACTGGCAAGCAACTACTCGAGAACGGCAAACTGAAGAAGCGAGTGACGATCATTCCACTCAACAAGATTGCAACTTTCAAGGCGTCGGCAGAGAAAATTGGAGCTGCCCAGAGGATCGCGCCTGGCAAAGTCGACTTGGCCTTGTCGTTGATCGGATACGAGCACGAGGTCAACGCCGCCATGGAGTACGTCTTTGGGTCCACACTCGTCTGTGAGGATGCCGAGACCGCTAAGCGCGTGACCTTCGATCCAGCAGTGCGCATGAAGAGTGTCACTCTACAAGGTGACACATACGACCCAGCTGGTGTTCTGTCTGGTGGTAGCGCACCTCAGTCTAGTGGAGTTCTCATCACCCTCCAAAAGCTCAATGAGATTACGACAGAGCTGAGTTCACAAGAAGCCCAGCTTCAGTCGCTGCAGGCCACCATGGCCAAAGAGAAGAAGAAGTTGGACGCTGCTCGTAAATCAAAGCAGGAGCTCGACCTCAAGAGGCACGAGATCAAGCTCACTGAGGAGCAGATTGGCAGCAACTCTTCCTCATCGGTAAGTAATGACATCTAGAATGCGAACCTGAGGCTTTGCTAATTATGAATTAGATCATCCAAGCCGTAGAAGAGATGAAGCAGACCATTGCTCAGCTCAAGGAAGACATAAAAGCGGCGAAGACTCGCCAAGACGAGGCCAACAAGGACGTCAAACGTATCGAACGCGACATGAGCGAGTTCAGCAACAACAAGGACAGCAAGCTTGCTGAACTACAGTCATCGCTGGACAAGCTCAAGAAAGCTTTGAACAAGAATAGCGCTTCAATCAAGCCCCTGCAGACCGAGATGCGCGAAGCTATGGTCGAGTCCGAGCAATGCGGGAGCGATCTGGCAGCAGCACAAGAGCAACTTGAAGAGGTTCAGACCAATCTGCAGTCGCAGCAAGCAGAAGTGGACGAGTTGCTAGCTGAGCAGTCTCGTGTACAGGTAAGTTCTCTAGACCGACGTCACTTGTCGATGCTAATTTTGCTAGGACGCACACGACTTAGCTGCAGCCCACTTGAGAGACGAACAAGCGAAACTCACAGGGTTCGACGAAGAGCTTCGCTCACTTGAAGACGCGATCAGGTCGAAGAACTCATCCATCACTGAAGGCGGTCTTGAACAACAGAAGCTCGGCCATGAGATCGAAAGGTTCCATAAAGAACAAGAAGGTGCAGCTAGCCATGTTAAGGCGCTCGAGAAGGAGTATGAGTTCATCGCGAGCGACTCCGAGCTCTTTGGACGTGCCGGCACAGTCTACGACTTCAAGGGCGTGAACATGGCCGATGCGAAGACCAGGCGGAAGTCGTTGGAAGAGCACTTCCAGCAGAAGAAGAACAAGATCAACCCCAAGGTCATGGCTATGATCGACAATGTTGAGAAGAAAGAAGCCAGCCTCAAGCGGAACATGTCGACAGTCATCCGAGACAAATCGAAGATTGAAGAGACTATCGTGAAGCTCGATGAGTATAAGAAAGAGGCGCTGCACAAGACCTGGACAATTGTCAATCGCGATTTCGGTCAAATCTTCAACGAGCTGCTGCCAGGCAGTTTCGCGAAACTGGATCCTCCTGAGGGCAAGACAATTTCGGATGGTCTGGAAGTCAAAGTCATGCTGGGCAAGGTGTGGAAGCAGTCACTGACAGAGCTGAGTGGTGGTCAACGGTATGCACTCACCCGTACTCGCCCGGATCACATGCGCTAACATTTTCTAGATCACTTATCGCCTTATCCCTCATCATGGCCCTTCTCCAGTTCAAACCTGCACCCATGTACATTCTAGATGAAGTCGACGCCGCGCTGGACCTGTCGCACACACAAAACATCGGCCGTTTGTTCAAGACCCGCTTTAAGGGATCGCAATTCATCGTTGTCAGTTTGAAAGACGGCATGTTTCAAAACGCAAATCGCATCTTCCGCACACGGTTTGTCGACGGTACTAGTGTGGTGCAAGCCTCGTCGGGATCATCTGGATAGGTATTGATGTTTGCGTAATGTGTTATGAGACATGGTTTGGATACCCGGTACGCATGGCTTGGTTTGCGGAGTGGAAAGATATCCGTGTGGTTCTGCATAGAATGGTGTTGGTGGAGTCTTGTTTATGACACTAATGTCCCGGTTGGGAAGTTGGTATGCACATCCGCGGCCCAAACGGCCACTTCCTCGTTAAGATGTCTTGTCGTCCATGTCTCCTTCCTGATGCGGAAACCGAAGATACAAGCTTCCTCTACACCCCAGTTCAGAGCAACACCATGTTTTCTACAACTGCGCGCTACCTATTCTTTCTGCGCACCCACCTACGATACACCTATTGACCTCACCATCGGTTTGCTAATCAACATACCGTCCGCTAGATGCGTGATCAACTGGGCGCACACGCTTCAGATACGCAACAACGGCTTCCATCGCCGGTCCGCTCATGCTATCGGCACCACCGACCAGGGCCCACGCAATCGATACCCCCGCGTATGCCTCTATCACACCTTCGGGCATACCAGGGCTGATCGCACCCTCTGCACACAATCTCGGTAGCTTCCTGGGCCCGAGCTCGCCGACGTCTCTCACTAGACATTACACCTCACTTCAGGACCATGCCGACCAGATCGTTAGCACTGAGTCATCAGAAAACGACGAAGGAATCACCCCAAGGCGACATGTCGACAGACGTGAAGGTTTCAGCTGGGATCAACGATCAGGCCTTGGGAATGAGAGCAGGCACAGTCGCAACCCGATGGCGATGGAGCAGGAACGCCCGAAAACACCTCCACCGCTGGAAGAGATAATTCGAAGGACAACCATAGACGATGCGGACCACATTCAGAACAGCAAATTGCAGCATATCGACAGTATGGACTCGTACGCTTCTGAGACTACAGCTCGAACGGGTTCCTTTTCCACAGAGACCAATGATTCTTACGTCCGCGATCACAGAAGATCATCTATCGCAGCTTTTGCCAAGGGCATCGTACGGCATGTGCCAGAGTTCAGGATGCTACACATGCCCGACAGCAAAGATGACCAAGACCGGCGAGATCCCCAGGAAGGAATTCCGCTTAAATTAAACAAGAAGGACCGCATGCTATCATTCGCACCACTTCCTGTTGTCAAACCAAAGGAGTCTTACGAACAAGCATCAAAGCCATCTGTGGTTATCGAAGAGCCAACGACACCGACAAACAATGGAAAGATGATATCGAGTCCACAGTCTCCAACGCGAAAAGGCGGACTACGGGACCGCAGAAAGGTCAACCTCGATCTTTCCATGCCAACCGTCATTCCCGACTTACCTGCTCGCGGCCGCTCACCTGTCGATATCATGGCCAACCTCGGTGCTCCTCGCGCACGAAGTCCGAAAACACCGTGGATTCGCAAGGAGCAGCCGAAGTGGGAGCCAGCGCCAATGGCCAAGGCTACGCCAATCCTCGAAGAAAACTACATCCGCGAAAACACCTTAGCGCTGAGGAACGACAATCAAGGTGGCATAGGTCTCCTGCCCGATACCGATGCGATCTTCTCGTCGCAATCCCCGAAGTTCGAACGACCGCCACCGAAAGTACGAGATCGGTGTTACATTGAACGTCCGAGATCGAAGAGAGCGAGAAGTGGCAGAAGTGAGAAGAGTGGTACGAGTGCCAGCGATTCGACGGTGGCCAAGACACCAGATGGGAGTTGGACCCCAGCAGAAGAGAAGATATACAGAGATCAGCAAGCCCGAACAAAGGCAGAGCTGCAGCAAATAGCGAGCGAATCCAAGGCGACACGTTCGCGCCGCTGGTTATGGCTGAACAAATCGAGTGAAGATGCACCTCCCTCTCCTGGACCCGCGCAATCTCTCCATCGCCGCTTCTCTTTCAATCCCTTCCGACGCTCAAACCGCATCTCCGACCAATACGGCACAGAGGCTACCAAACAACAAACTCCATTTTCCTTCTTCCCGGCTCGGGGCAAACAGGTGCCTCCAGTTAAGTCTCTCGCGCAAATGCATGCACCGCCGGCCTTCATCCCTCCAGGGCTTCAACGTGTACCAACCCCACCAATGTTCGACTCAAACGGCGAAGTTAAAGGCAAGCTAGCAGACTTCTTCTTCGACGTCCACGGTGGCGGCGCAATCACCACACGCAACAAGCCCAAGTCCAGTCCAGGTGGCTACTGGGATTCTGACGCCCTACTCATGAGCTTAGCAAACGACATCGACAACCCCTCGGACGAAGCAGAAGACGAAGGCCCTTCCGGCCCCCGCAGCGACTTCATCAACCCACCTGTTGACTTTGGCCCGAGCAGTGTCCTCACGGCAAGCACAAGCAACGAAATCGGCAACGCAGCAGGTTACCTCGGCGTAAAACCACCAGCCAGTCCCTCCCTAGCCGCCACATCCCCCATGCTGGGCCACGACGTCTGGTCCCGCATCCACCAATTGCACTACCCCGACACCCCCGACGAACGCACTCTCGCAGCGCTCGCCCGCCAGGAAGAAGAAGAGCGACGCAAGTTTGAATGGCTCGTCCCTGAACACCTTCCTAATAGTCCGCTGTGCCCTCTGCATCCGAAGTATAGGGGGCCCAGCGCGGACTTGTGTTACTGGCATGGACGCAGGTCTGGTAATGAGATTAGGAAGGGGGAGTATGGGGGGTTGGCGGCGAAGGGGGTTTGGAATAGCGCGAGTGGGAGTAGTGGGTACAGCCAGCATGATTATGGTTTTGGGGATAACGGAGTGGCTGGAGGTATGCCTAGGCTCGCGGGGACGCCGAGTAGGGAGGTGAAGAAGAGGAGATTGATTAGCTTGTCTAATTCTTAAGTGCTAGAGTTGTTCTTGACGTCAAGTTGAAATGCCTCTTGAGACAGGCGAAGAGGATCAAACATCACGCCTGTGAGAGAAATGATGTTTACATACGAGAAGATGAATTCTAGACATGCAATTACCGTCTACTAAACCGTCGTACCTCATGAAATGCGCCAGTGAAGGAGCCCGTCTATCGTAATGCGAGTGCGCTCGGCACCATGCGCCGTTGTCCCTCAAGACTTCTTGTACGCACTAGCAGGCTTCGCTATCTTGCCGGCATCGCTCCACAACTGCTCCCTCTCACGAATGATCTGCTGCGCCCATGCCTTGACTTCCTCGCTCTTGATAACATCTGCGACCCACTGGAATTCCCCAAGATCTCGCTCGCACTTGGACTCGCGCTCGTATTCGACCATCTGGACGAGTAGCTCAATCTTGTCGATATCGTGCACAAAGTGCGACTCAGCCGTCTTGCTGTCCTCGTATTCCTGCCATAACGCCCTGATGTCCTGGCCGTTGAGTCCACCGTTGAATTTGCCCAGCAGGTTTGTGCAGATGTAGTCCATGGTCTCGGTCTCTCTCCTGCTCTTCTCCTCTTTGGAGATTCCGTCTACGGGGGTAATGTCGCCGACAAGCGCCTCAGCCATGTCGTGGACAACAGCCATGCGACAGCATCGCGCGATGTCGAGCTTGGAGCTTATTGAGGCAGGAGCCATCATGGTGAGGATGCTCATGCGGTACATGTGGTCGGATATAGATTCGCCATCGCCAATTTTGAAACGCTGCCATCCCGCACGCTTGGTCGTCTTTAGGCGCTCGAGGAGGTGGAAGAAGGGGAGCGGTGAGTCGGTGTTTTCAGCGTACTTAAGTGCGTTCTCTGAGAGGACTTTGAGGCATGTTAGTATTGTGCGGATACAGAGCATGAGGGGTAAGAGAGGTGTCGCATACGGACGAGCTATCGCTTGTTCATGACATACCACTCTCGACTGTCCACTTCTTCTGTTCTGCTCTCTTCGCGTCAAGTACACCGGTGTTGGGGTCGGGCACGCCGTTGACCTGGGTTGCTTCGTCGACTGTCATGATTGCTTTGTGTCTCGAATGCGGTTCGGGGTCGGAGGTTTATAGAAGTCCAGTGGGTGCGTGATTGTCTTATAAACGGTGACTGTTTGGTGAGTGAAGAATGGCGGGACAAGTGACGAAAGTCAGACAGGGAACAGAAGGCGCGAACGGACCTATCGATAACACCCGCCTTGGCAAACAACGCAAGGGTCCCGTCACACCGCAACACCACGCATGTACCCCAAGTCTCAGGGACTTTGACCAGGGTCACCGCGCGAATGTATGCCCTGCGGTCGCAAACATGTCTCGACCGCCCTCAACCGCCTCTACGGCCACCGCGACTACCATGAGCGGCCATGCGCGCACCGCGTCGGTCAAGACAATTCCCAAACCTCAAGCAGTGAACCCAATAGCAGCGCCCGATATTCGCCTGTTCGTAACCAATTTGCGATTGTTGGATTTGGATTTGCGACCGGATTGGCCTGAAATCACGACACAAACTTTCTCGGCTAAGAATGCAGACCAGCGACAGAGAATTGGCGGGGCTGAATGGGCACTATTTCGACTCTTCGAAATATGGGATCCCAATGAGACAGCACAGGTATGCTGAAATGAAACCTCACGCTGATATATGTCTGACTCAGCTACAGAAACTCCAACCCTTCTTCCCGCCACTCGAACCACTCCAATCGTTAAACCTCCGCGCTGCGCTATACCGATGTCTGAACGAGTTGAAGAAGAACGGCGTTTTGGGTAGAGAGTCAGTTCTTAGGAAAACAATGCTTGACGAGTGCAAGGGCGAGAAGTTCTACGAGATATTGGCTATATTTTCGAATGTCGTACTCAAAAGGGTTCTTGCAGCGCAAGACGGAGGTGACAGAGAAGCCGTTGTCGCAAGAAAACTGGCGACAGCGTCAACACTCTCAGTCGAACAGCAACGATCATTACTGCCCCTAGCTATCGCACACAAGGCAGCGCTCGTCAACGTGCTGAGACAGAAAGAAGAGAAGAGGCTGAAGTACATGGAATTCCATGGTCTTCTGGACAAAAAGGCAGCAGATATCCGGGGTCGCATACGCAAATGCAAAGATACCCCTCGAGCGCAAAAGCCAGCGATACCACAGAAAGAAGCCAATGCCATCAAGAAACAGCTCAAGGACAACTGGATTGGCAACCAACAGTGGCTCGACGTAATGCTACGCGGCGAGAACGTACAGGCGGACGATGCGTTCCTAAACAGCCGTTTCGACAAAGTCTTGCATATGGTGGAAAAAGGCAGAAAACTAGAAGACGTCGCGCCTGAGACTGGATTACTGGAGAATCTGCAAGCAAGAGTGCAAGAGCAGCAGGAGAGGTTACAAAAGTGGAAGGCTTTCCACGCTGAGCTACAAAACGACGACTCAGGGAAGGAAACATCAGGAAGCGGACAGACTACGGCGCCAGTAAAGGAGTTCCACTTCGATGACCACTCGCAATATCAATTGCCGTCGGCGAAGCACACAGCAGAATCTGCGAGTGTAAAGCGGCCGACTATGCGAACAGAGTTTCAAGACATCCTGTCTGATATGGACAGTGAGCTGGCGCGAGCCGCCAAAGTCAGGGCTAGTACTGCATCTACAATTATACATCATAGAAGTACCTCGACGGCAAAGACTGCTCGCCCACCACTTCTCACAAGGAAATCTACTCAGACGGAGGCGATACGGAAAGCGCCAGTGATTCCAGCTAAGCCTGTCAAATTACAGTCACCATCAAGACCAAACTCGTTAGAACATATCCCGGTCCTACCCAGACCATCTCGGCACGTTCCGACAACTGCCACACCAATCGACTCAGATGCCACACTAATTGGTCAATCATCTGCGTTGAGTAGAGCTATGACCCAGCATGACGCATCGCCGACGGAGACTGATAACGAGCGCACACCAGTACCGGAGACTAGATCTGCAGTTTTCGAGCCCGTCGTCGATAGCTCATCGTCCGAAGCTGCCAAAACACTTACTAATTACTCGGAGCAAAAAACAGATCTCTCTCCTGAAAAGCTACTTGAGCCATCGCCAGAATACCCCTCTGAACCAAAAATCCCAACTTTTGATCACCCAGAACTCAATGCTGAAGAAGTACTTGCCGACCAGATCATCGACTCCATCGGCAATGCGACCCCATCTCCGGTCAAGAAGCCTCAGCCACGCATGTCCCTCTCACTCATCGAACGCACACGCATGACAATGGCACGGACAAACTCTTTCGAACCTGTTCCAGAGTCACCTGATCTACCGCTGCCATCTATGGGACCACCACCGATCCCTTCTATCACTGGAGATGAAGACGGCGACCGACGCGCAACACTGGCCGAACGAACCCGGCTCACTATGGAAGCCATGCAATCCAACCCTCGTCCCTCCGTCTCCAACACGGCAAAGAAGGAACAGCGTAAATCTAGCCGATCATCACTCTTCCCCGTCAACCAATTCGACACACCCCGGACCCGCAAATCGTTCGAACTCCTAGAACAGGCAAAGCTCGAAAGTATCGAGCGTACACCCACAGAGCAATTGTTCAGTGACGAAGTGGATTACGATAGGGTGTTCAAGTCAAGACCGAAGATTGCCACAAGTCCGGTCTGGAGTCCTGAAGGCGGCGTTGGTGGTCAAGAAGAGTTTGGAAGTGACGGTGAAGATGTGGATGGTGTTACTGGTATAGATCTGGGAGATGTGGATCAGGACGATGACGGAGAGGATAGGTTCAAGGAAAGTTGGATGGATAGTCCTAGTCACAAGAAGGGGGTGAGGAGTATGAGGTATTAGATACGATGGAGTAGGATTGTAAATGACATATCAACATTAGGACCAGCCCTGTGCGACCATCCATCTTCTCGTCCCGCTCACGACCAATCCTTGACTTCCACATACGTTCTCCGCTCGCCACGCTTATCCACTTCTCCGTCACCAGTATCAATTCTCGTCTCGTTTTGAGTTGGATCGAAACAAGTCATCTGAACAGTACCGTTACATTCTGGATACAGTTCACGCGTTTTCATATCACAGAACATCTGCTCGGGCTCGGAATAGAAGTCAGGTCCAACACTACCGGTACTTTGGCAGATCTCCACTGCACTTTGCGTGACGTCTTGACTCTTGACTAGTACTCCATCGAACTGCCTCTGGAGCGGATGGTCGGGTGAAGTGCGCCGATACTTCGATTTGGGAGTATGGTGGAATGGCCAGTAGGATGAAGAAGATCGCGATCGTAGAAGCGACCGACGCTTTGACGGCCCAGGCGGGCATGATTGTCTCTCTTCACACTTATAATACCACCAATCGTCGTTGAGACACATCTGGTCGTACATAACGATGAGATCGTATCGTTGCTGGTACGTGAAATGGTCGTCCTCGCAGATGTGAGGGTCTGTCGTGCTATCTTTTGCAGCCGGGATACATGCGGAGACGGTATCCAAAGGGAGACTTGCGCCTTTAGGTGGCGCTGGACTGAAGATCTCCGGGCAGAGCATTGGGTCGAGCCTGTCGTATGAGCCAAATCGCGCCAGCGAGTCGCACATTTGTGAGGGGTCTTCTTGCCATCCATGGAAGGTAGTGTTGTCGAGCTTGAAGTCGGGAAGATGAACTTGGAATCCTTCGTAGTGGGTCGCCGAGTCTCCGTCGTCGTCGGGCTTGTCGATCCACAGGCATTTCGGTCGCCCGTCTTGCGTCTGCCCGGATTCGGACTTGAACTGGATCTGTGTCGCGGATGGGGACCAGGAGTACTTGTAGTCTGGGTTGTGCGTATTGCATATGGCAGCTACCTCGCCGGGGAGGAAAGCGTACGTGTCGCTGCTAGTGGGGTATGTGACTGCTATAGCTGAGATGCAGATAGCGTCGGTTCCAGATGCGGATACGGTGATGTACTCGGCTTTCTCCGTTTCGCCTGGCTTGATGTAGTCGGCCCAGATGTCGGTTGGACTGTTCTGGCTAATGACCTGTTTGCATTTCTTGTTTTTGCTGTAGCCAACCCGGTCTCCGTTGGCATTGAAGAGTGACACTTCCGGAGCGCATCCGCCGTAACTCAACTTCTCGTAGATCTCGTCCTTCTTGTTCTGCTCATCGGCATCCAACGGCGGCAGACCGACCAGTACGTTGACCTTCGTTTGTGGCTTGGGGTTGCCGTTGAGCCATTCGGGGACCATGGGAGCAAGACTGATCATGGTGAAAGCTACACTAAGACCGAGCTCGGCGAAGAAACCTGACATGACGAGAGTTGATAAGGTGTACAAGTATGGAACTTTGAATAGGAGGGATTTCGATAGTGTAAGATGTCGTTACTGTGATGAGTGTGTTTGAGAGCGTTTGGGATATTTGATAGTAGTAGAAGGTTGTAGCGATAACTGATGGTGCTCTCATCGACTGTCGCTTTGCTCCCTTCTTATATCTGATTGTGACAGGGCATATAGGATGCATTCTCCACACAAGAGATCGCGACGTGTCCCTTTGGCCTCTCGTGTCCTGATGCAAGACCCTCTGGACCCCATTCCCATAAGGATGGTATCACCCACACTGCACGCGTCATGCTCGTTCGACTTTCGTGAGCTTGAGATGCAGAATGCCATCACTGTGCTCTCAATCACTGCTTATGTGTCCTTGTTTCTGCGTCATCTCACTGCATCTGAGGTGTCGGCAGTTACATCGGCCCCGAGTCGCGACACTGAGCACTTGATCTCCTTTCTATGCCGCAGCCCCAACTCCATTGAGGTGCGATAAAAACGATCATGGCCCCCCTCTGTGACATAGAGTAATTAAACATGGCGCCGTATGTCATCCCCTTTGTGCGGTAAGGGCTCTGCGCCGCCTCAACGTGCGGCGTCTGGACTTGCGGCGTGGCGACCATCGTCACTCACAAGCCGCCCCCTCAAGGCCCTGAGGCGGCTCAGTTACTGTCAAGTTTCATCTAGAGATCTTTCCGCCTCTTCGAAGAGCATACGTGACATCCAACACGGCGATCGTGTTCCACATAGTGTCACTGCCGAACTTCGCCACGGGCCGTCCGCAGCAGATGGACAAAGAACCCAAGCACCGCCTTTGATAACGAGGGCTTATGACGTAGCATTGAGACGTGAAATCTGGCATGAGGCTAGATGTGCAAATCTGTTGTCTGATTCGAACGTGAACCCAGGAAAGTTCTGCAGGACGAAGTACGCAGAGCAACGATGGATGAAAGACATAAAAGCCACAACTCTTGACCCGACATCCAGCATAACAGACTTCAAGCCATATCTTTACTCAAAATCTTCTCTTGACACCATTCTACACATTACGCCTTTGTAACAAAGCACCATAGCCACTCGACAACACCATCAACATGCGTCACTCGGTGCCAAAGACAATTGCTCTTGGATTGTTGTCCGCATACATCCTCCAAAGTAGCGGCAAACCAATCATACCGATCGCTCCATGCCAGAACGAAGTCGATTGTAGCCACCCATTCAACAACACGAATTGGCCTCGTCTTGCCCGTACTGATGCTCTCCCGCCCGCACTCGACCGCAGAGCCAGTGGCGGAGGACGCCCAGACAGACCCAACGACAACAGTCCCAACGCACCTCATGTAAACCCAGATCAGCAGAACACTCCTTCTGATGCCGGCGATCAGCAGGGTGAGTCTGGGGGTTTCAGTGAGCAGCAAGAGACATCTGGTGGCTTTTCCGATTCGCAGGAAACCGAAGGAGGGTTTAACGACAACGGGGAAGGCTCTAGTTCGCAACCAACAGCCCCCGAACCAGACGCTCAACCAGTAAACCCGGATCCAGCCCCGAACTCCAACCCGGCTCCAAATCCCAATCCCGCTCCAAACCCTAACCTGGCTCCAGGCCCCAACCCAGCCCCGAACGCACCTG
The DNA here is from genome assembly GCF_024043155.1 of Alternaria arbusti. Lineage (NCBI taxonomy): Eukaryota > Fungi > Ascomycota > Dothideomycetes > Pleosporales > Pleosporaceae > Alternaria > Alternaria arbusti. Next base: position 213,876 of record NW_026249943.1, read on the forward strand.
CGGGTAATAACCCTGGTCAGCCAAATGCTGCTCAGTACCCGCCTTCAGCAAGGAACAATCGCAATCAGCCGGCAACCTCCAACGAGAATCCATTCGTTCCAGTACCAATTAATGCTCCTGCAATCGACGTCACAGCGCGCAGGAACGAGTTCCAAACGACCATAGCCAATCTCAACCTCAATGACCGACCATGGTTCTTCTTCAGCGGGATCGAAAAGAGAGATAGATCTCCACAATTCAGCTCTGGTCTCAGTCAAAAGCTCGGACATGGAGAAGACGGCTATCACTCGATGAGCGACGTGCTACCACTCACACAGGCCGTGAGGCCAGGCCAGACATCATACGCGTCGGAACATGGGAGGTATGCGAAAATGCAGGGGAAAACCCGTGCTGAGGAATATTACTGGGCTGTGAACTCGAAAGCGTTTGGTCAAGCAGTTTCAGGAGATGTTTACGTCGCCCTGCCCGCTGGTAAAAGCGTGAACCAACCCTATGACAACAAACCTTCCAACTGGTGGTCATTCGAACTCCCAGAGCTTACACGCAACCCTAATGTAAACAGTGTGACGGTCGCGCCTTTCAAGGAAGATCTCATGATCATGTCCGACGACCCCAAAGAATATCTTCACTGGGGGCCGGAAGTACAAATTTGGAGACAGGGTGATGAGCCGATTGGCGTTGAAGCAAACGAGCTCAACTTCATAACGAAACCCGAGGAACAATGGGAGAGGCTTCCTGACGTTGAGATACCGGAATCGGATTAAGACGACATGGATATACGGTTGTGTTCAAAGCCGAAGGGAGCTTTGACGTTCGGTTTGATCGCTCAATTGAGAGGTTCACTGTCGGAATGGAGGCCGAATCGGGCTCGCCTGGTGTATGTCACTCTTCTATCGTCGCTCATTTGTTGTCCGAGTTATCTGATTTCCTTGTACGCACTCATTTTGTTACCGTATCCGCATGTGTATTATAAACCTACACCTCAAAGAGTCGTATATTTGCCACGATCTCAGAATTGCACGAAGGCGGCCAATGTACAATGTATCGTTACTGGCATGCAAACTACCCGACGTTGGTGATTATCCGAGTCAGCGCTTTAGCTCAGACAAGAGCTCGAGCGACGGGAAGTCAGCCAGATCAGTAGGTTCTGAGACGTCTAAGATAATAGCCGTGAGCGCATAGCAAAGAGGATGGACGCAGATGGGGTGATGTCCCAGGTTGCACCGCCTGGAGTGCTGGAGCGCTCTGACCCCACGCTAACTTGGATTGGCCACTGCAGGGCTAGCGCAGTGCCATGCCACCTCGCCACTTCTGCATCAGATTAATCGTATCTGCGGGCGCGACGAAGAACATTCAGCTGCTATTGGCTCACATTGCAGGGGAGGTATGCCTGTCTCCGTGCCGCACGCGCTCGGGGCCACATGGGCGATGCTTCCAACATCGGGCGCCTCCCTCAGCACATCGACTACGCTTTCCTGCGTAGACCACCTCGCTCGAGCCTGACTTTGATTTAAGTCCAGCTCTTTAGAGAAACCCACCGAGCTTTATAGCAATATGAAGCTGTTAGATCTGCCCAGAGAGCTTTTCGAAACCATCCTACACCATGCCATTCTCGCCCGAGGAACGAAAAGAGGGTTGCGATTGAGACTGATAAACCGTACGGAAACAATCTATCATGATCTGAGATTCCACACTGACAGCCGCTAGATTACTTCGCGAGTGAGGTGACGCGTGCACTTCATATCTTCCGCCTGCTCGATGGAATTATGTTTCGCGTTCCCTACTCTTGGGAAGAGATCCACTTCTTCCAATCTTATCGAGTATACCGAATCATGCATGAGGCTTTGAACGGAAACCCCTTTCTAAATGACGTCCGGAACGTGGCCCTGCAGATATCATTGATGAGCGACGTCCGCGAGGAAGATGAAGGCGTCGTTATGAATGTGGTCCAGACTCTATGCTCAACGATAGGAATCGGCGCAGATTCCCGGTTCCGCTGGAAAAACGAATTCAACCGCCCACAGAAGTGGACTTCTCCCGAATTTGAGAAACAGCTTTTTGGTGCCGCGCTTTGTACCAATAGCCTTTCGCACGTTCGGCGGTCTGCGGCGCTACGAAATGCCATGTTGTCAAAAACCACCTGCCCTGATAACAGCTGCGTATTTGGGACTTTCTTTGAGCTGGCTGGAAAGTTCGGCGACAAGGAACTTCTTGGCTACCTCATGACAAGCGCACCATCTGAGTCCGGCCCAGAGGTTAGGTTCGAGCTTTTCAAACATGCAGCACAAGCTGGTAGGATAGACATCGTTCGGTTTCTCCACGGATATCGTAGCGAAGAGTGGCAATGGAATTTTGAATCTGATGCTAAGGGGAACAAAAGGCCGCAAGATTTCACCCTCGACGGCGGTCATAATCCTGAGGCTTATGACCTCATCCAGACTATGCGCACGGCTCAAGGCTTGCGACCGACGCCAAGTGATATGGTGGACATCAAATTCTACGGCAGCGCAAAAGTTGGGTATATAGACATGGTGTCGCATCTCCTACGAATCGGCGAGTATGCCAATGGAGATCGCACTGGCATCCTCCATATAGCCGTCAAGTACGCTAGCGAACGCGGCCACGCAGCTATTGTCCAGCTTCTCTTAGACAATGGTGCGAATCCGAACATCACTCTCGAAGGTGCGGCGCGCCGCGGTCACGCGAAGCTCGTGCAAATGCTGCTGGATCGCGGAGTCAAGCCCAGCGAGGCACTTGTCGATGCTGGGAGATACTGCAAACCACACACTAAGCTTCTGGCGAACATAGAAAGAGGGCCTTATCTAGACGTAGTGCGGCTACTTCTTGACGCCGGCGTAGACGTAAACGAAAGCATTGGCAAGGACAGCCCTCTCGCCGGAGCAATTGCCGCAGAACATACAGTACTGTTTGAGTTCCTTCTCGAACGAGGAGCGGATTTGCGTTCTCCAGGAACAGCAGAGGAGTGCGTACGGCGAGCGAGAAAGGATGGGCTGGAGTCTATGCTACTGCTGCTTGAGAAACATGGCGTTGATGTCAATGCTGATTTGGAAGAAGCGGTATGATTGAACAGGTATTTCATGTAGATTCATACGCCCTGACAGCCCGAACCTCGGTTCTTATGAGACTAATATCTACCAATGACTGTTCCTAAGAATATCGAAGCTAGTGCTGTCATGCCATGTACCGGAATACAATCTCAATTACCGGCGCAGACCAGAACCAGCCGCAGTCCGAGTCAAGCAGTGTGGCGGAAGTGCAAGAAAACATCGATAACGTAGTTTCAGTAGGCAACGCCATGTTGGCGGTAGCTGATAGAAACGACATGATGGACAAGAAGCATGATTGTAGAGCTGTCTGGGTACTGGGACGCGAGTGCTGCGGACTAAACCCACTTCAGCAAAACAGACATGTTCATTGACCGCGCTTGTTTTGGCGGCGACGAAAGGAAGACACCTCATGCGTAGGTCTGTATGTGATTTTGTTGGAAAGCAAGACCAGCACATCTTGGAAGCTGCTAGAGCTTTTGGAAAGTTCGCATAGAGCGCACAGCTTTTGAAGATGCTTAACGTTCAGGAAGGACAGGCTGCTTTATATACAACCCGAAGCACGGACGTCTCAGTCATGTCTTCCTCTAGCCAGATTTTGGATAACGTATCCGAAACCTTCCTACGTTTCCATGTCTTTGTACAGAATTTCTTTTGTTTTCGGAAGTTGATTCTCAGGATACATGAGGCGCTCGCGGTGGACTGAGAATTGCACAATTCCAGGCAAAGGCACATGTGTACGGCAAGGTTAGTTTTTGGAGAAAACGAAGGAAGGAGCCATTACCTATATCGTTTACAGATTTAGCGATACAAAGTGGTAGTCATGTTGGAAAGCGAGAAAGAATGACATGCGGGAGTTGTTCGTATGGCTTTCGTCGAGTGGACTGGTCTTGGACACACAAAACATATCGGAAGCGGGTGCGAACTTTTTAAGAGAACCTTGGAAGAGGAGAAACACTCATAAATAGTTGCTCCGGGTCTATTCGGATTGTCAGAGAACGCCGCAGGAGGACATGGTATCGAAATCCTTTGCTTTGATTCACTCTCGGGAAAGTGTGGGATAAAGAAGGGCAGCCCAAAGTCCAGCAAAGCCTTTATATGAACCTTCAAGCTAAGGTCTGCCAAGCTGGAAAAGTGCGCATCAGTTCCACCGGAACCGACCACCAGCATCAGGGACCGGCCTGATGCTTTTGAAAGATGCGCATTGAACTCGCCGGAAGCCACCACCGACATCGAACAAGTCGTGGTCTGTTTTAAAGAAATCGTGTACTCCATGGCAAGGAGTGAGGAAGCAGAAGACAGAGCAGCACATCGCAGACGTAAGGAGTCTCTTGGGAAAGAAACGAGCGAGGAGCAGAACACATGTGATTGACAAATCGCTATTTCGTTTTGGAGAAATGGTGTACTCCATGATAAAGACTGAGGAAACAGAAGACAGAGAAGCACATTGCAGACGTAAGTAGTTTTTTTTTGGGAAAGGAGCGAGCGAGGAGCAGAACACATGTAGTCTATCAGTCTCTCTTTTGAGTTGAGGAGGGTCGCTCCTGCTCGCATCATGTTCAGCTCAATGGTGGTTTTTCGATGGTTGCATGCGCAAAAGGTGGATAGAGAACGAGAGAGGCATGATAGTACATTATGTTCCTTTGTACGCTGCCGCTCAACCATGGCGATGTACTTGTTAATCTTCATTGCCCAAAGTCTTTTGTAGGAACCAGGACCACAGCTCGCAGACATAATAGAATCCGGGTGTGTTTTTGTAAATTGAGACACCAAGCCCGAACAGATCATCGGGGGAAAACGTCGATGTTTTTGTTGAGTCGTTTTGTGAAGACACCGTCGCACACTGCGCCGCATATGCGCTCGAGAATTCGAAGTTTTGGACAATGCTCAACACATGTTTAATGTTGAACGTGTTTTTGGGAAACTTCGGAAAGAAAGTGATTGTTAAGAAGAAAAAGAGGTCGACACCAAAAAAACTCTTTATATATACCACTCTGGTACAAATCTTGGGATGCATACCTGGGTCTGTTCAGCAGAGAGATTGCGATGACGATCATCACCATCACCAGCATATCGCAAAGAATGCATAGCCAACTCGAAAACGACACAGAAAACGGTAATTGTCCTCTGATGGGAGTATGCGCCATGCAATGCTATCCTACTAAAACGCCATGGTCTAAACGCCTTGCACCAATACAATATCACAGTTCTTCCACCTCTCGCTCAACACTACTCGTCCTCTCACGAGCCTTCGACTTCCCTTTCTCCATGCGGAAGCCCACCTCGGTCCTCGCATCATCCGTCAGTCTACCCCACTCAAGCAACAGCCTGAACATGTAAACCTCCATGTCCTCCTTCCTCAAGACCTTCTCCGTCCACACCTTGCCATCTCGTGCAATCTTCTCTGCAGCCTTGATATGACCTTCCATCATGCGCTTATTCCTCGCCTCGACGCCATACCCACCGAAGTAAGCGAGCGAAGAGAAGAGATCGTGTAAGCGAAGATCCACAGGAACGAAATGTTTCCAGGCAGTGAGGCGGCCTTCGTACCATTCGCGAAAGAGGGCAGCCTTGAAGACCACGGAGTTGGACTGTAAGAACGGAAGGAAACGACCAGAGAAGCCGGCGCCATCCGCATCGAAGAGGTAGCGGTAGCGCCAGTGCTGTTTGAAGTCGATAGGATCACCGAAACCGAACTCGCGTGTCTGGTCGATGCAATCTTGGCCTGCACAGCGCGCTATCGGACCCACTAGGCGGACATCAGTCTTTGTCTCGAGAAGCCTCTTAATGTCATTCGTGCGTTTCAGCATGTACTCCAGGTGGCCACTATGATCGGGTTTGGGGAGAAGGATCGGTTGACGGGATGTTTCGTTGTTCAGGAGATGTACGATTCGTTGACGGAGCATGCCCTTCCAAGTGCCATGGGTAGTAACACCTTCCGTGGTCGTCCCGCGCCAGAAGAGGACATCCGCTTTGTCTTGGAAGTGAGGATCAGGGAACTTTTCATCGAATCCATACTTGCTTTTGCCCAAGTAATTCCACGGTGATGGGTATCTGATGTCGACGAAACCGGGAGCACGACTCTGGCTGAAGACTGGAACCATATCATGAGTACCCATGAGGCTAGCAGGACTGAGATGCATGCCATGTAGATTGGCGATATCTGGCTGATGGCACGGTTCAGATGACAGAGTCCAATTAGCCACGAATGCGCCCATGGAATGGCCTTGGGTACAAGTGTGACAGAAGGATCTCGTCTGCCAATGCCGTTCTTTTCGTGCACGCGAGTCAGGTGGGCATGCGACAGAACCGAAAGTCTCATACGAATGCTTGATGCGAGCGTCGACGAAGAAATGCGGGTCCGTTCGTACGCGGTCCACGTCCAGCCATTTTTCTGCGCGGTCGGCGCTGAAGTCTTTTCCTGGGCGAGACGAATCAGGGGAGGGGTACTGCTGTGGCTTGTCGAGCGCATCTCGCAACCGCTCGTACGGTGCAGCCACGCGACTCTCATCATTCAGGTTTAGAGCAAGATCCATATCCGGAAGCGACTCGGAGAACTGCTGAATCATGGCCGCCGCGCCATCCATCATCCAACGATGTGTACCGGGTACGTTGTTGAAGACCTCCACCTTCCCGTTTCTTATGCGTAGCCCACCGACCCCCTCATGCGTAGCCAAGACAGTGGCAGTACGTAAGCGAAGATCATCGGCGTTGAAGGACGAGAAGGGTGCCAAGTCTTGTTCGATGTTGTCGTAGTCATCGATTATGATGGAGTTCCGGCTAATGGCGAAGTGGTACCACTTGTCGAAATTTGGCGGAGGATCGCGGTTGTAACGTTTCCGATAGTGCACAACGGCCTCAGGTAGAGATTTGCTCCGATAGGCCTGTGATGCCCACCGGTCGTGCTGGACTGTCGCGATATCGATCAGGGTAGTGATGGGATGTTCCAGTACAGGACCGTGCCGACGATATACGACAACACCGATGGAGAAGGCGATGAGAAGTACGATAAATCCAGCCGACTGGTTCCTGCCCAGGCGGATGGGTACTTTCGATCGTATGCGGGTTTCGATGCTGGTGTCTGTGACGAGGTAGAGGATGAGCGCAATGGTGAGCAGAGTCAAACACAAAACAAGTCCGACGGTGGATTTTGGTGGGAACGAATAAGACACGCCGGTGCCCAGAGCACGGAGAACGCCAACGTATGCAGAGGAAAATGCACCAAGGAGCAAAGCGCTCATAACGCCATACAATCGAGCCTAGCAGGTCAGCGACAGAGTACCAGGCGGGATGTAGTAACGTACCGATTTGAGGAAACATAACGTCATAAAGGGTATCATCAACGATAAACGCAAAAGACCAAGGAGATATTCAGACGGAAACGAGAGCATCCACTCGCGATGCTCAGGCATTGCGGGGTATATGATAATGCCGGCGACGAGGAGGACCAAAGAAGATGCCTGTTCAGTGTCAGATGTGTAATGGTGCATGAAGGCGATTGATGTACAGTAAGTGTCAAGCCGACTAAGAGGTGATTCGAGGTGCCATCTGGAAGGTGGATGGTCCAGTCGTCCGCCTCGGAGATGCCATCGTCGATCAGACGGTATGCTATCTGGACGATGACGCAGTCCAGCAAGAAGCCGAGGAACTGAAGGAAAGGAATGGCGGTTGCAGTCGAGTCTGCGATGGGACAGATGTAGTTGGAGCGCAGCGAGCTGGACTTGATGATGACAAGGAAGCTGCTGACTGACAGCAGGAACGAGGGAATGATGTATCGCGTGGAACCGTCGAAGATGAAGCTGTAGACGCGGTCGAGCTGTGTACGCGGGCGCGTGTCAGCACTCCAGGCGGGGTATTGTCGCTGACTGGGGTGTCGAATGCTGTGGTAGAGGGCAGCGACGAGGGGAAGGAATGACTACATCGGTCAGTACTGTTGGCGCAATGGGAGGGGTTTGCGCACCAATGCAGAGGGGCCGCTGCACTCGACGTCCTTGGTGACGCGGTAGAAGATGGCTATGCGCCCGCATATCGCGAACAGCAGGACGGCCAACAGCGTGCCGACAGCCCGGACGCTCCATCCTCTCCGCCGGCCTGGCTGGCCTGCCTCTGTCCATATCTCTTCGGCTGCAGGTCTGCTCTGCACCTGGTTCAGGGCTATGGCGATATATCTTGTATGCGGTTGCGACTGTGCACTGCGCGACGACCAGGCTTCAATTGCGACAACGGCGAGACCAGTCAGCAGCAGGACGATGGCGACGGTGTGCAGCGGCTTGTCGAAGGCGAAGGAGTAGTCGACGGGGGTTGCAGTGCTCAGGTACCCGGATGCTAGGACGAGGCCGCTATTGTCTTGTCAGCTGGTGTGCTGCTGGTAGCCTAGGACTGTGCTTACCACGGGAAGAAGAGGGCCTTCCTGTCCATGACCGCCGCATTCTTCGTGGCTTTTCTTTACAGCGGTGGGGGGAACAAGTAGTCGCGACAGGCAGCGCTCAACATGGCCCGATGGTGAATTGGGCGACGTGAGAAAGTGATTGTACTGAGGCCCGCGTCACTTGGAGCACGGCTGCCCGGCACCTGCAGCCATACCAGCGGGCTGTGCTAGAGACCCTCACACTAACGGGAGGTGGAGAAGTCCGTGCCCACCCCGAGTCGAACGTCTATTAGCGGTTCTGCTATACGCAAATACGCACTTCTACGACGCATCCCATGTTTCGTCCACTGCCACTCGCTGCGTCGACATCGCAGTCGATGGGTGAAGGCACCCTGCAGTCGCCGATCGGACCCTGGGACGCGATCTCCAGGAACCGTCCGCAATTACATCACGCACACGAGACGGCTATCACGGCAGGTCTTGCACTGCTTCGCCCCGCTGTGAGACGTGCGCAACTTGTGATCGCCGCTCTTGGTCGCCCTTAGCGGTATCAACTCTTCTTCAATTCTTCACCATGATGTTTGCCACTGCGATACCGAGTTCGCTATGAGACAGCAGTCGTCATCAGCCCTGGCGCTAAGCTAGTATCGAAACAGCTTTTCTTGCGAGCGAATGGTGGGGTACGTTCATGTCTCCAGACGCGGGAACATGCGTGCGCCTCACTTTGTGGTGGCGCCAAGCACACGCGGCTGTCAGCATGTCATGCTCGTATTGATATGTGAATACAGTCATGATGGTGTCCACTTTGACGTTCTCGCATTGTAATGCCTCCAAGACTAATGCGCCAGGAACCCGCTTTTGTGAGCAAAGGAGCTTCGTTCGCGGCACTGTAGCAAAATTGGAGCTGCCGGCGAAAACTGGCCGAAGACGATTACCACATCCGTAAGGACTGGCAGTCTGATGTCCGATGAAGCGCCGTGGTGCAAAGACTACTACTGCTAGGTCTTCGGCGCGGATACATGATCCAACGATGCTCAGCTCAGACGACTTATAGCTTTCTTTTGCGGCGATGGTCAAAATCGGAGTTGGATGAGTGGGGTGATCCAAAACCTCCGCCAACGACATCACTACTGTCCAATGGCATCAGGGTCTTATCAACTTGGCTTGGAGTATTCCGTGCAGTGAACATGAGCCCGGTGTATCTGCCCCCCAAAAAAAAGAAGAGTCGTGCCAACTTACTGTGGGCGTGCTTGGTTCGTGAGCACATCGAGGAGGGCGGTATCTGCATGGAACTGTGAGAGTGTGATTGAGTTCTCCAAGCATCTGAGGACAGATGCAGACACTATTCTACAACCTGAAACTCAGACATTATCACATACGTTATGTATTACTCGTCAGCTAACTCGCATATGTGTGCGATACCGTTATTTGGTTCCATCCACTTCATCTACTGGTAATGCGACATCCCGAACCGAGTAGCGAGCCACTCACGACCCCGCAACACACAGTCATTACATACACGAGGGTACTCTCGAAAGCAATATTTCGCGATTATCGGAGACTTCGAGCATCAACCAAAGCCGCAGTCCAGATTTGACCTCGCCAACTGTCACCATTGATGGCTTCCATGTCACATGACTGTGCCAAGCATGGCACATGCCGGGTATATAGGGCTTAACCCGCGATGTCGTCTGCACCTACCAAAGAGCGGTTGCTTCGTAAACACCCAATTCCGAGGGCAACAGCGAATGGCGGGGGCCGCAGCGGAGCGAGAACAGGTGGGCAGCACCCTTCCTAGTTTAGCCCGTTAGACTTATTACACCATTCACATTGAACCACCTATCCATAACATTCCAGACGCTATTAATCTCTACTCACGTCGCGAAGCCGCTCTCAATAAACCACCACCCCACAACGCAATACCCGATGACCATCACTAAGGTTCGCAGCGCTGCCAGAAAGGCGAAGAAGCGACAAACCCTCTTGTGACCAGCTCTTATTCATTTACTTGCAACAAGTGTTAACGCATTATATAGGCTGGGTCACAGAATGCTCCGCCTCCACGTAGGCTCATCGCGCCGCGTATTCTCGATGCATGTAGACATGCTTTGCGAGCGATCCACCTTCTTCAAGAACCAGCTCCAGGAATCACGGCAGGATATGGAGGGCGAGTGTGTCATATGCCACGAAGATCTCGATCCTGTCGCGCTAGACTTGACATACTGCAAGACATGTGGGAACAACGTTCATGAAAACTGCATAGACAGACGGACCACGATCGACAACACATGCCCTACATGTCGTGCAGAGTGGGTCGAGCCGCCATCCTCCCAGTCGATGGATCTTGCACAGGTTGAAGTCAATGGGTTCGACATGTACGCTCAGTGGCTCTACGGATCCAGCCTCCCATCATACAACGCGGATGAAGATGGCGGTGAACTTCGTTGCATCCGGCTGATCAACGCGCATATCGTGGGCGACCTCCTAAAAGACAGTCAGTTCGTGCAAGCTGTGCGCAAGGAGATCATCAAGTGCAGCCTGAACATATCAGATGCGTCTCGCTACACACTCCTTACTCATGTTTACGAGAGCACAAAGGACCGCTGCGCTCTTCGGAAATTGTTCATCGACTTGCACATTCTCAGGAATAAGCACACAAGGGCTCAGATGCGTGAAGCTCCGAAGGCCATCACTCATGACCTTATATACCGTTTACTGGAGAGGTCGAGGACTCTTCGTGACGAAGATGTCTGGAGCTTCATGAGGGATGAAGGATATATCGAACAGGACGAGGCAAATATTGACGAGGTAGATGACACCACCGGGAATGAGAGCCTGGACAGTTGAGCAGGGGAATATGGATTCCGCTAAGCATGGTCATTAGCGATGGTCTGGGGTCATTCGTGCAATCAATGCAAGAGACCTTCGCAGCTATGAGAATTCTGGTTATGAAATAGATGCGGCTTGTATTCTAGGACAATTAAAGGGTATTTGAATGTGGAATGAACTTACGCGCAACTAGTCAAGCGGGTATTAGACGCATTCGCAAGGTCAGCAAACGTGAGCCCCATGAGTAGTGTCTCCAGTCGTCATAGCACAGAGCTCGCAAGCACACACAAGATGAAGCATAACAACCACACGCACACGACGAATAGGCTGAAACATCGCGCCTTCCAAAGTCTCGAAATGTGTCCAGTCGTCTCCGCCAAGCCGCTCGCATCCCACTCCCGACCTCGCATCCCTCGCCCAAACCAGGTTAGTCATCAAACCACCGAAGAACAGCCAGGTTCCTGCATGCCACTAAACCAAACCCGGCATTGTAAACTTCATCAACCACCCACTACTAACCTATACAACCAATCACGCGCACTACGCAGATGTGCGCACGACGCCCGTGGAATCCGGGTCGGAGGGTTTGGCACGACCGTCTCGCCGTTACGCACGTTGCTTTTTGCCGATGTATGGGGCTGAAAGGCGTGGGAACGGCGTTAGAACCACGTTTACGCTTCTAGCAAGCACCTGGGCATGCAAGGCGCAGGTGGCCCTGCGTTTTTTTTGTTAGGCTGACAGGCGGTGGTGCGGTACTGGTGTATTCGGTATGTTCCGGATGGGAACGTGGGTGGAGGTACATATACGAGGCTACAGTACTTTGAGGTAGTGAACCGCTTCATCAATTTCGCCTCTCTTACCTGCTTTCGTGTGGGGGGTATTCAACTACCAGGACGCTACGATGGCTGCTACCAGCACCCCACCAGAAAAGGAACCGCACATATCCTCCCAACCCATCACCTGGAAGAACTGGTACAAGAAGATAAACTGGCTCAACACAACCCTCGTCATCCTAATCCCAAGCTACGGTCTCTACCTCGCCCGCTCCACACCCCTCACCCTCCCAACGTTTCTATGGAGTGTTCTCTACTACGCCACAACCGCCTTCGGCATCACAGGCGGATACCATAGGCTGTGGAGCCACAGATGCTATTCCGCACGCCTTCCCCTACGCTTATTCCTCGCATTCACAGGAGCAGGAGCAATCCAAGGCAGCATACGGTGGTGGAGCGCTAATCACCGCGCTCACCACCGGTGGACGGATACGATGAAAGATCCTTACTCCGTTATGCGCGGACTGCTCTTCTCGCATATCGGATGGATGGTGCTGAACAACGATCCGAAAGTCAAAGGACGAACGGATATTTCTGATCTGGATAGCGATCCCATCGTCGTGTTCCAACACAAGCATTACGGCAAACTGCTCCTGTTCACAGCCTGGATCTTTCCTGCCATGGTTGCTGGTTTGGGATGGGGCGATTGGTGGGGCGGATTGGTGTACGCGGGTATTATACGGGCGTGTTTCGTACAACAGGCTACATTTTGTGTGAATAGTCTCGCGCATTGGATTGGCGAGCAGCCGTTTGATGATCGGAGGAGTCCGAGGGATCATGTGTTCACTGCGCTGGTGACGATGGGTGAGGGGTATCATAACTTCCATCATGAGTTTCCGTCTGATTACCGTAAGTTGCTGCTTCTTTTGAGCTATGGAAGCTATGATAATACTGATGCTTGAAAGGGAACGCGATTGCCTGGTACCAGTACGATCCGACTAAATGGCTCATCTGGATCATGTCGAAGATCCCGGTCTTTCCTCTAACATACGACTTGAAGACTTTCCGCTCGAATGAGATTGAGAAAGGTAGACTTCAGCAGCAACAGAAAGCCCTCGATAAGAAGCGATCGATGCTCGATTGGGGTGTGCCACTCGCTCAGTTGCCGGTGATTAGTTGGGACGACTTCCAGACTCAGGCTTCAGCCAAGGGGGCTGCTTTGGTGGCTATTGCTGGCGTGATTCATGACGTTTCGCCGTTTATCGCTGATCATCCGGGCGGTAAAACGCTGATCAAGAGTGCGATTGGGAAGGACGCTACTGCAGTGTTCAACGGTGGGGTATATGAACATTCGAACGCGGCACATAATTTGCTGTCGACAATGCGTGTTGGGATATTGCGAGGCGGACAGGAAGTTGAAGTATGGAAAACAGGTGGTGAGAAAGACACCAGAGACACCAAAGGGCTCGGTGTTGTCAGGGCTGGTGATCAGATCACGAGGGTAGCTGCGCCAGCTACGGCAGCCACAGCAGCCTGAATAATATGGGATCGGGTATTGTATCATTTATTCCAAACACAGAACTCTGGTATCGTATATGATCCTTATCTTACTTGCCCGAAGGCACCTCCTCCCACTGCACTCCGACCCATTCCTCCACATATCCAACTTCTCCTTCTTGAACATCGTTGGGCTTGCAGTCTTTGCTGCACACTGCCATGATGATAGTGCCCCATTCCATGCCGTCGAGGCTCATCTCATCAGCCTCTAACTCCGTAATCGCGTGTGGGGTCAGCTGAACCTCGAAGACTCTGTCCGCGCCACAGGTCGAACAGCGAGGGAACCCAGCCCCACTCCGTGAGCCTGCTGTCTTGACCTTTGCATTCGAGGAAGGGCCATTCTCCGAGTGTGGACCCAGAAGCTTGCCGATAGCATCGTTGTCGCTGTACAGGACCGGCTTGCCTTTGTACTCATATCGTAGCACCTGCTCTGCATTCTCTCCGATGCGATCTGCAAACTTCTGGAACGTCCTGTCCATGGATGACTCAAACACCTCCTTGTCTTCTTTTCCACCGCCGCTACCGCTTCCTTCATTATCTGTGTCCATCCTCACGTTCGCTGGGATCGAAGGTGTTGAAGGGGCGTCTAATGTCTCGTATTCGGCGTCGAGGTGATAGTGAGGGAATGGCGTAGGGAAGGCTGAGTCTGCTGGCCATGGCTCATATGGACGCGGGGGTTGTTGTTCGGAGGGAGGTGGTGACGAGAGACGAACTTTGGACGCGAACGTCTCGGGGAGGGTCGTAGAGGCTTCGTCTTTCTTCTCTTGGGGCTCGCTGACTTGCACTGCGGGCGTGGGACTCGATACGCCGAAGGGATTGGCGCCTGGTTTGGAGAAGGGGTTTGATGACGCTGCGCCATTCGGGTTGGACGAAAACGGGTTCGAGAAGGGGTTCGCGGATGCCGATGCGCCTGTCCCGTTCTTCACACCGAACAGCGACTCGCCAATCTTGGGCTGCGGCTTCTCTTCCTCCTTGACTTCCTTTTTCTCGGCCCTGGGGGCGTTCGCCTTGTTGTTGACGCCTTTTGCGATGCGCACTCCGCGAATGCCCCTTACACTGCCCTCCTTTCTTCTACACGGCTTGCGCCGACATGTCCAGATGTAAAGTCGCCGCTCGTGGCCAGGAAAGTTGTCGGGAAGATCGCCGTTAAGTTCGAGGAGGAGGCTGAGGTAGCCGTTGCAGACTTTACATTTTGCTAAGGCGCCAGAAGGGGCTGTCTTCTCATCTATCCAGCTCTACTATGATCGTCAGAAAGACGCTCGGCGTGGTTGATGATATGCGTACCGGTGCGCCTCCAATGTGGGAAATCGCGTCGCCCGTTGCTTCCCTCGCTGCATATCCTAGCAGAACATTCGTCTCGGTGTAGTCGCCTCCATCGTCTGAAGAATCACTGTCATAGGGCGCCATTCTGGTTGTTCTTGTGTATATTTCCACAGGTGATTGTTTGGCGGGGTCTAACTTTTTTGAATATGACGCGGGGCTGCTCGGTGGCCAATGCGCCTTTTGTCGCACTGAGCGAATTTGACCAAGCCTGCAACACCAACTCTTCGTCGCTCATCCACACAACCACCATGGGCGCCCCTTTCGACTTCGCGCCTGAGCGGCCGGATCACATGCAGCAGATCCTCGATGGACTGGATCGCTACAACCCAGAGACGACGGGTGTCTTCCAGGACTATGTCATGCAGCAATGCGAGAACCAGACGTACGACTGCTACGCCAACCTCGCCCTGTTGAAGCTGTACGTGTCCCCCCCGACTCTTCCTTCCATGCTACAAGATGAATAAACAACCACAACGTTTCCTATTACCCGAGGGATGGAGCATGAATCACTCCCCCGCTGAAGTTTATTATTAGCTCTATCTGACAGCTTTCTCCTGACTACCATTGTACCTCAAGCATCATCGTTACATCTGCTAACCACGATGCTCCAGCTACCAATTCAACCCACACCTTGCCCGTGACGAGACCATCACCAACATTCTCGTCAAGGCTCTCACCGTCTTCCCCAGCCCCGACTTCTCCCTGGGCCTCTCCCTCCTCCCTCCACACGTCCTCGCTCCTCTTTCATCTTCATTACACAACCCAGCTGCTGGCGACGCGCCGCTATCAGAAGCTGTCCAGAAGCTCAACGAGCTGAGGAACCTGCTCGAGGGTGCCGACTACTCTACCTTCTGGTCCACACTAGACTCCGACGACCTCTACGCCGACTTGATTGCCGATGTCTCAGGTTTCGAGGAGCTGATGCGCGTACGCATCGCTGCAACCGTCAGCCAGGCGGTGCGCGAGGTCGACCGCAGCATTCTCGAGTCGTGGTTGAACCTCTCTGGCAGCGAGTTCGACAACTTCGTCGGAAGCGTTTGCGGGTGGAACATCGATGGTGCCAAGATCAAGGTACCCATCAACAAGGACAACGAGGCTAAGGGCACCGTTGTCCGCGAGAACGTCAAGTTCGATCGTGAGTCTATGAGTACCACAAGCTTTGAGTCGCTGCTAACAAGCCTGTCAGAATTTGCAAGGGTCATCAAGAGGGCATACGAACAGCCCGCATGAGCGACACGATTATAGTATGACGACATGAGGCTACGGTTTGCACGGTCGGCGTTTGAGGCGGACATTACAACTGCATCAGTATGCGACAGAAGCGTACCAGCTGGCCTTCGACAACCGCACAGGTTGATTTCGATAGCTCGCTATATACCCCAAAAGTACGCCGCTATGAGCAGGGCCCAGGAGCATGAAATCTCCATGGGCTAACAAAGATCCAATCACATAAATCCGACAAAGTTCAGACAAAGTTCACTGTTTCTCCTTTCCTTCTTTCGCAATCTAGATCTCCTTTCCGTTTCGCTTCTAACAACCCAGTCCCTGTCAGAAAACGGTGGATGACGGTCCCATAGGCTCGGAGAATCCTGACCTAAGCTTCTCACACTCGCCAATAATCAGCCGCATGTCTATCATTCGTTATTAAATGTCCGACATCTGGAGCAACTTCTGGCTTGTAACATGGCGCGACAGTCGAATTGAATCGTACTGCGATGGGGAGTGGTGCCAAGTCGATGCGCAACGGCCCCGTGAATTTCGCTTATGCGTACGCCACCTTTGCCTCTTACCAACCGTCCGACCCTGTCAACAACAACACCAAGGACAGCTTCTACGTGTTTACCATTGCGCATTCCAGTCGATAACAATGTGGCGCGGCGGGTTAGCTCCTTTCGATCAGGTTTTGACCCTGACAGCTGAAGCTTGTTCGACATGATCACAGCCTGGAGTGTGCTTTTTGCGTTGAACTATGCAACGCGAGCCTGTGATTGTATATGGTTATGGTAGGGGTCGATGTCCTTTGCGGAATTCCTTACCTTCACTTTCACCTTCACCTTGGTCGGTTACGCTTCGAGAGAACCGGTGTCCACATTCCTCCAGTATCTACCAGTAACATCGCGAGATCACATGCCCATCCACGTCACACACAACATACACGAACTCTCCACATCACCTTCCAAAGACCGAACCTACTGACTTGGAACAATTCAAGTCAGAGTGCACTGGTAGCAACCTCTAGCTCACGTCACACGCGGCTTCTCGTCAGGTCTCACTCGTGATCGCCTCGGCTCAGCTGCTTCAGCTACCTGCAGCTTACACGGAGCTGAACATTCCATCAGTTTGGATCACATTCAAAAAGCGACCTAAGTCTGCAAAATCGCCCAGTTGTGCGACCATACCGAACATCGATAATACGTCATCATGCCTCTCCATGGATTCGTACTCTTTATTGTGTGCGCCATTCTCACCTTCGCGACCGCGCAAGCCAGTCCACTATCGTCACTGCAGCAAGCGCCTTCTGTCAAGCGCTGCACGAATGCCGTTGTCAATCCCTCATTCGAGATCCCTGTGCTGTCTCCGTGGATGGATATGGTGACTGGTTCGTGGTACTCGCGCGGGATATCCACCTCCCCTACAGGCGGACACTCCGGCAGTAATCTCTACGCCGCGACATCGAATAGCTCAGCGGTCCAAGCTACACTCACGTTATCGCAATCCTACATTGATCTTCCTGTCGGTGCGACGGTCGATTGCTACGCATGGGTTACCGGAAGGAGACCGAATGGGCAAACGCGCGTTGAGATCTTCCTCGATCAAGTCAGCTGTGGAGAAGCAGTTCATATGGGGGCTGGAAAAGAAGGCTGGACGAAGGTTGGAGGAAAAGTTCAAGTGCAAGACGTACCTGGAGGCGTTGGTCATTCGGTTGCCATCAGTGTGCAGGGCGATGGCGTTGAAGATGAGGAAGGCTGGAGAGTGGCTGTTGACGATGTTGGTGTGATGGTCGGATGCTAGACGAGCGGAAATGAGTGGCATGAATCAAGTGATCAGGTCAGGTTGGGTGGAGAGAAACCAGATCAGCTGGAGATTGTCCAAGGGCTAAGATGAATAAAAGTGTCCATCAAAGAGCAGCCACTGCCGAGTGAACTTGAACTATCAGAGACGAGGAGAAAGACACTGAGCTATGATGTCGACAAAGGCAAGATCGGGTGTCTTACTAAAAGACTTCGCGCTAGCGGTCGGATTTGGCAGCTGCAGTACTCTACCTAGAAGCATTAACTAACCCCCGATCGTCGATCAACCGCGATTTCCAAACACTTCAATCACTCCGGTTCCTTCAGTCCAATCTCCGCCGCCTTCCGGTCGCAGAACTCGGCCATGTCCACATCCTTGATACTCAGTCCCTCGGGCTTATGCGTAGTCCACTCAATCTCAACCCTATTATACAAATTCGACCAACTCGGATGATGCTTCCTGACCTTGCACTCATCCGCAACGAGCGACATGAACCGCCAAGCCTTTGCGAAACTGGTAAATGTGAAGGTGCGCGTGATACTCTTCCTCGCAGTGTTGATTTGCCATGCAGGAGAGAGGTTGGACACGCGTTCGGGTAAGCCAGTGGGTTGGTTGGCAGCGTAGATCATGTCATATGCTGCATCTTGTTTCGGCTGCGCTGCCGGACTAGATGACGGACGAGAGCCAGTGGATAGTGACCGGAACCCCGTCGTAGTGCTTGCGTATCCCGCATAAGGTCGGGAGGTAGCTTGTTGCGGCCAGATTTGCGTCTTGCAGCGGGTCAGCAAAGACGTTTTGGTGCGACAGTGATGCTGGCACAACGCGATGTACGATGGGCTGTGATTCGATGGTTAGATGGGTTTTAGTTCTGAGTCATCAAGGCAGGTGCGAGGGGCTTTGGTCAGACGAGGGAGTGGCTTGTTTGTTGGTCTTGGAGTCTTGGGGAGACTAGTCGTTGGACTTACGGGAGAGCCCGAGCGAGATTTTGGAGCCTTGTCATGATGTAGATGGAGTTTGGTGGTGATGAGGGGTTCAAGTGCAAGCAAGCGTGGGTGGATGACGGCTAGTTTTTTCTTCCGAAAGAGTATAGGAGCAATTTACCAGACTGTACCCAGAAGAGAAGAATGATTAGTTGTAAGTTGCACAACAGATGCAAAAGCGATGCATAGTGAGGAGCGGAGTTGGAGTGAGAACTAGCTACTACGATACGCCTTGCAAACGCGCATGGACCAAGGGTCTCGAAGATGACGGAGTACCCAAACGGCCATGTATCTAATCAAGCTTTTGAGGAAGACAATGAGAGTTGTGTAATGACAAGACTCGTGCATGAAACTAGATGGGATGAGATGAGTATCACAAGATTCGCCTTGACAGCCATCGGCTGATGCTGCACATGCGCTTAGATGGACAGATGGGAATAGCAACGGCTGATCCGCGCGGCAAGTCATCAGCGTGGAGACATTGAAGGAAGGCGTACTGAAGCAGCGATTAACCTATCTCAGAGCGCAACAAAGACTCCATTCGGTCCTTACGGGAGCTTCGGATCTGGAGACACATACATCCGATATACACTCTGTAATCAAACGCGAGAGACTAGCCCGTAGAGGATTAAGGTGTGTTTGACGGGTACCAGAGGATCGGGGTCGGGGAATTGGTCAGCATCAGCGCAAAAAGCAGGTCGCTGGTGGGATGCGGTAGGCAGGTCGTCGGATGGCAGCCGAAGCCAGACAGCGAAGGGCGACAGGGCGCTGATTTGCGCAGCGTGAGATGGGGCGAGTGGTGATGGCATGAGGGGAGCGTGTGCCATGGATTGCATTGTCATGCTGCTTGAGCGTTCCCGAGGCCGACCTTGCCGCCCTGCTCTGTATATAGCGCGCATCGCCCTCTTCTTAGTCAAAGCTGCGTAATCCACTCGACCAACTGCATCGTCACGATACAGGTGAGCTGCCCCAGCGTCCTACAACCCGAGACGCGCACCCAAAATGCCGTCGCAACACTGCGCGCCTGTCTTGGCGCTGGCGAGCGCTGAAGCTGACTCTCACAGCACGCGCGCGCTCTTTTCACGCACGGCAGCCTGCCCTCTCGCACCACCACCTTGTCGCGACGTCACCACCGCCGCCGGACCGCGCCCGAGGACCGCTGCTGCCACCCCGTCTGCTGCCGCCGCAATTCCCACGCTGCTGTCTAATCAACGCCACAACACCCTCGCTGCGGTGCTCCCGTGCGACGCGCCTTGAATGAGCCAAACTCTGGATCCTGCGATCCAAGCTAGCACTGGCTATAACATGCAGGCATCTGCCGCTCAGGTAAGCGGCGCTGACTATTCAGGCCCGTTGCGCTGCTGACACGCCCGTTCAGGATCAATCCAAGCCGACCATAGAGATGAGTTAGTGCCCCGCGCATCCCTACCCTCCTGCCGATTACTAACACGTATCGTCGCGCAGGCTTAAGAGAACATCTGCTCGCTGCTGGCGCTGGACAGCCCGGCGTGCAGCCTCTCCCTCAGCATTCCCCCCACGCCCAGCATCCCCAGCACCCGCACACTGCTGGCCCACCACACGCCATCGACCCGGCAATTGGGGGCTCCGCCTACGACATGAGCGCCGGCGGCCCCGACGATGGGAACACGAGCGAGGGTCGCTCCAAGGGACGGAGAGAGCTGTCGACATCTAAGCGTGCCGCACAGAATCGCGCTGCCCAGGTACATGCAACGCGCGCATTCCAATGGCACAAGCTAACACCACCAGCGCGCATTCCGCCAGCGTAAGGAAGAGTACATTAAGCAGCTGAAAGACCAGGTCAAGGAGTTCGAGCAGCTATGCGAGCTGTACAAGACACTCCAAACCGAAAACTACCAATTGCGCGATTACATCATCAATCTGCAATCGCGACTACTCGAAACCCAGGGCGAGATACCACCTGCGCCGGCTGGTGTAGATCTCAACCGGCCCCACGAACAGCCAAACATGCACCAACAACCGAACCCACCACAGCCGCCCCAACAGCCCGAGCAACCACAGCAGGGCTCGAACAACAACAATGGAGGACTCTCGGAGCGCCAAATCGGCGAGCTGCAAATGGCAGCGCAAGCAGCAGCAGCCGCCCAACACGGCGCATCAGGCAACAAGCACACCAGCTCTGAAGGTTCGTACGACTACGCCGAGAAGCGCCAAAAGGTCGACGAGCCACCGCAAGGTCAGCAGCACCCTTCGCCGTCCTCTTTCTACCCCAATCCAGACGCTTATTGAAGATGAAGAAGCAGCCGGTCCGATCCATGGCTTACCAGCATAGTAGGCTCAGGTTCCTCCGCCGCAGATTACGATGCTTTCGTCAACGAACTCCAGCAATCATCCAGCAAGCAGACCGCATAGGCACACCAATACTCACATACCCCCGTCGCGTCTGCTCATCTCGTCCTCCTCACCTCTTATCGCTATTTTAATTCGCTTCTCAGCCATCCTTTTCTAGCCTCGCTTTATGATGTAATGCATAGGCCCTGAAGCCTGTCTTTTCTTCGCTCGGGCCGGCGGTGTTATTCTGTGCTGGGCGTATGGAGTTTGTGTGTCATTGACACACTTACCACGTTTTTATTCCAACGCAGTGTATGGGTCAGGGTAGACTGGACCGTATTTGTAGCCTCCCCCGACAGGGCTCTGTGCTGCGCTGTGCTGTGCTGTTTTTAGGGGAATACCAACGTTTTCGGTGGCTTCGAGCTGCTTTCACCCTTATATCTTTGCGCGGTTTGAGTGACACCTTCGGTTTTGCCTGCAATGAGTATTGTTGCGCGTGTCGTCGCTGAGTCTGCTCGGGTTTGTACGGTACGATGTGGCGAATTGCGTTCAGTAATCCATTGCGGCCGAGTAAATCACCGAGCGGATGAGGGCATTGAGACGACACCTCTTGATCCAGTTCTGGGACTGCAAGCAAAACGCTCCTTCCCTCGAGCTGGAAATTCACTACAATCACTCATCACATGCGGAATTCTTGGGAGACTCATAGTGTGTAACTCTATAGATTACAATTTGGTACATTAAACGATTGGTATCATACTCCATATCATGCCCATCCGTGCATTTATCGCATAACAAAAAGGGACCTGATCAAACTGGCCAAAGGAAGAGAAAGCTCTAGCTGACATTTAGAAATGGGGCGTGTTAAGCGCCATAACCATAAGAAGACCGGAGATAAGACCAGCACCGGGCAGGGTGATAATCCATCCGGAGAAGATGAAGCCGACCTGCTTCCAGTTGACAGCCTTGAGATCAAAGTTGCAGAGCGCAACGCCAATGGTGGCACCAGTGAGACATTGCGTGGTGGAGACGGGGAGAGCGAGACGCGAAGCAAGGAGCACGGTGATGGCGGCGCCGAGCTCCATGCTGAAACCACGGGTGGGCGAGACTTGGGTGATCTTGTTGCCGAGCGCGCGCACAATGTGGTAGCCGTAGAACCAGAAACCGATACCGAGGAGGAGACCGGCGACGACGAGGATCCAGATGGGGGTGTCGGCTTCCTTGGTTACGACACCAGTGGTATAGGTGTTGTAGGAACCGACCCATGGGCCGACAGCGTTGGCAACTGCGAAGGGGGATTAGCATGTGTGTAGAAGTGAGGAGTTCAGAAATTATAGCTCACCATCGTTGGAACCATGGGCAATGGACATCATCATGGCGGAGGCAACTTGGGCGTAGGTCCAGAGATGCTCGACGCGGTTGTCGTAGACAATAGCGCGGGAGTGGACATCGGCGAGATCCTTCTGGGTAACGACATCGCGGGAGACACCCTGGAGAAGGATAAACTTGGTCCAGTTGGCGATCTTCTTGGGAGAGTAGAAGGGAAGGTGCTCGACGGGCTTCAACCAGCGCTCCTCAGGCTCAGGGGTGGCGGGGACAATGTGAGCAACGGCGCCATCGCGGGGAAGAGGACGGGAGAGACCGCGGCCACCCTCGACGTCAATGTTGTCGCTGTCAGAAGACTTGTTGTCGAGGGAGGTGGAGTGGCCAACAGCCTTCTCGCCCTTGAGTCCGTCGTTCTCTTGGATCGGGACAGGGGCAGCCTTCGCGTAGTAATCGGTAACGACCTGGTCGCCCTTGCCGGGGAAGTAGATGGGAGGGTTCTCGCGGTACAGAAGGGGACCGAGAGGAATGTGCCACGCCCTCAGTCTGGTGTCGCCCTTGACAAGGCGGCGGGTGAAGTAAGGGATGAAGAAGATGTAAGCGATGGCAAGCATGCCGAAGAAGACACCGAGAATGATACCGCAGGCCTTGCCAGCGCCCATCTCCTCGAGAGACTCGCCGTTTGGTAGCTCGTCAATGATAAAGAGGGCGAGGACACCAGCGGTGAAAGCCAGGTAGAAAGGAACCAGGCGCATAGCCCACTTGAAGGGGTCCTTGCGATTGTGGACACCGAACTTGATGGTCAAGAAGAGGACGGCAGCGAAGGCGGCGGACAGGAATGGCGCAATGACCCATGAGGCGGCGATCTGGGAGATGGATCCCTTTTTCCAGCCCCAACTGAGAGGAGATTGAGCAGCAATACCGGCACCAGCGAGAGCACCAACGACGGTCTGGGTGGTCGAGACGGGCATACCAGCGATGGTAGCGACAGTAAGGAAGACGGCGGATCCGACCTCAGCACAACCCATGGCGAGCATGAGGGTACCGGGGACAGGCTTGAAGGTGTCGAGGGCGAAGATACCGCTCTTGATGGTTCCAGTGACTCGGGATCCGAGAGCGACAGCACCGAGGAACTCAGTGAAGCAGGCCAGAATACCAGCCTGCCACATCTTCAAGGTCCTCGCAGCCACGGACGTGGCGTAGGAGTTGGCGACATCGTTGGCACCGTTGGAGGCAGACGAGGCGACAAAGGCGATGGTGGTGATCGCTAGGATCCAGTCGTACTTCTTCAAGGCGGGAGCCATTGTGGGTGAAGAGTGGCGAGCAGTTGCGCCGGTTGACTGAAAAGGTGAGGTGTTGTGAGGTGTCCTGACTGTTTGGTTGAACGAGTGCAGGGGAGCTTAAGTACACAGCATACAAACGGAGGCGTGGGATCTTGGCGGCGCAGATGACATTTCACTGCAAGTGGACTTTTGTGGACGTCAGACGGTGTTGCCTGCCTGTTCGAGGCGCGGTGGATCATCGAAGCCACAATATCATGCTATTCGGCTCTGGCCGTGGTCCAAATGCCCAACAGCACCTATTTTCTGGACCCTCAGCGTCGCTCCGGGGTGAGCGTTCGGGTGCACGAGACATGTGATTGGTCTACGGAACCCCCAGGGCTCGATCCACCCGCATGGCATGTTGGTGTCGCGTTAAGTCTCCACTGTGTCTTGTCGCGGGTCTTCGCCATCGCCTTGGTGTAACCAAGTCAAGGTGAACGAACGAGCGTTCGACGCTGTACCACGTTCCCTTGGCGCCCAGTCCGCCCAGCCCCACGCCAAGCTGGTCCTCCGTCCTGCGAAATCTCTGATAACCCCAGATCGCTCTCTCCACCGCGAGCGCCGCTAATTCGGCATCCAATCACATTACGCCGTTTTACCTCGTGGTAGAACCACGCCCTCACAGCGAGCTACAAGATTGCGGATGGCAGAGCGTGGTATCGGTATTCACGAACTACGGTGCCGCATAACCGCGTTCCCGTCCGCCCAAGTAAGCCTTGCAAGGATTGCCGAGGCAACCTTCGTCGAGCTTCGGTGGTTGCCATGTCTTGAGGCAAAGCCTTGACAGCCAGTCCAAGCCTTCCATTGAAGACATGTGCCCTGTCGTCTAGCAATGCCCGTCTGGACATGCAAAGAAATAAGGCATTCGGGCTGACCGAGTGGGTGTCATAACTTCGCGAGGAGATGATGATCGAATATGATCAGGGTCTACCGAAAAAGAACTGCGAGCTGAAGGCTAACGGTGACATACACACGCGCCTGGTACATGGGACCGTGTATGACGATGGTCGGATAGGCGCCGTGTTAGGTAAGCCACATATAGGCGCAATCGGTCCGTCGACCTGTCTCCCTCTCGCGTCTATTTTCAGTCACTTCACTTCCGTACATTCGCGGACTGCATGGTATAATCTTGTATTGTTATTGGTTTCGACCACTCGGCGAGCCCCGGTTTGCCAGGGACAAGTTGGACAGTCAGGCATTCTGCAAAAGTCCACTGTTTTCCCATTAATCCATGTCGTCCTTAATCATGCATAGAAGCCCGCGAATTCTCCCTGCATCTTATATCCGCTACCAGTGTCCCAGACCCATGGTACACGAGTTTAGACCCGCTTGTCGCCGTCTGCCGTTACTTGCAGATATCTTAGCCAGCAGGGGTCAGTGAAGTGTCACGAACCAAGACAGTTAGTACGAATGTAACTCGGAGGTGCCACACTTATTAACTGCCTCTGTCACCCCACTGAAGGAATATGATTGTACGTTTTAGAACGGTCCACTTCCCTCTCAGGCTCCCCAGTATACCCACTTCATACAAGGAAAATACCGAATACTCTGGAGCCTTCATTGTCGCCGAGCCTTCCAATTTGCATGTCCTGAAATAGTGTAGTCTGCAAACCTGTTCAGGTTTTTCCTTGTCTGGGGTGCGTCTTTCGTATGCTTCTGCGCTAGACTTCACAATTTGCCCATTCTCGTCCGTCTCCCCACTCCATCCAGCTGTGCAGCTCTTCAACCATCTTAAGATACGGAATTGACCCCCTTGGCAAGCCCAGACACTCCCTGACCAGCCTATCGAACACCTTCTTGAGCTCGACACAGTTGTCCAACGTCAGCTCTGGAATTTGTCGTCTCATCTCGCTCGTCAAGAGTATGAGCGCCAGCACCTTTTCCTTGCCCCGAACCTCGTTGTAATCGCCGAAAGGAATGTGGATAGATTCTCGACAGAGCGCTTCGACTATAGGAACGATGGAAGTAGTGATGGACCTTCCATCTTCCTCGTTGGTCACAGACGTGAGTGGAACGTTGTGAAGCAAAAGATATTGGGTGATGAGCAAGGGAAGTGATCCATTCAGCACCGCGATGAGGTCCTGCATCGTAAGCTGAACGCCTCGGTCAAGCGCCAGTTGTATGATAGCGCGATGACCGTGTGTGGCAGCGATGAGCACAGTGTTGACGTCCGCATCATCTGGATTTACCAAACCTTTGTCGAAGACGTATCGCACAATGTTGATATGACCATATTTGATCGCAAGGCGTAAGCCTGCAGTCAGGGCATTCCAATAGGGCAGATCGGCGATTAGAGGATTCCATCGGTCCATGAGCCATATGAACAAGTCCATATGTCCCCACCTCATGGCATCGGCAAGGTAGTGTGACCGGGACTTCATATGCGCTGGTATCTCAACGCGGCATCTTGGCAAGAAATTAAACAGTGTGACAACGGCCCTCAGTGTTCCGGTCCGAACTGCGAATCTTATTGCGGAAGTGATAGTCTCTGTGAGTGGACCGCAACAGGTGGTACGACCCTGCTGTATCCGAGCGAAACGCCGCTTCGTGAGCTCATTGTTGACTACTATGAGCAGACACTCAAGAACTTCGACATTTCCACTGCAGGCTGCTGCGGTTAAAGGGTTACCAAAGCCAGCAAAGTATTTGGGGAACCAATCAATAACCTCAGCAGATTGCGAAATGTAGTGACGAACAGCTGCGAGACTCCCTACTGTAGCTGCTGCTGCCAGCATGTCATTGACGTTCTCTTGTGAGGAGTTGAGATGGTCCCGTTCCCTTTCCGCTATGCTGCGCGAACCGGGTCTGAAGATTGATGTAAAGACGGAGTCCAACGGCAATGGTTTTATTTCGAACATAGTCCGTGGGGCAACTTCGTTCGTAAGGACTAAACCATGGATAAGTGCCTTCGAATAGTCCTGTCGTAGAACAGAACGATCAGTGCCTGCTGTAGCGAACTCCATGAGCTTATTCGTGACCTTGTGTATGAAACTCGGCAGTCCAGAGGCTATGATATCTGTATCTCCGATGTGATTGAGCAGATAGGTTTCGATGTTGCTCAAAAGGTAGCCCTTAATGTCAGATGGGAGCGTACCCATCGAGTCGGTATCATCATCCTTGTTATAACGCGATATAACGTATAGCTGATGCAGAGGAGGTAGAGGGTTATGAATATCAAGGCTAACAGGGATCGGCTGGCGTTGATGGTACCGATTATGGAAGTCCGCAACAGACGTGTTCGCAAGAAGTTCATTGTCGATGTCGCCGGCAAATGTACCTGTCCCAATTAGCTTCACCGTCCATAACTGTCACGAACATCAATGTGTACGGGACACGGCGCGCAGTCGGATTAGCTCATGGAAGGGCGCTGCACGCGCAAAGGCGGCGACAACCCTCTCGAAGAGCTCCGGTGGCAGATCGAGTAGCTGCATGTTAGTAGCTTGAAGCAAGTCAGAGTGGTGCAGTGTGGAGAGAGGGTGTGAAAGTAGGAGGAGGTAAGTGAGGGTCTTGCCAAGGTGGCTGTAACAGGCAGTGGCGTTGATAAGCGAGGTGAACGAGGAAAGAGCAAACATGCGCGGCTGAGCGCATGAATCAAGTCCACTTAGAACGAAAGAAAAAGGAAGGGACGATAGTCCCGTTGGTATATGTGAACGCTGTGGTGATTGGGTATAGGCTGAGACAAGAGCTTGCCGACGTTGTGTCTCACGGTGAACAACACCGTTGGGTACATGCGAACGGGATGACTACACGCGGACGATGCCAAGCGCAGCCACACTCTCATCAACAATAGATCGTGGACGGCGGATAGTCACTCAGCAACAAACACAAAGCATGTTCACCACGCAATCGCATGAAGCGCAGGACGAGAGACTGAGTGACGTCACACGAATAACATCTCTATACTATGAATATGCTTTATAGTACAAGTCTATCAGATGTGCTCGAAAGCACGGGGTATCAAAGAAAAAAATGAGGTAACGAATAAAACTCTAAATGCTCGCTTGAAAAGACTAAAGGGGGCGTTGATGAAAGTACTGGGACATGAAGACTTCGTTGCACGTGAGCTCTTCAGCTTTGTGTGGTGTACATGTGTATGTGGTCATGCATTTGCGATGTAGTGTCGCGGTAGGGTTGATGCTGCTGAGGCATCAGGTGATGTTGAGGGTGTTGAGGATGTTGAGAATGCTGATGGTGCTGTGGGATGTGATGCTGGGGCTGCTGATGCTGATGAGGGTGACGCATGCCCATTGCGGCAACACTGTAGTCAGGAAGCATCTCTGACGAAGCTTGACTCATCTGGGATGATGGTCTCTGATTCGAAGAGCTGCCTCTTGAGCTGCTTATCCGACTACCTATCTTGTGGAGCGGCTTCGATATCATTTGACCGAACGACGGGCGGTCGTAGTACTGCGACTCTTCGAACTGGGGAGCAGCACCGAAGTAGTTGGGATACAGTGATTCCAGTGGGTTGGGTGTAACCTTGACTTGGTCCATGTACTCCTGTTGGTACAACTGCGTATGCTGCTCGTGATCCATGACTGGCGTGGGGTGTGCATGGGGTGTATGCATTGTGGATGTCGTCATAGCCGGTGGGAGATCAGGAATAGCCGGTTGCGCTACGTCCAGGTAATCTCCAGGGTCCACG
Organism: Alternaria arbusti; assembly: GCF_024043155.1. Taxonomy (NCBI): domain Eukaryota; kingdom Fungi; phylum Ascomycota; class Dothideomycetes; order Pleosporales; family Pleosporaceae; genus Alternaria; species Alternaria arbusti. The sequence continues at coordinate 242,383 of NW_026249943.1, forward strand.
TCCATATAACTGATACGGCGGCTGGCCGTATCCACTGCGGGCGCACCAGGCGTCTGCGGCTCCACAAATGGAGACGAGCCGCAATCATAGTCAGGTACGTGCGCCAACGAACTACTGATGCGCAGCAAAGCTGCGTTGATACTCGCGAGGCGCGCTCGTGAGTGATGAGGGTTCGAGTTTCCGATGAGTATATGCATTCGCTGCTCGCGCGACAGCTTCTCAACATGAGGCACGGAGTCTCTCGAGGGAGTTACGAAGCCGGTGGGTAGCTGCTGATGCACAGGGTCCAGGGGTATATCAGCGCGTAGACTCAAGGCGGTAATCAAAACCTCTTCCCGACTCGGTCGAAGGTCACAGCACTGGAGCTTCTGTCGGAGGATTCGCGAGTTGTCGGGACACCAACTAATCTGCGACCGACTCTCTCGCAATCTCTCGTCCAGGCAACCGATAAGCTCTTTCCATGTGTCGTGGAGAGCTTCCTGTCGTATTAGGTTCCTGATCACATTAGAGTATTTCCACTGGTCCATCGTCGCGCCATTCTTCATGTGCTTCGCGACGTGGTCGCATCGCTCATCCCAACCGATGCTGACTTCTTTACACTTGTCGAACCCGCAACCAAACACTCTTCGCGGCAACAACGTGATGCCAATGTCTGTAAGTGACGGCAGGGGTCGACCGGCATGGTAGCGTTGATGATGCTTGATGAAATCTTTCTGTCGGTCGAAAATGCGGTTGCAACCGTTGACGACACAAGGCCAGTCTTCTCCAGTCTCGTGCATCCTCATCTCGTGTTTCTTCCAGTCAGACTTTGCTTTGAACGTCTTCTGGCTCTTCTGTTCGGCACAATACGTACAGAACATGAATGGCTCGCCTGACTGACTCTGTGACTTGTCATCATCCGGGTTCAGCGATGGGGAAGCAACACTAATGTCGTCTGTCGGTGTGTAGCTCGGTTCAATCTTGAGGTCGAGTGGACTCTCAGTGTCCACCACAGGCATGGAAGCCGGCACCGGACGTGTCGGATCAAGACCAGCTGGGTAGGAACGCGGCTCCGCCCTTCTCATCCTGGAGCGCGATGACGAAGAGGAAGCAATGGAACTTCGCGTATCGCTGCTCCCTGTAGATGAAGAGAATGTCGATGCCATAGAAAGCCGAGACCGCCATGATGACCCCGACGAGGATGTTGTAGATGAACTCGCGGTGCTGGTAGACATGAATGACGAGGCTGTAGAGTTGCGGCCTAGACTTGGTGAGCATGTACACACAAAACAATACACCGAGGAACGTACGCGAATCTATCGCTTGAGAAAACATTCTCTGGATCAAGTGTGGAGGATGCCTCGCCAGCAGGGCCTCAATGTGTCGCATAGACTCCTCCGGTATGTCTAGGTTGTCCTCCATTGTGGCGAGGGGAGAGCCGTATGCTCAGTTCAAATCGCGCAACAGAAGACTACTCCAACATGCCGACCATGAAGACCTTGCGACAACCCAAACGACTGAAAACTAGAACGAACGACAGGCGGAGGTGCAAAAGAGGGTGGGGAAGGGTATCCAGGTGTCGCGGTAAGACTAGGGGCCAAGGAGTGGATAATCGTGTATCCGAGCAGGCATCAGCTGCTGTTGGTGCGACAGTTGATATACAAGTGGGATCACCTCACGCAAAGGTGCAGCGGGGGATGCGGAAATGGCACGCTTCTAGAAGGCGTATGGAAGGATTGTAGAAGAAGCTAATTGAGGGCTGCTCGCGGGGGCGCTCGTGCGCAACATCGACATGACCCCTGCCCTGGTTTGGCCTCAAAGCTGGGGCAAGGCTGAGGCTACGACAGGCATGCCAATATGTAGCGTGTTTGAGGTGGCCGCAAGGAACCGTAGTAGGGGCTGGGAGAGCACGAGGGCAAGCGACGAGAATGAAAGAGATAGTGTGCGCATCGACTGCTCAAGTCTCTTTCAGCGCCGTCTGAAGGCAGTTTTCGAGCCGGGTCGAGACGTGGCCGGACAAGGTGGCTGCGCGAGGCGATGATTCGCACAGACATGGTGTGCAGCAACACGCACCTATCGCAGAAACGCAACAGGCCATCCGCAACGAATCCATCCGAACACTAGGCCCTGTAAGGGGCATGCAGCGCGCGGTACCTGGATGACGCACCGCTGGTAACTTCTCGAAGTGTGCTGGTGCCGTGATGAGTGACATTTTTGGTGGGACCTGACAGGATTCATTCCTGCACGCCGAACTTCGGCATCACGCCTTCGCTTAACGCAGACGCAGCTATCGCAGCTCGACAGCCGGTCGGGCGTTGGACGAGGTAGCACGGCGGCCATTGTACATTGAGGAAGGACTCCCTCACAGCGCGCACACGTCAATCAGCACTCGAATGCCCTTCCCACGACGACTTACTTGAGACGCGGTGGCTGACAGAATGGAGTGCTGACGGCAGGAGCACGTACCCCATGCATAAACGATAGCAGCGAATGAACGCTTTGGGACTGTGATTGTAACAATTGGGCTGCCGCACTGCAGTCCGTCATCGCTGAGGATGCCCTTGTAGCTCGAGGTCATCGCGTAACCACGCGCGATCCAAGGAAATATCGACTAGTGTAGGGTAATGTAAGGAGACGGGACTCTGCCATAACGGGCAGGAATTGGCCGGATAAATTGCAGTAGTTCGAGATAACAGCCTTAGCTAGAGCGTTTGGTTGCTTGGTATGTGAATTCGGACGGAGCGTTAATCACGAAGACGTACTGTAATTAACTCCATCGCGCCTCTTCCATGTCGTCGTGAGCGCGTATCCACAATGGCGTGTCCCTGGAAAGCGACGGCGTCGTTCGGGACCCGAACCGCCGCGGCACTCTCGAGGACGTCCAGACCGCGAACGGTTTGCTCAAAACGACGAGCAAAGTTTGGGTGAGAGTCAGGAGCGGTTGAACCTTGGATGCGGCGCGAGGTGGTTGGCGCGACGCCCGGTCAACGTTGAATTCTACGTCACGTGGCGCGTGCGCGCAGTTCACACGGTACTTGCGCAGGCACGTTAAGAAGCACCATGACCCGAACGTACGGCGTAGTTCAACTCTGACAACATTGGTGTTACATCGCTCTGGGGCCCCATCCATCCGGCCCACATACTACTACTTATCGCTTGAACTCTGGTCCTCAGAAACTGCAAACGATATTGCTAGGGATTGTCTGTGAAACCTTCAAAGCGCGCGGTAGTTGGAACGACTATTCAATTCTGTTGACACGCGGCATGGTTTCCGCACTCTGCGAATGAAATATGGAAGTACAGAGATAGCCAGCTCATACAAAGTGTCCATCGCAGTCAAAGTTGCCCTCCGTCTTGAAATTGCATGAACTCTCTTCTCCGCCGCCAGTGATACGAACGTTGTCGATCTTGATGTCGCTACAGCTTCCTTCACCGCAAAGGATATAGTAGTTCTTTCCTTCCTCTGTTGCCGTGCCAAAGATGTTCTTCATGGTGATGTTTTGGATGATGACACCGTTCGTGGGGTTGCCAGTTGGCCCGCCGTTTAGGTAATCTTGCTGGATGTCGATTCCGTAGATGGAGATGTTTTCAACGCGAATGTTCTCGTAGTGGATGTTGGAAATGAAACCGGTGGTGTTGGAATTCGACTTGATGCGGGCTCCGTTCTCGGCGTTAAGAACCACGGAGTTTGTGAATGAGATGTTTGTTACGTTGTTGTCTGAATAGATGTGGTTAGTAAGGCATGATTACTGTATGGACGGATGGTGGGATGGCATACTTGACTTTCCACCCACAGATCCGATGGAGAGACCGTGGCTGCCGTTGCAGTACATGTTGCTGACGTGGATGTTATCTCCACTGGTGACAGCTACGCAATCATCCTGGTTGATAACGACACTGTCGCGGACCTTGGTGTGATTGGTGCTACTCAGACCAAATCCATCGCTGTTGTGTGCTGCAGGAAGGCCGTTGGAGCGGTTGTTGGGCGCGTATCCGTCGCTGTTGTCCAGCGTAATGTGGTGGACATCTAGACCAGCGCTGTTGCTGATACTGAAGCAGTGCACCGGATAGTTCTTGATGTAGATGTCGTGTACTGAACTCTTTCCAAGCACCTTCACCTCAATGAAGTGGTTTGGCTTGGTAACGCCTCCGTTGCTACCAAGGCCATCCCACCAAGCCTGACCATTGCCATCAAGTACTGCGTCTTCTTCGGCAGTGATCTCAACATTGGTACCTGCCACCTTGATGAAGGCATAGTTCGCATCGGCGTACTCCCAGAAGGTTCTTCCTTTGAATGTGACCTTGGTTCCAGTCTTCAGCTTCGAAAGATCGATGCTTGAGTTTCCAGGGACGGTGATGCCATCAAGGGTTATGCAAGTACAAGCTGCGACTGCAGCCGGGATATCGGCGTACTTCGTCACGTAGCAGGCATCGGTCCCAGTTGCAGAAGGTGAAGGTACGGCAGATACAGTTCCCGCAGTGGCAAGAGCCAATGATGATGCAGCTGTAAGTTCGTCAGTACAGAAATGGTCTAAGCTGCAAAGTGCTATTAGTACCGTGGAATCGCATGCTGAAGGTTTGAATCTGACGTGAGCGTTAGGTGAAGATGAGTATACGGGATATCGACGACGCTATATAAACGTATGCAGGGCCTTGGGGTCCCCAGATAATCTGTTGAAGAGCCACCTGCATATTACCGACTAGTCGCCACATAATCTTGCGCTCGGCCGCTGTAGTGGTAGAAAAACTGCAGCCTCGTCATTTCCGACCCCAAAGCACAAGCACTTCAAGCACCAAAGCCAAGTCCAGACGATGCTTGACAGCAGTGCTATGCGAAAAGAGGCATTTGACCCACAAATCGGCATCCGGAAGCGTGCTATCATGGGGAACGGCTCGGAAGAACAGGGGGTACGGCTGGCCGGTCAGTGGCAAAAGGTCTAAATCGTGTTCTGTTTGGCCGATTATTGCAGATGTACAACGTGAAACATTCATCCGGAATGCCACCATGGCCGTAGTGCAAATGCGGAGCGACTGTGCGGAAAAAATGGGTTCCGTCCAACGGCGCGGCTACTTGGAAGCGTAGATGACGGGATGAGTGATCACGGAAATGATGGAGGTCAACGGCATCTGCGGATGCTATACTAATCCACGAGCTTACGCGCAACCAACGAAGAGTGTTAAGATGATTGCATCTTCGAACACGAAGAAGCGCCGGTATACAAACAAATATTGGGTTGTACCTGCAATGACGGCTGAGCTGCTAGAGCAAGCATGCGCGTTGAAAAGTGATCAGGGAAAGGGCTAGGTGACTAGCGGCTTGGCACATAGATCGATACGTGCCCAACCTTGTAGCTCCTCATCTTCTAGGCCCAGTGAGCCCTCACATGAACACACCGCTCACATCATCTCCAGATTTAGTATTTGAACAGCGAAAAACGGAAAGGGGTGTTGAAAGAGATTCTATGAATACCGCGCCGCCTCACATCGACATGAGGAAGACTTCCACGCCGAAGAGGTAAGAACACCAGGTTGAAACAGATGTTTAGTCATCTACGTCTTCAGAGTCAAGCTCCATGGCTGCGATCAGTCCCACGAAATCCAGCGCCGCGCAAAGGTCACATAGGTGTATCTTCACATCATTTCGCAATCCTCGGACCGAAGTCCACGGCGCACATGTAACTCATGATGATCTCTTCCGAAGGCGATCGCGCAAAAAGATGGCAAGCCAAGCAAACGACACAACATGATAGATGTCAAACCACATTGTGCCAAACCACATTTTGGACTTTTGGAGAAGCTGGGAGGTCATTGAATTGAATACCCATAGTGGTGAGCGAAAGTCACTTCATTTACACATGGACGCCAGTACACATCTGAACGTCTCTTTGCAAAATGGCAATGGCTATCCCCTTCTGGCGATCAAAGCTTCTTGGTCTCACCGAACGGGCTCAGAGACGCATCACCTCCTTACACCTGACTTTTCGTCAAATATCCTTCGAAGCTTCCTCTCCCACGTCGATGGAAGTGTGGAGATTCACCCGCTCCATCGACATAGCTCATGATTCGCATCGCGCTTGTTTTTGATACCTCCAGGTTCGTTTCCAGAGAGATTTGGGATCAGCATGACCCCAGCATCTCTGGATCCCGAGGGACATGAGGACAGGCGGACGCGAAGATCCGATCGAACGCGAATTTGTCGATTTCGCTCGAGCATGAACCGGAGTAGCTCCAGCAGACCTGAGCACCGGCATGGTATTTTTGTTCATCAATATCGCAAAGCTCAGAGGATGACTGCCGCTAACGGTACAACAACCTATTCGCAATCAGCTACCAATCTTAGAAATCACTACAAGGAAACTTACCAAGCCGACCAAACTCATACCCATCCCCACATCCTCGATCCTCGCCGCACCACCAGTCGAAGCCGGCACCGTCATTCCTGTCGTAGGAGTCGCAGTTGGTTGAGTCATAGTTGACTTCGAAGCAGCAAGAGAAGCCGCCACCTGTGCGGGCGACAAAGTCTTCGCTGGATTTCCATACGGCCTAGACGCGACTTTCGAAGCGGTATCGTCATCAGGTAGGGGCACATCAGGCACTTCAAAGCCTCCAGTCGGTTTAGGTGCTTGGAAGCCTCCAGTCATTTCAGGTGCGTCAAAGCCTGGTGTCGCTTCAGAGTCTGGTCGGTCGGCTGGCCTGTATGGGTTGGGTGCTGCTGGTGCGGGTGCGATGGGTTCGATGATTTGGGGTTTTGGTGGGTTGGGGATGCGGGGTGGGGGGATGAATGCTGCTGAGGATGTTGCGATGAAGAGGGTGTATAGAAGGGTGTGTGGTAGCATTATGATAGATTTAGAAAGACTTGAGTTTGGATGTGATAGACGGTGTGTTGAAGCAACGAGACTAGATGGAAGAGGGATGCGCATCGCGAAATATCTACACGTTGTATATAGGCGTCCATGATGTCGGTGGGTTTCAAGGCGCCCTGACTATATGGGCAGTGTTGTGCTAGCCGCCTATTGTTGTTGCGGCGCAGCGAAAATCAAGGGCGGAAAATACGCCCTGCAGCCCCGCGATTCGGGCGATGCACGCCATGGCTTAATCCGTAATTTCAAAGGTTGGGGGCCAAAACACCACCCTCCAAAACTTGAAAATGACGTGGACTGAGGAATGATGTGAGTAATCAAGAGTTTTACTCTTAAACCGAACAGAGAGGAGATGTGCGCAACACTGCCCCCTCTGAAATCTTTCTCTGAAACGCCATCGCTATGCAAACACAATAGTAATAATACACCAACAACCCACCGCTTCAGTCACATGTTCAAACGACACATGATCTTGATCATCGTACGTTGCCGTATTAATAGATCAAAATGAGATGATCCATCAACACAGCAACGTACGATGATCAAGATCATGTGTGTTCAAACGAACCGACCAACCACATCTCCTTCCTCTCACGATCATCGATAAACCTCGTCAAACGGCCTGGTATCCCGGAAACAACTCTCCCACACCTCATTCACTACTTTCCCAGCATGCTCTTGATCCTTTATGCCCGGCCTCGCCATCATACTCAGCGTCGCCCTCCTCCTAACACAAGACTGTAATTGTTCCATGATATTCCATTGATTCCTCGTGAAGAACTCTCTCGAGAAACGGCATTCGCCGCTGAGTGTAGATGCGCGAATCTCTAGACAAGCCTGGTGGCGCAGGTTCTCAGGTTCGACTTTAAACTTTAGATGGTCCCACGCGTGAACCATCTCATGCGCCATGGTATCTTCCTGATGCCCGCGATTCCGGAACTTGTTTGCGCAGAGCAGGATGCCGTGGTCGAGGGAGAAACCGCCGGATTGCTCGTTTGAGCACATGCGACAGAGTATATTGTCTTTGTTCAGGTCGCCGCCTAGTTTGTACACTTCGTCCGACATGAAGCGTATGATGGGACTGTATTTCAAGAGGTATTCCTTGTTGGACTCGCAGCGCTTGCATATCGAGTCGGCTTTTATCTTGTCCATTTCGTTGAAGTAGCCTTTTTCTAGTTCGATGTCGCGGGAGCCTGTCATGCGGCCGAGCATTATGTTGAAGGTGCTGCTCCATGTGTAGTATACGGGGTCGATTTTTTGGGGCGGCGGTTGGGCCATTGCGGAAAGGGATGCGCCGTCAGGCGCTGTCTCGGGGTTTGCCATCGTGATAGGGCGTGGAGTGACGTTCGAGTTTGATTACGGGGTGATCAAGTGTTGGGCGCGCAGGTGTCGCGTGGCGTATAGATGTTTGGTGTAGGGCGTGGCATGTTCCTGATTCCCGTCAGCCGTCGCGAAAAGTTTAGGTGGAGATGGAGATGCAGCTGGTAGCGCGGGGAGCCAATCGGAGGGAAGACGTCACCGCGTACAAGGGAAGCCGAAGATCGCTTGCGAGGAAACTTGGGCAGCTTACAGTCATCCATTGCGCGACAACACACGAGCTGCGTGTTCATATAGTACACGACGTGTTGTACATATCTCACCGTCTCCTTCTGTCCAAGATTGTAGCCATCGTCACCTTAAGCCCCTCGTCACTCCCCCGTCGCAATGGCCGTCCACATGCGCAAGCAGCCCGGCCAGCTCACCGTGGTAATAAAACTCGGTAAATACACAACCGTACATATGCCACATCGACAAGAAGAGAGCACCTAACCAACATACCCAGGAACCTCATCCATAGTCGACGAGAAAACCCACCAACCCCTCCTCTCCATCCTCTCCCTCATCGTCGAGACAGCATGCAGTCTGCGCGCCGCCGGCCACCGCGTCGTAATCGTGTCTTCGGGCGCCATTGGTGTCGGTCTACGGCGCATGAACCTTCCACGTCGTCCAAAACACCTCCCACAAGTTCAAGCGCTCGCTGCTATCGGACAGAGTAGACTGATGTCTCTATGGGACCAGCTGTTTGGCCATTTGGAGCAGCCGATTGCTCAGATCCTGTTGACACGTAATGATATTGCGGACCGGACGCAGTATCAGAATGCGCAGAACACATTTATTGAGCTGCTGAGCATGGGTGTCATTCCGATTGTGAATGAGAACGATACTTTGGCGGTTACTGAGATCAAGTTTGGTGACAACGATACGCTGAGCGCCATTACATCGGCCATGGTCCAGGCGGATTATCTCTTCCTCATGACGGATGTGGATTGCCTGTATGACAAGAATCCTCGTACAAATCCAGATGCCAAGTCCATACCTGTCGTAGAAGACATTGCGGAGCTGGCAGCAGACGTCAGTTCAGCAGGCAGTTCACTGGGAACAGGCGGTATGAGCACAAAGATCGTGGCCGCAAGACTAGCAACGAGTGCAGGTGTCACAACAGTCATCACAAAGAGCAGTAAACCAGGCAACATCTCCGGCATCATCGCGCACGCCGAGAAGCAAAGAAAGTCGCGGATGTCAAGTCGAAACTCCGTCACCAACTTCCAAGACGAAGGCGCACCACTTGCACAAGCAGCATCTCAAGACTCCAACCACGACCTCTCAACATCCACATCCACACTAGACAACCAACAACTCACCGGCCTCTCCTCGCCCAAACCAGAAGAGCCCGTCCCCCTCCACACCCGTTTCCTACCCATATCCAACCCCATCCGGGACCGCTACTTCTGGATTCTCCACGGTCTTGCACCCCACGGCACAATCTACATCGACCAAGGCGCGTGGGCAGCCCTAAGCGACAAAGCGGGTCTCCTCCCCGTGGGAATCGTAGAAGTAGACGGCCACTTCGCCCAACAAGAAGCCGTACGCATTGTAGTCGTCAAACGCCTCTCCAACCCATCTCACTCCCCCAAACCGACGACTCAAACACCACCAACGCCCCAGCCGCCCAATACACCCGGCGCCCTAGCCCACGGTGTCCACGCCCCAATTCCTATCCGAACACCACTCACGCACTCGTCTTCGTCATCGTACTCGATGTCCTCTTCCCAGACACTATTGCAGCATCCGCCCAATTTCGAACTGCACAATCCCGCGCCGTTTGAGATAGGGAGGTGTGTGGTGAACTATTCTGCTACGGAGATCAGACGCATCAAAGGATTGCATTCTACGCAGATTAGCGAGGCGTTGGGTTATGCAGATAGTGAGTATGTGGCGTTGAGGGAGAATATTGCGTTCTTTGGGGGTGAGAGGAGTAGGCCTAGTACGCCTGATTTTAGGCATGGGGAGAAGAAGGGGGAGGGGGTTGAGGCGCATTGAGGGTGCTGTGGTGGGGCATGATGCAAAATTCTTTTACCAACGCAAGTCCTTTGACGATGTTAATACAGCATATCAGATGGTGCTTTGCGTGTCAAGCTTGGAATCCTTGAATTGAATGAGTTGTGGGATATATCTCCAATTACGATACCAACCAACGCCAGCGGCAAACCCAAGACGCCGAGCAATGCGACTAAAGACAAGAAATTCAGTGACTACCGTGCGGAACGCCCCTTCGCCGTCGTACATGTTAGACATTATGTGAACTTGGGACACCAGCAAGACGAAGCTTAGTAGCTCTCCTCAGACTGCTCCGAGCTGCTGCGTACCTTGCCGCCCGATGTGCGCTCGTAGGCTCGCGAGCTGCCCTTGCAGTGCTTGAGGATCCAGGGGTGTACCTCGACATCCTCAAGCGCAATGCGCTTCTCAGGGTCAAGCACGAGTAGTTTCTTGATGAGATCCCGCGCTTCTGAGCTGACGAAGCTCGGGACTGTGTACTCTCCCCTCGCAATCTTGCGCTGTGTCATGACTTGGGTGTCCTCGAAAGGCGCTTCACCGACTAGGAACTCGTACGTCAGGACGCCTAAACTCCATAGGTCAACCTTCTCGGAGTAGAAGTTGTCCTTGCCGCCACCGCGAAGCATCTCCGGGGGCAGGTAGTCGAGAGTTCCGCACATGGTGTTGCGGCGGTTGTTGGGCGCGTGTACCGACCAACCAAAGTCGGAAATCTTGATCTCGCCGTGGATGCCGACGAGGATGTTTTCGGGCTTGATATCGCGGTGCATGACGTGCTTCTTGTGGAGGTACTTGAGTGCTGCGGCCATCTGGGCTACATATTGTGCTGCCTTCCATTCGGGGAAGCGTTGCTCCTTGCGGAGGTGCTTGTATAATTCTCCTTTACCAGCGAATTCGAGGATGAGGAAGATGCGCTTTGCGTCGTGGAAGTGGCCAAAGAGCTTGAGGATATTGGGGTGCGTGAGATGTGATTGAATCTCAATCTCTCGTCGGACCTGCTTCTCGACTTTGCCTTGCTGGATCTCAGACTTGTGGAGCACCTTCAAGGCACACACGAAGCCTGATGAGCGCTCCTTGGCAAGGTAGACGCGACCAAACTTTCCCTTTCCGAGAGGCTTGCCAATGTCAAACATGCCCAGATGCCATTGTTTGGGTGTTGCAGGGTTTGAGGGAACGGTGTAGATGGCGGAGTCGGTGAGCGTGCGGCGATGTGATTGGTGCTGTTCTGAGGGTCGGCTGGAGCTTGCTGAGATGGTAACCTTGGCGATGTTTGCAGTCTTTGCATTTTGCGTTGCGAGCTTCTGTAGTGTCTGATGGGGCAGCTTCATGCGGTTCGCAGCTGATTGGGAGGACGATAGGCCAGCTACCGATACGGTTGTGGATGCGGAAGGCTTGGTGCTGTTAGAAAGCGCAACATTGAGAAGGCGAGTGGATACACACCTTCACCTTGTGGTAGGTCGATGTAGAAGTGACGTGCTCATCGTTCTCGTCGTGGATAGTGGTGCGCTCAAAGGCGGCTTCGAGGTTTGCGACGTCCGTCATGGTAGTATTCAGATGCAAGCTGGAACGACAGGAAGCAAGCAATAGGGCCACGAAAGACCACTGTTAGCTATATTATGCTATGGGATGGGTGACAGTTGGTGGGTGTGGATGTTTGCAGGGTTCGAGGACGGATGGCAGCTAGTTAACCCAGACAAACAAGTGGGTTTCGTGCGTTGTCAAGGAAACAGCCATCGGCCATCGGCGGTCGGAGCGTTGGTTCGCGCCCCACCACGCTGAAGCTCCCCGCCATCGCCATCGGATCCACCTGCAGGTGTCTGCGAACAATTTATACACACAGCATTCTATCAGGGTCTCGTCGCATAAATTCCCAGCTATGGCTTCCCTCAATGGCGCGCCCGCCGACACCGTGGCACCCGGTGTCGCCGACACATCCATTACCAAGGAAGGCTTCAAGATCACCACGCGCAAGCTGCCCATCCTCAAGGCCGGCCCAATAGAGGACATGACCAAGAAGCTCGGGATCGCGCCGCCCGAGATGATATTCGGAGACAACATGATGCGGATAGAACACGCCCAGAGCGGCTGGTACATTGAGTTCAATGCCTTCGATGCGCTGGATCTGGTGGACAAGACGGGCGAGAAGATGTTCAAGGTCTCCTACTCGAAAGAGTGGCAGCAAAATAGGTGAGACCAAAGACGCAGCACGGAGAGAACCTGCAGCTAACTCGGATCAGACAGAAGCAGTTTGAGGACATCAAAGAAGTCGTTAAGCCGTTCGACTGGTCCTACAGCACAGATTACAAGGGCACCACACCACCAACGCCCACCTTCGAGCCGACCGAGACCCCGATACCACTCCACCTTCTCAAGCGTCCCGACCCGATACACTTCTTCGATGAGCTGGTACTCTACGAAGACGAGCTAGCGGACAATGGCATCGCCATGCTATCCTGCAAGATCCGCGTCATGCCACAGCGCTTACTCCTCCTTGTCCGCTTCTTTATGCGTCTAGATGATGTTGTATTCCGGATACGCGACACGCGCGTGTTTGTAGAATTTGGGGACAACGTGGTGCTGAGAGAGTACACGGCGAGGGAGGAGAAATATGAGGAAGTGCGGAAGAAGCTCGCAGGACGGAAGGAAGACGTGCTTGCGATAATGAGAGACCCTAACCGTTTGGCGGAACATATACCCATAGTGGAGCAGAAGATTGAGGGGTTGCAACTGAAGTGAGCAAGTGCGGCTCGACAGGACCCCGACTATCACTCATCAGCCCAAAATCAAAAGCACTAAAAGCGCGGAGGCATAACGGCGACTCATATCTGCGTCGACAATCTCAAGGTCAGTCTGACCGGTGCGTATGCTAAATAAGCCTTCGCTCATCGCCTGTTCAGTAATCACGCGAACAACCAGGAGGCAAGCAACTTATACCTGGAATCTGCCGTTTGACAGGCGTCAATCCCAGACGACCTCTACTTTCGTTCCAGAAGTCTCATCGAATACGCGCCAATAAGCTTAGCTGGAAACAAGATCCTGATTATCAAATCACTACCCAGTCTGCCCAAATATGCGGGTGCCATCAAGGCTGCATGTCGGCGGATAGTAAAGGAGGGTCTCACCGCTCTCGAACAAGATAGCGTTTACAATACAAACCCGATTATATAAACGGACAATATTGACTGAAAGCTGTCTGAACCCCAGAGCGCCGATACTAATGAGGCTTGCAGGAATATGCAACACTCATGGCTCATACAACAGCAACGGTCGTGTAGCACAGGACACTGACATACAGCAATGGTCAACGACGCTCTCTGTTCAATCTCGCGCTCGTGCACAATGCCAATTGTATTGTTACGCGCCTCATGGCCTTGCTCTCAATGCGCCCAGGCGAGCCACCAAGTACATTGATACCAGAACACATCCTTGATTATGGCAGAATTGAAACTCAATCGTTAGACTCTTTCCACGTTGGCCATGTGTCTCCGCTGGTCAATATAGATCATCGATTCCACCGTGCGCGAACGTTTAGGGCCCGTAGGGCGGTTCTTGCTGTATTGCTTCCCCTCAAAAAGCAATTAGGTTCTGTCGATACCGAGACAAGCAAGTGACACTGCGTTAGCGCTGCCTGACATAACCAAGGAGACGCGTCCGCCTGCCAACATCAAACGGAGATTACGTTCGTCCGAGATTCGCCTTGTTCAGGGTTCCGTTGTGCACCGCCCCATGTTACGACCGGCGGAAAGTGGAAAGTTGACGGTCCTCAACAGACTGGAAATCACCGGCATTTGTACAACAGATAGCCGCTGCTCGGATGGTCCGGATGGCTGGAATGACGACAAGGGTTTGTACGATAGGATAACGGGTACCGAAGACGCGAGAGTGCATGGCAGGCGTAAGGAGGATCCCGAGCGATCTCTCGTCCGAAAGCAGTAAGCTGTCGATCGCGGACCAACATAAGCGTTTTCGACGGGCAGCCGCAATCTTGCTTTACGACCACCAGAATCACGCAAAGACTGCGCATCGAGCGCAGAAGCTGCCTCGTCACGACAACCACCGCATGTCTGCTTCCATTGAGGACGGTGATAGTGGGCGGATTTCTTGGCAACACCCTCATCCGTGGCCGTCCGGGCTGTGATGTCATATTCAACATTGAGAAAAGCAGTCTCGGCGCCCAGTGTTGTCGCACTAATTGCGGCCTCGAACAAATACGCATCGAGCATGCTGAACTTGGATCCGCTCACTTTGAGTCCGGCCCGCGTAGCGCACGCACGCCCCAATCATCTACTGCGGCGAAGGACGAATCTCAATCCACAGGCCCAGCCATCTCGTCCGAGGCCATGGCAGATGGTGCAAGACTAACCGCGGCCATGGGGAGATTCCGCTATCCGGGGTGCTATGACAACATAGGTCCAAACGTGGCTAACAATTGATATATGTTAGATAGTCGCAGGTGAGCACCAGCAATACATCATCGACGCCGACGTTACTCGCCATCACTTGCCGTTGAAAATCACCATGGCTGACCACCAGTCCCACGGCGAGACTTTCATGTCGAGTACGTCGCAGTCACATCAAACACATTTCAGCTCTTCCACCCAATCGGGGTCAGGAACCCAGACTCCTCCCCACGGCGTCACGCGAACTACTTCTGGTCGTCCGACCTACTTCCCAGATGGTCATGCTCACGGCACCCACGGAGTCTTCTCATCACACTCCTACACGCATGAATCATCGACCACACATGAAACATCGGCCGGCGCAGGCTTGTTTAACTCCACCGATGGCACTGAATCCCAGCACAGGCAAGAGGAAGTCGTGCCGCTCGAGAAAGTCAACACATCGAGCTCCTCGGATTCTTCAGACACGCGGTTAGGATCTAATGGACAAGCCCCCAAAGTCAAGCGAACCGGCACTTCATCCTCTTACGAAGATGCAGCCCCAGGCACTCTTCAACGCCGGGTCACGCGGGCCGAGATCGACGACGACGGCAGGCAGGAGTTGGCGCGCATCTTCACCTCACAGTCAAAAGTGACTCAGCAGATGAGCATTGCGCAGCCAAACGATCCCCGTGTGGACCCCTCCAACGAGGCTTTTGATCTCAGCAGGTTTTTGAACATGTTCCGGAACCAGCTGGAGGGCGAGGGCATCGAAATGAAGAAGGTCAACGTTGTGTACAAGAACCTGGACGTCTTTGGTTCGGGCAAGGCTCTGCAGCTTCAGAGCACTGTTTCAGACATGTTCATGGCACCCTTCCGAGCTAAGGAATTCTTTGGCAAGTCAGAACGCAAGCAGATTCTCCACAGCTTCGACGGTATCATACGAGCTGGCGAGCTGTGTGTTGTCCTTGGCCGTCCCGGCTCTGGTTGCTCCACGCTTCTCAAGGCTCTCACTGGAGAGCTTCATGGTTTGGACACGGATGACTCGGTCATCCACTACAACGGCATTCCCCAGGAGCGTATGCGCAAGGAGTTCAAGGGAGAGACAGTGTACAACCAGGAAGTCGACAAGCACTTTCCCCATCTGACTGTAGGCCAGACACTGGAGTTCGCCGCGGCTGTCAGGACACCATCGAACCGACCCGGCGGAGCGAACCGCGATGAGTTCGCTCAATTCATGGCAAAGGTCGTCATGGCCGTGCTCGGGCTGAGCCACACATACAACACCAAGGTCGGAAACGATTTCGTTCGTGGTGTGTCAGGTGGAGAGAGGAAGCGAGTCTCCGTAGCTGAGATGCTACTCGCCGGCGCTCCATTTGCGGCATGGGATAACTCGACACGAGGATTGGACTCAGCTACTGCGTTGAAGTTTGTCAAGGCTCTGAGGGTCGGTTCCGACTTGGCTGGAGGTGCTGCTGCGGTGGCTATCTACCAGGCTAGTCAAAGCGTGTACGACTGCTTTGACAAAGCTGCTGTTCTTTACGAAGGTCGCCAGATCTACTTCGGACCCGCCAATGAGGCCAAGGACTTCTTTGAGCGTCAAGGATGGTAAGAATTCCAATATGACGAGTCATCTAAAAACAACTAACGCACAACAGGTACTGCCCCCCTCGTCAAACCGCTGGAGACTTCCTCACAGCCGTTACCAACCCACAAGAAAGGCAAGCCAAAGAGGGCATGGAAAACAAGGTGCCTCGCACACCCGAAGACTTTGAGAAGTACTGGCGCGAGTCCCCTGAGTACCAGTCGCTTCTTGAGGAGATCAAGGACTTCGAAGCAGAGAACCCAGTCAACGAGCACGGCACTCTCGAGCAACTACGCCAGCAGAAGAACTACATCCAGGCTAAACACGCTCGTCCCAAGTCACCTTACCTCATCAGCGTCCCGATGCAGATCAAGCTCAACACTCGACGAGCGTACCAACGCATCTGGGGTGACATTGCATCTACTGCAACACAAGCTGGTCTCAATGTCGTCATCGCTCTCATCGTCGGTTCCATCTACTTCGGTCACTCTACAGGTTCCAGCTCGTTCCAAGGTCGCGGAGCAGTCATTTTCCTGGCCATTCTCTTCAACGCTCTTACGTCCATCGGTGAAATCGCAGGTCTCTACGCCCAGCGCCCTATCGTCGAGAAGCACAACTCTTACGCCTTCTATCATCCGTCTACTGAAGCCATAGCTGGTATTGTTGCCGATATACCTGTCAAGTTCATCCAGGCAGTCGTCTTCAACATCATTCTGTACTTCCTGGCCCAACTGCGGTACACTGCAGGACAGTTCTTCTTGTTCTTCGTGGTTACTTACATGGCAACCTTCGTCATGGCAGCTATCTTCCGAACGACTGCTGCTGTTACCAAGACTGCATCGCAAGCCATGGCAGGCGCCGGTGTCTTGGTCCTCATTCTGGTCATCTACACTGGTTTCGTCATCCGCATCCCCGAAATGCCTGACTGGTTCGGCTGGATTCGCTGGATCAATCCAATCTTCTACGCATTCGAGATCTTGCTTGCAAACGAGTTCCACGGAGTCGACTTTCCCTGCGATGCCTTCATCCCGTCAGGACCTGGATACGCACAAACTGGCAACTCATTCATTTGCAACACACAGGGTGCAGTCGCCGGACAGACGTTCATCAACGGTGACAGCTACATCGAAGTCTCATACTCCTACTCTTGGAGCCATGTGTGGCGCAACTTTGGTATCCTCTGGGCTTTCCTCATCTTCTTTATGGTCACCTACTTCGTCGCTGTTGAGGTCAACTCTTCCACATCCAACACTGCCGAGCAACTCGTCTTCCGTCGTGGACATGTTCCCGCATACATGCAGCCTGGTGGCAAGGGTTCCGATGAGGAGTCTGGAGAGACGCAGACAGGAGAGCATGAAGGTGCTGGTGATGTCAGCGCCATTGAGGAGCAAAAGGGTGTCTTCACGTGGCGCGACGTTGTCTACGACATTGAGATTAAGGGCGAGCCACGTCGTCTGCTCGACCATGTCTCCGGTTTCGTCAAGCCTGGATCAATGACTGCTCTTATGGGTGTCTCGGGAGCTGGCAAGACCACGCTCTTGGATGCTCTGGCTCAGCGGACCACAATGGGAGTCATCACTGGAGACATGTTTGTGAACGGCAAGCCTCTCGATCCTGCTTTCCAACGCTCAACCGGTTACGTGCAACAACAGTAAGTTTTCCAGCTTATGTCTGTCTTATCACAAGTACTAACTATTTCAGGGATCTTCATCTCGAGACTTCGACTGTCCGTGAAGCGCTACAATTCTCTGCCATGCTACGCCAGCCAAAGTCTGTTAGCAAGAAGGAAAAGCATGAATACGTCGAAGAAGTCATCAAGATGCTGAACATGTCCGACTTTGCGGAAGCCGTTGTTGGTGTGCCTGGCGAGGGTTTGAACGTTGAACAACGCAAGCTTCTGACAATTGGTGTTGAGCTTGCCGCGAAGCCCAAGCTGTTGCTCTTCCTTGATGAACCCACCTCCGGTCTTGATTCACAGGTCAGTTCCGTCGCATTATCCCGTATGAAATCATGATTGCTAACTTCCGCGCAGAGTTCCTGGTCTATCATCGCCTTCCTCCGCAAGCTCAGCTCCGCTGGCCAAGCCATTCTCTGCACCATCCATCAGCCCAGCGCTATCCTCTTCCAAGAGTTCGACCGTCTTCTCTTCCTTGCCCGCGGCGGAAAGACCGTCTACTTCGGCGAGCTTGGCGAGAACTCCCAAACACTCCTCGACTACTTCCAGAACAACGGCGCACGCAAGTGCGGTGAAGACGAGAACCCAGCTGAATACATGCTGGAAATTGTCAACGCCGGCAAGAACGACAACGGCCAGGACTGGTACGACGTCTGGAGAGAAAGCGAAGAAGCTAAGGGCGTCCAAAGGGATATCGACCAACTCCACGAGGCCAAGAAGAGCGAGGAACTCAACATTGCAGCCGAAACCGGTGGCGGCGAGTTCGCCATGCCATTGACCACGCAAATCATCGAATGCACATATCGAGCCTTCCAGCAGTACTGGCGCATGCCCGGCTACGTCATGGCTAAATTCGGTCTCTGCGCCATCGCGGGTCTCTTCATCGGTTTCTCTTTCTACAAGGCCAACACGAGTTTAGCAGGCATGCAGACGATCATCTTCTCGGTCTTCATGCTTACTACCATCTTCTCGTCGCTTGTACAGCAGATCCAACCCCTGTTCGTCACCCAACGCTCTCTCTACGAGTCGCGCGAGAGGCCATCCAAGGCATACAGCTGGATCGCCTTCATGATCGCCAACATCGTTGTGGAGATTCCCTACGGCATCATCGCCGGTGTCTTCATGTTTGTGACATTCTACTACCCCGTCGTTGGTGTGAGCCAATCCAGCGAACGCCAGGGCTTGGTCCTGTTGTTCTGCATGCAACTCCTCATCTACACATCCACCTTCGCCGACATGACTATCGCAGCGCTTCCCGACGCCGAGACAGCGTCTGGCCTCGTCTCTCTCCTTACTCTCATGAGCATCCTCTTCAACGGTGTCCTGCAGCCTCCGGACCAACTCCCCGGCTTCTGGCTCTTCATGTACCGCTGCAGTCCCTTCACATACTGGATCGGCGGCATGGTCTCCACCATGCTCTCCGGCCGCCAAGTCGTCTGCAGCGAACGCGAAGTCTCCGTCTTCGACCCCCCAGCCGGCCAAACATGCGGTGCCTACCTCGCCGACTACGCTGCCGTCGCCGGCGGCACCATCCAGAACCCAGATGCGACTGCAGGCTGCAACTACTGTTCCCTTGCCAACGCGGACCAGTTCTTGGCCGGCTCTTCGATCTACTACGGCGAAAGGTGGAGGAACTTTGGCATCATTTTTGCTTTCATCGGGTTCAACGCCGCTATTGCTGTTCTCACTTACTACCTCTTCCGCGTTGCCAAGCTTAGCTCGTTTAAGAGCTTCTTCCATAAGAACAAGAAGGGTGCGAAGGCGAAAGGTACAGCAGATAAGGCACAGGAGGGTGCTAAGAAGGCGGCGCAGCAGGGTGGACACCCTGGTGAGAGGAGTGGGGAGAAGGATGCTGGTACTGCTTGAGCGTTTTGAAAAGTAGTCGTTGATGTTTTTTGAGCGATTTGTTTCTTTCTCTTTCGTATGCATAGATGCTTTGGGTTATATTGTTTAATCAGTAGTTAATATCAGATTTTGATCTTCAGTCATTCAGCCCGTGGTTTCTCGGTGAAAACGAGCAAAGTGAGTCCATCTCGAACGTGCCTGAAGTTTTCACACTCCAGTGGTAGTTGACAAGGCTGACAGTATCATCATAGAGATGATAAACGAGACGAAACAAGGAAGTGGTCTACCTTGCTGCTCGAGGGCGCGACGGCAACGCGTGAGGAAGGCGCAGGCGCCTGGGTCACGGGATCACGCGTCGTCGCTCTTTCCTCGACAGCCAACATTGCAGCCTGGTTTCCCATATGACGTGTGACGAAACGCGTACCCTCTTCTGATCTCATGTCGCGTTCTCTCGTCTTCACTTCCTCACTCACCTCCCGCAGCAAAAGTCAGCCCAGTCAACAGTTCTCTCCAGTAGTCCACCTTGACTGCTTGCTTCTATCAACCGCACAGCTTCAATTCTCTGTACGCAACTACTACAAGCATCGATCCTTCAAGATGGGTGCCTGGGGATACTGTAATTGACAAGCATACTTCAACCAAATACCTCATCGACTAACACCATGCCAGGTCTCTTCCAGTCAGACCACGACTTCGAAATCGTCGAAGCTCTCGATACTGAAGCCGGTCTCTTTCCACTCATGGAAGCCGCTCAGGCCAGGGCTCGAGCTCAAGGCAAGTCTGAGGAAGAAGCAGGACGCTGCTGTGCATACAGCACCTACGCCCCCTACTGCTCTCACCCCAAACTCATCCGCAATCACCTCGACTCCGGTATCCTCGTCGACATGATCGCTACGAAGGAGGCGAAGATGCTCGCTGGTCCTGTCGGCCTCAAGGAGAAGTGGTTCGGAAACTGGGGACCGGATCCCACCTACGTCTACGTCCTTCTCGGTGCTTGTGCCATGACTCTCGGATGCAAGCTCCCCGCTGCCTACATCACCATGCTCAAGAAGGTCTACACTAAAGGTGGTCTCATGCCTGCTGCGCAGGGCCAGATGAAGAAGGCGCTTTTCGGTCCGAACGGCTACAAGAACGGAGTTCCTTACGATTTCGAATCCAAGAGCATCACCGAAGAGGCCAACGCTAGACCCTCTGAGCCCGACAACGGAATGGGTTTTCAGATGATGAATGTTCCTGGCCCAGGAGGTCTCTTCAGCACTGGCATGACAGATTCATCAACTTCGCTTGTCGTCAAGGAGCTCCGCGAGCAGTTCAACAAGCCGGACCTGTGCGGCGGATGTGGCGTCAAGGCTAAAGCTGGAGGTGACGCCCTGCTTGCTTGTGCCAAGTGCAAGAACCGCAAGTATTGCTCCACTGAGTGTCAGAAGAAGCACTGGAAGATTCACAAGAAGGTCTGCGAGCCTGCCGATGTCTTATTGTAAGCTGGTGGCTTCCACACGTAAGAGGGTTTTCGGGAGTGTGTGCGATGCATACGCAAGATGGTGCCACGGCTATGCCGGCGCATTTACAGGAGCAGAATGTGACAGTCACACGGCGAAGCAGTCTGACTCTCATCTGTTGTTACTAATTAATGTATGCGAAATGAGACGAAATACAATCACGACCCACAAGCTACATCCATGTAATCAAGAACATCGCTGCAGTGACTTGGGGAACATGGCCATAAGGAGACTATTGAGAAAGCAGTATTCATAACACATGGTGATTCGACAAGAAATACAACCCTCGTTGAACCCAACAGGATGCGCCCTTGACCAATATCTACTCTCACCATCCCACATCAACCCCATGACACTCTAACAATACCCAATAACCCACCCATCTAAACACCCACCCTCCAACAGATCAAGCATCTCGACCTTCCTTGCGAGACCTATCAACAGCATCCCTATTCACTCCATCCTACCAAGCAAACATGCACTTATTATTCAACAGCCTCGCCCCCAACATATCATACTCATACCGACTAATCCAGCCATCATTGCCATGCCCGCTCAACCGCCCAAACACACTCCCCCCCTTCCACGCCACAACCTGAGGATCAAAGTCCCTTGGCGGCGGCCCCACAAGAATCTCTTTACCATACCCAGGACGCAACTCACGGAGTCTCATCTCGAGGAACTCGCGTAGACCGGGTGTTTTGGAAGCCCCGCCAACGAGCATGATGCCACCAAAGAAGTCGCGCAGTTTGCGGTCGTCGCCGCGGGCGCCTTGGGAGAGGGATTCGAGGATCGCGGCGTCGAGCGAGTGGATGGGGAGGATGGCGTCGCGGGCTTCGGCTAGCTTGGTCTTTTCGTGGATGGGGTCGCGGAAGAGGAGGGGGGCGCCGTCTGTGTCGCCCATGGGGGTGTCGCGGTCCGGGTTGGGCGTGTTGCTGCCTTCGGGGCCTGGGGAGCCTGCGACGGAGGAGCGGGGTGTGCCCTCGTTGTCGTTGAGGCGGCCGAGGAGGTTGAAGGGGTTTGGTTGGGGGCGTTGGGGTGTTGAGGCGGGTGCTGTGTTGTTCACGGCTTCTGGCGCGCCGTTGATGGTGGGTACGACGGGTTTACCGGCTGCGGCTTCGATGATGGCGATTTGTGCTTGTGAGATGGGGTCGTTGGGTGAGCCGTCGTAGAGATCGACTGAGCGAGGCACGACCTTTCTCCTGTTCTCTAGTTTCCGGGCATTCTCGAAGATTGAGGGCTTGAAGAAACCCTGAATTCGTTAGCAGGGTCCATCTTACATGATTATTGAGTTACTAACCATGACAGAGAGCATAGTCTCGTCGTACGTCTTGAAAGTGTACTTCCTTGTGTCTTGGCCCGAAGCGCGAAGATGGAAGTCCCACGTTTGTACCGTGACCGAGCCCTCATCCATAGAGCAGAACTTCTGCTTCAGCTCCTCGGCAAGCAGGAAGTCGTATCTCCGCTTCAGGTTCATGTCGGCATAGGGAAAATGCCCGTAGAGCATCATCTTGATGAAGGTTTCCGTCACATCAGCTCCGCCCATCTTGAGGTTGACACGGGACTCCTCGGCACAAAGGCCCTCGTCAACGCAACAGATCGATGTCTTCTGAGCACCGATATCGACTACGCAGGCAACACCATAGCCAGCACCGAATGTAGCCGAAAGCGACTCTTGCTGCAGGCAGACCTTTCCAAGGCCAAGATCCCGCATGAGGATATCTAGTATCATCGTGACGTATTGTCGCTCGTAGAGGTCTGGTATGATAAAGACGCACTTGTAGTTGACAAGGTCTTTTAACCTGGTGATACCAAGTTGATTCCGGAAAGCCTCTTCTAATATCTTGGAGAGATCATGGTAGATCTGATTACGGTCGCGATAGTCCTTCTCATTGAAAGTGCCGTTCCGTATAGGCCAGAACAGCTTGTATCGTGGGTTGGATCTCTCGGGTATCCGCAGCGCATCGTGCCCAGTGAAGAAGTCCGGTGCCTTCTTGGGATCTGCAGGTAGTTCTGTCCACTCGATGCGGTTGATGTCGTTGTGTTCGGAGATGATGTCTGGGGGTGATTTTCGGTTGAAGTTGATTACGAGGTCTTTCGAGTTGGGTAGCACTCGTCGCTTGTTGGATCGCATCCTCGTCCTAAGTTCGGATGACATGGCCATGTACTGATCGGCAAACTGGTCGCAAGTTAGCACCACCCGTGGGACTAGAATTGGAATACTCACATCCTCTCCAAACCACTTCTCAGGCAGGGCATCCGCCGGCACGGCGCCTTCGACCTTCATTCGCTTGGGGCTAGGCTCTCCCTCATCCTCCTCGTCCTCACTCTCCTTCCATTTGCGCGCGATGACCATAGGCACAGTCTTCGGGAGTGCGTCCGATCCAAGGCCTATCCTCAAGTTCTGGCTGCCAGGATGTATCACGATGAGCTTGGAGATATCGGTCCTTGATGCGAAGGAAACCTCGGCATCTTCCATTGTCTCGTCCGCAACCTGTGGTGTCGCTCCTTCCGTTGCCGGTACACCCAACGCGCGTGCGCGATCCTTGTCCCTGGCTTCCTGTACTATGCGCGCCCTCTCTTCATCCTTGGGGTATCGTACGGCGAGGAACTGTTCGTCGCGCTTGAGGAACTCGGTGTAGTAGTTCTTTTGGTTGATCATGCCAACTTGGGGCCATGTCGTGAGGTCCATGTTGTTGTCCGTTCGCTCCAGGCCTGCAGGCTTGTTAGTTACCATGTTTGCGCTGTGGTGTCCCGATGCCGTACCCTCTTCCCTCAATTGGGCTCTGCCCGATTTCTTTCCGACCATATTGCCGATTTATTCAGATGCGTCTGGCGATTGAGAGGGTCGTGAAGTCGCGGTAGCTTTCGCAGGGTTACGTGAGCGTAGGCGGTGTCCGAATCTCGAAGGCGATCAATGCCGTCGTGTCGGCGGGATGGCCCTGGTGCGCGCACACCGATCTATGCTGGAAGAGTCGTGTTAGGGCCGTGCAATAGCGGAAGTCGACCGTGGGTGTAGCCGTCTTGGGAGAGGCTCGTTGGCGATGCCGCTCGTCTGAGTGATGGTGAAGGCTAGCCTGAGGTTGTTCGTCGCGGTCGCGCGTCTGGTGATTGGATCGCGAAGCTACCTAGGTACGCGCACGACCCCTGGCCCTTAGAACCATCCATCACTTCCACCAGCTCGTCATCATTCCCACAACACTCGCGGCAATGGAGGCGATCGCTGAGAAGCACGCGGGCTTCATCTCCCGCCTGACGAAGCTTCTCGATCTCTTCGTCACGATGCGCTACATATCTTCATCTGATATCATTCGCCCACCTCACTCTTCCGAGACCGTCGCAACTTCCATCTTCGAGAAGATAGGCCTGGATTCTGAGGTCATTCAGTTGATTAGATTAATCCCTGCAATGCGCAGCGAAATCGTCGAAGGGTGGCAGTGGTTCGGCGTCGAACTGACTCCCCGCTCAAAAGCCGTGACATACTTCGCCGACTCCGGTGACACAGATTTCGTCGAGGATCTGCGGTGGGGTGAAAGGTACCATGACGAGAATACCAAGCTGCTGCCACCTCATATGTTGAGGTTGACAAGTGGTGATACCTATAGCGGGCATTACGGTACTGACTTGATCTATGATACACAGGACCGTATGTCAATTACTTGCAAGCAGATAGATTGAACGTTCACCGAATGCAGAAACGATAATGGAGTGGTCTTCAGTTGGACCTGACCGCAACGAATGGGAGAAAGCACCTAGGAGACCGGCAGAGAATGTGCTTGATGAAATCATCTCAAAGTTTCAAAGCCTAGAATGGGTTCCGTATTACGATCCCCACGATGATCACGATCCACCGGCGCGAAAAATCTTGGAAGATCCTATTATTATCCAGAACCTTTTTCCTGGAGGCATTCGTCTCCCTACTGAGACGGCCGCCGCGATTCAGTATATGAGACAGCACCATGGCTCAGATGGTGCTGATGGGTGGCGACGGAGGATCAATCGTTTCCGAGCGTGGCAGAAGATCTACCGCGACTGTGGATGGGGCTCGGAGGCATTTGACGGCGAAGCCTTCGAACTGAAAAGAGCAGATTTTATTGTGGCTTTAGAAGAGCTCGAGGATATGGAATTGGGGGTACGCAATCGCTCGTGGGCTATTTCTGTCGGTGCACAGCAGGTAGTTGGAGTAGATGCTCCCACGTTGGAGCAAGTTACTGCACGGCTTGATCACTTCCTTGTGCAAGCTGCTGGAGAGCTCGCTGTTTGAAGTCGCTGCAGCCATCGCCGAACCTATGCCGGTCCATATCACTTGTAATTCAAGAAGTACTCATATAATCAAGTATTCATTTCCTTGTGATGTCTCTATCTGCTTTAGAGGGCTGTCGCACTGCTGCTTCATGCAAGAAAATTCTGAACAGGTCTGCAGACTCCACTCAGATAAAGTAAGTGAACTAGAAAGACTTTTCAGTAATACAGGCTCCATGGTGATCAGTCTTTTCCTAAGTTGATGTGCTGCCATGATTATGTACATATCGTGTCAATCGTGAAAATACTCTACACACTGCATCGTAACACCGTCGCACATGTGCTTAAGAGTTTCCGTCCCGATAAACCATACCGCTATCCAAGAGGAGTAGCTACGCCTCCCTAGATAAGCCAGGTAGCAGCCAGTACGCCGAAGAACAAGGCAATGAACGAGGCCCTATTATCTCCAGCCTGACCCTTCTTAGTTTCAGTGGCCGCAGCAGTTGTGGTGTCTGAGGCATGGATAGTGCCCGAGGCGTGGTCAGAGGCATGGCGGGTGACCGTGGAGGTAACAGTCATCGTGGACTCTTCATCCCTTGCGTTCAGCGTGGGGAAGATGCCGGGGGTGTAGCTGATAGCGGTACCGTTCGCGAAAGGTGGAGCATGATGACCACCCGACGGTAAACGCGCCATCGAAGACGTGGAAGCAGCCGAAGATGTGGAATCCAACGCAGACGAGGAAGCCGCCGAAGACGTCGAAGGTGACCAAGACGTGGAAGCCACCGAAGACGAGCTGCTAACAGTATGGCTAGGGAACAATCCAACCGACCTGCTCGTGCTAGATGATGGCGGACCGACGGACGACACTATTGATGGTAGCTCGGTGCGAGAAGCCGACGACGTTCCGCCCGAGACATGAGAGGATTTGACATCGGTAGGGAGGACCGCGGTGAAAGACCAAGTGATGGACGGGGGAGGAAGAGATGACAACGTAGAGCTGGGAGCGACCTTGGTGACTGATCTAGTGACGGTAACTTGGACGGTTGACTGGATGATCACGGTGGTAGTGGGCTCCTCTGCGGGAGGACCTCCAACGTCCGAAGTGGCTGAGACGGGTTTGTGGGGGAGAGGCTGCACTGAGGGAGCAGTTCCGACGTCCGAGGTAGGAGCGGGAGCGGGAGCAACGCTAGAGGTCAGGCTCTGATCACCCGTCACAGTGGTTGTCCTGGTGGTAGTGACGGTGACAGTAGACGGACCTTCGGTCTTCTCGGGACACAGATAGGTGAGGGTAGTCTCATAGCCACGTAGCAGTACTGCATCTGTGCAGAGCTTTGGGAGCTCGGCGCAGTGGTCGTCACGTGCAGCTACATCATGAGCGAGAACGTGGTTGATAGCGGGATTCCACTGGACAGACTCCGCGGCAGCGCCTGCTACATTTCCGTTAGTCAGACTGATATAGTGGGTAAGCGCGCTGGTTGGAGACTGTTTACCGGCAACTGCGACAACGGTGAGTGCGCGTACAGTGTTCATCTTGGAGGGCGAACGTTTGTATCGGAAGGAGCGACTGGGGTTGAAGTGGGTAGAGGGAAGTAGCGAGTGTGAGTAGCGAAAAGAATGTGGAATGGATCAAATACTTCAACGAGCGTGGTGAGGTGAGTGGAAGCTGATGATTGCAAAAGAGGTAAATGTTTTGTTGTTATGAGAGCGATTGCGGTCAACGGCACTAGCTCCATTGGCCCTTGAGCAGCCAATAGCGTCGAGGGCAATTACTGGGACGAGTGAATGGGAGATTGATGTGCGTTTGCACTCGCGCTTGCTCTGCTCTCCACTGCTGCTGGTGGGATCGCGCGAGTGACGTCATTTTCGTGAACCGATGCCGCTTTATAGAGGCGTTTACAGTTAGAGGCTGTTTGGGGTGGTGAATGAACGGATACGGTGAGGGAACAGAACGTTTTGGTCTAGGATCAGAAAGCTAAGTCCGAAGCCCGGCAACCATCCACCATCAGCACTGGCAGAATAAAGATCGTTCTGTGGCAACGAAGCTTCTCCATTCTGTAAAGAGGTCTCCTCAGTCCCCATATAGCTCCATTAAGTGGTTCAGCATCTTCCGCTGTAATTCGAGGAGCTGCTCTTTTGATATCTTACCGCCCGCCGGCGTCGGCTGCGAGTCGGTGACTTCTGTCGGGTCGTAGCTAGAGCCAACTACCAGATGTGGCTTTACACCAAAGAATGGAACACCTAAGACTTTGAGTGATGATGTTTGTGAGTCGACCATAGCTTTGGAAGCTCGGTATACCTTGGCGTCATATTGGTCCAGTTCCTCTTTCTCACGCTCTGGTGTCTGTGCCGCGTCAGTAATCATCCATCAGCACAAGTGTACTTGAACGTACACGAAGCGCGGGTGTATTTTCCAAGAGACCTGGTAGAGACCTGCGAACGTTAGTCACACATCATGAGAAACGTCTTGTGACGTACAGTGCAGCTCGATGAGTCCGTTCGTTCTCCCGCTTGAATTTGTGTTCATCAATCAGATTCTTGCGTCCAGCCTCCCAAGACTTGACATTTGACTCTTGATCTTTCATCAACTGACCATTTCGTAAGCATTGCACGTGGGTTCGTAAGAGACGTATGCCTTACCTTGCGAACTGCAGGAGCAAAGTCTGGGTTCTGGGACGCTATCTTGCTCACACAGCGGAGACCTTGTTTCCATTCCGTGATGGTAGAAGGATCGATGAACGGAGAAGAAACCCTGTCTTGTGGTTTGGGAGGTGGCTGTCGATGTTGAGGAGGCGCGCGACCAGCCAGACGAGGGTCAGCTGGTGGCTGATACGGAGCACTTTGCTGATTTGGATATGCCTGTTGGGGCTCGGGGTACCCCTGGTGACTTTGGTAGGGCTCGTATGGCTGTTGTTGATCTTGAACTGGCTGGGCGTCCGGTTTCGGCAGGTTCGCAAGTGTAGCCAAAATTTGTGCCAGATCCAGGTTCTGATTGACGTTCTCCGCCATGTCTGCGACAATAGCGTGAATGCACGATTTGATGGTGTTGAAGGGACTCTCCAATGCTAAGATATCGGAAGAGCGGTGTTAATTGAAGGCGGGCACGTTGGATCATGGCGTGTGTTGTTTGCGCTCAGATCAAGGACATTGCAAGGAAAGAAGCAATCTTTGGCCTGCAATGCCCATACTGAGCTCTGCTGCCCTCTCGAATAAACTCGTCAGCGAGCTCTCGATCCGCACACGAAGAAGATTTGATAAGTAGTTCAGCGGTATGGTTGACGATGTACGTTAGCGGGCAGATGGGCGGAAATCTCCGCATCGAACCCTAGTCCATCTCGACTTTTGGAAATCATCGAATCATTCGTTCTCCCGCTCCGCCGTCTTCACGACATCGTCCTCCCACAACACTTCCCCTCCGAGTGCTCTTCCCACTTCCGCCTACCATGTCGAAATCACCGAAAGAGTCAACGCGATTTACAGCCACCGGAGTATGGGCGCACACAAGACCTGGCGGGCGGGCAACGACGCTGCAATTCGCGGATCCCGCACCGAAAAACGAAACGCCACAACAGAAGGTCAAGCGGTTACGAGAGGCTGCAAACAGGGCAAAGATGGCGCAGGTGACGAGGTGGGATTACATGTACTTGTACGGCAGAATGGCGGCGGATGCGGCGCATAGATTTACCGTCTACGGCTTGATATTTGCAACGGGTATGTGGGCACCAAGTAGCCAATGGCTGCACTGGTCATTGGGTAAGAACGATGCTAACTGTCTGAACAGGTTGCGTCGGTGTCCTCGCAGTCTTCTCAATAGGCGACATGATCGTCTACAACCGACGGAAACGAGCAATCTACTTCGCCGAAGAGGAACGAGTCCAGGCCAGGATCCTCGAAGCCGCCCGCAATGCTGTCGCAGCAGGAACAGCCTCACCTGCACAAGCCGCTCTTGTCACGGGTATCGCCGAGGAGCAAGAAGCAATGGAGAGGAAGAAGGCAGAGCGAAAGGCGCCCTCCAAGCTGCTGTGGTGGCTGCACGGCGACTGGAAGGAGGACCAAGCAATCGCAGAGCAGAGAAAGCTGGCGGTGGAGGAGATTAAGCGGCAAGAATCCCAAGGCAACTCAAACCTAGGCATCGCTGCTGCGGTACAAGAGGCCAGGGCGAACGACACAACATCCACATTCACATCGTCGACACCAGTAGTCGGAGGGCCGCTAGACAACACAGCGGAGAAGGCAGTGCACAAGGTGGAGGAGACGGGCAAGGGATGGTTTGGATTCATGAAGGGTGGATCGAAGAAAGAGTAGAGGAAGGACAGCGGAGAAGGAAGCCAGACGCTTCAGTGTACTATATACGACCTCAGCCTGTACATTGCTGTCACATTAGATGTATGCATGATGGAGTTCTTCAGCAGTTATGAAGGAGTCAACGATCATCTTGGGTATATTCGCTTCGTGTTCATATTGTACATTCAATGCATTTTCAAGCAATTTCCAGTGTTGCAACTCGCTAGTTCCCTTGACCAGCCACTGGGATGTAACTTCGACGTTCCCGTGCACGCTGCTTCCAGTCAGTTCCCGATCGAGTCGGCCTCGCTCATCTACACGTACCTCTCTCCATCCCTCAACATAAGGCCGCAATGCCGCCCACCCCAAGAGCCCCACCGTCGCTCCAATGAAGACAAACACAACTGCCTGGTCTTTGGCAGAATCTCTCTGGAAGCATGTTGTAAGCACGTTCTCCTCTTTCTCTCCTGCGCAGACGCCATAACCTAGGCAGAATTGGCGGGTGCAATCGTTACATGTCTTTTTGGAGGCGCGGGGTTTCAATTCGAGGGCGGCGGGGTTCTTCGTGCTGGGCGCGTCGAGGGCTATGATGGTACTATTGCCTTTGCAGGTACATTTGCAGAACGACGTACGCGCTATGAGATGTCAATAAGTGCCTGAATACGAAGAAAAGGGTAACGTACAGGCTGCAAGGGACAGGGAGAGAGATGATAGAAAAGTAAGGAGAAGGAAGAGGAGGTATGGCGGTTTCCGCATCGTGGTGGCGACAAGGATAGATATTGTGTTGAATCTGTACAAGCGACGGATCAATTGCAGTGCCAACAAGATGTCAATCTGATGTGGTTCTAGACGTCTATCGCGCGAGGAACATGATAATGGTCACAGTGGAGCTCCAAACCTCCGCCCGCATACACGCTACGACCAGACAGCTGGGTCCCTTGTCGCGCTAAGCATTTTCCTTTCCCCTCCGGCCCCGACACCTCTACACGACGCTTACAGGCGTCGCTCAAGTTCGTAGCCCGTATTATTTGCTCTAGACGCCCTGGAGTCTTTGCGCACAGTCATCTCCACCTGTCGCACGCGCGCGAACCTGCGACCCAATGCCAGCAGCACAAGCGCCTAACCCTTCCGAAGCGCAACCCGAAAGCAAGGTCGTCCGCCTGCACATTACGCCTTTCCGCCCCGACCTGCTCAAGGTCTACGTCGCGCCGTCTGTCCTCCCCTCTGCGCAGAATATCTCGTACCATACCGTCGCGACCTTCCCCGACAAAGGTTTCGGCTACGTAGAGCTACCCGAACCCGAAGCTCAAAAGATCAAGAAGAAGCTCAACGGCACAATCCTGAGAGGCGCAAAAGTGCGGATAGAGATGGCGAAACCTGAGAAGCGCAAAGCTCTGGCAGAGGCTGACGCGGCGAAGGAGGTGGCGGATACCGAACGCCCCTCGAAGCGCGCGAAGAAAGAGAAAAAAGAAAAGAAGGAGAAGAAAGAGAAGAAGAAGAGGGAGCAGGGCGTGCTGGAAGGTGTAGAGCTGCCAGACGACAGGAAAGTCAAGCGCGGCTGGACTGAGCCGTCGAAGAAGGACAGGAAGGACAAGAAGGATAAGAAAGACAAAAAGGACAAGCGTGACAAGGACGAGAAGAAGGAGCGGAAACCTTCCAAGTACACCAAGGATGCTGAGCTGCTCTTCAAGGCGAAGCTGACACCCGTGGCTGCGACCGAAGTTGCGCACAAGGACGAGAAGAAGGTGAAGAAGGAGAAAAAGGAAAAGAACAAGTCGAAGATAAATGAGGTGGTGGTTCACGAGTTCGAGAAGAACATCAAGACTCCCAGCTTCCTGAAGCAGCCACAGGTCGCCCTGTCAACGAAGCCTGCAGTCGACTACGTCAATGGTCAGGGCTGGGTTGACGAGGACGGTGTCGTTGTTGAGCCTGAGACTGGCAAGGCCAAGGCCAGGCGAGCTCTGGAGCTGGTAGACGCGCCCTCAGAGGCTCAAAGAGCCTGGATCGACGGAACAGGCAAATCCTCCACGCCTGCGACTACGAAGGATAAGAAGAACAAGAAGAAAGCTACTCCTCCGCCATCTGATTCTGAGTCCGAGGACGACGATTCATCAGTAGTTTCGTCTTCTTCTGAAGATGAGGACTCTTCCGACTCCGAGTCAGAGTCAGAATCAGAAGCCGAATCATCTGCATCTTCTCCCGCTCGACCTGTCGAAAGCAGGAAAACGCCCGAAGTCCAGCCAACTACATCATCCGAGAAAGAAGTCCACCCCCTCGAAGCGCTGTTCAAACGCGCAAAGCCCGCAGATGGCACAACCTCAACTCCCACCAAGAAGCTCACTCCAATCGACACATCCTTCAGCTTCTTCGACAACAACGAAGACACAATGGAAGTCGACGGCGAGCGCGGTCAGCCCATCGACGAAGCCCCCACTACACCCTTCACTCAACGAGACATTGAATGGCGCGGCCTCCGCAGCGCGGCACCCACCCCCGACACCGCCGGCCTCGGCCGCCGCTTCTCCTTCGACTGGCGCAAGAACAGCCAAGAAGCCGACGACGACGAGGACATGGGCGACGTTGACTCCCTCGCCGAGCAACGCCTATCTCAGAATACGCGCGCAAATGCCAAAGCCAAGCTAGCTGAGGTCGCGGAAGAAGATGAAGAGGACGAGGAAGAGAATGCAGCGGCTGCTGGCGGTAAAGAAGAGAAGCCGGAGAGCGAGTTTAAAAAGTGGTTCTGGGAAAACCGGGGTGATTTGAATCGTGCGTGGAAGAAGAGGAGACGGGATGCGTTGAAGGCGAAGCGGCATAGTGAGAATAGGAAGATGACTGGTAGTAGGAGGGTTTGAGGAGCGGTTTAGGGGACTGTGGTGGCTTAGTCTTTACGTTTGCGCGCTTCAACATGTTCATGAATTGGGGTAGCTACGAGAACGAAAGACGGGAAGGGAAGTTATCCTTTCCATTCGTAAAACCAAGACAGGGAACTTGTCTCTGAATCAAGACCTCCACGTTATCGTACAGCCATCCCCCTCAAAGATCCAGTTCCCGTGTGTACGCCTCGAACCAGAACGCCTACCTCACATCTCTCCGTATAGCTAAACATCAACCCCCTTAAACATAACACACCTCCCACCCTCCCTATCTCCACCGACCCAACTACTCTTCCTCCCCTCCCCACCACACGCCTCCTCCGCCCTCGTCAGCAATGTCCCCTCTCTGACCATATCTAGAGCTTCAGACTCATGACCCTGGCTCGACGTCGTGGACGAGTCACTCGGTATGCTGCAGAAGGGGGCGCCTATCATGCCTTTCTCCGTTGCGGTGATGATGTCGGTGGGTATATGTGGGAGAGGCGGTCGTTGTGGTGCGGATGATATGGTCGAAGGGTTGGAGGATGGGGGTGGGGGAGGGGAGGCGGAAGCACGACGGTGGGTTGAGGCATTATGCTCCGTCGTTGTTGTTGGTGCTGTAGGTGTCTCTACTGGTTTCGATGGGAAAGCTGAGTTTCCTGTTAGCATGTCGATACATCATTCTCCAAGTCTAGATAGTTACATCGGCCGGGATATGTTATCCATGTACATACCATCGCTTCCGGAATCAACGTGCTGGCTACTCCTCCCCCTCTTCTTCTCCCCAAAGCTACTCAATCGATCGCGTAGATTGAATAGCCAATTCATATTGTACGACGGCTCTGAGAGTAGGTGTTCTGTTCCTGATTTCTTAACAAACATGATCGGTCTGGATATTGGATACAAGTTAAATCGTACCTGGTAGTAGTAACAGCAGCCTCGCGCAATGATATATATGCAATATCTCAGAATCCGTAAACTCAATAAATCAACCTCGAAACGCAGTCGAAAGTTGAATGCTCCACACTCTCAGTATATATCCCGACCCCGAAATACCCCGACTGATGCAGTCCCGCCCCCATTAAAGGCTGAAAGCTGTTCTGTTCCACCTTCAAACAAATGACGTATCGCGGGCGCCTTACTCTCACTCTTACTTGCTTATCTGCTTACCTTTCACGCCCCCATGCCCACGCCCGTGCCGTGGCGCCTCGTCCCTTCTACCACATCACATCACGTCACGTCACAACAAACGAGGCATTAAACACACCCAACCTCTCGCAAAATCACGCCACAAATGTATCCCGCACTTACGTATATCACGCCTTCCCCCTCTTCACATGCGCACATCCCGCGCTGCTGATCTGCCGTCAGAAGGGGACAACGAGATCGACGCTGGGATACTGTTCCGTTAGGTGCATATCGTGAGGATCAGCGGCGTTAGTCGTCTAGCCCTGGATGGATCTACGGATATCCCGTGATGCCGTGTTGGGGGGAAAGAAGCAACGTTTGTGATAAGGGGATGGATGGATAGAATGGTAATGGGCGGAGTAAAGGAGATTCGGGGTTGTTATCTCTGCGATCGCATCAAAAATAGTCTTTTGTTTAGCTTGATTGATTGATTGATTGATTGATGAGAATGGTAGAATTAGAATAAAATGTCCGCCCGTATGGATGCCGAATGGCATAGCATAGCATGCCTGATCGCTCAAACTCCATGTCGACAAGTAAAGATATGGCGGGAACTCTCTTGTTCCATCCCGTCGCGCATGCAACGTGAGCCTGGCCTGCGCTATTAACAATCCTTCTCACGGATACCCTACAAACACATCTCCTTCACCCTATTCACAGCTTTATTGGGGGACCCCTGCCGTCTCATTAGCAGCTGCTTGCACAGTATCAGAAGCATTGCCAACCCCGCTGCTCTGCGACTGCGGTGCACCCCTCCGACCCCTCTGACCGTCAGCGGCGTCATTGCCGCCCCTGATCATGCGCTCCAAATCACGGATGCGCTGTTTCAAGGCCTCGTTTTCCTTTTTGACCTCCTCCAGCTCCGCCTTGTGTTGTGCCACCTCTTCGTAGCGTGGGGTGCTGACGACGCTCGAGCTGCGGTGGTCGCGCTGGGCAGCATCGCTCGCCGCAGGCTGGGAGGAGATGGAGTAACGGTGTGGAACGTGGCCTGGTGGTAGGCCGCTGCGGGAGACGCTCGAGGAGCTGCGGTGGCGGCGTGAGGATGTGGGATGCATAGGTCCGGTGTGAGCTTCAGCGTGTGCGACAGAGGAGTCGGCGGCGCTGGACATGGACGTGTTGGAGGCTACAGACGCCGAGTGTGCGCGCAGAGCCGAGAGTTCTCGCGTCAGACGGTTGACGACTGCTTCTTGCTCCTTCTCGAGCTCAAGGTGCAGCTCTGCTTGTGTCATAGGGCGCGGGTGTCTCATCGGAACGCCTGCTGAGTCGACGCTCGCCTGGACGTAGCCGCTCGCGCTGGGGCTGAGAGGCGGAAAGCCATGTACATGATGTGATGCTGACTGGGGCGGTGGTAAGGTACCGCCAGGCGATGCGAGAGGCAGCGGCGGGGGGCCCATCTGCGATGCTCGCCTAGAGCCCGGTGTCGATGCCTGACGTGACGATGTCTGACGTGACAAGGAGCCTGAAGCTGGCTGCGTGCTCGAAGTGTTGCCTGTGTTGGTTGGCACCTTGCTCAGATCCGGAGCCATCGTGCTTGTCTGGGTGCGAGTCGCGCTGGGTGTGGTGGGCGTGGAGGCGCTGATGACCCGTAGGAGACGCTCTGTCTTGGAATGTTTATCGAAGAAGCAGCTGGTGACCAGTCGTGGAGGCGAGACTGATCTCAATTACTGGTCGTTGTTGTGGTGGTTCCGAGTACTTGGATGGGAGGAAAGTGCATCAGCGGAGCGCACGAGCGACCGAGAGGGGCAGGGACATTCACTTCATCGCGCCATGATCATTCCGGACGTGCTTGCTCCGAACGATGCGCTTTAACCGGAATTGCTTGTCAATCATCGTTTGGATGGTGTTGGTCGGACAGAAGCGAAGATTACGGCAGAGCAGCCATGTCCACTCAATGCGCTAGCATCTACCAGTCTGCTACGAAGGCTGAACCCTTGTTTCCCCACACGATGTGACGATGTCAAGCTGAAGCTACAAACATTCACACATCCACGTCGCGTCCACTTATTGATACGTATTTGAAATCTGCAAGTTTGTTTGGTATTCTTCAACTCATTGCTCGTTCGCTCATCCTGTCCATCCTCCGGCCCGCTCGTCGCGCACGGCGGGCGGTGTCCAGTCGTAGAAGATCGCGACCTGGACCCTATCTTCGCCTTCCCCATGCCTAAGCGTATCTTTAGATTTTGCAAACACGCTTTTGGATACCCATGAAACCCTCCAACTCCAAGCGCAATGCTCTATTGTGTGGGCCCCGAATGTGAATAGTCGCTCTCAGAAAACACTCGTGATCCTCTAGTACGTCCTGGCCAAGTTGCGGAGGTACCAGTCTACGAGCCTCCTGCCGACCTTTGCCTCTGAAACGTGGATGAGGTCCTGATAATCGTTAGCAGATGTCTCTCGTTCCAGATGTGTTGTACTTACACCCTCCATAGCATAGTCGAGGTCGCTGGCCTGGATGATATCACCATCCAACAGACCACCCTCGGCCCACCTTATTTGCCTGCTCCTCTGCTTGTTGACGAGCAACCAGCACCTGAGCTTCTCTGGCTCAACCTCCAAGAATCCAGCGAGCTTCTTGAGGTCCATGGTTGTGTAGAGCTTGAGGTAGCTCTTGACGGTGGGCGACATCATGTTGTTCTTGACCTCGTCCATGAAGATGCGGAGGTGGTGCTCAACAGGGTCAATGTTGACCTCTGGGTTGTCGAAGTCGGGAGGTGTGGGGCTGATGAACTTGGGGCAGGCAGTGCGGAAGAGCTCCTCAAAGAGGGGAAGGGACTCAGGGCCGCCGCGCTGCAGCCTGTTGAACTGCTCGCCGTACTTCTCCCTCAGAGCAGTGTGGATGGTGTCGTCGAGCCTTGTGGGCTGGAAGGCTACGCAGATGGCGACAAGTGCGTACATTTGGTCATTCTTCTTGGTAATCGAATCGTACTGCGCGTTCTTCTGGAAGTTCTTTGTCCGCGAGACGTAGACGAGGATGTGGCTGAACATGCGGATGGCATCCGAGTATCGTCGCATCATCATGTAGGAGAATCCGACGTAGTAGTATGTGGTGAAGTGGGCGGCCATGACACGGGCGAACATGGCCTTCTTGTTGAGCTCAATGTCGTCGAGCGTCTTGAGCGCGAGGCTGAAGTCTCCGAGCAGGCAGTGCACCCGGAGCAGACCGATGATGGAGAAGTATCCCAGCATCTTGTATAGCGGCCTGTTGCCGTACTCTCCAGCGTACAGACTCGCGTCCTCGCCCCGCTTCATCGCCGCCAGCTGCTCGCTGATCTGTGACCGCTGGATGAGCGAGTACAGGACGTTGAGGACGCTGTAGCAGCCCCATGTGTTTGGGTTCTCGCGCAGGAGCGCAATCTCCTCCTCGTTCTCGTTCTTCTGGGCGACTCGTTGGCGGTAGCTGCAGAAGCTGTTGAACTGGTAGATGAACTCGTCGATGACATCCCACGCCCAGTAGTACTATGCGCAATTAGCCCTGCTATATTCCCCTTTTTTCCGTATTCCTTACGTTTGGCACTTCCAGGTCAACGGGGCCCTCGGAGTTCAAGATGTAGTGGAAGAGGTTGCAGTAGCTGTCGTAACTCGCAAACTTGGTCTCTAGCGTGGCCTGGAATTCCAGGGGGGTGGCCGCAGCCTGCAGTTGCGCGTGGATGTCCTGGTTGCTGTTCATCGAGGGCATGCGGTCGAGGTCCTCCATGCCGTCGTATTGGACCTGCTCGCGGTAGTCGTTCGCCATGGCCTCCTCCTCGACGTCCGAGTCGTCGTCCGGCGCACGCCTGGCAGCGTCGCCATTCTGGTACTGCGGCGGGACACGCTCGCGCAGACTCATGTTGGGTGTTCGTTCGGGCGACGGCACGGGTGCTTGTACGGGGGGTGAATGTCGTGTCGTGGTGCTGCTCCCCGCTTTGTCACGAAATTTGGCGTTCTGTGCGTTTGCTAGCGGCAGTCTGCTATCGATAGCGCGCCCAAGCAGAGGGCAGGCGCGACCGGGATCAGCGCTGTGAGGGGCAGTGCGCAGAGGTCCACTCCACTCAATCCTCACGGCCATCCTGCTGTTTTGACACGTCCTGATTCGACTCACCGGCCATATCCTCAGCGCTGGGTGTCGTGACGGCGTTGAGAAAGTATGGCGAGCCCATGTCGTCTACCGGTGCCGGGTCCGTAGTTTCGCCCTAGGGCACGAGTAGCTGTGTGCATCAATAACGGAGGCTTTAGGCGCGCTCGGTGCCAGTATGATGTCTTCGCATCGAGTGTGGCTGATAAACTACAAAAGCCTGCCGTTCCTCTGTCCCTAGACCCTCTGGAAGCCACGCCGCTGTCAAAACCCTACTACTGTCTTTACCACCCACGCTACCCTTTTCGTCGCAGTCAAGACCCTTCCTGCCCTCTGACTCGCCTCCCACCCTCCAATATGACGTACACCATCGTCCTCTTCATCACGCGCAACCACGACCTTACCTCGGAAGAGTTCAGAGACCACTATGAGCACACGCACATTCCCCTCGCCCATTCGCTGCTCGCCTCCTGCTGGCCGATCGATTTCAAACGTCGCTATCTCGCGCGGATATCGCGGAAGGGGTTCGGAGGACCGGCAAATCCCGACCGACCGCCGCTGATGCTAAGGGGCGAGATGAACGAGCTGGACTGTGACTGCATTGCAGAAATGACGTTTGACAGCGAAGCCCGCTTCCAAGAATTCTACCGAAGAATCTACGCCCCGGAGAATGCAGCCAAGCTAGCGAGAGACGAGGAAAAGTTTTTGGAAACAGGGAAAACGAGGGTCATTGTCGTTGGCGAGACTTGGAGTACGGACGAACACGGCGTCTCGACGAGAGAAATAGGCTACATCCGCAAAGACGAGAGGTCCGACAGCGAAGCCAGTGGTAGTGGCCAGAGCTGAGATGAGAGACGGATGCCGACATGCGACCCGGAGATACCAGTCGACGCCCAGCATGCGATTGAGTCGAGGCATCTGCGTTAGGCTCAGGAAGATGGTGCCATGGTGGTGAATCGAGCTTCTGGCCATAATGATCGGCGTTCAATAGTTTGGGAGAGGGGCTGGCGCTGCGCGCTACTAGGCACCCGTTCGCGCTGCGCGTAGGAGTTCACCGGTTGCTTCCGCGAACTTTTGTCAGATACCATGTCTTTGCGAATTTGCGACTTTTGGGCGCATCTGGAGGAGCCCGATGTTGGCCGAGAGTAGATTGAATTGACCAAATGGAATACATTTCGTTTATTGAACTTTACACGCTTGATCGAAACCCGCAGCAAAGAATGTCCAGATCGAGACTAGTGCTTTCCCGAGTATACATCCTACCTATACCTATCAAACATGATGCTGAAGATAATACAAAGAGATCGTGTTGATACGCCACATCCTCACTCAAGGCTTCCCCTCTCCCGAATGCCTATAAACATAATGCCAATCCCCCCTCGCAATATCAGCCCTGACCTGATAATTACTCTCCGCATCCTCCAAGACCTGCATGTCCAAGTCAACAACACACATGCCCTCGCCCGCACCACCCAACTTCCCCAAAGCCCCCACAAAAGGCACAGCAACCTGACTCAACCCCGCATACCCCATCCCCGGCGGACCCCCCGCATTCGCAAAAACAACCGCACACGTATTCTCAAACGCACGTGCCGTCAGCATACTATCCAGAAACAATGCTTCAGCCGCTGGATTCCTCGCCAGACCCTCCTTATTACAATCATTCAGCGTCCAGAAGGTCGGTATAATAATAATCTGAGCGCCTTTGGCAATCAACTCGCGGAACGCTTCTGGGAACGCGAGATCCCAGCATATGAGCAAACCGACTTTTCCGATGGGGGTGTCGAAGACTTCATGGGGGTCGTGGCGGGAGCCGGTGAGGTGGTCGCGTTCAGGGCCCCAGAGGTTCTTTTTGATGTATTTGCCCACGATGGAACCTGAGGGCGAGATGTAGTAGCATACGTTGAGGAGTTTGTCTTCTGCTGCAGAATTCTCTTTATGAGATTCCACGATTGTGCCGGGGACGATGGCTAGAGTGAGGTTATTCAGTATTGGGGATTTGTGTGGAACAAATGAGTAGTAGGATGGTCTTACAGATGTTACATTCTTTGGCTAGGGAGCAGTATCTCTCGAGGTAGCCGGAGCATTGTTCGATGCAGTTTAGAAACTCGGGGTCGTTTGGCTTCCAGCTTGTCAAGTGGTATTCGGGTAGGACAGCGAGTTTGGCGCCCTGAGCTGCTGCTGAGCGGATGAATGACACAGCTTTGTTGAAATTGTGTTCTGGTTGTAGGGGCTAGTTAATGTTAGCCAATGACTCTGATGTTCGTAGATGTGGTCGCCCATGATGGGTAATTAAGATGATGTGGGGTAAATGAGATACCTCTGGGTAGAGTTGGATAACAGCAACTTTGATCGTCGGCGCCATCTTGATTCAACAAAGCTTGTCGATATAGATCAACTAAGTCAAGACGATGTCTGTAGTGAAGTTGTGATCTACGAAGTGAGGCTAATCAAAAGCGTATGACATAGCTGACGCATGCGCGTCGATACAAGACTAGTGCTCGCTAAAAGTGACAAGCTTTCTGTCCAGGGGGTGAGCATGTTCAAGCATCCCGGCAAAACGCTGATCATGGACGTCTCCTTCAAGCGTGGAATGATCGATGTGTTGCAAGTAGAATAATCATATTCCAGAGTAGCCGAGGGGTATCTATATAGGAAAAGAAGCATACTCCAACCAACACCTGTCGAGGGCTATGCGACACGACCTCCTCCTCCTAAACATACCCATATTATTGTTCTGATCGCCATGCCTTCACTCATGGCTTCCTTCTATTCGCATGAAGAATGTAGCTTGATAGGTGGAATATTCCTCAGCTTGCTTTGAAACGTCCTGCAACGGAAATAAACTTGATCGAACGGAAAGGCCGAATCAAGTTACTGTGACTCCTCGCCGACCCCACGGAATGGGCCGAGCTCTGACAGGCGATGAGGCCCCATGGGCATTGTTCATGCTACTACGCTGTCAGCCCAATGGTAACCATCGACTTGCACGCCGTTGGTCCTGTACAACTCCTCTTCAGACTCAGACTCATCGTCGGAGCCGGTGTCCAGAAGAGCATACTGGTTGACCACAGGCGCAGGCTTCATAGGTATGCGAGTAACCGGAGTATGGGCCTTTTTGGGCTGAGGTAGCGGTCCAGCGCATTCGTCCGGATAGTACTCGATGCGCATGCCCTTGTATACAGTACGCGACATCATGCAGGTCCTGGCGAACAGAGCGTTGTGGATAGAGTTGGTCGAGATGTACGCATCGCCATTTCTGAAGTAGACGTCTACCACGATGAGGTTGTGGATGTGATCGAGATGGTCACGGATCTGATCTGTAGTGACTTTGCCTGCCACGCCTCGGACAACAAGGTTTCGCGTAGCCCCGCCGGCGATCTTGTTGGACACGTGCGGTGGTACGTGGAATTGTCGGTCGCTCCAACGGAATTCAAGCTGGCATGGTCAGCTTCTTTTATGCCTTGGGGTAGGTGCATATCTTACCCTCTTCGTGTGCAAATATATGTCATTACGCTTAGCATAAGCAAGGAAGTCGGCCGCTCCTTCGATGAAGGACACCGTTGCAGATCGGTCATTGCGGAGGAATATGTCCAGCAGTCTGCCGCCACGGACAATGCCGGCCAGGTCCTTATGTGTGGTACGCTCGGAAAGGTTGGTGATTAGCACAGTGCGCTGATCGTGGAGCGGTATACGCTGGGCTGGCCCACGGTTTAGATCGTCATATTCGTCGGGTGGGCTGTCTGGGTCGCCGGTGAAAGACTCGGATTCCCCATAGCTGACGACTCGATGGAACGATGCTGAAGGTCTAGGGTGGAGTCCATGGCTGGCAGAGGTATAGTCGGACCCTTTTGGGTAACGAGCTGATGCAGGCGCTGCTACAGGAGTAGCCTGCGATCTGGCATGTGTGTGTTGCGATTCATAATCGTAACTAGACGGTTCTTCGTTCGAAGCCCCATTCTCGCCCTGCAGCAGTGTATCCAAGGTTTCGTTCGTCAGGCCTCCACGGAATAGAGCGCTCTTGAGAAGGTCTAGACACGGTCAGAAACAGATAGTATTGCGCTGGAGCAGGGATGTACGTACGGTACTCTCGCACTGCTTGGGTCTGTGGGCAAATGGATCGTTAGCAATTTTGCACATAAATACAGAAAACAGAGTGAGCTGGAGGGGTGGTGGACAAAGTTTGAAAGTTCGGAGTGATGTTGGGTGCAGTAAAACGTACCATGTACTCATGTTCTGCCTTGCTGATGGTGACATTGTCAGAGAGATCAGTGCCGTAGCTGACGGGCTGGTTGGAAGTATGCTGTTGATAAGAGTCAGCTCTACCGGAGTCAGATGCATAGCCACTGCCTGGGGAATACCGACGAATTCAGCCCTAAAACTTTAATCAGCAAACAGCCCGGCGCATAAACCAGGTCATGATAGTGTGCACTCACTTGCGTAGAAGAGCGTCGAAATAGGATCTGCCTATGGTTACGGTGGCCATGGCTTATAGGTGAAGAAGAGCGCGGTGCTCGGGGCCGAAGATGGCTTCGCAACGTGCTTTCGGGGTGTTGATCAGTGAATTGGGCAGGCTATGGTAGTTATCAGTGACGGGCAGCAGGTCCAAGCTCGCCCTAGCGCTCCACAACTCCACAGGGCTGGGAAGGCGCCATGGATGGCCTTCCGCGACGCGACCCCGGATTGCTTATGCAGCCCTGTGCATCTGTGTATACAGCATCATCAACGTCTATGTTTCTTTTTCTGCTCCATTTCCACAACTTCCTGATGGTGTGACGAAAATACGTCCACCAACCTTCCACGTTGCAAACAAGCGCTGTGCGACACCCATCGGTTGCGTGCGACATGGTGATAGGCACGAATGGGCGCGGCGTAGCGGCATCGATCCCCCGCTAGCGTCCATGGCGTATCAAATTTCTGGACAGGCGCGCCTCTCCGCCGCTCATGGAACCGAACACGCCTCAACACCAGCTGGCCAAGCAGATCGCTGCCGGCAATGGCAGCCCGGGTCTCAGCTCGCCCTGGTCGCAAATCACCGACAATCCCTTCTTCACCGCCGTATGATTCACCCTGGGGCCACTGCGTGCTTGCTGGACGTATGCTCACTGATGCCATAGGGCTTCGGTCTCGCAGCGCTTGGGGTTGCGGCGCGGACGGGCCAGAAGGGACTCCAACACGGCGCCGCGTTTGTGCGCCGCCGCATGCTCGTCGATCTCGAAATAACTCGCCATGACGACGCCTATCCCTGGGTCCTCCAATGGATGACCAACTACCACCGCGCACAGCAAGCCGGCACCAGGCCACTCGTGCGCAACGGCGTCCTCTCCAAGGTCCTCAATCGCATCGACCCGCGCATGCACCACCTCCAGGTGCAGACGTACACGCCGCAAGATGGGCCCTCGCACGCCGCCCACTTCTCCTTCGTACCAGGACCGGGCAAGCACTTCTTGCGCTACAAGAATGCCTTCATCCTCGTCGACCGGCAGCGAGAGCGCAACAGCCTGAACGTCAAGGATGGCGTACCCTTCGAGACGATCAATCTCACGACCCTCTACTCGCACCGCGACGTCTTCGAAGACATCTTCGCCGAGGCGCACCAGATATACCAGCAGTCGCAGGAGGGCAAGACTGTCATATACAACTCCATGGGCACCATGTGGCAGCCCTTTGGCGACGCCAAGCGGAAGAG
This sequence comes from Alternaria arbusti, assembly GCF_024043155.1. NCBI lineage: Eukaryota > Fungi > Ascomycota > Dothideomycetes > Pleosporales > Pleosporaceae > Alternaria > Alternaria arbusti. The sequence goes on from NW_026249943.1 coordinate 285,880, forward strand.
GCCCCTCGATTCGGTGGTCCTTGAGCGCGGTGTCAAGGAGCGCATTGTAGAGGACATGGAGGCTTTCATCGCATCACGCAAGTGGTATCTAGACCGCGGCATACCATATAGGCGAGGCTACTTGTTGTATGGGCCGCCGGGTACAGGAAAGAGCTCCTTCATCCAGGCTGTTGCAGGTCATCTCGACTTCAACATTGCCATTTTGAATGTCAGCGAGCGTGGCCTCACAGACGATAGGTTGAACCATCTGCTGACCAAAGTCCCGCGACGGACTGTAGTGCTGCTGGAAGATGTTGACGTCGCATTCATGAACCGTAAGACGCCTGGTGCAGACGGATTTGCTAGCGCCTCGGTCACCTTCTCCGGGCTGCTCAACGCTCTCGACGGTGTTGCCAGTGCGGAGGAGCGGATCATCTTCCTGACTACAAACCACGTCGAAAGACTAGACGAAGCGCTCATCCGACCTGGGCGCGTGGACATGACGGTAAGACTCGGTGAAGCAACAGAGTTCCAAATCGAGCAGCTTTGGGACCGATTCTATGCAGAGTTCGATGCAGGTGGGCAAGCGAAGCAGAGATTTATGGCTAGAGTGAGAGAGTTGGGCCTCATCGACTCGGTGAGTACTGCAGCGCTACAGGGGTTGTTCCTCTACAACAAGGACGACACCGAGGGCGCTATTGCGATGGTTGAGGGCCTCACCGCTGGTCGCAAAGCCGAAAACCACGTGGGGATACCCGGTCACGTTGACGTGAACGAGGTGACGTCACGGTGAGCGTTGGGAACCCGTAGAAATATGTAAAACTCCGAATGCAAACGCTGCGGCTCTGTTCGCTCGGACGTGCAGATGTCAATCAGTCTTGGTGTGTAAGGGTGCCGGGATTTTGAAGCATGCAGGCGTGTGATGGTATGCAGGCGGCTCGCGCGCGCGGGAGCGTGCGAGGCTTTTTTCCTGGGAACTCCACATCGTCGCCCGGATCTAACCGCTTACCGTGAAGACACTGCACTCGCCATTGGATGACTCAAGCAGTATTCCATCATTGACCTAATTCTGGACCGCTTCCCGCGCTTCCATCTAATCAGATCATCGAAAAGTGTGAGGCCCAACACATGGCTGCCGGTGGTTTTATCTGATCATCTGATTCCGACGTCGCGCGAGGCCGCTTTGGCGCGACAAACGGAGCACTTGTACACGCGCCCCTGGCCACACCCGGGCACCCACCCATACATATGGCTAACGAGGACGGGTGCGGGTCATCTTCGTCGCTTGCTCTCTCGCCTGCCCATCCTTCTGGAAACACGCGACACGACCGTCCTCCCGTCTCGCCAGGCAGCTACGAGTTGCAGCCTCTGCCTGACAAAGCAAAGAAAGCAAGGAACATAGCCACGTCCGAAACCCCTTCTGATGACGATCTTGATTCGCCCGCTGGCCGCCCCGAGACTCCTACACGATCCGTCAAGACAGCAATGTCAAGAGTACCTCTCTTGGTGAGATCGAGCCCGGCGCAGGGAACAGGTACGCAAACTATTCTTCCTTGTAAAGCGCCATGGTCGTCAGTCGCCCCTCGGCCTTGGACGGGTGCACAGGAGCAACGATGCACACGGCGCACAGAACCTCATTCGCTACACGTGCTGACCCCAACCTCAGGTTCATATGGCGGCCTACCTATTCTTTCCTCCAGTCCAGAGGAGTCTGATGAAAATAACGTGATTAAAAACTCAAGAAAGAAAAAAGGAAAGAGCAGACTTTCGCATAGTGAACCCTCACTACTTTCGGATCACCACCAAAATGATTCGACACGGAGTGAGCCAATCCTTCCAGGCGCTACCAAGTCACGTCGCAGGACGGGTGACGCCAGTCGTAGCAGCACGACGCTCGGTGTAGCCTCTAGTGGCCAGGACTTTGAAGCTAGGTTCAACGCAAGCGGTCTTGATCCTTCTACCGCTGGCGCGCCACTGTTTGACAACTCAACCTCATCGAGCAGTACGCTAGACGATAATGAATCCTCCGAGGACGACGATTTACACGATATGAAGGGTAGCCCGTCCGATAATTCGCCCTACGCTCAAGTGAGGGCATCCGTCGCTGCTACCGACGACCTCTCCCTATCCATTGATACCCCGCGCATGTGGTTCCTATCGATTCTGTTTTCCATTGCCGGTTCTTCAACCAACTTGTTCTTTTCCCTACGATACCCTAGCGTCAGTCTTACTCCTATTATTGCACTACTACTCGTCCACCCTCTCGGTCTGCTTTGGGACCAACTCTTCAAACGACACGACGATCCTGAAGAAACCTTTGTCGATGGTTGCTCTCAAACAACATCGCATCCTCCACAGGCAAAAGCCACTTGGAAACGCCGGTTACGGCTCTGGCTAGGCCAAGGCCGTTGGAATGAAAAGGAACACTGCTGCGTATATGTCAGTAGCAATGTATCCTTCGGCTTTGCCTTTGCGACAGATGTAAGTATCATCTGTGCAGCCATGTATGGTATGCTGACAACCCAAGGTCATCGTTGAGCAAGTAAAGTTCTACAAGCAAGACCTTGGCATCATGTACCAAGTATTGCTTATCCTCTCCACACAAATACTTGGCTACTCCCTCGCCGGTATCACCAGACGTTACCTGGTCCGACCCAGCGGCATGATCTGGCCGAGCACACTCGTATCTACCGCCATGTTCACCGCGTTACATAAAGATGAGAACAAGCCTGCCGATGGCTGGACCATCGCTCCACGCAAGTTCTTCTCGCGCATATTCCTAGGATCCGTTGCGTTCTACTTCCTACCTGGTCTCCTATTCCCAGCATTGAGTTATTTCAATGTCATCACCTGGTTCGCGCCAAAGAGCGTTGTTGTTGCCAACCTGGTATGTTTATAGTCATTTTGGATTGAGACAAAGCTAATCTGTGCAGTTCGGAATCTCATCTGGTCTTGGATTGTTCCCAGTGACTTTCGATTGGGCGCAAATCGCATACATTGGCTCCCCGTTGATTACGCCATTCTGGGCTGCTATGAACATTCTTGGAGGCCTTGTAGGCGTGATGTGGATCGCAGCGCCTATCATGTGTAAGTAGTTCAGGAGGTTTGACTACTTATGCTGACAGCTTGTAGACTACAAGAACGTCCTCTACTCTTCCTATATGCCCATCCTATCATCCGCTGTATGGGATAATCGCGGCAAGCCGTACGACGTCAGCAAGATCTTGACCGAGAACTTCCTCTTTGACGAAGAAGCGTACAAGCAATACAGCCGCGTCTACCTCCCAATTACATACGTATTGAGCTACGCCCTACAGTTCGCCGGTCTTACAGCTCTGCTTTCGCACACTGGCCTTTGGTACGGGAAGGATATCTGGAGGCAATGGCGTCGCTCTTGGGCTGAGATCCGGAAGGAATCAGCAGCTGACTACCAGCCACTTGTGAATGGTACCGACAACAACAGCCAACCAACTTCCCCTGCAATGTTGCGACACAGGCCCAGTACGACTTCAGATCCAGACGTGGAAGACTTGCTATCTGCAGAAGATGTGCACAATCGACTCATGCGCAAATACGAGGACGTGCCGATAACTTGGTACCTTTTGACTGGCATCAGTATGGCCGCAGTTGGCATGTTCGTCGTCGAGTACTACCCCGTCCATCTACCCTGGTACGGCCTCTTGCTAGCACTTGGCATCGGCGCAGTCCTCTTCGTTCCCATCGGCATCGTCATGGCCATCACAAACCAACAAAGCAGCATCTACCTCATCTGCCAACTCATCTGCGGTGTTGTATTCCCCGGTCGACCCGTCGCAAACATGGTCTTCACAACCTTTGGCTACATCTCAGCCACCCAAGGTCTCAAGTTCGCCTCCGATCTCAAGCTCGGCCACTACATGAAGATCCCACCTAGAATCCTCTTCAAGCTCCAACTCTCCGTCACCATCATCTCCAGTCTAACACAGATCGGCGTGCTAAACTGGATGTTAAACAACATCCCTGGTATCTGCACACCCTCGGCCATCAACGGCTTCAACTGCCCCATCGCCCGCGTTCACTTCAACGGAAGTATCCTCTGGGGTGTCGTCGGACCAGGGAAGTTCTTCGGCCCCGGCGCACTCTACCAACACTTGATCTGGGCTTTCCCCATCGGCGCTATCGCACCCGTCATACTCTGGTACCTCGCCCGCGGCAGCCGCAAGTCCATACTCAGTAAAGTCAACCTCGCAGTGGTGTTCGGTAGCTTGAGCTGGATTCCACCGGCCACCGGACTCAACTTCTCCGTTTGGGCGATTGTGTGCTACATCTTCAACTATGAGATCCGCAACCGGAGGAACGCGTGGTGGAAGAAGTACAATATGATGCTTAGCGCGGCCTTGGACTCTGGGCTCGCGTTTGGTGTTGTTGTCATCTTCTTTGGCATTGTGTACCCCGGCTGGATGAGTAACTTCAAGTGGTGGGGTACGGAGGTTTACAAACAGGTAAGCGAATCGTATACAAGCTGGATTTGGTCGGATACGAAAGCTAACATTATCGATAGGGTTGTGACTGGCAAGCCTGTCCATACAAAGAAGTACCCAAAGGCGAAACCTTTGGACCTGGGAGTTGGTGATTCGTTGATTACACGCGTTAAGCTTGCTTACTCGCATTGGCATATGCATTAGACGACCGGCGTTCATGAGTGGAGTTCGGGATAGACATGCTGTTAGATACACCACGTTGATCGTTTGAGCGGATTGGATACGCTCGCGACTTGCATGTTATTTTTAGGTACTGTTGTTGGATACAATGAATCGCATTGCTATCCGCTCTTTAATGGTCATGATGAGATTGAACGCCAAGTAGGATCCTCCGGTCGACGAACTCACTCGCCCGCCACGCCACCGCTCCTATTTATCCCTCCATGACAGCAAAAAAGACGGTAAACCCACAGCGCTCAACACAAAGATCTAGCAAAAAGTAATGAGCCCACCGCGACTTGAACGCGGATCCCCCACCATCTCGGCAAGGCTGTGTGCTATCGGTCATCTTTGGCGGAGGCGGAATTTGGATTCGACAACTGTAAGAGGCTTTCACTTGGCGAAGCTCATATAATTAGGCTGTGTACTGGGGACAAAGCCCGATTGATTTGAAATTCAATTGGCGGAAGCTCAGACGGTCTCTCAGCCTTGTTCGTTCGCACGCTGAGACGATGCGATGGCAGCCCTGCGCTGTTTGAGATGTGGGTGTCTTACCGTTGGACTATGGGCTCTGAGAGTGGGGAGTTTGATGGAGGAGTGGGCTGTTAGAGGAGGTTTGTGATTAAGGTGTTGGCTGGGTGGGTAATTATTATGCGGAGATATGGAATATCAAGCTCTCGCAGGGCGGTGGAAGAGCGCTTTGGAGACGGCAGTGTGGTGTGAAGGCAGCTCGGAGGGTCTTCACGGCATGATTACAAGCACAAAGAAAGATTGTTGGTACATGTATAGTTGTTTATTAGATCTCATCTTCCGCTCAGAATGGCTCGAGCTGACTATATAGTAGTGAAGCTCCTTCATATCACAAAACCTGTCGTGGCAATACCGCAGTCGCTCGCTACCTTCTCATAAGGCCTGCAGGTCGAGGGTTATCGTATATTACGCGCCAAATAAATTCCAGATTATATCTTTCCAAACAACTCCGACTGATCTCGGCCGATGATGCCGGCTTCTCATCAAGTCATCTTAACATCCGTCTTCAACTCCCAATATCTGCCACCGATCATTGCAGTCGCCAATGCCGAGGCGCGCTTTGCCATCTCCATCTCTTCGGTCTCGATGGTCATCTTAGCAACGCCGCCATGGCACTCGAATTTGCCTGCCCAGACATCTGGCCACTTTGAAGCGGAGTAGGCGTTGCTTGCCGTAACCTTCAGGTGCCAAGAGCCATCGTAACCGATGAGGAAACCCGCGACGTGCTCGAAGCGGTACGCTTTCATCGAAGTGTGGTGTTCGAAGGTGCCAATCTAGAGGGTTGTTAGCGGCTGTCTGCTTGGAGGTGTATGCGATGACTCACGAAGACCTCTAAACCCTTGCGCCAGATGACTAGCTGGACGTCCTTCTTGCCGAATACAACCTTGAACGTGTTGACAGTAGGGCTGACAAACGCCTTGAGGGTCTCAGCCGAGATGTTGAAAAGAGCGGTGACAACGGCATCTTGTAGCTTGAGTGCGCCATCTTCCTTCATGAATGCGGCATACTCGTCTAGATCGAGGATGTGGGCATGGCTAGTAGGACCGCTTGAAGGAAGTGTCTCGAAGTCATCGGTGTACGAGAGAGTGCTGCTGTCGCTCTTGCCAGAATCACTCTTCCCGGGAGAGTTGGCACAAATGTCCATATCGGTGGTGGCAGCGAAGTCACTGCTGACGACGCCAATCTCCACCGGAGTGCTGTCGTGGTGTGTAGCCATTGTAGCGGTGCGGTTGACAGATTGTGAGTGATGTTTTGCGTCTTGTTCGAGATTGATGTCAACGTCAGAAGGTTGTAGCTGCAAGCGTTTGAATCTCGTAGTCACCGGCATGGTACAAGATATATGAGTACAACAACTAGAGGCGCTAGCTTCTGGTGAGCGATGAGATCTAGGAAAGATCAATGGTGAGCGTGAAGTTCAACGGGTAGTGATGAAAGATGAGGGGCGAAGAAGCTGCAATACGTGAAGTGTGCGGGCGTTTGCCATGCTGGTCACACTAGCAGCGCTAGCGGGCGAGGTCGGTGAGGGCTGAAGGAAGGCGCGACGGTGAGGAAAGAGACGACATACCGATTATCGCACATAGCTGTAGTAGTTAATAGGTGAAAATAACAATAATGTCTAGAGCAAGTGATGGTGTTCCAGGACAGAAACAACCAATATGCACGGTCTTGTTCGCGCATTGACAAAGGGCAGGTGAGATGAAAGAGCGACCACGATTGAAATGCGACTTCGGATACTATGCATGTTAGAAACAAAGCTATTGCTTAGTATTGCTCAACCATAGCTTGTCGCAATACACATTTAAGTTGTTGATAGGTTCCTGAAAGAAAGCTCTGATTTATGTCGACTACCCTAGTATTTCGTGCGAGAAGGGGCTCGCATGAATAAACAGTCTTTCAAATCTTCTTCCTTGTACGGATACATGGATCGCGGAATCCGATGTTCAGTATATAAGACAGCAGGCTTCATGAATATGGCGATGCATCAGCGGGCCATGCTGATCTCAATGTTCCACTTGGACTCCGCTTTGGCGATCCAGCACTCGTTGCTCAGGATGTAATCACCCAAGATCCGCGCGGATTGCTCTTCCCCCTTCTTCTTGTCTTGCTCAATGCCCATTCGGGTGTAACGTGGGAGGAATGATTTTGCCCATGCGTGGTGAAGCCCAAGGCGAGTGTATCTACCAAACGTGGCGGATGCAAGGTCCCAAGAGCCGTCATAGTTGATACGGCAACGAACAAGGTTGTCCCATTCCAATTCATCATCCTCGGGGTACTCTACGAACTGGCCGACCTAGAATCCAAGTACCTAGTAAGCATTATGTTGAGACTCATGTATCTTGATAGGATCACTTACAAGAACTTGAGCACCCTGCCTCCAAACGATCATCTGATTCTCGACATGCTCCCTCTTGAATGACCAGAGAAACTTGAACGATGTAGTCTGACTGTCAAGGAATTGATCCAAGGTTGCCTTAGAGATGTTGAAGAGCAGAGTGGCGACTGCGTCTTGGATTTTGACATCGCACTGTACCCCTATAGAGGGCAGGGAAGGCTCGTAGAAAGTCATATCGATAACGTGGGCATGGTCGGAAGGTGCGTTCGCAGGCAAACGCTCATGGACGCATAGGAACTGCACAGGAAGATAGTCGGTGTCGATGGACCAGGCGCCATTGCGGTCGCAGCTAATAGCAAGTACCATCGTGTTTGGCTTGTGAGGTTGATGTGTGTTGTGTGAGGAGCAAGACTTCGTCCAAAGTTTTGATTTCATACCAAAAGCTTGGACCACAAGGGGAGAGCAAACGGCGGTGACAGTGCGCGCAAGTCAAGGTGAACGAGGATACACCACTTTTGGTTAATCATAGAGAAAAATTGATGTGCGGCGCGTGGACTGGGAAATTAGTAGGCCGTGCGAAAAAGGCAGATATGTTCTCATGACTAGAGGTGAAGTAATCGTGCTCGTTCATTAAATCTCCTTTCGTAGTTTGGACTGGGTCAGTAGATGAGAGTTGGAGAAGAAGACACATCATGAAGATGACTTTCAAAGTAAATTAGTGACATATGAGACTCTGGAGTCATGTAAGAGCCAGGAGAAGCTCGCACTATTTAGAAGTCCATCATAGTATCCTTCCCGCTTCCTCGCTTGACTGATCACAGTATGACTTACTCCCAATGGAACTCCCTGGTCCAGCGAGTAGAGTCCCAGTAATGACCTGCCAGCAGGTGATCAGCAACCTGCGTGGCCAACATTGCTCGCTCCGGCTGGCCTTCAGTAGTCTCGAAGCGGAGAGCCGCCAAGTGACCACCGACATTGACCCTGTTTCCTGCCCAGACATTCTCCCACATGAAGAAGCCGATCATTTCGACGGAGAAGTAGTCGCGGTAGGCTGCGTAGGTGATCTTCCAGGCTCCGGTCGCATCAATAGAGCAACGGAGGAGATTATCGAACTCCAGCCAATCCTGAACTTTGGCGTACTGGCCCACCTATGAGTAGTTTCGTTAGTGTCATGGATTCCTATACGCCATTCCCAACTGTCACTTACCAGAACTTCGTTGCCTCTCTTCTTGACAATGATACGATTGTAGTAGCGATCGGTCTTAGATTCAAAGTCCATGTGGAAGAGCTTGGTGGGATGGAAGAACTTGGTGAGAGTATTCTTGGAGATTTTATGAAGAGTTGTAACGATGGCGTCTTGGATCTTGATGTCGGTGGTGACCCCGCCGTCGTTCTCCTTGAAGGTAGTGAGATCGATGATGTGGGGGTGATTGGCTGGAGCAGTGGAAGGAAGGTCGGCAAAGCTATCGACAAACTGGACGTGGTGGACCATCGTGCTGAAATTGATTTTTACTGAGTTGTGTTGTGTTGTGTTGTGTTGTGTTGTGTTGTGTTGTGTTGTGTTGTGTTGTGAGAATCTTGGTGGGGGAGACGTGTGCTTTATGTAGAGAGAGGCTCTGCACGATACCAGCACGTAATCACCCTGGCGTCTCCCGTGCAAACAGTCGCAGTGGCGAAATCTCTCACCGCATAACCTTATTCGGAAAGTACCTGCAAGTCTATTTGTCCTTCTCTCACCGTGATCACAGCGCTAGAGGTGATATTGGTATGTCTACTGCCTGAACAAACGCACTGAAGGTTACACATGAGGCTCTTAATGCTGTATTCTGTCGTCATAGTATACGATGCATCCTAGTTTAGCTGTCCCCCATTATCCTGCGCAGCATCAGCACTTCGTGCTTTGTGACGAAGACGCTGTTAAGTGCCACCGACGCATCAGCAGGCGACTGTGACCCCATGTTGTCAAGCGCATCGACCAGATCACGCACCTTTGCGCCCTCCCAGCTTCCCTTGTCATCGGTCCAGAAAACGCGTTTGATGCCCACAGACGCCATATAGGATATGCATCGGTAGCAGGGTCGGGAAGCTAGGACGGTCGGTCGCTTCCCGTCCTTTGCTGGAGACGGCGGATGCTTGGTGCGTGCTGGCCTCGCCGGCTCTGGACTGGTGAGCTCGTCGTGCAATGAACCTGTGGCAGGGCGCGATGGAAGTAGCGTCGCGGCGTCTTCGTCTGGCTCTTCGCAGCACACCTTCGGCGCACATTGCCAGCCCAGTCTTACTACGTACAGATCGGCTCCATTCAAACGTGGGCTCTTGGTCCTGTCTTTAATATTGCGAGAACTCTGTCCAGTCTGTCCCTTCGGCATGAGCATTGGCTGACTCCTTGCGGTTGGGGGATTCTGTCTTTCATTCTATGGCCGTCAGCATGTGTGATAACAGAGCTTGGACAACGCACCTTTCCTGCTTTATCACGATTACTGGATGACACTCCCAGCGACGAAGATGCTTCAGAAGCGCTCGAAGTTGGAGACTGATTATAGCATGGAGCTGCGATGGTCTTTCTACGCGCATGCTGTCGACCACTGTGTTTGTGTTGCCCATTGTTGTACTTGTTGCCAACGTTGTGATGATGATGATGATGATGATTCTTCCCGTTCTTCAGGCGGTGTTTCTCCGTACTGTTCATTTTCGACAAGGCCACGTTCTCGTTCTTCTCCTGGTCGTGAAACACAGGGTTCAGTCTCGCACGATCCAGATGCAGAGGATTCAAATCGCCACTCTTGAACACCGGACTAGGCACTGCCAGAGGCCGCGGTGGACTGGGCCAGTGCGGCCTCGCAGATGGCTTTGACATAGGAGTTGATTGCTTCCCTTCGTAGTCGTGACTTTCGTTTAGAATCACCCGATAGTTCAAAGCACGGTTTTTCGGAGGACACCGCGCTAGAAGCCAGCGTGCTAGAAGCCGAGAGAGCTGAGTGGATCGCCATCATCTCACTATGCATAGATAAAGGAGTGTTGGCGAGCTTTCCTCCCCCGCCCATGCTTTCAAAGGGCATAAACGTCCTGTTCACATGATCCTCCGGCCCACCTAACTCTCGCTTGGTCGAGCGCAGTGGAAGGCGCCCGGTCTTCAGGGCACCACCGTCGAAGCCAGAGCGATGATCATTGTAGCCCTGGCCAATGACTTTACCGCCACGAACTATGATGGCTCCATGGCGGTAACGCAAAGGCGACTTGGCAGCCTGCTCGAGGCAGAGGTTAAGGTAATTGTCAGTCTTCATTTTGATGGACGGCAGGTGTGACTGGACTTTCGATGAGATGTTGCTAGAAGTTGGTATTGCGAGTGAGTACTGCGGATATTTGATTTTCTTCGTGATGAACCTGATAGCAGAGTCGTATTGGGCAGCTAGTAAGACGTGTTTTGGATGCACAAGGAGGCATGGATGTGAGTCTTGACGCGTGAGGAAATGGCACCCGGGTTAGCGTCTTGGCAACACTCAAGCTTCACGCGCTCTGCGCTCTTCCCTCTTCACATCTCCATCGCAGACGAATGCGTCATCGTGGAATCGCAATCAGCCTGCGCAACCCTATGATTTATACGAAAATTATTGTATGTACAAGAAGTCCCAATGATCAACAAGCGGACGCCTACTCAGCCCAGACAACCGCGCTGAGACCATCCTCGTTCTCCGGAATGCCGGCAGCCCCGATCCTAAGGTCCGCAACGCGCTCTCCCAACTTGCCTGTTGCCGGGTCTCTTGGTACAATAGCCACGTTCGAAGTGGTTTGATCGCCAATAGCGACGAAGTCACCGGCCTTGTTGATGTCGAAAGTACGCGGGTATGTGCCGTAGGACGATGTGAGGGCAGTCCATGTCAGGCTCCCGTTAGGAGAGATGCTGAATTGGGTGATTGAGTCGTTGGGCTTGAATTTCTTGTCGTTTCGGTTGCTGGTGTAAACGAAGTTTCCCTTGACCTTGATCTCACCGACCTTGGTACCGGAAACGGCGGTGGCATTGCCTTGGTACGGTGTGAGCGTCTGCTTCAGGGTCAGAGACATGCAGCCTCCCGATGCGGGGTATGACACCGCCCATGCCGACACGCTGTTGGAGAGCTCGTTGGCGATGAACAGTACTGTGCCGTCTGCAGCCCGGCGAACGCGCGAGTTCGCTCCTGCCGGTGCCCAGAAGGCGCCGTGTCTTGGTCCTGTTCCAGGTGGCGGCAAAGCAGCACCGCACTCTGTAAGATTGCCAGTTGTCTGGTCGATCTTGTTGATCCTGATCTTATCGGTTCCGAGATCAGGTACGATCAGGAAGTCCCCAGACGGGTCCACAAAAGCATGATGCGGGTGGGGAGCTTCTTGTCGGTAAGGGTTGACACTTTTACCAGTGTACTTGATTGTTTGGAGCGGCTGTCCGCCAGTCAATGGCAGCTTGAAGGTCGTCAACTGTGAAGTTTGGCTTCCGTTGGTTAGCGATAATCTCGTCTACTCAAGGGTGCTGACTTACTAGTGGGCGTTCGCGATGAAGCTTCTTCCATCCGGACCACCATAGAGCGTTGTCGCAACCACACCCTGAGGTGTAGAACCCTTTCCGATTGAAGTCACGTTGCCGTTCGCACCCGTGGAGAAGGATACCAAGTTTCCGCCTCCTTGGCCCTGGAAGACCTCATCTGGAATATAGAGCGCCTTTCCAGCACTGTCATACGTGATCCAACTAGGCAGCTTGTTGCCAGTCGAGGCCGAACTACTGAGGGTCAAGGCGTTGCTGTTGAACGACAGGTAGTTGATGGTGCCGGAGTAGTGCGTCGCCCACAAGTTTGCTGCACTTGCGGCAGTGCCGAACAGAGGTAGAAGGAGTGAATGCGAATGGACCATGATGATTGAGGATGGCGAGTCAGGATGTATCTGTTACTGACTTTAAAGCACAGGGAAGTAGCATCGTTTTGTATGTTCGACGTGTGTTCTTTGACATTTCCACCAGACCGCCTTGCGTCACGCGCCCGCACTCGACATTTCGGAGCTACGACGATGAAACACCTGACTACACCATCTTGGACTAAACAACCGACCTCATCATGCATTTTGCTGAAAGCGAGGGTGCCACTTCAGCCTCGGTGAGTATGCGATTGTCCAAGCCGGTTAAAGGCCGCACGTCGGACAATATATAGCAATCTACAGCCATGTTTCGAGCAGGGGTACAACGTTTCAGCCGGTTGCCGACCCCAGGTTGATCAACATGGCGAAATTGCAGTAGCCTTGCATTTCGGTCTTTCATCTCGGGCACGCGCATGTTAAGATCTCTTGGCCAGGCCTTATACCGGGAATGCAGCCGCCACGCCGCTGCCCTATGTCGGTACGTGGATGCGGCTGCAGCGCACCTGGACACGTGTGTGGGTATAGACGAGGTGGCATCTCTTAATCTTTCTGCGACCAATCTTTGCCAAGAGGTAAATCAAGCTGAAGCCACCGCTTCTTGGTATAGCCGTAGCTTGGAAGTTGTCGTGCGATAGAGGCAAGATCTGTTATTACCAGTACCAAATCCTCTTGGAATCCCCACGATTCCGACGAAGGATCCAAGGAAAGAGCAAGGTTTCTACTCTGGGCATTCTCATCCCTTCATCGCAGTCATGTCTCCTGGTCAGATATGTTTTCTGGGTCTTCAGCCGTAGTGTATTGGGTCAATATGTATCTCATCGTCAGAATCCACCTCTAGGATTCAAGCAATCCATAAGTATCGCGAGGACGTTAGCGGATGAATTTTTCCTGGGCAGCCAAGCCACTTTCCGACTTCCAGAATGATGAAAGAATACTACACATGGCTGTTTGCAGCCTGCACTCTCTTTTCTTGCACTACCGCTGCGAATTCTACATTGAGCGAATGCCTTGAGTCTCGCCAGGTTCCTGTATATGCTGCAGGCACCAAGAACTATACTCAGGCAGTCAAGCCCTTCAATCTTCGTTTACCATTCAAGCCGGCTTCCTACGTTGTACCACAGACAGTCAAGCATGTTCAAGATGCCGTATCCTGCGGAGTTGAGAGTGGTGTCCAAGTCACTCCAAAGTGCGGAGGCCACAGCTATGGATCACATGGTCTTGGAGGCGAAGATGGACATCTGATTGTCGACATGCGCCGCTTCAACAGTGTGACTGTTGACCAAGAAGCACACACAGCTGTTGTAGGAGCTGGCGGTAGACTGGGCAACATTGCTCTGGCTCTTTACGACCAAGGCAAGCAAGCCATCAGTCATGGAACATGTCCTGGGTAGGCATCCTTCCCTATCAACAACATCATATATGTACTAATACCCATCAGCGTCGGTGTAAGCGGTCTCACTCTCCACGGAGGTTATGGCATGTCCTCCCGCCTGCACGGCCTGACGCTCGACCAACTTGTCTCCGCGACCGTGGTCCTCCACAACAGCAGCGTGGTAACCGCCTCACCAACCTCGTACCCAGACCTCTTCTGGGCCCTAAGAGGCGCAGGCGCCGCCTTCGGCATCGTCACCGACTTTAAGTTCAAGACGTTCAACGCACCGGAGAGCAACCTTGTGTTCTCCTACAACCTCTCCCCATCCAACACATCGCAACTCGCCAACATCCTGACCGTCCTCCAAAACTTCACCATCCACGACCAACCCCCGGAGCTAAACATGCGCATGTTCCTTCCCAACCAACTGACTGGCGTATACTACGGCAACCGCAGCGCCTTTGACACCATCATGAACCCGCTGCTTACCAAACTCAACATCCCTCTTGAGGGACGCGGCGCAGGCACCGTTTCAACGAAGAGATGGATCGACACTTTGACATCCTTTTCCAATGGCCCGTTGCCCCAACCAGAAATATACGACTACCACGAGAACTTCTACGCCAAGTCCCTCATGCCAGAGTACCTCTCGCCCGCCGCCATGACCGCCCTCGCAGACTACTACTTCACCACCGCGCGCAACATCCGTGGCCGATCCTGGTACCTCCTCATCGACATGCACGGCGGCTCCGGCTCTGCCATCTCCAAAGTACCCGCGGACGAGACCTCGTACTCGCACCGCAACGCCGTCTTCAAGATGCAGTTCAACGACCGCATTTTCCCTGACAGCGCGACGTACACGCCCAAGATGATGGAGTTCTTGAATGGCTGGGTCGATGCGATTGAGAAGGCGAGTGAGGGCGAGCAGTTTGGCATGTATATCAATTATGCGGATACGAACCTTACCAAGGCGGATGCGCATTCGAGGTATTGGGGAGAGCATTATGAGAGGTTGGTGGGGATCAAGGGCGTGTATGATCCGCAGAAGGTGTTCGAGGGGCCGCAGTTGGTAGGGAGCTAGATCTTTTAGTTGTAGGGGGTAGATTTTCGAACTGAATGCGAGAGACATATGAACATGAGAATGATTGAGAAAGAAGTGATCTGCTTGCTCGAGAAGGAAGTCTATACGGCCTACAAATACACATTTACACACTTGGATCTGTGTCTACAAGAACTCGATGCCGACGCCGAAGCTCAGTCCTTTCCTGCCTTCCTCCTTGGCCCTCATGACGAGTGGTAGAGAGAAGTTGATCTCGAACCTTGCAACAGGGTGTGCGTAGACGAGACCTAGACCAGCTGCCGCGCTGGGAAGTTCGGCAGTGAGACTGGAGAAGGACTTTTGGATCGCGCCAGTTACGTCGCTTGAGCTGCCGAATGACCCGTCTTCTTTCTTGGAGTTGGGGTTCTTGAGTGCGAGGAGACGGCCACCGTTGATGAAGGCTTGGAGACGGAGAGGAGTTTCCTTGCCGACGCGCGGGATAGGGAGGAGGAGCGATGCGCCACCAGCAGCGTAGATGTCGCCACCTAGTGCATCAGCGCCGTCACGAGGACCAAGACCAGCGATGCGGAAGCCACGAACGTTGTTGGGGCCGCCGAGCTGGAAGCGGTCGTTGATGCGCGAGGCCTGGGGCTGGCTCTCCCCGCCCAAAGCCATGGGGTAGAGAAGTCCACCCCGTAGACCAGCAGTAAGCGTGATGCCTGTGTTGCCGAAGGGGAGAGCGACTTGCGACTCTGCCTCTGTCTTCCAATATGCGGTGTCGCCCTTCAGCGGTCCCCAACCTGCGAGTTCGGATACGGTCTTCAAGAAGTAGCCGCTGCTAGGCAGGAGAGGGTAGTCGCGCTTGTCGTTGACCCAGGTATGCGAGATGCTCGACTTGAATGAGTCACCAGCATCTGCGCGAACAGAGGGCGATGCGTTCTCAGCCAGACTAGTCACCTGTCGCCAGATGCCAGAGTAGCCAAATTCGTGTGTCGCACCGTTCTTCATCCTCCATAGCAGCTTTGAGTTTCCTCCCTTGAGGACTTCCTCATGGCTTGCCCAGCTCTTCAGTGTCGAACTCGCGAATCCGTTGACCTGGAACTTGAGATCGGGGTTGCTGAGGATGGGACTGTCGAAGGCGAGAGAGTAGGCAGACCGTGTTCGCGTGCCCAGCGATCCGTGTGCGTTCAGCGTCTCGGCTCCACCAAGCAGATTTCGTAGTTCGGCGTGGACGTAGGCATCGGCTTCAGAGGCTCCAGCCTCAGTTCCGGTCTTGATGGTGTAGTTGCCGCGCTCCTGGGCCGATATATACACGTCAACATCCGTGGGGGAGGAAGAGGCGATGGTCTGGTTTGGACGGTCGAGGTAGACTGATATTGGCGACTTAAAGATACCTAGCCAATGTTAAACAAATGCGAGCCCCTCCGTCGCGTGCTGACGTACCAAAACGATTGAGCTTATCGGTAGCTTCGCCAACTTCCTTTATCGCATCTTCGAGAGTGTATGGCCGGTCCCGGTTTGCGCTCAGCAGGGGGTCGACTACTCGCTCGAGGAAGCTTCTTCGTGTGCGGTTGGCATGAAGGATGCGGACCGATGATATCGTCACGGGTAGCGACGAGTTGTCGTCAATCTAGCGCAGCCTCAGCAACAGCCCCAATTGAATATCCAGAATGCATACCAGCTCTCCCAGCCTCTCCTTCGACCTCTGCTGCTGGGCGTAGAGCCGCGCATTGAGCTCATCCTGCTGGCGCTTCTGCTCGTTCAGATCCGTCTTGTTCTTGAGCCTTTCGAAGACCTGGGGCCCAATTAGCGATGTGCCATTACTCCCACGATGCACGCCTACTCACATCGTCTTCATGCGGCGAAGCCATTGGGCTGTCTGTGTCTGCGTGCGTGATGCTTGGCGTTGTTCAGAAACCTTGAACTTTGGATCGCCGCGGGCGGCGGATGCACGTGCGCTTACTCTCCAACTGTTCCAAGGTCGTCTGGACGTGCGACCCGAACTCTTTCACCAACGACCTAATTCACCTATCGCGCCTGCCTTTGTGATTCTTATCCTTTGTCTATCGCGGGGTAATCACTGAAAAACGTACCACGCCTTCTGCACTGTTATCTGGTGGCCACCTATACAGCGCATCCGATTGTCGACGTCAACTATCTCCGCCCAGGAACACGTCGACTACCCCAACCACCCACTCACTCTCTCTTCCCCCACATTCACACACCATGGCGACGCCAGCAGCCACCAAGCGCCTCACAAGAGAATACGCTTCCATCTCCAAATCACCACCGCCATTCATTACTGCACACCCCTCGGATAGGAACATCCTAGAATGGCACTACATCATCACCGGCCCACCAGACACACCCTACCATGGCGGTCAGTACTGGGGCACGCTGAACTTCCCGCCCGACTACCCCTTTGCGCCGCCCGCAATCCGCATGCACACACCATCCGGTCGATTCCAGCCCAGCAGCCGGCTGTGCCTCAGCATCTCCGACTTCCACCCTAAGAGCTTCAACCCCGCATGGGAGGTCAGCACGATTCTGACAGGCCTGCTGAGTTTCATGACCAGCGACGAGATTACTACGGGTAGCGTCCGGGCATCAGAAGCAGAGCGGAAACTCTTCGCCAAGCGCACACGGTGGTGGAACAGCACAGGCGGCGGCAGCAAAGCATCTGGGTCAGACAACGCCGGTGGTCGCCAGAACGGCAACATCCGGGCTGGAGATGGCGGCGCAAAGTTCAGACACGAGTGGCCGGATGTCGACGAGGAGAATCTCAAGTGGATGAAGGAGAACCGCATCGACCCCCTCACGGGCCTACCACGGCCGGCAGCACCAACCCCCTCGCAGCAGCCAGCCTGCTCGCCCGACGTCTCGGGTCTGCGACGACGCCCCGGCACAAGCGCAACGGTCGTTCAAGATGCAGCGCAAATAGCGCGAGATGCAGGTCAAGGCTGGCTGAGCCGCAACAAGTGGAGGATCGTACTCGGAGCGATGATGCTATACATCCTAGTCGCGAGGGTACTAGGCGACGGTGCAATCGCAACTCCTGCTTAGACGGACTGGTCATCACAGGATAGGGCATAATATAAGGATAGTAGGGTAATGTGCATCAGCGGAAGACACAGGTCACGATTCGTTCAAATCGGCATTTACTTTGGCGTTGGCGGGCGCTCGGCATACCCAAGTTTGAGTCGAGCACTCTGTATGATACCTTTGATAGTAGCAAACAAGGACAAAAACATGCTAATGTTCTTTCTCCAATCCGCTCTCCAGATGTCTTCTGGTCGGTAATGTTTGACTCTGGTCTTGCGTTACTCGCCACCGACTATCACCGCCATGCCCCTGTATTATCTTGAGACTTTCATAATAGTGTTGGCACACGGTACTCCGTACCTACCTTACTCCCCCATCCACCTCAAGGAGACCTGACAACCCGGGCACCACAGCCTCGTTGCGTCGCCACAAGTAGTGCTGGGTGGACCCAACCGGCAAAACTAGGCTTCTTACGGCCACGCTACTCACGCGACAATGCGATGACGCAGTGGAGATCCCCCACCAGCCACAGCATTTCCATGCCTCAATCTCAGGCAACCTTCCCCAATTCCAAGTCTGACATTGCAATATTGTTTGCTCAGCCCACCATCGAAGTCTACAACTCGTGGTTCGAATGACTCTTCTTCACACTTCAGCAAACTAGCCGACTCAAAGTCCTAGCCAGCCCTGTGTTTCGCATCCCCCACCCATCCCCGTCCCGTTGGTTGGTCCCTGACGTCGAAAGCTCAAGCTTAACAAACGCATTTCCCAGCTGTACATGCAGGGATGCGCATAGACTGATCGGCAGGGTCGTGGCGAGCTACGGCGGCGATTGGGTGGCTGAAAAGCTTCAGGTAGGTTACCCTTTCACGCGTAAACGTGCTTGATAGATCGCGCAGTGGCCTATGATGGTGTGCATGCGGACTTTGTGGGACGTGGGATCGTCGTTTTTACTTCGTGCAGGGTTTCGGTCCCGGTGTCGCGGGTGAGAGGTTGGGGATATATAGGTGGGAGGGGTGGGACGCTGTTGGGTTTGTTTCGAAACATTTCATCGATATTTCAGCTGTTCTCAAGTCATTTGTGTGTCTTTCTGATCTTTTGTTACTGCTATTACAATTAAGCATGCGCTTCTCATCTCTTCTCTCCTTCGCCATTGCGAGCGCGTCCATCTCCGCTGCGCTGCCGACAGATTTGACCAACTTCCTGCTCGTCACCACCTCGCAAATAGATGCTAGTGCGAATACCTCCGAACTCAAAGCCGTATCCGCCACCTCGTTATTCGTAAGTCTTCACAGCAACCATCCAAAATAACCCATCGCAATATCTAACATCGCATAGGACCCGTTCCATCAACCCGCTCTTCTCCTCCGCCTCACAGGCCCCGGTTACGGCTCCCTCCCCAACTTCACCCTGGCAGACGGCACACTTTCCACCATCGCTTTGGCGCCCTTCGGCAACACGTATTCTCGTTTCAACAGCACGGTTGTGACAGCCGGGTCAGAGTTGCAGTTCCTCGCTTCGGTGCAGCCAGCGGGCAATATCGCGTTGGACGAGGGATACCTCTTGACGGTGAATGGCCAGAGGGAAGGCTGGACGATATGTGAGGGTGCGCTGAGTAATGAGGTATTGAGCTGGAGGGGCAATGCGAGTGATTGCACGAAGACGTATGTGCATGCTGTGTTGAAGGCGCCATACTAGACTCAAATATATTTGGGAGCGTGGATACCTTGGCCAATTCCAGTAAAGTAAGAATGATGCCTGATGACATAGCCTCAATAAACTTGACTTTCATCCTGTGCCGTTTAGAAACTTGCGCCACCAGACTGTTTCCGCGTCCAGGAACCAGGGGCTCGCTGCTGCGATTAGTTCTTCTGGTGATGGCGCTGTTCCTGGACCCAAGTGTGCGAGAGCCATGACGAAGACGTCGCAGGTTGTTAGGCTTGTGCGTGCAAAGACGCTGTTGGTGATGTGATGTGGCATGGTAGCTCTGACGTTCCTGATGGTGATATTGTATCGGAATAGTATATGTCTGAGCGAAATCTTATCGGCTAGACGGCGATGGAGACCCGACGGCAGAATGAAGAAGGCGATGGTAGTTGTCAAGATATCAGGATATTCGAGTATGGAAAGTCTCGCAGTGTACTGGATGATATATCTATCATCGGCCGTTGCATGGGTGATATATTTCGTGTGTTCCGGGGGTCAGCCGTTCGCGCTTTCTACTCGATTCTCACAGGTGAGAGCACGGTGTACCTCACCGCCTGTCCCCAGGTCTGTCGACAAATCTCGGCGATGGCGATGCCAGCCGGAAGTCCCACGCGTACTTCCCGATGAGGCAGTGCGCGATACTTCCTTGTAGTTTGCCTCTTCCGATGTCCACCAACAGGCTGGAAGCTTGGGAGCGGGATATATGCTGTTTGCCGATGCAAATGGCCAGTGATACCGACGTCGTGATAATTGGTGGGACCAGCACAAGCTGCGGCCCGTTGCACGCGTGCTGACGGTCTTGTGCGGTTCGCCACGGTAAGCCTCAACAAGTTGATGAAAGGCCGGCGTTGGCTTTGTCGCTTTGCTGGTTTGATGGCAGTTCGACGTCGTGAAAGCTGATAGTGAGTATATTGGAGTCGTGGTTTTGATGCGCAATACGTACTGGCAAGTACATGTAGGCATATGACATCTTGTCGTGTTTATAGCAAGGGCAGCTGCCCGCGTCAGCAGGTCCACCCACGCGATCTCATGCAGGAGTATCACTCTTCCATCTCCGTCAGCCCAATAGTCAAGGCCCAACTAGGAAAGCAACGATGGGATCTGGGTGCGGTACGACTCGAAAACATCGTTTTCCGAGATGATGTTGGTCTGTGATGGGGCTATAAGTGTGCGATGCTGTGATGCGCGTTGCGATTGGGAGGTGGTGTGGTGTCGCGTCGTGCTACTGGTTCGCTTACTCGCGGTGAGCAGCGAATAGAAGGCGGAAGCTTCAACTTGGAGACATGAGAGGTACTCAAGTTGCTTTTTCGAGAGATGAGCGTGGAGACGACCATGGGTGAATATGCAAACTTAAGGGATGTTTGAATATTGAGGTCCGAGTCTCGCAGCGAAGCGAAG
This sequence comes from Alternaria arbusti, assembly GCF_024043155.1. NCBI lineage: Eukaryota > Fungi > Ascomycota > Dothideomycetes > Pleosporales > Pleosporaceae > Alternaria > Alternaria arbusti. Next base: position 306,834 of record NW_026249943.1, read on the forward strand.
CGGATGTGAATGTCGCCGAAGATGGCGGAAGTTGGCAGGTTCAATCAGGAAGCCGGGACTCTGCTCAAGAGTGCTGACAAGCGTTCTAGACTCCTCAGAGTCAGTTAAGGAGGTAATGCGATAACAGAAGGTTTTCATGGCGGAGCCTGAACCCAACGAGATAGGCCGCAGTATGTAGCCAGTGTCTCGATGTTCTCTTCTAAAGTGATGCCGACATCTTCTGCTGCACGGTGATGGATGAGTCCACTTGCTTACAATCCAAGGGTACCTTCAGCGTGATGGTCTGGGCTCAAGCCGAATTGACTGGATATTGCGAGACGTCCGACTTCATTGTGTGGCGACAATCCCAACTCATGTCCTCAGCGTCATTATATGACAAGACTCAGCTATCAGGTACCTGCAGCACAGCCCTCAGATTACCGAAGGGTATCGGCTCGACAGATGTCACCTGTTTGGTCACAAACCCATCTAGGAATCTTCGAGAAAGGCCATCCATGTCGGACAAGCCCTGTTCCCCAAGGTTTAAGCTAAGCTCGGGATCGTGGAACCATTGTAACAATGTCTAGGACCCACATAGGAAGGATGGCTGATGGTTGTGAGCTTATTATCACACCACATCAACGTATTGAAATGTAGTACAGGCTAGACGGTCAACAGTCAGGCTCCTAGACCTACCTAAGATCCCATCGAGCTGTCAAGACAACATTTGCATGCGTCCGTCGCTATGCTCGGTATACTGGGTCAGCAGTCGCATTTTGCTCCCAACTCTTACTCCCCTTGTACACTCCTATGGCATGGGCTCGGCAGTGGATGCCATGCCGGAATGCGAAGATACACGGCCCGGCGTTGATTAAGAATCGGTATCATCTGGAGAACGCCCGAATTACACAAGAGCTGCTAAGATCTCATCGACGCGGATTGCCGCCAAAAGCAGAACGCTTGTGCTGCAATTGCGCGTCGTGCGTCTTGCAAGGGCGGAAGCTGTAGAAGAAATAGAAAGGTAGTGGCCGCTTCTTACCATTCTGTATGGACGGAATTGCTGGTTGTGCTCAGGCTCATCCGAGCGGCGGCCATGGGTGTACCTAAGGCACCTTGAAAATGCAGTAGTCCTTACCGAGCCCCGCATCTTGATGAAATTGCTCTCCTTGGATCTCATCTTGGCTTCGCCAGATTTCAAAACCAAGCCACAATGCTGCGCACGCCTGTCAGCAAAGAGGCCGTGCGAATGGCATCGCCGGCTGTGTTGCTCGAAACAGCATTCGATGCGATCGTCCGTATAGGCAGTCGCTACAGAGAAACGCCACAACTTTGTTTTGATCGAACTGTTGGCTGGTGTTGGATTTTCCAGGGCGGAGTAAAGCCAGCCGAGAACTGGGGTCGACGGTTGGCGGCGCCGCTGCATGCTTGGCGCCTCCCGCCTCTTACGTCGCGATCGCAACCTCCTGGTCTCTGCTGCCATCTCGTCTCGATAACCACAGCACTTTGCGCGCATTTTAGCCAGCACCCTACGTCTGAGGGTTCGAAAAACATTATCGCATTGCTTCTACGTGTTGGCAATGTCAAAAGTTGACCTGAATGGTATGTTCCTAGGATTCCACCTTCACTGTGGTCATGAGATGATCGTGCGATGCCGCGCCTCTGCCCAGACTTGTGGCCAGCGCAGGATTCACGCTTCGGTCTATCTTTACAGTTGATGGCCACGGCAAACGCAGAAAACCACCTGCAACATGTCAGAAGTCAAGTGTTTGAACGCAGCGGAACTGAGTACCTGATCCTTGAGTGTGGTTGGAACACGAAGCTTATGATCTGCGGATGATTTTCCATATTGAATTATGGTCCGAGACAACAAACCAGTATCTGCTGTATCTCATGTCCATGTCTTTACACCTGCGGATTGCCACGCACATCAGGGCGGTTTCCATTCCACAACATTACTGGCCTTTACTACTTGGACGCCTTGCCAGTGCGACAGCACGGGGCCGGAGTAGTATTGGCAGGTGCCATTGCATTGGAAACCAACACGGCGTCGAATTTGCTCCTATTGGATGCCGTTATGCACAACCACTATGGGGGCCACCCAGCCATGCACTACCCCAGGACAGGTTGCCGGTTTCCTGTAGGATCTGCGTAAGCCCTGGTTCAACACCCGTTTGCGGGGTCACAACGCTCTCACATGTAACCAACCACATCTCCCGTCAGCAAGGCTACAATCGGGCGGCAAAGAGTGCTGTAGTGAATAGTAAAACCCAAGACTTTCCGCACAGACTACATCTGTTAGGATCACGCGCTCTCTCCGCGCTCTTGGGACCATAAATCTGCAGCTTCCCAGCTCTTGACTGCCCTCTCACTCACATCGCCCCATAACTTAATCAACCCACACTGGTCCCAGTGACTTGGCAAGATGAAGGTAGGCTCTCGTCCTTCCAATTGCTCCTGAGAGCACCCGCTGACAACGGCGCTACAGTTCCCACAAATCTACAATGTGTACGCCATTTGCGGCTTCGCCGCGCTTGGTGGCATTCTCTTCGGTTTCGACATCTCGTCGATGTCGGGTGCGCTGGGTACTCCCGCCTACAAGAACTACTTCGGCAACCCTAGCGGTACTCGCCAAGGTGGTATCACTGCGTCGATGCCTGCAGGTTCTCTCGTTGGTGCTCTGTCTTCTTCCTTCCTCGCCGATCGACTTTCGCGTAGAAACGCTGTACAAATCGCCGCCCTCATCTGGATTGTTGGCGCTATTCTGCAGGCCGCCTCCAACGGCGTTGCTCTCCTCTGTGTTGGTCGTCTTATCGGTGGGTACGCCATCGGTATTTGTTCCGCCATCGTTCCAGTTTACCAAGCCGAAATCGCGCCCAAAGAAATCCGAGGTAGAGTGGTGTCGTTGCAACAATGGGTATGTCACTATTCGATAAAGGCTGAACTCAAGCTAATTCCGCATAGGCGATCACCTGGGGTATTTTGATCCAATACTTCATCCAGTACGGCTGTTCCTTCGTCGATGGAGGCGTCAACAACCCGAACCAGAGCACTGCGGCCTTTAGGATCCCATGGGGTGTCCAAGCCGTTCCTGGCGCAATCCTCTTCATCGGATTCTTCTTCTTCCCTCGCTCCCCTCGATGGCTGGCTTCCAAGGACCGCTGGGAGGAGGCCCTACAGGTTCTTGCCAACCTCCACGGAGGCGGCAACGTCAACCACCCCAAGGTTCTTGCCGAGTACAAGGAGATCGAAGAGGCGCTTGCGTTCGAGCGTGAGATTGCTGAGACTAGCTTCGCCGCCCTGGCCAAGCCTCGCATTGTCAAGCGTGTCATCCTTGGTATGTCCATCCAGATGTGGTCGCAACTATGCGGTATGAACATCATGATGTACTACATCGTCTTCATCATGCGTGGAGCGGGTATTGCCGACGAGCTCCTTACTGCGTCAATTCAGTACATCATCAACGTCGCCATGACCCTACCAGCTATCCTTTACCTCGACAAGTTCGGTCGTCGTCCTGCTCTCCTCTGCGGATCTTTCATGATGGCTGTCTGGCTATATACTACAGGTGCTCTGCAGGCTTCCTACGGTATTCCTAACCCAGACACTACCGACAAAGATATCTCTTGGGTGGTACCTCGTGAGCACAGCGCCGTTTCCAAGGGCATTGTCGCTTGCTCATACCTCTTCGTGGCCACGTTCGCGACTACATGGGGCCCGACGTCATGGACATATCCGTCCGAGGTAAGTTCTTACTGTAAGGGATGCATGTGAAACGTACACTGACTTGCTCTCCCTTTGTAGATCTTCCCCGCCAAGGTTCGCGCGAAGGCCGTGTCGCTCGCTACCGCCGCCAATTGGAGCTGGAACTGCATTCTCGCCTTTGCTGTTCCCCCTCTTCTGTGGTCCATCAACTGGAAGATGTACATGATCTTCGGAACATTCAACGCCGTTGCCTTCATCCACATGTTCCTGACTGCCCCGGAAACTAAGGGCAAGACCCTTGAAGAGATGGACGACGTTTTCGACTCTGGTCTTCCTGCCTGGAAGGCTGGCAAGGTTGAGTCGCGTCTCGACCGTGTCACCCGCGACATTGAGGCCGGTAACCTCAAGGTCGGACGTCACGGCCACGACCATGGTCATGTCGAGAATGTCCACGCTGAGCCCAAGGTCTAAACGGACATCTTTAGCGACATCGTCTATACAATGACGAGTGCTGTATTTTGCCACCTTTGGTTCCTGGTTACTGGGACTAGATAGGCTTTCCAGCGGTTTGTTGGGTTGCATTCGGTTATAGAGTTACGACCATCGTCGATGACGCGGTTCACGACTCTACCTGAGCGACTTCAAGTTGTTTAACACGGACAGCCACGTAGCATAGTCCATGAATCCATTCACTAATCTCTTATTCCCACAATCGTACCTTACTATCCGGGTATAGAGTGTCAACAGCCATCACTAATCACGGAAGGCCTACACATGTAGCTTAGCTGACTTCGAGTGATAGGTTCGGGCTACAAGTGCGAAGCGATTATAGTCCGTCTTGGAAGGCAAAAGCGCCGAAAAAGAGCCGCATTGTCTTGGTGATGCGATACTGTGTTTCGCGTCCATGCAGGGGCTGTGTGAACCAAATTCCATCGCTATCAACGATTCCCATTGCGGATGTAGGATGGCGCAAGCCCAAGATGTCGCAACACCATGGCCAAGGGTGTTGGCGATATTAATGCGCACGGGACCGACGCTGCGTGTTCAGCCGTCCACGGACCTCCCGCTCTCGACGAATGCTGTGGCAAAGTTATTGCAGGAACGAGAACGAGTGGTTCGCTAATCAGCGCTCGAGTGTGTAGGAAAACCTTCGCATGCGTTGCATATGCAGGAAACGACCAGAAGTTCTTCGCATGGACGCCTTATACCTGTTGATCCCTTCTGGAAATACCGCAGAACGGCACGGAGATGGGCGACAGTCTACCCAGGGTTTATTTCCATCATGGGGGCGACCGACAGAGTTTCGCTTCGGCTGAGTCGCCGATTTGACGCGAAAGCGAAGAAACCACTCAGGTACAGGTGCAACCCAACTGGGCAGCAACGTAAGTTCAAACGTACGAGGGCATTGACCTGGTCGTTGGATTCCGACTGGTTGCTTTTTCGCTTAAACATGCTGATCCGATGTTATCGATGATGGGGAAGCAGAACCGGCGCCCCGTTGTGGAAATCCACGATCATGCCATGCGCCACTAGGTCCCCCGGGCCCAATCAACGATCACCAAGGACTAGCATTGGGGCTCGCAAATTCGCGCCCCCGTCGTGACCCCGTCTTCACCTGTATGGTTCATGACATGGCCAAGTGTACCACAAACGCCACGAACCCGTCAGGCACCCATGCATCGAGTCAGTCTCTGGGGTAGTGTCCGCAACGCCTTCTGCTGTCTTCGTTCCTCTCATGGTGAACCGTCTGCCACCACTGCAACCACACTGAATTATAGTTGCAACATGTTCGCTGATCAGCATCTTGCAGCATCTGCGTCGATCCGCAAGGCCACCAACACTCTCTTTGATTGAAATACCCCAGGATTCCACGTGGATATCGGATTCTCCAGTTCAGTTCGCCATCTCAACGAATGCGCTCTCTACCTCACCCTCATTCATCTCATTACTTTCGAAGTCGACGGAAAGACACCTGACTACCTTTACCATGTCGGACAAAGACTCAGAGTCCGGCGTCACTGGCGGCGTACAGGCCAGCATTCCTATCCTTATGACCATGTCTGCATTCCTCGCCATCGGAATGTACAACATGGTTGAGATCCTCTTTCTCATCTTCGCCGTCTTCAAACAACGCCGCGGATTGTACTTCTGGAGTATGCTCATCGCCGCAGGAGGAATCGCCCCTCACGCCATTGGGTTCATCCTCAAATTCTTCCAGGTCACGAAGCTTGACTTGCTGTCGAGCGCCATTATCGGCGTAGGCTGGGTCACCATGTGCCCGGGACAGTCTCTTGTACTGTATTCTCGCCTGCATCTTGTTGTCGCGGACGCCAGGAAGATCAGATGGGTGCTCTACATGATCATCTTCACCACGATCGCTCTCGGCGTCCCTCTATTCACCTTCGCCATGGGCGCGAACTCCAAAGATTCGCTCAAGTTTCTCCCGGGATTCGAGATCTACGACAAGGTCCAGATTGTTGCTATTTCAGTCCAGGGTAAGTGTTTCCATCCGAGCCGCATGTGAGATAGACACTGACTTTGTACGCCTGCAGAGATGGCCATATCGGTTATCTACATCTTCCGAACAGTAAAGATGCTCCGTGGAGATTGTGGTCGACGACGTGGATCTTTACGAAAGCTTTTCATCCACTTGATCATCGTCAATGTCGCAGTCCTGGCCTTCGACATTACGCTTATCGCGGTCCAATTCTCCGGCCACTACGAAATCCAAACCACATACAAGACGGCAATCTACAGCATCAAGCTCAAGATTGAGTTCTCTGTCCTCAACCGCCTTGTCAATCTTCTACAACACAAGAACCTCTTCGGCGATGGCGCTACACGTTGCCATGATGTGGAAAGGTGGACGGACAATAAGAGGACGTACAGCTCGAGCAACCGTGGCGGTTTCACAAAGATGGAGGAGAGTGGCTCGGTGGCGAATAGCGACAAACACTCTTCGGTCGTGACATGCCCGGCCAAGGCCAGCTTCCGCATGACAGGGAAAGCTGATGTGGAGTTGGATGACATCATGGATGATGCTACGTTGTACTCGGAGGGCAGCAAGAGCCGAAATAACTCGGGCTGTCAGGGCGATTGTCGCAGTCAGTGTTGATACCCAGGTAGTGTAACCTAAAGGAGACCGCTTACTATATAACGAATTAAATAACGACATCATATACCCCCAAACTCGTTCACTATGCGATTGACTGTTGCTACGATGTGTATTTTGTCATCAAGTCGTGAAGCGCCAAAGACAGCAGCACTACTACCTGCCGACCAACGACTGATTATAGCACCGGCTCTATGACACACCCATGCCGCAATATTGCCTTAGCAGCCCAGTCTTACCTGACACCAGGTGAGGTTGTCTCTCACTGCTGACTGCTCACTGCTCACTGCCACGTTTTATCGCCACTCTCGTTGGCTAACCTCTTACAAGTCCGTCGCATATACAAGCTGTCTATTGCGGTAGAAGGCTTCCTCCATTCTCCACCAACCTGCCTGTACTCCAAAAGTCGATCATACCAGCAACCTTCACTCAAACGCAACTGGAAAGTCGGAGATGGGCGTCACCACACAGCACCCAGCAAATCTACAGCCAGTGCAGCCTCCCCCAATGGCAGCCCCACAGAAGGTTACTTACTCCGATATGTTCCTCGATATGTAAGCAGGTGATGTCGTAGTCTGAAGCGACTCCTCTAATGCCAAGAAAGGATTCAGGGTAGCTCCGTCACAGTCATTGTCGGTCAATACCCATCATCCCGGACCTACAACCTTCCTGTCGCTCTACTCTGTGTCCACTCCATCTATTTCCGCGACCAAATCGCTCGCATCAACGCCACAGTGTTGAAGGATCATACGGCTAGCAAAAAGCGCAAACTCTCCACTTCCAACGATGACGTGGTGGTGATCAAAGAGGAGAATGGAGAGCTTGCCAAAGAGGAACATACGAAAGAGAACACTGGCAACGAAGAGAAAACCATCAGGTTGCCAGACGTGGATCCCGCCATCTTCGGACTCTTCCTCAAGTTCATCTACAAGGACTCATACCCATCCAACGTCGACGCGAGGACTCCCTCAAACAACGCCAATCTTTACCCGAGGACAGCCAGCGCAAACAGGACAGTTTCCGTTCCAGCAACAACCGTAGCACCTCAGCAACTAACCCCTCAGATGCCGTCTCACTTCCAGCCCAACCACCCGCTCACTCACGCTCAAACCCCAACCCGAACAACCATGCCACCCCCTCCAATCCCACACAACATAACCTCTCCGCAACCCATCCCCCCTTCAATCCACGCCTGGCTCCTCGCCCAACGCCTCGGTGCCTTATCTTTCATGAACCACACCATCCAACACATATACTCCGGTATAGGCCGTCACTTCGCCCTCACACCCACGCTCATCGACCACGTATGGCGGGAAACCACACCCTCATCCTCTCCCATCTCAACAATTCTAACTCCATCTCCCCTCCGCAACCTCCTCCTCCACACCCTAACATCGTACTGGTCGCAGCCGGGCCCGCAGCAGAACCCCAACGCTATTATCCTGCGCTCGCTATCCGTGTCGCACGAACAAGGTCATTTCTCGACGGGTTTGAAAGACGCGTGGGACAGGCTGTTTAACGAACATGAGGATTTGAGGAGTGAGTTTATTCATGGGTTGCAGGCGGGTCCGGGCCAGTTGGGGGCTGTGGGGGCGTATTTCGCTAGTTCGGCACCTGCACCGGTCGCAGTGGGGGTCATGGGTGATAAGCGGGAAGCTGTGAAGGGAAAGGAGAAGGAGAAAGAGAAGGGTGGGAGTGGTTGGAGGTTGGATGGAGATGTAGTCCTTATCAAGGAGGAGGAAAGTGATGAGATGAAAGTTTTGGGTGAGACGAAGGAGACTTGTGTCTGAACGGGTGCATCCTTCTGTTCTTTGGCGGATATTTCCTGGGACGGCACGAAAATTTTGGTGAACGGGTTCGGCGTTGAAAGCATACAAAAGCGAACGGCTTAGGCCAACTATGATATTTGGGCAAGGAAAAGCTGGCGTATCGATCATAGAGTCATTACTCCATCATACCTTATCTACGGCGATCGTCGGGTATTTACATCGTTTGCTCAGCTCCTCGTCTGATCATTACTTTTGCACACCCCTTCATATTATTACATCCACCTTCAATCCAATCTTTCAATATACACGTCGTGACTTGTCGCGAACACCATCAATGTACGACCCTCAACGAGTCCAAGCATCAGCGACACGTTCCTGCCACTCATGCTCCATATCCTCTGCACACTGCTTGCAGACTCCCATGCGGCAAACATCGATGTCGCATTCCCAGAGGTCTTCTTTGACGTCTTCGTCGCAACGGTCGCAGAAGACAGGAACAGAAACATGCTGCTTGTAGCCAACAGCGGTATGCAGATACGGTCGGACTTCCAGGCTGTTAATGGCGACTTCGTCGGGTACAGTCTTAAGGTTGATGGGGTGGAATATGTGGCCGTCCTTGAGACAAAAGTGCTCTTTGGATAACGAACTGGGCGGGAGGGGAAGTGTAGCGTGATCTTCTTTGGGAAATGGGGCAGGAGGGATTTGCTGGTCGGCAAGTACATCGAGATCGAGACGTTCGGAAAGAGGGCGTTGTTTTGTGATGTCGTAGTCAGACATCCAGTCTTGGACAAGAAGACGTGACTCGTCGCGGGGAAGCTTCACTCTCTTGTCCTTGTCGAGACGGTTGAACTCGCTAGCGGAAAGATGACCACGCATCACGGTAGGCTAGACTTTGTTAGTTGCATCTGTAGTAGTTGAGAGATACTTACGCACCTCCACATGCTCACTGCGCTCGTTGAATGGACTGATCTTCTCGTCATGTTGAAAGTAGTAGGTAGGTTTGAAGGGCGCCTTGAGCTGACTAGATAAGGCTAGCACAGGCAGCGGGTTGGGTGCAACCGGTGCGACTCGTGTGGGTGGTGCAGGCGGTGCCAGCGGTACAGCTGGTTTCTTCCTCCTAGGCGGAATGTCGATAAGCTTGACCATGCCGGGTGTGACCCGCATGAAGGGTACGGGCATTGGTACGGCGGTGGCGACATGTACGGTGGGCTCTTCATCCAAGTCAATGCAGCTGCAAATGGGTTCCAAGTCATCGTCGTCGTCGCTGTCAACCTGCCTATCCGCACAACCGCAATGCTCATACTCATCTGGGGCGGCGTGCCAACGCTGTGCGGCAGCAAAATCCGCTTTCATGGCCTCGTTAGACGCCTTCAAGGTAGCGTATGTGTCGTCGAGAGTGAGTCTATCATCGTCGTTTTGGTCTAGCATAGCCTTGCTAAGTGCTAGTCGCGCCTCTGCTTCGTCAAGCAAACGGTCTTCAACCGTTTGCAGTGGGCCGCGGAGGCGGAACACCGTAGATTGCAGAATTGCGCCATGTTTGACCTCAACCTCGTTACCAGGATGGGCCGCGAAGTCTTCTTGCTCGTCGTGAGCCGCCTCATCAATGACTTCGTCTGTGATTGAGAGGTCGTCCTCTTCCAAGTCGTACCTGATGTCTGTTGTGAGCAATGACTCATTACGCGACCGAGATAGCGGTGCCTTGGAAGGAGCTTTCGCATACTCAGAGATGTCGTTCAGCTCAGGATCATGTTCGCTGATTTTGTAGGAAGTGCGCAGCTCATCATGCGACGTCTCTGTAATGGGTGCCATCCTCTCGAGCTCCTTAGGAAGCTTCTTGCGCATACGTCTTCTCGGAGCTTCGGGAACAACGGGCGGAACTGGTGGGAGCGAACGGAACTGGCCATGGCGTTCGGCGTCGCTACTGCAGTATGCATCAGTATGTTCTTCTGGACGCCACGCTAGAGAAACAGCTGCGACGCGCCCCATGTCGGCTTCACGGCTAGCATTAGATGGTGCAGATGGGAGTAAGCCTAACATTCGCTGAGCTTTCCGGTTAGTGTTGCCCCAGAAGCCCTTGGGCTTTGATGGCTCCATGTCAAGGCCCTCTTCCGTGAATCTCATCTGTCTGTCCGACGCGCTCTTCTGAGTGGTTATTGCCGACGTAGAGCCTCGCCTTGTCGATATCGGGCGTATCGGTAGGCTATCGTAGCCGCCATCGTTCTGGGCCGGACGGCCTACAGAGGTACTCCGGGGTCTACCAGGGCTAGGTCCAGTGTCCACGCCCAGCAACTGTGCAGCCTTGATAGGCGTCAACGGCGGTAGAGGCGACAGCTGGGGAGTAGGCTCATGGGAGCTGCTCGGGCGGTCTTGGTCCTTTGCCTTGCGGCCGAATTTGCCATGCCTTTTCTTGCCCTCCGTGGCTACTGTTGATGCGCTTCCTGTTGTGGGTGTAGGCGAATGGGCGGCCGGCATAGTCGAAAAGCCATCGGATGGACGCGCTGGGAGAGGGCGATGACGGTCGCCTGGAGGGCCACTGTTGTGTACGTAGGAGTTGACCATAGGATTCGAGGGCGCAGGAGGAGGTGAAACATGAGAATGTTCAACTTGATCCGTATGCTGTGCTGCAGTGACACCACTCGCATTCTCCCTCCCGGCGAGTGAGTCAAGACCGAGATTGGGCGTAGTGTTGGAGCGCGGTGCGTTGGAACGGCGCGTGTTGCGGCGTCTCTGGCCGCCAACCATCACGGCGGCAGGGCGCATGCTCCACGCGGGGTTGGCGGAATCAGGTACGACCATTATCCCAAAGAAGGTATATTTTCGTGTACTGTAGGGTAGTGCCGATTGGCGGTGGTGCAGGTGCGCGATTCGAGTGCGACGAGGCAATCAAACCAGAACGAAGCCAGCGACCCAGACCAAAGTAGAAGCGCGACAACTATCGTTGCATTGGGCAATCGCAATCGTGTTGCGGTTGTGGAATGTGGTGATCCGCTCAAGTGGTGACTCGACCACAACAAACCGAGCTTGGAGCTCTGTCCACCAACAAACGGAGCGTGTTGCCGCACAATAGCGGCAGTGAATGGGGAAGGCGCGGCATAAAGATGACGTAGGCGAGGAGAAGCTCGAGACCAGCGAGTGAAGGGGAAAATGAGAAAATCAGCCGCTTCCGATATGTTTACTACGTACGGTGACGCCTGTTGAAGAGACACAGATTTGGGAAGGAGCATATAGCGACGGAAAGAACGACCCCAAAGAAGAGAATTATAGAGTAAATAGAGTTAAACGATGCTACGAGAAAAAGAAGGCCCTTGCTCCTACAAACCATGTAATAAGATCTGGGGGTATCTTTGTGTACGCGATTGTGCTACGATCCATGACTTCGCTCGTGTAGCATCCGTCTCTGTGCACTGATCTCAAACCCAACGTCACGTAACACCCACTGCACCCGAGACCAAAAACGCTTGACTGACCCTCACAAGAAGTTGAAGAATAGACCAGGGAAGATTTCTGAACCTGTGCTACACGCTGGAAACGCGGATGTTATCTCGACGTCGCAACTTCGAACTCCTGCGTCTAAGGGCTGCCATCGCTTGTCTGAACCATCGACGAACTCGATGCTATGAGCCCGTTGTATGTTTGTCGCTCTTGGGGCTGCTAAGCCTCGCGACCTGCTCAGTGACCGTGCTCCCACTTCTTGCTCGTCCAGCCTCTGGCGACGCAGGGATATCGATAGAACTCCTCAACCCAACTCCGCTGATCCTACCAGCAGGTGTTACCGGTCTTGCTTCCTCAGAAGCCTTGGGTGGTTCGCCAGTCGACTCCATGGAATCCGGTTCGCGGGTCAATGTAGCTGACTTCGATGACTTGCTGCTGGGACTTGCGCCAAGACCTCGGTGAACCTCAAGTGTGCTGGATCCATGGAGGAAGTCGGAGATGTCTGCATCGCTCGTGCCTTTGCCATCCGGTGTTTTGGGTGGACCTCCGGAAGGACTTCGCGGGCTTCTGGGCATGTTAGGCTGGAAGAACTTCTGGACAGCGTTGCGGTCATCCACTTCATCCTCCTCGTCACTAGTCTCCCCGAAGTAAATACTGTCCCAGTCGCCCGAACCCACACTACGGGTCGAGTCGGTCGTATTCGATCTCTTGGGTATCCTTAGACTGGGCGGCTTGAGCGGGGCTAGTTCGTCCGCGACTTCCCTCATCTCGCTATCAGTGCGCTCGATAGGTGGCTGCAGTCGCTCCTGTCCCTTGACGTGTTCGCCATCTTCGTTGATTGGCTTGTTCACGGCTTGTGCACGATCAAGGGCGGGCTCCTCTTCATCTCGCGTATTTGCCGAGTAAGTGTCTGCGAAGTGCGTATCGCAAAGGTGCTTGACGACAGGCCAACCATAGGCATTAGCAAACATACGACGCACTATCATGTTGTTATGAGCGTCGGGCTCGAGGCTGACGAGAACCTTGCGCCAAGAAAGGTCCTTATGATAAGCGCGAGCAATCTTCTCTTCCACGCGCATCACACTCTCGTCGACACTTGTTGTCGATGCCTTTGAAGCAGTACTATCACCAGAGAAGTTGCGCACTGGCTTCGTCTTCGTAGGTGGCGGTGGAATGTCTTCAGGATGGTAAATTCTGTCGTGGAAGATGGTGCGTGCTCGAGTGGATGGGTCTGTGATCCAAGATTGGGGAGGAACAGGAGGGTTGATCAAGTCACCAGCAGACTCGAAGATGGTCGTTTTGGGTGGTGCTAGGTGGCTCTTGGGATTATCGACAATTGAGTCTCCACGGGTTGCTTGGGGTCGCTTCCTTGGTTGTGCGCTATGTGACGATGTCGCGTGATCTGCTTCAGCCGGAGAAAGCTCGTCTTCTTCGTCTTTCCCAATAGTCTGACTACGACTAAACATCTTCTTGTCGCGCGAAGTGTGCTTTCCAGTCGGCCTGATATAACTCCACCACTGCATCAACGTGTTTTGCGGCTGAAAGTACGGGTCGTTTGGCTCTTTGGCTTCTGGACTCTTCTTCCCTCCTTCGATGGCCTGATGAGCTGTTGGCTCTGCAGTAGATACTTGTACTTCGTCTTCCTGATTTGTGACGTCGGCGCCTGGCAGGGGTACGGTAGTGTCGTTGCCATTGTAGGTTGGTGATTCGACCCCGGAACCCTCATCGTCTGAGAATCCAATTCTAGAGGGGTTTGGCGAAGAGTTCTGCCCAGTAATCTGGCCGTAGCCCCATACCGCTACTGTGCCGATGAGACCGTTCTCTCTGCGAGCCTTTTCAACACGACCCAAGCCTCTCCAGTCTAGGAACAGAAGACAGCTTGTCCGTAATGGTACTATACCATCGTTGACAACATTGGAGTACAGAGTACGGTTTCGGAATCTTCGCAAGACTTGGTGCGCCGGGCCAGTTGGCAGGATGCGCAGCAGAGGCTTTGCGCCGGGATCTTCCTGATGCTGATCCTGCGTCTGGTTACCAAACACGTTGCCCATAGCCGTCCAGCCGCTCTTTGCCAATGTCGGTGCTCTCCAAGTAAGACCGAGATCCTGGCCTGTCCTCCCCACTAGGCCAAAGTCCAGAGCAAATTTCACGTATGTGGGGTTCTCATTGCTCAATCCTAAGAATGGAGACGCCATAGCGATGAAGTTGATGGGCTTGATTGTGTCGAAGAAGTTAGGTGAGTGCTTGTGGATGTAGGCGATTGCGTACGTCTGTACCAGTCCTCCGAGAGAGTGGCCAATGAAGCTGATGCTTGTGAATTTATATGCGCGCTTGTCATGTCCCGGGGAAGTGTGCATCACACTGCTACCGTGATGGGACGGTATGCCTTCGTCTGGCTTGTCTTTCGTTGGCGAAAATGTATTGGACAACTTCTGCCCCATGGACTTCTTGATCGGCAGGTATGGTTGGTCAGGGTAGGTCAGGTTCAACACGTACTTAGCGAGCCGCTTCCCGAGATACTGGATGCCACGTTCTGTACGTATTACGTTGCCGTCGAAACCTCGAACAATCACATCTTCTTCATCGTCATCCTCCTCGTCATCTGGTATGTCCTCTTGGCCGCCTGACAATGGTGCTGTCGACGCATCTTGATCCGATCCGGTCTTCTTGGCTCCTCTTTCCTCTCTTCGCCGCCGTCTTCGATCTTCCCGCGCTTGCTTTGCCGTCGCATCAATGCTCTCTTTCAGATATAGCATGTCCGCGCCGAGATTGCTGTGTAGACCATGCGTTACTATCACAAGGTGTATGTTCTTCTTCTTCTGGTGGCTTTCCGTTGGGATATTGTGATCTTTCGACTTTCTTGAAGCGACCTCGTCCTCCTCTTTCCACTCTGGTAGTTCCGGTGTATTCCACAAGCTCGTAGTATCGTCAACCACTAGTTTGACCGCCTTTGAATACACCCCCTTAGGCTGTGCCGGATGGTGCAAAACATGTTTCTGGCTTCCCTGTTGGTGATCTTGTACTTTTCCTGGAGTTCCGTGGCTATTGCCAGTGACAGCAGTGAAGCCTAGGTCTAGCGATCGTTCGTCGCGTGCCACGAGCAATTCGTAGTTTACAGACGCGGAATTGGAGAAGATAATTTGCGACGCGATCTCGATGATCCATGTGAGGCTCTTCGGGGTGCCGTCATCGTCCCTGATATCGCTCCTATACTGTTCCGGAACAGTCAACTTGGTGTTCCAGTATCCACCAGCCTTGACATTAGGCTCAAAGTCAGGCTCGCCGTATGTTGCGTCGGACTTTTTGTTCGGGTTGAATGTTGAAGGGTAGGCGGATACGTGAATCGTGTATGGCCCGTGGAGGTATGCGGCGCGTAGAGGGATGGCGGAAGAGTTTCGTATGCGAACGTGGAGGGAGGAAGGAGGCGGTAATATGCGGTCTTCGGAGGGGGTGTATGTGAGCGTGTATCTGCATGGCGACTTAGTAATGTGTCCTACAATCTCCCTAAACGTTGTCGCGCACTGCCCATCTCGTATAGACAGTGCCTACAGCGTCCATGCATCCCGCCGGGAGACCCTGAGAACTCACCTCACAACCTCTCCCACCTTGACGCTCCCCTTTTGATGCAACAGCAACATCTTCAGCGCGCGCTTCTTCTCGGCTTCGCGTTCCTTCCGCGACTGTACACACACAAAGTACGAGGGTTCAGGGCGTTTGCGGCCCGTGTCGGCGATGTGAGCGAGGGAGTAGGTGCGAGGCGTGAGCAGCATTTAGCGGATCCAGCGGAGACCGGTACGACCAATGGACAACAGCCACAGGCGCGTCATAGGACGTGAGTAGTTGTGGCTGATGGCTCCGTACGAAATAAATATGGAGCCCAGCGAACGTCGCGATGGCCGGAAGGTGATGATGTATGTTGCGGACTGCGTAGTTTAGTAACCTGGCGATGGTCACGCACGCGCTCGTCGGAGATCGTCGCACGTCATTGCTCGCGTGGCAGGCGCGCTGCACGAGGGAGCTGGAAGGTGTATCCCGACCGAGATCGATCTGCGTGGTTTCACCATCTTGACAGGCTTACAGAAGCTTGACGGATATGTCAGATGCAGCATCAGATAAGCGATGATTTGTTGGTCGTATTTTACGCGTTCTCGGGTTCCAAGACACGCCCTGCGCCTTCGTCGGAACGCTCCTCGGCCAGTTCCGACCTCGTTCCTCCAGCCTCCTTCATTCAACACCTTCATCGCGACTGATCCGCAGCATACCTACAACACATCGAGGGACCGCAGGCTTCCTATTTGTCAATAATTTCGTCAGATCTGAGTAACGTGTTTACCTCATCATGCTTTCTAGATCGACGCGGTACCCTGCATGAGGACGTCTGTAGACCCTTAGGTACTGATTAGCGCAGCCACGTATTCCGCAACTTGCTTTTCAGATCATCGCAGTACATGTTCTACGTATGCCTGGAGATCCTCAGGTACTTTTCAGGTCACGGAGTAATCACGAAGATGACGCATGCAGAACTTCAACAAGCTATCACGGAGTTGGACGCAGTCTGAGTACACATTCTTCTCATCAACATCATCGTTTCAGGGTCTACTTCAGATTGAAAACCAGATGTATAATTCCAAAGTCTGTCTCAAAAGGTCCAGGGGTATTCGTCAATTTCCTAAACGCCTTGCTAAATCGATCCCGAACATAAATCGTCTTTCACAGACCAAGTCTCCAGAAAGCAAATATAAAGTATGTGTTAGGAAGATCCTCCATCTCAAGCCGCTCCAGAACCGGGAGAACCGCCCCTAGGAGAGCCAGCTGGACCCTTGCCCTTTCCGAAGGAGGGTGACGTCGGTGACTGTGGTGATCCTTGACCTCGTCCGGAGCCGCCTGAGCCTCGACCTCGAGGAGTGCTGGAGCCGCGGCCAGTTGAACCGCGGCCGGATCCTGGTTGATTTCCGGAGCTGGGGCCTCGAGGAGTGGATGGGCTGCCGCGGCCACGACCGCCGGAGGGAGGAGACGTAGCGAAGTTTCCACGTGTACCTTAGATGTGTTAGCTCGATCTCAAGAGAGATGTGATGAGGTTGCTACTTACTCCTCGAGGGCGTCGAAGGAGGCTGTTCGGCGCGGTCAAAGACAGAATCTCCCGCGAACTCATACTCCTCTTCGGCGTCTGTCATATGTCAGTGTCCAAATTCTCTCTCCTCAACATGTATTTCACTGACCTTCACCCAGATCCTCTCCAGGCAAGCGATCGCCCCTCACAAGAGAAGCATGTTCCTCCATCTGGATTTCCCAGTACTGGTGAGCAAAAGCGCCGCACTTGGGACGACCAGGTTGGTTGTACTGGAACTTGACTCGGCGACCAGTAGGCGGGTCGAATACACGGTAGCCCGAGTCGTAGAACTGGAGAGCATCGCCCATGTTGCAGCGTACATAGGCTTTGCCTTGGAGTATAATGAAGCTCCTGGCGTTCTTGTCGCTACCAGCAACCCATGTAGCCTTGTCAAGGGAGGACCCGTCACCGCCGTCGTTTGCACCTTGGGGTAGGGCGGTAGGTCCGTACTGAGGTGGAATAGACATGTCGGCTTGAAAGTGTAGTGTGGGAGCTGTGTTGAAGGGTTGAAAGGTGTATATAGTAGTCGACTCGAAGGTATAGTATGAGTGATGTGTGCGAGGTCTGGAAGAGGTGTATAGTAGTCGAGGTGTACTGTATATATCGAAGGATTATTGATCAAGAAAAGAGTCAAGGAGGAACCAGATCAGCAGTTTATATGGACACCCCAGATCCGAAGACAGGAGCCCAAGACCGTTTGCTTCAGGCGTCAGGTGCATTATGGCGCCACTGTTTCCGTCTCTCACTTAGCAAAAGCGCCTCGATGAAAGGTCTGAAGGCGCGGTAAGAGAGCGCTGCAAATAGCCTTCACTTAGAGAAGGGGCGGTAACGGAACAAAGTGCTCAGCGGACGAGAAGGCGGTACAGGAGCGGAGAGGTATCAGAAAAGTGGCGGTGGTGGTGCGCCCCTGACATGATCTCGACGCCGCCTATGTGGAAGAGATAGAGTGAAGGGAGTGAGCTGATGTATGAGGAGAGCCTCCGTTGCGACTTCATATACAAATCCCGCGCTTGCTTCTGGTGGGCGCATGGCTTAAGCAAGCAGTTTCCTCTATATCGCGCCTATGGCAATCTTCTTGAGCAAGCTCGACGATGTCCTCAGTTCCACATTGCTACGTGAACGACGGGAATATGGTCAATCACACGAGCATTTTATTGTAAAGCAATTCAGCGTCAGAAGACTCGGTGAAAATTCATCGATTTATGGTATTGGGCATTACGGTTGCATTGCATGATACCACATGATATTGAGACTCGTTTAGCGTACTAGAGCTCGAACTTTCCTATTCAGAAAACAGACTCTCAAGAATCATACCGTATGCCTCCGCCGCCTGCACGAGTTCCTCTTGACTCAACATCTCATCAGGCGTATGCGCGACCTCAATTGTACCAGTACCAAACAAGTACTTCTTCTCTACTTGCGGCAAGCTGGGAATATCCGTTCCAAAGAACACAGGCGCGACCTCCAGGCCCTCAACATCAGTGTCTAGAATGACTGCGGGATACCTAGCGTTCGAGAAAACGACCTCGAAAGTAGCGTTCTCCTCCTTTGCGCGCGTCTCGAACGGCGAGAGCATTCCAGCGATCATGTCTTGCACAAGGTCGACTGCATCGTCTTCGCTGCGAGCTATACGAACGGCAATGCTTGCGTTAGCATGGTCGGGAACGACATTGCTAGCGACTCCACCCGCAACAAGTCCAGCGTTGAGAGTTGTTGCGCCTAGTAGCTCACTTCTCGGTAGAGCCGGTTCGAGCATGTTCAGTCCAACAATGGCTTCGGCAAGATAATTGATGGCGCTCACACCGAGCCAGGGATATGCGGAGTGAGAAGAACGGCCTGTGATATCCAAGCTCACACCCAGGTATCCCTTGTGTCCACTAGCCAGTTTGCCTTCCGTTGGTTCGCCGAAAATACCTGCGCGGAAGGTGGTGTTGGATGCGTACTCGGCAAAGGCTCTCATTCCTGCGCCGCCAGTCTCTTCCGCGACAACGAATAGCATGCCTAGACTAGGCGTATCGGTTCTGGATTGGAAGAGCTTGTGGGATGCGATGATCATGGTTGCTACGGGGCCCTTTGCGTCGACCGAGCCACGACCGAAGTGGTAGACTGTACCGTTCTCTTCCTTGCGCTCGAATGGGTAGAATGGTGGCACCTAATTTTGTGTCAGACGTTGTTTTTGGAGCATGGCTCGGGTCAAATATGCTTACAGTGTCGATATGACTAGTGATCAGAACTTCCGGCCAAACTCCCTCATCTTTGAGCTCTTGGGGATAAGCGAAGACGTTGAAAGTGCCAGTGTCTCCAGCAGGGATTTCCTCGACGTAGTACCCCAAGTCCGAGAGATATCTTGATATGAACTCCGCACATTCAACTTCATCCCCAGAGACAGAGGGGATATTGACTAGCTCTTCATGAAGACTGTACAGATCTTCCGTCTCCTCAGTAGTAAGAGTCGCTGAACTTGATGCGGATGGACTGGGAGAGCTCACAGCCGATGGTGATACTGAAGCTTGCGGTGCTGCTATGGTGAACCCCAGGGATGCCAGAGCTGCCAAAGTTTTGATAACGACCATCTTGGCGTTTAGTATGAGTGTTGGCACTTCGAGTATGTTTCTGCTACTTGTGAACTAGGAGCATACCCCATTCTTATACCTTCAGCACCGCCTTGAGACCTCGGAAGTTGAACTCCAATCCGCGATGAGGCAATCCGCCTTAGTCAGGACCTACGCTGAATCAACGCTCGAGACGACAGGGTTTAACGCGAGGTATGGATACTTGAAGGTTGGCGTACGTCGTTCGGCATTCAAGTTCCTCGCTTCGAGGTTTGCGGAACGTTCTATCCTGGCGTGGCCAAGAAGCCATATCTCCTAGAGATACAGTGAAGACGTTTTACTGGAGTGTCGACGGACCACAAGCACAAGCCAAGGACATCGTTGCAAACTAACGCATCTAGCTTGATATGATGGAAGAAGATAGCTGGTTTACGTAACCCTTGCCGCATTCTATTGTTCACGATAGCTTCTTTTTCCGCGCTTTGGAGAAGAACGGGATGATGTCAACCGCGACAACGGCCGCAAACGCGGGGTGCGGAGCTGTTATCGAGCGCAGGGCTCTGATAAGCGGTATCTTGGCGCCATGGCAGCATGAGAAGCGTCTTGGTAGTTTCCCCGGCCTGCCATTTCGGATGTTTGTAAGGCGAGTGTTGTAAAAGCGGTACAAGTATCGGACGTGGGCGCGTCAAACAGTGGATGAGCGCAACAGGGTTCCGAGCGCTGTCAGATATGTAGATGAGCTGATCCTTCGCTAACCCCGTGTATCTGTTTCGTCCAATTTTCGAAAAAGGAAGTATACAGTAGCTGCACCGTGCAGTCGCGTGGGAAGGAACGGTATCGTGATGATGCTATCGCGGTTAATGGCAGTGAGTAGGTATTTTGCATCAAGGCACAAGAACGTGGCTGAGAACACCCAAGTGAAAGGTGTCGGAGCAAAACAAAGCGCTGACGGGTATATGGGAACATGAAGAGATGGAAGGCAAGAAAGAATCGACATGTTGAAGTCGTGGTGGTGGTAGCTGCCATGATTGGGCCGACACGCGTTCGCGACGTGAGTTCGATGGGGAAGTCGCGACCGCAACTACCGCTAACAACAATGGGAACCCACGTATAGCTAGTCAGTGTGAGAGTCTAATGTCCCTGATTACAATTTCTAGCATCGCGATCAGACTCTCTTTGCAGCAGCTGACGTTCGGGAGCTCACACGCAAAGGACCGAAAGTGGATAGCGTGCCGCCCTTGACCGCCGACTGACGACTGACGTACATCGGATGGATCATCAGCCTGAGCCACTCCACATCTCCGCCCGCGTATCCGTGAGGCTTGAGCTTTTGCTACCTGTAGGTCCTGGTCCTGCATCTCTCACCTAAACACCAACACCCAGGGAAGACGCCCAACGACTGCAATCATGTTCGGCTTTGTCGCCGACGGTTTGACGTAAGTATTACCCCGCCCCCGCCTGCAGCTGCCGATTCTCCAACAGACTTTCTGGCCTGATGAGGTATCGTGAGCTCGCCGCTTGCTTTCTTCGAGCTCGCATGACTGCCATATGCAGTATTTTCTTTTTGCTGCGACGTATTCGCAGAAAACCTAGCTAATATGGCCATAGCGTTGCAACCACCGTCTTCTTCCCTATCTTCGCCTCCTACAAAGCTCTTCACACCTCGGATCCAGCCCTCCTCGCACCCTGGCTGATTTACTTCGTCGTACTCTCCGCCTTCACCGCCGTAGAGAACACCTTCGACTTCATCCTCAGCTGGGTGCCCTTCTACTCATGGATTCGATTCTTCGCACATCTTTACTTGATCCTGCCTGGTTCGCAGGGCGCAAACTACCTGTACCAGGAGTATATGGAGCCTTTCCTATACCACCATGAGAGGGAGATCGACGAGTTCATTACACAAAGTCATGATCGTGCTAAATCGGCAGGCATGGCATATGTCGAGATGGGCATCGAGTGGGTCAAGGTCAACGTGCTGGGCTTCGCACCTGGAAAGCCGCAGTCACCAAGACCTGAAGGACAGACGTACGCACAAAACCTTATGAGCAGGTTCCAGATGCCTTCAGCGAGGGGCAGCAACGATCTATACGGACTTGTCAACCAAGCACTCAGCGGAGCCAGTGCACTTTACGGTGCCGGTAGCGCAGGCACTCGAGATGCGCAAGCCTCAGATCTGAGCCGCGGCGCCGGGAACCTCGTCCCAGATTCTATCCGCAACAACAACGACCGACTCGACTACGTTGCGTCACAACGCCAGCGCCTCGAGACCCTCCTGCAAGCATTCGACCGCGAACAAGAAAACATCCGCACACAACAAACAGGCGGAAGCAGATACCATGAAGTCAACAGGAGTACTGGAAGCCTCTCTGGTAGCCTCTCCCGTAACAGGAGCGAAGCGGAATTCGATAGGATCGAGCGCGACGAACTGAGTTCTGGCTCCGACCGACCACCGTACCCCCTCACACCACCCGCACTCGGTCGAAGGACAAGCAGTGGCTGGATGCCGTGGAACTGGCAGCGTCAGGAAATGCCTCGGGACGACCCTCTGGCGTATGGAAGGGAGCCAAGCGATGTGAGGAACAGATCCAGGGCTTCAGGTTTTGATCTAGGCGATCGCTAGAAGAATCCCTGGAGGACAAAATCTGTGATATGATGGCGATGATCCACGGCGTTTGGGCAATATGGTAGATGGTATTCTACTAGGCTTCACAGGTACACTGAAGCTGTGTATATTTGGTATCCCAATTCATGAGTACGAGTAGGACTAGTCGTCCTGGTGATGTTACAACCTATGTGTACAACCACGTCTGGCTTGCGTGAGGTCCTATGCCTGATTTTCCTGACATTGGGTCTATTCTCTTCCAGCTATATGATTCCTGGCATTACTCAAGCCCACTTACAACTTCACCTCCTTGTACGGATACTTGGCAGTATCGTCCTTCCTCAGCACAATCTTCCTCTTCTTCTTTGTGCTCGCATGCTCCACCCACACCTCCTTCGTCATCTTATTCGTAAAATCCCGAATGAAGCGCGGATCCCAGAGTTCAGACGCGATACCCAGGTCTTTGCAGCATCGCATCAGCGCATTCGATTTGCAGCCTTCGGTCGCAGTGGGGATGCCGTCGGGGTCGAAGTATTGTTGCTCGCCACGGGCGATGGAGACGAGTCTGAATTGTTCGTTAGTATAGATGCAAACGGGTAGCGCAAGCTGGGAAATGCGACATACCGTCCCTGCACAATAAGTCCATACTCCCTCGTCACCAACTTGCCCGTAACAATACTCTCGCCTCTCGGCGCGAGACCCCACCCTCCAGGTCCAAATGCCTTGTTCAATATTCGTCTGTACTTGATCTCAGGCAAGTATATGATACCATCGGGCTTTACTTCCACGTCATCCTGTGTGATAGGTGCTAGTAGCAATTCTCCTTGCTCTGGTGTGAAAGATACAGAGCCGAGACCGTGGTATGACCGTGTCCAGTCTATCGCTGGTACGCCTTCCAGCTCGGGCGGGGCATCGGATAGTCCGTCGGTGAGGGAGCGTTGTTTGCGGGCTGCGGAAGCTGCGCTGTCTGCCGTGGCATTGCGTGTTGTTGGTATGGGCGGTTCTTTGGCGACAAACTGCGGTTGTACTGTCCGCTGTGGGGTCGCTGTGGTCGCAGCTTTTGGCGCTGTTGCCGTTGTAGTGGCTGGCTTGGCAGCTGTGGAGGTAATGGTTGTGCTTGTCGTGCTCGTCGCTGCTGGCCTGGGTGCAGTCGCGTATGCGGCGAAGATGCGGGACGAGGTGAAGCCCCGCTGCTGTATCCGATTGGCGATTGTTCTTGATGACGACGAAGCGAAGAGCAGGGCGGAGACGCCTCTGCGTGCTGGTGTCGCTGCCATTGTGACGTGCAAGGGTAGGTGGGGTTGATTTGTTGCCCTTGGGACGGAAACGCCTCAACGCGAAGTCACGATCTGATAGCCGCACGGGCCATGTCTACGTACATGATGGCGGTGCATTGCTGTTTGCGGATTTCACCGACTATGGTCATGGGCGAATCATTATCATTCGCATTAGCTTTACACATGGTCAGATTACGACTGCTTCTGGATTTCGCGTTTGCGCTTGGCATTTCCGCGGATAGGTTTGGCTGTGTACCTAGGTACGTTCGGGGTTGTGCATTCCCGAGGTCGTGTGGTGAGATGATGACTGCTACTAACATTGCTTGCGACTCGGCTCCGATAGCGACATCCAAAATGTGCAGTTTGGGAATGGTCTTTAACTAGGTGTACAGATCTGCCAGGGAGCTTGTCCGAATGCGCATGCGAGTGCGATTCGAAGGTCCGGAATAGTACCCATGCTGATCGCCCGCCTTCCCCACAGCATCGTATGCAACGTATAAACTCAATTCTCCGAGCGATCGGCCGGTGAGCATTACACGGACGAAAGTGTCCTATCGAAATCTGCCACACTCTGAAACATATTTGGCAGGCTTCACATGTCATATTACGCCCTGATGTACGAAACTAGGCTGTGCTCAACCCGCACAATGATCTGCCAGACCTGATTGCCGACCCTCCGAGGGAGTGGGTTCTGGACGAGCTTAATGATCCTCATTAGCCGGACGGTGAGCGTGGGAAATACCCTCCCCACGGATGGTCGACTCGCGTCAAATGCCTCATTAGGTGCGACATTTGGGCTCCTCCAGCCGATCACTTGACAATGGGTGCCTGGCTACTGGCTACCGACGTCAACGGTACTAGGCGAGCTGGCTGTGTCCCGTCTCGGCATGGCACGCGTCAACCTACTCCGTTTCTTTTAGTGCGACGAATGTAGTGCTTGTACTCGTCTGTATTTAAAGCTTGCGCGTGCCCTGCATCAAGATCATCATATGGTGGCTGAACTCCAAGCGTCATGTCTTCAACATCAACAAACGGTTCTTCGAGAATCACGAAAGTCTTCACCATGGCCTCGATACCGCACATCATTGGTTCTGTGATCGGTTTTGTAAGTACTGCTAGATTCGCTGAAGCTCGTCAGAAAAATAGCTGCTAACTTGGCATAGCTGGTTCTCCGCTTCATTGCTAGAGCCATCTACCGCATATACTTCCATCCCCTCCGACACTTTCCTGGACCGAAACTCTACGCTGCGACGCGCATCCCATATAACATTGCTATCTGGAAAGGCACACGAGATAAACTCTTCCAAGACTTACACCAAAAGTATGGGCATGTCGTTCGTGTCAACCACGATGAACTGAGTTTCACAGATCCAAATTCTTGGAAAGATGTAAGTTTCGCATACTTTGATATAGATATACTTGAACGCCCCCTCGACGTTCCAGGTTCGAGTTGGAACCTCCCGCTACCTTCTTAGGTGCCCGAAAAAGCAAATGTAATCTTCGACATCGACTAACCACCTTCCAGATCTACGGCCATGGTTCCAAAGGCACGGCAGGACATGTTCCTCAAAAAGCCTGGATGAGGTATGGCACAAC
This sequence comes from Alternaria arbusti, assembly GCF_024043155.1. Classification (NCBI taxonomy): domain Eukaryota; kingdom Fungi; phylum Ascomycota; class Dothideomycetes; order Pleosporales; family Pleosporaceae; genus Alternaria; species Alternaria arbusti. The sequence goes on from NW_026249943.1 coordinate 331,965, forward strand.
ACCCAATCGGGAACTCAGCCTCATCATTGCCCCCGACCCAGACCACAGTCGCCAACGCAAGATCTTCACGCCCGCATTCTCCGACCGAGCCTTGAAACAACAAGAGCCCCTCTTCGTCAAGTACGTCGACAAACTTGTATATTCCATGAAGAACACCATCGAAAAGAATCCAACCGCGCAGTTCGACATGGTCAGGATGTACAACTTCACCACCTTCGATATCATGGGCGACTTGACTTTCGGAGAGCCACTGCATATGCTCGACAACGCCGAATACGACCCCTGGGTTCGTATCATCTTTGCCAGTCTCAAGATGGGATCTCACTTCACCGTCATGATGTCATATCCATGGCTATGGCGTGCGTTCAAGAGATACGTACCCGAGTCTGTAAATCGGAAGCGGATGGACCACTTCAACCACTCTGTAACACGCGTGACAAAGCGCCTTGAGAAAGGCCGCGATTCCGAGGGCGTCGATCTATGGGATCTGGTGCTGGGCCAAAAGGAAGGACGAGGCCTGACCCGAGGCGAAATGGACGCGAACGCTTCCCTCTTTATGATCGCCGGAACGGAAACAACAGCTACGCTCGTTTCGGGCCTGACATACCTGCTCCTGCGCAACCCGGACTGCATGGCGAAGCTCAACCATGAGATCCGTAGTGCTTTCGCCAGCGACGCTGACATGACCATGGAGCAGCTCGCTGCATTGCCCTACCTGTCGGCTTGCATCAAGGAAGCGTTCCGTATCTACCCCCCGGTTCCTCTTGGACTTCCGCGCCTCACACCGCAAGACGGCAGTACTGTTGTCGGCCAATACGTACCACCCGGCACCATCATCATGATCCCGCAACACGCCATGTACTTGTCTGACAAGAACTTCAAGAGGCCAATGGAATTCCTTCCTCAGAGATGGATGGGTGATCCCGAGTTTGAGAGCGATGAGAGGCAGTGTGTTCAGCCATTCTCTATTGGATCTAGGGATTGTGTTGGCAAGAAGTAAGTTCAACAGCCCTCTCTCGATATTCATTTCTAGCATACGTACACAGACCATAGCAAGCTAACAGTAAACTTAGTATGGCATACCACGAGATACGCCTCCTTGCTTCCAAGGTCTACTACAACTTTGATATTGAACTCTGCCCTGAGAGCAGTGATTGGAGTAACCAGAAAACATTCATTCTTTGGGAGAAGCACCCTTTGATGTGCAAGTTGAAGGCTGTCAACTAGAAGATGTTGTAGTAAGATTATGATACGAACCAATGAAATCATGAAGCATGTAATACATAACTTTGTATCAAGTTCCGCGCGCACTTGTCTCGAATTCGCCAAGTCGATCTGCAGCACACAGCAAGTCTTCGCCATGCCATAAGCTACTAACACTAGGAGCGTCTTCGATTCCCGCCTCCTAGATACCAACATCCTCCACGCGCAACAATCCCGACGCCATACCCGCAACAGCCCACGTCCCAAACTTTAGATTCGGGTTCCAAGCCAGCGCCGTGATGGCAGTCAGCTCTTCGAAGATACTAATCGACCTTCCCACCTCTGGGTTACCTCTCTTCGTCGCATTCGCAGATGTGCTGTGCGCGATACCTGTTTGACCAGCCTTGTAGCCTTCGGTGATGCGGACGAGAGGTCGCGAGAGTACTTCTTGTGGCACCTTCTTGGTTCCATCAGCTGGTTCTCCGGCTTGCAATTCAGGTGTGTCGTCTTCGGTCATGGTGACATCTTCACCAGTCGTAGGCTTGGCTAGCACTCGATCCATCGGTCCTCGCCACTCGTGGACAAACCATTTTTGCTGCCATGGCATGATCTTGTAGTTTGTGATGCGCATGATTGGGTTGCTGGCTTGGATATCTCCGTCGACTCCGCCGATAAGAACGCCAGGGTGGACTGGACTTGTCGCGACGCGTGTAATGCTGTTTTCTAATCGCATGCTGTAGAGGTTGTGGTAGTAACGACGGATGGGCGTATGTCGCAGGATGTAGTGTTCGTCAGGCATGACGAAGGATTGCGTATGCTCATGCCATGCCTGCGTCAGACAAAGTGTGCGACCTCGTATCGACGCAGTAGTGTCGGCGTTTGGGCTCCGCAGGTCGAAGAGACGCGCAAAACCGTCTGCGGTGCTGATGGACAAGAACTGCGGGTTGGACGGCCATCCAGAAGAGACTGTGAGAATGTACGTGTCTGCCAACTGCTGATAGAACCAGGGTCTGGGGTTATGTTGTGTGGCGTCGGGTGTTCTCAGTGTGCCTGGGCGGTTTAGAGACCAGATACCCACAGTTCCTGCTGCAGTCGCAACCGCGAGTGTATGTCCCGACAGCCAGTGCAAGCACGAGGGCACTGTTTGAGGAAACGAAACTTCGAATGCAGCACGCGAAATATGAAGATACGTAGGAGTGTGAGTATCGGCTTTGGGAGGTGCGGAGATATCCAAGACGCGCACTCGTCCATCGGACCAGATACCTGCAAGCATACCTATATGCCTGCTACTTGCGTCGTCTGTCTCTTCAGTCGTGTCTGTAGCAGCTACCGGGCACCATCTGAGATGTTTTGGCGCACCCCAGTCTGTACAGATGACTAGCTCTAGTTGCGGCTCTTTCGATGCATCCAAGTCCCCTTCATCGTCAGCCTCGAACGACCATATTTGAATAGACGCAGGGAATGGCTCAGTAGGATTGAATGCAGGTGCTTTTGGCTGCTCCAGCGGCTTGGGCTGGTCGCCGCTGGTAGGTCTCTGCTCGATGGCAACAGCAAGATATTGGGTGTTGGATTCCTCGTTCGTCGCCCATTGAGCGTCTTGCACCCAAGAGCCAAGGTTGAACAGCCAACCGCGTCGCTCCTGATCGCCCGGAAAAGGTTTTGCGATGCTCATGTATGAGCCTTTTGCCAGCGTGTTGACTTGGGGAGTGTTCACCGGACCAGCCAGTACGTTCATGGTGTCCGATCCTGGGGTTATCATGTACTGTTTCGCCTCGTCCGCGGTCAATTTATTCGTTGTCTGCGCTTTTGCAAAAGCATGGCTTCCAGTATTGGCATACCACGTCCTCAAGAGTTCATTCTCTTTCTCCCTTGCGCCATCGGCCTCGAAGAAGCTCCTTCTCAAGCTACCCACCTCAGCATCATCAGGTTTATTCTTCTTATAACTCCGAATAGGAAAGGTTTCTTGTGGAAACCAATAGTCCCTCGATTCGAGTACTGGTCTCAGATGATGTACATCTGGACCAAACAGGTTCTTCAGCCGCGGCTCATGACCACCAATCTTGTCGAAATCAGGGATACCTCGCGTCCGTAATTGGGTGTCCGTATCGACAACCCTTACTTTGATGCCACCTCCTTTCTTGAATATGACTGGTGACGGTATGTTGTCTGCCATGTCCTTGTAGCGGGGATCATTGTACCTTCGTTTCGGAGGGACGTCTGGGGTGGCAGGGACGGCTTGCGGTGCTCGCGCATTGCGTGCATTGCGTTTTGGAGTTGGTGCAGGACTTTCGTCGGAATTGGCCTGCTCTTCAGATGAGTCCTCTTCCTCCTCTACCACTTCGTCTTCTTCTTCGTATTCGACCTCCTCCTCCTGGGCATCCGGCATGAAGTCATCACCGTCGTCATCATCGCCGTTTTGGAAGGATGGTGTCTGTTTGCCGGAGGGCGCAGTGCCATCCTCGTCTTCATCGAGAAACGAGTATTCATCCTCGACGCGATAGGATTTGCGCGGCTTGCCTCGCGACTGCCGAGGTGATGGGTGCTCTGATGCGAGCGTTAGTGGTGTCCACCCTCGTCGAAGATGCAGTTAAAATCGCCAAATGCAGCACTAGCTCCAAGCGGCCTTCGTCATGTAGAGCTCCAGCCATCTTAGATATCGATGAACCCACGCTGAAGCTGGAGTATCGCGTTCTTTTAACGCGTAGCTGGGCCTGTAGAGCACTTCAAATCACATACCTATGGACATTCGAGCACTTAGGTGTGTTGCTGTTGTGACTGACTGGGTGAAGAAAGAGCAACTAGGACGCGACCAGGAAATCCAGCCCCGCCATTAGCGAAGAGCACAGACCTTTTGACCCCGCCATCGCATCCAAATTTTGCTGTCAGAACTCTGATTCACATGCTTATTGGGGACTTAGCTGCATAAGTGATGATGGACGCACACAAGCAATTATACTATCTATATTTACGTTATTTTTTGTCGTTTCTCCATCAAAACGAATCACTTCGGGTAAGCAGCTGTCCAAGCCTCTCTCCCGTATCACCGTACTAACAGCCCTGTCGTGGTATGGTCTAGTGGTATGACGTCGCGTTGTGGCTGGCGGACACCTAGTGTCCCGATCCAGATCCGCGCCAGCCTGGGTTCGAGTACGTTCATTCCCTCATTGGTGGTCCTGAGACATTCCTAACATGTCTACAGTTCCCAGTACCGCCAATTAATTGCGACAATCTTTTTTTGCGCTTTCTCTCATCATAGCTATGTAAAATTAGGCTACACACATTCTTTTTTGGCTATGTGTAAGTCCTAAGCACAGCTGCAGAGGTGCAGAGTAAGCAAGATGTTTTTGCCCTTGTGTGCGGATGTACTCAAGAGAATGTGCTACGCGAGTGCTACGATAGAGATGCGCGCGGCTCCTCTTCTGGATATACACCGTCTTTGCTCATAATAAGAAGACAAAAGTCAGAGACGCCGATGCACGCTTACTAGATGTCTCTAGCCACTACATAAGTTTCTACAAGTCTGTACAGCTACTAAATACATGCGTGATTTGACGGGATCGATGCATGTGTGTGAGAGTAGTAACAGGCCAAGACCTGCGGAAAGCGAGAACGCCAACGATAAAGCAAGGCGGGCAGTAAGGTACCGCAGTAGGTGTATAGGACATGTCGAAGCGCTGGTGGGTTTACAAAATGAATTAACGACATATAGCACAACCTCTATCTTCTCTTGCTAGCGCGCCACATGTTGGTCAGATTGAATGAGGGGAAACCTAGAGCTATCATGTCGCTTTTCGCAAGTGGTAGTTTCATTTAGATGCAGTGTGAAGACCGAGTTCGGCTTTATATCTCCTATGTTGTTCTCTTCTATCAAAGGGGTATCTACCAACGCCGTGACGCCATTGAAGCAGGCTCCGTTGCATCTACTTGCCCACTCTTTCCAGTCGGATGTACCCAGCGCGCACAATCTCTCCTTGATGAGTTCCTTGTCATTCGCTGTCGCATGGTTGCAGTGTCTACCATCAAAAGAGAGGAAATGAAGAGTACTCTAGTCTGTTTAAATCCATCGAGTCCAGAACGATGGTAATGAAAAGTGTTATAGAAAGGCTCTCAGGATCTCGCTCCGAAGTGAAAGCACAGATCCGAGAGCTGGGTCTCAGTTTGTAAAAGAGGCACCAGCCGAGCGGTCGCCAGATGTATCTGAAGACGATTCTGACAAATGATTAGTACGACTTCGTCTGGTATATCATTGAATCGACTTACCAGCAGCGTCTTCCGATGAGTTGCCCGTGTTGACGTTGTCGTCTACAAAGGCGTCGCCGTCTACACAGTGTTAGCCATGATGACGCGAGAGGGATACATGAGACCCACGGTGAACCTGGAGCGCGTTATAAGCATCAGTTGCTGGCCCCAAACCAGTCGCAAGTGCGTTCTCGTGCGCGACAATCTCTTGCATCTGAGCTACGATACCCGCAGCGGATGGCATTGACGGGTTACCGAGGGGGCCGGGAGGGATTTGAGCCTCGGGGACAACAGCATAGGTCTCGCCGTCGAGGATCGTGTACGCCAGACGCGCGTAGTCACGCGCTTCCTCGACACGGGTGCGCCGGTAACGAGGGAAGAGGCCAACGCCGTCGACGACGTAGTTCTTGGTGATACCAGGGGGTTGGAACATGATGCTTGTCCAGGCAGCCTTCTGGGGAGTGCTTCCGTCTCCTGAGAGAGGGATCTTGAGGTTGGGGTACGAAGAAGATCCATGGCCAGTGTTCTTGTTGGGATTGCCGCTAGGGGGCGGAGGAGGTGGAGAGGATCCAGCAGCGGCGGACATATCTTCTTTGAGTTGAGTTGGAAAGTTTGATCGTGGTATATATAGCTTCTGTGGCATAATTAGCAGAGTAAGCATAGCCAGTATCTCCAAGGAAACTTACTAGGAGTTGAAGTGTACCACGGTGATATCTCTTCTTGTAGCAGTGGTGTATAGAAAGAAGGAACCATAAACCCGCTCGAAACCACCTACTTATACAACGAAGGCGGTTCTCCTCAGCAATCACCTTGACCTTTACTCAAAGTCCAGGTGACCTCCCATAGCCGCCCCTCACCGCGAAAGTGAGAAAGCTTCTACAGTAGTGAAGGAGCGCATTGTCGTCGGGGTAGTCAGAGGATCCAGTGATTCTATTGTGTGTTCGAAACAGCGTTGGAAAGGAGAGATCTTATAACTCGAACGAGCGATTGCGTTTGCTGCTTGTGGTCGTGTGTTGTGGACGGAAGACACTCAGATTGCTAGGCGGCAGGCAAATCAACGTCAAACGCTATGGAAACGGGCAATTGCGTTCGTGAACCGAGTGAGCCCGTGACTTATCGAGGAAGGCGCGATACCCAAAGAGAGCATAAGGAACGCGACGAGAAGCAGGAGTGTGATGTCATCACGTATCGGGGACATCAACTTCCGCGTACGTGCCTTCCGTCAGATTGACACTATTCACTGACCGTACTCGGCAGACGCGCAGGTACTCGGTTGTTGTTGCACGTTGATCTACATGTTATTTGTCCAGGCCTATCTCATTGGTGTCTAGAAGCAAACTAATCCTGACCCCAGTGGCCTAATAGCGGTCGGCACCAGGTCAATGTGAAAATCTATCCTGACCTACGGGAAGAATCCAGCCCGGTCTAGGAAGCAGCGACTCCAGAACCAGAAGCAGGAAGAGCTTTCTCATTGTCGGAAAGACCATCGTATAGACCTTTGTCGAGATCATCTAGGTAGGAACTCCTGCGACGCTTGAAGTACTTGATGTCGACATCTTTCACATGCGGTCAGCAAATCTGCTACATGCTTATCAATTTATAGTCTTACCGTAGTGGATAGTATCATCATCTTCTGCCTCCTCCAAGGCCGTGTCAACGTCGATAAACTCCCAATGCGGATCGTTCAGGCGGGACAAAACGTCTTTAGCTTGCTCAGGATACCTGATGACGATAGTGTAGGTGTTGCGACCTGGATCATAGGAGACATGCATGCGCATCCCATCACTGTTAAGGATTGCGACATTGCCCCGGTAGAACTTGGGTACGCCCGCCTCGGTTGTCTTTATGATACCGTTGGTCGGATCCAAAGCGTAGTAGCGCGTGGCGGTCAAGTCGAGTTGGGCGCGGAAGTCAACTAGCGGGTTCTCGAAGGAGGTGCCGGGGCTCTCGTCTTTGGAGGGACGATTGGGGCTGGAAGGAGGGATGCGGAACTTCGTCTTTCGTTCGTGTTTGGGGTTGGTGCGTAAGATTGTATACCTTGGAATGAGCGATGGTAATTTTCCAACGGAGCAAATAACCCTCAACATACACGACCCTAGCTTGTCTGTGTTTGCTGCCTAACCAATGCGTTGCGGTCGCAAAAGGGAAAGAAGTGTGGAGGCGTGACATCTGAGCCAATGATAACCCCAGCTGAGGATGAAGAAAGTGAATAACCCAAATGACGTCGAGCCTCGGAAAGACATACCCACGGATAATGTTACTTCAAGCTCCTGACATACAGGTTATATATACAGCCCTATATGATGGGTATCTAGAAAACAAACCTACTCCGACTCCATCGTCGGCGATCCTTCATAGCAACGCCATGAGACACACTTATTCTATAGTAGTACACAATCCAGCAAAAAACATCCTCTCATACGCCATTGAACCACAACTGTGAACCCCTACTTCTTCTCACCATCAACATCCATCGCATCCTCATCCTTCTTAGCACTGACATGCATAACATCCCCATCCTCCTTCCTCGACATAACGTGAATAACATCGCCATCGTCATCTGCCGCATCATCTCCAGCAGCCGTCTCATTCCTTTTTCCTTCGGGACTAACTCGATTAGCCGCCAAGTTGGGAAAGAGAGGCTTTCCTGCAATAGATACCGATCTACGCAGATTATCGTTCTGAACTTCCTGATGAATCTCTTCCACCTCTTCTTCGTCTAGCTCGCTAAGCTCGCTCTCGTCGTCTGCGTCGTCGTGTATGGAAGCGGGTGCGCTGCGTTCGGGCTCGTCGTTGTTTATACTGGCAGATGCGGTTGCTGTTCCGCTCTTGTCGAAGGAAGGATGTAAATGTTCGGTGGATGTGCCTGGTCCAGGTGCTGGTTGCGCGACGGCTTCGGGTGAGGCGGCTTGTCCGACGATAGAGGGAAGCGCTGCTTCGCTGGGTGGAGGCGATCGGATTGGCATCGATGTTGGCTGAGTCGCCGTACCTGCGATCTTTTGTACACATGCTTCGGCTCGACGAGCGATCTCCCTACGACCCACTGCCTTGGCTCTTGGCTTTGCGGGTTGCTCAGGCTGCGAGGGCATTTGCGGCATTGACGGTGGGTGCTGCGGCTGAAGCTGGTTGGGGTGATACATGTTAAATGGCGTACCGGAACTTCCGTCAGCAGGTCCATCGACCTGAACCTGCATCAACGAGGAGATAGGTACAGCACCTGCAGCTGTTGCGGTTATACCGAAAGGCGATGGTCGAGGCGGTGCAGGCTGCAAGGGCTGCTGTGGTTGTTGCTCCGATTGCAAGGGCGGTAGCGAAGGCCCAATTGAAGTGTACAGCATTGCGTATGCATCGCCAATCAGGTCGTCGATGAGAAGAGGCTTCATCATGCCGTTGTTCAGACGCTTGAGTTCAATGGCATCACGGAGAACATCTAGAACGGGATGCTGGGTCTCTGGGTTCTGACACCACGCTTCCAAGCGAAGAGCCAACGTATTGAACTCATCGTGGTTGACGGATTTGAAGGCAGAGTCTTCCTGTCCCTCAAGCACGTTGCCCATCTTTCGCAGCATTTTGATGTACCGTAGACATAAGTCTTGCCACAATTTCTGGTGTTCGAAGAAGTCGGTCTGCTTGCGTCGTACACGCTTAGCAAGCGCCTCAAAGTTAGTCTTGTCTCCAGTGAGATCCAAGAGTTCAATAAAGAACTTGGTATACCGTGTAGTGTAGACAAAATGTCGGCCGGGTCGCTCATTCTCAGGTTTCCAAACTTGTACAGCCATGGTCTTGGTAAACATTTGCTGCGTAAGCTCATGTTTAGCCTCATTGGCCGATACTGGATCTCTGCCGTTGTCATAGAGAGTATAGGCCACACGGGATATGATGCGATGGTGCCAACTTGACTTGTCGGCCGCTCGCAATGCTTTCAATACCGCGAGTACGTATCGCTGCCAGTCACCGTTGTTTTCCGGAGCTTTGACGTTCTGCGTGTAGGAAGTGTTCGCGAGGATCTCCGCTCCTTTCTCGTGGTCGATGGCTCCTCGCAGGAATAGTTTGTGTGTGACGGAAACGAGCTTGTAATGCGGCTCCAGGACTGGCTCGCCGCTGCGCCCCTTCTTTCCTGGCAGTGTTTCGATGGCGCTGATGAATGCGTCCACGACTGACTCCCAGGAAGGACCGCGCGGAAGGGGTAGTGGTGCCCCTATTGACTTGGCATATTGCGTCGCACCATCATTTGCTGCCCACATCTTCCAACCACACTTTCCAAGCATGAAGTGGTTCCACCACTTGTTCGGATTGCCTTTGATGGCTCTCTTGTAGAGAGTGCTTGCGAATTTCCAAGCAGTGTAGGCATGCAGTGGGGCAAATACGACCTCTTTGTATAGGGATGCGTTCGTTTGTAGGTTGCAGAATCGTTTTTCACTTTCCCGGATCTGGAATGCTTCCATGCCAAATGGTTCTCTGGATGAGGCGTACATGCGGTTCCCAAACTCGGTGTACATCTGTGCGATCTTGGTTTGATCGATCGGCGTGATGTTAGCATCGCGGGTAGCGCAGGCTACAGCCATTATGTAGCAATTGATTGCAGCACGCTGGAAATTAACCACCTCGGCACTATTGCTGTTCATCTTGTCTGCGTTCCAAGATACAGCCTCTTCAAGCTGCGTGTCGTTGGCTTGGGCAAGCCGATACCAGGTCTCCCACCGTTCAATGGAGTGCTCCAGGTCCTGCACAAAGAATGCCTGGGCGTAGTTAAGGTCTTCTGTCGGTCCTTGAGTCATACGTTTCTGCGATCGGAATTTGCTCAGCGCGATGTTTCCCATCATATAGTACCAGCCCTTCGATGCAGCCACAGCTTCGTCAGCAGGAATGTGTTTCGTGGCGAGTGAACCAACGCCTTTCAGACACCCGAATAGTGCCACTGGATTGACGGGCGATTTGAAGTAAGTGGAAATGACTTTTCGGTTAAAGGTGATATCCTCGTTCTGTTTAGGCCGACCAAGAGCAGCATGTACTTTCTCGATGGTACCTTTGAGCTCGGTCTTTGGTAGGTCCTTGAGATCGACCTTAGCAGCTTGCGACATTGCGAAAGGTAAGATGCTGAAGGCAGTCTTTTTATCAAGGACGTCTGGCGTAGTTTGAAAGCTCTGACAGTCCAGAGGCTCGACGAAAAGCTTCAATCCGTACATGTCGTGAAGTACCTGGCAGAGCTCGGTGGCGTGGCTGGGACCATCAACGATGTCATCCATGCGAAGTAGCTCGTCCTTTGCAAGCCTTAAGAATTGACGGTTTGAAAGGTGACAGAAGCCACGTACACCAGTCGCATGATGCACATGGCGGATGAAATCGAACAAATCGTCAGAAGGAGTAGGGAAAGCCTCTGAATCTTGGGACATGCCGTCTTTGAACAGATGGTACTGCAGAATCCAGAGTCGTAGATGTATGTCGTCGAGTCTTGACATCATATTGGCGAACGCTGCATTTGGCTGAGATTCTACTCGAGGCACGGCGATGTGATTGACACGAATCAGATCTCGGAGCATGTCTGCTGCTGATATAATATGTAGCAGTTCTGCGATGGCGGACATGGACGATTGGACATGCTCATATGAGAGGCAGGCAAATGGCGCTTCGTCATCTCGGATGATGCGGATTATCTTGACGACCATGTCATCGATAACCCGGTATCGGGTTAGGAGCTTGTGTTGACGGTCTAGTAATGGAAGTTCCTGGAAGTTTGTAGATCTGAGATCTGCCACAAGGGCCTCAATACTTCTAAGGAAGCATGACAAGACCTTTGAAGGATAATCGATGGCTTCATATGCCACACGCAACCTATTCCAGAGGGAGAGTCGGACGTTGACATTCGCAGAGTCGAGGAATTTCCGCATTTCCAGAACGGGCGAGGCGCGATCGAGCTGCTGTTCTGAGCCAGTGCTTACAGTAGGTGAGCTGTGTGTATCAACACCGTCATGTTCTAAGCCGTCCGGCTTCGGGGAGCTACTAGGCTCCTTTGTGTTCGCAAGCTCCAGTATCGGCTCCAGGCTTTCGATAACCGTCACTGGGTCCTGTTCCTCTTGGTCAAAGACCTTGAGAAAGAAGTCCTTCATACTAATGCGCACGAGCTCTTGATCAATAGCGGCGACTGAAAGTTCCGGCATGACGGCGTTGTTCTGTATCTGAATCGTGTGATCGCCGAAAGGCTCAAACATATCTTTCAACTGTGCCATGGCAAATAATACATGTTCCGGCAACACCTCGTCGTTGACACTCATTTGAAAGACTGTCGCCCAGATATGGCGCAAACCTAGATCGTCAATGCCCTGACCTGGTCTGCAGTCCGATCGAAGTTGTAAAGCCTCCCGCGCGAGCAAAGCCCATCTTTCGAGACGGTCACTCTGGAGGATTTGAGTGCTGGCGTCTACTACACTTTGCGGATGCTTGATAAGAGAGTAGACATCGAGATGCAGCTCGAACAATGCCTCCACTATCTCTATCTGCGCCTTGTCGAAGGCGGAGAGCTCATAAGCTTGAGACCGATGTGTAGCGTCCAGTATCCGCCGATTGAGGCTGTCAACGCGTTCGGCCATGCGCTCGTATATGAACTCGTCGATACGAACAATGACTTGTACAACGTTTCGCTTGAGATCTTCCGCCCACCTAAACTGCAGGTAGCTTGACTGATCACTCGGTTGAGTTCCTGTCGTGGAGCAGTAACCTGGAGTAAACAGAGATTCAATCCAGCCAAATGCGACTTCTTCAATCGAAAGCCAACCGTTGTTGACAGACCTTGCGAACGCGTTCAAGCCTTGATTTTCCAGCAAAGGTTTATTGGAAGCTTGACTCGAACTTGACTTGGAAAAACCCAGAAACGCATTGAGCCCGTGTTCCCTAGTCGCACCGAGGAGATCGAAAGACTCGGAACTGAGAAGGATTTGTGCAGTTTTGACGTGCCCGCTCCGTAGTCCCGTGAAGAAATCGCAAGCGGCCTTGTCAATGGAATCTGTAGCAGTCGCGTCAGGGAGCGCCATGACCAGCTTACGCAGCTCATCCGGGTCCTTCATTCCCTCAACACCGAGCTTCGCATACATATCCTTGAGGATTTCATAGAGGCATGAATCTGCGTATGTGTACTGTTCGAGTTGTGTATCAAGCTGTTTACTAGCCTCTTGAGCTGCATTGCCAATTGTCGGTTCAAGTATTGACTCTCGACCCCGAATGCGTTTACTGCGTGACCTTCCACCCTCTGCGGTTTCGGGTAGACCAGCAGAGTCTGTCGATCGTTTGCGCGACGGGACTGGTGCGGCATTGGAAGGGCCAACAGGTGCAGTCTCTTCATTCCTGACTTCACCGTCGACCTCCTGCTCTTCCATTATGGTATCTTCGCCATCCCTCTCTGGTACATTCTCCGCTTCGGTCGCTGTAGTGTTGGGTTCTTCGATCTGTGGCGACGGGGTCGGAGCGGGCGCAGGTGCGGGCATCAAGGCTTCCTGTACTGGTGCGGGTGGTTCAGACTCGATGCGCTCAGGAGTCTCGCTCTCGGGTGGTATGCTGAAGACTATGTTGGAACCAGAAGGTACGTTAGGCGTCATGCCCTGTTGCTCCGAGAGGAACTGCCGCACTATGATGTCTCCCACTCCTGCCCAGTCCCACTTGGTCGGAGTCAAGGTCACGCTCTCCGGTGCCACCTTGATGTTGTGTAGATTTTCGGCGAGGGCGACATCGGCTGGGAGGGGCGCAAACGGAAATGGATTCAGGCGCCTCTTCAGCGTCTCGGAAAGCTTCTTGCGCTTGATCGAGGACAGTGGCGCCTGGCTCAGTGAGACATTGTCCTCCAGGCGTCCTACGAGCTCGCGCAATTGTTGTCCGGCAAAACCCTCCTCCAGCCCAGGAAGCCGTAACAGACTCTCCCATTGCTCGTCGTTTCCATCCAAGACTGCCTCCAGACAGTAGCGAGTAAGGCGCTTGCTGCCCAGCATAGCCGCGACAGATGCCGCACGCAGCCAGAGATCCAGATCCGTGTCTTCCTTGTCCAAAGCCTCGGCAAAGTAGTTCAGGGCGCCGCGTGTGTTGTTCCATGCCTCCATCTGCGGTGACACGCCACTGGTAGCGATCCAATGCTGCATCGCCTCGAGCAGAAACTGGCCATGGTTCTTGTATGACAGGTGCAGTATTTGCTGGAGTGTGTTGGGGGCGCTGTCGGCAGCGCCTGTGGACTGGACGGGGCCTGCATCGTAGTCGTCCTCCAATATGGTGTCGAACACCAGGTCTTCGCCAAAGACCTCATGCCGCTGGTATTCGGAGAGAGATTCGGCGTATTTGAAAATCTCTGATTCGAAGAGAGCTTTGTAAGCTGCGGCGGTCTTGTCGAACGACGGAGGGCCTTCGGAGTGGTATTTGAGGGCGGTTTGGTAGAGTTTCAGCGCCTCTTCGATCTGAATCTCCTGGGTATCGTCGACTTCTTCTTCGGCGGTCTCCTCGGGGAGCTCGACATTGTAGGGATGCCATGTAGAGGCTTTCGACTGCGATATGTGAGCGGGCATGGTTGAGAATGCCCGGGTTGTACTTACCATGATGCGAGATGTGCGTGGTTGTAGGCAGTTGGGAAAGGCCGACAGGCGAATGAGAGACGTTTCACAGCATTGGTGGTACAGACCATGAGCAGCAGGCAACCATGGAAGGCGCGACGATGGTGTGGACAAAGAAGGTGGGATGCGACTGGGCTGTGGCCTATGACACGTCGTCAGGCCTCGGTGTGACGCGACGCGACAGTGAATGATGGAGCGCAGGGATGCCCCGTCTTGGCAGCTGCGGTCCTCCGCGATGAGCTACCGTGCCTGCCCTCCATACTCAGCAAGGACACCGAAACCCTGACAAACATCCGCCCGGGCTGTGAAGTACATACCAAGCCCCTCCGCCAGCAACCCGCCCCCGCCATAGCATCCTCTTCACCGCCATCATCCCCCCGCATTTGCGGCGCCAATTGAAGTCATGGTCACTTCGCCAGCTGTTCCCGAGTACGCGCAACCTACTAGCTTTCAATCTATACATGTTTTACATATGCGCCCACCTGCATCCTTCCCTATATTTTCGAGTCACAACACGTCGTCATGGCGCATTCCTGCTGTAATCTCTTCTAACATGGCTCTAGAATCTACGAGGACGAGCTACACTCCGCCATCGAAGCGCGCTCGGAATCTCTGCAGACCCTACGAGAACTGGGCCCGCCAGATCTGGTCCACCTGATAAAGCAGCCCATCAAGAATGCGACAAAACAGGTCCGTAGTACCTTCGACCGCACAGTGGCCGCGAACCCAATTTGACATGTGATTAGATTGGCGTCTACCACCACGTCTCCGGCGTAGACGCTTCCTCGTCTGCCAGCTTGGCAGCCTACATCAACACCCTCACATACTCTGCGCACGACAAGCAAAATAAGGTTGTCTCTGGGCTGTACTGGTAGGGGAATGTTTCCTTGCGGCGCTGGCAATTGCTGACCGAGCAGCTGCTACAATGCCTTCTCACGGCTGGACATGCGCGTGCAGGTCTACATCCCTGGCACTGTGGAGAGCTACTGCATCGATGAGCGCGGCGACAAACGAGTAGCCACCGACGAACTCTGGCTAGAGACCTACCTGTGTAGCGTACTGCGCGCATATTCTTATGCCGACGATGGCTCCGGCGACACGATCAAGAAGATCGTTGGTGTGCGGAGATTCAATCCCATCACAAGTACCGAGAGCGAGCACAAGTTTCTGGATGCAGCAGAGCGCCTGTTCTTCAACGGTACGACATTCGATTGCATGATGATATCTCCGCTAACGCATTTCAGGTTGGCAATTAGGATCTGATCCCGAGATTCAAGTCCCAAATCTCGTCTCGAACCACTTGACTACGGGTCTTCTCGACTACATTCACACCACCGGTAGATATACTTCAGGCATCAATCTGTTCGAGAAATTGCGAACTCGCGATCCGGAGATCTCTTCCCTACTGGCGCGGGTATACATCGAGGCAGATGAGGAGGTGCAGGCAGTCCAGCTGCTACACGAGGCCATCCAAGAACTGCCCATGGACTACTCTCTGCTCGACTGCCAAGCCGAGTTCTGCAACAAGAAGGGCCGCGGCGACCTGGCGCTTGAGATTGCTAAGAGGAGCGTTGTGTCTGCACCTAGTGAGTTTGGCACATGGGCGCGCTTAGCAGAGATATACGTCAGCCTCGAGCAGTGGGACATGGCATTGTTGACTCTCAACTCATGTCCCATGTTCACCTACCAAGACAAGGACGCACCACGGATGCCCGAGCCACAGCGAGTCTTTCTGCCGGTCATGCCAGAGGCCATGTGCGACGAGATTGAAGATTCCAACATCGACGATATGGAGCTTGTGCACCCAACTCTGAGGAAGCTGCACGCTGCAGGTTTCAAGGGCACTTTCCTCAAAGCCTACATCCTACTGACAGAGATTACAAAGAAGATTGGTTGGGATCAATTACTCAAGATACGAAGCCAAGTCTTTGTCATGGAGGAGGAATACCGCCATGAAAAGACCGCACAGCAACCACATTCTCGCAGCGCCAGCACGACAGCACTTCGCTCTCCCTCCCCGAACACACACGCCCAGCAAACGAACGGTGATCATGGCGAAGTCGAGGAACGCTCCTCCGCTGAGGTATCCAACACGAACGGCGAATCCTCCTCTGCGGCCGCCGAAGCAGTCCACGATCTCGAGAAGCCCATGCACACTGTCGCCTCTGAAGTTGTGAAAGCCGGCAGCGAAGACCCTCACGCACACGACGCCGCAAACAACGGCAACCCCTCGCAACCAAACTATACACACTTCCAGAACAAGCGCCTCTGCGAACGCTGGCTCGACAACCTCTTCATGGTCCTATACGAGGATCTGCGCGTATACACGATATGGCGAACTGAGATGGCGCAGTACAGGCAGCAACAACTTCTGTACAAGAAGAGCAGTGAGGAGTGGGAGATCCTAGGAGAACTCGCCGAGAGACTGCATCATACAGAGGAGGCAGTGGAAGCGTATGAGAACTGTCTGCAAATCAAGTTCTCACCAAAAGCTATGAGAGGCGTCCTGAAGCTGGGCGAGGAGAGGAAACAAGTCAGAGACGTTACAGCCGCGTTGATCAGACTGGTCACTTGGCAGTACCGATGGTACTCTGAGGTGAGCCTACCCTTCACCCTTTCTAACATCATTCCGAAACTAACATATGACCTCACCAGTTCTCACCCTCCCTCCTCTACACAATCCGCAAACTCATCGAAGAAGAAGGCGCCGTCAAAATCCGCAGCATCATCCAGGGTACCTCGCTACCCCAGCACGTCCTCGATCTCACACACCAGTATGCCGCGCTGTGTGCAGCATTTAGGAGCAGCGGTAGCGATGGTTAGAAGCCTTCGCCTCTCAAAATCTATGGCTATACCAATAACAGTATCGACCTCCAGGGGCGTTCCTGGAAAGACGAGAAAGCGAAGTGGTTGGCTGCAGGATAGCTTTGTGTTAGTGTGCGTGTGTGTGTATGTGTTAATGCATGGGAGCGTTGGTGTTGGAGATGGTGAATGTTAGACCGTTAATTGAGTCCATTGCCCTCTTCATAGTATGGCTTGACGGCTGTGTATTGCTGTGCGTGTACCACTTCAGTGTCTAGGTATTTCGTTTGGGAAAGAGTCGTTTGGCATTCATTTATCCTGCTTCACTGAGAATCTCATGACCATCCACAATCGACATGCCGTTGTCCATATTCTTGCAACCAATGTATTCATTTTGTATCGTCACAAGCCGGGGGATCGTACCAGGCAGCCGTTGCGCGCCATGTCACGTAACCTCGTCCTTAAGGAGATAGATAGTAGACAGTAGAAGACCCCATGTAAAAGCCCAGGATGAACACCGCTCCATGCTCCCCCATACACCGCTCCATCTTTCTCCTCTCCAAGCCCAAAAGCGATACCGCTTAACGGTAAGACTTCTGGTACCTGGCACGCGCACCTGGACCACCGAACTTCTTGGGCTCGCACCGCCTGTTGTCGGCAACGAGCAGTGTGCGGTCGTACTGGATCAGGGCCTGCTTGAGCTGGTTCTTCGAGTGCTCGTCGACGTACTTTTGGTAGTAGGCGATGATGGATTTGGCGATGGCTTGGCGGATGGCGTAGACTTGCGAGGTGTGTCCACCACCGGAGACGCGGACGCGGATGTCGACATCAGCTGCCCATGATGTTAGTATTGTGCCCGTGATTCCTTCGCAGCTTCCTCCCTGGGGTTTCGTGTGTGCGTACCGAACTTGTCAACACCGAGGATGAGGATGGGCTCGTAGACCTTGAATCGCAAGATCTCGGGCTGGACGAGGGAAAGAGGCTTTCCGTTAACCTTGACGAGACCCTTTCCGGCCTAGAATTTCATCGTAAGTATGCTGTTCGGTTGCGCGTTCGATCGTGGCATTGCGTGTGTACCTTGCAGTGGGCGACAGCTGTGGGCGGTATTGTTAGCCTTGTTCTTCTTCTTGCTCTGGGGTGTCGGGCGGCGGGCTTTGCGTACCAGTCGCGGTCTTCTTCTTGCCGAAGCATTGCACGCTCTGGGAGGCCATGTTGGGCGACTGTGGAATGTGCGTGCGGTTAGTACGGGTGGGCGTGGTCGGTTTGGCTGTCGTCGATGGGTGGAAGTTACCCGACGATGTTGCATGTCGAAATTCAGTGGGCGCACGGACCCGCTATCCCTGTAAGCGATTAGCGTCGCGGCGGGCTAGCGCCGTCAATTCCAGGAGCGGCGCATCTTCAATCTCGCCACGAGCATTTTCAGATCCTGATTCAAAGCATCTTCATGGTGGTCGCTTGGTCCTCTACGCTACCGCCTTTTTCCAACATCATTCTTGTGCAAGTTGACGTAGCCTGCACAAATATTCTGGCCCTACAGCGTTGCAAAAGAATTGCTTGCCGACCTTGTAATCATAATTCGCCAGTTGGGAAAATAATTGTTGGTCGCAGAGCTCTGCTTGTCCCACCCGTGTCGGAAGATCTTCTAAAAGTTTATCATTCGTACCCAATTCTTCTCGTTGGCACTCACCTCCATCGGTCTCATCGCCGAACCGATTTATTGTCACTCACTTAGACCTTGTAATTAGCACAAGAGTGCTGAGATCAAGGCATGCCACGTTGGCTTCCACAATGTTATAGAGAAGTTCCTAAAAAATCTTCTCTCCAACTCTATGTCTTCGGAAGTAACGGAGAAGGCCAACTCGGAATTCCAGCAGCCGACATAGTCAACACTCCAACCACAGTTCTCCATTCTACAACCGGCAGCTGCCCTATACCCCTGGATGAGCTATTGTACATCAGAGGTGGCGACAATCACACGCTATTTTGCACGAAAAACGTCGTCTACGGGGTTGGCAGTAGTCGCAGAGATCAGCTGATAAAAGAAAACCCTACGCCCCAATTTGAACCTTTCCAAATTCTGTCCTCTAATGACAGGTTCGCCGCCGCGACATGCGAATCTTCAGCTTGTGTCGAGCTTGACGAGAACGATCCTGAGTATGTAAGGAGTTATGTCAAGATACTCGGTTCCAATAACTGGGGCGAGCTAGGCTCACGCAAGGAAGGCCTCAACCTGCTTCAACTTCTAGGCAGAATGGTCGATTTCGCAGCAGGAGCCTGGCATTACATCGCCATAATGGAAAATGGCTCAGTATACGGTTGGGGAAAAGCACGTCTCGGTCAGCTTGGGGACGGACTGTACGGCGGCAAAGGTATGGCGCCTAGTCCAATTGAAGGTATACCGTTTAAACCCAAGAAAGTGGTATGTGGCAAAGATTTCACATACCTAGTCAGCGATCCAGCCGAGGGTGAACACCAGCTACTCGGCAAAGACAAGTTCAACATCATCTCGAACATGCCTGAACATGTCAAGGACTGGAAAGACATCGGCGCAACATGGCACGCCATCTTCGTGCTCTTCGATGACGGCACTCTTACCGCGTGGGGTAAAGAGAACATGTGGAAGTTATTACCACCCAATCTGCCGCTTCTGGATAAGATTGCTGTTGGGTCGGACCACATCCTCGCTGTAACAAAAGAGGGTGAATTGATCTCGTGGGGTTGGGGTAAACATGGGAACTGTGGCGATCTCTCAAATATCGGAGTCGATTTATGGAACGATATGGTCAGCGGGTTCTGGAACGAAATAAGCATACCAGGAGAGATCCAGACGATTGGGGCCGGGTATTGCACTAGCTTTGTGGTTACGAAACAAGATTGAAGATCCGCTAATCACAAGAATATCATTATAATGTAAGTACCCACGTTGCGGTCATTCCTCCATATACAACAGCGTCATCACCCATCGAACTCAACAACTCAGAACCCCTCCCTAACCAAACTCCACTCCGCAACCGTCCCCCCATCCGTAGCATTCTCAGCAAACAAATTCCCCCGAATACCCATATGCGCGTACCGTCCGCTCCAAACACTCCGCTCAAGAGTGACGTTCGTCTGATTACCAATATACGTCTTGATCTCATACGCAGTGACTGGATCCCAAGGCGCACTTATCTTCACCTCGCCAGCTGTTACTTTCCTCACATCTTCATTGAGCTCTGTGTCTGGTTGACTTTCGAATGGAGGCAATGTGGTGTTGGAGAAGTAAATTTCGAAGTGTGAGGGTGGCTGGTTGCCCCAGTCCATTACAACTTTGTTGATAGGGTAGAAGGATGAATCGCCGAGATCTACGGTTAGGTAGCTGGTGATGTTTGCAAGTTCGGGTTGCCATTTTGTACTTGCAGCGCCGTCGATAGCCGCGATGGGGAATTGGCCAGGCTTGTTACCTTGCGGTGGTGGGAGAAGGGCTTTGCATTGAAGGATGTTGCCGCCGACAGTCAGAATCTCGCCCATTGGTCGGTTGCGAACTACGAGTGGTTCGTCTCCGAGGTCGTACGTTGTGTTGTCTCGGTTGCTGCGGGTACCGATCGTGACGGGAATGGGCTTATCAAAGTACGTCGCGTTCGCGGAGGGTAGAGTATAGTTTTCTCGTGGCAGACGTGCCAACGTGGTATGCGTCGAGTTGGATGTAGCGTTGATACCGTGTCCCATCCAGTAGAAAGTGCGGTAGTTTAGATATGGGATCTGCGGCGGCAGCGTTGGATCGATGTCCAGCCTATCGTAGTAGAGACCAAGACCAAGATATCCGAAGATACCAACGCGATTAGTTCCTCCCATGCCGGTCAAGAAGGGGAACGCAGGATGTGTTCCTCCGTTCTCATCAACGTTGTCGATGAGTTGTTCGGAGTATTGGTACCAAGGTGCGCGGACGTATGGTGAGGATGAGTAAACGTCGTAGGTAAAGCTCGAGCAGCCAGATGGTGAGACCTCGTTTGCGACGACGGCAAATGAAGAGTATGTCATCGCAGGGCCGTCGAGGGACTGTTTCGCTGCATAATAATCCAGGTTGGCTAAGCTGTATGGATTGGGGTAATGCAGCAGATCGTCCACCAGAACAACGTCTAAATAGAAGTAATGATTAGTGACTCAACTGTCAAAGGAGCGGATGCTACTTACCAGCTTGCTTAACCGCTACTGACCCATTCATTCCAGTATACTCGACAATGATGCCAGCATCCTCGTTGATTGGAATTCGCATCTTGGATGCCTTATCTGCCCAGCAAGCATTGGGGCTGCGTCCAAACCAGCTGTTAAATTCGTTCGTCTCGAGGAAATGGCGTTGCATGAGTGCAGTGGTAAAAGCAATGTTGTTGACCTGGTTGGCGTATTCGTCCGGGTCAGTAGCATTCCAGAGCTCATATGCGCCTGATGTTTCGTTGAAGTCTAGCAACTGACCGAAGAAATGCGCAATAGCATTCGAGATCGGTAATAGGGTGTCGTTAAAGTATTCGCCGTCTCCAGTGATGATCAAATGGTTGTTCAGGGCAAGGCTAATGTCGCCGTTAAGGTGATATTCGTAGTCAAAGCAAGCGCCAGTTCCCGTACAGTTGCCGAAGCGTCCGCTAGTCCATGGATATACAGCTCCTCCAGGCGTAAATCTACCTGTTTGGTTCTTGCTCGATTGGTACGCAGTTTCCACGTTGCGTTGCGCTTGGTCGAAGTGCTCTACGCGATACTTGATGACGTTCTGGGCGTGTTGCGGATGCGATACTTGGACTCCTGGGGCCATCCATACATCTGCATCCCAGAATATCATACCGCCGTAGCAGTCTGAGCCAAGCCCACAAACTGGAATACTGTATATGTCGAGCTTTGTATTGTTGTTGGCCGCAGCAACAGCGTTGGGTCCGACCATGTTGGATAACAAGTAGAATGGGTTGGTTCGTGCCATGATGTGCAATGTTCGTACGTCTGGGTCTTCCGGCAGGGATCCATTCGGTAGGTGGTAATCATCAACCGAGTCTGGTGTTAGTATGGACTTCCACTCTTCAATATGAGAATGCAACAGCTTGTAGTAGCCCTCTTCGGCACCGGATAGTGAGGCATCGCGTGCTACACTCTGCGGATCCGGGAAAGCATCAGTCGATGCGACTCCAATGAACTTGGTGATTTCGGTGGGACGGAAGGCGACAAGTTCGACGGGGAGAGACTGCGCAATGGTTGAGCCATTGCCGCCACTGAATATGCCTCCAGCTACTTCAGTGCGAGCTGTGAGATTGACCCAATCGCTGCCACTCAGAGTCGAGTATACATAAGCCTTTACGTCGGTGATGTTTCCCGGGCTGACAGCAGACCAGATCGTAGGCGTGTCTTCTTCAAACTTCTTCTCAACAAAGTCCGAGCGAACCGCGCAGTCACCGTCAAGCACGTCGTACACCGTCACATTGAGGTCGCGTGTCGCAGTAAGCCTTAGCCTGACTGCTGCTTTATTGACATAAAGCTTGTGCACGAACATCTGATAGTCCACATCAACTGTCCCATCTCCGGTACCACCAGGCCGCCAATTGTATCGCCAGCTCGCAATTCCAGCTTTTACATCTAGACTCGATACGAAATCCGATATGTGGTCGGGGTTGACTGACGCATTCAGTAATTCACCGTTGGCTTCCACAACGATACCACTAGCATGTGGAATACCAGCAGTAAAGCTCTCCCACCCATACTGATACAGCCAAGGGTAATTCGTTCCGTTTGTTCGTGGCTGACTATTCCAGAAGCCTGCGATGGTCGAGAAAGCTTGTCGTCTGCTGAACAGCGGCCACCCACTTATAACGTCGCCGTCCACTGGCTCATCCACCTCGAAGAAAGGTCCTGCTGATGCTACATTGATGCCAAAGTAGCCATTTGCAAGCGTTAGGCGGGACTGGTAGTGGCCTTGATCCAGGGCATGTGTCGCTATAACCCAATTCTGGTCATCCCATGTTACATCCTTGAATTGTTCATGTTCGCTGCTTGTGGAGCACAGAACTAAGCGGGTTGAAGCTAAAAGCGCAACGGTAGCTCGACGGAGGTTTGTCGATAGCATGTCCTGCTATCGAGAGAAGAGTAAGATCGTGATAACGGAGCAGCACCCGACGTGTTCAAGGCACGCCGGCCTTAAAGCAGTCCTAAAACAAGGTACAAAGCCATGCCGATCAAGCATTATTGGTACTAGAGACTTCCACGGGACGCCACCCGTTCGTCTCTCTTACCTTTTTCTACACCGCTAGGCACGGGCTAGCTGCTGCGATCGCTCGTCATACGCTCCTTTTGCGGGCGCTAGCTGAGTCGCCCAGCATGCTTGCGCGACAGCTTCATAGCTTCATTTGATGTTCATCAGGTAGCGAGAGAGTCTGGGAAGGATGTGGTTGAACAAAGGTTTGATGCGTCGTTGTGGTTCTTGGCAAATGATGAGGACGTGTCGATTTCGAGCACCACAGGCGATTAGAGCCGAAGCTGTCGGGATCGCGCGCATGTGACGTCACGGCTGACATCCCAATGAAGCCCTGGAGACTAAACTTGTCGTCTCATCGTTCATCGGATTCCAAATAGTACCGATCGCATCAAACCAAACCAGCAATGATCCCAGGAGCTGTTCTATCGCGAGACTTTGGAGCTGGCCGTCAGCTTGCGGTTAGGCCGCCCACTCTGTGAGTGGCTGAGTCGCGCCATCACAACGCATAAGCATGGGGCATTCTCAGCTGAATGACAACTGTCCACACTCCACCCACCATGGCCCGGCGCATCGCGTCAAAGCTCAGAAGACGCGCCAGGAAGACTAAGAAAGAAATCTACCTCCCTCTCGATGCTGCGACGCGTGCAATCCGTGTGCTACACCTTCACCCTGGCGCCGGGGAGGATGACATTCGCACAGAGCTCCAGGCCTCTTCCATTGACGATGTTCGAGGGCGCTATATCGCAATTTCGTACACGTGGGGTTCCGAAGGCGTCGCTCGCCAGGTTCTGATAACGTGCAACGGGAAACTTGTTTCTGTTTCTGAGAATCTTTCCACGGCTCTGCGCAAACTTCGACAACCTGACCATGAGGTCCTGCTTTGGGCGGACGCGCTGTGTATTAACCAAGCAGACGCTTCGGAGAGAACTAAACAAGTTGGCTTGATGGGTGATATATACAGCAACAGTCGCGAGACGATCATATGGCTTGGCGAACCAACGCCCGGTGAGGATATTGGCTCCCGCTTTTTGAAAGGCAATGCTTCCGAGATAGCGTGGACAGGTGATTCCAGAGACAGCGAGCTGCGGGAGGAGTTTATGCTCGATTTTGAGCACACGTGTAAGGTAGCACCGTTGGTCGCATTGGCAGACACACCCGCGGCGAACACAGGCCCGGATATTTTCGGTGCGTTTTGTTTAATCCAGGACTTTGCCGAAGACATTTCGTACCCATTACTCCAGTTGCTGGATCGCAACAAAGCCACCATATCGGAACGCATCGAATATCCTAGGAGACATGGTCTGATTGCGACAAACAGCCGTTGGCATGGGTCACAGTCTCTTAGGGTGTGGCACGGTCTCGCAAGGTTGATGGATAGGGCTTGGGTGATTATTCACGGTGCCTTCGTTTGGTCTGGACTGACAATAGAACTGGCAGTGGCAGCGCATTTGGGTCATCCAAGAGACCGTACTCTCAAGAAACGCCACAGTACACTACGGCATACTTTCAGCCCCCTGGTCAATGCTCGCTAGCGCGGCCGTTAACTATGTCCAGCAGCGTCACACGTTGTGCCTGGATCTGGCTGGGACGCTTTATGGGAAAGACACATTGGATGAGTTCAGCAACTTCGTTCTTCGAATCGAAGAGACAAGACTTTGTCACGAGAGTAGCTCCGAAAACGCGACGTTGCTGGATCTGCTTTGGAAGTTTCGACCCCTACAGGCGACTGACAAACGAGACAAAGTTTTTGCTCTCCTTGGATTGACTACGGACTGGCAAGGTTTACCAGCGTTGATTGCCGATTACAATAACGATGCGACGACAATCTTCACTCGAACGACTTGGGGTAACCTACGACGAGCAGGATCGCTCTCAGTCCTTGCAGGAGACCTTGAAGCTGTCCTGAATCGCAAACGTCTTGAAGGTCTTCCTTCTTGGGTAATGGACTGGTCGCTACCATGTCTCCCGACTGAAATAGAAAGAGTTGGCTCATTGCGTATGTACAATGCAAGCGGTAGCCGTGAAGGCCCGGTTCGGTACCATCCGGAGAACAATGCGCTAGAGCTTGAGGCTGTGTACATCGACTACGTGTCCACTGTTGGCGAGGTTAGCCGACATACACAGATCAGCGATACATGCGCCGTCATCAAGTCATGGAAGCTGCTCACTAACCCCTTCCTGCAAGATTTAAAGCCATATCCTACTGGTGAGCTATATCAGGATGTCTTTTGGCGGACATTGATCGGGGATCTGATACGTACGGATACTGCTCCAGTTACTCGCGAGACGAAGAGCTCTTATCGCCGAGCTACAAAAGACGATTACGAGTCCTATAGGGCGTGGAGTATGTGGTCTCGATGCATCTCACGAGACACGTTTTCCCGAACAGCGTCGTTTTCGCAGCGCGACCTTGACGAAGGCATATCTGGAATACATCACGCTCTCAAAACTGCAACAGCGTCCCGACGTTTCTTCCTTACCAAATGTGGATACATGGGTATCGGCCCAAGGACGACCGTCGTGGGCGATAGAGTGCATGTTTTCAAGGGCGGGAATGTGCCGTTCATCGTCCGAAAAGATGGACTAGTCACTGCAGATGGTGATGGAGATGTCTCAGACCCTAGGAATACGCTAGTGGGTGATAGCTTTCGCTTGATAGGTGACTGCTTTGTTTACGGATTGATGGATGGCGAGGCCTTTATGCAAAATTCTCGGCATGCTGGAAAAATCAATATAGTTTGATCATCCGGTTCAACACTTTCTCGAGATCGGCCATAACTAGCAGCAGAACTTATTTCGCATACCAAACTGATCATATATGTACAGGAGAACGAAACAAAACCATTTCACCAGACCTCGCAGTCATCACCCTGCCGCGGAAGTCTAAACATGTATCCATGCGCGGGGTACTGACATCTCACGAACGTAGTAGCCTACCACTTGCGCTCGGCCTTCAACTTCCTCCACCAATCCCTCAGCATCCAAGCATCGAACTCGGTGATCTCCATGGCGCTACCGGCCATCATGATGAAGTTGGTCTGGCCCTGCGGCACCCAGTCGTAGAAGTCTGGCACGGATTTAGCACGAATCATCACGAAATACATATAGAGCATACCTAGAAGACCGAAGCCGTGGCCCATCTCGTGGAGCAAGATGTGAATATTTTCTTGGTCGATGTTGTTCAGGAAGTAATCCGGACCAATCTCCTCTCCCCAGTTGTATCCATAGCCGCCCATCTGGCCTTCAAGACTTTTGTCAAGCCATAGGCTGATGTCGTAGCGGTTGGCCTCACCACCGGGGCATTGGCTCATATCGCCATCCAAATGAGCGGCGCGATAGCAGCGAGGATCGCATTCGGGTACACCATCACCGTCGGTTGTGGTGTAGATGTCTAGACCGGTAACATCACCTTCGATGAGGTTCTTGTCCTTGACAGCGTAGCCGACAACGTCAACGTTGAGTTCAGTAAGCGGGAATCCTTCGAATCCAACGAGCACGTCGAACCACTTCTGCATCGAGCGCTGCAGAGCTTTGACGGTGGATGCGCGTGCACTCGCGGTACTTTTGCCCGAGTGATTCCAGCGGACGCAATAGTTGAGACTCCCGTTGTTGGCCATCATCTGATCGGTGATCCAGTTCTTGTCTTGGAGACCTTGGGGGTTCTCCTTCATGGTCTGCTTCCATACCTGGTCTAGACCGGTGACCATGTCAGAAGGCGGGTTCCATGTCGTCGCTTTGGGGATTGGTGCGGGTGAAGTCGATGCTTCCGCGCGGGCGAAGACGCTGCGCTGTTCGAGCGAACAAAAGCGACGGTCGATATGCTTGATGGTTGGGTGTGCCAGCGCACCCAGACCGAAAACTGAAAATGCTAGAATGGAATTGAAGTTCACCATGGCGGTGGTAT
Source organism: Alternaria arbusti (assembly GCF_024043155.1). Taxonomy (NCBI): domain Eukaryota; kingdom Fungi; phylum Ascomycota; class Dothideomycetes; order Pleosporales; family Pleosporaceae; genus Alternaria; species Alternaria arbusti. The sequence goes on from NW_026249943.1 coordinate 358,909, forward strand.
AAACGAGTGACAATGGAGATACAAAAACAAACAGAGAGCGAAACAAAATGAATGTAGATGGTCGGTTTCTCTGTTAACCAAACAGCTGCGCATCACTCCTGTTATACTACCTAGGCATGAACATCGTACAACCATTTTTACGGAATACGCGTATAGGATTGTTAACCCTGAGGCGGCCAGGAAGTGGTGGGTCAAATCGGACATTGCGAACCGAAGTAGGACTGTTCGCAATCATCTATCGCGTAATGCAGACTCCACGTTTGCGGGAACAACTACTACGTCTATCTCGTGAATAGTAAACACATGAGGCTGGGTGTTTCATGAAGAAACAACTTGTCGTGTGTTTGGATTAGAGGACCTCGGGAAGGTGCGGGTGGGGCTGTTGGCACGTGCGGACTGGAATTTCTCCGGGAGATGCGAGACGCGACGAACTCTACATCGATGTTGTGTTCTTGGTGAACATCCTCGAGTCCATACGGTATGCGCTTCGTTTGCATGGAAGGCTGATCTAGTACTATCGAATAAGCATTTTTCCTTAGAAGTAGTATCTGTCTAGTTACGTCCGTAACATGCGGCTTATTTCCATTCTCGGTATATTCGCACGCTCGGTGCATTCATAAAATCGGTGCATTACAAGACGAGTATGGGCACGAGGTTTGCACATGTATCGCGGTAGGTTTGATAGGTTGATACACTTGGCATAGTGTAAGCAAGTTAGGCGCAAGGCTGCTTTCGCCGCGATCTACGATAGATAGCCCAAGTTTGGTAAAAGTTGGAGGGCATGTCGAGAACTGCCGTCCAGTGTAGGCTCGTCGTCTGCTTGGAACAGCTGTCGCTTTGCTGTCGATCAAATTGAAGATACATACCGAGCGCATTGGCATAAGTACTGCTTCAAGCGGCTGCAGGTCTTGAAGAAACTGCCAAAGTTACTCATCTCTCACCCCAAAGAAGAATAAACACAACATCGAACATGACACTCGCCCAAGATATCCTCGCTCTTGCCAGTAAGGGGCCAGCAGGTCTCGAAGAGGCTGACCGGCTCGCCTTGCTGCAGGCCTCCGAGAAACTCACACAAGCCCTGGAAACACCTATGGACAAGTTTCTGCGGCATTTCTTCGTGCGTCTTTTCGATATTGATATGCATTCTCCATGCGGCATACATAGCCACTACACCACGGCACAGGACTGACGATGCTAGGCAATTTACGACCCCATTGTAATCATTCTCGCCGTTGACCTCAACCTTGTCGACATCGCCATAGCAAACAATGGGCCCATTACCGCCGCCGAGCTGGCAGAGAAGAGCAAAGCAGACCTAAGATTAATCAGTAAGCTTTCTTCCACCCAAAACATCACAAAGCATCGCTTACTGATCGGATTAAGACCGTATTCTCAAGATGCTCGTACCCGAAGTCTTCACCTCAACATCAGACTCTCCACAGCGCTACACCCCAACTGCCTTCGGCCGTGCCATAGCAAAGGGCGCGCCTCTTCGCAGCGCAATCATCCACTTCCACTACCACTTCCGTTCTGCCGTCAAGTTCCCCGATTACTTCGCCGCAAACGGGTACCAGCACCCCGTAGACGCCCGGGATAGCCCCTTCTGCTTTGCCTATGGTTGCAAAGGCGAGACCTACTTTGACTTCATGAACAAGCCCGAGAACGTGAAGATGTTCGACGCATTCAACGAAACGATGACGCTGGTGAAGCCAGGTGAGCATAACAAGTTTGTGCAATCGTACCCTGTCAAAGAGCGCCTCGTCATTACCGAACCCTCGCGCCCTCTGTTCGTCGATGTTGGCGGAGGCGTAGGCCATCAAGTAGTAAAGTTTTGCGAGCGTGCAGAAGGATTGCCGGGTGTGCGCATGCTGTTGGATCTTCCGAGCGTTATCGCGCAGGCCAAAGGTCTGCCTGATGGCGTTGTAACGGTCGGACACAGTTTCTTCGACCCCTTCCCACCGGTTGTCAAGCGCGCCAAGGCTTTCTACCTGCGCATGCTTCTGCACGACTGGCCAGAGATGCAAGCACTTACCATCCTGACAAACATCGTGAACTCGATGGCCGAGGATAGTGTGGTGCTAATTCACGAGGTCATTCTGCCGGAGACGGAGACGGAGGTCGTGCATTTCGATGCCAAGATGGACTGGCAGATGATGAACTTGGGCTCCTCGGAACGCACTGAGGCGCAGTGGAAGGACTTATTTGGAAAGGTAGGGTTGGAGATGAGAGGTTTGTGGTGGGAAGAGGAGGGTACGAAGGGTAAGAAGGCGCTGATGGAGCTTGGATTGAGGAAATAAGGGTTGTCATCGCCAAATTGAACTATTGAACATATTGCTCACGATGCAAGGTTGCTGCTGTGTCTGGGAGAAGTACCGCAGAGCGTGTGACGCGTTCGTGTCATAAAAACGCGTCGTAGTGGTTCCAAGGTTGCGATGATGCCCACCTAGGCAGGCGGCGAGTTCAGCTAGAGGACTTCGTGTGAAGGTCCAAGCGCAACCCCACTTCACCCGGGGCTGACCATCCGGACAAGCACTTTTCACAGCCTACCCTATCCATTCGCCACGCCTGTGAAGGCTGACAGGCCACTAGCGACATTTTTAGTCCTAATCACTTACGTGGTTACTCAAGCCTGCGGCAGGCATTGCACTGCCACGCTGCAGCGCCATCAAATACAGCACTGCCTGATGCAAACAATAGTGCAGCCTCTTTACCACTTCATCGCCGTCCATCATCAAGGTCGCGACAGATCCTTTTCCTACAAGAAGAGATTACAATGGCCATACTGTGAACGCCCATTTTAATGAATCTTGAAGTATGAGCGTGCGAGGCTGACGCGACTCGTGACGATCTCAGCCCGCAGAGGACATCGCGTTTGCAGTGTTCTACCTTTCGTAGTGGTACGACCAGAAGCTGATAAAACGGTTATATACTGACGTGATTTAACGGGGCGGTTGATTGTACAAAGCGCGCATTGTCACTAGTCCCGCTCGCAAGCATGAGCGGTCCTTACACCGACGCGCCGCTCAGTCGGCACAAGGGAAGCCAGGAGTTCAGACTCGTCGAACTGCAACCCAACAGCCTCTCAGATCCTATACGATGCATCCTCCGCGCCTATTCCTTCGACTCGGATCCACCATCATATACCGCTCTTTCATACACTTGGGGTCCGAAAGTAAAACATGAAAACATCGAACTGAACGGTGCTTGCTTTCCTGTTGGTCGCAGTCTGTGGGCGTTCCTGGAGCATATGCGTCTTCAAAGCAAGTTCGGCATGTATTGGATCGATGCTGTCTGTATTGACCAGGAGAGCGTGTTGGAACGGAACTATCAAGTCCAAATGATGCGACAGATCTATGCGAACGCCAAAACTGTTTCCATTTGGCTGGGAGAGGCCGATATAAATATGAGTAGTGACATCGCCATGGGGTTCCTACAAGAAATGTTACTTTCGCAGGGCGATGCGGGGTCGCAGATCGTTTGGTCAGAGGAAACAGCAAGAGCCGTCTCAAAACTGTTGAACAGGCCATATTGGTCTAGAATCTGGATTGTGCAAGAACTATTCCTTGCGAGATCGATCGTAATATTCTGCGGGTCTCGACACTGTGAGTGGAGGGCGTTGGACCACCTGGCGAACACCGTCTTTAGGCATGCTCGCATCAACAAAATCATCGAAATAGGCCACCTCAAAGCAGTACAGCTCGGACTCGCGCGAAAACTGTATCAGGTCGAATTGAAATATTTGAGTTTACTGGAACTCTTGGTAACTTTCAGTAATCACGAAGCGACAAACGTTCTTGATAAAGTTTACGGCGTTTGTGGACTTGCAAGAGGTGGAACCGACTTCATTATCGACTATGATATTCTTCCCGAAGATCTACTCATCAGACTACTCTACTACATCTGCACCTATACGACCCAATTGGAACGGCGAGTTTTGACAGACTTCATCATAGTCGTGTCGGCAACTTTAGATGTCCGATGGTCTCACGAGGAGATGACTGCACAGGTCGATGTCCTGCAAAAGACCTATAATTGTCTAGCAACCACGAAAGACGAACACCAGCGTATGAGCGATGGAAGTATCACCGTGGGTCTGATGTTACCACAACCGCCCCACGAGTCTTCGTATAATGAAGATGTAGCTGCTAGACTCAAAAGGGCAATCCTCATGCCAAATTCTATAGACATCAGCCTTTGAGTCCCTGCTGGGCTTTGGTTGTTGACATTCCTGCTCACAACACGCTGTATCGGAATTTGACCGAATGACGTGCACGGAGCCATCATTCGTCATCAAGGCGTCGCAACCCTCTCCGCCCCAGCAAACCTCCCCGTCCTATGCACCAACCTCCCCTTCACCCACACAGCCACCGTATTCCGATCATCCCCACTATACACCCACTTCTCCACCAAATCCGACCAACTCTCCCAGCCAAACACATCAACGGGCCCCTCCTCAAACGCCCCATCCCGACAACCATCCTCACCAACAACCCCCAGACTAATCATCTGCGCATCCCACTCCATCCCCACCTCAAACCCGCCAACTTTATCCTGCATCCCGACCACCGCCGCACCTCCCTTCGTAGCAAGAAACAACGCCTCCTCTGTCGAAAGCTTCGCCCTATCTTTCGAAGTTTGGAGACACAAATGCCGCGACACCCATATCGCCTGTCGCACATTTTCTAATACGGACGGTGAGTTGCCACCCGAGACATCCGTACCGAGACCAATGGTGTGCCCTTCATCAAGTAAATCGCGGATCGGCGCACACCCCGATGTAATCGCCGTATTCGACGCTGGACAATGCGATATCTTGCTTTTGCGCTGGAGAACTAATTTGCGTTCCTCGGGTGTGAGATGGACGGCGTGCGCTAGAATGGTTTTGTCTGTTAACAGGCCGTGTGTATCGTATACATCTGCGTAGCTTTTGCTATCAGGGAATAACTCCTTGACGAGTTCAATCTCGCCTTTATTCTCTGAGATGTGCGTCTGCACATGCGTATCTGTTTCTTTCGCCAAGCGACCCATAGCAGTCAGGCAATCCGGTGTACAACTCGGCGCAAACCGGGGTGTGATGATTGGTTTCACGATCTCGCCTTTGGGGTCGATGGAGCGGATGTAGTTGATACTGGCTTTTGAATCCGCGTAGCTTGTTTCTGTGCTTGAGTCTCTGTAGTACTCGGGGCTTAGGTCGCTGTTCATGCATACGCGGCCTACTAGTGCTCTTTGACCGCGCGCTAGACATATGTCTGCGAGGGCGTTGGTGGCGGGGACGTGGATGGTGGCGTAGTAGGCGGCTGTTGTTGTGCCGTGGGATAGGGTTCGTGAGACAAAGTTCTGGTATACGCGGTGGGCGAGGGGGAGTTTTGAGAAGGAAGATTCCATGGGGAACGTGTATTTTTGGAGCCAATCTAGTAATGTGGTCTTTCCGAACAGACCTGTGTTTGGGTGTTGAGGGGCGTGAACGTGGGTGTCTATGAAGCCGGGGAAGAAGAAACCAGTGCCGGCTATCTCGACGATTTTCGCGTCCGTCCATGAGTCGCCTTTCTGTTGGATGATATTGGGCAGGTCGCCTTCTTGGATGTCTTTTTCGACGAAACGGATCATGCCGGAGGAGTCCACGAAGATGGCGCCGCGGTCTTGGATCTCAAGTGTTGAGAGCGATTCGCTGTGCACAAAGGGGCCGACGTAGACCGTATTCGATATGGGTGATGAGGCTGCCATGATGATGTAGGTATGCTCTTTCCGTCAAAATTCCTCCTTTTGAAGTTGAAGTTGAAGTTCCGCGTTTGTATTCCGTGGATGTGAAGTGTTCTAGCCGCGGCAATAGATCGGAGCAGGTACCGAGATGCAGCCTCTAGTGTGGAACTTCGTGAATCGGGCGGTTGTCGAAGTGAACTTATACTTCACACAACCCGTGAATGTCAGAGATTTGGCAAAACGAACAAAAAGACAATCAAGACAAGAGCAATATAAATCGGGTGGCACTGGCGACCTTTATCAGTTGCCAGACGTAGGGACGGCTAGATCCGGTTAGCCACTCGCTAATGCCTAGCACGTGGGGAGCGGAGCGGAGCCCTCAGGGCTATCGGCGTACTCCGATGCCAAACTACCAGAAGAAACGAAATGGGCGTTTCACACCCACAAAGTTGACGAGTGGAAAAGGAAAGAAAGGGAAGGGTAGGTGGTAATGAAAATAGGATTTGGAGGTTGCATCTCGCAATGCGCCGCTAGCCTATCGCTACAATCGCCTATTTCGTTTCATCAAACTTGACCCCAGGCTTTCCTTTTTGGCAACGCCGGGATATCCATAAACCGTGCCTAAACTCCACAAAATGGCTGCGTTGCAAAAGTAACACAAGGCCTTGCTTATCAAAGCCGACTTCGAAATCCAAGTACCAAAATCTCGGATTATAGGCTGTAATCGTGGATACCCTGTGGGCCCTGGTCGTTGTAATCGGGACGGGTCATGTAACCCTTACTTTGACCCTGATCGACAACGAAGATGACCTTGGCTGCGACCTGAGCGCCCAAGAAGGCTGACTCATCAAACCCAACGTCCTTGAACTCGGGGAAGTACTCCGGCGGCTTGATAAACTTGATTGATGTGGGTGTTTGGCCGTGCGATGAGTGGGTGTTACCTCCCATGCCAGGCATGCCTCCGTGTGGCATCATATGTTGTGTCTGAGCAGTTGTCGCTGCAAGGAGGAGCGGGTTGACTTGGGAGCCGCCGTGCGGGCCAAGTTGGGGCTGTGGTGTGTTCGCGCCGGTTCCCATGGGTGTTGACACGTTGGATGGAATCTCGGATGTGAAGATTGTGGCGGAGGAGGGCGAGACCAGGTACTTAGTCTGGATGGTTTGGAGGAGAGATTCTTTGAAGCCTGTATAGATGTCAGTACATGCACGATGATTGCTGATACATGGAACATGACTTACCTCGCAGTTTTGAACCGTTACCGCAGACGATGAGCTGTTCCCATAGATCGCTTCGTTTGCCAACCTCGTCGATGGACGATATAACTCTGTGCACAGCGTCTGCAATTTTCTCCAGCGTACCATCGCCATCTGCCATGAATCGCTCGGTGCCAACCTCGATCTCACGTCTTATCGATCCTGTGCGTTTGCCGGTAGCACCAGATTCGCTGGTGCCGTTCGCTTCGGTTGCGGATGTAGGCTCGCCGTTCTCTCCATTCTCTTGCCCCTTCCTGTTTGGCCCTTCGTCCAGAGCGCCCTTCGCATCTGCCATCTCCTGTGTATTGAGGTTCATGTTCTTCAAAGTGTCCAGAAGCGCATGATCTTCGTAGAGGAACGTAGCCTTCTCCAGTCGGGAGTTGGGTAACCTGACCGGCTTGTTGGCTGCTGGAGCTGGACCACCCTTCTTCTTCGCATTGGCCTTTTCCTGCTTCTCCTTCTCCTTCTTAGCAAGGTACTCAGACATCTTGCCGCCAGCGACGATGCTTGCGACATCCAGAACACCTTCACTCTCTTCAAGACTCGCGTCTTCGCCGACCTCCGTATCGATACCAGGCCCTCGTGGCACGTTTCCGATGGAGGCGGCTGCTGCTGCGCCAGGACCGGTTGCGCCCGTTGATGCGAGCGCTGCAGGGTTCGTCGCTGCGTCTTTGGTAGCCGCATCTCCTGGCCCTGGTAGCGGAACTCCCGGGGGCAGAAGTTCGCAGATGGGCGATCTCTTCAGTTGTTCACACATGTCGCGGTTGAGACCCTTGGACTTGAGCTTGGACAAGAGCCCTTGGGTAAAGGCCTCCCCTCCACACCCTTCCAGTGAGATGACGCGACCTTGGGTGTGCGGGATGAACTCGCTGACAGCGGTGATGTCTGCCTTGTCTTTGCCAACGTCTATCACTGTCGCTGTGTGTACACCGTATGCCCATGTCGTTGCCAATGCCGCATCCATAAGCCCGAACGCGGGCACCTTGAACTTCTCGAAGAAGAATTGGGTGAGCTTCTCGTGCTCTCGCGGGGTCCATGCTGGTTGCGTGATGAGGAGGATCGGAGTGTGGAAGGGCGGGTTCAGAGAGTTGTAGGTGTGGGTGATGAGGGCGAAGAAGCATGGCCAGTCAACGATGCGGCCTTGCTGAATGGGCCATATCGCGCCTTCTTCCGAAACGCGGTCTTCTTCCCACACTACATCATCGTCGCCCTCGGTGGGCTTCTTCTCTTCCTGCGATTCGTCTGTGGGGTCGCCATTCGTTGCGGTCGGCTGATCTTGCTTTCTTCGGATCTTGTAGGGCTCGAATTCACCTTCCTTCTCTGCGGGGAACATGCGCGATCTCACGCGAAGACGCGCGGGCGTGAAAGACTCGGGGAGCCCCAGCTGCGCGACTGTCGTCTCGGAGCCCGGCGCAATGATCTAAGGCGGTTAGCGCATATGCAGAGCGTTGAGTGCATGTGAGACTCACGATTATCTGGTCATCTTTGAAGGGCGGCATAGTGGCGCAATGGGTGAGGTTTACAAGCTCCGGCGCGCGAGTGAGAGCTCCAGGCCGCGGTGGAGTTTCGCGACTTCCGCGCTAATCGATGCACGGGCCCGGCCTTTCACAAGCTGGCAGTGGCACCCCACATGCAAGCGCCCCCAGTACATACCCGCGGATTTCAACGTGCCCGCTGCACGGCACATCATGGGATTCCTGTCTTTACCGCCCTAGATTAGCAACTCTAGAAACGTCTGGAAACTTTGGCTCGTGACGGTCCGAATTCGGCACCGATCTTTCCTCGCCCACCATGGCCACCATGGCAGTCCCGGGAACTGCCACGTCTCGGTCACTGGCAGAGGCTTCCAAAGCAGCAGTGTATAACACAGCAGAGGCACTCTCCAACTCTGTACTCGGCATGAAGCCTGCTGATACCACGCCGTCGACCAGCTTTGGTCTCTTGGGCCGTGTCATTTTGTCCATCTTCAGTGTACTGCCGACCGTCTTGTACTGGATTACCTATACCCTGCCGACATGGCTATTCACGCTCTTCTCTATGAGCCTGACCTTCACCATGAACTTCACAACCCTGTACGTTGTCAACCCCCTACACGTATCTTAGCTAAACGTTTGTAGGATGCTCGTCGTCGTCTTTGTCGTGTCTACCGTCAGTTACTTCGTGAGGTACCGATACATGACTATGTACGCACGACTACCACCTGAACCGCAGCGTGAAGAACCACAGGTCGAAGTCTTTCCCGACAGCGCCGAAAATGACTCCAAGCGCGGCTTGTCCAACTACTTGGATGAATTCTTGAGCGCAATCAAAGTGTTCGGTTACTTGGAGCGCCCAGTCTTCCATGAACTAACACGCACTATGCAGACCCGTCGGTTGGTGGCTGGCGAGACAATTCTCTTGGAAGAAGAGAAAGGCTTTTGTCTGGTAGTAGATGGCTTGGTCCAGATCTTTGTCAAGTCGAACCGTAATGATTCAGACTCCGATGAGGATGACATGGGAGGGGAGTCATCCGGCGACGGCGCGAACCAGGGCCACCGGCAGGGCTATCAGCTTCTTACTGAAGTCAAGAACGGAGCCCCAATGTCTTCGTTGTTCTCCATTCTCTCTCTGTTCACAGAAGATGTGAAGCTGCGTCATGACGAAGATGAGGACACGCGTCCAAGTTTTCCAGGATCGCCTCAGCAAGACGTAAGGCCATCTATGTCACGGAACAGTAGCTTTGCATTCGACGATTCAAGACCGCACACACCAAACCAAGCCCCTGAGGCCAAGTTCGGGCATCGAAGAACATCGACTCTGAACAGTCCAACAGCAGGCGGGCGCCTACAAGCCGTGCCACCTCTGTCGCTGGATCTAGATGGACTTGGTGATGAGCGACTTAAGCACAGCAAAACTCGAGGATCGCCTTCGCGCCCTGCAAAGCCTAAATCTGCCCATCCAGACATTGTCGCGCGCGCGACCGTAGACACAACCATCGCTATAATCCCAGCCACTGCATTTCGTCGACTGACGCGCATATACCCCAAAGCAACGGCGCACATTGTTCAGGTCATCCTTACGCGCCTACAAAGAGTTACGCTCGCAACCAGCCATGCTTATCTCAGTTTGACGAATGAGGTCCTCCGCACGGAGAAGCTCATGAACAAGTACACCACATACGATCTTCCTGGCTTTCTGCGTGATGCTCCGCTCGAGCGATTGAAGGAGAAGTTTGCGAAGGAGACGGAGCGCATTGGCTCAGACGAGGGCATGAAAGGCATCGCGTTACACAACCCCGGGGCCGGCCGACGACGAAGGTCCAGCGTATCCCTTAGGAGAGGAACCGCTGCGCAAGCCCGCCTTGCCGCCGCTCGTGGGGCCAACGCGAACGCAAATAACGAAGCATTACCCAAAATGACTTCCCCAGATCAAGGACCACGCAACGACCGAATCAGCGCAGGTGACCTGTTGACCAATTCGCAAATGGCGCGAGGAACTGGTCGGAGTGGCCGCAGCAGCTTCTCACAACCATATCAACATCAGCAGGAACGGCGAGACAATCGTACACCATTGGACGCCAGCAATTTCAACCCTTTCGCATCTCCGTCGCTGCGCCCAAAAACATTGCACCGGCAAGAATCGATTGATGAAGCCACTGTGTTCAGGGAGTCTATACTGGGATGTATGTTCAAGGCTATCGGACTCATCAACCCGGAGAACCCCATGCCTAAGCCAACCGCGTCAGTGGAGCAGTCACCTCAGCTTGTCTCCTTCGATGCCAGGAGACAGAAGGCTGTGTTCACAAATGCATTTGGCTTCATGGACCCGTATGCAGGCTCCAAGGATGGAGACACCGAGTCTATAGCATCAGCCTCTGGCATGTCAAGCATGAGCGCTGCCGGCCCACACAACATCCTGGAAGAGATCGTCAATGACGTGGAAATCGTCTTCTTCCCCAAAGACTCTGTGCTGGTGGAACAGGGAGAGAGGAATCCTGGCTTGTATTACGTCATTGATGGGTTCTTGGACGTAAGCGTGCCTGTGGAGGAAGACATACCTGAATCCAACGTACTAGGAACCCTTCCTAATGGGCCAGGCTACACCGAAGACGACCTTTTCGGTCCATCGTCCCGCCCACCAGGATCGAGTACCCCTTCGCGAACTGCTGCCGATGGTACGAAGAAGAAGCGCACAAGACGGAGTCTGTTCATGACCAAGCCTGGCGGACTAGCTGGTTATCTTGGAGCGGTGTCATCGAACCGATCCTTCGTCGATGTCACAGCCAAAACCGATGTCTACGTAGGTTTTTTGCCCCGCTCCGCAATTGAGCGGATCGTCGAACGATACCCAGTTGTATTGCTCACAATCGCGAAACGCCTTACAACACTCCTACCACGGCTGATCCAGCATATTGACTTCGCTTTGGAATGGGTTCAAGTAAACGCAGGCCAAGTGATCTACAATCAAGGAGATGAGAGCGATGCTATTTACATCGTCTTGAACGGAAGATTGCGCGCCATCCGCGACGCCGAAAATAGCGCGGTAAAGGTCATTGGAGAATATGGTCAGGGTGACAGCGTCGGCGAACTCGAAGTACTCACAGAATCATCACGACCGGGCTCGCTGCACGCCATCCGAGATACTGAGCTTGCGAAGTTTCCGAAGACGCTATTTAACAGCCTGGCACTGGAACATCCTGGTATCACGATCAAGATCTCAAAGATCATCGCCTCCCGCATGCGAGCTTTGGTTGATGACCCACTTCACGAACAGAGTAAAGAGCGTGGAACGAAGGCCACTCGCGCGAACGTGTCCTCAACAGTCAACTTACGCACTGTCGCTGTACTCCCGGTGACTGCTGGGATTCCGGTAGTGGACTTTGGAAGCCGACTGGTGAATGCGCTTACCCAAATTGGCATGCCGCAAGGTGTGGTGTCTCTCAACCAGGCCGCCATTCTCAACCATCTTGGACGACATGCCTTCAGCCGCATGGGCAAACTCAAGCTCTCGCAATACCTCGCTGATTTGGAGGAAAGATATGGCATGGTTATCTATGTCGCTGACACGCCAGTAAAATCGCCGTGGACGCAGACTTGCATCAACCAGGCCGATTGCATTCTTCTCGTTGGTCTAGCTGAGTCGTCTCCGAATATTGGAGAGTACGAACGGTTCCTCTTGACAACGAAAACGACTGCACGCAAAGAGCTAGTACTTTTGCATTCTGAGAGATACTGTCCGTCAGGTCTGACGCGGAAGTGGCTGCGCAACCGCCCTTGGATCAATGGCAGTCATCACCATATCCAAATGTCATTCCGCGCAACCTCGGAGCCAGTTCATCACGCCGGGCGACGCTTTGGAAATGCGCTCAAACAGCGAGTGCAAGTCATCCAGGCTGAGATCCAGAAGTACACATCAAGAAAGGTCCGCCAGACGCCGCTCTACTCGGCAGACACGCCCTTCAAGGGTGACTTCCATCGCCTCGCACGACGTCTGTGCGGTCGCTCAGTTGGTCTCGTATTGGGCGGTGGTGGTGCTCGTGGTATATCGCAAATCGGTATCATCCGTGCACTGGAAGAAGCTGGTATTCCAATCGACATCGTGGGTGGTACATCTATCGGTAGTTTCATAGGCGCACTGTATGCCTGGGATGCTGATGTCGTCCCCATGTATGGTCGCGCGAAGAAGTTCGCCGGTCGCATGGGTAGCATGTGGAGATTTGCACTTGACCTCACCTACCCTTCGTAAGTTTTATATGTCCACACTGACTTCGACGCTGACTTTTCACAGTGCTTCGTACACCACCGGCCATGAGTTCAATCGCGGTATTTTCAAGACTTTCGGAAACTCCCAGATGGAAGACTTTTGGCTCGAATTTTACTGCAACACCACCAACATCAGCAAGTCGCGTTCGGAAATCCACACGAGTGGATACGTATGGCGCTATGTGCGCGCATCGATGTCGCTTGCAGGATTACTTCCTCCTCTATGTGACAACGGTAGCATGCTCTTGGATGGTGGGTACATCGACAACCTGACTGTCACGCATATGAAGAGTCTCGGCGCAGACGTCATCTTCGCGGTCGACGTAGGCAGTCTCGACGATAACGCGCCGCAGTCTTTCGGTGACTCATTAAGTGGTTTCTGGGCGACGTTCAATCGGTGGAATCCATTCTCTAGCTTCCCCAACCCCCCGACGTTATCGGAGATCCAGTCGCGCCTCGCATATGTGTCCAGTATCGATGCGCTGGAGCGGGCGAAGAATACGCCGGGATGCAGGTACATGCGGCCGCCAATCGATCCGTATGGCACGCTTGACTTTGCGAAATTCGAAGAGATCTACGAGGTGGGGTACAAATACGGTAAGTGACAACGCAATCTTTGGCTTTGAAAATGTTTTGCTAATGAGGAGCACAGGCAAAGAGTACCTAGCGCAGCTCCGCGAGCAAGGAATCCTGCCCGTGACCGAAGAGACGGAGAAAGAAAAGAATCTCCGACGGACAATGGCACCGCGACGGGCGAGCATCTAGTCTGGTTGAACCGTGCCCAGAACACGCGGAGAGGACTGAGATGCGGGTTATGTGGATATCAAGTAATAGAATGCAGCGGTGGTCAGCGTAGTTTTGCCCAATGGGTGCTAGGAATGCGTGTGGATGCAAGGACAGTCGGCTTGGGGTTTAGTGGCACGCGTCCACTAGCTTGGCCAGGGTCAGCTTATCACCAACGGCGCGGATAATGACGGGTTAGAGTGTAGATAGCAATGAATGAAGGCGCGCTGTCACCGCTGTCAATTTGAGCGTCTCGAGGTTTCGCGATCCAAGTTCTTCCTTCCCTTGTAAATCCTCACTTTGCATTTTCCTGGGTTGTGGGTGTTGAACGCGTTTCCCCCGCCAACGTCACCACCACTGCAGTGGCGAGCCTCCCAGACTTTTGAGCAATCGGGCCAATTGCTCGCACAGGACTCGCTCAACAGCACACTAATCTCTCTGTTAAAAAATATTTGCTTCCTGGGGAGACTCCCCGTAGCATCACTGCACCCACACAGCCAACATGCGCGCAGCGTGTATTAGGGCAGCTAGCACTGCTAGCCGGCTCACACGATCGTCGTGTGTCGCCCAGCTACCGCGTCCCCAGCTCGCGGGCACGTCGTCGCGCGCCATCGCATACCAAACCCTGCAAACTCTCCAAAAGCGCGGGTTCCAGCAGCAGGCGCCGACTGCGCAACAGGCGGCCGCAGCCGCAGCCGTCGAAGCCGCAGACGATGTATTCGACACCCCGCCCCAGCAGACCGACTCGGCGAGACCCTTCGATGCGCTCGACACGTTTCCCCGCCGTCACATTGGGCCGTCTGCCGAGAGTGCGGAAGCCATGCTCAAGGCCCTGGATCCGCCCGTGGGCAGCCTAGACGAGTTCGTCCGCCAGGTTATACCCGCTGATATTCTGTCGGCGCGCGAGTTGAAGATTGGCAGCATGTCCGAGGGGCTGAGTGTGGAGGAGTGGCAGGCCCACGGCGTGCCAGAGTCTGTCTTCCTCAACACCGCGAAGCAGATTATGAGCCAGAACAAGCCGGGCAAGAGTCTGATCGGACAGGGATACTATGGCACCAAAGTCCCGGAGGTCATCAAGAGGAACGTCCTCGAGAACCCCGCGTGGTACACTAGCTATACTCCATACCAGCCAGAGATCAGCCAGGGACGTCTGGAGTCGCTGCTGAACTTCCAGACTATGGTCTCGGATCTGACTGGTCTGAGCATTGCAAATGCGTCGGTGCTGGATGAGCCTACTGCGGCGGCCGAGGCTATGACCATGTCCATGGGCATGATGCCTTTGTCCAAGCAGAAGAGCAAGAACAAGACTTTCCTCGTTTCGGAGAGGTGCCATCCCCAGACTCTCGCTGTTCTCTACTCGCGCGCCGAGGGCTTCGGTATTAAGATTGAGGTCGCGGATGTGCTCAAGGACAACAGCAAGAGGGTGGAGGAGTTGGGCCAGGATCTCGTCGGTGTGCTCGCACAGTACCCAGACACTGACGGCGCTGTCAACGACTTCCGCGGTCTCGCTGACAAGGTGCACAAGACTGGTGCTCTTTTCAGCGTTGCGACCGACCTCCTCGCCCTCACACTGCTTACTCCACCGGGAGAGTTCGGTGCCGACATCGCCTTCGGAAACGCACAACGATTCGGTGTGCCTCTAGGCTACGGCGGACCGCACGCGGCCTTCTTCGCCTGCGACGAGAAGTACAAGCGCAAGATTCCGGGTCGTCTGATCGGTCTGTCAAAGGACAGGCTGGGAAACCCTGCAGCACGACTCGCGCTGCAGACCCGAGAGCAACACATTCGCCGTGAGAAGGCTACTAGCAACATTTGCACGGCACAGGCTCTGTTGGCAAACATGAGCGCCATGTACGCTGTGTACCATGGACCCAATGGCTTGACTGCCATCGCTAAGCAGGTCGTTGCAAAGGCTCGCACGATCCAACAAGCCCTCATCGCCAATGGCTACAAGACCGGCCAGCGCGGAAAGATGGACAACGCACCTGTCTTGTTCGACACAGTCGTTGTCGAGACTGGCGACAAGACCGACGCCATCATCTCCGCACTCGCGAAGAACGAAATATTCGTACGAAGGATTGACGCCCATCACGTCGGTATTTCTGTCGATGAAACCACTGGTGCGAATACCATCAACAAAGTATTGAATGTGTTCAACGGAACTCGTAACGACTGGTCTTTTGCCGAATCTGTCGACATTGAGGTCCCTGAGCCATTCAAGAGGACCAGCGAGTTCATGACCCACCCAGTCTTCAACTCGCACCACTCCGAGACAGAACTTCTTCGCTACATCAACCATCTTTCTTCAAAGGATCTGTCTCTAGTTCACTCGATGATTCCTCTTGGTTCCTGCACGATGAAGCTCAACTCCACTGCAGAGATGGCACCTGTCTCGTTCGACACCGTTTCCAACCTGCATCCCTTCCTGCCTCTTGACCGCGCCACTGGATACTCTGATATGATCAAGCAGCTGGAAGACGATTTGGCCGACATTACCGGTTTCCACTCTGTCTCGCTACAGCCCAACTCTGGTGCTCAGGGTGAGTTCACTGGACTTCGCGTTATTCGCAAGTACCTTGAGCAGCAGCCTGGCAAGAAGCGCGACATCTGCTTGATTCCTGTCTCAGCCCACGGAACCAACCCTGCTAGTGCTGCCATGTGCGGAATGCGCGTTGTGCCTATCAAGTGTGACCAAGCGACCGGTAACCTGGACATGGCCGACTTGAAGGCCAAGTGCGAGAAGCACAGCGAAGAGCTCGGTGCCTTCATGGTCACCTACCCCAGCACCTTCGGTGTCTTCGAGCCCAGCGTGAAGGAGGCTTGCGACCTGATCCACCAGCACGGCGGCCAAGTCTACATGGACGGTGCCAATATGAACGCCCAAATCGGTCTCTGCTCACCCGGTGAGATCGGCGCCGACGTCTGCCATCTCAACCTCCACAAGACCTTCTGCATTCCCCACGGTGGCGGTGGGCCCGGTGTAGGCCCAATCGGCGTAAAAGAACACCTCTCGCCCTTCCTCCCCGGCCATCTCCGCGGCGAAACCGGTGGCGCCCAAGCCATTCATCCCGTCAGCGGCGCGCCCTGGGGAAGTGCCAGCATCCTTCCCATCAGCTGGGCTTACATCAAGATGATGGGCGCCGTTGGCCTCACCCAAGCCACAAAGATCACCCTCCTAAACGCAAACTACATCCTCTCCCGCCTGAAGCCGCACTACCCCATTCTCTACACCAATGACGAAGGCCGCTGCGCTCACGAATTCATCCTCGACGTCCGCGGCTTCAAGGAAACCGCTGGCATCGAAGCTATCGACATCGCTAAGCGTCTCCAAGACTACGGGTTCCACGCCCCGACTATGAGCTGGCCTGTTGCCAACACCCTCATGATCGAGCCTACGGAGTCGGAGAGCAAAGCCGAGCTAGACCGTTTCTGCGACGCGCTGATTAGCATTCGCAAGGAGATCAAGGAGGTTGAGGAGGGTGTGCAGCCGAAGGATGGTAATGTGCTTAAGATGAGTCCGCATACGCAGCAGGATCTTATTACGGGCGAGTGGCAGAGGAGTTATTCGAGGGAGAAGGCGGCGTATCCTCTCAGCTACTTGAAGGCGAAGAAATTCTGGCCTAGTGTTGCGAGGTTGGATGATGGTAAGTCTTCTTTCCTGTTCGTGGAGTTGTGAGGATGCGGACTAACAGTGCAATAGCATACGGCGACACAAACCTCTTCTGCACATGTGCACCTGTCGAGGGCGAGGACAGCGATATCACGGGTGCTGCTGCGCCTACCCCGACCTAGAACCTTCGGCCTCACGACAGGTTCGACCTTCTTTCACGGGCTTTTCTTTTTACCTCTTTGCATCAAAGGTGCGGGGCTCTATCGGGTAGGATAGGCCTCTTTCTTCAACAAGCACCCCCCAGCGTGGGTGTTCTGGCGTCTTTACATTTACATCACCTTGGCATGGCTTCAACACTTGCTGGTCGATGGATTTTTTTGTGATTTAGGGTTGGGGATTATGAATGCATATGTGGCGTTTCTTTTTGGCTGGGTATAGATGGTGCTATGCTAGGTTTGGGAATGAGATGATACTTTATGATGCACTTAACGTGTTTGTTGGGTTGATGTGGTTTTTGTGACGTGGTGAAGATGGTTGCAAACGGTGCTGGAGACTTGCGGACAGCAGCGCGGACGGTGCGCGGACGCAAGGAACCATGTGCAACATTGGCACTAGTCTGGCTGTGCGCACATAAAAACCTCCTTCAGGCTGTCCACTTGCTTCTTCCTCATATTACATCCTTCTGTGTTTTTCCAAAACTTCCTTAACTTAAGATGATGGGTTGACCAAAAAGAATCACACCGCCTTTCATATGGGCGCTCTGTCTCTTCCTCCTCTCCAAAATACCCACACCAAAAACATCCAGATAAAGCGCATATGTCTGTCCCGCCTCCTTCCTTCTCAAAACATACCTCCGTTACTTGAAAGGTGTCTTCGCCCACCTTCTCGTAGTACTTCAAAATAGGAAGAAACAACAGCTATGTGCGCTTCGTCTGCCAGAACACATCTTACCAGCCTGCTATGGCCGTGCGGTCTCTTTTCTTCTCTACAACATTCCAAGCATCAGCGACCAAAACCTCTAGCGATATGCTTGATGGCTGCTGCATTCTCCTCCCGATCAAAAACAAAATCGAAGGAAATATGGGATATGGTGTTCTCCGACTCCTCCTGGAGTTTTCCAAAACGGAACTCCGCTAGATCTATGTGTTCGCCCGGCTGAAAAATTACTTACAGTATTGCCATGACTGGTCTTCTTCTCTTCTCCTCGCGCATCTGTGATAATTGGAAGTCAAAACCTGGCTTGACATGACCGATGGTTCCCGCCTCTCCTCCTTTACCAAAAGATATGACTATACCACAGCGTGTTGTTCTCTCCCCTCTTCTTTGAACACAAAACCTATGCACGATAGATATCTTGAATGTGCTTCCAGTATCGAAATAACCATCCTATACGGGCATGGCTGTCTGCTCCTTCTTCTGCCAAAATGATCCGACAGCACGTTGCATGGCCTCGGCGTTTCGAAAACAATCATTACAGAATACATGGGCGTCAGCGGACTAAAGAAACCCGTCGACGTGGCCATGTCTTCTGCAAAAATGCACTCACATTCATGGCATGAACAGAAACATCTTCACAGATCACGCATGTCTGAAAGCAGTAGCAAAGACATCAATGTCTGCTGCGACTGCTTTGTGCAGTTTACGATTTCTGTGGATATACCAAAACGCACCCGGGGTGTTCTTATGTTGGTAAAAACCGCATAACTACGTGTCATGAGCTTGCTGCTCGCGCTTCTTGTTACTCATGGCCAAAGTGTGGTCGCTGGAAAGAGTCTAGTCAGCGATGAGGGCATGTATAAAAGTCGCGATGCTGTGCGCTCCTTCTTCTTCTTTATTACTCACTGCTTCTTGCGGTTTATCAAAATGTACCAGGTCTTCTGTTATGGAAATACCAAAACCGAAAGAATTATTCACCATGACTGCTGTGTGACGAGACGTTTCGAAAGATGAAAAGAGGGCGAACATGAGTGCTCCTTCTCTGCTCCTCTTCATCACGAGCGCACTCTCTAAATCTCACGATCGCATTCTTCACAAACCCATCAATCCACCTTCGCAAACAGAGCATCCGCAATCGCATCAATCGCCTCTCTACACAATACCCTCACCTCCTCCTTCACATACGGTTCTTCCGCAAAACACTTGAATCTCCCCCACCACGTCCTCCATCTTCCCAACGAAAAACCCGGGTTTCCATCCCAAAATTCCGTGTGCACCGCTATCCCTCTCTGCAAATCGTCTCCAAAGACCGAGTTCTCCAAGCGGTACATGTGAGATGCGCCGATGATGACCCATTTAGCAGCGGCTGTGAGGTCGTAGTTGAGAAGTTCATTGGCATCGATTGCAGAACGCTCGAGGAAACTTGGGCGAATGTGTTTCTCGAATTCAGCCTCTCTGGATTCTTTCTTCGTCTCAAGCGCTTCCCGCAGGCAGAAGAAGCCGAACATGAAGTAGCCATCATTGTATCCAGAGGTGGCCAGTTTGACGGTGAAGACGTTGTAATTAACCCATCGATCACCCGGTGTGACAGTCGCTTGCTTATCTTCTGGTTTCCAGAGATATCGTAGTCCGGATATGCCGTCGTAATTCTCTCGGTGCATGGATTCACAGTGGTAGTAAACTGGGTTTGGGGTGGGTGGTATGGCGCGAATGGCGGGGAGGAGGGCGATTATGGGGGTGTGTGAGGTGGAGAATTGTGCCACTATGTCTAGCAGTAGATTTGTGACTTCGAAGCCGGTATCTGCGGGTTTTGATGAGGCGTTGACAGAGGTCACGATTGCAGATGCGGTTGATGCAGGTGGGGTGTCTGTGGTGCTGGAGAGATAATCTGAGAGGATTTTGGTGCACTCTTGGAAGGCCTTGTCACCGGCGCTGGCTTTCTGACTGAACCATTGATCCATACTGGATAGTTTGGGTTGTAAAAGGTGTGGGTGTGGAAGTAATGTTGCAGCCGCGGCTCCTGCTCTCCCACTTCTGGGTACGGTGCCTAGCCTCTCTGATGCGCCCTCGCTTGTTCCGACAAGGGCAGATGACTGCGCCACACTCGCGCAACAACGTATATGCCCCCTTTCGCCCTTTATCACGACACCATTTCTCAAGCCAATCTCCTCATAAAGAATTCATATAGACCCAGATATCCGGGTGTGGTTCAATATCGCCAACCGCAAATCCTCATAGGCGCATGGCAACTTTCCACCCCTTCCCTCGTCTGCCCTACGAGCTGCGGATGCAGATATGGGAGATGACTGTTGAACCCCGCGTGGTGAACACTGAAGTCCAGTACGACCGCAAGACCCGACAATTGCCTCTAACGACGTCCACGCCCATACCCGCTGTCCTCCAAGCATGCCAAGAAGCTCGAAATCACGGATTGTATAAGAGATGCTTCTCCGAGCTGGCTGTGCCTACCTACGGAGCGCAGTAAGTGATTGTTTTCCTTGAGACAAAATGATGCATGCTAAGTGGCGATGCGCACCGTAGATACATATGGGCTAATCTTGAAATCGACACCATCGATATTGGAAAGTCCTGTTTTGAGCACTTTGAGAAAGTCGCTGAGTCTATTCGCTACCTAAAGTTCTCCCGCGAAATGCAGGCAGAGTATTTCTACTACGGGGAAGTTAAAGACGTCCAAGACTTTGTCAACGCAAGGGAGATTTGGATCGTGCCTCTCGATGGACTCGGCTGCTGTATTGGAGCTACAGAAGAACACTATTGGCCTTGCGGCGAGGAAAACGTATACTATATTGACCCTGAGGATCCCGAACGAGTTTTCCGAGGCCCTGGTGGAGAATGGGAGATTGCTGATTTGTATGGACCCAAGGCTTCATGATATTGCGATGACCCCTCGTTGGCGAGCTTGCCGACGAGCCCCTGGGAAGTATCGCAATAACAAGAAACATGGACGAAAAGCCAAATGCGAAGACATCTGCTATCGTGGCGCCTTTGGCTTCGCCGGCGTACAAAACGGTAATGAATGTTAGTGCGGCAGCTAGGTTGGCGGGAGCTGGGCGAGTGATCAAACGAGCTGCGATAAGCCATGCACTGGCGATGAGGAGACGTTCTGCGGCGGAGATGGTGTTATCAACATCTTTAAGGCTGAAGAAAATCAAGAAGCTGTTTCCGCTACCACGTCTGCCACTGCCACTGCCACTGATACTGCATGTGAGAATGCATCTGACACTGCCTCTGCCGCCGCGGTCGTGTCTAGCGCTGCTGCCAACAAACTCGGTGGGATGATGATGATGAGTGGAGGCTTTTGGGGACTACGATATACGTTCTAGTCGATCAATTTCCTACTATTAGCTGTGGTGGTAGATACGCTGAGCGGTATAATCCATGTCCTAATCAAACGTGAGAGCGGAAGACGACGTCATTGCTTTTCGACACGGGCACGCTAAGCGTCGTTGGAATGTGTAGCCGGTTGACGCTAAGGACGAGGGTATAAAAGCATTCATTCTGTGATCTGGATGCTGTTACCTTATCACTTAAGCATCCACTCGTTTCTCCAAAAACAGGAAGTACCACAACGCATGATCGTGGACTCAAGAGAAACTAGTGCAGGATCCATGTGGCTATCTTCTTCGCTCGCCTCAACACAGTACTAAAAGGGTTCATATCTGATTTCTATGCTCCTCCCCTCCACTCTACCAAAAAGACTCAAAGTCCAAAACACACACCATGTTCGCTCATGTCGGTCGACCAGAGAGACCCGAGCAACCCCTCCATGACTCCAACATCACGACCTACGGCTACTAAAACCGCGACGAGTAGATCGCAATGTCTGTGTTGTCCTTCTTCCTTCTTTCCCAAAAATGAAAGAAATTTTCCTTACAAACTGGACACGACCGTCGCTTCCCCGGTGTATAAAACCACCACTTTCACTTCCTCCCTCCTTCATTCATCGACATACACCTCGTCACCTTTTCACCAAAAGTATACCCTGTTTTTTCCATGTGGTGCTTTTGTATCAAAATCTTTTTCGATAAATCAAAATGTTTCTGCTGTCTCTGGACTGCGCAACCAGAAATATTGACATGTCCAACCAATACCTGTCTTCCCGCTCTTTCCTCCAAAAACAAGCGTGGAATTCAAAATCTCTCACTTCAAGGCCATGCAATCCAGAACCAAAAGCTCACATCATAACAAAACATGTTGTTCGGCTTTGACTTAAACAAGACATCTAGAATATTATGATCTAGTCTCTCTTCTCCGCGAAAGTCTAAACACTAAGAGTCAATATTCATGCTCTATGATTGAGAATAACCAAAAGACATTTTTGAACGTTGCATGAAAGATTTTCCCGCTCAAACGAGAGATACATGGCACCATGCTTCTGCTTCCTCTTCCTCCAATACCGCACTTACTCGGCAAAACAAATCAATACAAATATCCACTTCAATCGAAAACTAGCATACCAGGCAGACGTGTGTGCCTCCAAAAACAACCTTGTGACCGGTCTATGTGTCCCTGGATCTTGTTCTCCCTCGTATACCGGATAGCGGGTCCAAATGATATGATTTCCTATCGCTTTCACATCACGAAGAGTAGCAAAATGCCTCAGAATGCTTGTCATGGCTGTGCCTCAACACACGAGCTTAGTGCATACTACGAAAATCAGAACAAAAGCCAGAACATTCTTGTTCCATGTTGTGTTGATAAGCAGCGTTGAGGAATACGTATGAGTTTGGTCGAGCTAAAAGCACCCTGCGGTGTGGTGTATACCTGCAGAGTGTACCGAGTACAGCTAGGGAATCCCGAAAAAAAGACATGTGACAGTCTTGCCGATGTGTAGTATCGTGGGGTACTATTTCGAGTAGATGATGCTGATCATCGTCATGGTCATTCCTCGTAATTGCTCGTATACGTCGATGGTCGTGGTCGTAATGTCTCGAGCTTTTTCATTTGACACAGATAAAGGGACAGTGGACTAGAAATTCATTGTGCCATTGATGTGTTTACAGCATTACGGTGCAGATCAGCGTACCGCCTCTATCGCAGCCCCACTAGCACTCAGCAGCCACGCTCTCTCAAATACAATCACTCTTCTTCGACCTCTTCACCGCAGCGCGATCGATCCTAGGGTCCAACCTATTCATCAGATCACTCTTATGAGGATTCGTCGTCGATCTTGGTTCGCCCCTCGTAGAGCTGGGTGGATCCACTCTTGCATCTTCAAATCACAGAACATTAGCATAAGCGTACGCCGAGGCTGCTGCGCGCTGAGCACCTTTACGAAAGACATGTGGCGAGCCACCTTCAACGAAAACATGCGACAGCCTGCGGAGAGTGAACTTACGGCTTCGGCGGCGAGATATGCGATGAAGTTCGTCGTCAGAGTCTGGCGAGTACCTTCCCGACTCTGCTGAGTTCTCAGAGCCGTCGTCGTACTGCGACGCGGGCTCTGTAGTAGCGCGGTTCGGAGGAGGATATTGTTCTGGTTCGACGTCTTCATCAAGCATGTTCAAGACGCTGCTTTGATGCGTAGGTTTCGGTTGGTGGTAGGAAGGTTCCGGTTGGCTGTAGCCGGGGCCACGAGCCGATACTTCGTCTGGCATATACGGTGTCGCCTGTTCGGGCGGGTCAAGCTTCTGAGCAGCCTCGAGACCTGAAGCGCCGCTGATTGAGCCACGGAGACGATGGATGTTGGGGTGATCCGTGTACTTCATCGACTCTTCGTCCGACCCGACCGTGAAAACAGGATCGAGCTTGTTCGCAGCCTCTAATCCGGACGAGCCGCCGATGGAACCGCGGTGTTCATGCGGAGGATTCGGGTCATGCTGGGATTCGTGTGGCGGGTGCCATGCGTCGTTGAAGCCTTGCGATGGCTACCATTCGGCAAAGTCTCTCTCGGCTATACAGCATCAGCATCAATTTGAGAAAGGTGCTGAGAAAAGGAGGTCGTGTAGTATGTGTAGTTATTCGGGATACTCAATCTCACCTGTGCCGTCTTTCTGCGCTGTATGAAGTAATGAACGAACATGAGCTGTGACGTCAGCGAGAACAAGTGGATGAAGATCGGTAGGTACGAGGAAAAGGGTATATTGATGTTGAAATGCTCAGTGTATCGTCTATCTACGCGTTTCGTAGCCCGTACCGCCAACTTTGGATGTAGGATCAGCGCGGTGGTCTACGTCCGAGTCGAAGCGCGGGTCCATCTTGTTGCCAACGTTTGTGGAATGCGGTCCAGCGTTTGTAGAGTCGGTCGCGGTACCTCTGTGGTCGAGGTCAGAGTCGTACCTGGGATCGACCTTGTTGCCAATGTTGGAGTTGTGCGAGCCGTAGTTTGTGGCCGTGGTGCCGGTCGTGTTCATGCGTTCGCGGTGGGCATCGGCGTCAGCAGGAGTGACACCGGCGTCGGCAGGGTGGCCTCGGTAGCCTCGATCCCACTCGTCGACTCCCTTATTGGCAATCTCCTGGTTCTTGGTTGCGCTCGCTTTATCGCCGCTCGCTTCGTCGACCATGGACATGGCATTGCCTCGGATGGCCTCGCCAGTTCCCTGGATATTGTTAGCATGAGTTTGATGTCGAGGTACCTCGAGAGATTGGAGTAAAGCGACGATGTTGAGCTATAGGCGCATGCATCGCAGCGATAGAACTGACTTACGTGAACCATGCCCACACCCTTGCGGATAGAGTCGCCGAGAGTCATGTTGGATATGTGGGTATTAGGTGTATTATGGATAGCAGTTGAGAAGCTTGTGTAGTTGTGGAGAGACGCGTATAGGTTGGTATATCAAGGTGTGTGTTGAGAGTAATCGTGAACAAGAAGCCAGGAGGGGTGCCGACATAAGTACTCGACGCGGGCAGTAGCTGCCACGCAACCTGCTTCTGGGTTTGCCATGATGTGCATCGTTTGCGCGTAGTTTGGGAAAGCGCATTGCGACATAGGCTCGACGATGTGATGTCATGCTCGGAATTTCAAGGACGCGCTGCCGGCAGGGCTGAACTAAGCCGCATTGGGGTTCCCACGCGTCGAGCATGACATCCGGCACGTTGCGGTGGGCTCCATGGCTACGAGGGCACCTCATACAAGGAAAAGACCTGAACGGATCTGGAGACTACATTGACATTAGGGCACCTACTTTGCAGGTTTATATGTTTATGTAGGCTGCAGACCTGTTTAGCTTTTTCCTAGGTTAACGTGAGGGCCTGTCATAGATGAATGCATCGAAACGGATACGGACGTCAGAACATTTGCACATGAAGTTGAATGATGATGTCTAGAGGTAACATGTCGGTCTCTGATGCCATTGTCAAGTCGATCATGCCACCCTGCCAACCACGCCCATACGCGCAGGCGGTAAAATGCTGTGTATTCGAGCTCTTGAAGTACATGAAATGATAAAGTGTTCTCATCCATTCACACTACAGAACTCGGCCAGAGCCACTTTGCCGTATCAGCAACCTGGTCAGGACGTGAAGAGTCATACTCCAACCAATCTCCACTCTCGGCATTGATACTTCAGTATGACCTATCAAATGTTCCCATTATGTGAAAGCGCTCCTCGGTAACAGAACTATCTCGACGCTGGAACATGAAAGCGGAAATCATTGCACCAAAGAGGCCAAATATGGGGATACTGAAATCTTATTCTCTCGAGGAGACTTTCGTAACGTTCATCATCATATATGTCTAGGCATGCGACTTTTCTGTCCTCAACTCCATGATCGCACCACCTCTAGACCGCGTCCATGTCACTGCCGTCCCCACATGCACATCCACCAACGCCGTTTCCCCGAGACCGGAATCATCGCCGCGTTGTCTGTTGGGAAGCCTCTTAGGCCTTGCCGGCGGTGTAAAAGTCCTCCAATGCTGTCTTTAGACGAGCCGACATAGTAACTTCTCCGGCACGAACCTTCGGGAAGTCAGTATATGTCTCATATGCACTCTGTATAGTCAAAAGCTTACCCAAACCCTCGGATCGTAGAACTGAGCGCTCAAGTCAGTGTCTGTTCCATATGTAGTCCATACAGAGTTACGTACCTTCTTATTTGGCTTGCCCGGGCCATCCGGGTTGCCAACCTGGGACATCAAGTAGTCCTTCTTGTTCAGGACGTAGTCGCGGACACCGGAGAGATAAGCCCATTGCATATCTGTGTCGAGGTTGACCTTGACGACACCGTATGAGATAGCCTGACGGAAGTCGTCGACAGAGCTGCCACTGCCACCGTGGAAAACCAGGAAGACAGGCTTGTCATCCTTGGCATTGGTCTTCTCCTTGACGAACTGTTGGTGCTTCTGGAGAAGCTCGGGACGTAGCTTGACGTTTCCTGGGGAGTAGACTCCGTGGACGTTGCCAAAGCCAGCTGCGATGGAGCTAGACGTGTGTCAGTGTTTGTCTCACTTGAAGGTAGTATCGAATTGCCATACAAGTACTTGGATACTTCAGAGAACTCTCGGTAAATGTCCTAGTAAAAGTCAGTCTGTGTCTCGTGATATTAGCGAGTTGGAGACTTGCGTAGATGTCCTCGGGTCTACATGTAGAGATTAGTACGGTTCTGCAGTGAAATATGTAGAGGCATTAACATACTGCGTGTAGAGGCTGTTGTTGTCGACGTCCTCGTTGTTGACACCGTCCTCTTCTCCACCGGTGATTCCGATTTCCATCTCGAGGAACTGCTTCATGGGAGCGGCGCGCTGGAGGTACTTCTTGGAAGTTTGGATGTTCTCCTCCTTGCTCTCTTCTGAGAGATCGATCATGTGGGAGCTGAAGAGGGGCACGCCTAAAGAGATACCAAGTCAGTAGTTGTCTCCGTGGACTTGGTACAGTCAGAACTTACCGTTGGCCTTGAAGAACTTCTCATCCTCATCGAGCATGCCGTCCAACCATGGCAGAAGCTTCTTGGCGCAGTGGTCGGTGTGGAGAACGACTGGGATGCCGTATGCGGGCGCAATGGCGCGGATGTAGTGGGCACCGGCGATGGCTCCCTGGATGGAAGCGCTCTGGTCCTTGTTGTCGACGCCCTTTCCGGCAAAGTATGCGGCACCACCCTGGCTCATCTGCAGGATGATGGGGGACTTCGAGTCGCGGGCGGCCTCGAGAGAAGCGACAACGGTCGAGGAGGAGGTGACGTTGATGGCGGGGATGGCGTAGCCCTCGGCCTGGGCGTGCTTGAAGAGGTTGTAGACATCCTCACCGTAGATGACACCGGTCCTAGAGAGGGGAATGTTAGCCTCAGCTCGCGATCATGCGAGCGGGGTCGATGTAACTTACTTGCCGTTGAGAACCTTGGAAGCCATGTTGGTTGTTGTATCGGGTATGTATTGGGTATGTGTTTGGGTGTGTAATGGAGAGTACAATTCAGTGTCTGGAATTGTAGGAAGGTGTGGTATGGAGAGAGAAGTTTGCGCAGTGTTGAGAGCTATCTAGTTAAAGTTCAAACATGGTAGTGGGGTTACCGGACCACAAAAACCACCCCGCTACTGTAATGACCGCAGCAGTGACGCAGCGCGCAGCGTCGCGCCAGCTTCCCTCACCCAAAGTCGACCTACCCGCGCTCGAGTAAAAGCAAACATCACCCCACAAAAGTCCCGATACGCTATATCCGATACCATGACCTTTGGTTTGTCAAATTCTTTTCACACCGTGATGGCGCTGCGCTGAATCACTGCACCCAACCGTGGGTGATGGCAGTGCGCAGTGACATGCGCCTGGTCTGATACACGATGATGCTTCACGGCCGCGCTCTGAAGTCATGGCGGGGCCGCTTTTGCTCGGCAGCGCGGAAGTAAAGTGGGCTGTCTTTTTCACATTAGCTCGGTGAAGCATCATCGCAGTCCACAGGTGACATGTTGTCCGAGTCTCGCCGCGAAACGCTATCACTTTACGCCTCGAATTACCGAGCCAGCCACTTCTTCCATGTTACTCAGCTCCGTCCAGGCATGCGCCAGGTCCCACCAATGAAGTCACTCTGATGATGCTGGATTGTACACATGTGCGATATCGTGATCGTGATTGAGGCGTTGTCTGATTTTTCCGATATGCGGAATTCTACGTGACATGGATGGCACAGGTATATCTTTACAGCGAGGCGGAGGGATCCTCGGAAGGTGTGGCCTGGGCCTCCAGATGTCCGAGGTTGGGGTCTGGGGCTCGTAACAGCCGGCTGCTGCAGCCTCATGATTCCGATGTCTTCGCTCTGACTCGGATGTTCCTCACCATAGACTCCTCTACGCCGGGTAACCGTATCTCCACCTTGAATGTGCCCAGCTGCTTCACACGCGATGTGTCTCCCTCCTCATGCCCTGAGAGGAACTTGACGTCCGCCTCGTTCAGTATTACGCGAGCCGCCTCGTCGTTGTGGGCGAGCGCTCCCCTTATGGTTGCTACCAGATCTGCAGTCGAGACAGATCCGTATATGGCGTCTACAGATGCCTTCTTGCCCATCGCGGCTGCAGTCAGGATGTCTGCCGCACCAGACGCACCCATGCGGTCTCTGGACTGGCTCTCTTGCTCGATCCGTTGGCGATAGAAGTCGATTGTGGGTGGTACGAAGGCGTCGAGGAGTTCCATAGATCGTTCAGGCTGTCCGTGTTAGTGTGCGTAGGAATGGCGGGTCGATATAAACATACGCTGAGCACGTTGATCTCAATCGGCCGCACGTAGTGTTTCGGCTGCTTCGCGAAGTCGTCCTCCTCTTCCTCGACCTCCTCCAGATTCAGTCGTACGCCATATGTGAAGTCACGGGCCATATCCACGTCCTGCGCCTTGAGCTGCTTCATCTGGATAGCGGGTACATAGTCGGCGACGCGTGCGGGAAACCATCGGTTGCGCATGAGAGATGGGTTGAGGGGAACATATGAGCCTTGATCGTATTAGCCATATTGACTGGTGATGTTTGCGGTCAATTTGACAGCTTCAGTGGCTTGCCAGAGCGCACATGTCAAACTTGTGCAATAGCTGCATCGTACCTGCGCGACCAAATCTTGGCACATCCTTCAGTAGCTTCACGATGATGTTGCGCTCTGCCTCCTTCGCCTTCTTGGAAATGCTGCGAGTCTGCTGGGACCCCCAGACGTCCAGATTCTGCCGCGTCACCCTCCGGATGCATGACGTGCACTGCGGGAGCAGCGTGGACGTCCTCAGCGAAGCCATTGCGCGTGTCGTGGTGAGATTGGATTAATCTCAAGAAAAATGCACGACGTCCACCAGATGTGGAGATCCTTGCGGCGGAGGGCGGAAGGTGCGAGTGGCCGGTGCTACTTGCCGTAGGCTCGGCATACTTTGCGCCCGCCTCACAAGCAAACGACAGATGACGGCCAGCGCAATATCCCAAGCTGGCCAGCAGTCGGACCATGGCTTCTGCAGCAGTCAGACACACCCTACGCCATTCCCATAGCATCTTCGCCGTACAACCTTAGCACGACCGAGCACAGTGTTCGCGACACCCTACACGACCCCAGTTTCCCCATCCAATCCGGCGGTAGCGGAAGTGACAAGCGCCGCAAGATGCCTGAGAAGCCCCTCACAATTGCAACCTACGCCGCAGGAGCCTCCCTCGCCGCCATTACCCTCGTCTATGTCTTTGGCCCGACGTATTTCCTCGACGACGACGCAAATGCAGCCAGCGGCAAGAAGAAGGGCGTCGTCGGCCTCAGCAATGCCGCGAATGACTGCTTCATCAATTCAGTGCTGCAGGCGCTTGCGGGCTTACCAGACCTGCGCATATATCTCATAAGAGAGACGCATAGGCGCATGCTCGACGGACCCGAAGTTTATGATGTGGACCCTGAAAGACTCAACGCCGAGACAGGGACCGCGAGGCCCGCAAAGCTAGAGGGTCTGCAGCGAGGCATCCTCACCCATGGACTCAAGGAAATTCTCGACCGGCTGAACGAGCGACCCATATACAAGAAGACCATATCTCCCCAGCCCTTTATTCGATCGCTCGAGCACGCTTTCGGCACCCGCATTAGCCGGCAACAGCAGGACGCGCAGGAATTCCTCCAGATTGTCACCGAGCGCCTATGCGACGAGTACCACGCCGGCGGAAAGGCCAGGCGGCAGGCTACACGGGCAGGCGCCACAATCATAACCGAAGACGGCGCATCGGAAAGGAGGGACATTGAACGTCAGTTCGGCGCAGCACCCCCTGAGGGTTCTGGTAGCCATGGTGTAGAAGAGCCGGAGGACGATGAAGCACCCGCGGATGAGGAGGGCTTCCCGTTCGAAGGCAAGATCGAATCGCAGATTGAGTGCCAGACATGTCACTTCAAGCCGAAGCCTTCCGTATCGACCTTTGTCACCCTGACACTCAACGTACCGCAAGCCTCCTCCACCTCCCTCAACGCCTGTCTCGACGGCATGCTCAAGGTTGAATACATAGACGACTTCAAGTGCGAGCGCTGTCGGCTGGAACATGCGCTGAGGAGCAAAGACCACCAGCTCTCGCGAGCCACCGATTCGGATGCACAGGCTCTTCTACAATCAGACATCGCGAAGATCCGACAAGCATTAGAGGACGATCCTGAGAACCCGCCTGAGGGCGTTGAGCTTCCGGACTCGAGCCAGGCACCCAAGCGTCGCATAGCGCGCCACATGTATATCTCGCAATTCCCCAAGGTTCTTGCGATACATTTGTCGCGCTCGACGTTCGCCATTGGCGCTGCCTCGACGAAGAATTTGGCGAAGGTCGCCTTCCCTGAAGCTTTGCCATTAGGCGGAATACTACACCGGAAGAACTACCGTCTTCTTGGAATGGTCACACACAAGGGCAGCCATAATAGCGGTCACTACGAATCCTTTCGTCGTCAAGTCCAGCCTCTTCCGTTCTCCACGAACGCGACACTTGGTACTGAAGGCGCATACAGCCGGCAAGCCAGCCCATACCCGTCAGCAGCACCATCGGTAGCGCCCTCAGCCGTACAAAGTCCGCGCATATCAGCACTCAATCTTCCCAACACCATCGACCGCGGGTCACCAGTCCCGTCCACACCCACACTTAATTCCCCCTCAACTCGGTCGCTGTCCTCACAAGAGACCATGCCTGCGCCCTCAAGAGGGCCAGCACCAACTTCCGCACCGCGCATGTCCGAGTCTGATCCACTACAAATGGCATCCTCTTCCACCGAAACAGGCACCGGCAGCGATTCATTGTCCCGTACGAGGAGTGTACGATCACTGAAGGAGCGTGCATCAGAGAAAGCGTCATCGATAAAGGAGTCGAATCCTCTGCGGCGGAAGTCAAAGAAGACGAGCAATAGGTGGTGGCGTATAAGCGACGACAAGATCAAGGAGAATAAGACATCCGAAGTCTTGAACATGCAGAAGGATGTGTATTTGCTGTTTTATGAGTTGAACAAAGTCTGAGCTACTTTCAAGTGGCCATTGTACAAAGGGATGATGGGTATGCGGCACTGCATCTTTGCGCAATGCTAGTGATGACGGTGTAGCAGAAAAGCCTGCATTAGATATCACTCGCTATGGAAGCGAGACACGAATGAAGAACGTGTAACATAATGCAACTCGAGCGAACTATAACATTGATCAGGTTGTTTCGCCATACCAGACCGTATGCGAACTTCCCCAAACCACTCACGTTGGCAATGCGCCGTGAATGCTACCTCTGTCTCGTGGCTTTATCAGCGATGATATCATTGGTCAGACCCCACGTGGCCCTCCTTCCCCAACGATAACCACCAATGGTCAGGATGCCCAGCCTGCAATGCAACGACATCGATGCTACGCTCGTAGTTTAACACCACACACCCCTCATCTGTGCTGACCGGTCACCTGGGAAGGGAATCGCAACACACATCTGCTCATCCTTAGGCCTTTCGGATCGCTCAAAACGCGCCCATTCACCACGGGTAGACCAAGACTAGCAGGCACAAAAGTACGAGCACTTTTGAATCGATTCTAGCACCAAGCGGTCTTTCATCAGGCTCCTCAATTTGCATTCAGATTTCGAGCAACGACAGTCATAGCGACCAGCTTATGTACTGTAGCAATCTCTAAAATTACTTTAAACCGTTCCTTCCTCATCATAATCCAAGCTTCAACCGATATAAGCGACATGCCAAGCCTCGAAGCAGACGAGAGCGCCTTCCTCCAGGCCGAAGGAAAGCAAACTTTCACCAGCCCACCCCGCGTCCTCATCATCGGCGCAGGGAGTCGCGGCACAGCCTACGCTGAAGCCGCACAATCTTCAATTAACTCCATCATCACAGCAGTATGTGAGCCCAATGGTTACAAACGCACTGAGTTTGGTCGCAAGTTCATCTGGGGTGACGGAGGTGAGGCCAAAAATCACCAAGCATTCCGCGGTTGGAAGGAATGGAAAGAGTACGAGATGAAGAGAAGAGATCAGGAAAGTGCTGGTCATGACGTGGAGAAGGGCATCAATGCAGTGTTCGTATGTGTACTGGATGAGATGCATGAAGAGGTCGTCTGCGGTATCGCAGATATGGGCGTGCACATCTCGTGCGAAAAACCGATGAGTACGAGATTGGAGAGTTGCATGAGGATGTACAAGGCACTCAAGGCACCGGTCGGTACAGGCGAGGCAAAAGAGACGATCTTCGGTATTTGCCATGTGTTGCGGTACTCGCCGCACAACATGTTGCTGAGACATCTGGTACTGGAAAAGGATGTCATTGGTGATGTGTTGAGCATTGAGCATGTTGAGCCTGTTGGTTGGTGGCATTTCAGTCACTCCTACGTCAGGTACGATATCTACATTCATTCTTGTCAATCTCCATGCTGACGAACGCAGGGGTAACTGGAGGAAAGAATCCAAAACTGCGCCATCTCTTCTCACAAAGTCCTGCCATGACATCGACTTCCTTATGTGGATGCTCTGTTCGCCTGGTCCAAACACTGAGAATGCGACACCTCATCTTCCATCACACATCACGTCTACTGGGTCTCGTAACTTCTTTCGCAAAGATCGGAAGCCGAAAGCAGCTGGCTCAGCTACGAATTGCCTATCTTGCGCGTATGAGCCAGACTGTGACTATAGTGCGAAGAAGATATATCTCGAGAGACACCTGGACAACGGCAACGCAGATTGGCCAGTCAAGATTGTGAACCCTGAGATCGAAGACATCTACAAGACTTCCGGTAAAGAGGCAGCTGGGAAGCAGCTTCTCAAAGATCTGACTGAAGACTATAGCAGTGAGACATCAATCGGTGAAATTGAACAACGCCCGTGGTTTGGTCGATGCGTATGGGAGTCGGACAACGACGTATGTGACGACCAGATGGTCACGATCACCTGGGATGATGATCCAGTCGCAAATGACGATGATGGCCTACCTATGCTGCATGGCCGAGGAGCAAAGACTGCCCAATTCCACATGATCGCCTTTACAGAGAAGCAGTGCGAACGGCGGGGTCGCATCTACGGCACCAAGGGTGAGATTGAGTACGACAGCACCAACATCAAAGTGCACAACTTTTCCACTGGGCAAACCAAAACTCACAGCCCTCATCTCGCAGGCGGCGGTCACGGGGGCGGAGACGAGGGGCTTGCGCGACAATTCCTCATGGCGGTTAACGCTGTAGACTCTGGCGCCATGCCCGCGTCAGACGCCCAGCGGAAGTATCTCGGATGCGGCCTTGAGGAAGCGTTCCGGAGCCATGCCATGGTCTTCGCAGCCGAAGACGCTCGAACGAAGCGCCAGGTGATCGACTGGAAGAAGTGGTGGACCGAGTCGGTGGAGTCGCAATTACACGAGCGGTAACTACCTGGCATGATGACAGTTCAGGCGGGCAAGGAGAGTACGACGGGTAGTTTCTTTTCGGTCGCCGAAGATGACGGCAACTGTACGTAGGCGCCTAGATCAAGGCATGACCATCATGACATCGGATGAGGCTCTTGCGAAGCTCATGAAACTGAAATGAGGGCTGCCAAACCTCGCGCCAATCCGCTGTCAGCGCTCGATGAAGCAATACTAGCCCCAGGCACGTTTGACAGTTAAGCTCCGCTTTCAGGCAATTAACGGCCATTTCCCAGCCGGTTTCGGCTCGTCTGGGCTATATTTGGTGATCATGCTAAAGGCTAATACTTCCGCTTAGGGGTGGATATGGGCGCTTAATAGACCATGAGGCTCAAGGAAGACTATGGGTAGGGCTGGAAAATTTCTCCACGAGAGCGTTTCCGGGTGCAACGTTTGATAGTATGGGCGCTTGGATTGGCAGACGGGCTGGGGCCAGTCAGATTGCCCGGTTTGTGGTACATTGGACGAGAACGACACTCGCGCTGTCTTCGGGAGCGTCCGAACGTCAGTTTGCGCTGCTTCGTAGGTCATGCTCAAGACGCCGCTGGGGCTGTGCACAGAGTCGAAGTCGCACGCATGGCATGGCGGATGCCAGCGCAGCAGGTGGGCGAGGCCCGAGACCCGGAAGAAACTTGCTTGACAACAACGCGGTGAACGCGTCGACGTGTGGGCGGTCTAGGAAGCGTGTTATAGTCGTGAATTGACTCTCTCCGCCCATTGTGAGTCACTCGTTCGTGCATGGCGGGCATGCGGGAAGACGCATATCGCTCCGCAGAAACGAAACGCTGGAGCGCCGTGGTCCAATCAAGCCCCTCTCGTCCATCGATGACTCTTAACGGGCTGCAGCTGCCCCACGCAGCGCGGGACCCAGCACGGACGACACGGCAGGCGCTAAGCGGACAACACCACGCCCGTCGATTCGTCCCTTCGCGCTGCCAACGTCAAACTGCCGCCCCAGCGCCCATCGAGAAAAGTCCCTCAGTGTACTACGACACTAGAACTCTGCTATGCGGCGCCGAGGCTGCCGGTTTCAGGTTATCCAACCGCCCCATGTGCAGGCGCGTCGCTGGCCCGCTTACCGCTTCGGTATACCACTTCATCGCGGCAGCCATTGACAGCGCAGCATTCCATGCCGCCATACTACATCGAGTATGCAACGCTGCAAGAATAGCAGACCCAGAGTCGTTCGCTAGCCACGTACTCGCCCAAGCCAAGCAGCAGCCACGCTATGTTTCAGACGCCTTGTGAGGCTCGAATGCTGTAGAAGGATGCTCTGATACTGCCGCCAGACCGCCAGAACGTAGTCTACCGGTCCAAGTCCCCGGGTGCTGGCCCTTCGATGGATCGTGTTTCAGATGTTTTAGCGCGAAGTGGGCGTTGGTTCTCGTGTCTCTACGCGGGGAACAGTAAGGATAAGAAGTCTGTCTGCGCCGCAATCAGCCAGTCCATCAGCTTCTTCAAGCACTTCATTTAGAGCACTGCCCGACGAGTCGATCGTGTCTCATTTCCTTTCTTTCTCCATCTTTTGCGCTTTTGTCTTAGACACCTAGAGCTGGCCTCTTCTATTAATCGCTATTCGATAATCTCTTCCTGTTACTATTCTCAGTCTTCACAGCGTAAGTCACTGCTTCTATTCTCGAGTTGATTCATTGGTGCTGATTGGAAGTAGTCTGGTAGCTTCACATCATTCATCATGTACAGCCGTCAAACAACACCCCCGACTGCTCCCTTCAACTACATCCCGGGCAGCGTCGGCTCGGACGTCACATACTACTCCCAGGCCTCATCGCCGGAACCTCACATCTCTGGGCCTACTCCCCCACGGTCACCAGTTCGCCAATATGGACCTATTCTTCTCCCCAAGGTCCGTATGCAAGATCAGGTTGCCGAGCCCACCAGTGGTCCCATCAGACATCGCAGGACGACGTCTACTTCTTCCAGTATCGGCTATGCCTACAGCCCATACTCACGGCCAGCCTCGATGGCGCGCCGTGGATCCAGTCCTTTCAACCATAACATGCACAACGTTCACAGCCAGTTGACTTCTCCTGTGTCAACTGGTTCCTCATACGACTTCAACCTCTCTACCCTCAACTCTCCCATCACATTCGCACAGCAGCCTGAGCTTCCTCGTCGATCCTCATACATCGGATCGCAATCTCGCTCCACTTCAGCTAGCCGAGCCCGCCATGATCGCTCCGCCTCTGCTGGAAGTGTTGATGAGCAGGTCATCAGCCGGTACGGCTTCCCCACCTACCGCAACATGCCCAGCTATGTCACTGCTTCAAGTGCGCCTCAGTCGAACTTGAGCCTCGTTACTTCCCTTCCTTCTTCCTACTCCTCGGTTCAGGACATGCCTAGCTTCACCTCCACCTGCTCGCAAGACTTCACTATTCCAGAGTTCGAGGCTGCTCCAGCTGTGCAGTACCCCTCCTTCACCGAAGTCAGCTTCGACAGCTTCCAGCAAGTCCCTGCTACGTCGTCTTTGGTTGAGTATCTCTCTTCTGCCAACCCCTCCCCATCTCTTGTTCGCCGCGTCACTAGCGCACCACGCGGCATCAACAACCACTTCTGGTGGGACATCCGCAACCTTCGCAGCTGGGAGGACTTCAACATCACCACCATCAAGTCCATCCCCTCGGTGCTTCCTCTTCTTGAGGTGCCTGTTCCAGCCAACTACCTTCCCCAGCCTTGCCGTCAGAACCTGCAGCCAGAGAACGAGTCCGCGCTCCAAGACATCTGCACCAACTACTACGCCAACAAGGTCAACGCCGCTCTCAAGGTCGCTCAGGGCAACTCACACATGGTCATGCGCTCCATCAAGCCCGTCGCCGGCCAACGCACGCAACCAGAGTTTGTCTCCAACTACCCCTCCGACTATGAGAAGACTCTCTTCGGCGACAGCCGTGGCCGCGTCGTCGGTCTCGTCAAGTGCTACGACCAATGGAACACCGGCATGCGCAGCGAGTCACCACCTAAGCAAGTCCTCTACCTCCAAGGTCTCGCTCACCTCCACCGCGTGATGCGCGAGCACGGTTGCCGCTACGGCTTCATCATGACCGAAATCGAGCTCCTCTGCGTCCGCTGCGGCGGCCCATCCTCCTTCTCCACCCCCGACCCCACAACCGTCAACGCCCAAGCCGGCGTCCCCATCTACGGTTACCTTGAAACTTCCGCCCCTATCCGTCTCTCCACATCCGGTTCCCACCCTGAGACCGGCGACATCCAACTCACCGCCGCCCTTGCTCTCTGGTACCTCCACATGCTCGCCAAGGAGAATCCCTTCGAGGGCATGGGTACCTGGCGCATGGACGTCGGCGGCCCTGCGGCGCTGACGAGGCAAAACTACCTTGAGAAGGATGCCTGGATTCCTAAGCCGCAGCTTGGCGAGAAGAGGGAGGCTAAGAGGGTGCGGGGATGGGTATTCCCTGATGAGCCGCTCAGCAAGAGGGAGTGTGGTAAGGGCAAGAGGGGTAAGAGTATTGGTTAAGAGATGGGTTTGGTCATGGGTCATGGGTCATGAGGTTTGGTTATGAGGTATGAGGTATGATGGGACGACGGGATGGGACATGAAAACATCAGCTGCTGGTCAGCATAAGCTCTGCTTCTTTCTTGCATTGAGCGGCGTTTCTTTCTTGGGTTTAGCAGCATTGCACGGCGTTTTTTGATTGGGTAGCATTTACATGGCGCGCATTATTTTACAGATCATATAGTATCTATACTCCTAGTTCAGAAGCAATGGTATCTCTCACCATCAATATTTCGGTTTGCATGCTTGGTGTGGCTGGTGTGACTGGCGCTTCCGTGTTGGTGCTGAAGGCTGAGCCTTGGGTCTGTGACGCGCATCACGTGTGCCGGCTTTTGGGATGAGTCTTTGGGGTATAAATACTGCGCGGGATTGTGGTACGGAGACTTCTTCATTATACTTCCTATTCTGCTTTTCCAAAACCACAAGAAGTGGTCATCATGAGATTTGGCTCCTTCCTCCAAAAGAAGCCTTTGTACGGAACATGACTGTCCTCTTCTCTTCAAAAACACCCCTACAAGCCTCTGATGGCTGCGACTCTGCCAAATCCACTGTCACATTACCAAAATTGAGCTTTATCCCCTTCCATGGAGACGGAGAATCCGAGCAGTCCTAAAAACACCAAAGATCAACTTTATGGTTTTCTGTCCTGCCTTCTCGCTTCCAAAAAAACATACATCAACTTATAATATGTTCGGCGGACTCTCAAAAATGCTGGTTTTCGGAGTCATGTGTCTGTGCTCTCTCCGTCGAGCATATAAAACATCTCTCGGCCTCTCTGTGTTCTTCCCTTCTTTATTACATTGTTTCATCAAAATACCAAAGACTATTTACGAAAACTTCATGGAGAACTCCGCTATTCAAATACCAGAACAAAACGAACATGTCGTTTTCTCCTCTCGTCTTCTCCATCACGCTCTTCCACCAAAAACATTTGGGTATGGCGATATGAGAGCCCTGCGGTTCAAACAGCAACAGCGCTAGCAACATGCTGTTCTCCTCGTCTCCTCTTCCGAGCAAGCAAAATGTTCACCTTTGACTTCTTTGAAAACCCAAAAAACGGGAAGCATCGACGACATGGAGAGATTCAGCGGTCCGAACAACAACAGTGCGAGCACCATGTCGCTGTCTCTCTTGTCTTTGTCCAGAAAGGGCGGCGTGCAACTCGCATGTCCGCGAAACCCGAAGTTAGGAGCCAGACATACTATGAGAGATTCGGTGGTCTAAACAACAGCAACACTAACAACATGTTGTCCTCCTCTTCTTCCTCAGAAATAAGCGATCAACGTCAAGAGTCATGAACACCGAAATTGCGTGCGGTCCAGCATATGACGAGGTTCGGCGGTCCAAAAAAACCAAACGTCAGCGCAATGATGTCTTCCTCTTTTTCCCCCAGAAAGATAGTCAATCAGTTCCCTCTTTTTAAAATTTAAAATGAGCAGACCATGTTCGTATAAAAAGTTGTTCCGACCCAAACAAGATGGATAACGCTATTATGTTGTCTCCCTCTTCTTTCCGCGAGTCCAAAACGACGGGCATTGTGTCTATGATCTGCCTGGTGCGACTAGAATTATGAAGGCAGTGTGCACATGTTCGCTGGAGAACGAGGCGAAGAAAATCGTCACTGGGAGTGACGTATGGCGTTGGCGTCTGGCTGTTCTTTCGACCAAAGATGGTTATAAGAAGCTGTGATGTCGGCACTGCTCGTTTTGCCTGCCATACATTTGATCACCCGAAAGTACATGGACGATATCGCATGTCTGGTGGCGCCCGCTCGACGCCTATATAAATTCCTCACTTCTCTCAGATTCTGGCTTTCCATATTACTTTCGCTCTTCTTTTCTCTAAAAGGGCTTTGGCGGCCCTGTCATGTGCCTTTCGGCCGCTTCAAAACATTGACGGGCGCATCAAATGGTGTGCCGTGCGGAGTCTGAATCTCCAAAATCAGAGATGAGGTTGTTATGACCGAGAAACTGGAATCGACGGGTCCATGCGAGTGCGCCGAAGAAGCGCGTACTTTCCGAAAACAGATAACCACCCCTGGCATGACGCTGTAGTGCTGTCCGTCTTTCGACATGACGAGAAATCACCAAAAGAAAAAACTGTTGTTGATGTTGACTGTTCTAAAATATCGCAACCTACAAGGCATGTTCGAGAAAGAGGCGTTGCGTCTCTCCACTATCCGAGTCGAAGAACGACCGTGCGCCTATGGGCTATATAACCACCCTCCAGATCACTTCTTCCCTTGTTCATCCTACATCCTCATCTAGAGGACTCTCAAAAAACCTGGTTAAACCGACTGATGTTCTCTTCTGCGTCTTTGCTTTCTCCAAAACCCAGACCGGTCTTCGTGATGACGTGGCTCGGTCTGCTCTTCTTCCACCATATCAATACCCCTACCTCATGGTACTAAAAGCACATTAAAGAGCATTAATGTCTTCTCGGTCTCGGTCTCTCTTCAAGAATTACGAGACTATATTCTTGTGGAGTAGATCGGGCGCTTGTTTCTCTCAAAAGCTTACAACAACGGCCCATGCCTCCTCGAGAAGCGTACTTGGGATATACGCCCGATTTCTTCGTTCTTCGCGGAGCGAGTGGAAAGATCTCAGCAACATGTCATGAGCCCCCAGACGCGTGCGATGGCGCGCTAGCATCCGTCCATCGGGGTGCGCATAAATACCGTGTCTGTCAGCCCTTTCTCTCTTCATCATTTGTATCCTCGACAGAGTCACCAAAACAAGTTGGAAAGGAATTGATGGCTGCGTCCGTCGCCTTCCTCCAAAATCTACGCTTCGAATATACGATGACACAGTCTTCCAACAACTCTGAAAAGAGATGTCGAGCGCATCACACCATGCGCGAGTCGGTCGGCAGCCTAAAAATGCAGCTATCCGCTCGATGGAACTGTACGCATGCATGAAGCAGGCCATGTTGGGTGCTGCTGCCAAGAGGGACAAGTATAAAAAAGCCTGCTTCTCCGTTGTAGTTCTTACTGCATTACCTACACTCCAGTGTGTTCCAAATCGAAAGAGCAAGCTCGCGATGGAGAAGGACCCTTTGTTCGACCTGAAATGAAAACGTCATCAAGTTCATGTGCATGACTGTCTCGTTGGGTGTTCGAGTTGCCAATTCTAAGTACGGGCAACAGAAAATCATGCAGCTGTTCGGTAATGTTGCTCATAGCCATGCTATTCCGTATCTTTGAACGAAACACATCAAAAGGCCACGCCCTTACTTCCATGACCAGTTCTTGGCTCACCTCTATTGTATAAATCTTCTGTCGCCGGATTCGTGGAAACCTCGCTCATACAGTCTTCCCAC
Source organism: Alternaria arbusti (assembly GCF_024043155.1). Taxonomy (NCBI): domain Eukaryota; kingdom Fungi; phylum Ascomycota; class Dothideomycetes; order Pleosporales; family Pleosporaceae; genus Alternaria; species Alternaria arbusti. Next base: position 399,561 of record NW_026249943.1, read on the forward strand.
TCCTTCGGCTCAAAAAACAAGGCGACACCATAACATGAGTGTTCGGAGTATTTTCTCCAAATATTCGGGGTCAAGGTCGTGATCGTGCCTGTTTCTCCGGCATCGGTTGCAGAAGTTAGGGTCTGTCGCTGGTGATCTTTGAAGTCGTCATTCTGTTAAGAATTATTGGCATACCACGATGGCATAAGAGTGGAACGTATCAATGAAGCTTGCTTATGCTTTACCGGCGCACCGTGATTCCATTCACGTAGTCTCTCGGCTCATGTTTGGGTTGTTCTTGTGTTCTCCAATAAAGGAATGTGGTAGTCATGGTTTTGTCGATTGCGCGCTCGTTTTGGAGCTCCAGGAAAGCAGATGTATCATGCTGACATGTCGCTGGTACCTTGGCTGTGGCGCTGCGCACCCAGCGAGAATGCTTGCTGCATGTGCGAGCGCAAGCCTCGGGTGATTGTGGCAAAGACATAATGGTGTGGTAGGCCGGCGGTGTGGTGCGGATGCACTTGGTCCGGCAGTGACAGTATTTGCCGATAGGTTCTAGGCGCAGGCGTGAAGGTCTAGATCCTGTGCGAGGACGAACACGACGAATGGGTAGGAGCCTGTTGTGAGATACTTACTGCTTTGTGTGTTGCTTCAGGGTCTTTCATATGTTAATGGCGCCTGCCGTGTACGCTATTCCGATGATGCAGGGCACTCTAGATCGAATGGTAAGTATGAGGCTGCAGGTACGGCTTTGTCTGCGAGCTAAGTCGCCGCTATTCGACAACGAAAGCGTGCGCATCATAACAAGTCGACATCCGGATGGTCGGTGTGATATCTCGCGATGCTCGTTGGCATGCTGGAAGGAAAGACCTCGGTCGCGTGCGGTGATGAGTAAAAGCATGCATCGTGGTGGTGTTAGACAGGGAGAGTGCATTGACCGCCACGTGCGCTAACGATGCTAGGAGGGAAAGCCGCGATTCTGATCCACACAAAATTAACTACTGCCCCTCCATCATCACGTCCCGCACAAGCTGCACAAGCCCGACGAGGCGCAAAATCGAGGGAAAAAGCACGCGTGCCTTTATCCTGACACAGTCCCTCCCGCCAATTCTTACCCCAACGCGCTGCTTGCGGGTGCAAAGACAGCAGGAACCTCGCCCGAACCCCCACTGCCCTTTCTCACCGCACCCACCCGCCGTCTTGCTTAGGCCATCTCCCAGCCCTCCGCAGACGCTGCCGCACATTCGCAACCATGGACGTTGCCGGCCTGCGGGACCGGATCCAGGCGACGCTTGACGCCAACGCCGCCATCAGACAGCAAGCCGAGCTCGATCTCAAGCATGTGCGTGTTGAAAGCCGGAATGCTGCCTGCCACACGGAAAACTGATAGACATATAGGCCGAAGAAAAGCCAGGCTTCGTCGATGGCCTGCTGAACGTCCTCGAGCAGGAACAGAACAACGCCGTGCGCCTGTCGAGTAAGGATGCGCCTGATGTTGCCCGATAGGCCCTGGTTACTAACATCTACCCCAGCCGTCGTCTACCTCAAGAACCGCGTCTCCAAGGGCTGGTCGCCTGCCGAGGAATACAGCCAGGCCATCCCCATACCAGAGGAGGAGAAGGCCGCCTTCCGCAGTCGCCTCGTCCCTGTCCTCGTCGCCTCCCCGCCACAAGTGCGCATACAGCTCATTCCTACCCTCCAAAAGATACTCGCATACGATTTCCCCGCCAAATGGCCCGACTTCCTCGACATCACTGTACAACTGCTGAACGCGGGAAACATCGAATCAGTCTTCGCCGGTGTCCAGTGCCTGCTGGCGATATGCAAGATCTACAGATTCAAGTCGGGCGAGAACCGGGCGGACTTCGACAAGATCGTCGCCATGACATTCCCCCAGCTGCTCAACATCGGTAACTCGCTAGCTGGCGAGACGAGTCTAGAGGCTGGAGAGATATTACGGACGGTGCTCAAGGTGTACAAGCATGCCATCTACGTACGATCCCACAAACACAACATGCGGTCGGCAGCTAACAAGATCGCAGTTCGACCTCCCCGCATCCCTCCGCGAACAGCAAGTCATGGTTGGCTGGTGTACACTCTTCTTGACCGTCGTCGGCAAGGAGCCCCCGGAGACGTCCCTCCCCGAAGATCTCGACGATCGGGAAGTAAACCACTGGTGGAAGGCGAAGAAGTGGTCGTACGCGAACTTGAACAGATTGTTCGTCAGGTACGCGACACGATACTGCACGCTTCACGCGGGCTCGGCTAACAGGGAACAGGTACGGCAACCCGTCCGCGCTGGGCAAGAACAACGAGATCGACTACACCGAGGTCGCCAAGACCTTCATCACGAACTTCGCTCCCGAGATCCTCAAGGTCTACCTCCAACAGGTCGAGAAATGGGTCGGAAAGCAAGTCTGGCTGTCAAAGGCCAGCTTGTACTACACACTCAACTTCCTCGACGAGTGCGTCAAGCCCAAGTCCATGTGGACTCTCCTCAAGCCACACACCGACAACCTCATCGCGCATCTCATCTTCCCAGTATTGTGTCAGTCGGATGAGGACATTGAGCTCTTCGAGGAAGAGCCACAAGAATACCTGCACCGCAAGCTGAACTTCTACGAGGACGTGACCGCACCCGATGTCGCCGCGACAAACTTCCTAGTTACCCTCACGAAGAGCCGTCGTAAGCAGACGTTTACCGTGTTGAACTTTGTCAACGAGGTGGTCAACAAGTACGAGGCCGCCCCCGACAACGAGAAGAACCCGCGAGAGAAGGAGGGTGCTCTGCGCATGATTGGTACACTGTCTGGCGTCATACTGGGAAAGAAGAGTCCGATCGCAGACCAGGTCGAATACTTCTTCGTCCGCCATGTTTTCCCCGAATTCCGCAGCCCCCACGGTTTCCTCCGCGCACGCGCGTGCGACACACTCGAGAAGTTCGAACAGCTCGATTTCAAGGACCCGAACAACCTCATCATCATCTACCGCAACATTCTCGAATCCATGGCCGACCCGACGCTCCCAGTCCGTGTCGCCGCTGCTCTGTCACTGCAGCCTCTCATCCGCCACGACGTCATTCGCACCAACATGAAGCAAAACATTCCTCAGGTCATGCAGCAACTCCTGAAGCTTGCCAACGAAGTCGATGTCGATGCGCTCGCAAACGTCATGGAGGATTTCGTCGAGGTCTTCGCCCCGGAACTCACACCCTTCGCTGTAGCGCTCAGCGAACAGTTGCGCGACACCTACCTGCGTATTGTGCGGGAGTTGGTATCAAGAAACCAAGAGAAGGGCGAAGACAGCGAGTACGGCGACTTCCTTGACGAGAAGAGCATCACCGCGCTTGGTGTACTGCAGACGATTGGTACCCTTATCCTTACGCTTGAGAGCACTCCCGACGTTCTCCTACATCTGGAGACCATTCTTATGCCTGTCATTACCATCACGCTCGAGAACAAACTTTATGGTACTTGACCCTAAAACTCAACCCTGCATTTCCGTACTAATCTAATGACAGATCTATACAACGAGGTCTTCGAGATCATCGACAGCTGTACCTTCGCCGCCAAGAGCATCTCTGGCACCATGTGGCAAGCGTTTGAGCTGATCCATAGGACATTCAAGGCTGGTGCCGAGCTATATCTCGAAGGTATGCGCGTTCTTCTCTGCTAACCGCGGTAATTTGCTGACCATGCATAGACATGCTTCCCGCGCTCGAGAACTTCGTCAACTACGGTACCCCAACTTTGATCCAGAACCGGCAATACCTCGATGCCATCGTCGACATGGTCAGAACGATCTTCAAGGACGACAAGGTTGGCGGCGTTGATCGCATCTGCGGCTGCAAGCTGGCTGAGATCATCATGCTCAACATGCGTGGCCATGTTGATGACTACGTCCCAGAGTTCATTGGACTCACCATGCACGTCCTCATGAACGATGAACCCAAAGTTAAGTCCTTGAGGATACATCTCATGGAAGTGGTCATCAACTCCATCTACTACAACCCCGCCCTGGCACTGCACGTGCTCGAGACAAACGGCTGGACGAACAAGTTCTTCAGTCTCTGGTTCTCGAGCATCGATAACTTCACCCGAGTTCACGACAAGAAGCTGTGTATCTCCGCAATCTGCTCCCTCCTTACCCTATCAGCCCAGAATGTACCTGTCAGCGTACAGCAAGGCTGGCCACGTCTATTGCAGGGCGTTACCCGGTTGTTCCAGACCCTCCCCGCAGCTTTGAAAAGTGAGTTTGCATTCTGATTCATCCCACCCGCAATGACTAACAAATGCACAGACCGCGAAGAAGCCAAGAAGGAAGACACCTTTGATTACTCCGCCGAATTCGAAGAAGAAGAAGACGAGGAGTGGGAACAAGAAGCTGACTGGAACAACGAGGCTGACGAAACTGAGGATGTCAAGGACGAGAGTGCCGCTTACCTCGACTTCCTTAACGAGGAGGTAAGTTCAGCATTTTTAATGTTCAAGTTCCAAGCTGACCAAAGCAGGCGCAAAAGTTCAGTTCGCTCGATGATGATGACGATGACGAGCTGGAAGAGGAAAGTCTCCTCGAGACACCGCTTGACAAGGTGGAGCCATACGGCATGTTCAAGCACGCATTGCTCCGTAAGTACTGTTCATCGAGCTACGCTAGAGCTTATGCTGATTGTACTCAGGTCTTCAACAGGAGCAGCCCGCGCTTTACGAGAACCTTACCAAGAACCTCAGCCCAGAGGAGCAACAAGTGGTTCAGGGTGCCGTTCACCAGGCCGATATTATCGCCCAAGTCCACGCTGAGGCTCAAGCAGCTGCTGCTAACGGCCAGCCAGGGTTACCGCAGCAGTAGAGTTGCTCCATCGATAGCATGGCCTTCATCCTCCAGGAAATGGCTGATCGAGCATACGTCGCTCGAAACGCCATCGGACAAATCGCCCCAGATGTTGCTGGAGAAGCATGGCTCAAGGAAGTTCGCACAAGGCTGTCCCATCCATGTTGGAATGATGTACAACGATACGGCAAACACTTACTTGGAGTTCCGGCAAACACCATTCGGCGCACATACAAGATCGAAAGGAGGAGGCACCACAAGCTATCTGTTGAAGGAGCTGTGAGGCAGTTCAAAGAAGGGGCAAACTAAACACCGTGGAGCCTACATTGAGGCCAGATTTTTCAATTTGCATGTTTTATCCCCAGTGTAGTCTGCAAAACTGTTCAGGTCCTTCTCGGTCAGGTGGGCCTACGTAGCAGCTGGACCCCCTCTTTTAGCGAGCATTTTGGCGTTTTGATTCTCTCTCGGGAAGAAGTTTTGAACCCGGAGGTTTGTTCCGGTAGTTGGCTGATAGTCGGGGTGGTGGGGTGGTGTAGTTATGGCGTTAGGCTTGGTTGGTACGAATGTTATGAAAAGAGGAGGACGATATCCACGAGAGGCACTATTGCTTTGGAATGATAATCATGTATGCGTGATGAAGGTTGTTGCAAAGGCCAAAAGGCCGCAGTAGATAGTTGTTTCCTCTTATAGGAGCACATTATGCAAATCCGTTACCTTGATCTGAGATTATCACTTAACTGCAGCATCTCTTTCAGGGGAGGAGGTGGACACCTTGCAGTTTGTGAAATGTGCAAGTCTTGACTGGCTCGATGGTATCGGTTTTGGTACAGTATCTGCGGTTCCATCCCCACCATGAGTATGAAAGATCATGTGCTAGAGTCGGAAATGCTGCTACCTTCGTCATCAAGATATTCTCCTGGAGTGATTTGCAGTCGTGACGACAACACGTAATCGATCCAATATCCTGTTCTCGGTTGGTTCAATGTCTTCGGTCTTGGTAGGTAACAGCAACCACAGTACCATCTTAACCACAAGTTTAATATCGTGTGCTCTACGCAGAAATTCTGCTGCCTTGGGGATGGTTGAGTATTAAGTCTCGCCTTTTCGGCGATACTGCTTCATTCATCATCCTCCTCTTCCTCATCTGAAGTTCATACAATTACCCAAAGTCACACTCGAAGTCATTGCAATCGGGTCATCACAAGGTACCAAAGTACAATCTCGAAGACCAAGCCCAACCTAGAACAAGACCGCAGTCTAAGTCAAAGGCGCATTCCATTCTTTCGGTCATCACGAGACGACCTGTACGTCAGATTGGCGAGTTGCTGTCGCCCTGTCGATCGCGAGGGAAAGTCGCGGCGCGCGCGCTATCGATAAGCCACGGACTACGCCTATGACGCTTGTTTGATTATCGCAACCCGAAACGTGGTAACAAGCATCGTGCCGGCAGCCTCACTCGCACAACACCTATTGCAGCCTCGAAACGATTCCTTATTCCTACACGACTTGCGAATCTCGCGACCATCTCCCGAGTCGACCCTTTGCCTTTCCCGCAGCTACGCCCGGTTGGGAAGCGTGATCTAGTGCGGCACAGGATTGCGCGTGCAAGAAACTAGACATGTCGCGTCCGACTGTCAGTAAGGCGAGGACGGAGTATCCGATATTCGCTGCGACGTTTGCGAGTAACAGGCCTGGCGTCCTCGTTGTAGGAGGTAAGTTACCCTCATGCCGACATCGCCAACTAGACTGACTCGAATACAGGTGGTGGGGGTGTGAGTACTGACCCTGTATCAAAACGCGATTGACGCGCCTGCTGACCACTGCTCATATTAGGCTGGACGATCCGGTGTCAAAAACCAAATCACAGCATTCGACTTCACCTCACGAGCGCCGACCGTACAACCATTCGCGGAAATCGAAGCGAGCAAGGACGACTCGATAACGTGTTTGGACAACCTGTCTACGAAAGATGGCCTTATCCTGTTCGCTGGAAACAATAGCAGTGAGGATGACCGACTAAAGGGCAACAATGAACACCTGAGGGCATTCGAGCTGAAGTATCCGAATGGTGCTGAGAAAAGAGATGGAAACGTTGAGTACCTCAGCAAGACAACGCTCTTCACCGCACCGCAATCGAGTTCCGCAAAAAAGGAAGCCTACCAACGTATCGTGAAACTCTCGAAACCCCAACGATCGACCTCGAATACACCCAGCAGACGGATCGGAGCGATCGCATCAAGTCTTGGAGACGATAACGAGGTCGTCATCTTTGCCGCTACATCTACGAGACCTACGGATCAGGACGTCATAGGGCGAATCAGTTTACATAATGGCCAGGAAGCTAACGACATGGACTTTTGGACACAAGAGGAGGGGAAATATCAGCTAGCTTACGTCACCGATTCGAAAGTCTTCGTGCAGACTGTCAACTGGGATTTCGATTCAAGGAAGAGCAAGGGAAAGAACGAGCACAGGAAGCTCTATACCATGCCACACGTGGAGAAGGGCGCGAGGAGTAAGCTGCGATGTGTACGGTGGCTTTCGCCGAAACATCTGCTACTATTAAAGAACAAGCCTAGCAGAAGCGGCGTGGAGTTGCTCCTCTTACATCTCTACGAAGAAGGTCCGGCAAGCGTTGTCCTAAGGAAAGCAATGCCCAAGCACGTTAAGGCGGCTACAGATCTGGACGTCAGCTTGCTCGATGCAGATAAGGATGGCGCCTATCAAATTGCTATTGCGATCGCAGCGATTGACATATCCTTGACGGTGTATACGATGGACTACCATGGACCTGCCAGAGATTCTCTGAGCTCGTTTCACGCGTTCAATAGCTATGATAACGTAAGCGTACAGACACCAGAAGAGCCCAACACGCGCTAACAAAAGCAGGTTCACGAAGTGCAAATGACAAAAGCTGTCTTCTCCCCATTCTACAAGCCGGAAGTACCAGCTGGTCGTCAAGCGCCACCCCAGTATCTGCGTCTGGCGAGTACGTCTTTGGGAAACACGATCAGCATCGAGACATTCCAATTACAGGACATCGGGTCACGCTATGTTCTCCAGACGGCACGTTCGAGAAACATGTTCACAGCAGCAACCTATCTCGTCATTGCCATGGTCGTCGCAGTGGCCGCTCTCCTGATCCAGTCACTCATAGATCCAGAGGGCAACCTTACCAAAGGCATACTTCCCGCCAGTCTACAAAATGCAGCAAGCCAGCACAAGACTTTTGGCGAGACACTGCGCGAGAAACGTCACAACGCCATCCTCAACAATGCGGACTCACCGGTGATTAAGACATCACATCGGATCGCTGATCTACTACATCTCCATCTCCCTCACGTCCTCTCTGACACCAAGCCATCCGAGCCATCCGGTCAACAAAAGGCGCTTGTCATACATCATGACCCTGAATCTGACGGCACACTCAGTACAGAGGTTCACGCTCGAGATGAGGATGTCTTGAAGAAGCACGCCTCTGCGAGAAAATGGGAAGAGCTCAGCCACGAAGAGAAGAGCCAATGGAAGGAGAAGCTGAGCGATGCGGGTATGTGGGCTGTGGGTGAGGGTGAGACTATCCTGAAATCGATATTCTTCGGACAGATCGGTGGAGTCATTGGCCATGTTGCAGAGGGTGTATTGGCTGGCTAAGACATGTCACGGTGAAGGGACGGCTGCACAACGGCGACGGATGGTAGCATGTGTGTGGGCTTTGTAGTGTGTGATACCTAATTTCTACTACCTGAGGTTATGGAACTCTCTCAATGTGATGCTGCGCGATGAATGGATGTGTATCATGTTGAGCGGGAAGTGTCTCTAATACTGGGTTGTCATTGGACTATTGTGTGTACAACAATGACACGGGTACTTTGCCTTTACGAAGGAAAGTGGGATAGATGGCATGTGGGGTGATTGATCCAGTCTTTTACCTTTGCTCGTGCGGTAGGCCTGGCCACACTCACCCGGTATCCTCACCGCGTTGCTAATCACGGGCTGGTGTTGCGGATCCCCGGTGTGCGCTTTGGGTTAGCTCCCGAGGCTCGCGTGAGGTCAATGCGCTAGTCCGCGTTCGTGACATACGGCTGCAGCGTCCAGTAACTTTGGCAACACCAATTCTCCCCACGCGCCCCTCTACAACACTCTTTCCGCTCCTTTTCATGGATGGAGTGAGACCACAAACTCTTGCTGCGAAAGGCTTCCGTTGAAGCAGTCAAGATGTCGCAGCAGGGTCCCCTTTCGGCCAACCTGGACCGCATAGTCCACGACCTACGGTCAAAGTGAGCTCCATACAGTACAACCATTGCGACGGGCGGCTGACAAACCAAGAAATGACGAGACGCGACAGCGAGCAGCAACCGCGCTGCGACAGCAGGTCGAATCGGCGCATCGAGGTGAGAGACAACGCGAAGAACCCCGCCCAAGCTATGGGAAACTGACGTTGTGCAGAACTCGCGCCCAACGTCTTCACCACATTCAACAATGAAGTTTACACCAAGATCTCGGGTCTCATCGTCACCGGCACCGACTCGAACGAACGCATCGGCGGCATCCACGCGCTCAACGCCCTGATCGACTTCCGCGGCGACGATGCGGGCCAGAAGACGACGCGGTTCGCCTCATACCTTCGGGCGGTAATGCGGGGTCAGGACATCACAGCCATGGTGGTCGCGGCCAAGGCCCTGGGACGACTCGCGAAGCCCGGCGGTACACTCACGGCGGAGCTGGTGGAAGCGGAGGTCAAGGGCGCATTGGAGTGGCTGCAGCTGGAGCGCCTGGAGAACAGACGCTTCGCCGCTGTCCTCATCCTGCGCGAACTGGCGAAGAACTCGCCTACGCTCATGTACCAATGGATTGCGCAAATCTTCGAGGTCATCTGGGTCGCCCTACGAGATCCAAAGGTCCTCATTCGGGAGTCCGCCGCCGAAGCCATCAGCGCCTGCTTCGAGATCATATCCCCCCGCGACTCGCAGATGCGCCAGCTCTGGTTCGGAAAAGTCTACGACGAGATCCTACGCGGCTTTACCATCAACACGAATGAAGCGATTCACGGTTCCCTCCTTACCATGAAGGAGCTCCTCGACAAGAGCGCCATGTTCATGAACGACCAGAAGTACAAGGAGACGGTTGAGCATGTACTGAAGTACCGGGAGCACCGCGATGCGCTCGTACGGAGGGAGGTGGTGCTCATCATACCCATCCTCGCTGGTTATTCGCCAACCGAGTTTGCGACCAAGTACCTACACCAGTGCATGCTACATCTCCAGGGTCTTATTAGGAAGGACCGCGACAGGGACAAGGCATTCGTGGCCATTGGACAAATCGCAAACGCGGTCGGAGTCGCCATCTCACCATACCTGGAGGGCATCCTAGGCTTCATACAGGAGGGTCTGATCGCGAAGGCTCGTAACAAGGCCGCTATTAACGAAGCGCCCATCTTCCAATGTCTCAGCATGGTAGCGGCAGCCGTCGGTCAGGCACTCACCAAGTCTGTTGAGCGGTTACTGGATCCCATCTTCTCCTGCGGCTTGAGCGACGCACTCTTCCAAGCTCTTGTAGACATGGCTCATTACGTACCACCATCACGCCCTATGATCCAAGAAAAGCTCTTGGACCTTCTCAGCCAGATTCTTGCTGGCCGACACTTTCTACCCCTCGGCAGTCCCTTCCAGATCTCACAACCTCCACAAATATGGACACGCGACCACAAGGACCCTTCGATCATCCCCCAGCGGGAGGCAGAGATCGCGCTGGCGCTACACACGCTCGGTAGTTTCGACTTCACAGGCCATGTGCTGAACGAGTTCGTCCGCGATGTTGCCATCCGATACGTTGAGGCCGATAACGCTGAGATCCGGAAGCGCGCCGCCCTGACTTGCTGTCAACTTTTCGTCAAAGATCCTATTGTTCACCAGACTAGTACTCATGCAACAAAGGTGGTGGGCGACATCATTGAGAAGCTCTTGACTGTCGGCGTAGGCGATGTGGAACCCGACATTCGGTGGGATGTCCTCATGGCACTGGATGCACGTTTCGACCGTCATCTCGGAAAGGCAGACAACGTCCGCACTCTGTTCCTCGCTCTCAACGACGAGGTCTTTGCTATCCGAGAGGCTGCTATGTCCATCATTGGCCGCCTGACGGCCGTTAATCCTGCCTACGTCTTCCCTTCCTTGCGCAAGGTCCTACTTCAGCTGTTGACTGAGGTCAACTACGCCAACAGCCCTCGCAGCAAGGAAGAGAGCGCCAAGTTGATTAGTAGTCTAGTCGGTGCCGCGGACAGCCTAATCAAGCCACTGATAGATCCCATTGTTGAGGTTCTGCTACCCAAGTGCAAAGACTCAAACCCCGAGGTTGCTTCAACAACGCTCAAGGCTATTGGCGACCTCGCCACAGTCGGCGGCGAGGGTATGGTCAAGTACATCAAAGATCTCATGCCCGTCATCCTAGACTTTATGCAAGATCAGACGTCGGATGCTAAGCGATTCTCGGCTCTGAAAGCTCTCGGACAGCTGGCGACAAATGCCGGCTATGTCATAGAACCGTACCGGGAATATCCAGAGCTGATGAACATTCTGATGAGCATCGTCAAGACGGAACCAGAAGGTGAACTCAGAAGGGAGACTGTTAGGCTCATGGGTACCCTTGGAGCCCTGGATCCAGACGAGTACCAGAAGATCATGGAACAGTCACCCGACAAGCACCTGATCTTGGAAGCGCAGGCTATCACTGATGTCTCGCTCATCATGCAGGGCACGACTCCTTCGAATGAGGAGTACTACCCTACAATTGTCATCAGCACGCTCATGGGACTACTTAAGGATCCGTCTCTTGTGCAGTACCACACTGCCATTGTCGAAGCTGTCATGAACATCTACGCGACCATGGGATTGAAGTGTGTTCCTTTCCTCAGCCAGGTTGTACCTGGCTTCCTTCACGTCATCCGATCAACGCCAGCTGGACGATCGGAAGGCTACTTCAACCAGCTTAGCCAGCTTGTTCGAATTGTTCGCCAGCACATCCGGCCATACCTACCTAGCATCCTTGCGACGATCAAGGAGTACTGGAGTAGCAGCCCGCAGCTACAAGCTACCATTCTTTCTTTGATCGAGGCTATCGCCCGCTCGCTGGAAGGCGAGTTCAAGGTCTACCTGGCTGATGTTCTACCTCTCATGCTGAGTGTTCTTGATTCCGACCAGACTGGCAAGCGGTTGCCATCAGAGCGTGTGCTACATGCCTTCCTTATTTTCGGCTCCAGTGCGGAAGAGTACATGCATCTCATCATTCCGGTCATGGTAACTATGTTCGACAAGCCAGGCCAACCCATCCAGATCCGGAGACATGCCATCGAAACACTAGGACGGTTATCGAAACAAGTCAACGTCTCTGAGTTCGCTGCGCGTATCGTGCATCCCCTCTGCCGAGTGCTTTCCGGTAACGAGCCAACCCTCAAGCAGACTGCGCTCGAGACGCTCTGTGCACTCATCTTCCAACTTGGTCCGGACTACATCCACTTTGTACCGACCGTCAACAAGATCCTCATCGCGCACAAGGTACCCCATGAGAACTACGGACGTATCGTATCAAAGCTGCAGAAAGGCGAGCCACTACCTCAAGATCTCAGCCCAGATGAGCGATACGGCGAAGACGATGAGGACTTGAACCCTGCGGAGATCCTCACTAAGAAGTTGGCGGTCAACCAGCAGCATCTCAAGCAGGCCTGGGAGGCTTCTAACAAGACCACCAAGGAAGACTGGATCGAATGGATGCGAAGGTTCAGTGTTGAACTTCTCCGAGAGTCGCCACAGCAGGCACTACGCGCCTGCACACCACTGGGTAGCGTGTACAATCCGATCGCACGCACACTGTTCAACTCGGCGTTCGTCTCATGCTGGACTGAGCTCTACGATCAGTATCAAGAAGAGCTTGTTCGGTCTATAGAGACAGCACTCACGTCGCCCAACATTCCGCCAGAGATTCTCCAAGTCCTACTCAACTTGGCAGAGTTCATGGAGCACGACGACAAAGCCTTACCGATCGATGTGCGGATCCTGGGTATGTATGCTGGAAAGTGCCACGCTTTTGCCAAGGCACTGCACTACAAGGAGCTCGAGTTCAACGCGGAACAGAATTCCAGCGCTGTGGAAGCCCTTATCAGTATCAACAACCAGCTGCAACAGACCGACGCAGCATTCGGTATATTGCGCAAGGCGCAGAACTACGCGGATGTAGAGTTGAAAGAGACTTGGTTCGAGAAGCTGCAGAAATGGGACGAAGCCCTTGCTGCCTATCAGAGGCGCGAGCTCGAAGAACCCGACTCTTTCGATGTCACTATGGGCAAGATGCGCTGCTTGCACGCTCTGGGCGAGTGGGACCTGCTTTCCAGCTTATCAAAGGAGAAGTGGGCCAACGCGACGCAGGAGTATCGTAAGGCGATAGCACCGCTTGCTGCGACGGCCGCCTGGGGTCTGGGCAAGTTTGCGGACATGGACAACTATCTCGGTGTCATGAAGGAACAGTCGCCCGATCGCGCTTTCTTCGCCTCCATTCTCAACATCCACAACAACCGCTTCGAGATTGCTGTCGATGAGATTGCCAAGGCTAGAAAGGGTCTCGACACAGAGTTGAGCTCGCTCCTTGGAGAATCATACCAACGCGCATACTTGCCGATGATTCGTGTTCAGATGCTGGCAGAGCTCGAGGAGATCATGCAGTACAAGCAGAACGAGGGTAATCTTGAGAAGCAGCGCAGCATGCGCAAGACCTGGATGAAGCGGCTTAGAGGACTGCAACCGAACCCTGAGGTCTGGCAGCGCATGATCAAGGTCCGACAGCTCGTCATCTCACCAAAGGAGGGTACGGATATGTGGATCAAGTATACCAATCTTTGCCGCAAGAGCAACAGGATGAACCTCGCGAACAAGGCGCTCCAGAAGTTGCTCGACATCGAGAGCACTGGCGACAGCACTGTGGTTGAGTTCGTCCGCAACAACGCCCATGAGATCTCGCACCCAGTCGCATACACGACCTACAAGTACATGTGGGCCGATCAGAACTTCAAGCAGGAGGCTCTTGATAGTATGAAGGACTTCACCGGACGACTATCTGAGGATCTCGCGATGCGCACTAGGGCTGCGACCAACCCGATGATGGGACAGAATGGGATGAACGGTATGTCCAATGGTCAGCACATGTTCACGAACATCAACCCCTTTGCTGCCACCAATGGACACAGTGGAGTCAATGGTATGAATGGTTCAAGCATGCTAAACGGGTCGTCCATAGGTGCCTCACCTACTGAACTGGCCGAGAGCCATCGCCTACTCGCCAAATGCTACCTCAAGCAAGGTGACTGGCAGCAAGAACTCCAAGACGGCGAGTGGGAGCACGAGTTCGTTCACGAGATCCTAGCCGCTTATGCGGCTGCCACACGCTACAACAAGGACTGGTACAAGGCCTGGCACGCTTGGGCTCTTGCCAACTTCGAAGTCATCAACTCCATCACATCCAAGTCTGACCGGGAGGCCACTGAAGTACCTAATAACATTATCCACGATCACGTCATCCCGGCTATCCAGGGCTTCTTCAAGTCAATCGCACTGTCTTCAACTAGTTCGTTGCAGGATACGCTGAGGTTGCTTACCCTATGGTTCAGCTATGGTGGACGGGAAGGCGTCAACCGCACCATCACAGAGGGCACGAAGTCTGTGCCAATCGACACATGGCTCGAAGTCATTCCCCAATTGCTTGCTAGGGTCAACCAACCCAACGCCGTGGTTCGGCAATCGATTCATCAGCTGCTTATCGAAGTCGGCAAGGCACATCCTCAGGCTTTGGTCTTCCCATTGACTGTCTCGATGAAGTCGGATGTATCGCGACGTCAGCGATCCGCTAAGGAACTCATGGAGGCCATGCGCGAGCACTCGCCGAAGCTGGTCGAACAAGCAGATCTTGTGAGTCACGAACTCATTCGTATTGCTGTGCTCTGGCATGAGCAATGGCATGAGGGTCTTGAGGAAGCCAGTAGGCTCTACTTTGGCGATCACAACATCGACGGCATGTTTGCTACTCTCGCCCCACTCCATGCGATGCTCGACAAGGGACCTGAGACTCTACGTGAAATCTCATTCATCCAATCATTCGGTCGCGAACTCCAAGAAGCCCGGGACTGGTGTAATACATTCAGGACATCCGGTGAAATAGGCGACCTCAACCAGGCATGGGATCTCTACTACCAGGTGTTCCGCAAGATCGCTCGTCAATTGCCGTCCTTGATGACGCTTGAGTTGCAGTATGTCTCACCAAAGCTCAAGGACGCGCATGACCTTGAACTTGCTGTTCCTGGAACGTACCAGGTTGGCAAGCCGGTTATCCGCATCATCTCGTTTGACCCTGTTGCATCCGTCATCCAGTCCAAGCAGCGACCCAGGAAGCTGGAAATGCGCGGAAGCGACGGGAAAGCACACACCCATGTCCTCAAGGGCCACGAAGACATTCGTCAAGACGAGCGTGTCATGCAACTCTTCGGTCTCTGCAACACGCTGCTCTCCAACGATGTGGAGTCTCGTAAGCGACACCTTAATATCCAACGCTACGCCGCGGTCCCGCTTAGTACGCAATCCGGTCTGCTTGGTTGGGTCCCTAACAGCGACACTCTGCATGTGCTCATCCGCGAGTACCGCGATAGTAGAAAGATTCTCCTCAACATTGAGCACCGCATCATGCTGCAGATGGCGCCTGATTACGACTGCCTCACGCTCATGCAAAAGGTTGAAGTCTTTGGCTACGCGCTCGACAACACAACAGGCCAGGATCTCTACCGCGTCTTGTGGCTCAAATCTAAATCCTCAGAAGCCTGGCTTGATCGCCGCACAAACTACACGCGTTCTCTCGCCGTCATGTCCATGGTCGGTTACATTCTGGGTCTCGGCGATCGCCACCCTAGTAACTTGATGCTGGACCGCGTCACCGGCAACATTATTCACATTGATTTCGGCGACTGTTTCGAAGTAGCCATGCACCGGGAGAAGTACCCGGAGCGCGTACCGTTCCGCCTCACGCGCATGTTGACGTATGCCATGGAAGTCAGTAATATCGAGGGTAGCTACCGGACGACTTGCGAGCACGTCATGCGCGTGTTGAGGAGTAATAAGGAGAGTGTCATGGCTGTGCTTGAAGCTGTAAGTCCCCTTCCTTACCCCATAATCATACATGATTTGATTTACTAACCCCACAAACAGTTCATCCACGACCCCCTCCTAACCTGGCGCCTCAACCACCGCGACACCTCCCCCGAACCAAACTACCCCTCCGAACGCCGCCAATCCATCATGGTCGCCGACCCCGCAAACCCCAACCCCAACGACCCCCACCAAATGCCCAGCATCGTCGGTCGCCCCCGCCACCGCTCCTCCATTGCTCCTCCCCAGAACAACGACGTCGACGCAAAGGAAGTGCAGAATGCACGTGCCTTGCAGGTGCTCAGCCGTGTTAAGGAGAAGTTGACGGGTAAGGATTTCGGGAAGGGCGAGGAGTTGAGGACCGAGATGCAGGTTGATCGGTTGATTAAGGAGGCGACGAATTTGGAGAATCTTTGTCAGCATTATATTGGGTGGTGTAGTTTTTGGTAGGTGAACTTGTTTCGTCGTTTGCTGTTTGTCAGTGGCCAGACGAATGACAAGGGATGGTATGGGTATGAGCGAACGAGTGTTTCATGGTTGGGTGTTCTTTGGTAGCATTAGCGTTGGCATGGCATGGTTTTGGGCGTGGAGTTCCGGGCTGTCATGGGCGATGTTTCGTGTACTTTTACGATAACTTTCCCTTTTCTTCAACTCCAACAGCATTGCAGTGGTGCTTTTGGTGTTGGGGGATATGAGATGTGTGGGGTTAATGATGAACTACTGCCTTATGACCAGTTCTCTATATGATTACGTGAGTGTTTTGCAGTGGTGTTGAAAACGGGTTAGACGGCGTAGATATTGGTGTGTTGAACACATACTACTGGTCATACGCGTTGTTCAGATGTCAAAAAAGGGTAGGCGGATAGAATGCTACCTTTGGTGACTTGCCCTGCCGTGCTTACCGTCCAAGATACAGTACATGCCACAGGGTCTGACTAGTCAGCCCGTCAGTAACGCTGATGTCTGCATGAACTGCTGACAATGCATGAAGGGTCTTCCATGACGTTGTTCTGCGTGGAGACATGCATGGAAGGATCCGAAAAGACTGGGTCTAGTACTGTCGAAGGTCGCTAAGACGAACGTTGCCCGCCATGCAAACGTGATTTGTGGATATGAAGAACTTGTGGTAACATGTGCCGGGGAAAGTATAGAACGAGTGGGGTCTAGATCATCTACATGTGTACCATTTGCAGAACGGGTTCTCTTTTCTGCCGTGCTTGCCAGTACCCAGGCGGAACAACGGCACAAGATGCACCATGTTACCAGCTGTACGGATTCAGTGGTCTAGACTAAACTCTGGAGTTGATATGTTATATGCCGATTCTTGTCCGTGAAGTATAACGCAGATTTCTCGGCATTGTAAAGTCGGTACCCTCTTTGACGGGTAAAAGTGGAGTAGGTTACCGTGCTTAGCTTCCTGTTGTGTCACCACGTTCCATCCTGGTCATGTATATTTCTTGGTGTAGTATTTTGTTTGAAGTCAAATTGGTGCAGCGAGTTCGACGTTGCATCTCGGTTACAAGCTGTTGACAGAGCGATAATCTTTTTACAAGTCTGAATCGAAGGTCCGGAATATGTACATTCGGATACATGTCTCCGTACGTCACGCGTAGGGATCGGAACTAAGGACAGACTTGTAGGCTAACGGTCTCCGCAGTGTAGTCGCAATCGAAGATGCCGTTCTTGCCAGCTCCAAGGAGCGCACGTTACATGGTAGACGGATCGTGAGGGGATCTTCAGCCGTAATAACCGTGAGATCTACATGAGAATGTGTAGAAAAATGGTTTCAAAAGCAACGGACGTGCTACAAGTTGTACGGTCCAGCGCGTCATTGACCTTGAAATGCTTGCTAGTGAGTCTGCTTGTCGTATTCCGGAGTAATGCCCGGCAAAACACCAACGACTGTCAGAGCTGAATTTGTAGAAGTGCTTATGTTGGGCCACTTGATGGTTTGAAATTTGGTGTTGGGCAGTAGTTCTCGGCCGGGTCGGCCCCTGGCCAGCCGAAACGTCAGAACGTCCGAGAACCCACTGGCACGTCGAATCCTTATCATGAAGACAAACTATTCCCGCCAGTGACGCGGAAGGAACGGTGTAGAACACAGCCACACAATGATGGTGACGGCAACCTGCAGATGGACAGTTCTGAAACGCTTGGGTTTGCTCTTGGGTTATGTTCCGCATTGCCGCTAACAACGCGTCTTCCAAGGGCACCGGCTAGATAGCCGAGATGGTGTGGCCGCTATGGCCATGTCGACGCAACTTTGCTGGCCTCTGGTTTGTCGCGACTGGAAGTGCGGCAGATCGACGGGGTGGGGGGCTGGTCAAAAACTGTTGTAGCGGTGCTCTTATGGGAGGCGCGTGCAGGTACATAGGGTTTCTTATCGCCGGACTTTTTTGTTTCAGAATCCAGAAGTTCGTCTTGAGGGTTTTTTGTGCAGTCTCTTTCTTGTGTTTGGCGTCGAGGCAAAGATTTCGACACGTGCAACTGCGAAAAAGGGGTGTGACATCATTCGGGCATTGCTGAACCACAATTTCCGACTCCAGCTGCCAATTCGCTCGCCCCGCATGTACCGCTGCGGCTCGACCTTGGCATCATGAACCGCAACACGCAGAACCTCGCGATAGGCCGCTTGCCTACTAACGACAGCTTTCCGCCTTTTTCCAGCGTCGTCCACAGACCGGCGTCGAGTTCTTCCACCGCCTCGGTGTCGAGTGCAGAGGAGAGACTGCAATGGCGCTCGCACCCGAATGTCGCGACGCCGCATCCGGATCCGACGAACCAGAATCCCTTCGATGATCCCAGCCTCACATTGGCAACGCCCCTGAGTCGCGATGAGCCCGAAGGCCTTTCCAACGACGTGCAGAAGCAGATTCAGCGCGAAGAGGAAGAGATAGAGTACCATGGCGACGAGAACGAGAGGGTCGACACGAACTCTACGGAGAAGACTGATGATTCCATACGCGAGAACCCGACGGCATTGGCTGCTGTCGCCAGCAGAAGTACAAAGCACAGCGTTCAAAATTCAGATGTGCCGGAGAAGAGGACGAAGTTGAGCTTCAAGGAGCGGATACGGCATTTCACCTGGACTTGGTTCTGTCTTACCATGGCCACCGGCGGTATCGCCAACGTCCTGTACACTGTCCCGTTCCGGTTTCACGGCATCTACGCGCTTGGGTGTATCTTCTTCATCCTCAACATTGTCCTGTTCTTGTTCAACGTCGCTATGATTTCTTGCCGGTTCTACTTCTACCCCCGAACATTCAAGGCTTCCTTCCTACATCCCACCGAGTCGCTGTTCATCCCTGCCGCTATTGTCAGCTTCGGTATTATCCTGATCAATATCAGTCAATTTGGAGTTGACATGGCTGGCGTGGGAGAGTGGCTGGAGCAATGCATGATTGTGTTGTTCTGGATGGACTGTGGTCTTGCTGTCTGCTTCTCCATTGGCATCTACCTGCTTATGTTCGTGTCTCTCTCTCATCGTATACTGACAAGTATGCTAATAATCACAGGTGGTCTACCACGACTTTTACCATTTCCCAGATGACGCCCATTTGGATCTTCCCGGCATACCCTTTGCTCATCATCGGACCCCACGCTGGTAACCTTGCGCCCAAGGTTGAAGATCCTACCATCTCTCTTACCATCATCCTGACTGGGTATGTCATTCAAGGCATAGGCTTCCTGGTGTCGCTCATGATCTACGCCGCCTTCATCTACCGTCTCATGACGCAGAAACTTCCTAAGGAATCTCTCCGCCCGGGTATGTTCATCTCCGTCGGTCCATCTGGCTTCACCATCGCCGGTGTCATCATGATGGGCCAAGAGCTTCCGAAGACTGTACCCAGCGACTTTATGGGCGAAGGAAACGGCGAGCTCGCAGGCAAAGTCGGCATGATATGCGCAAACTACATGGGACTATGGCTCTGGGGTCTCGCACTTTGGTTCTTCTTCGTCAGCGTCGGTGCGCATTGGTCGTGTGCCCGAAAAGGAAAGATGGATTTCGCAATGACATGGTACTCCTTCATCTTCCCCAACACGGCCCTCACGACATCGACCTTCGCCATTGCCCGCGCCCTCAACGACAACAGAGCTATCGCCCTGATCGGCTGCGCAATGACCATCGCCCTCGTCATGATGTGGTTCTTCGTCGTCTTCATGAACGTGCGCGCAGTTGTTATTCATCAGATCTTGTGGCCAGAGAAGCAAGAGGATAGGACTGAAGGTGGATGGAAACAGCAAAGCGCAGAAGAGCAACAGAGAAGACAACGAGAACGGGAATTGGCTGATGGCGGTGAGAGTATGAGGGGCAGGGCGTGGAGTCGCGCGAGGACGCTGACGAGGCCGAGGGAGAGTGATCCTACCACTACGGCTATGCCGACGCTCGAGAGGTCGCAGACGGATATTGGGGCGAGGAAGAGGGGGTGGAGCTTTAGAAGGTAGAAGATACGGAGTGTTGGCAGGTGTGGAGAGGATGAAAAGTGTGAGGAGTTTGCCATTTACATAGAATTTGTCGTCGATACCCCTTAGAGCGATGTTTTGGTCGAGCGTTAGTATTCGTTTTCGGTACCTAGATATGTATGTTAATTGGATATTCCCGCTTCGCAAACCAGAGTAATGTTTGGCCCGCGTGTACGACTAGCTATCAAGTAGTTCTCACTCGCGTATCCCAGCACTTGAGAGCTGCAAGTCGGGCGCGTTGGCGCTAGACTGAATCAAGTCAAGGGCCTTGGCACCTCGGAACAGACGCACGCGTGTTCGTCGCGTCCCAACGTCGTACACGGCAACTTCTAGAAGCACTTTTTGCTCGTCTGCAGCGCTGTAAAGATGAGATATAGTTTCCATTGTCTCTATCGGAAGGACATTTTCCTCTTGGCACGCTGCACACGATGTCCTGCACTCACGCGGAGTTTATCAGGCTGCAGGGGGGCGAAGCAGCGGTCCATTGGACGCAGGCCAATCACTCGTGCATGGTGGCGCTGTTGAGATGACCTGGCACGGGGGTCAAACTCAGCCTCTCCTCCCAATCTTTTGTTGCGGCACACCACTTCCCTCGTCGCTATCCTCCTGTCTACCTCTGTGTACGCGTTCTCCTGCTCCGCGAGAATGGATCTCGATAGGGAACAGGGCCGCTTGCCCAGTATCTGGAAAACGCCGACTGCCGAGCGAACACTCGAACGGATAACATATCAGCATTCATCACATGCCTACGACAGTCAAGTTCTTTCCAAGATGGGTTACTCTTGGAGTCTCGCTCAACCTTCAGACGCCAATGATCTACCTAACGTATCTGGACTTTCGGGCGATTACGAACACCCGCAAATCTCTGAGCACCGGCTTGACCCAAGTCTTGCCATCAGAGCGGTTGACTCAAGTCATGTAATCGGGGCGCCAGAAAACGATGGCATTAATCCCGGCCTCCTTACTAAACTCGACCACGAAAGGCATACCGGCATTTTCAGTCAACCGCAGCTAGCAGATGAGGAAAACGTTAGACCTGCGAATTTGTCCAGCGCGTGGACGCCAGACCTATACATGTCAACTGGACTCATACAACATGATGATCAAAGCAGCAATGAACCACCATATCAACACATGCGTATGCTTGGTCATGGCGGAAGCGCAAGCGTGGAGCAAGTCCTCGATCTCACCACGGGCTCGGTGTTTGCGCGGAAAATCATCAGAAACGTCTATGCTCGTAATATCGACAAGGCGAAACGGGAGCTCCTGAACGAAGTCCGGATCATGCAACGCCTGGCTTCCCATCATCATATCGTCAACGTGCACGCTGCTTATGTCAAGAAAAGAGAGCTCACTATGATACTCGAACCGGTTGCAGATGGCGGAGATCTGGCCGGCTATCTACAAAACTACCGTGACCAAGGCTTCCACCTGCGGGGCGAGGTGAACAAGAAGAATGTATACCAGAATTTCACCCTGCGAAGAGCTTTCGGCTGCTTATCGTCGGCATTGGACTTTATTCATGGTCAGACCATCCGACACAAAGACATCAAGCCCCAAAATATACTGATCCACCAGGGAAAGGTCATGTATACCGATTTCGGTCTCTCGTATGATTACGGGGATATCGGCCAAAGTACAACCACTGGCAATCCACAGGGTATCACCAAGAGGTACTGTGCACCAGAAGTAGCTGAGTGGGAGAGGAGAAACACCAAGTCAGATGTGTTTTCCCTTGGTTGTGTGTTCATTGAGATTCTGCTAGCGTTGGCGAACGATGCCCACTACGACGAAATATATGGCCCGACTTTTCAAGAGGTAGTACTGTCTTGCACAGGCGGCGTACCACTGCCATGGAGCATCTTCGAAGATAAAGATGGTCGGCAACTCAACAATGTCATCCAGATGATGATGCAAGTTGACTCTGAATCAAGGCCCTCGGCGTACACGGTTGCCTGCATGGTCTTCCAAGGCATGTCAAGTTACAGTTATTGTTCCAGGTGTGACTTCACATTTAGAGCGGATCAGTCAGAACGGGCCGAAGCCATGTTCACCTTTTGAATGATGGCCTTAGCTCGGCATGTTTGTAAGGAAAGGGTATGTCTACTTGCGAGCGTCGCATCGCATCAGCGTCCTCAGACAAATACAACAAATCAACGATTTTCAGCATGCAACAGTGGACTAGGCTAGACTACAACATCGGCAAACCCTCCATGCCCGGAAGCGCCGCCAACCAGCCATCGCGTTCTTCCTTGACACGGTTGGGTACAAGACACTTGTTTCCATCAGCAGGCTGCTGCGTCTTCAAGCTACCGCAGTTGGCACCCATGCAGCCCTTGGCATCATCCATAGCCTTCTGGAGCGAGTCGTCCTTCCAGCCGAAGACGTAGTCTCCATGCTGTCCATACCCAGTGTTGTCACCGGTGGAGAGGACGAAGGGTTGCGAGCCGTCCGCAGGCCACTCGGCTTTGTTGTTGAACTTGCTGGTGTCCCAGACGATCTATAATTTCCGTTAGCTTGGCCGTGAGGACTGGACCGGGGATATATTGGGACTTACCTCGAGCATGACCTGTGGGATCTTCACGGGATGAGTGGACGGGCAATTGCCACCAGTGCCAGTACCAGAAAACAGAGCCGGGCCATTGGAGGGGTACGCGACGTGCGATTTGTGGTCCGGCGAGTCTAGGTTCTTTCCGTCCCAGCATCTGTCAACGGGTCAGTGGCGCACGAGCTTGCTAGTGATGGGCCACTTACGTTGGGTAGAGAACGTTGCTACGAATACCACCCGGGCAAGGTGTCGTAGGGAAGCCTTCGGTATCGAGTCTTGGAGCGTCAGCATGGTCATGAGTACAATGAGACGTGCATGCTCACTTGGCATCCTGGCAAGGCGCGGCGTTATCGCCACCGAAGTTAGGCGCGTTGTAGCATCGGAAGCAGGTTTGAGTCTTCATCCCCTTTGAGACGCGGTTGGTGGCATCGCCGGTGAGCATGCGGAAGCCCTGTGTTCTGTGTCAGGCATAGATTTGTATGGACAGGTACACGGCTTACGGGCTTGAAGGCGGTAACTTGGCCCTTGCCGCCAGAGACGTAGTAGACGACAAAGCCTCCGGTGGTCTTTCCAGTGTACTTGTCGTTGAATAGATCCCTGTTAGGGATTTGAGGTACGCGCTTGTATGTTCCATTGCGGGCCTTGAAGTAGACATTCGCGGTCCAGTAGTTAGAAAGCTGTCACCCAAACCGTCAGCTTGGTCGTTTTGGGTTCAATGCCTGGACTTACATCCTCCGAGTACCCGCAAGTAGTGCACGTCGCGAGCTTGGCGATATCCGTCGACTGCATCGTGACGTTGAACGCATTACCCCCAACTACCTGATGCATATGCGGCGACGGCGCTTGGCCTGGGTTGACAAGAGGATCAATGCGGTCGATAACATTTTGAGCGCATCCAAAACGCAACATCGTGAAGCCCTGAGAGCCACCGAACTGAGGCGCAGCCTGCGCGACGGCGGCGAGGAGGAGAGTAGGGAACAGCATGACGATTCGCAATGTCTCTTCACAGAAGGATGCGTAGATGATGAAGAAGTACAGAACGATGCAGAGAAGACAACTTGGAAGATAAAGTACTCCAAGGGATGTTCTCCGAAGCTTCCATACCTGCCCAATGCGACCCACACGCAAAGGTTTGCCATCCCTTTCAGCTTCCGCATTCGACATGCAACTGCCGACCCCATCCGTACCAAAAAGCACATATTAAGGTCACCACAACTTCACCTAATGCGTACGACCTCGTGGCATCGAAGCAATGTCGGCAGTTGCGGAGCTAATATGCTGATCCCGCATTTGGCTAAAGGCTTGAGATTACTTCACCAACCTGACCACTTTCTTTGGACGACGTATGGTACCGGGGCATGGGGATCGACATCTCCTCGTGGGGATACAGTCACGAACATGGGGATGGAAGTGGCGTTATCGGAAAGATCGGAGTCATGGCATGAGGCATGAATTGATTTCTCGTGTCCTATTCTACCACACTACCATGCGTTGGCATCCTAGCCCCGCAAGTCCAGGGTTGGGAACGACTAAGCAGGCGCAGGGATAGAACCGGCAACAGCCTTGATGCCCGCGTTCCAGATGTCACCCATGCGCGCGTATCCAGCGACATTCCTATAAGATCAGTCAGCTGAGCGGTCTCCAGATGAACGCGTCAATACTTACGGGTGCAGGTTATCGCTCAACTCGCTGCTCGTGCTGAGGACGTTCATATCGACAATGGAAACCTTCGATCCCTTGCTGACCCTGGAGGCGACGATAGCAGGCAACGCGTTGTTGAAAGTCTTGATGTTGGCGTTAAGACCCGATTGCTTCGATGGAATGATCTTGGCCACGATAACAACGGCGTTGGGGACTGCCTTCAGAACGTCATCGAGCAAGAGTCCAAGGCGTCTCGGCGCATCAGCATCAGGCTCTGAGGAAGGGTTTCCTCTGTTCAGGTCGTTGGTACCGGCATGGAGCAGAACAACGTTAGGCTTCAATGCAAGACCGCCGGCAGCAACGCCGCGGATCTGAGAGATGGTATAGCCAGGGAAACCTTGGTTGTCCTTGTCCGCCATGGTTCCGGACTGTTGCGTGCCGACGAAGTCAACGGTGTAGCCGCCAGACTTGAGGTCGGCCAGCAGCCGCTCACGGTAGCCATTTGAACCGCCGCCGTTGATGTAACCCCAGGTAATGGAGTCGCCTAGCGGCAGGATGCGAAGGTTTTTCGACTGGCGTGCGACGAGCGCATCGGTGGGAAGACCATTGACGAGGGATAGGACTGCATCTGGTTAGTCACGTGTGCGTGTGTCCGATACATGAAAGAGCCCTACAGAATGAGAGGATGGCTAATGGCAGAGCCAATCGCGTCATCATATTTGACAGCATCGTGATCAGATATCGAGGTCTTGTCAATAACACGCAAGCGATGAAGCCAGAGGCGACACGCCCTTTTGATGTAGAATGCCCAGCTTCATCATACCCCAGATTTTGTCCATGCGTGCTTGTGCACCCTCAAAATGGCACACATGGCGTCAGTTTCTCCGTCGATTTGATGAAGCCGAGAGGTTAGCGCGTGCCGATTCTGATTAACCTGCGACAGAGCTCGTGGACACGAATTCTCCGTAGGCAGAACTACGGCTAAGATGGCGGCGGAGTGGAGGTACGCAAGGAGGTTTGTGCGTAGTGTCGTCATCCAGCAACGCGACTATGACCGCGCGCGATATGATCGCGTCTGCGGTTAGAGTCGATATTGCGACGCGCCATGCAGAACCTCGCGACAGTTGAAAGGCACCACACATCGCCGTTGACGCGCTCGGTGTTCTGGAGCTGCTTTTAGCCTCGGTCCCTTACCTTGATGTTTCGATGTTTCAATGTGGAGAGCAATTTGGCCTTGACAGCTGTCCCTAAATCTCCCCGCATCCTAACTCAATTGGGTATGGCGCCTACGATAACATGATGCCCGCAACACCAACAGCCCCTCAGCCTCATCATCATTCGCATCGAGTGCGTGTTGCACAAGATACTCTGAACGGGAATGCGACAGACTTGACAGAGTGCTTTTTTAGCACAGTTGAATACAACAACTGCCAGGTTCTCTGGTCGTGCGTTCAATTGAAGCCTATCTGTCGGTCTCTTAACTGAGCTTGGCAGTATCGAGACAGCTTCCGCTATAGCGGAAGTCGCGAATCTTTCCATCTGGTAACGCCGTGGTATAGTCATGGACTGCCCATTCTATCAATACAAGAGCCTGGCTGCGCCCGATCATATCCGCCTCATTACCATCCTTCCTGGAGAGCGGGGATCGGCAATCAAACTCGGTATCGAGCATGCCGACATCAACTCGCATCCCAACTATGAGTGCCTGTCGTACGCTTGGGGGACAGACGGTCCGGACCGGTCCATCACTATTAACGACTCTTCGTTATTTGTCACTGCTACCCTCTATGTCGCACTCGAGCATCTTCGCCATGCATCACAAGAGCGCAAGATTTGGATAGACGCTATTTGCATCAACCAGAAAGACTTCGCTGAGCGCAATAGTCAAGTCGCTATCATGAGGAAGATTTACAAGAATGCGACGCGCGTAGTTGTGTGGATTGGACCTGCTACCGAGTCGAGCGAACAGGCCATGGAATTTTTGGAGATGTTGGCTACAGCTAGGAAACATCGCAAATGGTATACGCGCGATTGGTCCAGGTTGGATGAAAAGGTATCTGAACCAGCTAACAGCCCAACCTATTGAGAGAGACTGAAGAGTCGCCTTGTACGAGTATATGCATCGCTGACGCGGCGAGTTTATCAGGCTAAGGAGCCAAAACCCGACCCGCCAATACCAGACCCGCCAGTACCAGACCCGCCAGTACCAGACCCGCCAATACCTGACCTGCCAGAATCAGACCCACGCTTGCAAGAATTGATTGATCGCCGGTACGACGAATTCGATGAGTACATGGTGGCTGTGGAAACTGCGGAAGCTACAAAGCACGATTTCGCCGTGACAGGCATTCCCGTACTGTATAACATGGATGGCAATCCCTACGACGAGTATTTCAAGAATGAATGGGAGGCCTATTGGGAGGCCCTCGATGAGCTACTTGCTCGCCCTTGGTGGGAGCGGACCTGGATTGTACAGGAGATATGGTGTGCTTCGGATGCAATACTTCAATGTGGCACTTCCATAATTAAATGGAAAACCTTTCAAATGGCCATGGATTATTCCGAAGCATGGGACGATATTGGAGATGCTCTGGAAGGCATGAAAAGAAAGTCGCAGTGGGATACATTGCGACGACGTTATACACTGGCGATAAATCTTTCGAAAGCAAGAGTAAATGGAAGTTCGCTGTCGTCGCTGCTTTGGAATACTTGGGATCGCGCATCCACGGATCCAAGGGACAAAGTATTCGTCGTGTTGGGATTAGTGGGCGACGTTGAAGGTGTCTCTGTGGCGCCTGACTACCACAAGTCGGTGAATCAGGTGTATCGAGAGACTGCACATCACATCGTAGCAAAAGAAGGTCGACTTGACATCCTACTGGCGGCCAGCGGCGTTCATGGTAAGGATGGCTTACCGTCATGGGTGCCAGACTGGCGCCGCGAGGCGTACGAAAAGAAGCCGGTTCTACTTGTCAATCGCCATCTCTTGATGACCCTGTGCTACTCGGGGTCTACTGATATGGTTGTTCTCCAAGGGCATGGCTATCGAGCAGCCGGCAACTCGCAGCCATATTGTTCTTTCAGCCAGGATTTACATGTGATGACGGTACTAGGCATACAGTTGGACAGTATTGCTGAAGTATGGGACGTAGATATCGCTGCCATGCGCGACGGTGAATTCATCAAACAGGCCTTTGACTTCATCCTCAAATCGAAGTTTGTGTCTACCGAGGCACGACAGATAGTGTCAGCGGAAGGAGCACACCTCGCCACTGAACGGCATAGTTCGATCGTAATGACGACACTTACTGGTGGGGGTAACGTAGAGTACGATATGAGAGCGCCGACGATGAGAAACATCATGCGACAACGGCGGCTTTTCGTGACGAAGCAGGGATATATTGGGATCGGCCCGGTAGAGGCCCGGTCCCGTGATGTGGTCTTCATCATCTCTGGCTGCAATTTCCCGATCATACTTCGACCGAGAAAGGACATGTTCGCGGTTGTTGGTGAAGCTTACATGAACGGCTATATGGCCGGTGAAGCTCTAGCTCTGGCTCCGGCTCGGCCGTGGAAGAAGATCTCGATACTGTAGGACAAAACTATGAAGCATCAGTATTTGCTCGGTTCGAAGCTTATCTACCGTTCTAAGTATTTTGCTATCGTATAGCAGAGCTGCACGTTGAATAGAGGGCGTGTGACCTCGTCACGGTCTACTCCTTATGAGTTAGTGCGGTGGCTGTGTGGGGTCCTCCTCGGGGCCCTGCAATATAGTAATCAGACACTAGGTGAGCTAAGATACCTAATAAGCCACCTTAACATTAAAATACCCTAACTATTCTAACTTTTAACGCGCTATAACTCTATAAATATAGACTTAATTTAGAAAATAATTAAAGATATTAAATTATATAAAAAAGGCGTATCTTTTAGCTATTATAAAGTTACGAAATAGTAGAGTTATAACTAAATAATATTATTATAGTAGTATTAGATAAAAATACGCCTAAATATAAAAGCTATACGCGCTTAACACTCTTTTAGCTTATAATAAGAGAAGAAACTTATTATATATATTAAAAAATATATAAGAAGAGAGTTACTACTAATATAAGAAATAGTATAAAATTTTATAAGTTTAATTAGAAAATATATAATTTTCTAGTACTAAGTTTTATAGTTTCTTTACTATAATAGTAATATAATTATACTTAAATAGAGCGCTTAAATTAACTAATAGTAATACCTAGTAGACTCTCTATTTAAGTATAAGCTCTACTTTAAGATACTATATTTAAGAATAAAATACTATAAGATTTAGCTAGAAAATATTTATAATATAGATAAGAAGAGCTTCTTTATTAGTATTGTAAAACTATTAAAAAAAGTCTTTACTAAGATACTTTAGATATTAAAAGAAGTATATATGTCATGGATCGAACCCGCGACCTCCACCTAATCGGGCCTAGCTCCGATTAAGCGAGGAACATCAAAACCTCGCCTGTACAGTAGCTTGTTTCGATAACGTAGTATCTCACAAGTAATACAATCTCAACCCATATTTCCACCCGTTACACTATACTACGTTCAAAGCCCACCCATACCCAGACTCCATACTCTGACCCGTCAAATCGCATTGCGACCGGTCGCGTCAAGACCGCGCACGATTCCCACAAGCCGAAGAAGCGCCGCCCGCGCCGCCTGCGGCGATCGCCATCGCTTGTCGGGCGAATCGGATACACATACCCTTTCAGGAACAACGTCAGGCAAGGGCGACAGGACCGACACTTGCGGGGCTCTGTTACGCGACTGCGGAGTGGAACCCGGAAGCTGTTAGGTCGTCCCGCCAAGGGCGTACTGAAGACAGGGCTGCGAAGACGAGAGAGGCCCACCTTGGAGCCCGCTGGAAGCCCGCCGCCGCGACAGTCGGTTTCGTTGACAGAGGACACCGTGTGGGAGTGTCAGGCTCAGTCACACGAACGACAACATATCGCAGGGTCGGTAGAGGACTGGCTCATCCTGCTAGCAAACAAACAAGAAGGCAGCAAACAATCATCGAGCAAGCGGACGTAGTATACGCCGTCAGTGCGACTGACATTAGACGTCTCCGCGACACCCACAACACTTCAGATCCCACATCACCGACATGGCAAACCAGGGCTTCGACGCCCCCGGCGCTTTCCCTTCAAGCTTCGGCCAAGACGCCGGCTTTGGCGAAGACGCCAGCCAATCCCAGTCCCAGACTATCGCAGGTGACACCCAAGGATCCATGATGCCCCCGCCTCTGCCGACATCCAATCGGCGACGCGAGAGCTCACTCTTTCCGACACCGGCAGCTTCCAGCAACCGGCGACGCGAGAGCTCTTTCCTGGTGTATTACCCGCCACTTCCCCAGCCAGTAGGTTCAGACAGCGGTCGCGAAGAACCCCAAATCCTGGACGATGACAAGTACATCTACATCGAAATCGGCGACGTCACTATAGAAGCTTTGTGGGATGACTCGTGCAAGGCGCGCATCCTCTTCTATAACCAAGACAACAAGCCCCGTGATTGGGTCGAGTTGCAGCAACACGACGACAGCGCCGACGATGGCAAGACCAATGTAAAGTCATTCACGATCCGGGTAGGTCAAGACCGCCCTACCGGCAACATCAACACTCCGTACCGTGGATTCACTACCTCTACAATCACCAACGTAGACAACTTTGGCAAGCAGGTCGCGGACCGCCCCCGCGACTGGCATTTCTACGTCACAGGGCTCCTCACGGTACTCCGCAACGCCGCCCATACCATCGAACTCAAGAACCAGCGTATTGAGGAACTGTCCGAGACTGTCGATCAGTCTCAGGCCGTCGATGGTGTTAGCCGCGACGTTTACCAGGCCAAGTGCAAGGAATTCAAGAAGCTTGAGAAGGCCATGACTCAGCTTCAGGCCTCCGAGGAAGGCAGACTTGCAGGACACCCGACATACAAGGCTATGGTCGCCGAACGCAACGCCGCCATCCTCGAGGTGGACGAGCTCAAAGAGCGTTTGGAAAACATGGTCGACGCCGCCGCCTTCGACGCCCTGAACAAGAAGTTCGAGAAGGCTGACGGCGATGCGGACGCATGGTACCACAAGTATAACCGTGAAGTCAAGGACCACGATGACACGGCAGACGGACTTGATGAGCTCCGCAAGGCTAAGGACCAGGAGGTCGAGCGCCTCCAGCAGCGCTTCGACGAGATGGCTCTCAGTCTGCAGGAAGCTCAACGCGAGAACAAGGTCTGCCTCACCAAGATCCTCTCTTACGAGCCCACCTACAAGGCGTACTCCTTCCTCCAACGCGAGCGACACGAGCGACTGGACTCTCACCAGGACCGCTCAGATCCTCCTCCAGCGCGCCCCGATCCTAGTCAAGGGCGCCCAGACTACCGTCGGGACAACGATCGTCGCACCCGTCAAGGCACCTCTCCCCTGCGCGATCCCCGAGACGCCCGAGTTAGTCGTGACCGCTTCTTCCAGAACTTAGGAACGGGCCCGGCTCGCACCGCGCCTGCCGACTTCCCTCCGCAGGCTCCGAACCCATACGGCGCTGCTCCGTCCGGCCCTCACACCTTTTCACCGCCGCCGCCTGATGGCCCACCAGGTGGCGTCTATCCTCCTGGGATGGCGCCTACATCATACAAGATGCCCGACATCACTGAGTTCCGCGGCGACTCGGACCAGGACTACGAGCGATGGCGTGAGACGGCTGTGGACAAGTGTTCCACCATCCCGGACCCTGCCCTGCGCGTAGTTTACCTGAAGCGGTACATTGCCGGCAAGGCCTGGCCCATCATCAAGAAGATGAAGGCCACCAACTTCATGGACTATCTTGACGCGCTCGACGGCACCTACCTCACCTACGACCAGTTCGGGGAGGCCGAGACTGCCCTCATGGACGGCAGCCTGCGCCAGAAGTCAGGCGAGACCTTCGCCGCATGGCAGGCCCGGTTCCTGGGAGTAGCAAACGTACTCCACACTTACCCTACACGCACTCTAGTCAAGAAGGCGCGCGGCCTCATGAATACTCGACTCGGGAACGCAATGGCGACAGTCCCCAATGACAACGAGACCCTCGCTGAGTTCCTCCGCCGCGCACGGAGCGTTGACGAGGCGTCGCAGGACGTACAGATCGGCAAGGCCACTACCGCCGCATCCTCCACGACTAAGCCCCGCCGACGGGCCCCAGGCGACCGCTCCCCCGAACGCAAACAACGCTCGAACCGACATACTGAGCGCAAGGTTCAGGATGCGCGAACGGTCGACGAGAAGCGCAAGCTCCGAGAACACGATGCTTGCTACAAGTGCGGCAAGAAGGGCCACACTCAGTTTGACAAGGACGCTCCCTGTCGGGGCAAACCCATCACGCCCTCCGGCGACATCCCCTTCCTGGCAGCCCTCGACGTCGACGACGAAGACGAAGACACAGCTGAGGAGTACAACGACGTCGTCGGCGGTACCGACGATGAGGCGGATTTTTAGACGCTCCTGATCGAAACCGCGAGCAGGAGCAGAACTGGCGTAACTCAGCCGAGGCATCACGACGTCGCGTGCGACAGAGTGAAGTCTGGGAGCTTGCCGCCGCTTCCTGCCTAGATGGAGTGATTCAGAGGACACACTACATCTCCGCCGCCGCCCTCCATGGACTCTGGGCTGACGTCAGCCATCAACTGCAGTTTCGCTGCGGCCTGAAACAGCAGCAGGGAACTTGGCAGCGAAACTCCACCCTCGTCGACACCGGCGCCAGTGCTTGCTTCGTCAGTCAAGACTGGATCAAGCAACAACGGTACACCACCTTTCCTGTGGCGAAGCCGATTCGGTTAGCCCTAGCGGATGGAGAGGAGGTTGCCCGCCTGACCCACGCCGCGGACATCACCGTCAAGCACGGCAATCATATCTCCACTGTCCTATGTTATGTCACAAACATAGGTAGATTCGACGTCATCCTTGGGATGAACTGGCTGGACTATCACCAGCCTGTGCTAGGCTTCGGGACGTCTCGCTCAATGACGTTCGACCACAAGGACTGCAAGGTCAACTGTCTTAAGGACGGGCTCCAGGACACCGTGTACGAAGACCGTCCGCCGGAGAGCTCGTCTCGTAAAGCTGCTTCCGCCAACACCACAGCTGGCGATCTCAAGATCTCTATGATCAGTGCTGAGGCGGCCTGCCTCGCCGCCGCCGGCGACCCTCACTCCGTTATCTGGCTGGAACCACACCACTTCGACAAAGTCAAGCAACCGAAGGACCCTTGCACGGACGATTGCGACCTGCCCGCCTTCCGCGAGCAAGTCGCGGGCTTGGCCTCAGTCACACAAGCGGACTTCGAGCACTACATGTCCAAGATGGAGCGACCGGCCATGACCAAGGACGAGATCCGCAAGCTTGTCCCCGCTTACATCCTAGACAAGTTCCCAGACTTGTTCTCGCCCCAACTGGCAAACGTCTTGCCGTCGCGTAGACCCGGCGTAGACCACGCCATCGACATAGACCCGGGCGCAGGCATCCCTAAGCCCCACATCTATGGACTCACGCGAGAGGAGACGATGGCAGTCAAGGCGTACATTGATGAGATGATCGGGAAGGGCTTCATCAGGCCCTCTACGTCACCTTATGCATCCCCGGTGCTAGTAGTCAAGAAACCTTCGGGTGGGCTCCGTATTTGCGTCGACTATAGGGGCCTCAACGCTGTCACCCGCAAGAACCGTAATGCACCACCCGCGATCAAAGAGACTCTAGCAAGGATGGCCAAGGTGCAGGTGATGACCCTCGTCGATGTCATCGCCGCATTCAACTCAGTCCGTGTAAAGGAAGGCCATGAAGAGAAAACCGCCTTCCTCACCAGGTACGGACTTTACGAGTACCTGGTAATGCCCTTCGGACTGTGCAATGCTCCTGGGACATTTCAGACGTTCATCAACGAGACTTTACGCGACCATCTTGATGTGATTTGCACGGCTTATCTCGACGACGTCCTCATATATTCGGACGACGAGAGTAAGCACGAAGACCATGTGCTCACCATCTTGGGCAAGATTAGCAAGGCGGGCATGTACCTTGATGCCGCGAAGTGCTCGTTCTCTACAAAGCGTGTTCGCTACTTGGGACTCATCCTCACCACCGACGGTCTCGAGATGGACCCAAAGAAGGTGTCTACTGTCATGGAATGGCAAACCCCAAGGACCGTAAAGGATGTGCAGGCCTTCCTCGGGTTCGCGAACTTCTATCGTCGGTTTATCAAGGGTTTCTCCGCTCTGGCCAAGCCTCTCACTGAGCTCACCAAGACCGACGGCAAGAAGTCTTTCCCGTTGGCGCCCGACTCCAAGGCCGTCCAGTCATTCCAGAAGCTCAAAGACGCCTTCCGGAGTGCCGGTATGCTCGCGCACTTCGATGCGGACTGCGAGACCTGGCTGGAGACCGACGCGTCGGACTTCGTCACCGCCGCGGTGCTATCGCAGATGGGTCCTGACGGGGTGCTACGCCCTGTCGCATTCCTTTCCCATAAGATGAACCCAGCCGAGTGCAATTACGAGATCTACGACAAGGAACTTCTCGCGATTGTGCGCGCATTCGAGGAATGGCGGTTTGAGCTCGCTGGGACTATAGATCCAGTGAAGGTCCTTACCGATCACCAAGCGTTGCAAACCTTCATGACCAACAAACGCTTGAACCGTCGTCAAGCCCGATGGTCGGAGTTTCTTTCCGAGTTCAATTTCAAGGTCACCTATCGCCCAGGT
The DNA here is from genome assembly GCF_024043155.1 of Alternaria arbusti. Lineage (NCBI taxonomy): Eukaryota > Fungi > Ascomycota > Dothideomycetes > Pleosporales > Pleosporaceae > Alternaria > Alternaria arbusti. The sequence continues at coordinate 433,962 of NW_026249943.1, forward strand.
CGACAGGGTACCAAGCCCGATGCTTTGACGAGGCGACCTGGTGACTTGCCAGAAGATGCGGACGATGAGCGTCGACAACATCAGTGGCAGGTCCTCATCAAGCCACACCAAGTGGACCCTGCCCTGCAAGTCGCGACGCTCACAAGCCACCAGGGGCCTGACACGCGACATGCTGTGTTCCTGGCTCTCTGTCACCTGCGCAAGGCCAGCCTGTCGGTGTTAGACGCAGCCCACCGCATGTACTGCGACGGGGAAATGGAGACCATGTCCGAAGCCTGCTCCCTCGACGCCCTATACCTCGCGCCTGTCGATGTAGAGGCTCACCCGGGGGAAGCACGTGCGAACGACGCCGACGCGAGCGCGAACGACGCCGACACAAGCGACCTTACCGCGTCTATTCGCACCGCATACCCTGAAGACGAGCTCTTGCAGGCCATCATCAAGGCCAAGCAGGAAGGTCAGCGACGACTACCACCCAACCTCGCTGGCCCGGATCGCAAGCTGCGCATAGAGTTGGGCGATTGCTCCCTGCTCAACGGCTTGCTGTATGTACGAGGCAAGATCTACGTGCCCGACGCAAGCCAGCTACGCACGAAGGTCTTAGATCAGGTACACCGATCCTTGTGCGGAGGAGGACACGGTGGCAAGCATGAGACATACGCCAAGCTCACGAGGTGGTATTACTGGCCACGCATGACGAACGACGTCGCCCAGTACACTCGTGCATGCCTCGTTTGCCGTCGCACCAAGTCACACCGCGAGGGAAAGCAGGGCCTCCTTCACCCACTGCCCATCCCAGACAGGTATTGGAGCTCCATCTCGATGGACTACATCACCCACTTGCCGCCCAGCACCGACAACGGTCGTACATACGAGAACATCCTGGTCATCGTCGACCGCCTTAGCAAGAAGAAGAAGTTCATACCAGTTGTGGACTTGCGCGTCGACACCTTGGTCAAGGCCTTTGTCGAATTCGTATGGCGAGAAGAGGGTTATCCCGAACACATCGTGTCCGATCGCGGCCCCCAGTTCACATCCCACTTTTGGACTCGCCTTTGCCAACGCTTAGGTACTAAGCCCAAGCTGTCGACCGCGTATCATCCAGAGACCGATGGCCAGACGGAGAATGCCAACGCGTTCCTCAAGCAGTATCTGCGCGCCTATGTCAATTACGAACAGGACAATTGGGCGCTCCTTCTTCCTATGGCTGAGTTCGAAGCCAACACTGCGGTCAATGCAAGCACCGGTGTCTCTGCCTTCGTGGCCACAAAGGGCTACGATCCACGGTCCGGCATTGAACCCGCGCAGGCCCTTGACGCTCAGCTGACCGCACCGGCCCGGCGCGATCGCGTGAACGCCGACAAGTTCGCCGACCGCCTTAACAAGCTTCGCGCCTACCTCAAGGAACAAATCGCTTGGGCACAGTCAAAACAAGCGGAATACGCCAACAACCATCGCTTGCCGGCGCCTGAGTTCAAGGTAGGCGACCGTGTTATGGTCGACTTTAGGAACTTGCGCACCACACGTCCGAACCAGTCGCTCGACTTCAAGAACCGCGGCCCTTTCCTAGTCACGCGAGTCATCGACAACATGGCGTATGAGGTAGCTCTCGCCCCCGGGATGCGCGCTCACAACGTCTTCCATCCTTGGTTACTCCATCGAGCCAACGAGGAGCCCCTGCCGGGACAGCCCCAGGACGACGAAGGACATGTCGAGCTCGCCGACCCTGACATCGACGACGACACGGACTACTCCGTCGAAGCCGTGCTCGATAGCCGCCTCAACAAGCGACTTCCTGATCCGGAGCTGGACAATCGAAAGGGCTTGTTGCAATACCAAGTCCGATGGGCCGACTATCCCGAAGGCCCCGACAATCCTTCATGGGAACCATACATGAATCTGGTGGACTCAGCTGACCTCGTCGCTGAGTACCACCGCCAGCGACCTGGGAAACCAGGCCCGCATGTGAAGTTCAGCACGCTGACCGGCAAGCAGGATCTCTTGATGATGATGCTTCATCAGGACAACGATCAGGACTAACCGCAGCCGCGCGAACCGTCACATCGCAAGTGGTCACGTAACACCCTGCTGCGACACGTCATCGCGCATCAGGAAGGCCACCTCTACGTATTGTCTTAGTATGCAACGCTCGACCTGGACTGATACTTGCACTGTGCGAACCATCACATCGGAGACTCTGTGGACTCCTCTCTCTTGTGCTACCCTCCGACGACGGGACTTGGAAGCGCTCCGTCAGGCAACATCGACTTGGGGATCGTGATCCTGCAGACTGGTGTTGAGACAGAGGCGACCAAGTCCGCGACGGCCCGATGGATGCACAGGTGACAAGCGGAGGCCTGCCCGACGTGTGTTGACAACATCACAGACTATCCCACATACCCTTACCGCGACATCCTATTGACGTCCCTCCTCTGAAAGCCGCTCGCCGCGCCCCCGAACGATGCCAACGGGCCCCAGCCGACAGGATACAAGTGGAGGACATACTGCAGGACGTTGGTCACGGTGAAGGATGTGGAAGATGCTTTGGCCCGTGTAGCTTTGCGAAACGGGCATCTCCTTTGTATTTGGATTTAATTGGGCATGATATCGCTTTCGCGACATGCTAAAAAAGTTGCTTTGCTTTGGGCGTTGGGACTTGCCCTAAAAAAGGGGGGGGGTAGTGTCATGGATCGAACCCGCGACCTCCACCTAATCGGGCCTAGCTCCGATTAAGCGAGGAACATCAAAACCTCGCCTGTACAGTAGCTTGTTTCGATAACGTAGTATCTCACAAGTAATACAATCTCAACCCATATTTCCACCCGTTACATATATAGCTATCTAGAATAGTAATAAAAAATAGATTACACTACTAGCTTATATATACGCTTCTAGAAAGATACTTCTACTAGTACTAATATATTAGAGCGTTTCTAGAATTTAATTAGGCTAGGTAGACGCTATAGAGGCCTAGAAATACTAGATTTTCTTTTTAAATTTAGCTTCTAGCTAGAGTAATAATAAAATTAGATTATCTTAGCTTTAGAATATATTTAACTATAAAATAGAAGAGAGAGTAGCTTATAATTACTATCTTTTTATTCTTAATAGCTATAGTAGCTATATAATATATAAATTTATAGAGTATTATAACACCTACTAAATTCTACTATTAGTATTTTCTCTATATATAATCTATAGTCTCTAGCTACTTAATATTATTATTTTTATACTTTTAGTAAAGTACTACTCTTTAGAACTTAATTACTATCTCTAGTAATTACTAGAGCTAATAAAAGTAATAAAATAGAACTTCTTTACTATCTTTTAAGCTGCCTAAAGTACTATAATAAAGTAGAATCTTATTATATAGAGCTTTAAAGCTACTAGAGTATAGCTAATAGATATAGAGGTTATACTAAAGCGCTTTAACTCTACTACTTTATAATAAGATAGAAGTCTAAAAATTAGAAATAATAGTAATAGTAATAGCTAGAATAAGCTCTAAAAAATTTAGGCTATTATAGTAGTAAAAAAAGTAAGTTCTAAAGCTAAATATCTTAGAATTATACTTTATAGACTATAGACTTAAAATAAGCTACTTTACGCTAAAAATAAAGCTCTTATAACTACGCTTTTAGCTAGAAATTAGTATATAAAGTAAAGTAAGACTCTTAAGCTTTATTAGAATACTTAGAATTAAGATAGCGTGTAATTCTAGAGTCTCTAGAGTTTATAAGCTATCTAAAAGCGTAAGACTATAAAATAAAATAAAGCTAAGTAGCTATAACTCTAGAAAAGTTATAATAGAGAGATTAAAGTAGTAGTAGTAGTATATAAAAAATCTATAGCTAAGAAAGCAAAAGTATTATAATAGCGTAAGCGTAAGAATACTAAAATAGCAAAGAAAGTAAGAGCTAAGAAAGCTACTTATATAAAGAAGCTTAAATTCTAATAATAAGCTATTATAATACTAAAAAAAAGTTAGAATAGACTAAGTATAGCCTTATAAATAACTTTATAAAGCGCTATTAAAAAAAAAGTACTATATTATTATATTATTAGGCGTAGAAATAGTATTATATCTATACTAGCGCTCTTTCTAGCACTATCTAAAATAATAATATATAGCTAGTAAATTAAGATACTAGCAAAATTTAATTAGATAGAAAGTTTTATATATATTTATAGATTAATATACTAAAAAATCTTATAATAATTACTTTTATAGGTAGCTATATAGCCTTATTTCTAAATTTAAATAAATTTAGTAGGGTGGCTTATTAGGTGTCTTAGCTCACCTAGTGTCCGATTACTGTAAGCTTCCCGCTTGGCCGACACGCAGCTGCCTCACTTCTTTCTCAATTCTTTTGAGAGAACTAACGCTACCTTCGGCAGATGGCAGCACGCATTGCGACGAAACCTTAACCGATCGATATGGACAGCAACTGAGGTGGAGGGTTGGAAAATTTCCATCGCTGCGCGCGCGCGCGATGGAGAGCGCGACGCCCAGTTCCTAAAATACGCGACTGCCGGCCTTCAACCCGGCGCAAGCCACGACACAGCACGTCGAGCAGTTACACAACTTCGACGTGAGGCAATACAGCCCCCAGTATGACGATGCTGTCTGTAAAAGGGCAATTGTATGTGCCCACGTGTCTAACAAGCCCTCACAAACCGGTGAAGTGCTTTGCGAGAGAAGCCATACGCGTATATATGTGCGAAATATAGGTGAAAAGAATGCTCCTTATATCTGTATCCCATCACTTTTTAGCACTCAAGACGCATGCTCCTTTTCGTCTGGTCGTTTCTCTTCAGCCTCTCTCTCTCTTCCTGACATAATGGCATTGCAGCACCTCTGGACACTCTTACCTTTGATTTATCTCGTGCTTTTGTCCGCTCTTGCGTTACCTACCTATGGCGTTTGCTATAGAAGCGATGGGCTCTTAGACATGGTTCCACGGCCCTGTCCCGGGTCAAACATGTGTTGCTACCTCGATCGAACCGACGGCTATGCAGACGATGTATGTATCCAAGGCGCTTGCTACAGCGACTACTGGAAAGAGCAGTACTTCGTGGTCGCATGTACCCATCAGAACTGGGACGAGGAGGGCAGTGGATGTAGTCCCCTGTGGGACGCTTGCGGTACGCACCATCACCAAAACCTTCTACCGCGGAGCACTGACTGTAACTGGCAGGTCGTCAACCAGATTACACCCACGTCTCGCACTGTGCCGATGGCAGCTTTTGCTGCGGCAAAGGCAACACTACATGTTGCAGCGACCATTCTGGTGTATATGTGAACGAAGACGGAACGATCATCCTACGGTCGGATTCAGGGAAGATCGAGGATACTCCATCATCATCATACACGCCGTATAGCACTCCGATTCCTACATCGTTGCAAACACGTTTCTCCAACCCGACTATTACATCAACGTCCAGCGAACCTTCTCAGACAGCAACAGCGGCTATTACACCGTCATCAGAAAACCCAAAAGGAGGACTGTCGACAGACGCTAAAGTTGGAATTGGGGTTGGTGTACCTGCTGTAGTCCTCGCGGCTTTTGGGGTGTGGATGCAATGCCGAAAATGGTTGCCTTACCGTAAGCGGTGGTCTCATCGTTGAAGGTGCCACCGTAGGATTTCATATGTCTACGATGCCTACTAAACCGCAAATCCAAGCGTAGAGAACGATCTCAAGAAGAACGTAGCATGAGATCAATGGAAAGAATGCCAGTTGCCCAAATTGCCCTATGAACGCCAGTAGCAGCAGCTCTATCATCAACTACCACAAAACCTCCATCAATCTGGCATGCATCAACTGCTCACAGTAATAAGGTTCAAGAACGCCTAGTAAATGCGATGCCCAATCATTGACAAACCACTCGATGTAGAATGCCTTGGCGAACTCCCAATATTCCGGGTACCACCCTGACATCTCCCAGTCGATGATTGCAGCCACACGACCATCCTTGACAATGATATTGTCAGGTCTGAAGTCCCCATGAGTGAAGACGATACCATGCTTATGCGCATTGAGCATGCCGCGGGCGTAAGGGCCAATCTGGGTTTTACACTTCGTGATAAAGGCGTCTATGATTGTAGCATTGAAGTCTTCTATGCTTTTGAACGGACCTACACGTCTAGTTAAAAAGACGCTATCAAATGCTTGATATGAGCGTGATGACATACCGCGACAAGATGTTGACCATTCTAACATATTATCAGTGACTGGTCCTTCGTTCACAGACCCGATGTAATTAGCTGGCGAAAGAGAGCGCAGCTCGTCCATGTGCTTCTTGAGGTCCGCCGAGATTGCCTGCTTCTCAGTAGAGGTGTGTTTATCCCATGACTTCCCCAAGTCTTCGCCTTCGATAAACTCCATAAAGATATATACATCGTAGACGCTCGCATGGTCATCAAGGGTTCGATCTATAGGTCCGTATGCATATGCTGCATATAGTTTGGGGACGGGAATTGATGTCTTTTCAGCCACATACACCATATTCTTGGCTTCGATGAGAGAAGCATGGTGTCCCCATTTTACTGCTATCGTTGGTGACATTTTCGCGAGCATGCCCGTAATGTTCTCTGGGTTTGATGCGTGGAATTGTTCTGGAGTGATGAGTTCATGTCCTGGGGCCAGATATTGCACATGGATCTGTGGACAGGAAGGCATTGAACTGAATAGCTCGGGCATTGCGGCTGCTTGGAACGCAGCGATAGGCTAGTAACTTACATGAGTGATGCAATACACATTTACAAATTTCCACTTACATGATGCATGTTATCTTTGAACACTGCCATCTTGGAGCGGCTTGTGCTGGCTTTGAACAGAGGGGGTCAGCTGTTCTTCTATCTGATCGAAGCAGCACCGTCGATAGTGTCGACTTTACCGTACGAAGCTTTGGCAGTGAAGAAACAAGCATCAGATAATTGACGTTAGTGCAACATTTTTTAGGTACACCGTAATGCGTAGTTCAGGGAAAGATAAAAGAAGGTACCCTGCGCTGCGGGGGTGCAGGTGCGGGGCAGCCTTCTTGCCTAGTTTGCCCGAGGAATTACCGCGCCCCGGCAGATTCAGCACGCTCACTCCTAAAACATCTAGAAGAACACTCATAAAACCCCCACAGATGATATGGGTAACTGGAAAATACTGTCCGCAATTACATGGATCGAAGCGCTTTCACATTGCGGCAGCGTGGGCCTCAGCGACTAACACACGGGGAGATGTCTGGGAAGACTTCCGAGAAAACAGCGAAGGAAGGGCACGCAAGGGCCGCCAACATGCATTGTTCTCATACAAGAACCGTTACTGCTCTTGTTCTACCGATTCAAAACCTCGGTAGGGATATCGCATGTCATTCAGAAATAAGCATTGCGTACCTCATACATCGCCTACGCAGTTACGCTTCTACGACAAACATGCTACCTCATGCCATTTCAATCAACCAAGGACGAGCTGCTACAGATGAGGTATCTCTAACCATCAAGAAGTCATTGCGATACCATAAAGGACGGTAAGATTATTGTTCTAGACGCTGCTTATCATTCTGCCCTGGGTCTCATAAGCAATTACGAGTGCGCAACGAAGCAACATTCTCCAGTCGCATGAGGACGTGGACTTCTGGCAGGAAGATACCCGTTGTCTGAAAGGGCAACCCTTGCAGCAGACATATCGCTCACACTCCAAGTATTGACCACGCCCTTGCTTAACGCATGCATGAGCATCTGGCAAAATGCATACTCCTGCCAACCAGCGCGCTTTCGACAAACCTCCCCACATGCCATCTTGAGGTCTGATCACCACCAGAGTCCAGTCTGACCCGCCCCAGCTTTCTGTCTTGCTCAGTCTCCGAGCTTTCTATAGGCTTGCTACGCGAGCTATCCCCTGTCCGGTGGCGTCTGGAATACCATATGCGAACGCTGCTCGCATAACAGCCCATTCTGCAGCCATGAAGGACGACTAGGCCGCCAGAGGGCCCTTCACTGGATCATCCAGGGCACGTCTTGCCATAGCCGTTGCAACTGCGTCATAACAGCAATATATGTCTTGGGTTGCAATTACTTGGCGTTCTTGGGTCTGCGATAGCCAGCTCTTAAGCATGCTGGGTGCCTGGGGGCTGCTGCGCACACCTTCGTAGGTCGACATCTCAGTCTGATCTCTTGTTATCTTTTCCTCTGCCGCCTTAATTTGCTGCTGATTTTCCGTTCTCTCATACTTAAAAAGGGGTTTTCGACATGGCAGATCCCAGCTATGCAGCAGCTGAGCCGGGCGACTTCTTCTGTCCAGATGGTGGTACTTGGTGCGTCAACGATCTGACCTCAAAATGAACTATACCTTCAACACGAAAGCATGACTCAACAGCGCGACCAAGCAAGGAGCTAACAGTCTTCAGGTACGTCTGCGAGACAGGCACAAAGTTCGTGGGATGCTGCATGTCGGATCCGTGCCAGCATGCCTGCTTCGGCGATGCGCTGAAACCAGCGGGTCGCAATCCAAGACTCAACAATATATCACCCGGCGCATCCTGTGGTGGTACGACACCCTTCTGGACTTGTTCGATGGCTCCGACATTCTATGGATGTTGCAACGAAGATGCGTGCATGAACAACTCGACATGTCCAGAGGGGCAACTAGAGCCAGCGTTCTGGGACCGACCCGACCAATACTACTACTTCCATGACCTGAACGTTGCGCTTTCGTCGACTGTTCCTGCGCCCACGGCATTTTCAACTGCTGTCAGCACATCTGCGCCCGCCAGTGATACGCCTACAGCCACAGCTTCCGCCAGTTCTGAAGGAGTCTCTGGCGGGGTCATTGGAGGTGCCGTTGGAGGCTCACTCGCTGGTTTCATTATCATCGCTGCAGTCGTGTTCTTTCTATTCCGCCGCCGGCGCAACAAGAAAGCCAATGCCGAAGCAGAGGCAGCGAACAGCCAGGTGATACCAAAGGCCGAACTGGCATCGCCTACAACAACCACTGGTTTCGCACCATCAAATGGATTCTCACGTACGCCTCGATCACACGAAACATACGAGACTCAATACTGACTGCGTATAGCACCTCCCACATATTCTTGGGACACTTCCGGCCACGAACAGAAATGGACACACCACATTGGCACTGGTGAAATGATGGGAGATACAAGAAACCGTGAGGTAAATGCGAAATGCGCCGATAGCCATGGACCTGCCGAGCTGTACGGGGCTCTAGAGGCAAGAGAGCTTGAGTCGCCAGAGTACATTCCGAAAGTGGCGCAGGGAAAATCCGCCCACGCCACGTCGAAGCAGGAAGCAGATGGCGCGGATGCCACTAGTGATGAGAAAGCGGCAGCTGTGAACGCGCAAACGTGAAAGTCTTTCAGCTGTTTGTGAAGCTTCGAATCGAAGTATTGCGCAGTTTTGTATGCTAGGATCTTGTAAGCTACCATGGAACTGGCTCTAACCGAACGACCATGCGCGACGCTTTCGCATGCCTTGTACCATCACGACCGATCTAAGTACGGCCATATGCTCCTCATCTTCTCCGGCGTCATGCCAAATTCACTGCTCCTGCGCACGAACTCTTCTAGTAGTTCTTGGTTTTGTTGTTGTTTCGCAGAGAAGTCCAGTCGCGGATTGATCCAGCCTTCGAAATCCGTGCTAATGATCCCTCTCGCCAATTCGTGTACCTTGTGATAGTTGCTGTATTCTTCGAACTGTTGCTCGTGCTTCTGCAGATCCTCCTCGCTAAAGTTGAGTGGGCATTCGTCTTTGAAGCCAATTCTGTTCCATACTGCGGCAACCTCAATGAGACACGCGCGAAGTGGTATCTCGCCCTCTTCCGAGACTTCTGCACATCGTGTGAAGAGCTCCCGGAGGAATGCCGGTAACTTCAACGCCTTCCAAGCCATTGTGTTCTGAGCTGCGCAGTTCATTTCATACGTCTTTGTTGCTTTTGATTGCTCATACTTGAACTCTGCTAATCTCTTGTCGCCAGCGTCCATCTTATCCAGATCAGGCGGTGGCGGTGGGAGCTCCATGGTGCCCAATTGGTAGTCTTCGTCAACTGTCAGGAATTCTGGAAAGCGTGCCTGTAGGAACAATGGCGAGACTACAATCGATTGCCAATCAATGATCGATGTAATTTGGGGTGAATTTTGCCCTGAGACGTAGATATTGCCCATGTGGAGGTCGGTGTGCCATAGCACTGGATTGGAGACCTTGCTAACGAGTGTACGCTCGTGCAGTCGAGACATGACCTCTCTAGTCATGTCAAGAGCATCGATCTGCTCATCGAGAGTTCCTTGTGGTGAGCCAGATGTTGCGTTGAAAGAACGATTTCGCAGGATCGCAAGCTCTCGGTCGACTAGAGCGGTTCCGAAAGATGATAAATCTGGCCCTATGAAGTAAGGTCAGCTACAGTATGGCCCGTCCAGGATTGTACTCACATGGTCCCCGATTGAAATGGGGGGATAGACTTGCACTTTCGTCGGGAACATGCCATCCTCGCTCGCACGATGGACCTATACAAAACTCTCCAGAAGGATCCATCTCCTGGTCCAAGGAGACATGTGCATCGTTTTCTGCCATATATTTAGAAAGGTAAAGACTTCCGCTCGCCGGAAGGCGGATCTTAGTCATTTCGCTCTCGAATATGGCTAATTGTCGTAGGAGGCGCAACCGGTCCAAGTCATTCAGATCATCCCATACGTTGTATAGCTGAACGCCGAGAGCCTTTTCCATGATGATGTACTCGGCGCCGACAGGGTTGGACGGATCGGCGTCCCAGGCCAAAACTTTGGGTGCTGGGACTTGAGTGTACTTGTTTACTGCCGACAGCGATAGGATGAGCCGAAGTCATTTAGGCTTTCAAAAATTACAAGGACGTACGATATTTGAGAACAGCCACCTCCGACGCCGTGGTGTACGTTGGTGGTCCTGCGATAGGAAAGGGCATCTTCGCAACGATCTCGCTGCCATCTTCTTTGCGCAGAAGAAGTGCTTTGCTGAACCCTCCTTCCATCTTGTCGATCGCGCAGACGGGCGAGTGCCGCCCACCAGTAGTCGCAGCCACGGCGCAGAGCTGATCTAAGTCGAACCTCACATATCTGCGATCAACGGCTTTCTTCTCGTTTGCTAAGAAACGTCCGTTCGTGTATTTGAATAGGTCCTCGCGATCGATCGGTTTGCCTGCTTTCGTTGGCTTATTGACGAGGCTGGGACCGCGCAGTAGTTACCACGACATGTTATGGTGAGGGCTCGAGAGGCCTGGGTCGCGGCAAGACGCACAGTAGCGCGGAACGAATGTCGCAGTATGATGGTGGGTCGGAGCACTGATAGCATGACTGCATCGCAATGCAGTTTCTGGGTAAATTAGAGAGTACCGGCTGCGCTGGGTGACGCGCTCGCGCGCCCTCCACGCTACGAAAAGGCCCCGCTTCGCGAAGGCGCGCACTCGCGCTCGGCTGACGGCCCACCTGCGCAGCTGCACAAAAGAAAAACAAGGAATCTTGGCTTTAACAGAAGTACGCGAGACGAAAAGCGGGCGTGATGAAAATCATTTGAGACTACTGCCAACAATCACATTAGGCGAAGATGATCAAGTGATTTCGTGAATTTCATGACAACGATCGTAAGTGGGCTAAAAGACACAGCAGTAACAGAGACGCCGAAAGAGACCCAGCGACGGATACCTTACATCCGAATCCAACTCGTCATATCCTGATTTTTGCGAAAATGTTGCGCGACATGATGCATCCTCTTCGCGGTAGTCTCAAGCATACATCTGCAGAATCCACACCAGCGTGAACCAGGTCCGCCAGGCGACACACCCAACCCTCTTTCCCACTCCGTGGGTACCTCGAATGTCCTTCTGATCGATGGAGATGCACTTGCGAGGTGCGCAAGCAAGACATGCTGTTTGAGAAGATCCTTGCGAGGAAAACTACGTTCGGCGGTGCACTTGTTCGAACAGGGATCGATTGCATGCTTGTCGAGATGATCGATCGAGTCCATTGACTCCAAGCAGAAGACACATTCGGACTGCAGCTTAAATGCTTCTGTCAGCATGCAGATCCACTCTCGGTCGTTGTAGCCATGCACACCGGCCTCGTGTCTCTTCCAGCCAGATGCGTTCTTGAAAGATTGATCACAACCAATTGCGGTGCAGGGGAATTGATTCGCTGGTCTGGCTAGGCCAGGAGACGCCGTCTGCATCGGTGTTACGTGAGGCAGATGCTCGCTCACGCTAGCTCGGTATGCCAAAGCACGATGCCTCCGGCCTTTGCGCTTGGGCATGGGCGTTATTCGAGGTACAGTGACCTCTTCCAATGCCTGGTCCATTTGACTTACTGTAAAGTCTTGGTAAACTTCGGTAGCAAATGGAGGTCCGTTTTGAAGCACACGGCGACTTGCATAGAAAGGAGAGAGCCATGGGCTACTGGCATTCGTGCCCCATGTAGGTGGTGAGCTGATTACAGCAGGCGATATAGCATCAGCGGTAAGCATAGAAGGCTGCTGAATATAGTCCGGAATCACAGATATGATGTCGCATGGCTCGTCATGAATAGTATTTTCGCCGCTCCTTCCGTCGACGTGGCTATGCAATACTAAATTCAACGTCAGTGGAGCCAATGACAATATATTTTACATGTGACTTACAGTCCTTCTCGCGGGCACGAAGATTAGTCAGACAATTATTGAGTTCCTCTTCCGTGTAGCCCGTGGCTGTAATGAGCCCGAGTTTTTCTGTTGGCGTAGGATATGGCCAAGTTCTATGACTTGAAAGCCAGTCTCGGACAACTTGTGGTCGTCTACGGCGTTCAGTCAGGTGTGGAGAGACGTGGCATGGCTCGGGCTGCAACTCTGGTATTTGTCCAGGGCCGTTCGACTGTTTGGTGAGACTTGAATGCGTGAACACTGGGTCTTGCGTCCGATAATCATCAGAATCGGAAACATATTGATGAACGAAGCCCACAGGTGTGACTAGACCGGCAGAAAGGATGTCCGAACACCAAGATTCGATCGAATGCTTGCAGTCGAACAGAGACCGAGGCGGACTAGCATCTGGGACATGGATGTCGAGCGCGTTGTTGAAGACTGTGTCGCTCGGGCAAACGTAGCCGCCATGCGAGATATCTTGAGTAAAGTCGCCTGGGTTTTCGTCGACATGCGCAACGTGCGCGACATTGCCATCATCATTGAAGGGAAATTCGAAGTGGAAATGCGAATAATCTTCGTCGCAACAAGGAATATCTTCGTCGTTCACATCTAGTGAGGCTTCATTCGAGATGTAGCTAAAGCGAAGTGTTAGCGGTATATAAATGTATATCAGACTCGGCATTATAATTGACAGTGTCTACGCGGACTCGCTGCAGTGAGGCATGCGCGCGTTGGCAAGCGCCGAACTCAGGTTTCCGATGAACGCGACGATAGAGAGTGCGATACCTTTCTTCGTAACCGTTGGCAGTATTCGTGTAGCTATGTGATGGAATTGTGTCATTTTGATGGAAGTCCTGGTAACTTGTTAAAAAGTTCTGCTGTGGACGCCCTCCAGGTCAAGGGCTCTGGAGGGTGCTCAGTCTGGGATTGGCTCAACTTACGTCGGCAGACTCTCGATCGATCGGGGTCCTTGGCCCGTCTGTCATCGGAGGCGCGGATTTGAGCCTCCGGCGCCAAGCCTATCCTAGTCAAACTGGTTCCAGAAACGACTTCAACACAGCAGCAAACGTCCAAAGAGTGATTTTGAAAATGGGGAAAAGGTTGTGGAGTCTCACAGGGCTCTGCAAGTCTGTTTTCAGCTTTCATGATGAGTTTCAAGGCGTCGCAGCGAGGACTGCACCTTCTTGGAACCTTCCAAGGGTCACGAAATTCGGCGGCGACGTTCTTCGGCCTTGGTTACCTGTTCTGGACATTCCTCCGAGAGGTCTATATCCATCACGTGACGACAGTGGCCCCTGCCATTCTGTCGCTATCCACTTGATGCATTGCTTCCTCGAGTATTCGAATTTTTGGACAATTACGGTCCGTTCTAAATTTAGCTGGGACTTCTCTGTATTTCCTAGTCTCTCTGATAAACTGAGACAAGCCAACCGCGCTCTGGACGAGTGTTGGAGTGTAGCACCAATGTACAGCAAGCAAGCTTCACTTACATGGCTATCAAGATTAGGCGTAAAGGTGTCAAGAGAACGATGTAGGGACCAAATTGTCTAACAGTCATCATATTCTTCTCATGACCAAGTCACTACATCATCAATATATACAAGCGATCATCTCCGATCCCACCCCCATCTAAGCCTCCTCAGCAGCAGCGAGAATAACATCCGCCGCCTTCTCCGCAACCATGTACGTAGACACAGCAGTAAAGGTACCAGGAATCTTAGGGAAAACACTAGCATCAACAACCCTCAATCCCTGAACACCACGAACCTGGAATTTGGAGTCAAGAACAGCCATCTTATCGTCATCGGCACCAATAGGGCAGGTAGACGAGCAGTGGTGACCCCAAGCAGTGTCCTTGGCGTACTGAGCAATCTTCTCGGGGGTGTTGGCGTCCTTGCCGGGCAGGACCTCGTCAATGGGGACGAGCTGGCGCTTGAAAGAGTCACGGGCGAGGTCGACGGCCTCGGTGAGGGCAGTGAGATCCTTCTCGTAGTCGCCAACACCAGTGTCGAAGTAGTTGTAAGTGATCTCAGGGACGTCGAGAGGGTCGGCAGAGCGGAGCGCAACGGTTCCGGCGTTGTTGCGCGGGTGCGCCTTGAGGATGGCCCAGGTGAACCAGTCGTGCTCGGAGGTGGCGTTGTAGCTGTAGCCGGGGAAGTAACCGCGGAAGTTGACGGGGCCGCCGAAAGCGAAGATGTCGTATTCGTCGCGCTCGGAGACGCTGGACTTGTAGAACATGGTGGCACCGAGACCGGGGGAAGCGTAGATGCCGCGGTTGCCGAGGATGGATTTCTCCCAGCGGTCGATGCAGGCGTCGTCGTCGGTATTGCCGAAAGTGCAGCCGTTTAGGGCGGAGAAGTCGGAAGGAGCCTTGCCCTGGACGTTGATCTCGTAGTGGTCTTGGAGGTTGGTTCCGACACCGGGGAGGTCAGCAACGACGGGGATGTCGAACTTGTTCAGCTCGTCGGCTGGGCCGACACCGCTGAGTTTGAGAAGTTGGGGAGAGTTGTAGGTTCCTCCGGCGACGATGACCTCCTTGGAGGCAGTGGCGGAACCGGGCTCACCAGCTGCGCCGGTGTTCTTGGGGCTGGCCTTGTAGAGGTACTGGCCGTCGAGGAACTCGACACCGGTAGCGCGGGGAGGAGTAACGTCCTGGTCGAAGGTGATCTTGGTAACGTGGCAGTTGAGTCTGACATCGAGAGGATACTGCTTGCTGCCGTCCTCGTTCTTTGCGTCACGGACAGCGAGAACGAACTCGCGGGATCCAGTGCGCTTGCCGTCGGTGGTGGAGAGAGGGATTTGGTAGAGAGCGTTGGACTTGTCACGGCTCTCGGTGTCGGCGTTGGCATCACCAGCGATAAGAGTGCCAAGGTTGACGATGGCGTTGGTCATGTTGGAAAGGGCGAAAGCAGCACCGCCAACCAAGCTGAGAAGCTTGGGGTCAGAGGTGACGATGTCGATGGGGGCGTACGAGGTTCCGAGCCATCCGTCGTAGCCGTGACCCTTCTGGCCGGGCAGGAGGTAGTGGTTGTGCTCGAGCTTCTCGAAGTACTTGCGCATGTTCTTGGCGGACCAAGAGTCGTCACCAGTGATGGCGGCAACATTGTCGAAGTCAGACTGGTGAGGGTAGACGGCGATGAGAGCGTTGTGGGCTGTGCATCCACCGAGAGTACCGGTACGAGGGTAAAGCGTACCCTTCATGGTGGAACCCTCAGGTGGGCTGAGACCGGTGTACTCGCCTCCATCGACAGTCTCGTAGGAGGTCTTGTAGTCGCGAGCTTGGCGCTGCTCATCAGCGTAGTGCTTGACGTAGAAGTTCCAGCTCAGGTTGGGGTCTTCGGAAACCCTAGCGTTGAAAGCAGGAATGGTGTAATTCTGGCTGGCACCTTGGTCGTCACCGGCTTCGATAAGAAGCGTCTTGTGACCGGCAAGGGCGAGGCGGGCGGCCAGAGGCTTTGGAAATGGTCAGTATTTGTTACATACAGTCAGGTACTCTTGAACTTACACCACCACCTGCACCAGAGCCGACGACTACGTATTCATAGCCAGTCAGGTCGACAGCCACCGCAAGAGAAGCGAAGGCTGCGACTGTGTAGCCAATTACGCGGGGGAAGAACATGGTGATTAGGTATTACTTTGCTGTTCGGGTGGGTATTTAAAGAAAGAATGACAGAGGCTGTAAAGTGGCCTGCTTGATCCTACCCTGTGCAGCCTTGCTGACCTTTATATCGTTTACGAACCGCGTAGGTCGGCATCCCCCTATTTTCCGGTGGTGGCTTGCAATGCCGAACGACTTCTACCTCGGACGAAAAACCATTGGCGAGATACTTACCAAACAGGTGGTGTTCAGTAGTCGCGGTGGTTGATCCCTTCTTGGTCTGGAAAACAATGCTTTCATTCGGTCCGGCACGTAGATCATACGGGTCCTTCTAGGGTACCTTGCAGGTTGTAATTTGCGCCACGGGACGGAACCATTGGGACCTGGAGACCGACAACAGCGTTCATGGATCCGGGGGCTCAGTAGCGTTGGTGGTCGTATTTCTTTTGAAGTAACGTATCTCATAGCGGCAGGTTTACAGCCTGCTTCAGTCGCTTTCTATCTTTCGCCCGTTCACCGTGGATATCCAGGGAAGTTGTGGCAACACGCATCCGCGGAGTGAAAACGCTTTCCCCGTTGCGTCCCGCACCGACCCAGAAGTCCAGGTCAGGAAATGATGATTTCTCCTGTCAAGGACGCTTACCCTGGTCTGTCTATTCCTAATTGCCGGACGTTCCTCCCGCTTCGGAAGGGAACTCCACGGGTGTGGAGTCAACGGCCAGGGACAGCGGACGCTAGCGCCTAACTTGTGTTAGCAGCAACGCGCATTGAAGACTCTCTGGACCTGGGCTTCACGATAGGCACTGCGATGGATGCGAACGGACATAACGTGGTTCTGTAGATTGCCGACTTCTTCGCCGAGAACGATGACGGAATACCACGTGGTGTGCGAGATGCACTGCCGCAGGAACCGCCTTTTTCTTTTCGCCACGAGGCACAGAGTGAACTGACTCAACTACGACTCCACCCACCGTACGAACGCCATGTTGAATTCGGCATTCGGCTGACTCCACAACACCTTCTAATGCTCGTTCTAGTCGCATGCGTTAAGGCCTACGTTCTGTCGCTCGGTACCTGCGCCTTCTCGAAAACTCCCCTATCTGTTATTCCCGCGTCTATGGTTGGCCCGGCCACACGGCATCGGCAATGCTCCTGACAAGTTGCAGCTTCTTCCTCATGTCTTCGTAACCGAGCGAATTGCCTTCCGCGTGTGATGCGAAACCGCATTGTGGGCTGACACAGCACTGCTGAATGGCGTCCTCGCGCGATTGGCCGGTGCCCTTTGCAATCCAATCAGCGGCCTGGTTCACCCTGGCGATCATCTCGTCCTTGTCCTCGAGCTTGGGGAATTTCGATGTGATTACACCAAGCACGACGTTCTTGTGCTTGGGAAGATGCGCTAGCGGCTCGAATCCTCCGGCACGTGGTGTGTCGTATTCCAAATAGTATGTGTCCACGTTCAAGTCCTACCAAGATCAGCACTTCATAACCGTGAACAAGGAGATGAACGTACCTGGAACATCTTCTTTGCAATGTTGTCGTATGCGCCTTCAGAGAAATGTCTGCTGCCTACATAGTTACCGCGGCACAGGTGGATGCCGAGATGCATGTCCGCAGGGCGTTCGAAACACTTGTTATAAAACTTGACATAGGCATCAAACATCTGGTCGGCAGTCTTCTCGTTAGTTGTGTCAGCCTTCCAGCCTGCAAGCATGTCTTCCGAGCAGAAGTAGGCCAGGTTGGGGTCGTCGATCTGGATGTTCCTGATACCCTGCGCGTGGAGGATCTTAAGCTCCTCCTGATATGCCTTTGCGACATCCTCGAAGTACTCCTCGTCATTCGCATAGATCTCCTTGGGGTAGGCTCTTCCGCTCATGTAACGGAAGTGGTACCAGGATGGCGAGATCAGAGTAATCTTGATGTTCTTCCACTCGCTCTCGGGTAAAAGGCTCTTCATCAGGTCCACTTCACGCTGGTTGCTTGAAGTACCAGGGTGTTTGATCTTGTCGACACAGACGGTGACATGGTTCGGCACCTCCTTCGCTTCCATGAAAGACTTGACGTCCGGCGCATAGGCGCGGAACATGTCCTTGTTGTAGCCCTTCAAAACGCCAAGCTGGAGTTCCTTCATGCCATGAAGTGTTTCGAAAAAGGTACCCCAGAACATGTGCCTGCATGAATGGTCAGTCTAGACTCGGACTAGCAGCATCGGGACTATTGACCTAGTGTACTCTCCGCTCGACACAACCTTAAGACCGCAGTCTTGCTGGAACTTGACGACCTCTGCGACAGACTTGTCCTCCAAAGGAACGAGCTCCTCTGCCTTCGATTTACCAGAGGCAACATCGTAGCGCTTCTGCACAAGCTCCTGTGGGCGGAGCAATGAACCAACGTGCTCGGCGCGGAATGGAGGGCTTCTCTTGAGTGACGACATATTCAATGCGATAGTATGAATAGCTTAGAAAAGAACGAGTAATCAGAACGAAGCAATTGAACAGAAGAAAACTTTGCCCCTCATCATGTCCACTTGCCCCGCAATCACACGCCGCTCATTAATGACCGTTGGACCCTTTCTCAGCCCCGACATATCCATGTTCAGACGCCGGGAGCAGCTAAGCGGAGCTTAGAGGATGGAGCTTCGATGGGATTGGAAGAGTAATTGAGGGTGGCGGGTAAGCCATGTGGGAGGCATCTCAAGCTATGGTGGGGCCCTTGCTCGATAAGAGGCGCGCCACCCGATGTGACGCCGAGAGCCATGTGGTTACAAGGAAACTTGGAAGCCGCGAGCTTCCAAGTCATCCTTTGCTCACACGACTACATCTTAACTGCGATTGCGCGCTGTCGGTTTCCAAGTTATCGCAACGCACGAGAAATCCGCGAACACAATTCGGGTGTGCAGGCGCGCAAGGCGTGAAAAGGCAGCTTCGACCAACTAAGCATGAAGATATGGCTATGCTGTGGGGTGTATTGGGAGGTCCACAGTCCCTTTGGAAAATCGAAGAGACCGGAAGCTGCAGATCAGCAATTGTTTGCTGTACCACGAGAAGGCGACACGAAGACGCAGTATGCCCCACCAAAGATATCCCATCGATGAATGACGGGCATGACGCAATACTCTGGAGAACGAGCCGCGGATATAGCCACGAACGAACGCAAGTTTCGTAAGCGACGGCGGCAGTTACAACGGCGAAAGAGAGTAAATCCGAATTTCGGGGAAGCTCTACCCCGCGCTAGGTGGGATGTCATAGCTACATATATGCTGTCATTCCCGCACAGCTTCAAGTCTAGACTTTGACGCCCTAAACACCTCAACACCAGACTTTACTACCTACCAATAACATGACAAGAGTACTACTCACAGGAGGAAGCGGCTTCATCGCTGCGCACACCCTCGATATCCTCCTAGACCATGGACATAGTGTAGTCACCACGGTGCGCACCCAGGAGAAGGCGGACAAGATCAAGGTTTCATACAAGAGCTACGTCGACAAGGGCCAATTGAGCTTCGCGATCGTTCCGGATATCGCTCAACCAGATGCTTTCGAGAAGGCTGTTATCTCAGACCCTCCATTCGAGGCTGTGCTTCACACTGCTAGCCCGTTCCACTTCAATGTCACTGATGTCCAGAAAGTGAGTGTTTTGGGAAATGGAAACACCAGATAGCTGGCTAACACGACGAAGGACCTGATTGACCCTGCTGTCATTGGAACAACTGGCATCTTGAAGTCGATCAAGAAGAGCGCGGTATGTTGAGTCCGAAAAGTGCACAACTTACATTCGCATGCTAATGATACCGTGTAGCCCTCCGTCAAGAATGTCGTCATCACGTCCTCGTTCGCCGCTATCGTAAACGGAAGCAAAGGTTTCTGGCCAGGACACGCATACTCCGAGGACGACTGGAACCCGATCACACAAGAAGAGGCCACGGAGAACCCAATGATGGGATACAGAGCGAGTAAGACGTTTGCCGAGAAGGCTGCGTGGGAATTCGTTGAGAAAGAGAAGCCCAACTTCAGTGTCTCCACGATTAACCCACCGATGGTCTTTGGACCGATTGTAAGTCTTGCGATGCACTCTTCAACTCAATCGCTAACATGCACCAAGGTACACGCTCTTGACAGTCTTGACAACATGAACACCTCGAACCAGCGTATCCTGTCAGCGGCACAAGGCAAGTTCAAGGACGAGATCCCACCGAGTGGTGTACATCTGTGGGTGGACGTTCGCGACGTCGCGGAGGCACACGTAGCTGCGTTCGAGAAGCCAGACGCAGCCAACAAGCGCTTCTTCGTGACGGCCGGATACTTCTCCAACAAGGAGCTATGCCAGATCATCAAGAAGAACTTCCCCGACTTCAAGGACCTGCCGAGCGACTCGACACCCGGCGGCGACTACCCAGAAGGCACACCTGAGAAGGGTCTCTACACATACAACAACAAGCGCTCCATCGACATCCTTGGCCTCAAGTATAAGACTTTCGAGCAGTCGATTGTCGACTCTGTCAAGTCTTTCCAGAAGAAGGGATTGTAGATGGTAGCATCGATTATTCGGGAAGATAGATGAACGGCAGTAACAGTATTCGATTGGCTATGTACACTATTTGGGCGGCGCGCTTGTTCGAGCGGCAAAGCATCGGTCGCATGCATGGCAATCTGAAGAAGACATGTTAGCATATGCAATCTCCATGTAATAGACAGTACAGGATGTGTATGGGCAATCAGCCTGTTGAGCTTGAAATTTTTTGGACTTCACCGTCTTTGACTCGGAAGTTATCGTTTGTGTTGATCATCATAATGCAGAGAATTGGGAGAGATCGTGATGACTTACCAATGAGTAATGCGACGCGACGCTGGCCGCAACATATGTGCTGCATGAAGCTGTTGATGGCCAGCGTTGGTGTGAGAGAAACCAGCAGGCGCGAAGCTTCGAAGAAAATGGCAGGCTTCGGCTGAAAACCGGGCCGAGCTCTTCCAAGCCTAGCGGCTGCCCCACCAACGAAGCCCATCGATGGCGGGCAGTGACAGCAAAAGCCCAAACACTTCCTCGAGAATTCCACGTCACATCGCTCTATCGCCGTCGCGTACCTCGCAGCCACCCCGTAGCCGACTCTTTTCTTCATCAGACAAGCCACGTTCGAGAAATCGCAAAGATGTGTAAGTTGCCTACCACTACCCCACCACCGCCTCGATGCGCATCCGGCGGACGTGTGTAGCTTCCGACTGTGGGCGCAAGGCTGTGTTATGAAGATGCGGGGGATCTAAGACATGATGCTATGTTCATACTCATGTCGCAACACTATGTACTCGGTCCAGAACTGACTCATCTACAGCCGACTTCAACGCCATCGCCCGTATGTACCACCGGATACAGCAAGCACAACCCCGCCGACATCCTCTCCACGATCGCTCCATCCATCAAAGCGCGACTGACCCTTGCTCCAGAGCAGTTCGTCCAGTTCTACTACAAGACCTTCGATGAGAACCGCGCTGGTCTCGGTGCCCTCTACGTATGCGACTCAATATCGTTTGCGCAAAGCAGCAGTCGGCTGACAAATGCTATAGAAGGAGACTTCCATGCTCACTTTTGAGGCGCAAGGCACTCAGGGTTCCGCTGCCATTGTAGAGAAGCTCCAGGTAACGACAATTCTGCCCACGAAACAGGGACGGGGCTAATGCAGGGAAGAACCTGCCATTCCAGCAGATACAACACCGTACCGACACCGTCGACGCTCAGCCTTCCGCCGATGACGGTATCCTTGTGCTCGTCACCGGTGCGCTTTTGGCAAGTCGTTCCCATGCATCGTTACATCCGACCTTGACTAATACTGAACAGCTTGCGGGAGAGGACAAGCCAATGAGCTTCACCCAGGCCTTCCAGCTCAAGAATGCTGAGGGCAACTGGTTCGTTCTGAACGACGTTTTCCGTCTCGTATACCCCGCCGCGTAGGCTATCCGCTCGCTCTTGAGCTTGATTTCACCATACCGGTGACTTCGGGGGCATGCATAAAGAGTCACTGAGTCTTAGCGACTTTGGACACGACTGACGCGATTTTCTTATGAGTTTTGAGCATTTTGGCGGAGGCAACATAGGTGCGGATGGAATCGAGGATCGATGCTTGACGCAGTCATCTTTGGGAGTGTAGCTACTCACGAGTTCTACACAGGTAGATTGAGCTAAATTTTCAAAATCGACTTGCCTTCTTTGCAGCCTCCTACAGCATCTCGAATTACATCTACCATCGTGCATATGCATAAGCCTTTTCCATGCGGCGGGTTTGTTTTCCGTGCATGACGCGGAAGAGAGCTTTGCCGCCATTCCTCCGCCCCGCGCTCACTTGCCGAAGCGAAGCTCCACGCCTTCCTCGGACCTGGAGCTTAGCTTACAACGACCATGGCCTCGTCGCGCGGCAAAAGCCAGGACATTCTGTCTCTTACTCGCAAGCATCGGCGTTACTTCACTTCGCCTCTCCTATTCTCTTGATACCCTCCTCTGTCCTTTAGCGTTCCATCACAACCCATCGTCTCACAATGGCTTTCATCCAGAAGGGACTCAAGAACATTCTCCAGAAGAACCCCCACGATGTGGTCTTCCTATCAGCACTTCGCACGCCAGTCACAAGAGCGAAGAAGGGTGGACTCCGCGATGCATATGAGCATGAACTTCTAGGAGCGGTATGCCATCCTCAGCACCTGCAGTACACAGACCCAAGTCCTAACAACATCCCAGGTTCTCAAAGCCACAATGGCCAAGTTCCCCAACCTCGACCCCACGAAAATAGACGATATATGTGTCGGCACCGTTCTCGCAGAGCTCGGTGGCTCAAAAGCCGGTCGCATGGCCGCGAACCACGTCGGCATACCCACCACAACCTCCTTCAGCACCGTAAACCGCGCCTGCGCATCTGGCCTTTCCGCCATAACTTCAATCGCAAACTCGATTGCCGTAGGACAAATAGACGTCGGCATTGCAGGCGGCATGGAGAGCATGACACGAAACTACGGCAGCAGGGCCGTACCCACCGAACTCTGGCCCGAGATGAAAGAAAGCCCAGTGAAGGAAGCCAGAGACTGCATAATGGCCATGGGCATAACCTCGGAAAACGTCGCATCACGCTACGGCGTCAGCCGCGCCGACCAAGACGCCTTCGCCGCCGAATCTCAACAGCGCGCCGCCAAAGCACGGAGAAGCGGCCTCTTCGACGACGAGATCGTACCCGTAACCACCCGATGGATCGAGCCCGAAGTCCCCGAGAACACAAAGAGCATCACTGTAACAAAGGACGATGGAATCAGGCCTGGGACAACCGTCGAGAAACTCGCGGAGATGAAACCTGCGTTCATCAAAGACGGTACGAGCACAGCGGGTAACAGCAGTCAAGTCTCCGACGGCGCGTCTGCAGCGCTGATGATGCGTCGGTCCACGGCCACGACCCTCGGTCTGGAATCCCAGATTATCGGCAAATGGGCGGGCACACAAGTCGTTGGCTGCTCGCCCGATGAAATGGGCGTGGGACCCGCGTTAGCCATACCCAAACTGCTCGACTACACCGGCCTGCAGACATCTGATGTGAATGTCTGGGAGATCAATGAGGCGTTTGCTAGTCAAGCGTTGCATTGTATCAGGACGTTGGGGTTGGAGAGCAAGATGGATAAGGTGAATCCGAATGGAGGAGCTATTGCACTGGGGCATCCGTTGGGAGCGACGAGTGGTAGGATGTTGGCTACGCTGTTGCATGAGATGGGGAGGAGTGGGGAGCAGGTTGGTGTGTTGAGTAAGTGTATTGGAACGGGCATGGGCATGGCTAGTTTGATTATTAGGGAGTAAAGATTCTAGGGGAGAAGAATTATAGCTTTGGTGTATCAGATTAGGGGTCCTCTGCTCAAAAGGAACTGGGTATCGAAGTGACTAAACAATAACGCCGTTGAATATGCATCGCTCTTCCTATCCTCTTCACTGCTGTTTTTTATGCTTTGCCCTTCTTGCTCTTCTTTTTCGACCGCTCGGCTAAGATCTCATCGAGGAAGCTCTTGGGTTTTGTTCTCGCTTTCTTGGGTGCTGGTTGTGTGGTTTCCGCTTCATCATCGTCCTCCTCTTCCTTGATGGGTTTTGCGTCTGCTTCAGCTTGTGTGGTGACCTGCTCTTTCATTACTTTCTCCTCCTCTTTCACAGTGCCACCTTCTAGCCTCTTCGCCCTCGCCTCTTCATCTTCGTCGTCACTGTCCACCGGCTTAGCTTCTTGAGTCACCTTCTTCTTCTGCCTCTTAGATTTGAAAGTCGCAGCTCTCCCCTCTTCATCATCGTCCGACTCTTCTTTCTTTGCAGCCAACTTCTTGTAATGTTGAGCCTTGGAGGCTGCATTCGGTCTCGCAGCTTCTTGTTTTGCAGTGATATGGGCTTTTGCTTTCTTCTTGCCGATCAGCTGTTGTAACAGTTTGTCGTCCGATGTTCGTATTCTGCTGGTGAAGCTGCCATCTTCGATATCCTTGGGAACTATACCGCCGACACCGATTCTGGGGACATTATTAGAACCGCGATCGGCAGCGCAACAACACGTATTTACCTGTCGTGAGCGTAGTTTTGTTTCAAATCTTGATCATCGTCTTCAACTTGTGTTTTCGCATCACCATCCGCGGTGCCCCAGTCCGGCCGCGACCCATACAGGGACGCCAAGAGTTTCTGACCCTTTGCCTCGAGCAGACTTATGCGATTTGCGATGACATCGCCCTCATTATTCCGTTTAGACATGGTTGCGCGATTACTTCGATGCGCATCAAGTTCCAGTCGCTTGGTGTTACAGAAGTTCCCGGCCGCGATATTTTTGAGAGGACCCGGTTCATTCTCGGCGCGCTAGCAGACGTCCGCAACAGCCCTGTGAAGCCGCAACACCAACGGAGCTGTGCACTCCAGCTCTACCCCCCTCCAACTCGCCTCCTTATACCCACACGTGTGTCTGCCGCTCAGACATCATGTACAACTTTGCCCGCGCCCGGCCGCTGGCTCGCGCTGTCCGCGCTGCTGCTGTACGTACACGGGCCTACTCCGCAAAGCTGCGAAAGCCTCTTACGCAGCGTGCACCACACTGGGGGGTCATGTGCTAACACGGCCTAGGAGACACCGTTGAAGCGCTCTGTCGTCCAGCAAAGGAGAGGTCTCGCCATCCACGAATACAGGTCCGCTGCCCTGCTCGAATCGGTACGCTTACTCCACCGCATGTCCACCAATTTCGAGGGTCCAGATATCTAATGCGAATTTCAGTACGGCATCGGCGTGCCCAAGGGTGGTGTCGCTACCAGCGGCGCCGAGGCAGAGAAGATCGCCAAGGAGATCGGTATGCGACAGCAAGAGTGAATGCACAGTCGTGGGCTAATGCGCGCAGGCGGAGAGGATGCTGTTATCAAGGCCCAGGTTCTCGCTGGAGGCCGTGGAAAGGGTACCTTTGACAATGGCTTCAAGGGCGGTGTCAGAGTCGTCTACTCGTATGCTACTTCGCAACCATAACACGACCCCGGCCACCCTCTAACACAACATGCAGTCCCCGCGAAGCCTCCATCCTCGCTGACCAGATGATCGGCCACAAGCTCATCACCAAGCAAACTGGAGCCGCCGGTCGGCTCTGCAACTCCGTCTTCATCGTCGACCGCAAGTTCGCCCGCCGCGAGTTCTACCTCGCCATCCTCATGGACCGCGCTTCACAAGGACCCGTAATCGTCGCTTCGTCGCAAGGTGGAATGGACATTGAGACTGTTGCCAAGGAGCACCCCGAGGCCATCATCACCACCCCCATCGACATCCACAAGGGTGTCACCGACGACATTGCCCGCAACATCGCGACCGAGCTCGGCTTCTCAGAGCAGTGCATCGAGGACGCCAAGGACACCATCCAGAAGCTGTACCAGGTCTTCATGGAGAAGGACGCTACCCAGATCGAGATCAACCCCCTCTCCGAGACCACCGACCACCAGGTCCTCGCCATGGACGCCAAGCTCAACTTCGACGACAACGCCGACTTCCGCCAGAAGGAGGTATTCGACTGGAGGGACATCACCCAGGAGGACCCCGAGGAAGTCAAGGCCGCCAAGGTTGGCCTCAACTTCATCAAGCTCGACGGTGACATTGGCTGCCTCGTCAACGGTGCCGGTCTCGCCATGGCTACCATGGACATTATCAAGCTGAACGGCGGTGCGCCCGCTAACTTCCTCGACGTTGGTGGCGGTGCTACACCCGAGGCTATCAGGCAAGCGTTCGACTTGATCACCAGCGACCCCAAGGTTACTGCCATCTTCGTCAACATCTTCGGTGGTATCGTCCGTTGCGACGCTATTGCCAAGGGTCTCATCCAGGTTGTCAACGAGATGAACCTCAAGACTCCTGTTATTGCTAGGTTGCAGGGTACCAACATGGAGGCTGCTCACAAGCTCGTAAGTCATGCCAAAAGAATCAATTCTATATGCATTCATGCTAACACATCATGTTCCAGCTCAACGACTCAGGCCTCAAGATCTTCTCCATCGACGACCTCCAAGCCGCCGCCGAGAAGTCCGTCCAGTTCTCAAAGGTCGTCAAGATGGCGCGCGACATTGACGTCGGTGTCGAATTCACTCTTGGTATTTAAACTCTTTCAGCATGAACCCTTTGCTGGCTGACCACGTTTGTGCATGATAGGTTTGTAGATAGATGGAAGCCAAATTTGAGCAAGCGGTGTGTCTTATGAAAGTTTGTTTGGTCTTTGATTGTACTTGGCTTTGTGTGTGGTGGTGTGATTTTATTGCCTGCGATGTGGTGCTGATGTGAGCGTAGGTAGTGCGAAGCGCTGGGTGCGCTTACCCCGCCGATGTGTGACCACTGACACAGCTTGCTGACGATGATGATGATCACCATCTTCACGACACTATAATCCGGTCGAAACCACAGTCCACAGACCCAATTATCGTATATACGCTCATTGTTCAAGCGGAAATATCGCGTAGACACGATGGCTTCAGGAAGGGCACAAAACAATCCAACGGACGCACCGCCTCCGGTCTGTCTGTGTGCTACTTCGGACAACGGCGCGACTGCACGCACCACATACATCTTTAGGTATTTGGTTTTGAGAAGAGCACAGCTCATATCCACATTGAGTTGGGGTTTTGGAGAGAAGAGCACGCCCCATCCCGATCTTGTCTGGGTTTTTAGACAGAAGGGCACAGCTCATATCGTGTAAGAAATTGTCGTTTTGGAGAACAGCGCAGCAGCACACACCATGAGTAGTCCTTCAAATGTTCTTTTGGAGAAATGAATGGAAGTGTGAATGTTGAAGAGAAGCGGAGAAGAGAGGCGAGCAGCGGTATTTATACCCCTTCATTCACGTGCCGACCGCACATAACCTCTTTCTCGGAATCTTTTGGTAGTGTGTATGTTGATGGAGGGGTCGGAAAGACGATCCTCATCGGAAAGGCCTTTTCAGATTTTTGAGCAAGAGAGGGACGATGCACTTCGCACAACATCCAACTGTACTCTTAGTCGTTTTGGAGTTTTTAAGGTTGAAGTGGGTGTATAAGAGACAGCAGAGAAGAGGCGAGACGAGGTTTATATACCAGTGTCCTGGCTCGTGCGCTGCGCATACATGTCTGATTCGTTCTTTTTATTCTCGAAATACTTTTTGAAGAGTTGGACCAGTGCTTTTCATATCGCAGTCTCGAACTCTTTTTGGAATGGAGGAAAGGCTCTTTCCTCAACATCAAAGTATTTTGATGCTTCTTGGATAGAGCAAGGTAGAAGTGGAGTTTCGGGAGGAGGCCAGAGAAGAGACATGAAGACATCGATGTGTAACTTTAATTCACTTGCCCACTTCACATGATCAGTACATCGAGATCTTTGTGATACTCGATATATTTTGCAGAGGTCGGAGGAACAATCCTCACATATCGAAATAGTGCCATGTTTTGACTCGGAGGAACAAGACCATGATGCCTAGTGCTCCTACTTTTTGGACAGTGCAAGAGGATTGGGAATGTAGGAAGAAAGTTGAGAAGAGGCAAGAACCGAGCTTTTATAATATTTAGGAGGCTTGGCAGGCGCACTTGTAGACGTTTCCGTATCCTTTTGAGTTTTCGATGTCTTCGCAAAATGGTGGAGACAAGCTTCTCATCGTCTGATCCCCAGTGTGTTTTGGAGAAGACGGCAGCACCCAGAACATCCCGGCGTTTTGATTCTTGTTTGGTAAAATTGGGAAGAGGCGTGGATGTAGAGAGAAAGACCAGAAGGAGAAACGAGCGCAGGCTTATATGCTATTTTAAGGACGGTCTACCCGCACATCGGCGTGTCCGACAATTACTTTGTTGATGCTCGGTATATAGATCCGAATCGAAAAGCCGCTTCTCGTGGGTAGTGGTAACAGTCACTTTGGAAGACGCGCAGCAGTCGCGCACAGCATGTGGTTGTTCAACTTGGGTTTTGGATAATGCACGGAAGTCGCCGATAGTAAGAATAGCTTTGAGGCAGAAAGGGCCGAAGACGAGGTTTTGTACTGCGCGACCGGGTATTTGGCGCACATGGTGGATGACCACTGGCTTTTCTTGTGGGTATTGAATGTGTTCGCAAAGGTCGGAGAAGCAATGCTCATACGCATACATATTGTTGTTTTGGAGAAGGAGGAATCCACGCACAACATCAATGGTTCATTTGTCATCTTAGAGTGAATGAATAATTCAAGAGTGATAAGGGGAAAGTGAAAAGACAGGCAACTTGGGGTTTTATAGAAGGTAGAAGAAGCGCTCAGTCCGCATGAGTGCCTTGGATTCTCAGAGGCCGGGTATGAGAGTTGAACTCATCCGGACGCTTCACATATGTAGGCTCCCAGCTGTATTTTGTCTTGCTCATGCGAAGCCACCGCATTTTGATGTGTCGCTGTTGCCATCTGGCTACGCGAGAGAAAACCATGGCAAAAGTGTAGGTATGTTTGAATAAGTTCATGGGCGGAGACACAGGCAGCTCTCCATAGGCTTCTGCACTGCTAGTTTTGGGGAAATAACGAAGTCGAGGTGGCGGAAGAAGAAGAGCGACTGACGGTGAGGAAGTTTTCATGCTTCCAATTCTCATGTACTGAGCCATCACGACTTTTAGCTTCACTGAGTGTCAGCGCATGAAATGGCGGGTAGTTTCGCATCTCTCCAGCATGACATGTTCTTGTAGTGCAGATGCACGACCATAAGGCCATGCGAAATGGCTTTTGGTAGACCGAGACTGGTGCTCAAAAATGCCCATCGGCTTGTGTAAATTGGCTTTTTGGAGAAGGAAGGACGACAGGACGCCATGAACGTATTTTGGTATAATTTTGAAATCCCCTGGATCAAGTGGTAGATAGAGAAGAACAAGCTTTCAGGAAGAGCGAGGGTTTATATACTCGGCCCCGCACTAAATCGACCATGAGCAGAATATGTATAAGTATTGGAGTGAGGGTGATATCATGAGTCGTTCGGTGATCCCATGTGTTATGCCGCTGTAGCATTTGGTAGTCAAAAACAGAGACATCAATCGTCCCAAGCGCGTTCTCTAATAGTCGATCAAGCTGGCCGCAGACATGCCCCAATGATGAGATTGTTTTGAGCAGAGCCAAGCGCGAACACACCACGGGCGTCACGGTTTAAATGCTGGTAGCATACAAGAAATAGTCGATGAGAAGAATACGGGAGCAGGGCATATCTTTACTTCGACTTGCTCTAGTGAGGCGCGGAATGATGAGATGCTCTCAAGTCCGCACCCTCATCATTGACTTCTTTTTTCTTTTCGACTTTGTGGTAGCGCGTGTGTTTTAGCAATGTCCTGGTGTCAATTGAGATTTTCGCCCATGTGGTAATATACACATTACTGTACAATGCGATGTTTTTCGTGCAATGATACTAGAGGTAGTGAGTGGATCGCGGTGACCTCTTAACTGCTGAAGGACATGAAATCTGAGTGGCGCATTTTGAGACCGCCAAAGCTTTCGAAGCCGCATTGATGGCTTTGAATATTGTTTTGAATTTGAGTGGCTGG
This sequence comes from Alternaria arbusti, assembly GCF_024043155.1. Classification (NCBI taxonomy): domain Eukaryota; kingdom Fungi; phylum Ascomycota; class Dothideomycetes; order Pleosporales; family Pleosporaceae; genus Alternaria; species Alternaria arbusti. The sequence continues at coordinate 464,224 of NW_026249943.1, forward strand.
TTGTGGAAAGAATAGATGTAGCTCAAGCGAAGGGTGTTTATACGTGGGGGAGACTTCTCCGGTGCACTAGTGCCACCCCGAGCTCCGACGTTTGGTATGACACCAATGTCCATTTTTACATGAGTCAGCACATCAGCGGAAATGTGATAGTTCTGTCATAGCATTGAAGTTCATCATACGATGTTGCTGCTTATAGAAATCATACACCGAAGTCTCCTTTTAATGTCAGCTTGAGCAAGTCGTCCTTGACAATCTCTTCCTTGCGACTGAGAAGATCCTCCACATCCCAGTTCGCAGCGATGAAGCGACCGCTCAAGAACTTCGCCTTCTCTTGACACAGCCAAACGGCAGTACCGCCAACAAGCTCCGGACTGTCTTGGTTGAAGAGCGAGCGGAAGGGCTCACGCAGCATGTCGGTCGCGACAAGACCCGGATGCATCGATACGGCGGTAACATTCGGGTACTCCGCAGCGACGTACGTAGCCAACGCGTCGAGGATGAACTTGGACATGAAGTAGGCGCCAAGCGGCGGAACGGTAAAGAACGCCTGCCATGAGCTTACGTTGACGATCGTGGCAGGTGTATCGGGGCTGGGCAGTAGGCGAAGGAAAGAGCGGATGAGCAGATAGTTGCCTTTTCCGTTGATCTCCTACAATGAATGTATCAGTTCATGCGCTTTTGACTCAGGTACTGCGGGATGAGCAGCGAACGGGACGGATCTTACGAAGTTCCTCCACCATTGATCGGGGTCTGTGTCGTGCAGTTTCGGTCCGTCTCCAGTCATGGCGCCGGCTGCGTTGACGAGGACATCCGCGTGGCCGAATTTCTGCCGGATCGCTTCGAAGGCGGCCTCGACGCCTTTCGTGTCGGAAATGTCGAGGGCGTATGTAAGCGTTTCGATGTTGGGGTCCGCCTCTTTGACCGACTTCTCAGTAGCTGCGAGCTTTTCGGCGTTGGATGCCAGCAATGCAACACCCTTTACACCGGCCTTGACGAAGGCCGGTACCATTGCCTGCGAGAGCAAGTCTTAGCAGACGCAATAATGACGCGAATTCATGGCGAAAGGGGAGCGTTTTCGGTCAATTGTTTCAACATACCATGGCTCCTATACCACGCGAAGCGCCAGTGATGACGGCTACCTTTCCTGCCAGGCTATGTTCTGGGATACTGGGATCGATGGCAGGGTACGCGTCTTGGTGTGCATTCTTCGTGAACTGCATAGACGTGACATAGAAGTCTTTCGGAAGCTTGCTGAGGTCTGCCATCGTGAATGTGCTTTGGGTTCGGATGATACGAAGAATACGCTGTAGCAAGATAGCGCAAAGATACTAATCGGAGTCTAGAAGTACCACAGTCCACTGTGTTAACTTATGCGAGGCTCTGGGGCCAGAGGCCCCGCATTCGGGCTGCGATAATCGCCTCGTCGTGTCCCCACCCATGAAGCACGACTTGGCCATAGCAAACCATGTAATAAAAGCGTTGGCGTGTTGACACCGGGGCGTCGGCAGTGAGGTGTTAAGGTTGCGGAACGTCCCAAGCGAAGCCCGTTGGGAATGTTTGAGCGAACGAAGGCGATGATCGTCTCCGCTTAGAGATTAGCGTAGGATTGCGGACCCTGTTTTTGACATTCACCTGAGATCGATGCAGAACCCCCAATTTCCTCAATCCGGTCCGAATCGTATCGACATCGCTATCGGCACGAACTCATTCGTCTAGCGACTCGTGGTTCCGATCCGACAAGCTTGACCAGAGCTGCTCACATGCCCACGCAATGTTTGTCCAAACTCTGGGGATCTGACATGTCGGAAGCGAGGACGCACACATCGGAATACCGAGGTGTGACGACGTTAACAGGAATGCGGGTACCCGAAAACGATAGATCGTGATGGCAGCATCAGGGGCAGTAAGACATGTCGTGATAGCGGAACCCACTCTGCATGTTGTCTTCTCGGCGCCCTGATCGACCGAATGCACACCCATGCGGGTGAAGGGGTCGCGGGAAATTCTTTGGCGATCTTATACCAGCTGTGAATGCAAAGCGTTCCATCCATTCTCTTGGAACCTTGGTCTCTGCAGCATTGTTTGTATACTTCAACAGCCCAAGAATGTCAAACCTCTCCCCACTCTGGCCCCATTCAACTCCGCAAGTTGTTCGAGAGCACCAGCTGTAGCTCAACACAACCAATACGTACTGAACGGCAACTATAACTCACAAAGTAATTCAGAATGACACTTCATGAGGTAAGCTGAACCGAATGGGACGCCTTGAGTGGCGCTGACTTTGATGCAGGATCTAGGCCCCAACCTCACGGCGACCGTCCTTGTGACGGGGCTGCTTGCCTTCATCACTATGGGTATGCGGGCGTATGTCAGAATCACCAAGCATAACTGGGCTCTTGAGGACTGGGTCATGGCAGTAGGATGCGTATGTATCTAACCTTCACAGTCATCGAGAACACACTAAGCTCACTCACCACAGTTGCCTCTCATGACACTGACCATCGTCACCACCATCGGCTCCTACTACGGCATCGGCGCTAAAGACAGTACTTTTGCTAAGCCTGGCAACCAGAAATACGTCGAGACAGCATATTTCGTGAGTCATCATCCAGTGTAGCACGGAATCGATCAGTCGCTAACAACATTCAGTGGTTCTTCCTCTATGAGGTCTTCTACTGCACATCCATCATCTTCGTCAAGCTCAGCATCGCCTTCATGCTGAACCGGATAGCTGGCAGGAGAATGGTCTACATCTACATCAACTACGGCATCATGGGCCTCTGCGCTGCGACCAATCTGGCAGCTATCCTGTACATCATTTTCCAGTGTTGGCCAGTGGAGTAAGTACAAAGCAATACGGCATCACGTGGTAATGCTAAACGTATACTTCTCAGGGCTGCTTGGAGGGCTGATCTCATGGCCGAAGGGACTTATTGCCAGCCGCCAGTATATCTGCAAAACGTCTACTTCTTCTGCACTTCGGTCAACATCTTCACCGACTGGGCTACTGCGCTCATGTGAGTTACTCGAGATTCTGCTGTCGAGTAGGCACTAACGTAGACCAGGCCAATCGCTCTGCTCTGGAACGTTCAAATGAACAGGAACACCAAGATCTCAGTCGGTGGCATCTTGAGCTTGGGTATCTTGTATGGCAAATCCATGAATTTGACTGATCACTGTACACCGCTAACATCGCTCTAGCACATCCATTTCCGGCCTGGTCCGTCTGAAGTACACCGTTGGCCTGACAAGCAGCCACGACTATCTTTGTAAGCACCTCCAGACCCGCATCACATCACAACACTAACGTGACTCCCAGATGGCCTCGCCAACATCCTCATCTGGGGCTACGCCGAGCCCGCCCTCGGCATGCTCGTCGGCAACATCGCAACCCTCCGCCCCCTCTTCCAACGACTCCTCCACCTCGGCTCAAGCGGCTCTCACCAGCCTCGCTCGGGTACACCCCACGGTGTCAGCAACCCCGACCGTTCGCACCGCTACAAGCCTTTTGACACCGAACTCGAGCTCGGCACGGTCGCAGACAACCAGGACACGCACATGCCGGCAATCAAGGTTCATGCGGGACGCGTTAGTGTATCGAGTGACAGCGAGAGCCAGAAGGAGATTCTGGAGAAGAACGATCGGTTTCTGAACAACAACAAGGATAGTATTGTTGTTAGTCGGCATGTGGAGATTAGTCGCGATTAGTCGCTCGTAGGAGTTGCTACTTGACTGTCTGAAGGTGGCGCATGGGGAGCAAGTACGACAGGTTCATGATTGTATTTTATTGTTCATATATCATGTCTCTCGTTATCATCAGAAGAATGAAGGCCTTTTTCTCGTCTTTTCACTGCACCAGCTCGATCGTGGCAGTCGTAACGATTTCAAAGAGTTCCTTCGCACTGGCTAAGGAACCCATACGAGACCAGATCACGCTGCTCAAGGACATTTGATCTTAGCACCCATCTCTAGAGCCATCCCTCATCCCATTTGACCCTGGTTTTCTGGAGTACAATGCTCTGCGCAAGCTTGGCACGTGCTAACGAGGCGATAGGTGCGATATCGTTGGTTCTGACAACGACAGTTTTCTCGTTCAATCTCTCATGCCGCAGTGCCACGAAACTCTTCGGTAAAGAAAAGTGCATACGCGAAGGTATACATCTCGTCATTCTCATCGTATAGTACGAAAAAACCTTAAGACAGCAAACACATCGTTTATGATGACCAGATTTTACAACATTGCGGCCTTTTAGATGTGAAGACATCGTAGTTGCGCGATAGTTGCAAAGCCAATGCATTGATCTGCTTGAACTCAAATACAGTGGGAAGAGAATCACTATATATGTAGACTGACGAAAGGAGGGCTTTGGTGGCGTCCATCATTATCCCGATGCGACCGTTTTATCATGCAGATATCAATACATCGGCAAAGAGGGAGACATAAAAGTCCTTTTAATATGGTTTGTTTGAATAGGAAAGCCGCAGTCCAGCCAACTCCATTTTCCAAAGAGACTTGTTTTTTGGTGACAAGCATCGTATTTTACTGTCTAAACAACGACGTGAGGGCGTAGCTTTATACGTAAAAGGTGGAATGACACTAGTACTCTTGTCGCTAGATCGAAGAGCCGGCATGAGCTTTAAATGTTGCTTTTTGGAAGGTTGTCGGCAAAGCCGCCCTACATACGTGCGAGCGACTGCAAATGGCTGTCTCATAAGACGTGAATAAAACATTTTGCATAGATGGGTATCCGAGTCCATGCCCACATTGTTTTTTAACTCGTACAGTTTTCTGCTGTCGACTTCGCACCACATCGCTTAGTCGGTTAGGCATTTTAGAAGATAGTCGCTCAGCAGCAATATAAAGCCAAATCTCGAAGACTGCGAGAAGCATGAAATGCTTTATCAACAGCCTCAATCCAATAAAACACACACACATTGTCTTGTCTTTGTCGTTTTTGGAAAGTTCCAAAAGGCCGCGGCCATCGTAGACCCCTGCAAACTTTTGAACTGAATGTAGTTTGGAATAGATAGAAGATGAAAGAGAACAGTTGAAGAAAAGGTGCTTTATATGCAGATAGCTCCGTGAGCCAGGGCCATTGCATAGGGTTCTCCAGTGTTGAGACTCGCGAAAACAATATGAGCTGGCAGTTGTCGTGTATTTTTAGCCGAAGGAGGAGAGCACATCCCATGGATTTCGCAATGTTTTGGAACGATAACAGCGGGAAAAGGTCTCTCAGCGCGCATTCGCTCCAGCGAACCGGATTTTAGAGACTTCGGCGGTGGCTCGATGTAGAAGAACGCTTGAGAACATCGCGGATACAGGGCGCTTTTTAGCTTCGTGGGAAGAGAAACTCAACTCTTTCATTGGGTAGGATGAGATGAACTTTGGAAGACTCGAAATTCCATGGCCGATGTAGGTCCACCGTTCTGGAAGAGAAGGCGACAGGCGAGAACATGGAATGTATGCGACTGATTTTGGAAAGGCGGAAGGAGCAAAACTCCATTCTGTGTCTTCCATTCATTTTAGGGAAAGCCAAAAGGCTGTGGATGTTGAAAGCAAGAGTGAGGAGAAGAGAGAGAGAGAGGTATTTATACAGCCAGCGCACGGTTCCAGGATAACATGCAAAGCCGTCGGGGCAGTACACGCGCCTCATGTCTTTTTCCCACCTCGTTTTGGTACGAATTGAAGGTATGTGTATACCAACATGCATCGAGAAGCTTCTGGCTTTGGAAGCCGCCAAAAAAAATGATCATGAAATGCGGAAAACATTGTTTTTGGACAACATTGGCAGTCTGTCACCAAGGACTTCGACATCAAATGCCCACATGGTCTTTTTTGTTCACACGACGCGATGGACATGTCAGAACAGCGTAGTGTTTTCGGAAAAGCTCAATAGGAGTGTGGTTGGCAGGAAACAACATGCCACATGGAAGCCTAATTTTTTTTGTTCAAGCGAGAACTCCATGAAAGAGCCAGGTCGGGCTTTTGGAGTTTGGTTCCGACAACAAATCATCGAAAAGCAGTCCGAGCTTTTAGAAAGAGCGATCAGGAAAAATAGGATGATAGAAAGGAATGTTGAGAAAGACGAAGGGCGGTATTTATACCTCTCGACGCACGGAGTGTTTAAGCTAGTGCGGGTGATTAGTCTAATGATGCATAACTCTTGGTATGCCCAAAGGGTCTTCACGTGTTCGCGCATCGCCTCCCATGTGGACACAATCTTCTTAATTATGTAGTATCATTCTTTATTGGTATTCAGGTGACTTTGGGGTACTCATTCGTTGTCCTCATCACCAAGTTTATCAACCCTTCCGTCAACGAGCATCGTCCCCGGCCTTCTACTGTCCACCAGTCTGATTATCCTTCTGCTCCATACCCACGCTCCTGCCACCCGCCTTGGTGGTATCGCCAACGAAGTTGCCCGCCGCTATCACAACACGTTAGCATCAGGTTCATCTCCTTTCCCTCGTCCGTTGCACCATTACTCACCTTTAGTAGTATCGCCAGCACCCTGCGTAATTCCCGTAACAGCATCACCGAGTCCCTTACCACCAGCTGCGACAACGTTGCCGGTAGCGTCAGTGACGCCTTGGACGCCCTTGCCGACGGTGTTTGTTGCGGCGCCTAGAGTGTTTCCTGGACTGTTAGCAATGAGCATTCTCTCTCTATTGCCCCATTACTTGGGAAGGAACGAATTGCGATGAGACGTACCGAGACCGCTGGCAGCGGTGCCGAAGAAGCCCTTTTGTTGGTTGTTCTGGTCGGACATGATTGCTTTGTGTGGTAGACTCGTGTTGTGATTCGGATCGGAATATACAGCCTGATGTGAAGAAGTCTGAAGTTTCGGTTTTAGGAAGTGTCGAAAGTGAGGTGTAATGTGCTTACTTCGGCCAGCCTGGTGTTCTGATATGTGGTTGACCACTCTGTCCTTATGACGTAGCCGGTTGCGCCATTCTCACCTGCATCCCTGCGCACTGCCCCTCATCTGGAAGTTGCGCAAAGACGCGCAACGCTCCTGCCGTCTGCAAACGTCCCGCAGTAAGATCGACGTTTACATCATATCACATCATTGGCGGGGAACGTGCGTTCAACGGTTCCAGGGGCGGACGCAGACTTCCATTGGCCCAGGCGCATCACAGACAGTATCACAGACAGAAGCAGAGTCATAATTTTTTACCAGTTTATTCGAACTAGATCAAGCTATTGCACAAAGAGTCATCTCCTCATAGATCTTGCTCTCATGTACGCAGGATCCTTTTCGCAAGTGCATGCCTAAGCAAGTTTGCTATCGTCGGCGGACACCGCATCACCAAGCCACCACTCTCTGTAAGAGGCAAAAAGAAGGAAAGGAGGATAACATGCGCATGAAGGGGGAGTGGGATTGGAGAGACCTCCACAGGAAGACACAGTACGTCTTTTACCTCTTGGTCTCTACCCCAAGGCAATCGCAGCGCAAAGAAAAAATGGAGGACTGAGGAAAACTTGGCCAAAATGCCCACCCAGAGCGCTCGTGAAAAGCGTGTGGTGTAGACCATCCCCATCTTCAGATCCGGAACGCCGTCATGAAGCATGCGTATGAAAAGAGTCATCGAGGCTTGTACCAACCAATGGTTTGAACACCCAAACCCATTTCGTGAGACCGGCCGTCAGACAACAAGGAAACTTTTGAAATCCACCGCTCTTGAAAGTCGCAGTAATGAAACCCCGCGAAATGCAGAACAATGCGCGCGCTGATGCCCCCTTCTATGCAACGAAACAGGCGATTAGATTACCGCGTGCGGTGTGGTCTATGGGTATAACCGTCACGCGCTCGAAAGGAAAGGTAATCACTCGGAAGGCTTGGCCTCCGCGTCGGCAGCAGACTCATCTGGAGCGTTGGATGTAGAGCCAGCCTCGCCGGCGTCTTCGTTGCTAAGAGCAGCAAGTGCACTGTGCATTTGTTAGTAAAGATGCCAAGAACAATCAGCACGGGATCTTACCTGAAAGCGTTTGCATGAGCAGTGGCCTCCTTCTCCTTCTGGACTGGTGGTGTGCCATTGCGCGAAGAGGCGTTGGAGTCTTCACGACTAGCCATGCCGGGACCGATACCACGGCGGCTACCGGCGCGGTTACCAAGCATGGACGGGCCGAGAGCTCCAGGGTTGTTGAGGTTGCGTCCAGAAGCACCCTTGGACAGCTTGCGGAGATCGTCCATTTGAACACGGCTGCCAGTGTCTGGAGGAGGCTGCATGCCGCCACCTGAGAACGAGCGAGCGTCGCCGCGACCCATGGGAAGACGGCCACCGCCACCGCGTTGGTTTGATCGTGTGCGCTCCATCTCGGCGGCCTGTTGGGCTGCCATGGCTTCTTGATGGATCTCGGCGATAGTCTTAGGACCCTTGAGGATGTCCTTGGACTTCCAGCCGGACTTGCGCATGTCGACGGTGTCAAGCAACATGAAGTGCATACGAGAAGGAAGACCCTCCATGTTCATGACCTTCTCGATGCGCTCGAAGTACATGTTGATCATCTTGGGGCCGGCTTCGGCGGACTCCATCGTGGCACCGACAGTGCGTAGCAGCTTAACCAAGCTCTCAATAGCGGCCTCATCGGGGAGACCCTCAAAGTCGAGAAGCTTGAGCACACACTCGTGCATGATGCGCAGAGTCAACATGCCCAGCTTGTATAGCTCTCCGATGAACTGGATCAGACCGAGACCCTTACGCTTGGCTGCAGCGGCAACGTAGTACTCGTCTGACAGAAGCTTCGCCTCCTTTTCGCCTTCAGGTGCTTCGGGCAGGTTGACTTCCCAACCACGCTCGAACTCCTCTTGACAGCGGTTGAGGAGGTACTTACGGAAGAGAGCACCACCGACAACTGGCGCACCGTGCTTGTCGCGGACATTCTCATCCTTGATCTCGGTGCTCATGGTCTGCAACATGCGGCTACAGAACTTGGCGTACATGGACGACCAATGAGACTCGTCACAAGCCTTCTCAAAGGTGAGCTGAATGACCTGGCGAAGAGTGCGTCCATCAGTCTCATCCTTTGACTGTCCAGCGATCTCGAGGATTTGATCGGAAATCTTGTCGAACTTGTCGGGTGTCATCTTGTTGAGAGCGGCCTTGACCTTACGCTGTACCATATCCGGAGCCAAGTGGCCTGCGCTCATTTGAGCCTGGACAGCAGCGGGCTGAGTGAGCGACGTAGGCACCCAACCAGTCTGCGAGCGTTGGAGTGCCTTGACTTCCTGACCGGCGGTCAATGGCATTTGCTTGGCATCTTGAGCATGGCCGCCGCGGCCACCCTTATGGCTGTTTTGGCCGCCCCTACCGCGTGAGCTGCCAACGCGAGGAGAATTGGGTTGATTGCGGTCGGCGCTCTGGTAGGAGCTTTGACGTCCTGACATCGACTGCCCGCCCATAGGAAATCCACCACGACCTCCACCTAGAACGACATGAGCAAGAGGGTTCGTCATAGAGCCACCGCGTCCGCCTTGGGCTTGCTGGAAACGCTGTTCGGATGTCGTACCTGGCGGGAGTGTGCGGCCTCCTGGCTGGAATCCACCACCTTGCCCAAATGTACCCATTCCACCGCCACCGCCACCGCCAGGTCGAGAGCCTTGACGTCCACCGGCGCCCAGATGCATAGAACCGGGACGAGCAGATGGAGGACCGCGAGCAGATTGGGGCTCGTCACCGACTGTCTCCTTGAGCTTCATGTCCCAGTCAACAGATGGCTTCTCCTTGAAGACATCCTGGAATTGCAAGAGGAAGTCCTTGTCGTACTGGCGGCCCTTGCTCCGGTTGCTGTTGTTAAGAGCTGGGTTGGGACTGGCTACGCCTTGAGGATACATAACCTCAGCACGAACTTCGAGGAAACGTGCAGTCTTGAGTGCCTGCATACCAGCAGTCGGCTGTGCGGGCTCGACAGACTTGTTGGTCTCGAGCTTGAGAGCAGCTGGCTTGGGCTTGGAGCCAGTCGGGGTCTTGGAGGGTGCAGGTGCGGCAACAGGAGCTGCGGACTCTGCGGGAGCCGCCTCTTCCTCAGTCTGAGAGGCACCGGGACCGAACATGGTGTTCTTCTTCAGGCTTGCGAAGAGAGCCTTGTCCTTAGCCTCGCGTTCGGCCTTTTGCTCAGGAGTCTCTGCTGCGCGAGCGGCTTCAGCCTCTTCGGCTTCGCGCTCTAGCTTGCGCAGACGCTCCTCCTCCTGCTTGACCTTCTCGGCAGCGTTGGCCTTCTCAGCCTCGGCCTTCTTTGCCTTCTCCTCGGCGTAGCGCTTCTCATCTTCTTCGCGTTTCTTCTCTTCTGCCTCCATCTCAGCAATCATGCGGTCCATCTCTTCGTCTTCGAGGCGCTTCTTCTCGGCCTCGTCAGTCTCGGCCTTCTTGGCAGCTTCGGCATCCTCCTTCTCCTTGGCTTCAAGAGCAGCTTTGGCGTCGGCCTCTTCCTTAGCAGCAAGCTTTGCATTGGCTTCGGCCTTGGCCTCTTCCTCTGTAGCTTCCTTGGCCTTCTTCTCGGCTTCCTCTTGTAGGCGGAGCTTCTCTTGGAACTGCTTGACAAACTCGGCCTTCTTGGAAGCGGTGTCTTCAGCACGAGTAGAGTCGGTGGCGCTCGGTGCGCGCGGAGGAGTGGGAGTGGCAGCAATAGCGGGAGAACGAGGGGCAGCAGGTGCAGCGGATGCTACAGCAGGCGGGGCAGGCGAGGCGCCCTTGGGCTTGAAGTCGACAACTTCACCATCAACTAGACGCTGTTAGTATTGTCATATCATCGCATGCAGAGATTGCAACTTACCAGTCTTGATCTGGATGGCCTTGCTTTGCCTCTTCGGACGCTCAAAGGTGGAGCTAGGTGCGGGGCTTGCCGCCGTCATACTAGGAGTGTGCGTGTGCGAGATGTGGTTGACGTTGGTCATCGCAGGTGTGGAAGGCTGAGGAACAGCAGATGACGGGCGCTCCGACATGTTGGAGGGAGTGCGCGACATGCTCTGAGCCTGTGGCTGATGACCGTAGGGGGCGACACCGTAGGGAGACGGTTGCATCTGAGGAGGGAATCCACGGCCTGGGCTGGCGGGAACACCTGGGTAGTGGATAGACTGCTGAAGTCCGTAGCTCTGCGGGTAGAAGTTGTTGTACGGGTCTAAGTTGGGCTGGGGCATGCCTCCGTAGATGGCCTGTGAGGAAATTTGTGTTAGGAATGATTCGATATTTGTACTTGAAAAGACTGAAACATTTGGTGGCGGAACAATTTGTGTAGGGACATTTGCCGAGTCCGATTGACCTTGGTTGAAAGGCCTCTCGGTCCCGACAGAAACACGGCTGGACATGGGAGAACTGTGAGAAACTCGCGATGCAGTCGATAAAACCGATCTGCGAGATGAAGAAACTGAGAGAGTTGCTGAAATAGCGGAGGATGTACTTGCCTGTTGAGGGTACTGCTGTTGCGGGTAGTATGGCATGCTCTGAGGATTAGCGAGGTGCTGTTGCTGATGCATAGTGGCAGGTGTCATAGCAGGGCTACGGTTCTGTGTGTAAGGAGAGCGCTGCGGGCCAGGAGGGTGGAATGGCGCAGCCTGGCCGCGGCCCATCTGAGGCATCGGGCGGAACGGCTGTGGCGAATGGTTGGCCATGTGCGGGTTGTATTGACCTTGAGGAGGGAATCCACCACGGCCACCTCGGTTGGAGTACGAGCCGCCGCGGCCCATGTTTGCGTTGCTCATGTCGCTGTGCGCAGACTGGGAGGATTCGCGACGCATGTGTTGAGGCATCGTGTGCGAGTTTGGTTGAGGGGGCATAGCAGGGCGTGCCTGTGGTGGGGTCAGTATGTGAAGCGGAAAGAGGACTATATGGGGGGCAGGGCGCAAACTCACGTTAGGCTCAGTGCTTTCACCGCCCTGGCCACCGAACACAATGTTTGGCCTAGTGGGCAGTCCGTCGGGCTTGGGGCCTCCCGAAATAGGCGTAGGAATGGGCGATGGTGAATGAGCGGGTGAGGCAACGCGCGGGTTCTGCACCTGCGCCGGGTTCAGGTTTCCCTGGACTACAGGCGAGGCGTGGGCAGGCGCTGGTGAGCCGGCAAGCGACCCGAACTTGATACCAGAGGGCGGGCCGCCTGCAGTCGCAACCGGCGGGGTCTGCTTGATCTGGACAGACGACTTGCGCTCGTGGGCGCTGCCGTTGGGACCACCGCTGACGATGGTGGGCATGACGGGAATGGCAGGCTTGAGGGCGCCGTTGCCGTTCACCGGGGAGACAGAGGAGCTCTTGCCATGCTGCGCGCTCTGCGGTCCTCCCACTGCCACGGGCGGCGCTGCGCTAGACACGATCGTGGGTTTGGTCGCGTTGGCGTACGAGCTGCGGGCAGTGGGTTGAGCCGAACCGGCGGCCACGGTGGCGGACGATCCTGTAGAGGAGCTGTTCGCGGTCGCAGACGAGGAAGCGGCGATCGGCGGGGTTTGCGAAGTCGAGGCGGGATTACTCATGGACTCGGTGGTGGGTGAGGTGAGGTGCGGTGAGGGTGTGGAGGGCGGTCGGTAGGCTGCGCAATCGCTACCTGGCTGAGGGCGATGACGTTGGTGCTGGAATCCCAGATTCGAGCGAGGGGACGAACTCTGCGGAATTAATGAGTTGCTGAGACAGCGACTCGGGGGGGTGCAGAAAAGAGTGTCGTCCGCGTGGGGAAGGGAAGGTCAGAGGTCAACTCCTTTGAGAAGGGTGTTGAGGGCTGTCCGAGCGCTTCAATGAAGAGGTCTCTGAACAGGTTTCCGTGTCCGGGAGGGGGATTTCGCCGAATAAATTCGTGAAATCGACGGGGCGGCTCGTGTGAAGATCACTGAGTCCGCTGCGTGTGTCGTGATGAGTGTTCTCGCAGTGGAGAGACGGGTGGGTGGAGGGATGGCGGTTGGGCTCTTTCGAAAATTGTTTGAGTGCCACACTAAGCCGCAACAAGGATCTTGTCCTAGCCGAGCCCTTGAAGGCAGTCCCAACACCTCGAATTCACACGGACAAATTGCCGCTTGCTTGCTTGGTGACTGCTTGCTCAGGGTCACGGGACAGTCAGTTCACGATTAATTCATTGGTGCGCGCTCATAAACCATGGTGCGGATTGTGCCTTCCTCGGATACATGAGGCAAGCGCGAGGGGCTCCCACGCTGCCTCACCAATTCCAAGTCGTTGATATCGTCATCACATACGCAGTAAGCAGGACATGACACACATTGCTGCACTGCGCCCCAATGGCCTCGTTGTGACTCCTCCTAGCAGGACGTGACTATGGTTGCCGGAGGATGGAGACAAGGCTCTAGTACGTGGGGTGCCTTGCGCTGGGCCAGGCGGCAACAGCGAGCTGAGATGCATCTTCTAGCAAACACCACCGTTGCGCAGACCCATATGTCTACCGCGTACCAAACGCCCTGTTCTCACTCGCAGCATACAACCAGGTAGATGGTGACTTAACTTGACCATTATAGTTCAGCCCTGTGTCTCTCAGGATACACCCCGTTGCACAGCAAAGCACAGATGTGGCTATAACAAAGCAACAGCAGACAAGGCAGTCCTAGTCCCACGATACTGCCTAAGTTCTGTCAGCCATACAATGTCGAGATGCATCTCCCCTCCTGCGCAGATCGAAGAAAAATGTAAACCCACTGACGTCTTGCTGCGCATCTATGCACGATGACGGCGTGTCTCGCGGAGGCGACCATTCACGTGAAAGGCATCTCCGCCTTAACTCCATTGTCATGTGCGAACCTCAGGTATCATTGCCACAATCGATAAGGTTGATCAGACCACTCTGTGCACCACCTCCAAAGTTACTACTGACTACAAGGCCCGATCTGACTCAGGTACGGGTCGTGGGCTTCACACGGACTCCGTTCTGTTGACCGACGATGCATCGATAATTTTGTCGGCAACGTGACCGCGCTGCGCTGCGCAAGCGATGAACAATCAATGATCATGAGACAGAAATAACATCATACTTACGACTGCTCTCAACAAAGGTTTGGTGAGGTAATAGGGTCTTGGGAAATGCGCATGCTACGAGTGGCTTCTATTGCAGTACCAGTGTCTGGAGTGGGTGGCAACCGGCGTCGATGAAAGTAGAAGCAGTGAAATATACTCTTTCGATATTGATATCTCGACCTTGGGGTAATGCAGATCTGTGCTGTCAACCGTTGCTAGTATTACTGCAGTAGCACAAGAAGGGTATTCAAGAGGTAATGACCCTGAACCATCGACCACACGCTTGTGAGATTGCAAGAGTGCAATCTGGACTACTGTGCCACCGTATCTTTGGCAACTGCAAAATGATCTTGGTACCGGTATATGGGTCGTCCTTCCGTCGCAATATCGGAATCTCGATTGTCACACCTGGGGAGAATACTGTAAGTCTAGCGTGTTCGGACGCGTACAGCCCACGTTCTTACAGCGGGTACCTAGGTAGGGCTGTTCAAATGCGCGGCCACCTCATACAATGAGAAATCTCAACAGGTGCGCGGCCGTCTACGTTAGTCTGAAGACCCCAACTTCTCCATAATGATGTAGAGGCCTAGGGGATGATTGTAAAATTCCTGCCTGACATGAGGCGGGGTCTGCTTTCTTGTAGAAGCAATGAGCAGCAACTGTGGGTCATTGCAAATGAATATGGCAATGTGAACGCATACCGCCACCAAGACATGCCCAGGCAGATGCAGGCTCTCCCATTGACTATGTATCACTTACCTGGAGATTACTGACACGAGTGACATGCCGCTTGGGGAGTCTACCCACCATCAATGCTCCCGAGGTCTCAACCCACTCAACAGCCACCATCATCGCCCGTTGCAATCCTTGACTCACACGAAACGAAACGGTGACACAACGAGACGGCAACTTCAGCAGCCGAGTGTAGCCAGCAGCTGCCGGAATCCTGTCATGCAGCGTGGCATTAGCAGCGCACAGCCGACGGTTTTGCATGCGCCGGCAGCACAGCAGAAGCAATGTCGTGGTCGCAAAAGCAACGAACACGACCGATGCTGAAACCCTGCTGCGGGTGTAATGCAGCGGTCCGTAATGCCAGGTACCGAGGCCAGACCAGATGGCTTGTGGTCTCTGGCGGTTTGGTACGACCTCTTATACTTGCGTGTGGGCGAGTCGCCTCAGCGCTGAGGATTAAACCTCACGCGCCCTACCAACGAAATGAGGCATGACGTCCGCATTCTGTCGTGTTGCGACAAAAGAGGACAGCCATGCCTAACGATGCGTTGGCCATCGCAATTCCATCAATCGCATTCGCCCCGCAGTATTCGCCTCGGGATGCCGGAGATATGCAAGTCTGCGGAAAGCGCAATTCCCATAAATCTGGGGGTGTGGAGATGAAGGAGGAAACGAACGTCGCAGAGTCCCGCATACGGGCACCGTGGAAGAGGAAACTTTGACCGTCAGCGGCGTCGAAAAGTTCCACCTCTCATCGTCAGCCACACCCACATTACCTCGGCGAAGTGCCACTCTTACTTTCCTGTGAGAAAAGCCGCCGGCTGTGGCAGACGCAGACGCTCCTCTTCGAGTAGTCTCCCAAGCCTGCATCTTGGGGGCAAGCTCAGGTTTTAAAGCGTGCGCCAGCCTTCCGCATCTCGTATCTTGCTCCGGTGCCCGGACGCGCGAATAGGCGGGTCAGAAGGTTTGGTGTCGATGGCGCAAGCTTGCCGTCGTCCGATCGCTGACTGCCATGGCCTTGCTCGTATCCTTCGAGGATCGCCCTGCGCCGTATCAACGCAGGTGCATAACGGCTGAGGAACCACCCTCGGGCACTAAAAGCGCCTCACAATCCTTTGGCGTTGATGGCATGTGACGGGTTGGAGTCAAAATTGACATCGTATCAAGCTGCCGTAGGATTCTTTGCTTTGTTCAAAGTACCGGCCGTGGCTGCAGATGAGGAAGTTGCATGTGGGTGGGGAGATAGCAATGCAGGTGAAAGAAGAAATTTGGAAGGTCGTGCTCGTCCCGTCTTTGTTGTCTGCATCATCCCGTCCCGCCCTTTGCTTCTTCTGGCTTGCATCGTCATTCTCCAGAGGCGCGAGAGCCTGACCCACCACGAGCGAACTTGTCGAAGAAGCATGACTGCCCAACGGCTCACACATTCTGCATCTATTCGCCATGCGTATCAGCCATTTCCAATACCTTACTGCATTTCGCTTCTCGACCGAGGCGCCGCCTTAGGTACGTATCTCTACATCATCATGGCAGCGCTACCAGAAGTTGTCGCATCCCTGCTGACCTCGGGACCTGTGGAGCGGCTGGCAGCGCAACCTCCACGTGATATGCGTCTTCCACCAATCGCCTCTAATACTGGCAATTCACTCCGCGCCAAAACAGGAAAGCGACCCTGATGCGACCCGGCCAATCGCACATCCGGAACTCAGGACCGACGACGACCACAACACAGCGTCGCAGGGCTGACCCCGAGAAACTCAGTGCCCTCCACCTCGCCAGACTGCAGACTCCACGATCCTTCTCGGCTCTTGAAGTGCCAATAGGGTGTTTGTGGTGGGATAAGCCTCGAGCCTTCTCCGCACGTCATGAAGGCTAAAAGTTCCTGTCGAACCAGTTCCAGGTCGTAATTCAGCCGGGATGGCAGTCCCCTTACTCATCATTTCAGGCACGTCGTTCCGGACTCCTTGGACCGCAAAGGCGCGACTCATGTGTACCTTGCACCACACCACCGAGCTGACGGACAATATTTCTGGTAGCGCCATTGCCTAAGGTCCGGTCCGGTAAGCTCAGCGGCTAGGCTGCGATGCGAGGACGTTTGTGAAAGGAAGGAATGTGGAGGAACAAGGTGGAGGGCGTGGTGCAAAAGCAGCGACAGGGGACGCTAGCCAACGCTCGTCCTGCACATGATGCGCTCCGCAGGAGGTGAACGGTGGCCCTCGAGGGTTCTGTCGGAATGGCGTACCGCATTGCGGCGGCCTTACCCCATGGGTGAGCCACGATGACTTCAGCGCCGGCCTGCGTTGTTGTCAATGCCATGGTTGCTTTCGCTTGTGCTCGGTGTGGTCCGTCCTGAGTCGCGCGTCTTGCTTTCGTCTGGAGTAACCTGCCCCGGCCCTGCCCTTGTCGATAAGTGGCCGAAGCTAGCGAGCTTAACTCGAGAATACAAGCTGCTAGAAACGTCTCTAGAGGGCGCCTATCACACCGCCGCTGAAGCCATGCACGGCGAGCCTCATCGCACACGAAGAGCAGCCGATCAACCTAGATCACACGCTCATGCTTCCGTACCCAGCACCGGCTGCAGGACATCCTCTGCCCATTCACACGACGTCTCCGCTGAACCATGTACCATGGCCTTCTCGAAGACCACCGCTTGGAAGAAGGCGCTCTGTGAATGACCCAATTCGCCCGCGTAGCCCTTACCCCGGCCGTGCCCAGCCTAGATTAAGCCTAAGATCTTTCTCTTGCCTTGACCAGAGCACCCGCGGCTCCTCAATCTAACGATGCCAGCAGCAGCCGTTTAATAACTCTAACAAAGTTAAGATCCACACCTAGCATTCGCTTCTTAGCGGAAACTCTCCAATCTGCCAAACCAGCCACTCAAACACGCCAGCCGCTGCAAGAAATTCATATCCAGTGTGTCACGCAGCTGCTGGCGTATTCCCACCCTGTCTTTGTCCATCAACCCTTGGCCATAGTTCCATACTCTGTTGCTGA
Organism: Alternaria arbusti; assembly: GCF_024043155.1. Classification (NCBI taxonomy): domain Eukaryota; kingdom Fungi; phylum Ascomycota; class Dothideomycetes; order Pleosporales; family Pleosporaceae; genus Alternaria; species Alternaria arbusti. The sequence goes on from NW_026249943.1 coordinate 481,888, forward strand.
TGTGTATACTGCAGCTCGACGCATACCGATCCTGACAACAGAGCATAACCGACCGTCCATCTTCCCCGCAAAATGCACAAACCCCGATCTTCCAAAGCACACGATGAACGTACGTCCATGCACCTGACGCGAAAAACAGAAGGCGCAAGGAGCCTACTCTACTCGCTGTCACTCCACCGTTTTGCTCTCCACGTTTTTTTCTTCCATGCTGTACCACCTTGCACAACCCACAATAATCCTCCCGCACGTAAGGACCCATCATCCGAACCCAGCAAGTTTTCTGGTTCAGGTCCATCGGATGTCCGTATACGTAGGTCGCACTTGCTTCAACCAATTTAACCACACATGCCATGGCTTTCCCTGTCACGATATGCACAAGCTATCAAGCATGTGTACATCATTTCTTCGCAACCTTTCGATCCTCTCACACCACTTCGCCCAGCTATACCCTACCCCTACCGTACATAGCTTGCCCTGCCTCGCGCTACCAAAAGCGTAGTAACGGCACTAGAACACCACACTGCGACGCACTACAACCCATGCAACCCATCGGTTCCTGAGCCTCAGAAGCCGAAATTAATCTGCTGCCAAGCACCATCCTGTACACATACCTGCATGTAGTGACGACCAGTCCTTGAGGCCATGCAGCCCACAAAGCAGGTAAAGTCTGGGGTAAAGTGTGGAGATCATGCCTTTCTTCCCCCCGTCTGGCTTCGCGTCCCTTTCCCGCCCCATCCATCCATTCCTACCACGCTATGCAGCTTGTGCGAGCAATCTAAACATGTTCGTGGTCATGTGCGTGTTTGAGACTTTGATTAGGGATGGTCAGAGAGTCTGCATGGTGATGCTTTCCATTGCCTCGCCTCCTCCTCCCCCACCCATCCGATGGTGGAAGGGAAGGATCGACGGCTGGGGCGCTGAGGGGGAAGCCGGCTTGGTGGTTTGTGGAAGCTTTTCTAGCTGAAGAAGATTCTAGTGCATGATACAAGTGGTGATGTGAAACTGTGTGTGTGCTTGCCATGTGGGTGTGCGTGAGACTCTGGGTGAGCCATGGCAGCGACCTGCGTCTGCCAACGCCCAAACGTCGTCAGTGTAATTAGTTGTTTTCGCCTTCGCGCTGTACGCGGGAAGTTTTTCATTCGTACGCTCAGCTCATTCGTAATCGTAGTATCCACATTCCTGTCTAGATCTATCCGCCCAATTTTTCTCTTCGCCCGGAATTTCGGAACAAGTCCTCTGCGCTGCGAGAGGTGCTCACGGCCCTTGATGTGACATCGTCCCGTTGTCCGGCCGTGTACAAGAAGTGCTTGTCAAGTTGCTTGAGCGACTACTTCTTTCTAGGCAAGGGCAGAGAAGGGTATCCACATGGTTCGGTGTCCGCTAGAGGCTCCGACATCGCCTCAGGTATGAGGCGGCTGGGTAGCTGGCCAGATGGTTTGGACTAGTTTCGCTTGGATATAGAGGTACATGTCGTTCGACGACGGTGGATTGCTTGGCGATGCTGCCGCCACCACCTGTGTGTCAATCGGTCCACCGTTAGGTTAGTTAGTCAGGCACATGCAGGTAGCAGATCCACAGCAGTGACGGTAGCCGCCCTGCAAGATTGTATTGGAAGATGTGGGGTATCATTAACTTGTTCTGTTGTGTGATCGGCCGTGTCAGGTGGGTATTACTTTCGCCTCTTTGCAGTTTGTACAGGTATGGCTTTTTCCGAAGCGCCTCAAGTGTGGCCGTGTATATTGGACATGGCAGAGTGGCGGCAGGGCCAAGAAATGAGAAGTGGGTACAGCGTTTACGTTGAAGGGTTTGAATTGCCACAATGAGATGCGGTGTTTGTAGGATAAGATGATACATAGAATGATAATACCAATATGCGCTGCAAAATCGAGCTGCGAAGGGTTGTTGTTGAAAGGAGATTGGAAACAAGGGGTAATCGCCAGCCTGCTATGATAAAATATGTCGAAACAACCACCGAAGAATTCGTATAGAGATGCGAGACTGGTATCGCAGAAGGTTGGTGATACAAGACAGTGGTCATGTCATCAATCCAGTCGAAACATATATCCGTACCCATTTTTTCTTGATAAGACATAGCACGCTGTTCATAATCTTGACCGCAAAATAAATTCAAAGTAATCAAAACATTCGAACGCTCAGTACTGATCGTTGTGATGGTCGTCGCTGTGCTGGCTGGTGTTCTCCATGACTTCTCCCAGGACAGAGCCGACGGCAGAATACGAGTCATTGTGCGCCGAGTCGTTCCGCATGTAGGAGTTTGGGAACGACGACATGTGGTGAGGTGCGCTCATCTGAGGCATTGCATAGCTCTGAGGTGTTACGAGCGGTGAGCCAGAAAAGGATGGAAAGTGGGCTGTTTGTGGTGTCGATCCGTTGCGTTGAGGCGTGTAGTGGGTGCTCAACTCAATGCGCCGGGGAACGCCGTTGGAGAAGGACCGCATTCTGTTGCCCGTGGAAGTTCCGAAGCCTGGTACTGGGGAGTCTGGTAAAGTTAGAACGGTAGAAAGCCCACGTGGGTTATGTAAACTTACAGGAGTAGCCAATACCATAGGGCATCATAGAGCTCGAGTAGGACCGACTGTCGTGATGGTTCTCGGAGCCATTGCTGTCGTGACTACCTGTGTAGCTCATGCTAGTCCTCAACGGCGACTGCAGAGACTCGGCACGACTTCTTGCGATGCGATCGGCATGGAGCGAGAGGCGTGGGATGCTATGTTGTGCAGCATAAGCGGTAGGGTTACTGACAGGCATGGAGAAAGGGTTGGACGTTCTGGGGCTAGTGTCGAGCGGCGCTGAATGGAAGCCAAAGGGGGATCCCTCGTGGGCTGATACCGGTGAAATGGTATCGGTTGCGGACTGGGGTGGAGTAAAGGTGAATCCACCGAACGCTGGGCTAATGCCCGTGGGTGACATGTGCGAGTCGAGCGGCCCTCGCCGGAAGGTATCAATGCTTAGTGGTCGCATCATGTTGCCTTCGGGGAAACTTGACCCGTAAGATGCGGGTGATGCCAGCGGTGTGCCTAGACCATGGGAGTTTCCGAAGGGTGAATGCAATGCTGAGGCCATATCGAAGTCGTCTGGTAAGGCTCGCGACCTCATCATACGCTCACGGTCGTCGCTTGTTAATCTCTTGAGCTTGGCACGCCTGTACATATGTCAGCACCTGCATGCTTCGGAGGTTTATGACACGACTCACCTGTTCTGGAACCAGACCTGGACCTGACGGGGGCTGAGGCCGGGAATCTCTCGGGCTAGTCGCTCTCTGTGAGCTGCATCTGGGTGTGCTTGTCGGGCGAATTCGCTCATGAGGAACCGAGTTTGGTTGTGGGTAAGTCTGAACCTCTTCATCTTCCGCTTGGCGGCACGTATCTCCGCGGCGGTCATGGGTTGCCTATCTTCACCCTTGTCATCTCCATCCTCGCAGTCGTCCTTGTCGTCGAGGATGAGATCATCGTCTTCTTGGTCCTCGAGCTTCTCCACATTGACACCGTCGTTGGTGGAGGGGGGCGTCAGTCTCGAGATTGGGCTGGTGGGTGCTGAACCTCCGAAGGTTACATTTGGGATGTCGTGCTGCTCGATCTCATCAAGTCCGGATGGTGTGTTGCTGCCGCTGTTCAGGTGGCTCTTGCCGTCGAGTAGGTAAGGAAAGCTCTTGTGTGTTCGCATTGACGGTCGCTTCATGTCGAGGTTGTGTCCAGCGACCTCAGCTTGAAGCATGGCCATGTCGCTATCTGAATGTGGTGGGGTGTGTTCCAGAGTTCTGTATTCTGATGAATGCCACTCGTTGTCTGCAGAAGTCGTGCTATACGCAGACATGTGCGGCGAGCTAGGCGGAGACAAAGGAACGAGGAAGCTTCCGTCGACCATTGGCGCTTTTGGAACTGATGTAGTGGAGTAGATGTAGGCTTAGCTGTGTGGCTGATACCTCTCCTGTGACTCGCTGTTAGTGGGAAGCGGGCCTCAAGCTGGACCGCTGCTTACCTAGTTATTGTGGTCACCAGGAAGGCCTCAAGACTGGTAATGCTGGCGTCCTTGTTCGAACTTGTACCAGACTGCGGATTCCGCAAGGGGTAAAGATCTGACGAAGCTTGGTGTGGACAGTTGATCGTCGCTCGAACCCTGTGCGGGGTTTGATGCGGGTGATCAGCGAGAAAGAGTGAAGGCAGTCGCAGTACTACGACGGCGAGTCCAGCACGCGTTGGAGACGCGAGACTGTTACGAACGGGTAGTTCGAGGCTGGCGTGTTGGTGGGTCTAAGGATGGCGGGTATGCGAAGCCAGGCTGAAAGCTGATGTCGTACCGACAGTAGGATTGGGGCGCGGAGTTTTGGTGCAACTTCAAGCTTGAAATAGAAGCTACCGGGGAGGTGATACTGCGAGCCAAATAAAGATAGACGCTGACGGTGGGCGCTTGATGCTTGACAAGAGTTGAGGTGATGGACAGTCGACTTGCTTGGAAGAGTGAAAGCGTCGTCTGGTAGTCAGCGATGGGTAGGCCTTTGTAAAGAGGGCCAGGAACCGTCGGAGGCTATATCAGCGATGGCGGCAGGGGAGGGGAACAGATCATTCAGACAAAAAGGCTTGACGGTACTCTACTGACGACGATCCGGATAAAATCGAGGTTAAGACAAGTGCGAGGGACTAGGGTCAGACTACGCATGGACAGCGGTGCCTCTTAGGGAAACATGATATCCTTCGAGGATCTGGAAGCAGCTTGTTACACGACGAGAAGCGTGACTAACGTCGAGGGCTAGCAGACCCCAAAGGCTCAGGGCACAGGGATACGGTAGCTCGGGACGTGGGCCTACTACGAAGGAGAGACGGAGCGGGAACGGACGAATCGAAAGGCTCTGGATCAGGTGTGCTGCATGCCAGGGTGCCCTCCCCTCGAAAGGGAAGGGGAGCGAGCGGTGCGTGAACATGGTGGGCTGCAGGCTACATGCATAGACCAGGGCCCGTGTAGAAAAATGGCCGACGAGCAAGGACTGATCCGTGGCGTCTCGCAGTCGAACGTCGAGGCAGGCGGCGGCGCCATTATTGGCCAGATGCGATGCGGGAAGTCCAAGGAACCCGCAGCGAGAAAGCGCAGGGATGTTACAGGGCTCGGCAACGCTTGCACGGCTTGTTGCGGGGTGTTGCTGTCAATGCTGCTTTAGTGTGGTTTATGAACGGACGAGATGGTGGTGTGGTGGTGAAGGTCGGACTTGGTGCCGTCAGGTTCGTGTACTCGCTGCTACTGTCGTCGAACCACCAACCTTCACACGACGACGTCGCGCTGGGTGGTGGACCAGGCCGCCTTGGGCCGGTGGCTCCCCAGTGCTTCTTCTGGCACCTGTCAAATGTTACTGACGACGGACCGCAAATTGCGTATGCGTCAGGAACGCGGTGCATCAGCCTTGCCAGTGCCAGTGGTTTGAGCCGCCCATCGCGCCCGCTCAGATGCATGAACAACGAACCTTGGTCGTCTTCAGCCGTGACCCATGATGCTTGCCGGCAACCAAGGAACCGCGTCTAGCTACATGTGTGTTCCTGCTGCACACCTGCTTGATCCAGTGTGGTGAGCAGTCGAGCGGCTAGCAATGACGCCGTCGCCAATGGGCAGCGGGGGGTCACCAGCGCGCAACAGATCTGGCTGGGCTAACAACGATCTAACGGCCAAAAGCTCGGCCCGCGCCGGGAAAATGCTGAAGGGCGCTGTTTCTCGAAGCCTGTTCTCGCTGTAGTGCGACTGTGTGCGACGCTGGTGGGCTGTCGGTAGTTGGGTGACAGCGGTGGTTATCGTAACGTGTTTGGAAGTGCGTGTCCAAGCAAGCGCGCTGAAACGGTGCTGGAGCGCGCGAATGACCTGTCGACGAGGCTGCGCGCACCGCAACAGTCTGCTCGGCCGCACTGCAGGGAAAAATGGGCGATGCGCAAGCCACCCCTGCTGCGCCGTTCCGTCGTGATCGCCATCGCCCGTGTCCAAAGCAGAACTGAACGTGTAGCCGATACCGCGGCCAGCGCCCGTGACGAATGATGCACACTGTCCGCCTCGCGCCGTCTGCGGTCGCATTGCCTGAACCGGCGCATATTGTTTTTGGACGCCGCCTGTGAAGCACGCGGGTAACCGCCAGCGTTTGGCCCGTTTCGCAACGACAAAAAGCACGTCGCCGGCTGCGCACACGCAATCTCCAAAACGCGATGCCGGCAGGGCGTCGCGGTCGATTTCCCAAACAACGCCAAGACCGCCCGGCTGGCGGATGAGGACGGCCTGTGGAAATGACAGGAGCAAGCGATAGCGAAACCGCGAATACGCTGGCGGGCCATTGGTGGGGGACGCAACACTTGTGTGGGTTTGATGAGCGCATGGGTGCCTGTCCAGTGTCGGCAGAACATGCCTGCCTCTGGTCCTTATGCTTCGGTCCCTCTCGCGAACATAATGCATTGAATATGATTGCGATCCGTTGCCAGCAGTCTGGGCCCGTGGCCGCCTGGTGGTTCGCAACTTGTCATGTCATCATGAGGTGGTCCCACCGCGTGCCAGTCCACCCCAGAGAACCTTGGAAGCCTCGGACTGCGCTGAACGGTCGTGTCAGGTCGTACAGGTCCCTTCATTTCGGAATCATGCAGCATCTCCCACGTAGGTGGATTTTGTGCTGACAACTCATTCAATGAGCCTGAAGACGGCCCCACCCCGGCGCATCACGGCACATCTGTGATCAGAGCATTCCTCAAGGGCCTGGACACTCCGTCATGCTTAGCCAGGCACGAGAGCCACAATCTTGCCATCGTGGTTACATCAGAGCGAGTCCCGGGAAACGGCGTACATTCCCACGCGATGAGGCTATATTGCGAAGACTTCTATTCATCAGCATGGGGCTCTTCATCTCCACTGCCTGCTCGCGCCGCACACAGCCTTCAGACCTCCAGTCGTGGCGTTGCAGATTGAGGGGCGCCGTTGGCGACCGGCTGTGCGGTCGCTCACACTATGACTGGCCTCCGATCTATCGATACGCTGAGAGTGGCTCGGGGAGATGAACCCCATGTTCTCTTCGCTTGCAGCGATAAATTCGATGGGAAAGCGCCACAATGCTCCCCATACTGCACAGTAACGTATGAGGAAAAGCTCATGTGTTTCTCAAGAGCCGTCGATAATTCATACCGAGCTGGCGCAGGCGACACTGCCCCTGTCGCTGCTACCACTACGCCGCTGGTTCCGCAGTCACTTGACTACGCTGGTCGGGCCGCTGCTCCTCGACGCTCTGATGCTCGTCTTGCGGAATAGCCCCCTGGTCTTCCGAAGCAGTGGGTGCAGCGTCAACGCCCGTCGCCTCAATGGAAGAGGTGGCCGGCTGAAGAGCCTCGAGGCCTTTGCCATGCTCGATTCTATCGAACGAGCTTAGCTGCGTCTTCGAAGCCACGCGAAGACCTCGCCAGATGTAGCTGGACTTCTTTTCCCCCGCTTGCCGCTTCTCGTCCTCTGCGTCAGTCATTTCCAAATCCAAGTCGGTCATCTTTACTTTTTTTGCATATGACTCTGCATTCGGCACATTGAACCTGACTGGACGTCAGAAGCTGGGATCGAGTGTCAGTCGGACGAGCGGAGCACGTACCTGTCGCTTTGCCGTAGTTGAGAGAGACCCTTATCCGCTTCATTGTTGTAGAGGAAATTCAAGCTGCTGGGAACACCCATGGGCTTGGACGCCTTCTTACCAACAACAGCTTTCTGCGCCCCAGATTTGGCTTGTTGGAAGTCCGTTGTGGGGACTCGATCTCTAGTGAATGGTTGGCAGTTCTCCATCTTCCATCGTACCCAGTTTTTGTCGCGGGAAAGCACGGTGTCCACCATCCGGTAGTAGAATTTGCCATCTGGGCCTTCCTGCAGGTAATTTGCAATAGCCGTCTTGATGCCCAATGCCCACTCGGTCTGTGCTTTGTGGTCAGCCGAGAAGATGATGATCATGGACAGCGAAGCGAGCACGAGAGCGTGACGGAGGGTGTGAGAAGAGGCAAATGATGGGCACTTACGTCTTCCTCGCGCAATGTGAAGTTGTATTGCATCGCCTTCTGCGCATTCTGGTAAAATGGCTTGCTCTTGGACCCCTCGGTCAGAGTCAACAAAAAGTCGATGAGTATCAGTGCTTGGACAAGGATGTGGCGTTGGAAGGCGAGATCGCTCAGCTGGAGATTGTCAGTCCTAGCGCAAGATTGATAGTGGCAATCTTGCGTACCTCGAGCTTGAACAGATCACGGCTTGTGAGATACTTAGGATTAAAGGAGTTGGCGAATGCATCGTAGTCGTCATCGTCTCGCGACTTTTGTCCCTTCTTTCGCTCTGAATCTCCGGCCTGGATCACTTTGGGCACTTCCCTGAATTTGGCTAGCGTCGCCTCCAAGCTCTTCTGAAATTGCTTGAAATTATCTTCTTCGAAAAGCCTGGGTGGATTCGAGAAGGAGTGTTGCAATGACCAGAATACTGGATAGAGAGTCTCGGTGTCAAGTGTCGTAGGTTTCGCGTCCTTGCTCTTGTCGATATCCTCAGTTTGAATGACTGGTTCCTCTGACTTTGACTCTTCCTTGGGAGCAGGAACAGACCCATCAGCATCGATCTGCATAGAGTCCTCGTCCGTATTCGATTCCTTGAGGAAGTCCTCGAATGTCGTCACATTCTCCACGTGGAAATTGCCCCGCAGATTTACCGAACTCTTGTCGCCCAAGGGAAAGCTCTGAAACATGAAGATGTAGACGCGGCCACAGAATACCGGATCTTCCGCGCGAGATAGCCGGCGGAGCAGCTCATTACACAGCCGTAAGATGACAAGATCTTTATTCTTGGAGTTGATCTGCGGCACGATGAGAATGGTTAAAAATAGTAGCAGGGACAACATACCGCAATGATGGTCTCTCTCCGCGATTCGAGGAAATTGAATACCGTGCGACATCCTGAGATGGATTGGCTGTCAAGCAGTTCTTCGATGAGCAACAGTACAAGCTGCGGATGGCAGAGGTCTGGGAAGGTCAGACAAGATCCAGACAGTGCGGCAAAAGAACCTACCCCGATCTCCACAGTACTGGAGGATGTCGAGTAAATTCCAGACGGTTACGAAGGCCGGCTCCTCAATCTGAGTGGAACCCTGAACATGTAAGCAACTGGCGGAGCTGATTCCGTGGCATGACAACTGACAAGATTGGCATAGAATACACTCTTGGCTGCACTCTCGACCGCAAGCGTTCGCACTTCCTTCCCTCCTTCGATCTCGCCGAGCAGAGGCTCGCTTTCGGGTACAAGCTCAGAAACTTGGAGTGGAGGATCGATGGCAGTACTCTGCTTGACAACACGGGCACGCCGTAGTAAGAAGTCGAGTCTTGGAGCTACCGCGTCGGCGGAAAGCACATTTGATGCTGCCATTGTATGAGGTCTAGGGCGCGTTGGGCCTCGATCACGAGCCGCAAACCCGCTGTCGCAAAGGCAGTAGCACCACGATACAGCTGCGATACGGGACGTCTGCGCAGCAAACGTATAGTCGCAGAATAATAGCAGCGGGAGAGGCGGTAGTGATTATAGCAAATGTCAGGACAGTGAAGACGATGTGTGATCGCAAAGCTGCATTCGAGAGCTTGGTTGGACCCTGCCTAGACAAAGATCTAGTTGCGCCACATTCGGCTAGTGATGCTGGGTCCGTGCGTATGACTGAACGCGTCCGACGCGTCGCGCGATGGGAATTTGATGATCCACGAAGATACCGACCCCATTGCACCCACAATAGCCCTCACCAGATATGATGGCCACTCACGACTCCGACGATGATCTCGACGACATCCTCAAAGATGTCACAAATCCCGAAGAACCCATTCAATCCACCGAGAACCCGCCACAGCCGCAGTACCGAAGCAACAAGAACAGCGATACTGCGGGCGGCCTAGGCGTTGACGAAGAGATCGTTATCACAAAAAAGCGCCAACCTGCGCCGAAGCTCGATGATCAACGGCTGCTGTCCGATCCTGGAATTCCCCGCTTGCGCAAGATCTCAAAGGATCGCCTTCGCTTCAAAGGGAAGGGTCACGAGGTACGGTTATCCTGATCAAGTAGACCCACTGACTAACTCAATTCCAGTATGGAGACATTGCCCGTATGCTGAACATGTACCAGCTGTGGCTCGACGATCTTTACCCCCGTGCCAAGTTTGCAGATGCCCTAGCCATTATCGAGAAGGTCGGCCATACGAAGCGCATGCAGCTGATGCGGAAGGATTGGATCGACGAAGGCAAACCGCGCCACAACACAGGACAGGATGAAGACGAAGATGATGCGGCCCGAGAGAAGACCCCACAACAGAGCACCGAAGACATGGAAGGCGTCGAGAACGGCGGCCAAGAAGACGCAGGCCACCAAACAGAACGGGAGGCATCTCCACGCAATGCAACAGGCGATGTAGCAGAACCACCAGAGAGCGGGGACCCCGATGACGACGAGTTAGATGCATTGTTAGCTGAGAGCGAACAGCCCAGTTACACAGCACCCAAGACACTTCCAACACGGCCGATGCCCACACAAGACGATCCTTTCGCGGACGACATGGAAGCAATGGCAGAGATGGACGACATGTGGGATTGAGCAGCTACGTGATGTTGCAAACAGATTTTGATCAATCATAGCGCGGCGTTTGGGGATAATGGCATACGAGCGATGGCGCTCGGTGATGAAGTGACGATGAGCTATGATTAGCACTTGGAATCGGCTACCATGTAGCCTTCTATACCCAATTAGACACTATGTGCAGCTCAGAGATAAGAACTCTGCTATTCCTAGGCATACCCTACTATATCATGGGCTTATCGCGGGCTCTCCTAGGATCTATCTTACTCGTGGTGCATATGCAGGTACGGCGTGTTGAATCTTACATGCTAGGAGCACCGACGCTGTGTATGGCGGGGGAAGTGCCTAGGTGGGTCCTTCCTGACACGGCTTGGCGCGCCGAACAACGTCATCCATTTTCTCACTCAGTCGCGCCACAATCCCACAGGCACAGTACCCTACCAGATTCGCACTCAACTCGCGATTATGGAGGCCCTGTCTGGGGAATTGGAAAAGCTGCGGCTACGCAGCAGCAACCTCGACGAGGATGGGATAGATTCGATAGCTGGCGAACAGCGGCCACCCAAGCGACAGCGGAAAACCAAAGAAGCCATCAAGAAGGAATTGGAGCAAGAATTTCTAACGCCCTCCAAATCCTTCAACACGCAGTGGCTGAATCAGCTTCAGCAGCGCTGGGATGCACCTACCAATTACCGAAGCCTGTTCCAGATCGCCCCAACTCAGACCCGGACCATCATCCGCTTCACACGCGAGGGACTAGAAGGCCGCGTCACTGGATACAAGGAAGTCACCGTTCCGGCAAACTCAGCAACAGCCAAGAACTCTACTTCGCTTCTCAGGAAGCCTGCTAACAGAGCTGAATTCGTCCGTGGTGCAGCTGGCTTCTTTCCATTCGCGCCCGGCGGCCTTGATGGCGTGGAAGCAGTGGCTGCCATTGAGGATGAAGCAATCCAGCAGCAAGAGAGTGCGAATGGGAAAAAGAGTGGCGGTCTCGACAGAGTGATCAACTTCAGTGCTGAAGGTGGCTTATTGGAGGTGCCGCCTGGCTTCACGCGTGGTCTTGACTTCCAGAAGAAGCCAACTACGGATGCCAAGACTGCTCAGGAGGTCGAAGATACCCTGGGTGAAGCATCTGCAGCTCCTAAGGATACTGATGCGGATGACGAGGATGCCAACGACCAGACTGGCGCAAATGGGGAACCTGATGAAGACCAAGATGCTGGAGACGAAGAGATCGATGCTTTGTTGCCGGTAGAGTTCCCTGCTCTGGCACCTCATGGTCCACTTGCCATGAGTGCTGGAAGGAAGGGTGGACGAGAGTGGGCTCACATGGTTGACATCAACCGCGACATTACTAACTTCCGGGAACTTGTTCCGGAAATGGCGCGCGAGTATCCCTTTGAGCTCGATACCTTCCAGAAAGAAGCAGTTTATCATCTTGAGCATGGCGATTCTGTGTTTGTAGCCGCACATACGTCCGCCGGCAAGACCGTGGTTGCAGAGTACGCCATCGCACTTGCTGCAAAGCATATGACGAAAGCTATATATACTTCTCCCATCAAAGCTCTCAGTAATCAAAAGTTCCGCGACTTCCGCCAAACATTTGATGATGTCGGCATTCTCACGGGAGACGTGCAGATCAGGCCCGAAGCCAGCTGTCTCATCATGACTACCGAGATTCTTCGAAGTATGCTGTACCGAGGAGCAGATCTTATCAGAGACGTCGAATTTGTCATCTTTGATGAAGTGCATTATGTCAACGATCTGGAGCGAGGTGTCGTATGGGAAGAGGTCATCATAATGCTGCCGGAGCATGTAACACTCATTCTACTGTCCGCCACCGTACCCAACACATATGAGTTCGCGTCTTGGGTGGGTCGAACAAAGAAGAAAGACATCTACGTCATCTCTACTCCGAAACGCCCAATTCCTCTGGAGCATTACCTATGGGCTGGCAAAGGCATCCACAAGATCGTTACAGCAGACAAGAAGTTCATCGATAATGGCTGGAAAGATGCAAACGATATCCTGTCTGGTAAAGACAAGGTCAAGGCACCTCCTGCAAACGATGCGCAAGCCGGCAGGGGCGGTGGTGGTCGTGGAGGCCCACCCACCAGAGGAGGCCAGAACCAACGCGGACGAGGTCAACAAGGTGGCGGTCGAGGGGGACCTCGCGGTGGAGGCCCGCCCGCTGCTAGAGGCCGAGGTAATATCGCAAGGACGGGCCGTGGTGGCGGTCGTACGACTGCCGCCCAGGATAGAAACATCTGGGTCCACCTCATACAGCACCTCCGAAGCAAGGATCTCCTGCCTGCTTGCATATTCGTCTTCTCCAAAAAGCGCTGCGAGGAAAACGCTGAAGCGCTGTCTAACATCGACTATTGCAATGCTGCGGAGAAGAGTGCGATACATATGACCATTGAGAAGTCACTGGCTCGACTGAGCAAGGAAGACCGCGAGCTCCCTCAGATCAAGCGGCTGAGAGAGCTGCTTAGTCGAGGTATTGCCGTTCATCACGGTGGCATGTTGCCGATCGTCAAGGAGGTTGTTGAGATCCTCTTTGCGAAGACGCTTGTCAAGGTTCTCTTTGCCACGGAAACTTTCGCCATGGGCCTTAATCTTCCTACCAGGACCGTTGTGTTCTCTGGGTTCCGTAAGCACGACGGCCGCGAGTTCCGTGATTTGCTGCCCGGCGAGTACACTCAGATGGCCGGTCGTGCAGGTCGGCGAGGACTTGACACAGTCGGCACTGTCATCATCTGCGCGCCTGGGGCTGATGAGGCGCCACCAGCAGCCAGACTCCGTCAGATGATGCTGGGGGAACCCACGAAGCTGAGATCACAGTTCCGTCTCACCTACAACATGATGCTGAACCTTCTACGTGTAGAAGCCCTGAAGATTGAAGAGATGATCAAGCGAAGTTTCAGCGAGAATGCCACTCAAGCATTACTGCCTGAACATCAAGGCAAGGTCAAGGTATCGGAGGCCGAGTTGGAGAAGATCAAGCGAGAACCTTGTGATATCTGCGATATCGACCTAGAGGCGTGCCACCAGTCTTGTGAGGACTACAAGCGACTAACTAATGAGATGCACCTCAGTCTTCTCATCAACCCTATCGGCAGGAAAGCTTTGTCGAAGAACAGGTTGATCGTATACAAGAAGGTACACGCTTCACTTTCGCTTTCAAATTAGCTCATTACTCACGCAGTCAGGACAACAAACGAACAGCGGGTATGTTAATGCAAGATGGCACTAGCAAGGGCAACGAGCCTACAGTCAAAGTCTTGGAGGTGGCGCAGCATCACGATCGTCAGCCTGACGACCTTTTGCCGTATCTCGGTCCCTTTGCAAAGCACTTCCGCAAACTACCGAACAGTCCCAAGGACTTGATCCTGAAGGCAGCCTACGTACCCCTGAACGACATCGAGTGCTTCACCAAGACCATCATCGATGTTCCTGATTCTGTTCAAAATTTGAATCGCAAAAAAGGTAAGTGGGTGCGCTACGGTCTGGGTCCGGCGCTAACAGCCTCGTCAGACACATTGAAGCTGGCTGAATCCCAATTCCTGCCCTTGTGTGGATCATGGGATTACGAAGACTGGGATGAGTACGATTACAGCAAGATCAAGAGCCTCAAGTTCCGTGAACTGGAGGAAGCCCGCAGGAAAGAAGGACTGAATGCGGTTAGCAAAGAATGTTTGAAATGCCCAAACTTCTTGAAACATGTACGTGTTCGCGTTCGGCAGTGTTCTCAACCCATGCTAATCTCTGTAGTTCACCATGGAGCACGATCAATGGCTGATCAAGGAAAACATCCTTGCTCTCCGCCAGCTCATGTCAGACCAAAATCTACAGCTACTCCCTGACTATGAACAGCGCATACAGGTACTCAAGGATCTCGGCTTTATTGACGAAGGTTCTCGCGTAGAGCTGAAGGGCAAGGTAGCCTGCGAGGTATGCTTGACACTGACTTCAAGCTCCACCCATCTACTGACAGCTTTCAGATCCACTCGGCCGATGAGCTGGTCCTTACCGAGCTCGTTTTAGAAAACGTCCTCGCCGAGTACGAACCGGAAGAAATCGTCGCACTACTCTCGGCGTTTGTCTTCCAAGAGAAGACCGACGTAGAGCCTACGCTAACTGCAAATCTGGAACGCGGCGTCGCAAAGATTGTTGAGATCTCCGAAAAGGTCAACAAGATACAGACTCTGCACCAGGTTATCCTCTCGGCTGATGATTCGAATGACTTTGTCAGCAAACCCCGCTTCGGCATGGTCGAAGTGGTGTATGAGTGGGCACGAGGCATGTCATTCAATCGCATAACAGACCTGACAGATGTCATGGAGGGCACCATTGTCCGCGTCATCACCCGACTAGACGAGACGTGCCGCGAAGTCAAGAACGCGGCTCGGATTATCGGCGACCCGACGCTGTTCCAAAAAATGGGAACGTGTCAGGAACTCATCAAACGGTACGTGCTCTGTTTCTTCTTGCTCCCGATTCCGCACCGGCGGGTTATTCCTGGTGCTCGCGCCCTGGTGTCTGGGACGTCTGGGATGTGCGCTGACAAGTGTTTGAAACAGCGACATTTGCAACTGCGCAAGCTTGTACCTGTAATCGTAGGTTCCAGAACATGACGAGCGACCCCGGTCCACGGGCGAGGGTGGGGTAATTTGTGTTTCACGATCCTGCAGTTTTGACGGGAGGATGTGGGGCCTCAGGACATTTGTTGCGTGACTCGCGCGGCTGGACATTGGGATCGACCGGCTTTCGCTTATCGGTTTCAGACTCCGTCTTTTAGGCTTGGCTATTGGGCGTGGCATGAACATGACGAGAGAATTGGGCGTCTGCATAATTGGGCGCCATGGCTGCATGCGGGGAAGTGAATCGTGAAGTTTGTTGCAACATGTTCGGGTTGCGGCTGAGAAACAGTTCACGATGGGCACACGCGCCCATGCTCTATCCTGTGGTGTTTTTGAACGCAACTTCAAGTATAAAAACCATCTACTCTCTTAGCAAAGCTGTTCTTCTTCATTACGCATGATATCGGTACATCTTCAAAAGTGGGTGGTGTACAGCACATGTGGCAGTCCTCCTGCCTGGAGCGCACTCCAAAAAACTCGAAACTTCTTTCGATGTCTTCTTCCACCCTGACAGAACATCAAAAACAGAACAAAAGCTGGTGCATGTCTCTCTCAACCGACTGAGCTTCTTCCACCATACCATGTGTGCTTAAAAAAACTCGACAAAGTCTTCATGAAGCACAGCGTGTGCGCACTTCTACACTTCATCTACTAGTCTTTGGCCTAAAATCCAAAAAGTCCACTATGCCAGATTGATGTGTTGTCTGTGTCCGCACTTCGCAGCTTTATAACCATAAATCCAAAAGGAAACACAACAGCTTCGCATGTTCCTGTGCTCCAACCTGGGAAAAGTCACGCGCATGTTCTCGGAAAGCTATGCCTCGACTTGTATAAAAGCACGACTTCCAGTTACTTTCTCTCTCCATCCACAATCATACTAAAAACCTCCAAAAAACGACGGGGAAGCATACGATGTGCGCGTCTGCCCTCCCCACGTTCATATCAAAGTACCAGAAGGACTTTTATGACGTTCGTATGCTTCTGAGCTTGAAATTGTAGCACAAAGCCCTATGTTTTCTGAACGCCAGACTGCAGTCACATAAGTCCCTGCATCGATCCGCCTGTATTGCCGAAGTACCAGTCTCCCACTTGCGTACTTAAAATCGATCGCCTACCAAACTATGTGCGAGTTCGTCCTTCGCGCTCTCATCTCAGAAAATCACAAAGGGTACAAGCAAGCTCTGCATGTGTTGAGATGGTCCGGCTGTGAATATGCAAACTGCGACAGTTGGTCGCTTTGACTCCTCATCTACCAGCTTCTCTCTTCTTTACCAAAATATCTGCTGGATGGGCGCATGTGCGAGCCTGGCTTCCTTGTTTTTGCAACGAAACACGCTCCTCGACTTTACCATGTTGCTGCCCGTTGCGCCGAGTCGCCGAAAAAAACAGTTCACAAGAGTCGCATGGTGCTGTTCCTGCCTTGCACGCGACAAATATATAATCGCCGCCGTCTGCGTCCGAAAACACTTCCTTCTTAAGACGACTACCTTACTCCCAGATTTCAAAAACCAGTGACGTTCAGTTTGATGTCGGCAACAACGGGTTTTCTATCTCTACCACAAAGTCAGGAAGTATGCACTCAAAAGAAATCAGAGAAGAGAAATGTCTGAGTTCGTCGGAAGACCGGAAAAACATAACACCCAATTTCATGTCTTTCGTCTCTCCAGCGAGCAATATGGTTAGACTCCCTGTCGCTAGTGCCGGGCGTCGTGTATAAAATCTTGCGCCGGTCGACTCTCCTCTCTTCTTTCTTACCAGATCACCTCTTTCTTCAATGAATTAAACAAAACCTCCGGCGCGATGGGTCATGTTTTGCGGTGCCTCGTCTGTCTAAAATGGTATTCTGATTCCCCGATGGTTCCGAGCACTCGTTTAGCGGTCTCAAAAGTCAGGCACTGGATCGACATGACTTGGCGTCTTGAGCGTTCTCTTCAATATCTCGTGCCGGTGGTCCTGACTCCTCCTTTTCATCACACCACCTGTTTCTTCAGAAATCGACAGATAATCCTGCCTATGGTCTGCTGTGGCTCTTCTCCCCAAAATACCTTCCCGTGTCTTTAGGATTCCGAGCTTTCACTCGGTCGGCCCCAAATTCAGCGACTCTTTGGTATGACTTGGCATCCATGGATCCCAGGCGTCACGTATAAAACCTAGTCAGTGGGCTTTACTCCCTCTTCTTCATCACACCACTTTCTCGTTCCAAAAAGCAGATGGCGCTACTGTATGATCTGTTGTTCTTCTTTCCTCCAAAACGCTACAACGTAGCAAAATGAATCCGAGAAGTTGTCCTACTGCCTCAAATTGACGAGACTACATGATATGACTGCGCGGCTCGCCGGATTCGCAGATCATGTAGCATACCAAAAGGGGCTACAGCGACGTACCATGTTCTCAGCGCGATAGGTTGTGCGTCTGCAGCTTCAAAAAACTCAAAGACCTACAAACATGCATTATGCGAGAGTCGCTGTGCTGGCTGGCTGGTGGTACAGAGACGTGTATATAAACAGCCACTTGCCTTGCTGTCTCCTGTGCTCTCATACTCATAGAATTCTTTCTATCCTCCCAATTGAGTACACAACGGGACGATGAGACCAGCTTTCTGCCCCGTCTCCACCTCCAACATCAAAGGACAATGGAGAAAATGTCATGCTGCTTCTGTGCACCCAAGTCTTTCTCCAGGCCTATATGAAACAGCTTTGTACCAGCTAGTAGCAGGGCTACGGTATAGAAAGGACTACATGCACTGCCTCACGCTCTTCTCCTATCCACACAGTTCTTTTTCTTCTCCAAAATTCAGAAAAGTACCGTTCATGAGAGCGAGCGATCCTCTCCCTTCCTCAAAGCCCTCGTCAAAAACTATGAGAGGACTTCGAATGTCTGCTTTCCTGCACCAAAGTCTTAGTCCGCAGGACCAAAAACGTCAAACAAAACTGGGATGGTAGCCAGCGCTGTTCTTGACTCAAACACACAAAATGGAATACACCTCGAAAGTTTTTCAAAGAGCACTTTATGAGAGACGTGAGCAGTGCGATAGTGCCTACCATATATAAACACCCTCCAGCTTTGCTCCCTCTCTTCTTCCAACTACATCCCTCTTCTTGTTCAACCCGAAAAACAGTGAGAGTCTATTGATGAGGCGGTGTCTTCCTCTGTCTCCAGAGTTACACTCGAAAACAATCACACTCAAAAGACCAGGCAAACTTCTGATGTCGTTTCTCCGAACCAAAGCCTTCCTTTCGAAATACCAAAAGCCATGGACATTATCTGGATGGTGCCGTGCGCTGTTCTGCGCCTTCCTACGCACTTCGCGCTTACTCCTAAAATGGAGTTCAAACTTCCCATGAGACCTGTCCATGGCTTAACAGGCTATACCACAAATGCGCTAGACGGAGACGGGTATATAAACACCTCCTCTTTTTGTTAACCATTGTTCCCTTATCTACAAACTTAATGTCCTTCATTAAAACAAAAGATGGTAAACAATTATGGTCTGAGTCGTCCTGCTTCCTTTCTCAAAAATGATGCAGGCAATCTGTGGATGTCGTCTGCTTGCGCCAGAAGCTCAAAAAGCACATACCCGAAAACCACTTCCCATTCTCCACACGCGAGTGAAACCCCACTATGAGACCGACTTTTCCTTCCTGTCTGCTCCAAACGTACATCTTCAGTATGGATGTTGTATTCCTGCGCCCAAACTCGACAATATTTAAAATATCTTCTTGTCTTCCAAAACAAGAATTGGAAGAGGGCATGAAATGAGCCTTCCCTCCTGTGCTCTCTCTCTAAGCATACCAATACTCTGGTGGTTGAGCGTCATGCCGACTTCCTGCGCAAAGCTCCAGAGTTCCAAATTGTAAGAAACAGAGGAAATGAAAGATTTCCTGCTTCTCTCTAAAAAGGTCTCTACTGAGTGCCGATGATCGGAGTCTCTCCGTGCTTTCTCCCAAAATATAAGGCTTCACCAAAACATGTTTTCTTCCTGTGTTTTGTCTAAACACGCTCAGCACAATCCTCATGTCTTCTCCCTCCTTTCGAGCCTTTGAATGATCAAAAAACCGCCTGGGTGGAATACATGGTCCTGCGGAGAGCGCTGGCCTTTTTGAACAAAAAAGAAATACTGGGAGGATTTATGAGAGCATCACAACCCAACCCAACCACATACTAAGGCACGTTCGGAGAAAAAAATGTGCATGCCACTCGGGCGATGATCGATCTGGTATCTTTCGTCTCCCTACATCTACCCTTCAACTCATCGAAACCCTGAAAATAAGAACTGAACATACAGACATTACGCCAATTTATGCAATACCCCATCCTCCCATCCCCATATCATGCAATCCCCCTTCAACCTTTTTGGCCTTCGATCTCCACGTTAAACCACGACCGCATCCTCCTCCTCCTCCTCATCAAACTCCTCAGGCGCCTCCTCAGGAATAAGAACATTCTCAGGTCTATCATCATCGTCATCCTCATCCTTCCCCCCACCATTCGCCTCCCCCATCGTAACCTCCCTCGTGGGCATAACGCCCCCATTCGCCTTCATAGCCTCGACCTTCGCCTTAGTCATCTCATACACGTACTTGCCCAGGTGCTCTACATCCTGCATCTCGGCTTCGCCGTCCACAGGCGCAGTCTGCTCGGCCGGTCGTTGCGTTTCGCCGAACATTTCGTCGGTGACGAGGGTGAGCTTGTCGGGGCGTTGGAGGAGGATGTCGAAAGCGGGTTTGAGCTCGAAGACGGATTCGAAGACGGAGCGGCGGCCGAGGATGTACAGACCCAGGCGGGCGCGCGAGAGGGCGACAGTTAGGCGGCGGATGTCGCGGAGGTAGCCGATTGCGCGGGTGCGGACTAGGGAGAGGATGATGTCTGGGCATGATGTGTTAGTACACATCGAGGTTAGGGAAGGGGTGGGTGGTACTTACAGTCATTCTGCTCACCCTGGTACTTGTCCACCGTCGCGACAATCTTTGGGCGACCGAATAGCGGGTTGTTCTTGCACTTGTGGCCCAACACGTCGTTGATCAGACTCTTCTGTCCGGCATACGTCGTCAAGATGGAGATCTTGCTCGCTGGATAACCCAGGAGACGCATGTACATGAAGAGCGCGACTGCGTACTCGGCTTCGCCCAGATTAATCATCCAGTGCGGTGTGGGTTGGTCTTCGCCCTTGCCCTTGTAGTCCTGGACGTCGATGAACTGGTACTCGTGCTTGAAGCCTGGGTTGGCGACCTGGAACTCGGGTTTGGACAGGACGGAGGGCAGATTCGATAGGGAGGGGTAGCGCCACTTGTAGAGTTCGGCGATGGACGGGCGAGCACGACCTTGCTGGTCGAGCATGATTGTCGGCACACCGAGACGGACGAGGCGTTGGAAGAGGGATTGCTCCAGATTGGCGTACTGGCGGAAAGCGAGGTTTTGGATGACGGGCGAGTTTTGGAGATGGTCACCGCAGAGGACGATGCGCTGTAGAGGAAGTTCGCCATCCTTGGGGTTTTGCAGTGCGAGAGGAATGAAGTTTTCGATCTCGGTGATCTGGGCGGCTTCTTCCATGATGACATTGTCGTAGTGGAAGCCTAACGAAGCAATCTCTTGTCTTCGCATGGCAGCGTGCGTCGATGTCATGGCAATGATACGGGCTTCCTTGATCAGCAGGTAGTTCGCCTTATCCCGCGGGTTCCGCAGGATCTCAAACGGACGGATGTCCTCAAGCTCAGCGAAGATCTTCTCGACATGGCGATAGCAGCCTTGTGCAATTTCAAGAATTTGTTCTCGGTCTGCTGCTTGAGGGAAGAGAGGCTGTGGTGCGTTTGAGAAGTAGTCTCTGAATGGGAACTCAGTGATTATCTGGTCAACACTTGTGTCCTCGGTTGTAACACTATCCCAGTATTGCGTCCATGCTGGCTTCACATATACAAGGTTGAAGTAATCTGCAGTCTCGCACGAGCTACCATGAGCACCGGGCGCATTGAAGTTCTTCGCCAGGCGATCAACTTCAGATAGATAGTACTGCCCTCTCTCGAGGAACGACTCAACACGTCCATGCTTGCTGTAACTGACATCAGTCTCGAGGTCCTCTTCGCCATGACCTAGACGCAGAAGATGACGCTCATCGATGTCAAGCGCAGTAATCTTTTGGAAGAGCTGGTTAAGCGCCTGATTACTGTGCGCGACGAGCAAAGTCCGCTGGTCCGGGAAGTTGTGGTATAGATTGGATATAATTTGGGTCGCGACGTCCGTCTTGCCGGTACCCGGGGGTCCGAGCACCACCGTGAGACCAGGTTGTGTGCCCGAGGTGATAGCTTCAATCTGGGCAGGTGTAAATCTGACCGCATTCAGCCTCGGCGCATCTGCAGGGTATGGCCCCATGTTCGGCGGTTTGTACGAGGATACGTGAAGCGATTCATGCAGAGGTTGTGCAACCACTTTCTGGTCGCGACGCCGCTTTTTGGATGCTCGAGGAGGTGCGATGTTTGGTTCACCTGCAACAGGGTATTCCACAACGTATGGAGGCCCAAAGGATGTCTGTGCTTCCTCGTGGGGTTCGATAGACTTGCCAGGCATTGCCTCGATCAGGTGCTGCCAGTCCAAGAAGGTATCCCGGAAATCTATCTTGTTCAGTTTGTTAGGAAGTCGCTTGTACGTTGCTGATGCGGGATCACCATATCCTAGGAAGACTTCTTGGAGCCAAGATGGTGCTGGGATGTCTGAGAGGGTCAGGCGCTTGATGGATTCTAGAATGGGCAGGAAGTTGTTTTCCCGTCCTCTCCGACGGACAATCATGTTGATGTGCTCGTAAACGTCTGGCCTTCCTTCGGCAGTTTGGTCCATGTCGGCCTGGTACTGCTTCGCGTCGATGTTGACAAGGAGTCGTCGTTGACGCACCCGGGGTCCAAAGCCGTCGTCGCGGCCTTGTTCGCGCAGAGGGCGGCCTTTGTCGTCCAGGACTTGAACCACTTGGGCGCATCTCATTCGGTGCAAGCCAAGCTGTTCTCCAGTTGTGACATCTTCGCGGTGACCATTGCGCATGGGTACGTCGTCTTTGCCCTCAACAGCAAGGAGGAAGACGACGTCATCCGGTCTTAGTTGTTCCCAATCCCTTCGTACTGGGTGTTGCAGGCGACTGACGTCCAATATGATCTCGGCACGAACGTATGCTGGGTGCTGCTCGCCTACCTTGGAAGGTGCTACGTCGACGATAGCAGGCTTCATGATAGGGAGTGACATCTTGGAAACGCCACCGAACTTGGTGTTGACGCCTTTACCCTTGGGCTTCACGCGCTTGACCACGTCCTCCATGTCCTTTCGGATACCGTAGAAGGATTCGGCGCGGTACAGGATGAAGGATCTCCACAAGAAGTCGCCCATGGTCAGGTACTGAAGGTTCAGCTTGGGTATAGCGAGTGGTCTTGATCCGTCGTACGACTCGTTTCGCAGGAAAGTGGTCTCGTAGAGAACCTTCTCTGTTGGTAATACGGGCATCTCGCGGACATTGTCTTTGAAGGTCGGTCGCTTTTCTACAAGCGCAATCAGGGTCTCCATGTAGAAAGCTCGGTCGCGCACCAGGTAGGTCGAGGCGGGGTACTCTGTTCGTAGGCCCATGAGAGAGCAAAGCTCAACGAGCTCGGTGTCGCTCAGTGTGCGCAAATGGCCATCCAGCTCTTCCCGGTTTCCGATGCTACTGTAGTTCGCTAGAGCCATCAATTGAAGCTTCTCCTGGAAAGCAGCATAGCCCGTCCGTTGCAGCTTTGCCAGAGTATCGTAATGCTGTTGGTCGTACTCTAGCTTGGACAACTGACGGCCTGTCTGGTCCTCGATGGGGAAGTTGGTGAAGTGGCTCAGCAAGTCGAAAAGGTCCCGGAATAGGCCGTTATCCTCGTCCGTGTACATGGGCGACAATCGAATAGCCGGAAGCATGTTCAAGTCCTGTAGCAGCGTGTTGACGTATCTCCTTGTTGGCAGCTGGCTCTGTAGGTCTACCAGAAGCTCCATGAAGCGCTCGCAGTAGGCCATATTGTCCCTAACTTCTTCTCTGCTGGTGCTGTTGTATAGCCGGTCGATGAAATCCAGGAGAAGTGTGTAGATCCACGATCGCTCGAACCGTAACCGAGCCTGCAGCGCTTCGTCGCCAGCATCGAATCGCTTGGATGCGGCTCTCCATGCCTTGCGCAACATGCTGTGTTCCTCGAAGTACTGCTCGCGCACGGCGTCCGAGTGGAGATTCTGCCATATCGATATGCCGACCAGAGGCGCGCACTCCTTCCGCACAAGACCGCTGTCTAGTGATTGGAAGGCGCCGATGACGAATGATACAAGCTGTGTGCGGATCTTGCTCGGCTGGGACGGGTCTACGGTCATGGACAGTATGCGGCGGAAGAAGGAGGAGAATTCGGCGGGCTTGCTAGCAAAGTGGTCTAGATAACGTCAGTACATGGCGTGGATACTAGGAATTGCAGCAACTCACCCCATGACGCCAGGTTCTCCCTCCTCTTAACATTAACCATAAGTGCCAAAAGCAGATGGTGGTAATTCGATGCATCTTCGGTGAAGCCAGGCCACAGATATCTCTCCAGAAGCTGTAGGTTCTCCAGTATCAAAAGCGACGAGTATGCGAAGTCGACATTCTCCAGCTCGTCCCATAGCTCTTTCTTGACCACTTCGGGTCGCACTTTCGGCGTCTTCTTGGCAGTGAGCCAGTTCTTCCTCGCTACCTGCGCGAAATGGTTCTCACCGTGCAAGTCGGCGACAGTTGGGCGGGCGTGTGCGTTGGACGAGTCGGTCGCATGCGCAGCGGACGCGCCGTCGAGGCCATTTGACATTGACAAGCCCGTGGGCTTGACGTCCTCCATGTCGTCCACTTTCATAGCCATGATCGCAATCGGTGTCGTTGTTGGGCGCACGTGAAGGGGCCGGCGCGCATTGTTGGCGCACAAAGTTGCTCGATGGGTGATGGGGTGTGACGCGCCAAGGAAATAAAAGTAGAGAGAATGGCGTCGCGGGAGCTCTGAGCCACTAGGCCAAAGCCCGCATGCGGCACTTGCCGCCCGTGTGAACCTCACTTCGCGATCCCGCCCAGACATCTCCGCAGTAGAGTCCCCAACACCACCATGTCTGCTCAGGACGCCTATGTCAGGCACCAGGCCGTTGTGCCGGACAAGATCCCTACTGGAGAGTATCCTGTGAGTCAATTGCAGCGCGAAAAGATGCGCAATGGGTGGTGGTAGCTAATGTATGGCAGCTCATCGACAATGATCCGTACGCTCCTCTACGATATCCAACGCATGCGAGTACTGACTGCAGATGAAGACACTTCAAGCGAGTCATTCGGTATGCCCGTCCGTCCGACTGGGCGCAAGGTGCCGCGCTCGGAGCCTTGAGCCCCGGATTGATGATGTACTGGGAGAAGATCTCGCCCTCCATGGTCGGCAAGGGCGGTTTCGCCCCCATCATGCGACTGAGCGGTGCTGTCGGTCTTACCGGAGCCTTCGTTTTCGTCTACTCGAGGTCATGCAGTATGTGGAGCCAGTCCGGATATAGAGAAGATCGGATTGGATGCTAACATCCACGACAGTGCGCTTCTACGGTGCCCGCGAGAACCGCCGCGAGGTCGAGATGGACATGCGCGAGATGGTCGACAAGGTCAAGAAAGGCGAGTCGCTGTACGGAACCACCGAGATGACCGAGTACATGCAGGGAGTTGCGCACAGGAACTCGCGTTACTCCTCCACATTTTCGCACATCCTCGCATGGCCAAACTTTGTCAATCACCCTTACCACGGCGTGGACACAGCTAAGTACTACCGCCAGGCTGAGTTGGAGCTGGAACAGGAGAGGGGTGGTCGGTAAACATTTGATACAAGAGAAGAGAATGGTTTCCTTATAGTGTGGGTGTACATAAGTTCTGATGAACCAGACATCAAGTTTCAGCACACTACTTTTGGCCGTTGAGAACTGTTCCACACAAACACGACTAGTGATATCCGCGCAGTAACACGATATCTCGATACTTTCTATTTCTTTGATACCCCCTTACTCCCATCCTTAGTTTACAGCCAACCCCTTCAGCACATTCTCTTTTCCAAAACGCCGCATCTTGAACTTGCTAATCCAATCATCCCTATTGATGTACGCTCCACAGATCCTGCGCTTCCCTGTGAATCTACTCCGTCCATGCAGCACCCTCCAGTTGTCAAAGATGAGCACTCTACCCGGCACAAGCTGTTCCCAGTACTCATTCTCCTTCTTCTTGAGTATCGCGTCAAATTTTCGAGCTGCGTCGTACCACGTCTCAACTTCTTCGATAGGAAGCTCAATGGACGCTCTATCTGACGTGTTCCACCGGACGCGGAGCAAGTCGCCCGTAGCAGTGTCGTGCTCGAGGACGGGGAAGCCACGGTAGGGTTGTATTGAAATGCCTTCGTTGCCTGAGGCGTGTCCATGAACATTCACCGTTGAGAGAATCTCATATGCTTTGCGGTCGGTGTGCCAGAGTTCGTCCGCAGCTTTGAAGCCGTCGACAAGAAGACTTGCACCGCCTTCACCGTCGGTGTGGGAAAGGAGGTGGAAAGCCTGTAGGCCGGCTGGATCGGAGAAGTAGGTAGTGTCTGTATGTGCTTCTAGTGCGATGTTGGTGTATGCGGTATCCTTGCTCGCTAGGTCGGCCGTGAAGTCGTAGAAGCCGCCGTAGTGCGTTTCCCTAATAAAGGCAATTTTTTCCAGCATCTTCTTCGTGGCCTTTGGGTTCTCGAAAGACGTCTCATCGACGTAGCAGAATCCGAATCTGCGCAGCCTGGAAAGTAGGTCGTTGCTGTTAGGATTCATCGCGTCAACATACAGAGTCTTTGGTGGATCCGAAGCGATGGATGAGTCCCAGAGTTTGATTCCGACTAAAGCTTGACGCTGTACAGCCTTCCGCCTCGCGTCGAACATAGCTTGGTAGAGAAAAGACCTCGAGTATTCGCTTTCATGTCCATCACTCCATTCAAGTCTGTGAACCGTCTCAGACCCTCTTGTTTCAGCCGAGTGCGACTTGATCGAGATGTCCTTGGGGATGGAAAATGTATCCAGAAGTCGTTGCTTGGTGGCGTCATGCGTGCAAACTTTGCATTGACAATTGTCCCGCAACCAGATATTTGGTATCAGTCTGTCGGCAAGAAACATCTTCCCGTCTCGCACTTCAGGGCGCGTCTCGGACTCGGCGCGCTTGTTGAACGCATGGGGGATAGCCCCAATTCGCACTTTGTATGGGCTTACTTTCCGGATGATGCGTTGTCGACCGTAGATCTGATCAAGCTCATTGGTAAGTCTCCTAATGTCAGAGTGTAGTTGCCTGGCTTTATTCATGTTCTCTAAACCAAGGGAGGCGTCCAGACCAGGTGTATCTGGAGCCCGCTGTTCAACCTTCTCCTGTTGCGGAGCATCTGTTTGTTTCTCATCTTGCGTACTTTGCTCAATGGCCGTATCAACGGCGGATGACGAGTTGAGTCGAATTGACGCCTAGTAGTTGGGTTAGTACTGTAAAAAATGTGGTGTGTTTAGACCAACCTGTAGATATGGTGGGTGAAGCGCGGCACGTCGGGCGAAAGGTGTGGCATGAGCGCACCGGAGTGCTCTTGCCGTAAACATGACACAAAATTATCAAGCACGAAAGGGGATCAATCAGAATCCCTGCACACGAGATACCAAAGTCAATAGCATGTAGTGCAACAAAAGAATGTGGTGGGTTGGTGGTAAGGAGATTCGGATGTCAGGAGCTCAGTATGGCAAGGGCGCTCTCTAACCACCGAACACGACCTCGGATCTTTGCACCACAGCTTAATCCTATGACTGGGCGAACCTCCCGTGTTCAAGACTATACTAGAACTGGGCTAGCGTTGATTACAGTGCTTGACCACACTGGCATGCCTTGCGATCCGAAGAGCGAATTCTGACAAGGTGGGAAAGGAAGGCAAAAAGATGCAGAAAGACGCAAAAAGAAGCCGACAAGACCCCGGCAAAAAGAGCGACACCTGTGGGACTCGAACCCACAATCTTTGCCACCGGAAAGCAACGCCTTACCATTAGGCCAAGGTGCCTCGTTGGAGAGAGGATGAAGATTTTGGAATCTCGAACGTTTATATCGCGAGGGTTTTGTGGCCTCCTCAACGACAAGCGCAACAATTATACTGTCAGTATACGTATTCTCGAACAGGGCCTGAGGCCACCATAACAAACAGTAAGTAGCTCCATGTAGGCATCTAAGATATTTATTAACCGACGTTTAGACACCTCGCTTGCATGCGAATGCTCCAACCCATGTGTAGGCGTTGACGCACACGAGATGGTGTGTACCTAAAAGCCCATCGCAGTTGCTTCCTGTTTCCCTCACCAGTACGATCACCATCACCTCACATGAGACATCTCCATTAAACACCATCATTGCTGCTTAGCAAACTGAACCTACTCAGCATCATCGTACTAATCGCACGTGTTGAATCTTGTCCATACCTGCGGGCGGGTGTTCGCACAGCTCCTTTCGTATAGAACTGCATGATCTCTAAATTTACCCTCTAGTAGCATCGCCGTATCCTTGATCAAGCTGCAGACTGACACAATGACACTTCCCATCTATCGCGCGTTGTTGCGCGCGACGGATCGGCGTTCACAGACGCCAAGACAATCGGAGCTAGGGTCTCTCACCGTGCACTGGTGCGTACCTTCGTAATCCATAGCTGCCTCTACAGCTCCACATCACCGCCGCACCACAACAACCTCTCTGTCGGCATCATTCACCACCATCACTCTTGCACCGATCCAGTCATCTCTATCACCCCACACCGCGTAACGCCGCTCTCACAACACCGCCACCATGTCCACACTCGAAGATCTCGACGACCTTGAGCGCCACGAGAAGGAAGAGAAGAAAGACGATGACAAGAAAGACGGAGGCAAGGACGGAAAGAAGGCTGATGGCGATGCAGAGATGCAGGATGCGGAACCAGAGGAGGAGCAGCTCGACGAAGAGATCCTGAACTCAAGCACACGAGACATCGTCGCGCGCAAACGGTTACTGGAGAACGACATGCGCATCATGAAGAGCGAGTTCCAACGGCTCACACACGAGAAGGCTTCCATGAACGAGAAGATCAAGGACAACCTAGAGAAGATCGAGAACAACAGGTATGTCATCGACGTGACTGCTGTCACCCCGCAGCGCGCTGGACTGAAGCGACTTCGTGGACAACACACTGACATCGTGTAGGCAACTACCATACCTCGTCGGAAACGTTGTCGAGATCCTTGATCTTGATGTCACAGAAGAAGCGGCCGAGGAGGGAGCAAACATTGACCTAGACGCCACCCGCGTTGGCAAGTCGGCGGTCATCAAGACCTCAACTCGGCAAACCATCTTCTTGCCTCTCATCGGTCTAGTAGACCATGAGAAACTGAAGCCCGGTGATCTCATTGGTGTGAATAAGGACTCATATCTCGTCCTCGATACCCTACCCGCAGAGTACGACAGTCGGGTGAAGGCTATGGAAGTCGACGAGAAGCCAACTGAGAAGTACACCGATGTTGGAGGTCTTGACAAGCAGATTGAAGAGCTCGTCGAGGCTGTAGTATGGCCTATGAAGGAGGCCGAGCGCTTCAAGAAGATTGGCATCAAGGCGCCGAAGGGTAAGCAACTCTAATGCTCATCTCTAAATACGTACTAACGATCACAGGTGCACTGATGTACGGTCCTCCCGGAACTGGAAAGACCCTTCTCGCCCGAGCCTGCGCTGCCCAAACCGACGCCACATTCCTCAAGCTCGCCGGCCCACAGCTCGTACAAATGTTCATTGGAGATGGTGCGAAGTTGGTCCGCGACTGCTTCGCCCTGGCGAAAGAGAAGGCACCCTCAATCATCTTCATCGACGAATTGGATGCTGTTGGCACAAAGCGTTTCGATTCCGAGAAGTCCGGAGACAGGGAGGTGCAGCGAACTATGTTGGAGCTGCTGAACCAGCTGGACGGTTTCGCCTCCGACGACCGTGTCAAGGTTCTTGCAGCGACGAACCGAGTCGATGTCTTGGACCCCGCTCTGCTCCGTTCTGGACGTCTGGACAGGAAGATCGAGTTCCCGCTACCAAACGAGGAGGCCCGCGCACAGATTATGCGTATCCACTCGCGGAAGATGACTGTCGACGACGCTGTCAACTGGCAAGAGTTGGCTCGCAGCACTGACGAGTTTGGTGGTGCGCAGTTGAAGGCTGTTTGTGTCGAGGCTGGTATGATTGCTCTCCGGACTGGTCACCAGAAGATCAGCCACGAGCATTACGTCGATGCTATCGCTGAGGTACAGGCAAAGAAGAAGGACACAGTAAACTTCTACGCCTAAGGTGTAGTTGGGTGGTGGTGCAGCCGCTTGCATGCGTGCACTCTCATGCCGGGCTTGTAATAATACTTAGACCTTCAGCATAGTACCAGAGCGGAAATGACGATTATGAATAACAAGGGTTGGGTTTCAGTTATTTGTTGTGAGTTGATTGGAATATAGCGTGAACAGCACATGGCCTCGAGATATTCAGACATCCTACACTACGTTTACCCCAACCTTGGAATACTGATACAGATGATGGTTAAGGGTCTTGAAAATAGCCAGTCTGAGGGTTCGAGTCCCACCACGATACCGATAGCAAAGACTTGCAGAATTTCGATACACTTGCATCTCGCACATCACAACTCTTGAAAGCCGTCCCCAATGTGGCGATATGTAGGTTCTAGGACGAGATAAAGATGGCATCGTTACGACGTAAGCGAATAACGTACCGGAAATACCTCTTCCGTTGCTGACATCCGCTCTCCATCCTACAATCACGCTTTATACTGGTGAGCCACAGTGCTGGTCAAAGACTTCTCCTTGATTCAACACCAGTGGCACATGGAGGTCAGCCGGCACATCCACCAACCGGCGACGCAAGGGTTTCTAAGCAAACGCGCATGGAAGAAGAACAAGCTCAGCGACAGCGAGTTGGTTCTGACCTTCAGGTGTATTGAAGAGACACCTCGCTGATACAACAATTCTATGAGCTTACCAGGTGGTATAGCCGCGCCTCAAGTCTCACGCATGGCGAAGAGGAGAATGAGCCTTTGATCTAGATTGCGGCCTAGTCTTGGTTCAGACTGGTCATTGAAGATGTACTCTGGTATACAGGATGATTACAATACCTTCAAGATGGTTCGCCGGAGTGTCTGGTGCGTCCTCACGTCTCACACCTAGCCAACCCGCCCGCGCAAGGCTGGCAGCTGCCGACATCGTCCGGGATCATCACTTGCACCCGATAACTGAAAGTGACTTGCATGTAGGAAACAACGCCGAGCCACGGTCGCGCTCCTTCCATGCGTTCGACGTCCCTGCATTCTGGCACGCCCTCCCTCACGCTCTCTGATTGGCCGCCGACCCACCTCAACCATCCCCGTCTCAACACCAACATGCCAGGCACGCCTCACCCACGCGCAACAACACCACCACCCGATAGGTCGACTGACGTCTTTGTTCCCTCTCTAGACTCTTGCTATTCAAGATCTGGAGATACTTTCGGTTCTATTAGGACCCTGCATAGCCGCCTCTAGCGGTGGTGCGGTAGTCTACTCAGGGCAGTTCCGTAATGCTGATAGTAAGGAAGGTAGGTTTCTCTGGTAGGCTGTCTGGTGCTGTTTGAGCGATCTTCAGAACATGTGGTGAGGGCTATTGGCTCGTAGGTGACGCGAGACACGAGGACGAAGCCGTACGCCAGGCTCTGCAGCGGGGTGACCTTGTCTATTGGGGCATGCGGGTATGTATGATGACCGAACCGAAGTCGGAATGATGCTTGGGGGACTCGGAATGAGGGCTCATATAACCCCTCCTTGGTGTTTGTGGGGTTTCTTTTGTTTTGTTGTCGTTCCCCCCTCTCCTCTCTTGATCATTGCTTCTACTGTCTTGTTGTGAAGTCGCAGCTATGCAGGCTCTCTCAAGTTTTGTTCCAAGTGACCCGTTTCACCAACTTACGATTACGCTGTGCCTCGTTGGTGTTTTCCTTACGGTGGTGTTTGCTCTTGCTTTCAGGCCGAAGAGCAAAGATCAGGCGCCTAGCACGTTCGAAGCATACCTCAAGTTCATCTATGGGTGTTTCTTGAAGCCTCATACTGGAGACGGATCTGGAAGTCAGCAAGATGCTTTGGTACGTTGAAGAAGGGACAGAACTGGGAACTTGTCTAATCAACTGAACAGGAGAGCTTCTACAAAGCTCAAGCCGACGTCTACGATGCCACCCGGCTCAAGCTTCTTCGAGGCCGTGAGGATGTGTTGGGACTGGTCGCTGCGCAGCTGAAGCACCGTACCGAAGCGGGCCTAATCTCGCAACGACCAGTTTGGGTTGATGTACGTGACAAGAGGCTTGGATGATGGTCGATGTGCTAATGATCGCAGATTGGCGGAGGAACTGGTCACAAGTAAGTACTCAGTAGTCAACACTAAGATCATCTTCCTGACTCAATATCAGTGTTGAACAAATGAATGCCTTCGTTCCTGTTGCGAGCTTCTTTCGTGCCGTCTGTAAGTCAGAAGAAATCAACCCACAAGCCTTTTTTGACTCTTGCAGATGTCGTCGACCTCTCCCCCTCCCTCTGCGATATGGCCCGGAAAAGGTTCGCCCGTCTCGGCTGGACAAACGTCAAGGTTATCTGCCAGGATGCGCGCGCCTTCCGTCTCCACGAACACGAACCACAAGCGTACGAACGCAAGGAAATGATCTCCAAAGAGCAAACTGTTCGCGACCTCGACGAGAACGCGGATGCTGGTGGTGCTGAGCTTGTCACTATGAGCTATGCTCTCAGCATGATCCCCGAATTCTACCCCGTCATCGACTCGATCGATAGCTTGATGAGCCCTAATGGTGTCATCGGTGTCGTGGACTTTTACGTACAGAACCAGGTCGACTTCATGGGCAGAAACTACATGGGTGGTGCTATTGATCGTCACTGCATGTGGATTTCACGTGTATTCTGGCGGACATGGTTCGAGATTGACCGTGTCAATCTTGAGCCTGCACGACGAGTATGCAAAATCTCCATGATACAAGCGCAGCTTCTAATAATTTGTAGGACTACCTGGAGTACCGCTTTGGTACAGTCCTTAGTATCAACGCTCGCAATAACTTCTTCGGAACCGGTATCAAGCTCCCCTACTTCATCTGGCTTGGCTGCTCAAAAGATCATGGCGCGTCTACGCAGAAGCTCGCTGAGATTGATGCCGCTGCTACTGAATCGCCTTACCTCACGGCTCTTGATCTCCAAACAGGAGCTACGCAGACTGACGTCGAAGTTCACTCAAAGGCCTACGAGTCCGCTGTGGTGAACCTACAATCCAGCCTCCCACTCCCGGCAACATGGTACCAGAACCACCACTGGCGCATCCACTACGACTCTTCTCTGCCCAAACACACCCGATTCAACGACTCGTACATCTACGCATTCACATGGGAAGACGACGTAGCAGATATGCGCCTCCTCAAACCCACCTCCAACGACGTCGTCCTAGCAATCGGATCAGCCGGCGACAACATCCTCGCCTTCTGTCTCGAGAACTGCCGCCGCGTCCACGCCGTCGACCTCAACCCATCGCAAAACCACCTCCTCGAGCTCAAAGTCGCCGCCTTCACCGCGCTCCCCTACCAAGACGTCTGGAAGCTCTTCGGCGAAGGCAAGCACCCCGACTTCCACAACCTCCTAATCCAAAAGCTCAGCCCGCACCTCTCATCCGAAGCCTTCCAATTCTGGCTGCACAACGGGCCTTCGGTATTCTCCTCTTCCTCGTCAAAAGGCCTCTACTACTCCGGCGGCTCCGGCAACGCCCTCTCCATCGCAGGCTGGCTCTTCCACCTCCTAGGCATGACCTCGGACGTCCAGAAACTCTGCACAGCATCCACCCTGAACGAACAACGAGAAATCTGGCAACGCTCCATCAAGACCGTGCTGCACTCCAAGATCCTCACCTGGGCCATCCTCGGCAACGAGAAATGGCTTTGGAAAGCGCTCGGCGTGCCCCCCGCCCAACGCGCCGTCATCGAAGCCGATTTCAAGAAAACCGACGACTTTGACGAGACGAAGACAGCTTCGGTGCCCAAGTCAGATGCAGCAGCAGACTACATGGCGTTCCACGAAGAACCCTCTGACGATGCGCTCAAATCGAGTTCTGGAAACGCGATTTACGAATACGTACTCAACACCTTTGAACCCGTCATCAACACCACCTTGCTCTCTACATCAAACCACTACTACCTCCTCACCCTCCTAGGCCACTACACACCAACATCCCACCCCACATATCTCTCCCCGAAATCGCACATCAAACTCAGTAAACCCAACGCGTTCAACGGCCTCCGCATCCACACGGATGAGATCTCCGAAGTCATTGCTAGAATGCGACCTGGTACGCTCACCATCGTCGTGGTGATGGATAGCATGGATTGGTTCCCACCGAGCGGCCAACAAGCACTCAAACAGATCCGGGCGCTGAACCGCGCGTTGAAAGTCAAAGGACGGGTTATGCTCAGGTCTGCGGGGTTGGAGCCGTGGTATATCAAGGTGTTTGGCGAGTGTGGGTTCGCGGTTAAGAGGGTGGCTGTGAGGGTGCCGGGGAGCTGTATTGATCGGTATGTTGATCTCCCTTGGATGTCCTGAAGACGTACTTACTAACTGATGATTGTAGGGTTAATATGTATGCATCTACGTGGATTTGCACAAAGGAGGTGGGGATTGAGCGCGAGGATGTCAAGGTGGGGTTGCGGAAGACGAGTTTGGCGGAGTTGAAGCTTGAGGCTCCTGCTTTGCGTATGGAGTAAGGATTTCCTTCGTCTCTTTCTTTTTGTTGCCTTGTGTCGTAGCATCGGTGGCTGCTTGTCGTTCTTTTCCTTGTCCCAAGCTGTTTTCCACATCAGTAGTTGTTGCCAGATACCTAGAATCCTCTCTTTGCACGTTGATTCACCTGTGCATGCGTACATAGTACATTGTCCTGATATTAAAGATATAAGCTTCTTGGTTTTCCTGCTACGTGTACACATGATATAACATCCAACGCGTTATCGTGGCAGCACCCCCTCCCTAGAGCAACCTCGAGTTGCGAAGTATGAAGCTCGAAGTCTATCGCGGACCGGAAAAAGACGCCTATGCCCAAAAACAGCCGTTGATGGCAACCTTCCCAAAGTTCCAGACCGTTATCCGACGAAGTGAAAGCAGATGGTCAGTCGATCGATCGACCCGACTTAGTTGGCGTTCTGGTACCGAGTCTTTCCTACGGTGAAAGGGACGTAGCGGTACTTGATCATGTGTTGAATCTGTCGTCGCACTACACCAATGTCAGCCTAGAACCCATACGCACATGCCAGAATCAACTTACTCGTCAAGCCAAAAAGAATCAACCAGTAAACAACCAACACCGGCCAGAAGACGGGCAGGTTGAAAATCTCAAACCAGCTGCAGAAGAAGCCAATAGCAATCGCCTTGGTAGTCGAGTACCAGAACTTGAACTCGGGCAGCCTGCGGACAAACGGCCTGAACTCCTGGTCCTCCTTGGTGGGCAAGCCGCTCGCATTGCCGTCCTCCATGCCCTCATCTTGCTCGAGCGCGGGGTCGAATTTGGGGGATAGGAAGGCGAGGAAGAGGTTCAGCAGGTAGATGCCGAGCGAGTATGCGACGATGTACCAGCCCTGGGCGAAGAAGATGCGCAGGCCGAAGAGCAGGAAGAGCGTGGCTGTGCCGCCCCATCGGTAGGGCGTGTAGGGCGTTGACTTGTCGAGGTACGTCTGGAACAGGCGCCCGTACTTGGTTGTTTGTGCTGTGACGGCGCTGAAAGGGGTATCTGGCTCAGGCGAGTCCATGGTTGCGTGGCGGCGGGGGTGGGAGGGTGTGTGGTGATGGCGGAGGGGTGGAGTGGGTGCGCCGCGTAGGAAGGCGTGGGTGGGTGAATGCGGAGGCGACGTCTTGTTGAGGGAATCGTGTCAAAAAGTTGAGATGCGTCGCAAGGCTGGGGCTTAGATCGCCGGCGCCCGCCCAGAACGCGCTAGGACCAAGGTAGCGAGTGCCGCTAGTCGCGTCGAAGTGGGATGTTGGTACGGGCATGTTTTGGCGGGCGCGCTTTACCGAGGTGCCGATGCTACCCACTTGTTGGAGCTCTGAGCTCATCTGCTCTCTTTCGATGTAAATACATGTTGCCTGAGCTGGACTCGTAGTCAAAGCTCAATTCTACACACTCAATATGCAGGCATTACGATCAACACCGAGGGTCGCCTCTCAATTCCGGTCTACCGGTCTACCCAGACTTGCGAGGGGATATGCGACAGAGAGGTCCTTCGAGCATTTGCTTGTATCGGTGGCCAGACCTGGTGTTGGTTTGAGTATGTTACCACCTTCTATTCAACTACTATCATACACTGCTAGAGAGATGTGTTTGGACTAACAACCCCAAGTCCAGATCAACCGTCCCAAAGCCCTCAACGCCCTCTCCACCCCCCTCATTCTCGAGATCAACCAAGCCCTCCGCGACTTCCAAGCCTCAAAATCCATCGGCGCCATCGTTCTCACCGGATCGGAAAAAGCATTCGCAGCTGGTGCCGACATCAAGGAAATGAAGGACCTTACCTTCAGCGACGCATACGGCAAAGACTTCATAGAGTCCTGGTCCGACCTCGTCACATTCCTCAAGAAGCCGCTCATCACCGCTGTCAACGGATACGCGCTAGGTGGAGGTTGTGAACTCGCCATGATGGGAGACATCATGTACGCCGGACCCAAGGCCGTGTTCGGACAACCCGAGATCAAGCTAGGCGTCATACCCGGTGCAGGTGGCTCGCAGCGCCTTACCAAGGCAATTGGAAAGTCAAGAGCCATGGAAGTCATCCTCACTGGCGACAACATCACCGCGCAACAAGCAAGCGACTGGGGTCTTGTTGCAAAGGTGTTCGAGACACCTGAGGAGTGTGTTAGCGGTGCGATCAAGACGGCGGAGAAGATTGCAGGGTACAGCCAGATTGCTGTCAAGGCAGCCAAGGAGGTTGTGAACAAGAGTCAGGAACTTGGTATTAGGGAGGGTGTGGAGTATGAGAGGAGAGTGTTTCATGGTCTGTTTGGAAGCCAGGATCAGAAGATTGGTATGGCTGCTTTTGCGGCGAAGGAGCAGGCTAAGTGGACGAACAAATAGATGTTTGTAGGATAGATGAAAGGAAGCAGATCACGTCAACCAAAAAAACCGAACAGGCCCGATGCCTACATTATCATAAAAACCTACAAGATAGGTGACCTGGCGTTGATGTAGGCTTTAGACCTGTTCAGTTTTTTTCTTGTATGAGGTGAGATGATTGAAATCGCCTTGAACACATTTGTTAGTGCATGCGGGTTTCTACGAGGAACTGTGTGACCCAGAATACCAAGCTTAGTTTAGCACTCGAAAATGGGCTGTACTACGCGCTAATTCTTCGATACCATTCTGGCATGCGTACTAGAGAATCGCGACCCCAATTCCATCGCATCTCAATGAAGCTACGCGTGCCTCGGCAGCACCCGATAAGCTTATCGGCCGCACCTGATAACCCGCGCACGCACGCGCGTGAGATGACGCGAGTACATGTGGGGAAACTCTGGAACACTACTCCATCTGACATGCCGCTACTCTCCCAGACAACTTCCTTTCCACATGCCCAACCCTCACCATGGAAGCGACACCGCCATGGTTACGCGACGCCCTCCGCTTTGCTCTAACAGCGACAGCATCGACTGAAGCCCCCTGGTGGGCCCACGACTACGACGCCTTCAAAGCCGCCGGCGGAGGGGACCTTGTCGATCCGGATGACCCTGGCAAAGACCCGCGGTTCCGCAAACTCGTCGAAGCCATATTGTTCAGTCGGAGGTTTCTGAACACATACAACTTGGTGCTGTTGGGCGTGCTGCTGGTCTTCACAGTATGGCATTGGTCGGAGAAGATCGTGCTGCACCGGCAGAAGAGGCGCATAGTCAGTACAACGAAGGGGGATGATGAGACGGCGCATGAAGAGGAGGCAGAGGCCTGGAGTAGCTCGAGTAGTACTATTGAAGGAAATGCGACGCCCCCCGATACCACCGCCGCGAAGAAAATAAACGATGCCGATGAAGCGAGCCCTCTTCTTCCTTCGCAGCGACCCCGACGCGTGACGAGATCTGTAGTATGGCGTCCTTACTACATGCTCAAGTCCGCGCTGCAATACCAACCCCGACCTATACCTGTTGTCAACAAAATACTACCTACGAACGCCGTCTCGCTGCTCGTCCTCGCTTGGATCGGTCTGAATATCTTCTACAACTTCTACCGCATGCCGCTCTCCTTCATGTACCTCTTCGTCTTCGCCGACCGCTGCGGAATCATCTTCATCATGAATCTGCCCCTGCTATACCTACTCGCCGCGAAGAACCAACCGATAAAGTTGTTGACGGGATACTCGTATGAAAGTTTGAACATCTTCCATAGGAGAGTAGGAGAGCTCATGTGTCTGGAGGCGTTCTTGCATTTCCTCGGTATGGTGGCTGTGTGGTATGGCATGTTGAGGCATCTGGGTTTTACGCTGGCGAGATTCATATTCAACCGCGTTGTGCTGTTAGGTCTAGCCGCGCTGATTGCGTATGAGTTGATCTACTTCACGAGCTTGGGAAGCTTCCGAAAGCGGTGGTATGAGATCTTTCTGGGCCTACACATCGTACTTCAGGTCGCTGGATTGGTTTTCCTATGGTTTCATCATCACACCTCACGGCCATACGTTGGCGTGTCCCTCGCCATCTTCCTCATCGATCGACTAGTCTACCGTATGTGGCTGAAGTCCAGTACCCACCCCGCAACACTAGAAATCCTGGAAGATGACGAGACCCTGCTGCTTTCAGCAAACTGGGAAGTCGCCACGAAGAAATCCGCGATCCTAGCCAAGAATATGACACAAGGCTGGAAACCAAACGAACACATCTTCATCTCCGTCCCATCCCTCTCCCGCAAACACGGCATACAATCCCACCCATTCACCATATTCTCCGCCGCCCCAACAACATCAACGCAAGACGGCGACGGAAAACACGCCTGGTTCTCCCTCCTGATCCGCGCCCAATCCGAACCAGGCTTCACACACAGCCTCCTCCGCCACGCCCGCGCCTCCCCAAACCCAACCACGCAACTCCGCATCCGTCTCGACGGCCCCTACGGCTCATCCCACGCCCTCGACCTTTTAGAATCCTCATCAACAGCCATCCTCATCGCCGGCGGATCCGGCATAGCAGTCGCGTACCCCCTCCTCTACGCGCTCTTACAACCCTCGCCCACCGACCCGGAATCCACTCTCAGATCCCAGAGAAAAGTAAAATTACTCTGGATAACGCATTCACTCGACCACCGTCTTTGGATCCCAGAAGATAAATTAAAGGAATTGGAAGACTGGGGGTTAGATGTCCTTATTACACCGCCGACGGCA
Organism: Alternaria arbusti; assembly: GCF_024043155.1. Lineage (NCBI taxonomy): Eukaryota > Fungi > Ascomycota > Dothideomycetes > Pleosporales > Pleosporaceae > Alternaria > Alternaria arbusti. The sequence goes on from NW_026249943.1 coordinate 520,604, forward strand.
CTTGCAGGCCGACCGGATGCTGGTGGTATTGTTGGGGAGTGGGTTGAAGAGGAGGATGTACATGGGAATGCGAGGACTGGTGTTGTGGTTAGTGGACCCGATGGGTTGGTCAGAGATGTACGGAATACGTGTGCGGAGTTGATTTGGAGCGGGAGGGATGTCGATGTTCAGGTTGAGAAGTTTGGGTGGTAGTCAGTCCGTTCTGGATGCTTTGAGTTGGCTGGCTTTTTTGGTTATCTGGAGTTTGTGGTAGACGGGGTGGGTGGGAATTTTGCCTTTGCTTTTGCTTCTGCTGGTGTCTTCACATTCGCTGTGCGTTTTCTTCTTGTAAGGGAAGAGAGAGCTTAGGGGGAGGGGGGAGTAGAAGTGGCGATGGGTATGCCATATCCGAGTATTGACCAAGTGGACGCTTGTGACGGTTCTGATCACGTTCCAACAGCCGTTAGATAACTTTTTATCTACCGGCTGTTGGAACGTGATCAGAACCGCCACAAGCGTCCACCTCGAGCAGACTGGGATGGAGCTGATGGTGACTGATGGTGACTAACCCTATACCTTCGTACGATTCAATCCACGTGGTTGCCCACCCAAGCAACCAAGTGGATTGGATCTTACGAAGTTATCAGCTTCAACGCAGTCTACTCGTAGTGAATACTCGGGCATAGCATTGAAATTACAAGACCTAGCTATCTTCCGTGTTGAGACCCATTAAGCAAAACCATCTCATCTATGTTTACACAAGCGTTTCCCCACTGAATGCTAATGCCTGTCCCCTAAGTTTGTGATAGACTTGCACGTTAGCCTAGGAAAAAATTAAACACCCTGGAGCCTACATTAATATAAAAACATACCAACCAGGCGGTCTAAGATCAACGTAGGCTCCAGGGTGTTCAGTTTTTTTTATTGTATGAGGTGCTGGGTGGGTAGGAGTTCTGCTTTGCGCTTGTTGTCTGGTCTTGTCACATTCGCTTTGGCGGTCACCTGTGAGAAAGACAGAGAGAGAGAGAGAGAGCATTTGGGTGATGAGAGTGGCGATGAGCAGCCATGTCCGAGTATCCACTACGTGTGCGATTCCATCCGAGCTGATGATGTCCCTATACCACTTGGTTAATCGAGTAGCACGAGGATATCATCAGCTCCGCATGGAATCGCACACGTAGTGGATACTCGAACAGGGCATCGGGATTAGAAGATTCAAGCATCTCCAATCTCACCCATCAGCCAGAACCGTATCATCTAACTTTATAAAAACGTTTCCCCTAAACGCCAATGCTTGTCCCCCAAAACGCCCATGCCAATGCGATTAGCCAAGAGTAGCTTTGCATATCCAAACCCTCCATGCATACACCTCAGCCATCCGCAATGAAACTTATAACCCGGGATGAAATCTACCGTCCCCGAGCAATATCCCTAGTCTCCTTCTTCTTCTTAAGATACGCACTAATCTGCTCCACCTGACTCACAAAGAAACAGCGATTCGCGTCGTTCTGCCACACCAGCACACCGAGCGCACCCGCATACCCCAGCACATCCCTGTACTCTGATTCGGAGCCGAATTCGCGCATCAAGTATCCCGTTGTAGTCTCCACACGCTCGCCTTCGTATTCCCATAGTCGGATTTGATCCATGACCGTGGGCGGGATGTAGGGAATAGTCTTCTGCATCTGAGGATGCGCGTAGGTCGTCAGATAGGAGATGATTTGGCTCGACGTGATGCCTGATTGAACGGCTTTGTGGACGGATTCTTTGGTGAGTTTGCCGGAGACGAGGTTGGGGAAGCGATGTTGGAGTTTGGTGAAGAGGGATAAGATGGCGATTTGGATGAGGCTGTTTGTGTAGGCGTAGAGGCGATAGTTTGTTTCGATGATGATGAAGCCCTTGTTTGCGGATGCCGAGGGGCCGGCGTTGCCTTGGGAGGCTTGGGCGATGTCGTTGGAGGAGGCGGACATGGCGCTGCCGGAATCTGAGGTCAGGGTTGTGGCGAGGCGCGTGGGGTAGAAGGTTCGCGCGTTCTTGTCCGAACGATAGACAAGGCCCATGGAGGAGAGGTCCTCGAGCATCTGAGATTGGGTGGGGGAGAGCGTGGATGTGGAATAGTCTTGGCCTAGTTCTAGGGAACCAAGCATGAAGAGGAAGGATAACACTTCGGTTTCGGACATGCCGAGCTGGGGGTCGATGTCAGATTCGGTGTTCGTTGGCGTCGGCTGAGCTCGAAGAGGACAGTCGTCGCAGGGTTCGTGGGGTTCAATACTTACTTCGTTGGTCATTTTCAGGTAGACGATGAGCAGACTCCAGACTTGGGCGTTCGTCTCTTGCAGCACAAAAGAGAAGCCGTCTTTGGTAATCCTTGGACTTCCATGTACGGTCCTCACAAGGTCACCGGTATGTAGCAGCTTCTTCGTTCCAGGACCGACTTCTGCTCTCTCGATGCTGTCTCTGCTAAGTCCAGCCGCGCCGCTCACCAAGTAATAGAGTATACCCTCCCATTGCGATCGCGAGTATTCGTCGAGGAAGTCGATGCTTAACCGCTTTCCGCCGCTCTCTTCTCTGGTCGCCGGCACGCCGAACGAGCGGTGGGTACCGGAGCCCTCGAGGGCGTTTCGTAGGCTGCCCTGGAAGTCTTTGCTGATAGTCCACGAGAAGGTACCGTCGTCCTGTTTAGCAGGGGCAATGATGTGTAGGCGTTCGAGGGTAAAGAGAGCCTGTTCCTTCTCTTTCCTAGCGGAAGGCTTGAACCAGGCGTCCATGTCGGCTACGGGGAAGGATGAGGGTCTGTAGAGCATCGCAAAGACTATGGATTTGGCTGTGGCTCCGTTAGCGACAGGATCGCGGACGTAATAAATGCACTCACCAAGATGCGGAAGCATGCAGCGGAGCACCGCCAGCACGGTGGAAGGCTGCTCATACAGCCGCCGGTGTGTCGCGACAGGCAGACCCTCGAGGTATTCCAGCGCCTGAGATGAAGATGAAGCCGACATCGTGGGGGATGTGGAGAGGAGGATGTCGGTCTACCGCCGTATTATCATGTTCGGAGAGAAAGGGTCCACGAGTTTGGGCGGTAGCGACGCGTGGGTCGCGCAAGTGGAAGTCGCAGGTCGCCAATCGCCAAAGAAAGTTGATGACGCGCCGAGCGAGCGGAAAGCTCACCCCACAAATTCCGCTCCACCCTGGTCTAGCTTCCGAGGTACGTGGGCAACTGCCGAGCGGAACATCGACATCACTCTTCGCACATCGCGGGGTGAGCATCAACCATGCCGGCGCTGAAGTTTGTGAGATCTGTGGGTTAACCAACCATGTCATTGACCAACCTTATAGATTTACTAACGTGTCGCTAGGTCTGGGAGTCGTTCCGAGCGAACTCTGGGCTGGAGCCAAGGTACCACCAATACCTAAGCATGTATACACGAAGCTAATAAAAGCGACACGAAAGACTACTAGACGGTGTAGGTTATGAGAGTTTATAGCTCTGGTAAGTTGTCATACTAACACCAGTTCTAGCTTCGAGTAACCTCGGCGGTCCCAGGACGCGTCAAGTTTGAGCTAGACATCCAGAAAGAGCACACAGTAAGTACAGAGACTTCATGGCCATACTAATCTCAAAGCACTACAGCAGTCTCAATTTATATATAGTGGTTGAGTGCAACTGACATGTCTTATTAGAACCGCCTTAACATCCTCCACGGCGGCACAATAGCTAGCATGGGTAAGCCGCCCCTCCCAAAACCCCTACTCAAACATCAGTATCTCACAATCCCACCCAGTCGACCTCGGCGGCTCCCTAGCAGTAGCCTCCCGCGGGCTCTTCGCAACAGGCGTATCCACCGACCTAAACGTAACCTACCTCTCCTCCGGCGGCAATATCGGCGACTTGATCAAGGCCGAAGTAACATGCGACAAGTGTAAGTCCATCATATTGGCATGCCTTGCCTTGCTCAAGATACCCGATCGCTAATTACATCACACAGTCGGCAAAACACTCGCTTTCACGTCCATCAACTTCAGCAACAACAAGGGAGAGGTCTTCGCACGGGGAAGCCACACCAAATACGTTGCGTTGGCTTGGAAAGACCCCAACAACATCGTCGAAGAGCTTTCGCCCAAGCCGGAGAAGAAAGAGTAGAAGCATAGATGCGGTGAACATGATGCGTCACGGCGCATATCTTGTGGGAAAATACGATATCTGGTCATAGCACTATGAATACATACGTCTGGTCCTGGGCTTAGTCGATAGGCTTGGGCTTAGCGGCCCGGGGACGAGCTGCTCTTGAAAATCACTTCGAATTATTGGGAGACCTCATTGTTCGACCTTCCAACAATTCGAAGTAATTTCCAATAGCGTTTCGATCTCGGATTGCTAAGCCCAAGCCTATCGGATAAGCCGTTAGAGACCGCGGGCAAACAAGAGCCTACTAACTCGTGATCATTTGCGTGTGAAAGCCATTGAAAACTTCAAATCTCGTGTCGTTACATCAATTGTACAAATGTTATGCTCTCAGCATTCAGCACCTCAGTCAATGACTGTTGCGGTTCTACTCAAGCCATAATGTCGACTAAGAATTACATTACTACCTCTTTGTGGATATCTAACAATGCATGCTTCCCGTGCAGATCACAAAGTTGATGTCTTGACGTTCTCATGCCATGCACAGTATCTCAAACTCTCGCGCTTCCTTTTTGCCCTCGTTGTGTCTCGTAACATCCTTTACTCTTTGCAGGTTTTACATGATTGTAACCTCATCGTCAACTTCCGTGTTCTCGTCCAGGTCGTAACGTGGCCGTCCACCTTCCACAATCTCCATCATCCTGGTAGAATTATGAACCATCCGAGGACGTCTCCTGGTTCCGCTCAGTCGAGTCGTCGGATTTGTTCCAGCCCTTGCCCTTCATTAGGTTGATCAGGCTAGCCTTGCGTGGGGTCAGCTTCCTTACGGCCCGCCCAAAGGCTCCAGCTCCTGCAGAAGTCGTGTTGTCGTCGTGCTTACGGAATGTCATCGGCGGAAGGTCTGCCGGATTGCCGAGCAGTTTGTGCTCTCTCCTGTATTTGTACTCGAACTCCTGGGCGTAGTCAGTAAAAAGGATTCAAAGTCATGACGCAGATAGAACGTACCCAAAGGCTATCTGCTGCTTGATCGGAAGTGCACAGGTCGCGCAGTTGTCCGAGTATGTAGCACGCCGCCAGCTTGTCTTGATTCAATTTGCATTCTCCCAAGAGGCCGGAGGTTTGATGGGCAGGGTCAAGTTCAGCTTTCATTGCATCGGTACGCCATTGATCGTATCGAGACTGAAATCTTCCAGCCCAGTAAAGCGGCGGCATATAGTCTTTGACCTGCAAGATCTCATTGTCAGCAATGTCGGACCTCTCTTGCCCATGTCTACTCCACGAGCGGCTGGAAGAATAGGCCCAGAGGTTTCCAGCGTTGTTTGGTGCTCTGATCGGGACTCTGGTTGGTACTGTGGGGAACGCCGCCAGATTGAAACTAGATCCGGTGAATTTCATTGATGACACAAGCCCTCGTCCAGGCTGGAAAGGTGTATATGTCGGCGTGACACTCAGTCTTTCTTCATCCGTCTCCTCGGGTATCGATTCGCACGAGCTCGCGTCTGATCTGACCCTGACATGTTGAGACGGGACAGTGCTCTTCGGTTTCATGCATACTGACTGGACCAAGTCCGACAGAGACGCTGTCCTGTACTGCTCTGGGATGCGAGGCACTGGTGGAGCGACTTCCATGTGGCTTCCAAAATTATGGAAGGTTTGGGAACGTGGAAGTCTGCTCACCTCATGTGTAGTCATCGCCAAAGCATGGGATGACCGCCAGACGCCGCCCAAGCCATTTGGTGTTCCTAGCGTTTTCCTTTGCTTTTCCCTGTCCGTGGGCAGCCGGGGAAGAGCTGGCCTGACATTATCGCTCGCATCTGGAGCGGGGGTTGGAAGGTCGGTGTTGTGAGGCGGGGCGGCTGCAGAGTTCGATATCGAGGGTGATGCTGCTGGTGTATTTTTTTGTTCCTCCGACTGTATCCGCTTTACTGTCACTGGTGTCTGCTGTGCAAGCTGTGAGCTCATCCTCTTTCTTACTGTGGGTGGAGTCGCGAAGCTAAGCTCCCTGCTCTGTGAATATTGTAATCCCGGACCAAATGACCTTCTACTGTTCAGAGTACCGGGCACTGCAAGTGATTCCCTCTTCAGCGTTCTCTCTTGTATCTGCGACCGCCTGTGTGATATACGTCTGTCCGTCGGTATGTTCTCTTGCAGAAGCGGCCTTTGAGCTACTGGTGATACCACAGACATCTTAGGTCCTGGCCGCCTCGGAGCCATATATCGCGCCGACTGTGGCCCGTTGGCTGTTTTGACGAGATTTGGTGTCGTACGTGAGCGCAACTGATAGGAATGCTTCACTGGAGAGCCATTGTTGGCGGCTGCCAACGCGTGGGCAGTCGCGATGTGTTTGATCTGTTGAGAAGCGCGGTACGAGACGTGTTGCTGAACGTGTTGACGTGGACTAGAGCGACGGCGCTCCAGGGATGGCGGACTGGGAGTAGGAATCTTCGAAGGTACCGAATCTGGCTCTGATTGAGGCATTACCGCAAGAGAATGGGACTTGACTGCGCCTTCTACGTCTGCGGCAAACGACTGAGGCTCAGCCCTAACCGGGAGCGGGATGAAGCTCAGCGTACGCGACCGGGGCAGTGGCTGCGGTGTGGTATCGGTATCTGCGCTTTTGGGTAAAGTCCTGCTGAACGGGACTGTTGCGCACTCTTCGGTCGCATCGTTGGAGTGGTTGGATGGCGCAGAAACACGCATTGGTGAAAGCGCAGCTTCGGATATAGAATTCGTTGTAGTAATGTCGGTTGCAGATGGTTCAGTAACAGCCAATGACGGTACATTCACTTGATGACGTCCTGGGGTCGTCCTTCGCTGCGAGAGGGGATTGGATATGAAAGCGAAGCCATAGCTCAGCTTTCTCCGGAATTTGCTGCTGCTGTTTTCTTGAGGCTCGCCACCCACCGGGAGGTGAGTTGTCGACTTTTCTCTCCAGCCCACCATCGCCGCTGCTCGGTCTTCACTTGGCTGAGCCGTCTCCCACCGCGCGCGAATCTGCTCGAATCTGTGTCGATCTGAATATGTTAGCATGGCTGTAGCGTGGTGTGCAGCGTTTGTGGAGAAGAAGGACTTACCCGCGGAATGTTGTTGTTGTGGATGGTGTTGTCCTTGAGGAGGTAAACAAGGAAGGCACGAAGCAGCCACCTCGGATTAAGAACAACGTCATAGAACGAAAGATGCAGTCGTGACCAAACGACAGGAAAGAGCAACTGCAAACGCTCTTGAAAGCTACAATCGTCCGATCCTTGCCAGTAAACTGCCACGGCACTTGACATCATCCGCGTATACCTTCTTTTGACCAATGCAGAACAATCTTTGGGCCTGTAACCGTAACATGAACAAGACAACACGCTATTGACATAACAAGATAATGGGGATTCAAACACTGGAAAGCACGAACCTAAGACACCATGCTATGCTATGCAACCCTTCCCTCCAGACCACGCCGAAAATGTCGTTACCCGCACATATTACTCCGAGTCACTGTCAATGACAAAGCCAGCCCTCATATTGCGCGCCGCCGCTGGTCTACGCGCTACCGGCGCATCGTCGTCATCATCGTCGTCTGAATCTGCGTCTGGCATTGCAGCATCGCTGCTCTTCGTCGCAGCATCACTCACTGGCTTCCGGGGCGTGTCCGCCTCACTAAGTGCTGCTGTTGCACCAGCGTTCTGCGATGAAAGTGGCGTATCTGTTGTCTCGTCCTCATCCTCATCTCCCTCCTCATTACCATCAACCACGGAAGGAGCCTGACTGCTCTCTGCATCTTCCATATCGTCGTCACTATCGGCGAATGGCGCTTTCCGTTTCGGTGGACTCTTTCTCCTCTTGCTCTTCTTGGCCGGTGCATCAGCTTTTCGCTTCTTGGATGCGACTGGCTCCACGGTTCCAAGTACAAGTGACTTCTTGAACACTTTCATGTTTTCTTCACGGATCGCCTGTTCTCGCGCGAAGAAGGCGGCATCCTTCTCGGCGTCCCAGTCCTCGTCGTCCGAGTCATGCACGTACATTGTACTCAATGCTTTGGCTTGCTTCTCGATTTCCTTCTTCCGACGTGCCTCGGCTCTGCGGTCCTTCTCTTCGTCGTCAAGCTCCACAGGACTATTTCTTCGGCGTCGTCGCTTCAGTGTCTTGCGAGGGGCGTCTGCATCTCTCTCAGTGGGACCACCCTTGGCGTACTCTCCGTGGTCCTCTTCCTCGTCGCGGTCTATGCCGTCAGAGTCATCGTCAAACTCAGCCCGACGACTAGAGCGTCGAGCTGCTGCAGCCTTGCTACGAAGCAGGTCTTCTGGCGCTTTGCCGTCCTCATATGTTGGGGGGTCGAATTCATACTTGCGAATGAGATCAATGGCTTCTTGCAATTGCGTTGAAGTAAGGGATGAAGGTATGATCCATGAAGCGTCCGGATCGTGGTGCTCTCCTGATCTCTCGAAGCCGACCAGGTTCATGAGTAGTCGTAATTTGTTGTCTTTGAACATAGCGACGCGACGTTCTTCCGCATCGTGCTTGATGACTAGACTCGGTTAGCAGACTTCCTCACAGTGAGAGGCATACTTACAGATCGATGGCGGCTTCGAGGTTTCAGTGTCTGGATTCTCAGGTGCCTCGCCTTCTGGACGCTCCTCTACGTCACCCACCAACGCCTTTTGTGCTTCAGCTGCCTCTTCCCACGCCTTGCGCTCTTCAGCTGCCGATGTAAGCACATCGCGTACCCAGCGGAGAGCATCCGACTTTGACTGATTGACAAGAACACCAACAGCGACACCAATCTGATCAGGTAGCTCCATTCCAGGTTTGACCTCAAGCTCTGCCGGAGCTCGTGGCGCTCGAGTGTGTATCTCGCGATCATATCCGTGCTCAAGGAAGAAGATGGTTGCAGGGATCTTGTCAAACAGCATCTCGACTACCAGCTCTGGCCTCTCTTGTACCCTCTTTACAACCTGCCTGAAGAAGTGTTTGACAAAATCATCCCACTCTCTGTAAGCTGGCGACTCTGGATCAAGACCACCTGGACCTTTCATCATCTTGTTGAAAAGCGCCAGGATGTCCACTCTGCACAGCAAGACACCAAGCTCCATCTTGAAAGCGACACGGTGAAAGAAGCGATGCGCACGCTTGAGCTGCTCAGTATCGAGGTCGCTGAAGTACTTGGCAAAGGCAACGAACGTGTTAACGCTACTTTGGTTCGCAAACTTTGCCGAGAACTTCATGAAATCGAACTTGCGTTCAGAAACCGTCTTTTGGGCTTGTTGGAGGTCTTCAGTTTCAGAAACGTTGCCCTCTTCCTCTCCGTCTTCGCCCTGCTTTTCAGCTTTCTTCTTCTTGATCTTTCGGGCTCGCCGTTTCGATCGGATTTGCATGTCAACGTTCTGCTTTGCATAGCGCTCGAGCATCCGCAGAAAGACATGGGAAAGCTCTGTGACCGCATCAAGGTAGCCAAAGCCTTGATCTTTGTATGACCTCAGGATCATGACTATCCTGTCATGTGTTGATTCTTCGTAGAAGATACGGTTTTGAATGTTCTCGGCAATCTCTTGGTCTTCCTCAAGACCTGACTCGGACATCTCATGCACGGTGAGCAAGATTTGCGTGAAGCATTTCAGCCCAGCGTTAAGGTCTCGCCATGCTTTCTCATCTTGACTCTTCTGCATGAAGCGGTTGAGTAGAATGAAGGTCTCCTGATTCATGACTTCGGCTACTAGTCCGTAGCTCTCATCCTCAGCAGACAGAACTTCAGGACTCTTCGGGTCTGCGGCCCTCTCCTTCATCGTCCGCCGCCGTGCGCACTCTGCTCGTAGGAACCACGATACGAGGTAGAAGAACTGCCTTGAGTGTCGTGTTTCCACGCGCTCCGTTTCGCGCTCGATAGCTTTCCGCAGATGCAGGAATAGAGGGTTGAAGGACGAGTCCAGGAACTCCTCGACGAACGCTTTGATATGTTTCCGCGCAGAAGAGGTCAGTGGTACCGGAAGATCGAACTCCTCCCTTTCTTCATCGCCGGCTTGCTTCTTTCCAGGACGGCGGGGTTTATTCCACTTCTTTGTATCATCCATCTTCTGCATGCTAGCCTGAGCCTTCCCTAGCACGTCCTGCCCGGATATAGTTGTGACCTTCTCGTCGTCCCGCTTCATCCAGATCATCGTTCCGAATCGGTTATGCCGGGTTGGTGCGTTGCGGGCGTAGCCTGCAAGCATGGCCTTTTCTTTCTGGATCAAGCCCTTAAGCTCGTCCGTGTTCTTGATGTTGAGCTTCTTGTCTTCCATGAACAACTTCTCAGCATCGATGCCCTTGAGGAGGAAGAACAAGATTTCGAGAATAACAACATCCTGGGTGACAAAGTCCTCCCCGATACTAGACGCTATACTCAGAATCACCTGAAATATGTCCTGCTCGTGGAAAGTATCAATCGTTGCAGATCGAGAGACTTCAGCTTCGTCGGTGTCCATGTGTGCATTGTTCGGGGGCGCGAGCATGGCGATGTTGCGTATGAAGTATAGTGCGATTCGAATAATACCCTCGTCTCGTGGTGTGCGTTCTCGGAGGGGTACGGCCATAGAAGGGAGCGCGATCTTGACAGCAGTCTGGAGGGTTCTGTCTCGGTCGAATTGCAGAATAGCACGTTTGTAGCCAATTTGGGCGAGCCCGATATAAGGCCCATGTCGGTGGTGGTTTACGGTCGCCTCGGTGGGGTCGATTTCATTAGGCCATGTCAAAGGCACGAGAAGTTCCACTGCGGTCGTCAGTACAGTCTCAAGATTCGGAGTATGTTTTCTTACATGTCGCAACCGCAATCTTGTGCTTCCAGGCGCTCTCCATGACAGTTGGTGATATCTTGGCCAATATCTCAAGCAAGTCGCCCTTTACGAGGTTTGCTTCGGCCATGCATCTTGCTACATCGCGTCGATTGTACTGCCCGTCGGCGAACTTCAGCCATTTCCGTAGGTCCTTGAGGCATAGCAGGGCGTCGTGTCCGAGTGCATACGTGCCGTCATCGCCAATACCACCAAGCTGGTTGTATGTCAGTAGCCATTGTGTCAGTGGAAGGAGATACATACAGCAGATATTAGACTAGAGACGTGAGCGCGAACTTCCGGGTTAACGGTGTCCTGCGCCCAGTCGTCCAGCGTTGTCTGAGCCATTGTCGTGGTTGATGCTCAGATTGCCCGCCGGTGTCGCGATGGCCCAAAAGACGCGTCGACGCGTAAAGTGCCACAAGCGGGACAAACCGCGCAAATCCGCCAAGACAGGGCTGATCCTCGCGCCTTCCCGCCGCCAGTCAACGTCATGCCTCGGCTAGCCCGCCGCGGTTCTCATCGGCCTGGGGAAATGTCGTTCTGCATCACATGTTGATCGCGCATCTTTCACAATTCGTGCAATCCTTCGATTAAATACACACGATGTTCTCCGTGGCCTCAAAACAAGTCGCTCGATGCGCTGTGTGGCAGCAATGCCGTGCCTTCAGCTCAACTCCCTCTGTCGGTGCTGCCGCTGAGGTCAAGAAGCTGGGTGTTATTGGAGCAGGCCAGATGGTATGCATCAATGCACCAACCCTACAGCTGTCAATCTAACATGTTCAGGGCCTTGGAATAGCTCTTGTAGCAGCACAGAGGGCCTCAGTACCGGTCCGGTTGATTGACAACTCCCAAGCATCAATCGACAAAGGCCTGAAGTTTGCGGACAAGCTCCTCGAGAAGGATGTTGGAAAGGGCAGAATCTCGAAAGACGACGCCGCAGCGGCAAGAGAACGATTGACTTCCAGCACATCAATGGACGATCTGTCAGACGTCGACTTCGTTATCGAGGCCGTACCAGAGATCCCAGACCTCAAGCACAAGATCTTTTCGCAACTCGCGCAAATCTGCCCGTCACACGCTATCCTAGCTACCAACACATCGTCAATCTCGATCACGAAGATCGCAGCGAGTACTACCACCGACCCAACAGACCTCTCGGCTTCATCGCGCGTCATCAGTACACACTTCATGAACCCAGTACCCATCCAGAAGGGCGTCGAGATCATCACCGGCCTCCAGACCTCGCAAACTACCGTCGAAACTGCAATCGCGTTTTGTGAGAAGATGGAAAAGATTCCGTCCAAGTCCGCCGACAGCCCCGGTTTCCTTGCAAACCGCATCCTCATGCCGTACATCAACGAGGCTGTCATTTGCCTTGAGACGGGTGTAGGCGCCAAGGAGGACATTGATAGCATCATGAAGAATGGAACGAATGTACCTATGGGCCCACTACAGTTGGCGGATTTCATCGGCATCGATACTTGTCTGGCGATCATGCAGGTCTTGTACCACGACACGGGTGATTCCAAGTACAGGCCCGCAGTGCTGCTCAAGAAGATGGTCGATGCAGGATGGCTGGGAAAGAAGAGTGGTAAAGGATTTTACGATTACTAGAAGAAAGAATGTGAAAATGTAGACACTATCATGGACCACCGTATACCCGTGTTCCGAAGTCATGCCCTGCAACCCGTCGCGCCCATGATGTAGCCTGAAGGTGCTCTCCATTGAATCTCATGAGCTCTCATACCTCCAACCCTGCTAATTTCATCATGTCATCCTTCGAGAAGTCACCCATATAGTCACCCATATTCGGGATCTCTGTCTTCATCGAAGGCCCGCCGTCAATCTCCATCTTATCCTCATCGTGCGCACCCATCAGCGGCACCGCCGCTCTCGCCAAACACATAAGCTCACGCTCCATCTCCTCCTCCTCTTCCCTTCCACTACAAACAGCCCAAGTTCCCTTCCCCCACAACTTCTCCTTCAACCAAGCCATCTTCCCCCTCTTCACATCATCCTCCTCCATCTCCGCCTTCAACCCAGTCCCAAACTCCAGCTCGCCCAGCTCCCCTCTCTCTTCATCCTCCATCTCCACGCCACTGAGTCCCAAATCACCCATGTCTTCACACTTGTGGATGAGCGGCGTAACACCTAGTGCCACTGAATCCAGAAAGTGAAGGTGGCGTATCTTATTTCTGGCTTTCTGCGCGCTGGGGAAATAGTAGGTTTTATTGATGGGGGTGCGTAGTTGTGCTCGCGTTCTAAAATGTTGGAAGAAGGGCTTCTTCTTCTGCGCTGCGCTGGTGTTTGGCGGCATCTGTGGGAGTGATTGGGGTGTTGGGAGGTATTGGGTTTTGGCATGGTTTTGCGTGGGTGGGTGAATGGTGAGGCGGCACCCACGCTTGGGCTTCTTTGGCGATGGTGTTTTGGGGGGATGGATGATTAGGCGGCATTTACGTTTGGGCTTCTTGGCTGATGGTGTGGTGGGTGGTGATGCTTCCTCGCCCATTTGAGGAGGCGAGTTTGCGACCATGCGGTCAGGCGAGAGGAAATGCTTCATGATGCTTGATTTTACGGTTTTGTGTTGGTGTTGGATGGTTTAGTTGGGATTCAACTTTCTTTGCGGAATCTTGATGCAGAGGTTTGGTGTGATGGTATGGTCTTTGGAAGTGGACATGGACATAATTTATCTATACCGCTAGCTCGGTATAAAATATGTGAGCGCGCATGGAAACCAAAGTGCACACATGGTAAGCGGAACTAGTCATAGCAGTACCATAGTTGCATTGCTGAGATATTACATTTCTTGCCATATACATCCTACATCACTGGCCGAGAATCTCGAAGTGGATACTGACGTACAACAATATCTGGTACCATAGTTGCGTCACATGAATACTACACCTATTTGCCATATACACTTTTTATCACTGGTCACAAATGTCAAAGTGGACCTTATGTGTGATCAAGTACCATAGTTGCCTTGACTAGTCTACATTTCTCTACCCCAACACCGCCAATCAGCCAAACCCTTAAAACAATCGCAATACTTCCTAGCCGCAATCGTCGCAGTCACTGAGCCCAAACGCCGTACTTCTCAAAACAAATGCCGCAGTCCCCAACCCAACGTCGTAATATGCTCGCCTCGGAGCCCATCACCGCACCCTGACTCATCACACTCCATCCTGCCCAGTGGACTCAGCGATCCACTTACGCTTGAGACTTTTGCGGTCTCGAGGTTTTCCATTTGACGAGAAAGCCTTGTTCGCTAGTTCTTTCGCGTACGCGCTTTCGGTGATCTTCCTGTTTGGCTCCAAAAGTGCGGCAATTCTGACTTGTTCGCAGTGCTCGGCTTGTATTTGACTGATTGTCTTTGGCAGCTTTTGTTCCGGTTGAAGTGGGAGCGTTGCCAGTAAAGCGTCCACTCGGGCCGATCTGTTCATTGGCGGTCTGATGATGTTGTCTGATGGTGCTGCAGTTCCGTCGGTGTAATGTCTCATAAGCTTGTTGTTGTAGGCAGCGTTGATCTCTTTTAGCTGAGGCGGCGGTCTTTGAAGATTTGGTACCCAGCGTTTTGCAGCGGCTTTTCGGAACTTGAGCTTGCGCTCTTCCTCTTTGGAGATGTCTTGCTTAGGGATTTCGAGCTTCAGACGCATTGTAGACTTGTCTGGTGATGATGGTGTTTTCGAAGGGGTCATCAAGCCCGCGCCGCTGTCTCTTCTCGCTTCTGCCGAAGTGCGCTTGAGTGATTGCACTGGCGGCATGTTTGGAACCTAGGAAAAAGCTGAACACCCTGCAGTCTACGTTGACGTTGTGTCACCTACTTTGCACGCTTTTGACTTGATGTAGTCTGCAGACCTGTTCAGTTTTCCCTTTGTCGATTGGTGAGGCGCTGCGGGAGAGGTAAGCGAGTAATGTAAGAACCTCGAGCCTAGACACTGTGAGTGGGATACTAGGAGTCTTGTACCAAACACTTGCGCACACTTACCTTTAATAGGGTTTAGCATGGTGAGGCATTTGCAAGATATGAGCGTGGGGTGACTAGCGTTTCGAGTCATCGAGGTGAAGTTTGTAAGCATACTTAGGTACAATGAAAGTCTACATTGTTACCACTCGCGACCTATACATCCTTGGCATGCCGCAGGCTCCCACATAGCGATTGTAGGACATGCTTGTCGTATGCCAATGGAGATATCCTTCACCATCACTCCTCCTCACTCTCATCCTCGTCTCTCACCTTCTCGCAACCACAAGGCCACAAGTGCGCGACGGCATAGCCAGGGTACTTCTTCGTGAACTCATCGTACCAAATTTGCCATGAGTCCCATGCATCCTTGGTCTCAAGGTCGAGTGTTACCCCCTGGTTCGGCTTCGGATAGTGTGGAAACTGCTCGAAAATCGCGCTGCGGAAGTTCTTGAACTCTGACCACTTGAGATAATCATCCGGTTCAAATTGATGGCCCACGCCCGTGCGCCGGTCGTTGTCGGCTTGAAAGTCACCTTTACGCCCGTGATCTCCTTCCTTCAGATATGGGACGGGAGGAGATTGGTGGTGCTTGGTAGCGCGATGTGGTACTAGGCAGCGTGTTAGCAATGTGTGCTGTATGGAGCAAGCGGAGTGAACAGCCGAGATCTATGTTTAGACCGCCCCAGGAGGTATTCAGATGACTGTAAGGAAGTGTGCAGCGAATGAACCAACCCGCATTGCATCATGAGTATCCAAAGAAAAGCTATTACTTACTTGTGGTCTCATGGAAGTACGTCTCGCCCTTGCGATAACCTTGGCCAGATGTCGCTGTGAGCACGCGATCCTCATTACGTCCGCGAATGATTATCGAAGACCGGTCGGGATCCAAAGGATTCATGCCAGTAGTCTGCATGAAAGCATCGTGGCGGGACCCTTTGGCGTTATATACAGATGTTTGCCTTTCCGTTTGCGAAAGCGTTGGTATATTGTAGTCGACTAGGGTGCCTGTGAACTCATCCTCAGCCGAATGTCCGGTATTTGTAGCAGCCGTGTTTGTTAGTGCGTCACGCTTCTGAAGCTTCGTGTGTGGCCGGCCGTCCGGTGGCTCATCAGGTGCGCTTCTCTTCCGGTGACTAAATTGACGGGAGGTACTACTGTCTTTGATCGTAATTGGCGAGTCATGTTTTTTGTTGACAGGTGTAGAGGGAGTATTGGCCTGTATCGGTGTTCTCACACTGGAAAACGTCGGGGTGGTGGGGGCCGGGAAGGAGACGGCGTCATCAGCATCATCGGCTTCTTCTTCTTCGTCTGCGACTTAGACTGTCAGTATACCTGCACGCATTAAATAAGATGGGAAAGAAACCTACTAGATAGTGTCGACTTCGGGTTGCGTCCAAGAGCAAGTGTCTCCTTCTCTTCGATCCAGTTCGCCAGCCTTGATTTTGCTAGTCCCTCGTCCTTCAGCTCTTGCCTCTTCTCCGCGCCTGCATACTGCTCTACCATGTCAAGTAAGTCGTCCACGCTGTACTTGAGCAGGCCCTTGGATAAGCGAGCGTACGGCCTCCTTTTGTTGCCCAAGCCATCTTTGTTGTACAGTGGAATCCTCAAGCCGTTCGCCTCGTAGAACCTAGCCCCAGAAGTCCTCGTCGGAGTGGAAGATGTAGCTGGGGTCGTGCTTTTTGCCCTTGCCCTCGCAGTTGGTACAGTGGTACTCTTCTGCTTTGAAGGACTGCTCGCGTGGGATTCAGGAGCTTTTTTCTTACCCTTTCCTTTGCCTTTCCTCGGCGTAGCCAAACTCATGGCGCGCGCGACTTCGTTGTCGTCGATAATGTTCGTTCGGTCCATGATGTCTCAAAGTTAGATGATAGCTGCAATCCCTGAGGATGTGCGAAAGAGTGGAGGAGATAGAATGAGAAATCAAGCAATGTGAGATTGGTTGAGGGGCGAAAATATCCGTTTGTCTCTAACCCCATTCACAATGAAGTGAAGGCCGCGAATGCACCGCAGAGAAAGCCTGAGCTCTGCACAGTACACGCCTTCACTTTCGAACTGACCAAATACCGCGCGCTCATAGGGCCCCTGAACAACCAATGAGCGAATTTTCACATGAGGGCGCGCGCAGTATTTTAACTGGCCGGGCACGGAAGTGTTGCGCTATGTGGACCATGTGAGCACAGAGCGATTGATAGACGTTACCAAACGGTGATCTTGAAAGCTGGCGAGACTACAAAGAAATCGCGTTGACACAGTGCGACGATTGAAAATACCGAAAATCGAAGTACACACGTCCAAAGTGTGTAGTAATATCCTGAAGCTCGGGTAGCTTGCATGCTCACATGTCGAATGTCAGCCTTGGCTCAGTGTATCGCTACCATGGTTCTCAGTAGCTTGCGTGAGTTTCTCATGCTGTCTGCCACGTTCTCGATGGGACATTACGTCGAAGTATTGACAGAACATGGGATGAGACCACCATTTACCCTCGATCTGTGGTCATGATATGTCTTTTCACCGATACTATATTGGTTCCACCCTCTTGCTGAGTCCAAGTATTGTAGATGCTCTCTGGCGGGCGACGTAATCGGAAATTCTTAAGGAGAAGAGGTAACAAACGATGAAGCGACCGGAACAGGATCCAGTGGCATATGTTAGTGTATGGATTCTGACAATCTCGCTAGAGCGTCTGATGCGTCACCGCAGTACCGTGTTTGTTAGTGGAGGCTGACGATTTGGTGTGGCACGTCCTTTCCGTGGACATACTGCCGATAGTGTAGACGACCAGCATCTCGTGTATTCGTGACCATAGACCAGAGAATGTTGCGACGGAAAGTCATAATCTGAAGTTGGGACGTCTCGCATCGCAGAGTCGAAGTTGGCAAAGAGTTGCGGTCGGCGTGCCACGTGAGACGAGGCGGAACCGACCGCCGATCTAAAGGAGCCGAGGCATACCCGCCTCCAGCTTTCGGATCGTCATTTCGCGACTCTCCAGTTCCATCACCAACTTCAACCTGCGCGTGCTACTGGCATTGCGTATCGTGCAGTCAACATGGTCCGCGAGGATATAATACAGTCGGCGGTGTCTTGTAGGTTGACGCACGACACGCTCTACGCGACGATACTAACAGCCGCCAGTCCTCCAGGACCCGTCCGTTGCCAGCGCGCCCCTTGAGAAGCGCATCGCCTTTCTCCAATCCAAGAACCTCACACAAGAAGAAGTCGATGTCTCGCTCGCGCGTGCAGCCGAAGACCCCAGTTATGCCTCATCGCCTCCACCCCAGACATCCGCAGTAGCCAGCAATGCGTACAGACCACCACCAGCAGCCCCGTATGGGAGCTATCCTCCCCAACAATACTGGCAACCGCCCCCGCCGCCTCCGGAGTAAGCATAGAGATTACCTACATCCGGTTTCGATGCTGACAGATACAGACCGCCGAAACGCGACTGGCGCGACTACTTCATCATGGCAACGGTCATGGGCGGTGTAGGATACGGCCTCTACTTCACAGCGAAACGATACGTCCTACCCCTGATACAACCACCTACGCAGCCTCAGCTAGAGCAAGACAAAGCTTCAGTCGACGAATCCTTCAAGCGCGCGTTCGATCTCCTCGAGCAACTCAACACCGACACAACCGCTCTCAAGGCATCGGAAGAGGCACGGACAACAAGACTTGATGACGCGCTTGGTGAGGTGGAGAGCGTCCTGACGAGCCTCAAGGAGTCGTCGAAGAGACAGGGAGACGACAACAGACGTATCGAGGATGACGTCCGCGGCTTGAGGGACTTGATCCCGAAGGCATTGGACTCACAGAAGGAGTCCACCGACAAGAGGCTGCAGGAGCTGTCAACTGAGCTGAAGAGCCTGAAGACGTTGATTGGCAACAGGATGAGCTCTCCGGCACCACCACGCCCACAGAGCACCTCGGGCTACTACGGACAAGCGCAGTCGCAGTCGCAGACACCCAACACAAACGGCACACCCGCTGCTTCGGCATCGACACCACAGCCGTCCTCTACTCCTGCGCCCAGTGAGCAGACCAACGGCACGAGCGCTACCGAGACCCAAACAAATGGTAGCGCAACGCCCGCGCCCGCTCCCAGCCCTGCCACCGAGAAGCCTCTCCCTGCGTACGGTAGGCCCTCGCCGGGACGCGCCGCTATCCCAGCATGGCAAATGGCTGCCGCAAAGAAGACCGAGGAGGCGAAGAAGGACACGAGCGAGAGCGGAACTGCGGTCGATGCCGGCGCCAGTGCGTAGAATGATCGTTGCTGTATTATCTGAGAAACGTTGTGCATCTTTGGCGTAGTTATTCTGCTATGTATTATTTGGATAGGGACAAACTTATGGTTACGCTTTGAAAATCATAATCTCTGTGGACTGTAATGCAACGCCTTGGAAATGCTACGGCCTATTTGTGACCATGGACTATCCTGCACTTGGCTAAGGTTCTGCGTACATTCACCCAGGACCTACCTAGAGCATGACTGCGCATGCACGCAATATCAGCACCCTAGTTATCGCTAAAAGAGAATGTATGTGCATCTCAAATGCGATGATGTGGTTGCTCAATCGCTCGTATCCTTTTCCCTAGCGCAGGCTAAGTCGCTTCCGGGCCAACGTGATGTCGTGACGTCGCGATGTCGCGTTTCGCGTCAGTGCTCCTACCTAACGTCGACCAGCCATCTCAAAACAAACTTCCAGCCTCCAGCGTCATCGACATTGCACACAATCCGATATCTCATGCACGATCGATCTCGCCAATCTGTAGCTCAGACAAGAGGCTCCACACTCCCCTGACGCTACGCTTGTGTTGACGTCGACTGTCACCCTCTTTCGGCTGCAGGTGCGATGTTAGCTCTGGATCCATGGGCTATCGTGTTGTCCCTTGCATGGCGGGTATCCAGCCCCCGTAGCTTTGTGGAGGCATGACGCAGTCTAGGGTACGTTCTGACAGACAAGATTGACGTCTGCGTGGCTTCGCATAGCATCAATCGCACCGTAGAAACACTGGCGCACTATCAGTCATGTAGAAAGAGAAGGAATCGTGAAGGGCTGCATTGCATCCGTTGCATCAGCGTGCAGCACCACAACAGTATGACGCGGCGACTCTCACGTCTGCTAGTCATTGCATCGCATACCTCCGACAAGCGCAATCAGCTCCCGCCTCTAGGAAGGGACCCGTTTCCCGGATCGCCATATGCCTATCCCCTTTCTAGTGCACATCAACCCCATGCTGGTATGGCGCTTTGTGGAGGGCAGTATGGTATTTTGGACTATGCGGTCATAACTGTGATCGCGGTATGGGATCTAGATCGCGGCCCTGCCTCCCTATTGTTTCGAACACCATGTTGCATCAGAGGCTTGAGGGGACATGGTCGATACCATGACGTAGCATCTCTGTTCACGTCGTCTACATAAGGAGGTAATCTCATCTGCTTTCTTCTACATTAACACATCATCATATCCCAATCAACTACTTTCGTCTTCGACACTTACACCACTACATCCACTCCCCACACCACAACAACAACACCACCATCATGAGTTCCAGCGAGATCCCCAATGGCAACGCCATGGACAACGACTACAAGTCCCGTACCGGCCAGACCGAGATTCCCGTTCAAAATGACGAGGCGCCTGTTGAGGCGACCGAGTACACCAACGGTGGTGACTCTGACGCTCAGCTCGGTATGTATTCCAGTTGTATCAGTTCCTACAATACAGTTCTAACATTCTACAGAGCGTGACGAGAAGGACGCCATCGACAAAAGCAACATCCTTGATGAGCGCACACGTGGTGCTACCAAGAAATCTGGCACCTACACCGAGCCTGGTGACGAGGAGGGTCTCGGTGCCGCTGCTGATGGCTCTGACGGTACCTCCGCTACTCGATAGAGTGCGATACCTTAGGAAGAAAGAGTAGGAAGTTAATAGCGTGTCTTCATCAATTTGATATCCCATTTATTTGAACCATGTTCTCATTTCCGTGCTTGTGCAGTCCACCCCGTTATCCTCTCCGAACGCTGTTCAATGGCTATCATTGGCAATTGATGTCTGTACTTAACGTTGAATATCATACGCACACATTCCATTATCAGCATACTTTGACGAGCCCTGCAAGATGATATTTTAGCATGCTGCTCATTGTGCACTGAACCTTTCCTTATCTTTCGCGCCTGCCTACTCTGGATACCTGACCAGCACTGTGTTGGCCCTTGCAAGCAACCTCCTTTACTATCTTTATATCTCGAGATGCCTTCTCCTGCTAAACCCGACCAATCCAATCGAAATGTTCGCTTTCACTTTCACCACCTCACACGCAGGGTCTTCCCGCATGGTCTTAGCTCAGCTGCCGTTTGCTGTGGGGTCATACGTGGATCGAAAGTGACTTGTGATCACCACCAAACTGCCTGATGGTCACAAAGGAATAACCTTGTGACATACCCGCGCTACTTCCGTGACTTGGTGCTGTCGCTTTCTCAATCTGCATCTGCGATTGTCGCGACGCTGTTGTGACATCACGTAACAACCCACCGCCAACGCACACGATTACCCGTTTGAGCAGGCGCAACGATGGCGGGAAGAGGAAATGCAAAGACTATCGCGAATGGTAAGTTCCTAAGTTCTGTCGAGCGATTATGATGTAGCGATCGCTACTTCCTGAAGTAGTCACCAAGCTTGGTCGAACCCGCTTACAGCACAAGATCTCTATACTGATCGTGTTTTAGAGCGCGCAGCCCGAATTAAAGCCACCAAACAGCGCGTATTCATCTCTGGACTCAAGGGCGACCACACGCTCGAAACAGGCGTTGCGTACCACTACCGAGGCCACTTCATCTACGCCTATCCCGTCGGCAACCCGATCGAGCCAGTGCCCTTCTCGACCAAGAAGGGCATCAACATCGTAGGGGTCGTTACAGACCAAGCACCGCTCTACGATTCCAAGAAACCGGACCTAGTTCTTGAAAGCACTGTTGCTGCTTTGCAGAGGTCTTGTGTTCACGAGTGGGAATGGCAGAAGGAGCAGGAGGAGATCAAGAAGCAAGAGACGAAGAAGGCGCTGGAAGAGGAGAAAGCTGGAGAGAAGAAGAAGGAAAGCAAGGTCGAGACTGAGACTGTAAAAGGCAGCGCAAAGGACATTGTTGCTGCTGTAACCCCCAAGGCAAGCGCGCAGGACCCGTTGCCCAGTCAGGCTCCTTCACGTGTCCCGCCCTTCACGACACTGCTAGTACCCTCACAAGTATCTTCGAACCTCGGCTCACGATCGAGTTCTCGCTCTCGACCAGCATCGCCTCACCGTACCTCATCCTCCTCCACCAACGTCCCACGCATCGGCACGGTCGAAGCTCCTCCCACCACCAGCGACTCTTCACGAAGCTTCTTCCCAGCCACAAGCTACACACCGCATGACCGCGGCCACTACCTCGCCTACTCCGCCCCTGGGTCCCGCAACGCCTCGGTAGACAACACACCTTTCGTCTCACGCCCCGTATCGCCAACCCACCAGCACGGTCTCAGCATCCGCAACGGCCAAAACCATATCTCACTCCGACCCATAGCGAGCACCTCACGTTTGAATCAGCTCCTAGCCGCGGAAGGGATCCGGCGATCATTAAGCCCCCTCGCAGATGTTGCCGAAGCTGGAAGTGGAACTGCGCCTCACCACCCTCCACAATGGCAAGAAGAAGATATGGTAGCCAACCTCTCCGTCTCACAGGGCTGGATGGATCCCTCCGATATCTCCGCTTTCGTGGAAACTGTGTCTCGTCGGCCTACTCCTTCGCCATCTCGACTCTCGTCACGCTCGCACACGCCGTCTAGGTTTCGGAGTTGCAGTCCACGAGATACTTCGCCTGATGAAGGTGGTGGGAGTGGTCTGTATCTCCATGGCCTGGGTCATCCGGATGTGATTCGCGAGTCGAGGACTCAGACTAGGGAGAGTAGTCCGTTCCGTGCACCAGACTATCGGTCGAAAGAGAGTGCGGTGTATTTGAGGGGATTGGCGCAGAGGGATTATGAGACGGGTGATACGGGATATGAGTTGAATGCTCCAGGGCGACAGGAGGGTGGTGGACATCCGGCGAGCAGTATTCAGTCATCGAGGGCGCAGACTCCCATCGGACAGGCACCCGCCAGTCTACGTGGAGGCTCAGGTCAGCAGTGCGACACCACACCGGCATTCACCTTCCCACCGGCCCGTGCACCAGATACATCTTCTTTCCCCGCGTTCATGGACCCTGTTCCATCCCCCAGCTACATCGTCCAGGCCGAGAAGAAACCGCTAAACACCGGTCGACCACGCGCCGCTTCGAAAGCCCTGAACGAAGCTTACAACGCCGCGAACCCGTCTTCAACCCCTCGACCCGTCTCCGCGTTTCTCCCGCCTAACGAGCAGACGGAAGGCAACGACACCGGTATCGATGCTGATGCTGGTGCTGATACTGCGATTGCAGTCTTCACCGCCCGTTGTCCGATCCACTCCGAGTCGTGCAACGGCCAGGATGTAGTGCATACATACATAACGGAGCGTGCTAGGAACGGCGCCGGGTTCAAAGACTTGTTTCCGACGATCGAGTGTGAGGATGGGAGGGTGATGGTGGATTGGGCGAGGATGAAGGATGAGGAGATGGAGAAGCTGAGGGCGTGAGGGAAGTTGACTCCGGAGTTGAGTCGACTCAAGACGGGTACGTTGAAGTGGCGAGGGAACGGGATGATGTGGTAATGGAATGGAACACATGTGGAAGGGAAAACACATTGTACGATACATACACAGACACACAAGCGAGATGAAAACTGGATAAGTAGCAGGTCATGTACCGACCTCAATTCAGTATAGAAATACAGCAAAGAAACAGACACCGACAACATGAGGAGACAAAGAACAACCGTTGTGATACCGACCCAAAGAAACGGCCTGCTGAAACTTTTCCTTCCTCATAAACACGACGCTCTCCTGGGTATCTCTACTGTTTCAACAATACACTCCCCCGTGACACCCCGCTAACGCCTCGATACGGACTGACAAGATTGTTCGGTAACGCGTGCTGCTCTTCGTGCGAGGGGAATTTACTCGTCGGCTGCGACAGCCTTCTTGCGGCCCCTATACACAATTAGTCATGAACATACTGGTGTCTCGTTCGATGAAACGTACCTCTTCTGGGGGACTTTCTTAGGCGCGGGAGCTTCCTCCTCGACGTCACTATCAGCCTCAGGCTCGACCTTGGCGGCTGCGGCCTTCTTGCCTCGGGCTTTCTTGGGTGCTGGGGCATCCTCAGCCATATCCTCGTCATCGTCTACTGGCTCTTGCTTGGGCGCAGCCTTCTTGCCGCGAGCTTTCTTGGGGGCAGGGGCCTCGTCCTCGCTGTCGTTGTACTTGGGGGCGTTCTTGGTCCTGCCACTGGCACGAGCCTTCTTGGCCGGAGGAGCGGGCTCTTCCTCGTCGCCGTCTTCTTCCTCAGCGACCTCTTTCTTGGCTGGCCGACCACGCTTCTTCGGGGCGGGAGCTGGCGCATCCTCCTCCTCTTCATCCTTGACCTTCTTGGCTTTGGGACCGCGCTTCTTCGGGGCTGGCGCAGGCGCGTCCTCCTCATCTTCGTCTTTGACGGCGTTCTTCTTGCCCTTGGCTGCGGGCTTCTTCTTAGGTTTCTCGTCCGCGTCATCGCCATCCTCGTCGTCAGCCTTCTTGGCTTTCTTCGCTCGAGGCTTCTTAGCACCTGGTCGGTTGTATTCAACATCCTCGGGCTGATGATGTCAGTAAAGCTGAGTCTGAGTAGTTCGTTGAGATGGTGTGAAGATACTTACATGCGTGCAGTCTGCATCTGGGATATGGCCGTTCTCTAGCGCGAACTTGACCGACTCCTGGAACTCTGCAGGCAACTCGTCGTAGCCGTCCACCATGTCAGTGTCGCCTCCGGACACCTCGATCAGGTTCTCGATCTGCTTGGGGGTAACGCATCCCCTGGACACATCAGTAAATTTGCTGGAAGACAGAGAATGGCAGACCTACCAATGGCGGTATTGCCAGCTGACATGCTCATGGATGGTGACCTGAACCGCAAAGCGGAACTGGCCCTTTGTGATCTTTGAGCCAGCTTCTTTGCATTCCTTGACTTGACAGCCGGCGCGGTTGTTAGGGGAGACCTCTGATATATGGTTAGTGTCGTCCTGATTGGCGTAAAATAGTATATCTTTCATGAGATCGGTAGATGGTTGGCTGCATAGGACTTGGGTTCATTCAGTACTTACCGACGCGATAGACACCCATAGTCGCGGTATGTCAGTGTGCTGTGTGGTTGGTAGAGGTTGAGCTGCAATAATTTGCGAACACGCGCGGGAGTGTTCTCTTATGTATGCGAACGTCTTAGGCTGCGACGGTCAATGTGTCCAGTCTTGGTTCAACTGCTGGAAATGTCGCGAAATGTTTGCGCGGGTCGACGCGTGAGGTCACTGGGGGGGCGCTAGTGGCAGGCAGCCTGGAGCTCGGGCGCTGATCCCTGTCCGTCACTTTAGCGCGTCTCGGATCTGGAGAGTGCAGTTCGTCATGATCCCAGTCGGAAAAAGTCAAGACATACCGCTGGCACGAGCATTCACCCTCACCCCTCGCCCGCCACCCCTCAATGAGCGCTGCGCATACATGTTTTCGCAGCGCCCTCTCACAGGCTTTCCGTCCGAACCCTCGTGGAATCGCTGCCCCCTGTTCCGTCGCCGCCTTCCTCGTTCCCGCCCTCGGTAGACGCTCCAAGCGCACCTTCACATCTGGGAAACGCCGCCCCGCAGACGCTCAGTCACAAACCCAGCTTTCGACACAGGATGGGGAAGATGTGATTATCCCAGTATATCCGCCCAAGCCCAAGGAACGCATCCACTCATGCATACCCTACCCACCTCGAGAGGTCCGTGATGATGTCAACACATGGCTCGCTGCCATTGAGCCATTCCTTCCGAACTACTTACGGCAAGAGCCCGGTGAGAAGCCAGAGAAGCCGATAACGTCACTCGACCTCGCCCTTTTCATCAACAAGGCTCAGGATGCCTCTGTGGACATTCTGAGCCACCTTGGTTTGGAGGCGGGGAAATGGCCAACGGTCATCTGGATGGTTAGGAAGCTCACGGAGGACGGGAAACGCTCGGACGACCTCACTGAACATCTCGAGCAGTATGCAAATGCTGTGTTACAAGGAGAAGAGCACCGGCCTCTGAAAGAGCTGACTGAAAGTCCCCTGCGCCTCCAACGAACCTTTCCGAATCGCAAGCTGCAGCGTACCCTGGATGCTGTAACATCCGCTCCAGAGTCGATCCGATATCCGCATGTTCCTATTAAGCGAGCCCTTGGACAGCTGTGGAGGAGCCTAGGGCACATGATATTGTCAGCTGCGGAGCAAGACCGTGGCGGGCAGGAGACTGTCATGCCGCGTGTCTTGGAGATGATTGCATACCTGCACCATCTGGGTTTCATGCCTGACTCAGTCTACACATATCGAAATCCCCTGGACAAGCATGCACTTCAACAACCTCCGACCCTTCACATGCTTTCGACCAAGATCTTGACAGCCCTGTCTGACGCCACCTGGAATGCTCACGAAGCTTCCGTCAAGACTGCCAAGAATCGCGCAAATGCCCACTACTTCCTCGGCCATGAGATACCTGGATCCCGTTACAAGGTTCAGGTCACAGAGGTGGCTCCGGAGCTATGGCTAGAGCTTTGTTTGTGGTCGTGTTTACACGGGGGTTGGACACTCGATGGTGCTTATATCCTGGAGAAGATGGCAGCCAAACAAGGGGACCACAGCTGGGCGCTTATCAGCTGGAGGGAGATCATGGAAGCAGAGCAACAGAAAACACCAGCACCACCAAGTCCGTGGAACTTGGTTCCGATGAGCGGGAATGCTTTGCCACGTGCAGAAGACCGCGCCCGAACCCGAAGGACGATAAGCAGCGAAGTCGTTACGGCTTTTGTCGATGGGCTCGTCAACCATATGCGACTGGGAGTCGGAGCTCGTGGTGCTACACCAGAGAGCCTAGTAGCCTCTATCAAGACCTTGAAGGATTTCTTAGATAGGAACAACCTGAGTCTCGGTTCCTCAGCTTGGGATTCCATCATGGTCCGGCTCATCGAGTCCGGCGGCTTCGTACCAGAGAAGCGACCCGAGCTGCTCTTGCGCATCTTCGAGCTGGCTCCAGGGTTCGGCACTGAGGTGGGCGCTGCCAACGCATCTGCTTCTTCAAGTACCGAGGTACCCTACTTCTTTGAGCCAACCACTATTCCACTCAGCATGTTGCACCGGGCCATGCGTGCTTTCATCAATAACGGTGACATCCAGGGAGCATTGACGACATTGTCCATGCTTCAACAACATACAGATGACAACAAACAAAAGTCTGTACAGGAGTTCTTCGAAATTCTTCGAAATAGTCCGCAGTTACGACAAGACGAGCCGTTCACAAGCCATCTTCCGCCGGTTGAATTCCCAGCTTTCGAGAACAAGATTCCCATACCTCTCCTCGCGCGGTTGCTGGATCTGGTTACCGAGTCGAAAATGTACGACGTGGGCCGTTGGTTGCTGTTTTCCGATGATCTGGACGGTCCCATTATCGGTCGCGAGTTGCACAGTCATCGCAGCATGTCCGCATCCGTTGTTCGCTTTGGCACAATGGCTGGAGAGAACGATCTCGTCTTGGACGTGATCAAAAGCGCTGGAACTTGGAACGAGAAGCACCAGCAGCAGCGTATGCCGGCTGAAATCTTGATAGCCTTGCTATGTTCTCAGATCAAACTTCAGAACTGGGAAACCATCAGAGGCATGCAAAAGTATGTGGAAGAGGCATCTACGTTCAGGCCGCGACCTATCATCATCTCAAGCTTTGTTGCAGAACTTCTTCGAACCTCAAATGGTCCCCGCGAAGCAAAGACACGTGCTCAGAACTGCTTCACTGGACTGCTCTTTGCATGGGAACAGATGATACTCAGCAACATCCGCGAGGAATTGTACTGCACACTGTCCATACTATCAACGGTAGATGATGAGTGGAAGGATTACTGCGCGCGGTTCCTCTCATTCTCATCCCGTCAAGCGGTCAATCTTTCCACAGATGACTTCAACCGCGTACTAAGCGGTGTGCTCGACGGATACGGCAGTGCCAAGGGCAAAGAGATCGTCGAGATATGGTGTCACCAGTCACGCGAAGTTTTTTCGCCCTACAGAGCGCCTGGTGGATTACCCACAATGCCACAATATCGTGTCACCAAGAGCAAAGAATACGAAGATCGCCCAGAAGACATTGAGATTGTCCAGGATGGTGGCGCCACGCTCATCCTACAGGGGCGAATCCACCCTAACCGACAGACGATCTGGGCCATCATTCGGAAGGTCCAAAACGAGGTGGAGCTCGAGGAAGGACGTGGCAAGGGGTTATCAAAGGCCACGCGTGCAGAACTGCACGATACGCTCAGATGGGCTGCGCAGATGCTCTACAATCTGGGTTTCGATCACGAAGATATCATTCGTGGTCTAGGCAATCTCGCACCGCTTGCCAAGCTTGAGGCTCCTGCCTCGCCTAGAGATATCTTCAACATCGAAGGCGCCGAGCCGGCACTGGGAGAGAACACGTGAGCTGCTTACTGCCGCATTGTCCAATCGCAACTGCACCGTAACCGGCTCACTTGTCCTTCCAGGGACAGAGAGCAGCTAAACGTATAAAGTCCGCTATTTCGGCCACTTGCATATAGCCTACCGGACTCTTGTACATACATACATTTGCGTAATGCTACCTCGAAGAAGAAAGGGCCCGAAGACGATGACATCTGAAAGTATGGGGACCCCTTGTCGATTTACCCCGTTGAAGAAAGTGAAGATATGTTGCGCGTGATCCAGATTTTCCGACCACAAACCCTGAATGTGTTCGTCGCTTCTAGGCTCCACCGGTACTCCACCCTGTACCAAGCAGAGCCATGTCAACGGCGGCTCGGCCAGACCGACCTTTGGGCATCTGCTGGTTTGACCGACAACGTTGCAGTCAACAACCCAACAAAAGGAATTGTTGTCTTTTGATAACGGGCCTCTCTGCATCTACGAAAATCGACTAGATGGTGTGCAGCTGCAATAGCTAGCCTCCGGGGTATACTTGGGTGGTTAGACCAATGAAAAACCTGCTTTGCATGTATGTACTCCGTATGTAGGCGTCCGCGGGCCAATAAGGAGCGCCCGACAGCCAATAGAAGTATATGCACATATGACATGTTGAAGATCGTGCAGTAAGCTTGAGAAAGAAACTCTAGGGTGGGTGGGGGAGGCAGCCGGGAGGAGGTGTGGAGGCGGTGGAAGTCTCTTCTCTACACGTCTTCTGTATTCGAGCGTAAGCTCACAGTAGAACTTGGGCGTACCCAAGTATGTACATGAAGTTTGGGATCTTATGTAATGGTCGTAATCATTGTCGGCCGCAACAACACGGCGCACTTTTGACACCTTCAAAGTTCGGATATACGTGGATGCCTGCCAACAAGATGCTTCCTCTCCAGGTACATGTGCGGACGCCCGATAGCCAATGAAGAGCATATGCACATGTGACTTGTCGAAGATCTGGGTATTGAATCCTAGCTCCGGGCTCGAAGAAACTCGACCCAACCGGAACGCAGTGGATCGGCCCACCAATGCACCCCGAGCAAGGTAAAGCTCAGCCTCACAAAAAAAAGACGACGCAAAAGTTGACGCAAGGTGTCCAAAACAAACAAAGCGGTTCAGCGGAGAAGGCTCCATAGTCATTGCACGGAAGAGGAAGATCAGAGCAAGCCCTGGAGGTGATTAATTCACATGTGCGATACACAGACGAGTGTCTCAGGGACAGACACCTGCATTGTGACAAGCAGGAGCGGCCCGCAAGTTGCTGTACCTTTACTGTTTGAGGCGCCGGCTACGTTTGCACCTCTTCACCGCTTCTTTGCCAGCGGGCGCCAACGTCAATACCAGCCCAGTGCATATCGATATGGGTGCATCTGGAGGGGCACAATGCCGGGCGACGTCAAGCGTACTCCAGTTTTGGCAGATCACGATCGCATCGCGAGGTCGGGGTCGCGTAGGCGCAAATTTCGAGTTGATGGGTTTGCTAGGGCGGATATTAAAGATGACGATGTAAGGAGAAGACGGGCAGCGGTAATCTACTCTCTGCGTCGTGCTGTTCGTCGCAGCATGTGCAAACCCGGGGCCTGCGTCTTACAGCCAACCAATAGGCTGAAGCCGTTACCGTGTATTAGCCCCGTGTTGCCTCATCGCTGCACGCACTGCGCACGTCCAAGTTAGTTTCAGTGGGGTTAGTTCGGCGAGAAACCAAAATTTCCTGGTGAGGGGCACGCGACAGGCGTTGGAGGACTGCGCTGGAGAGGCAATTGAAGAAGAAATTACGAGATACGTTGCGCTAGGTGTATAGAGCACCATGTCTTTGGCTGACTTGCATGTCGCATCGTTGCCGTTCATTGGTGCTGGATATGGAGTCATCGCTGCGCGCAAGGAACTAGACGCTCGGACTGCGATTCTACGCTAGTGCCGAACTAAAACTTATCAACATATTCTCTCACTCGCCCGCATTCTCTCTCCACACCAGCCCAAAGACGTTCAAGTCACACAGAAACATACCAGAAACACACAATAACCACATCCATACCCCTAACATCGTCGAGACAATGCCGCAGGCACTCGCTGAGCTCTAAACTCCTGGTGCAGCCCGCCCATGGGCTGCATCAGCCCGACAGCTCACGGAATTTCAACCTCTACGACGATACCAATACTACGACTGCGTGCAGTACCCTCTGCGCAATCTCGTCTCAACCAATTGGCAATCGTCTGGCCTGCGCCGCAAAACACCATCATTGTCTTTACTACTTGCTCAACGCTTGAAGATCGACGAAACACCAAGGGCTCAGCATAGTTCGCCAGCCCTTCCCCTCAGTACACCAAAGATCCAGCCGACGAACGCTATCACCCCTCACGATTCCATATTCCGACCGGCCACTCACTCCGACACCACCCCGACTTGTAACCATCACCCGCGACCCTTCACCACGCCTCCATCACTACAAAGACGAACTTCAAAGACATAACCGACCATGGCTCACCATACGCACGCTCGGTCGCCTATCCTCGGTGGACATAACAACCAAGACCGCAAACTCGTACACGAGACCACTACAAACACCAACGGCAGTGACCAGCGCTCTGCCTCGCCAGACACCGTCGTAGGCAGCACACCCCGTACTCAAGGACGTGGCGGTGACCAGTCGGCTACCGAAGGTGCCGCGGAAGAAGACGACGAAGAGGACAGTAGCACTGCCAAAGACATCGAGCTTGACGACGAGACGGATGCGGATGTACCGGCCATGCCCTACAGCTATCGTAGGGGAGGCAAGGGCAAGGGAAAGCGCCCTTCTATCCGCGTCGAGCCTGCAGATGACGACGAGTCTCACGCCGAAGACGACGAGAACGAGACAGTGCTCATGCCCAACAAGCACCCGGTAAACCAGCTACTAATGAGTAACAAGAAGCGCACCTTTAGCAATCTCTCAAGCACGTCAGTGCTGTTTGGTGACGATTCCACAGACCAAGAGTCGTTTCCCCGCCGCAAGCTGGCTAGGAAACTAAGCGCCGCCTCTAGCATACCGCTGTTAACCTACAAAGAGGACGACGAACCCCAAGTAAGCTATGAAAACGCTATTGAGAGCGACGATGAAGACTACAGCGGCGTCAATCTCGTCCCTGACGATGACGAGTCCGACATGGAGATGATGGAGCAACAAGAAGAGAGCTACATCCTCCAAGAAGAGCAACAAGCTACTACCCTTCTCAATGAGTATCGTGATGCTCGGCGACTCAGTCTTGAGAGTTGTTTGAGCGACAACATCTTCGATGTCACTGTCCCATTAGACGATACGTTCATGGCAAGTCTTCCCGACTATGGGTTCACTCCCTTCTTCGAGCCAGATGCTCTCCCTGCATCCCCTGTTCCTATGGCCAAGAGAAAGTTTTCAGACGGCTCAGCCAAGCGCGTCCGCTTTGACGATGACGTTCAAGTATCAGATAGTTCCAGTTCGGAATCTTCAGAGCTCGACAGCAGTGTCTTCCCTGATCTCTTCATGGATCAAGATAAGATTCCTCCCAGTTTGCATCAACTTCTTGAGATGGACTACGATGATGACAACGGAGACATGGCTTCTCCGCAGTCCGACGCCTCGTTCTGGGACTTTGAGCAGGGCGAGTCGCGCATCACTCAAGTCGATAACTCGGAAGAATCCGATGGCGAGTCATCTGGCGAATCCAGTGGCTATGAGTGTATGGTAGTGCCCTTTAATTGCTTTTACTCAATGACTAACGTTTCTCCTCAGCTGACATTGGTGACACCACTGACGAAGAAGACTTTGGTACCGACATACTACCACGCACGCCTAAGCACTCTGTTCTACAGCGACCGGCCTCAGCACCGGGCTCACGCGCTGCAACACCTAAGCCGTTTCAACGAAGCTCTCGTCCGATTGGCCGCCAAATTCCGCCGACTCGCGGCGTCTTCATTCACGACGAGTCTGACCAAGCCATTGCTGTCACTAACAGGTCGACCAAGGCTGTTGCATTCTACCGTCCACGCACGGTACTCATTCCGTGGATTCCTATGACCGATTACCAGAGTAGTACGAGCGGTACTGTCAACAACAGTCCTCGGAACTCCATTGCTCAACTCAACGCCTCCGACAGCGAGAACAGCAATGAAGTCTTCAACAACAATCTCAACACCGATATCATGCTTACTGGCATATTTGGGTCTGCTTCGGGCAACGACTTTGCTTTTGGAAACGAAAGCATTGGTCCCCCGGAGGCATTCTATCCCTTCGTAAGCATTTCTTCCAACGGTAACATGGGCCTCGTTGACGAAGATGAGGAGGGTTCTTCGAGTGATGAATACGATGAGGACCTCAACCTTGCCGACTTTTTGGAGATTGACACCGACGATACTGATGGAGATGAGTTCGACGATGAGTTCGACTTTACTGATGTGCCGGCTACACCGGCAAGCTCTAGCATGCCACATCATGGCTCCACCCCAGCGGCACCTTCCTCGGTCACGCCCAACGCACGCGCACGGGCCACATCAGACCTTATGCTCCAGCACTTCGACCGTGGCGTCGTTACTGCTTTCCGCAGCAACCAGAACCGTTACCGCGATGTTGCTTCTCTGCCATCGGACCCTGCAGCGCGCGCCTCCGTTTCCCGCCCTGTTCGATCTGGCAAGTCCGCTGAGGCTCTGATAACTCCTCTACGAAAGCGCACCCGGTCAAACAGAGTCGCCAAATCGCCTTTGAAAAACGGCACGACTATGAACCGTAGCTCACCCCTTTCCGGTGTCACCAAGGCTACATCACGGTTACAAAAGTCGGTCATGGGCTCTCCCACCAAACCCCATGGACCTCCTAAGATGGGTAAATTCTCTTGAGTGTGTAACCACTCCACAACCCGACGTGTGGAAGATCGGAAGATGGAACGACGAGTATCTGGATGGAAGCATCAGTAGTCTTCCACGGGGATGTACCGACGACTTTACGATACCCACGAGCTTTTGTCTTCTAGCTGTTTCAGCAGCTATGTTTTTATTACGCACGTTACATGCACTTGCATATTTCTCAAAAGTCCTTGGATCTTTGTTAGACGGTCCCGGATAAAAGTTGAGCGAGGTGCCTGGCCTTAGAACGGAACTTTCCATGCGGCAACGCGACGGCATCGTCCGGCTAGTGCAGCCTTATTTGCGTCTTCACGAGTTTCCTTTGTTTGGCCGGAGCGTTTTGGTTAAGTACAATGTGTTTTTACATCGATCTTCGCTATTCGTCTTGTTGCTTCCTTCAAAGGAGCCAAAGGTTTTCTGGGATGATACCACGTGTTTGCGAGTACGATCTGTATGGGTTCTGCTTCCTCTGGCGTTTGGGTTCACGGTTTGGCAGACTGTTGACCTAATGGCGTTGA
This sequence comes from Alternaria arbusti, assembly GCF_024043155.1. Classification (NCBI taxonomy): domain Eukaryota; kingdom Fungi; phylum Ascomycota; class Dothideomycetes; order Pleosporales; family Pleosporaceae; genus Alternaria; species Alternaria arbusti. The sequence continues at coordinate 554,458 of NW_026249943.1, forward strand.
GGTCGACAGATGGCTCACAGTCACATCGCATTCGGATCTCTTATGTATTTGGATTTGAATTGGACGGATGTATCGTGTAGGATTATCGGCATGGCAAGGGTAGTTTCTTGCTTAATCTAAATGTGTTCATCAACTTTATCGTGAACAAGCATGTGATCTGCAACAGTATTTGATGTGCCTCTAGATCTTCTAGCGACTCCCGGCTCCGTTACAGGTTCATCCTTCTGTTCCTGCATATGATGGCGCAATCATGGCGGGATGTCAGCATGCTGGCTGGGATGCTTAGCGTGGTGCGTCGTCTGTGCGCACCCTACGTCACACCCCGGCCCAGCTCCTCCCGCATGTGAAGATCGACGCGCTCGACATGCCAACACCAAGCCATGTAGCCAGCCGTGCCCACAAGACTGCGATGGAGAAACTCAAGGATGAATTTCGCGAAGATAGGTCACTTCTTCAGATCGCAACAGTAAGACACCTCCGCTAGGAGCCGCGCAATCGCGTTCTGCTGCAGCGAGTCCTGCACACATCCCCCACGCATGCTCACCAGTACCTAGGACGCCATCCTTCTTCCCCTCCGCATAGCGACGTCGCCAGCCCTGCTGCGAACCTATCTTCGCACAGTCCTCCTCTTCATCACCTCGACCATCCTCTTCGCCTTCGCGGTCGTCGCATACTCGTCCTTCTACTACAACTACATACCCGTACGCGGCATCTCCGTACCCGTATACCTGCAATTCGACCACGGTCCGATAATTCCCTACGCAAACGCGCAATCAAATGGCGTACCGACTGGCAAGCCCGCTAAATGGCCGTATGGCCTAGCCAACATACCTGGCTTGGTGGACCGCCAGAAGTACGATGTCGTCGTTGAGATGGAAGTACCGCGTAGCGATACAAATCTGAAAGCGGGGAACTGGATGGTGGGGTTGGAGTTCCGGGGTCCTACAACAATCGGCCAGGGTGTCAAACATCTACTCGGATGGGATGAGGAGTGGAGTGTCGAAGATCACAGTCAAGGCGGTGCACCCGGTGCCACGGCGGAGAAGGTCGTCACAGAAGGTGCTACGAGCGAGACACCCACGGTACTAGCCAGAAGTCGGAGACCAGTGCTTCTTACGTACCGAAGCCGGATACTCGAGATCATCTACAGGCTCATGCGCCTGCCATTGTATCTTATCGGCTGGCACACAGAGTCGGAACACATCGAGATCAGCATGATGGAATCGGTCATGTTCGAACCGGGATACCGCAACATACCGTCTTCGCTTCGCTTGGAAATACGATCGAAACTCGCTCTCGAAGTCTACCGCGCCAGCGTACGCATCAGCGCCAGATTAGAAGGGTTCCGCTGGTTGATGTACCGATACTGGCTCACCAGCGCCATAGTCGGCATTCTCACATTTTGGGGCATGGAAATGGTTGTCTTGCTCTTCACATGGGGTATTTTCACCTTGCTATTCAGCAGTCCCAGTTCCAATCCCCCATCCCAGAACGATGCGCACCAAGGGAAAATCAAGAAAGAAGGAGGCGAACCCTTCCCTAAACTCGAACCCGGAGACAACACAGAACCAGGCACACCGTATAGTGACACTAGTCGTACTTTCCCCACTCTACCCTCTCAACAACCGCTCTCGTATAGTTCGCCCAGTCCGAAAGAAGAACGGGGTGAGCTTAGGCTGGAAGATATTCCTACGAGAGAGGAACAGGAGGCTGATGATGAAGAGGATGATGATTTTATTCTGGAAGAGCCGGTGCCGAGGGGGGTGGAGAGGGAGGGTGTGTTTACGGATTCGGGGATTGGGACGAGTTTGGAGAGTAGTGTTGAGAGGGGGTTGGCGAGGCGGAGGAGTGGGAGGGGGAGTGGTGGTGGGAAGGACAAGGATGGGGGTTAGTTGCCGATGGGGGGTATTGGTAATGGTAGCGATAGTGGGAGGGGAATTAGGAGGGTCAGGAGGTGTGGGGCTTGTGAGGGGAAGGATGTGAGGAAGGTGCGGTGAGGGGGGTTTGTGCGCTACTGTATGGGTTGTGTTGTAGGTGATATATCCATTCCTCTGTATTCATGCTGTCTCTGTTCCCTGAGTACCTCCCACTATTACCCATCATTCTGCATCAATACTCTTGCCAGCATCAGACAGATCCTTTCAACCCGGGCTCGTGCTCCTTCTCAGCCTCTCCTTCCTCTTCATTGTCCAGACATCCGCTCGTCGGGGCATACAAACATCCACTCTCAAAGGTCCTTATATACCGGTACAGTCCCCTCGGGACACATTGGCATCTATAGTCATGACCCGTTAGTCCATATCCCCATACCGAAGACGGAGCAAAGAAGGAAAGAAGGAAAGACCAAACTTACATAACGATTATCATTACAATAAGCCGCACACAGCTCAGCCATCTGAGCTCCCTCTGGCCAGCTTTTCTGGCGCGGGTCGCAGATCCAGCTGCATTCGAACTCGGAGCAGTAGGGTGTTGGGATGGAAAGTTTGTATGGCGCTGGAATGACCCTAGATTCGGAGCGGGTGGGACGATGCGGTTTCGCCGCGTCTTTGGGTAGGTTTGGGATGGTGTGGTTCTGATGAAGACCAGGGAGGGAGGGAATGCGACTAGCGGGTGGGGGACTGGTGCCGATAGCACAGAGGGGAAGCTTTTGGGTGTGTTAGTAATGTTCTTCTTCTTTGTGTCTTGGTGGAGGAAGCTTAGTTGGTTAAGGAAACTTACATCTTTGTCCCCCTGGCAGAGCGCATTACAAGTCTCATGACCCAAGTGGCAGGCAGATTTGCAGTTTACAAGAGAACACGGAGTGCCGGATATGCTGCTGTGCTGTTCGGCTTGTGAGGCTAGTGGGCGGGCGGTGACGGTGAGGAGGGTGACGAGGAGGGTGGAGATTGTGAGCTTCATCTCGGTGGTGGTTGGTGGGTTGGTGAGGGGTTGTTGAAGTTTCTTTGGGGAAGTTGGAAGTTGGTCAAGTTGATTAAGTCTGAAATGTTTGGTGTGGAAGGAAGCGAGGGGGATGCGTAGGTTTATATACCTCCACACAGTTCAAGACCAAAGTTTGATGTTCATGAACGGGATGGAGTGCCGTGCCGCTTAACTTTGGTTAGGTGAGTTGGCATCCTAGATCTTGCTATTACTTGCGACAAGAAGTTGTATGAATGCTTGCTCTATTGGTAGGTCCTATGATAGATGCGTTCTGTGGTTGGTGAAAAAGGTGTGTGCTGAAGAACCCCGGTTCAGGTACCCGAACCAAACTTGGACTGTGGTGACGAACAACAAGTACAACAGGGGCATTGGGCAGAGTGAAGTACATCGAGAACCCTTGGTTCATGGACTTAGGAACAAGACTGTTGCAGTGGACTACACACGGGAAGTGTTGCTGTTACAGATTGAAAGGTTGAGAGCTACATCCTAGTAGCGGGCGATGCAGTGTGGTAGCTGAATTCGATGTATAAGTCCGATATAGAAATTTGATGTATTACCAAAAGAAACGCTATATACAAAGCCCTCACATCCATTTACATCTAAAAGTACCTATCAAAACGCACTTCCAACCACCAGCCTAAAGCATAGGCCTCTCACTCGCCGGATCCTGCCCCTTCGCAAACTTCCTCTCAATCCTCTCCTTCCCCTTCTGCATATACCCCTCCACCTCCTCAAACTGAATCTGCGTCAACCCCGTCTTAACATCCATCTCACTCCTCTCAACCGTCTTCGCCTTGATAAACACGCCATTACACGCCATCTTCTTCCCTTCAACAACCTCCTTACAGAACGTAGCGTACTCGCTAAAATGCACAGCACTACTCGGAACACTCTCGAGCAACATGGCGAAACAATGCGGCATAGCTTCAAAGTCGCGCCACACGACTGTTACACCCTGAGCGACGCAGCGTTGCGCCATGACGGCATCTTCATCTCTGAGCATTTCTTCGCCGACGGAGAAGAATAGCGGGGGGCTTTTGCTCCAGTCTTTTGCGATGAGCGGCGAGACGAGGGGATGCATCAGCGCACTTGCTTCAGCGTAGAAATCTGCGCGCGGGGGATCCGCCGGCCACACGCCTTCGTCTTTGGGAAACTCTCTTGCGTCGGTTGAGCTGGGTGGGGGGAGGTAGTCGTATGTCACTGCACCTTCAATAGAAGGTAGACTACGCGTGATATCGAGCCAAGGAGACGCGAGGGCGACACCAGCCGGAAGAGGAATGTCTACTTGCTTGCCGTGGAAATTGACGGTTGGGGTTTGGCCAGCGGGCGTGCTGCGTTGGATCTGAAGGAGCAGTTGGAGGAGCGCGGTGCAGCATGTTCCGCCTGCTGAGTCGCCTCCGAAGACGATTTCGCTGGCGGGAACGGGGTCGTGGAAGGAGCCTGGGGGTGGGTGCAGCAGGGAGAGGTATGCTGTGAAGCAGTCTAACAGGGCAGATGGGAAGGGGCCTTGTGGTGAGAGGCGGTATCGCACTGAGAAAACACGGCCGCCTGTTTCTTTCGCGAGGCGACCCGTTAGGGGCCGTGATGTCGCTGGGTCGAGGAGGTACATTGCGCCACCGTGGAAATAAAGGAGTGTGACTTTGCTCGTCGTTTCTTTCATGAGGTTCTCGTATTTGTCTTTTTCGCTCATGTCGGCAGGTTCGGGTTCGTCGTCTTTTGCAGAGGCGCGGTAGCCGTCCCATTCTGCTTCTAGAGGTCGCTGTTCGGGCTTCGTCCATTGCTCTCCTCCGGTGCTCATATCGTCGATGGCTTTGAACATTATTTGTCGGATGTCGTCTTCTGGTGGTACATCTAGTTTGACTTTGCTAACCCAGATTTTGCCTTTGACGCCTGGGTCTTTGCAGGTTAGACGCTGTAGCTTTGAGATGGGCGTTGGTGTTGAGTTGGGGCCCATCATGTCGCGGAGCATGTTGACTGTGATTTCCGTCTTCAGATCCCATTTTGAGCTTGTCGGTGACATGGATAGAGAGTGCCATAGTGCTGTTTTCAATAAGAAAGGTGTTTTGGGCAGTAGGAGCTTGAGCAAGGCTGAGGGTGAAGCGTCCATGTTGGTGACGTTCCGCGGAGGCGTTGACTCAGGTCTTAGGTCTCGATGACTGTGAACGTGATCGGATATCACACTTTTACTTGTTTGGAGGTTGGGAAATTGGATTTTCGAGGTTTCCCAGACTATACCCAAGGTTAAAGGAGAGAAGGAAGTCACTTTAGTGGCAAACAGGTAGTCTTGACGTCGCGCTACTAGACCAACGCGGCATATAACGATGCCTCGGCACGAGTCATGATCTCATGCACGATATACGGTCTATACGCCCACGTGGGGGAACCTACGAAGACCCGCAAGCCCCAGCGATTGTCGCTAGCTGTCCTTCCAGAAGATCAATCTTTCTTCATGTCTTTGGTGCGATACGATGTCTATTGCATGTATTGAAAACAAGTCCTCCACCACCTCCTCCTTCTCCCCCACCCACCCGGACTCCATCGCTGGCGGTAGTGCAAATGATCAATTACATGCCGCAGCGTCTACACAGAGTCTTCAATCTTTGATCCATAATTGAGGAAACACGTCGCGTTATTGTCTAATCATCAATAGTATTCAAGTACTATGCGCATACCTAGGTAGTAATAATGTGTTATGCGGGTTAGTGGTATCTTCCCATGTCGCCTTGTACCAACCAAACGCCTAATACCTCAATTCCCTAAACAGACGATACTGTGAGCCATATCCTTCTTCGTCGTCCCAAAGCGTGGTTCGTGTCCATGGCAATCCATTCGCCAAGGAGCCAGCAGTCTCGTCGTCGATCATCGAATCACGACGAGAGCGTTGAGCTTCTGGGCCTGGCGATGGTGGTTTCCGATAATGGATCCTGAAGCCGGCGCGTTCGGCCAGGCTGATGATATTCCGTCTTTGGAGTGTCTTCTACCCATCCAATTCACCCTCTTCACTGCCCCTCTCCGTCGCGTTGCCATCGCCCGTGCCGTTGGCAGGAGGTTGGCTTTGGCTTGTCGCTTGTACGCCTTCCATACCGTCGGGCGTGTCCCCGAAGTCGATGCCGTCCTCGGGTGTCCGGAGCCCTGCGTACATGGACGGTTCTCCATCTTTGTCTGGCGACTTCTCGTAGAGATCCGCCATGAGGTTGCAGGCTCTCCGAATGTCGCGCAACTGGACATGTTGTATCTCCCACCATGGTTTTCCATCATCGTCTCCTAGCTCTACCTCCGCCATACGCGCGCCGGCGTACAGCGATGCTGCGGCGATCGCTCGCGATGTGAACAATAGGCACATCTGTGTGGACGTCGAGTCGGAGAGGAAGGCCCAGGCTGAGTTGCGCAGCTTCTTGTTATGCTCAACTCCGTAGTACTTCATCATGTCGTACATGGTCTTGTATGGTGATTCCACGTTAAGATCGAAGCACAAGGCTTCGAGCAGGACGTCTTCGCTGTATAGGATTGTGTCGCGCCATTTCCAAAAATCTTTTGTCTGCTCGTCGACGAGCTTGTTGGGATCCTTGAGCGCGACCCGGACGCATGAAACAACGAGTTCTTTCATTTTGCGACAGTTTTCTTCGACTTTGGTCGCTAGGAATAACGCGGTTGCGGCGATTTGCTGGTAAAGTCAGACGCGTCCATATCGCATCTATCAGGAAGGGGGACTCACATAGTGGTGTAGTGGCTTATACCCCGGCCGCGGCTTCAAACTCATTCGCATCAGGTAGCGATTGAAGAAGACGGCCGCTGTACTAAGCGTAGTCTGTGGTAATTTGAGCATCATGCCCACCTGCAATATAAACCCGACACCCTTCCGCCGTAGTGTGCGCTCCTCCTCAGCGGGCATGCCATCGCATATCGACGGCGCCAGTAGCAGTTCTTCTTCGGTGAAAATCCACTGCATCTCGGCTTCGATGACGGCCGGCGGTGGCGGTCTGGGGGGCTCACGCTGCGGCGCCATCGCGCTGCTGGCGGTCGATACCATCACCGAGGGTTGTAGCACTAGAGGTTGTGTTTCGATGCGCGATAGTGGTGGTACAGATGGCGCGCAAAGGATATGTTCCGATCCGGTATGGCGTCCCCGTCGTCGCTGATGGATATGTTAGACGACAGTTGCAGAGCGCAGTGAGGAGTTTTCAAGTGGCGTGAGGATTTGCGTGTGGGCGGGTGAATAGTGAAAGGCGACAATAGCAGCGGTATTGTTCGTCAAGGCGCAGCCATTGAAGCTTGAGAGCTGCAAGGGCCAACGGCTCTCTTCCGCGGCGAGTGCAGGGATCACTTCCGTTAACCTCCACCACCCCAACGCCGAAGGCTAGCAGCACCACATTCGGCGACCCCAGAGCCGCGTCGTTCCTGAAAGCTTGTGTACTGCTAAATAGTCTGGGCATGAAACGGATTGAGCATGTTTCAATCAAGAGAGACTCAAACGCTGTTTCGAACTGTCAAGTCGCACATGAAACTACTATCAAATGTCAACTGTGAGAGATCTATTGTACCTCGTTCTCTGTGTGAGAACGCCTTGACCGTTCCCAGTCGTGCCATGTTGATTTTAGGTACAATTAATATTACATAGGTGAGTCAACATAAGATAGAGATAGTTTGACCGCAACCCCAGAGGTCTATATCCGACCCGCCATACGCGCCGTGCAATGCTGGAAGTGTGCATCTTGCTCAAGATGAGTAGAACGCTTCGAATGTGTAGATAATACCGAAAACGAGGAAAGCGATCGCTCCACCAAGTGTGACTGTCACGAGTTAGCATTACGCCAAGAAAGAGGGATTGGACATGCTTACCATTGCGCATGCTGATCTTTCCAGCAATGGCGCGGCCACCGATGACTGCACCTGCAGTACACAGTCCGTGGCCAACTACAGCGCCGGCAGTGACATACCAGTAGTCAGACCCAGCAGCCATAGCAACAGTCGCGATCTGACTGCGATCACCCCACTCTCCGAGGAAAGTCATAACAAATGTCTGTACCCACGCAGGGCTAAGGAGGAGAGAAAATAGGTTGTTCACCGCGCCCAAAGTGCCGCTCATGGAGCCTCCGCGCGGTGAAGGCATTCGGTCCGGGGAGCTGGAAGGGCTGCGGGCGGGGGCAGGTAGTCGCGAGTTGGATCGGGAGCGTCGCACACCACGACCAGACTCGAGGGCATAGGGAGAGATGGAGGACTTCCGGCGGTTTTGGTGTCGGGCAAGCTGTTCCTTCTCTTCAAGTTCCTGCTCGACTTCAGCCATTTCCTCGCCCACGCCATCGTCTGGGCTCATAGCGAGACCCTCTCTTATAAGGTTGACACCGAATACAAGGAAAAGAGCAGCCGCAGCGAAGTGTGTGAAACGTTCCGAGAGGAGCGCGGGGACGGCGTGGCCCATGACAGCTGAAAGAATTGTCATGACGACCAGAGCGGAGTAGGCGGCAGAGAAGACGAGGAGTCGAGGGTGTCGCATAGCCATGAGCGCCGCAACGAGGAATGTTTTGTCACCAATTTCCGAGACGATAATCATGGTGAAAGCGAGTATGAAGGAATGGAAAGGTTGCACGGCGCCGGCGTCGGCATCGTCGAGTGTCGAAGAGGGTGTCTTGGGTGGTGAAGTGTCTAGGGGATCTTTGGTAGAGACGGACCCTGGGACAGGAAGAGGGTTGTCGTGCAGAGAGTCGGGAAGATCGGTGGGTTTCTGTAGTCTGGTTAATACTGAATCAACGGCACGGAAGAGTAACAACTCACCTCAAGCCCGCCAGCACCGAGCACACGAGTGGTGCTCGCAGTCTCTACAGCGTCTCCGCTCAATTGCTTCTGGTCAGCAGGATGGGCAGGAGCCTCCTTTGGTGACTCGGGAACCTGTTCCATCTTCTCCCCTGTCTTCTCCTCGTGAGCCAGTCGCTCCTTGTCCTTTGCCGACACTCCTCCCTCGGTGCCTGTGCTGCCAGTGGCCGGTTTCCGTGCCGGGTCCTGCATGACGCTCTTGTCGCCATCCTTGACGTCGTCTACAAGCACAGTCTCCGTAGAAGCGCCAGGCTTCTTGGCTGCTCCAAGATCTTCAACGACATTGGGAGCCTTCTTCCCCTTGTATTTTGGGTCGTCGTCCACGTATGGCCCGGCGTGGGGCTTGCCGTCTAGCCCATCGACAGGCGCATCTTTGGTTCCTTTTGGGACCGCCGTCGGGGCAAGTGAGGCATCAGGCGAGTAGGTGGCTTGAGTGTAGGCTGGCACAACGGCCCGCGCGACGGGCTTGTCGTCGGATGTGTCTGCGGCAATGGATGTGGCGAGAACTCGTAAAGCGGGCAGGAGGAGAAGCAAAGTGTGCGGCCGTGGCTGTCGTAACCTCATGATGAATGCGATTCGAAGGGAAGCAGGGGTGCGGTGCGGCGAAGGCAAGAAACGTCAGCGGTAAAGGGAAGCGCCCAGAGATAATTCAAGAGCTGCAAAGAGTGACGAGAATAGAAGAGGTTGTTGTGAAGGAAACGTGGATGTTTCGCCAAGTTTTATTGAACAGAACGGTGTAGGGGTCACTCTGATGTTGAGGCGTGTAAAGCAAGTCGAAGACGACCGAGATGCGCGCAAGGGGTGCGTGCAGACAGCCCACGTAATATATCCACGCCTACGTAAACCACAACGAGGGCTAGTTAAGGGGCCTTTCTGTCCGGAAGCCTGTGGGGAAGACCGGAAACATGGTGCAAATGCCGTGGTTCCGTCTCGAACTCAAACGCTTCGTATTCACATCCGTTCTGCACAGCTGGCCCCTTCTCCGTGCTGCGCCTTGAATGCTGAGGCCCACCCAGGCCCCGAACGGCGATTCGCGACACTAGTCACGTGAGCACCCGTCGAGTCGCCTTAGTCAGCCACCATCGCGGACCGTTGGCGTAAACAAGCCCGCCTCCGCATCAACGCTACTGACATCACACCTCACCCAACCTACGTCGCATGTCATACCAGCCGAGTCCACGCGTTCCTACGACATTATCATGGCCGACCGCAGGAGTGTGCGGTCTGTAAGCCGGCGCAAAACACCTACTCCACAACCACCGGCCAATGCGCCTGCACAACAATTCGGACGCGCATCGCGAGCGAGAAGTTTGCGCAGCGCCAGTCGCGAAGTAGAGGATTTTATCGACATCCAGAAGCCCACACGTCGAAGCGCGCGACAAGCGAGCGTGACTACGAACGATGGAAGTGAACATGAGGCACCAAAGGCGCGCAACACAAAGCGCAAACCCGCGAAAGAGCTGTTGGGAGGTTAGTAGCCACAGCCCAGTTGCTCGCTTGCGCAGTTCCCATTAGCGCAATATTCACTACTGGCTAGACAGAGCTCAGGCTAATTACGCATGCGCCAGACCTCACAGTGGTTGAGGAAATAGACACCGAGATTGCCCTTGAGGAAGACGAAATCCCAGGTACACCAGCGCGCACCGAGCCTGACGTAACCTTCCGCTCACCGGGCGCCGCATCCGAGATGTCCGGAACCACTGCCATCACCTCCTTCAGCATGATAGAGGCCGAATTCCTGGAGCCCAGATACATTGTCAAGCATCTGCGCAAGTTATGCGAGGCTACAGAGGATTTTTTGGAGCACATTGCGCCAAATCACGCGGCAATGGAGGATGATCTACAAAACATACAAGAGATGCGAAAACCCGGCTCAGTCTACAGCAAAGATTACCAGGACTTCGAAGACGAACTGAACACGCAGTTAAAGCATTATAAAGGCGAAGAACACAGCTACATACACATCAGAGCAATTCACCGCGCTCTTTTTGGGACAAGTGAGGATGTCACAGCATCACAGAGTGGCCTCGACTTGATCCTCTACCTCACCAATCTACTGGTATTAGCGAAGCAGATAGTACATTCAGATCGAGACGATAAGAATATCTGGGATGTGCTACGACAACTAGACATTTCGTTCCCAGCTCAGTTTATGCAGTCGCTCGATTCGAATACGCAACAGTCAGCTGCAGGAGAGAGTGCGCTATACAACGAGACCTTTGAGCTTGCGCTGGAACTGCGGACACAACTAGCAATACTCGTCCTTCAAAAGTCGGCCGACAACCCCAGCTTTGATCCCCAAGAGACAATGGAGGAGGTTTTTTTTCGTTCTGACTCGTCACAGTCGGTAGAAGCTGGTTCGCCGCTTCGTGGATGGGCCACAGCAGCTTTGGGCGGCGACGAATCAGCGCTACCCGAAGAATTCGAGGACCAGATTGTGACCCGAGTAGACGAGATCCGAGCCTTTTTCTCCCGGGATGAGGAACATGACGAACCTGTCGACTTGCAACAATTGAAGTCGAACTTTCCTTGGGTGGCAACCGTATTTCGCCTGTTAGATTGGGTGCGTCTTCGGCACAACGAACTCAAAATAGCCATCGACAATCTTGGAGGACCAAACGCGATCATGCATAACGTCAAAGAAGCCCTGGAGGAACCTCAGTCCGTCAATCAAACAGCGCCATCGGTTCCGCGAGAATCACTGCGTAAAAAGCGAACTTCATTTGGACGAGACAGGCGGCGCAGTAGCCGTAAATTCGACCCAAACGCGAAGGTGGATTTGCGTGCTATTGATGTTTTGAAAGAGAAAGAACGTGATTCGGGTGTACATCTGGGACTCGCGGCTTCTCAGCCTGATCGTGAAGAGACTCTTGTTCAGCAACCAGTTGAGGAGGTGGAGAATGAGCAACCGGGAATGGACGGCCAGCCACAAGACGAACAACAGACCATGGTCGGAAGCGACACGGCTTCTCAGCAGGAGCATGAGGATATTCCTCAAGCGATCGAAAAAGTGCAGAACGAGCAGCCAAGGACGGAATACCAACAGGATGATATACAGGTGGTAGATGAAAGCGACGGACCGCAGCAGCCCGATGAGGAGCAGTCTGAACAGCAACAACCCCGACAACAAACGGCGGAAGAAAGCCGAATGGAAGAGCCCGAAGAACCAGTCGAAGAGCAGGTCGAAGCACCTCAAGCATCAGGTCCACCGCAAAGCTCAGCAGCTCTACTAAAAGCTTTGAAAGCCGTTCCAAAGCCGCAGAAAGAGAACCGCCCAGTATCAATATTCGATCGCCAACCGACAGCACAGCGCATCGAATTCGGCGACGGCTTCGACAGCACCCAGCCAACACCTGGCCCGTCAAATACAGCCAAAGGAAAGCAACCCGCACTGCCATCCCCACGCAAACGTAAGCGCGTAATCGACATCTCCGACTCTGAATCCGACGAATTCGAAACCGCAGACCGCGGCTTCCGTGCCCCAGAACGGCGTCGCAACGCGCCCGTCTCAAAGAAACAGCGCACCGCCGAACCCATACCCTCTTCCTCCGCAGCACCAACTAGCTACCAACCACCTCCCCGCCCAGAATCCGAACAAGAAGAATCAATCTCCGAAACCTCTGCGCCCTCCATGTCCGAAGAACCGCCCTCATCCACCTGGCCCGACCAACGGCGCCTCGCAAAAGAAAACCGCGCTCTCGAAGTCACGACGCAAGAAAGGGCCGAGCGCAAAGGGCGCCAAAAGTGGACCGACGACGAAGAAGACGCACTGATACAGTATATGAACATGTACCGTGGGAAATACTCGAAGATTCTGCAGCATGATCAGGATGATCATGGGCCGAGGAGGTTGATCAATAGGAATCAGGTTAATTTGAAGGACAAGGCGAGGACGATGGCTTTGCATATGATCAGGTATGTCTCTTTATCTCTCCCTTCACAACAGGGACCGAAAGCATGGAATGGTTATGCTAACACAATTTTTAGATCTGGAGCTGGACTAAGACCAGGATTTGAGATGATCATCCATCCGGGCATGAAGGAAGGCAAAGCTTTAATGGCCGCTGGGTGGGTAATGCATGAAGATGGATCTTGGGAAAGGGCTGCTAGATGATCGTTGAAGGGTCGTCCGCTTGGATAGGATCTCCAGGACAAAGGCGTTTTTGGTTGAATATTCTTGATACCCACTGCCGCTATATCGGCGTTTTACTCAATCGTACAGTTGTTAGTTCTCAGACATTGATTTGCCTTGGTTATCAGGCAATGTCCTTCACACTCATACCATCTCCCTCCACCGAACCCCCCACTCCCCCTTCGCAAAACTACTCTCAACAACCACGCCCTTCATAACAGCCTCACACTTCTTCTTCTCACTCTCTCCCTCAACCGCAAACCCAAACGCACAACCTCTTCTCGCCGCTTTGCGTACCATCTCCCTCTCATCCGCTTTCCGCTGCCCCTCCCTCCGCTTCAACTTCATCTCGTCGGTCTCCTCGATGCGTTCAGCCCAGCCTTTTTCTCCGCCCACGCTGCCATTGACGTCGTTTTGCGCTTGGGGCGGGCGCACTTTTCCGCCGCCGTAGCCGTATTCTACGGTGTCGGGGAGGGCGGAGGGGTCTGTGTCTGCGTCTGTAGAAGAGGCTGTTTTGGTGGGTTCGAGGACTATGCCGCCTTCGGCTTCGGCGTCAGAATCTGATACACTTTCATCGTCGCTGGTGTAGTCTTGTTGGGATTGATGTGGTGCTGATGCTGATGATACGTCTGTCGTGGCTGTAGTGGCAGGTGTGCTAGACGCAGGTTGATCGACCATATCAACGCTCTTCCAATCCTCAGGCCTCTCGACTACGAAACGTGCTTTACGGTTCTTGCGTCGACCGTATACTTTCTCGGGGTCTTTTTCCCGCTGGAAGACTATCTCTTCTACTGTGCCGCATTCGATGATGATTCTAGTTTCTCCTTTGACAGTCTTGGATGGCTTTTTCTTATGCTTCTTCTCGCCTTTGCCGAACTTAGCATCATCATTTGCAGCTTCTGATTCTCCATTGTTCTTGACGGGGTCTGCTCCGGCGTTTTCTTTTAGTGATTCTGGGGTTGCGCCGTTGAGAAGGGCGGCGAATGTGGCTTCGATCTTGCGGTCGGTGGGACCTGGTTTGCTATTTCGGCATCGTGCTGAGCAGTATTTGACTGCCGTTGCGTTTCGAGTCTTGCGGCGCTCGCTGATTACGCGTCCGCAGCTGTGGCAGTAGGGTACTGTGTCGCCGACGGTGAGGTAGAGGGGTGGTGGGGTGACGGCGTGCTTGCTGGGCCGCGACCAGGAGTCCATCCACGACATCTTGCTGAAGCTTTTGGTATATTGTAGTGGTAACGATTGGTATAGCTTATTCAAGCGTAGAATATGGGGTTGGCGTCGCGTGAATGTACGGTAGAAGATTGTCGTGCTTGTGAAGTTGGTAGAGAGGGTACGGGCGCACGACGTCATCGGCTGTTACCTACCTGGTGCGCGGGTGTATGCAGGTACGAGACTATGGACTGTGCCGCAGGAAGGCGTGAACGGGTGAAGCTCGAATCATGTACATTTTGCAGCTAAGAGTTGAAGTCTATAATGACGTACTCGAATTGAAGTTTCCTACCTGTGCACTTGGTGTGGCTGCACGTGTGCTTTCAGCTACTAGAAATGGCCCTTATCATATCCTTCGCCTAATTACCGCGATCGATATATAATGATGGATTACTCAAGTCTACTAAATGCACCGAAGTTGGTGAGCGGTATCCCCACAAACCTCCCCAGTCGGTCCTCGGATGTTCCCCATCACGCCTCACGCCAGTTGCCGAGCTTAACATTGCCCCGATCTCGGTAATCAGCACGCATCGCAAGATATACAGTCTCCATTCCGCCGATGAACATGGAGGATATATATGTTCTTCTTCGGCGCTCCACCCTCTGCCGTTATATAGGGGCAGCGGGAGATTTGCGTACCTTGGGCTCTATTCTGCGCAGAACTTCAGGTCACGTCTTGCCCAGGGCATAAGGTCCGTTACAAAGCGGACAAATGGAACGTCTATCGCTATCAGCAGCGACTCCAGTGCCCCATTCCCCCTTCGCACAATCGCCATCCCAACACCATCTCTCCGCTAGACGCCGTCGACCTCTGAGCGTGCGCCATCGCTGTAAGAGGGCGAAGCTGCAGCCAAGACCCAGAACATCCGCATCCATGTCGCCTGCGCTGGACCCCGCGACGGGTGAAACCGGCACCAAAGGATCGCGTGCGCATCCTATAGAGACATCGTCGACCCCGGAACCGGGACGCCCGAGACGGACTACCGCGCAAAGCGACATCCAGGACACGATACAACACCCGGGCAACGTGCGCATCAACGTCCAGGGGGCCTTTATCGTAGACGAGGAGCAGCCGGGGACGCCCCAGAGCGAGGACTACGAACACGACCCGCACGACATCAGACTGCCGAACCACACTTCGGTAGTCAGCCATGTAGCCGTCGACGTGAGTGTACCTGCGTGGTCGTGTGCTTGATTGGTCGTGGCACGCGACCATTCACAGCGACCAGTCCCTTGCAGAGTCATAGCAGCATGCTAATACATCGTGCGCATCGCAGATAGGAGGCTCTCTAGCCAAACTTGTATACTTCTCGCGCGAGCCGGGCGACGATGCGATCGGCGGACGTCTAAACTTCTTCAAGTTCGAGACAGACCGGATAGATGCGTGCATAGAGTTCATGCGCAAGCTCCAGGCTGATCAGAAGCACGACAATGGATCCAAGTCGCCGGACCTGTGTATCATGGCGACTGGGGGTGGTGCGTTCAAGTACCACGACAAGATAAAGCAGGCGCTGGATGTAGAAGTCATACGGGAAGACGAGATGGAATGCTTGATCATAGGTAAGGACACAGGATTGTCTATGGACAGAGAACCAGCATGCTAACTTCGACGCTTTACAGGCCTCGACTTCTTCATCAACGAGATACCAAATGAAGTCTTCACGTACAGCGAAGACAGCCCCATGACCTTCATGCCACACCCTCCCGACCCACCGAACATCTACCCCTACCTCCTCGTCAACATCGGCTCCGGCGTATCCATGATCAAAGTCTCAGGGCCCCGACAATACGAGCGCATAGGCGGAACATCACTAGGAGGAGGAACACTCTGGGGCCTCTTATCGCTGCTTACCGGCGCACGCAGCTTCGACGACATGCTCCGACTTGCGGAGAACGGCGACAACTCCACCGTCGATTTACTCGTTGGAGATATCTACGGACAGGCGTACAACAAGATCGGGCTCAAGAGTACACATATCGCGTCGTCGTTTGGCAAAGTCTACAAGATGAAACGCGCAGCGGAACGGGAAGCAGAAGATGGATGCAACGGCGATCTCAAGCGCAGAGAAGAAGCAGAGCACGTCGAAGGCTCTGCGGAACTCTCCCACGACCCTGGTTCCTTCCGTCCAGAAGATATGGCGCGGTCACTCCTCTACGCTGTTTCCAACAATATCGGTCAGCTGGCGCATCTACATGCTGAGAAACATGGATTGCCTCGGATATACTTTGGAGGCTCTTTCATCGGCGGTCACTCGCAGACGATGAATACGCTATCCTATGCCATTCGTTTCTGGTCGAAGGATACGCGGCAAGCGTACTTCTTGAGGCATGAGGGATACCTAGGCGCCGTGGGTGCATTCTTGAAGAGGCAGCCGAGGAACTGGGGGAGGAGGGAGAGTGGTGCGGGGTCTGTTAGACCTACTTCAGTTTCTTCGCGCGCTTGAGATACGGCGACAAAGGATTCTGTCGCGGAAGCTTGACATAGTCGATGTCTTGTGATCTTGACCTTTTTGGGTGATGGCTGGCATATAGAAGCAGCGTTCTTGTTGTAACTTTGTAATATCATTATTGATTGGTTTAGCCTGGAGGCGCCATGCTCGATTGACTGTTTCCTAGATCCCCACTTACGAAGACTACGAGGACCGCCGCGTATCTACACATCACCGAATTAGCCATATCCTCTGAGCACCTGGAGAGTGGCATACATACGCAGCCGTTGCCGCGAATAACTCCGCTCTCCGCGCATTCGTCAACAGGCCCACGCTCGCAGCGAATAAGGTGGTGAAAGTCGCTATCAGCCCTAGTCTCCAGTCCGGAGATGTTACTTTGTAAAGTATAACAATGGCGCCGATAAGCAGTAGTGCTGCTAATAAGGTGCTGAAGTACGCTACAAAGGAGCTAATGGCACGGTCCGATGCGTAGGCTATGCCGTTGCCGGAGCGCTTGCGATCCTACGGTACTTCTATTAGCTACTACCGCCCTTTCACAATGGCGCCGCTTACTGGAAACAAGAACGCCAAATGCTCCTGCGCGAAGGTGGTCAAGCGGTCTTGATCGTCTTGTACCCGTAGAGCGACCAAGTCATCGATATCGTCGTATATTCCTGCACTATGTCCTCCAAGGGTGGGAAACGGCTCTCCTTTGCCGTCACTCTGGTTGTAAAATTCCATTTGGAAAGCGCGTAGAACTCCTTTGGGTGGTCTTGGAAGTGTTGCTAATGTGCTCTCGAACAGTAGTGCTTCTCGGTACTCTTTCAAAGTCTCTCGGATATCTTTCATTAACTTCCATCGCTCTTCTTGATCTACATCGTTGATCTCCGTCGCCTTCTGAAAGTCCGCGAAATTCCTTGCGCATTGCTTTGTCTCCAGGTTCGCGTGGAGGTCAGCCTGGTCTAGTACAAACTGTCTTGCTTGAAGCTCGGCAAGCTCGCTTTGTAGGTAGAGGAGGTTCCTTGCAGCGAGCTCATCGTATCGCTTGTAGATTAGAGTCGTGCGGTCGCGATCGCTTGCGATGAAGTGCGCGAGAGAGGGGTATCCCGAAAGATGATGCAATCGCGATTCTGCGTCACCTTGTCTATTGGGCATAACCGTGAAAGCAGATGGGAAACTCCAATTTCTCCCAGAAGTTACAGAAGGCTGAGCTGTGTTGGCAACGCTGACCGGTCAGTGGCTTGGGCTATGCCATGACCCCGCCACTGCATGCGCAGCCCTGATCAATAAGCTATACAATAGTCGCCGCCTCACCACCACCATCCTTCGACCCACGAAATTGTTAAAGACGATTTCTTCTTCTCCAATAGTTGCCAAACTTTTGCAAACTAGGAGGGTTTCCTCGTAACCTGGTATGGAAAGCTATGCCTCGGTCACTTTACGAACACCTCGATCGGACGTACATGGACATCGATATCAATGGGGTGCCTGTCGTGAGTACGAGAATCGACAAGTAAGATATATGGCTAACATGAGTTCAGGAACAACTTTTTGGACAGAGTCCACAAGAGCGGCGAACACTACAGACGCCAACGAGCACTCTACTGAACCACCAGACGCGTAACGAAGCTCAGTTGAGGACTGACCCATTTGCCACGGCCCCCCTTGACGATCCGCTTTCTCGGATTGACAGTCCAGAGTTACCGCTATCAGCTCCACGGAAAATCCCGATCAACCCTCGTAGACCTGGAAAGACCCGCTTGGGCTTACCTATCACGATCCACAACCATGACCTTCTAGCTACAGTACTGGCTTGTGCAGATACTGGTGCCGATGTCAATATCATGTCGAATGATGTGGCAAGAACATTGGGATACTCAAACTACGCCACAATGTCAGAGAAGAGGCAGTTCACACTAGCCAACGGTAAGCTTGTTGAAGCTATTGGTCAAGTTGAATCAATATGTTCCTTCGGTACAGAGTCAGTGGCATCAGGGACCTGGAAATGTGTCTTCTATATTCTCCTCAAAGCTGCGTCACCCATTATCATGGGTCTGGAATTCCTGGAGCAAACCAAGACGATGACCGAACACAGGCAAAGACTTGTACGTGTGCCAAGGCCAGCATATCAAGCACTTTCTGTATGCTCTGTGGGCGTCCCAAGGCGTCTGCTGGACTGCGAATTGAACTCCATGAAAACTCTGGCGACCCCAGACTCTGGATCGGACATTGACTTGATGTCACCCTCTTTTGCAAGAGAACGTGGTCTTGAAGTCTACCCGGGAGAGGAAATAGTCGAACTAGCGGATGGTAGCATGTCGGTCACTACCGGATTTGTGCGTACGAAGCTTTCCATCCCTTCGGTTGAGATGTCTTCTTCTGTCATAGCACTGAAGAACAATGTCACTGTCGACTTTTTCTTATTACATAGTCTTACGCATGACCTTCTCGTGGGGGAACATTCGTTGGAAGAGCTCAGAGTTTTCACAGATCATCAGCATGCTCTCACATGTACTCCCCCCAATTCTCGACCTTTGGGCTTGAATCGAATTCGGCATCTTGGTGCGGTTGATCGCATTGTGTCTTGGATCAAGGAGATGGTGAGTGGAGCGAGCTCTACCTTGGGCAATGACGGTATGGTATAGTTCCATGTTTGTTTCTGTCACAAACCATATAGCTAACTGAAGCTACCACAGGGCCAACCAGTTCCTCATCTGGTGACCTTCTGATAGACCAACGGGAGAATGATCGCAGAGAGTGTGAGGCCAGCAGAATCGCAACCTTACCACTTGATGAGCAGCAAGCCGCTATAGCGACTGAGGCAGCTAAGCAAAAGGCCTACAAATCCCATTCACCGCTTGTCCACAAAAGACACTTCCAATGTGATCACCCGGGCTGTGCCGCACAGCCCTTTCAAACACAGTACCTGCTCAAGTACGCAACTTCTCAAACTCTATCTACGTTCACTTACGAAAGCAGCACACATGCGAAACGACACTCGGTGGATAACCCACATTACTGCCCGGTCACTGATTGTACAAGAGGCCCAGGCGGAAGAGGTTTTGAGAGCAAGAACAAAATGATACGTCATAGTCTTGTCGGCCATCAATGTTCAGGATACATTTGTCCGTTCTGCGCCGGTCCCGATATCGGACAGATTTACCCGCAACCTGATGCCCTGCAACTGTACGTTGAACGTGAAGCTCGAGCTGGCATTTAGCCATTGCTAATAGCTTATCTCTAGACATGTACGCGTCCTTCATCCAACCGAAGATGAAAACGATCCTCTGCTCCGCGATATATTAGCACAACGTCGTGAGAACAGAAGTCACGGTCGCAGAAGAAAAACGGGTAGTCTAGATGCCCTACTAAAAAGGCTGTAGAGTGCAAGGAGGCTGTGGTTCTGCTTGTGCACATAATCATGGGATTCGAACGCAAGATTAAGATGGACCGGCGCAGTGACTACATGATGGTTTAGTCTAAAGAATGAGCTACATGAAGCTCGGTATCACATTGCGCGAGCTCAAAACCAAGTTGAGCTTGTGAATATACTCGAGCTCGCCCTCTACCCCAAGGTCATGTTGAATCCAGGCTGTCTGGACCAAGCCTTTCGCCTCCAGTAAGCTATTCAAGTGAGGATGCTGTTCCAGTCTCGTAAAGAAGTCAAGCACGACCATCCGCTCTTCGTCCGTATGCGTCTCACATCCGACGATGAATATAGCGAACGATGGCGGATATGTGTTCAGGCTGGCAATTATGGAGACCGCATCTTTTTTCCAGCTTTCTATCCTGGTGGATTCGCCTGAGAAGTTTCGAGATACGCGCTCGAGGTATATCAGGCCAGCTAGTCGGGTTAGTTCTAGACAGCGAGACTGATCGTCGTCTCCTCCATCCTTCTGATTGACGACTTCAACGTCGCTCAGTCGAACCTTGAGATCGTCCAAAGATTGTTGATATTCCACTGAATAGTAGTGCGGGTCGGAAGCGTACAGCCGTGTGTCTAAGACGTCGGCGAGAAGCTGGACTACCGGATGAACGTATGTGGAGATAGCCGCCATATTTTTTGCTACCAACATTCGAGCAATACGATACTGCATGACACAATGGGGGCTTGCGCCATTGATGCCAAGCTCTTGCGAGGTTGCTCGAATCATATAGGTGCGCCAATGACGGAAGCTGAAGCGGGTGAAGGTGACAAAGTAGTAAAGCCACTCTAGCATGATGGCTGCGTCGCTCCCAATGTGGTATGCTTTCTGTTCGACAGTAGGTAAGACGTTTCTTGCGCCGCACAAATGACCTATCCAATCGCAGTCGAGATTTGTCTATGATTGTGACGGTAATGCGTCAGTCTCGTCCTTGTCTTTTCCGGATGAGTACTCACTTCTACCAAACACAAAGTCAGCCCAGTGGCAATGTGCTCAATACTGGCATCATGGTCCATTTCAGAGCTTGTGGCACTTATCAACGCGTCTATAGCTGCGTTCTTTGCACGGGCCGCATGCACCGCATCGTTTCCGCGATGACGCGAGGCCAGTGCGACAACCGATAGCAGTAAAGCCTTTGACGCTTTTGATCGCCCGGATAAGGCCATGCGCAACAACAGCCGTCCGATGCCTGCTTTTTCACGGCCCAGGGTCGGTAGGATACCGATCATCACGTCCTCAACTGCGGCTAGTTAATATTGAAGCAGTCTGCCCCATAAGAGGACATACAATACTGTATTAGATCCGCATCGCTAGCAGTGATCATTTTCGGTACCGGGGCCATGGTCTGGGTAAGCCTGGGCAATGCAAGCCTATATCTCTCAACATGCTCGCTTTTTACTAATCACACGTCAAGTCGTGTCAACAGCTTGCTTTGAGACGCCGTACCTCCGCCTTTAGCATCTCTAGCAAGGATATGGAGAAGGACATCGGTCTGCGACACATTGACCCATTGCTCAGTCCTCTGTCGGCTTGTCGTGTGCTGCGTCCCCGAACATGCAGGCGTTGGCAGAGAGCTCTCTTGTTGATTTTTCTGAGACCATACGAGACGAATGCCATAACCACCACATGGTCGCTTGGACTTGGAACACTTGATGCACACAGGAACAGTGCGATCACACAAAACCTTTCGATCTATAGAATTCGTTAACAAGGCACAATACCGAAGACTTCATGGGATCAAGCACTACCTTTGCATGTCCAACACCCCTTCGTCGCAGTCATCCTACCTAGATAGGTATCGCGTAGGACTCGGGGCAGACAAGGAAGTGCACCTTTCCGGTAAGTGCTGCAAAGAGATCGTGACGCCGCATATTAGAAATCAAGAGTTCACAAGAGAAACACGTAACCGAACAGCAGGGCGTTGGAAATGCTAGGCGGGAGTCGCAGGTGGGAGATGGCCCAGTCCGTGGAGGCCCTAAAACCCCCCACCCCGCAGTTGTCAACGAATCACGCGCGAGAGACTAAGGCAGCGCTATACCCAGAATGGACGTGAAGCAACTATCTGCGAGGTCTTTGTCAGCCTCGTTACCGCCAAGCATACATCGTGAAACCATCTCCTGCAGGTCTCAGGCACGATCCCTCTGGCGCATTCATCGCGGCAAGCTTAGTCGACCGCATATGCCTTCAAACAGAACTGTGGTCAAAATCTGCGAGCTCAGCATTGTTGCTTACGAAGCCATGATGGTAGGAACACTCCTGCCGCTCCAATACGGAGGAATGGCATCGTCTCATAGAGTTGGTATAAAGGAGCTTGCTCGGCCTCGATAGTATCAGCATCAACTCACATTTCAGTATCAAACACTCCAGTCTACAAGACACTCAATCATCACCACCCTCAACCTGCAAGACACTCAATCATCATAACTCACAGCCTTCCAAACACTCAACCTTCAAGACACTTCAATCCTCACAATCTTCACTAGCAAACCAACATGCCTTCCTACCTCATCACCGGAGCATCCCGAGGAATCGGCCTCGCCTTCCTCGACAACATCTCCAGCAACACCAACAACGTCGTCATCGGCCTTGTCCGCAACGTAGCCGCCAGCGAAGCCAAGGTCGCCTCTTGGAACAGAAGCAACATCCACTTCGTTCAGGGCGATCTCGAGAACTACGAGTCGCTCAAGAGTGCCGCCGCTGCTACAGCCAAGATTACTGGTGGAGGTATTGACTACCTGATCGCAAATGCCGGTCTGGTAGAGGGCGGCTTCGACTCCTTCTCCGTTCTCGGCAATGACCCAGAGAAACTCACAGCCAGCCTCACCCGCCAGTTCAGTGTCAATGTCACCGGTAACATCCACCTCTTCAACCTCTTCATGCCACTCGTTCTCAAGGGAACTGTCAAAAAGGTCGTCGCCATCTCCAGCGGCATGGGCGACATGGAGCTAGTGCGCAAGTACAACATCTCCGAAGACGCGCCTTACTCCATCAGCAAAGCGGCAGTCAACATGGCGGTCGCAAAGTTCAGCGCCGAGTACGCCAAAGACGGAGTCTTGTTCTTGGCCATGTCTCCTGGAGTCGTGGGCACGGATGTCTACGCCGATCTTTCGGAGGAAGACCAGCAGAAGCTTGGAATCATGTCGCAGAAGTTTGCAGCATACGCACCAAAATTCAAGGGCCCGATCACACCAGAAGAGTCGGTCAAGGCTGTGCTGAGTGTTGTTGAAGCCTCCAGCGTTGCTAATGGAGATGGTGGTGCTTTCTACTCTCATCTTGGCAAGGGTGAGAAGTGGCTATGACGAAGACTGGGATAGTGGTTGGATGATACTTAGACGGCGCTTAGTCTTAATTTCTTTTCCATTCAGCAGTTAAATATATGCATAAAAGTTCAAAACTATTCTCTTCCTCGTGATTCTACAAGCACTTCCCCGGAATGCTCGCAGTAGCATTCTTAACAAACCCATTCAAGAAACCCCCACCACCACACTGAATGCCCTTAACAAAAGCCTTCGCAACAGCGTCCGAGCCAGCCGGACTGGGATGCGTGTGATCCACCGGGAAGAAAGCATCCACCTTCGCCTTACCGAGCGTCTTGAAGATATCCGCCGTGTACGCTCCATGGTCCACATACATAGCATTGCTCCCCAGCGCCTTCGCCACGTCCCTCGCATACCCAACAAACCTCCCACCGTCCGTATACGAGAAACTGCCGCCCTCCCACGGATTATTAGGCGTCTGACTGCTCACAATAACCTTAGCGCCCTTGGCAATAAGCTTCTTGCCCGCCTCGGTGAGGTAGTAAGGGAATGTGTGAACGGTAACTGCCTGCCCGTTATACGTAGACTGGCACGTCTCAGATCCGGTACCGGGGCAGACTGAACGTCCGTTGTCGCCGCTGCCGAGACCGCCGCCATCGTTGTGACCGAATTCCATGATCACGATGTCGTTGGGTTTTACGAGGTTGGCGATCTCGTCGAAGCGGCCTTCGACGGTGTAGGACCGGGAGCTGCGGCCGCCGATGGCTTTGTTGACGACGGGGAGGGTGAGCGAGTTGGGGAGGAAGACGCCCCAGCCTGGTGGGTGGGTGTTAGTAGGGGAGCTGGGGTGGTGATAGGTGATGGGATGTACCCGTAGTTGCACCACTTGCTCTCGCCATTGTCGAATCTCCGGCTAGATATACAGTCTGCGCGCGCTTCTCGACGTGACCGCTTGGAGCAGCCAACACCGTAGCCGCCAGTGCAGCCACCGAAAATAGACTTGAGGAATGCATGACGAAGAACACGATACTCTTCTGATCTTAAAACAAAAGTCTGAAAAGCGCTGAACCCAAAACTCACGTCCAAACACCCTACTATAAGCCCCAACCACCACCAGACCCTACCTTCCCCATGCGTCCTCTTGTCAACTAATCTTCCGTAAGCCCCATCTCAATCTACTATACAAAAGCAACGAAGTACTACCGCGATCGACCCTGAAACACACCGAGTCCAGGCTAATTCCCCCAGATTATATTACCTAGAGGACCTAAACTGCGGGGAGACATCCGGAAGCGGGACCCCTTCCTACAAATAGAACAAACATGTCAGGTCTCGTGGTACCCGGAGCCGGCACTTGCGGATGTTAGTAATGGACGGTTTGGTGTAGATTGTTCCACCGGGGAAATACAGGGCTGGGCGCGGATGAATTAGAACCGAGGGGGTACATCCGACGACGGTAGTGCGCGTGGCGGCGTGATGCTGCTGCTGTGGAGGCTGCATTATACTTCCGCTCGTGCGAAGGGTTCAGGTGAGTTGATGGTGTAGATGACGATGTGAGGATGGGTAGATCATGCTGGGCATGCATGTTGCACATGGCGCTAGCGCTATGCGGGACATCTCTTTCCGAAATGTCCACCTCAAGGCTAGCACATCGTATTTGATCACCCAGACTTTGAAAGAAACACCCGTTGAAGCGCAGGAATAGTAATGCAAGAGACGATATGATTCATGTATCTAATGTTCGGCCCATGAGGGGGTGGATGCCGTACTACAGACTCCGCGCCCCGGCAACCTAAAGTGTATAATATCCCATTAAACTTTGCTCGACACGCCCACGCCAAGAGAAGGAAATCAGAACACCCAAGAGACAAAAAGAAGTAGTATCAAAGTAGGGTCAATGCAAGAAGCGCACTGCCATGCATGCCAGATGTGGTGTAAACAAGAGAATGATGTGCTCGATGTTGTGGAAGAACGCTGTCGGGGGATGCTCGCGTCGAGTGTCCATATGCAATCGTCAAGGTAGTGTGTGCTGAAGGAATGCTGAATGGGTATCGAGCCGGCCGAATGGTGTTGAAACATGACTGACGTGGGAATGCCAGTCGAAATATATACGAGATCCTGAAGTGAATGTTGTATGCCACTGTGGCCTGCTTCCCTTGTGGCTTAGCCAGGTCGTCTGAACGCTTCGACGTTCAACGTGGGTGTCTCGACTTGTCGGTTCGTCGGCACGCCTTCGTTCTTCCTCCTATCGAAGAAGTTCTGGCACTCGTGGCTGACAAAGGTCCATTCTGCGAGAGCACGACCTGCGTAGGTACTTGATGTTACAGCAGCTCCAGTTGGAGGGGTACTGAGGACGGGTTCCGTGTTGATGCCCCTTGATTGTAGCAAGTTGTGTGCTGGAGCCGGAAGTTTCGGAGGTTGGAGGCGCATGTTGTGGTAGGTACCGAAGCGTTTGTCAACCCATTCCAGGGAGAAGCGGAAATTGTAGGTTCGATGAGTGGAAGGTGGCGGTGCTGGCGTAGACACAGGAGGCTCCGAAACCGCAGATGCAGTGGTGGAGAGTGTGTCGGTTGACGAGTTAGCAGACGATGTCTTGCTGCTGTTCTCCTTGTCTTTGATCGATGCCGCAGGGCTCTTGGCTTTCGCAGTCTGCTTGGAGCCTCCACCGATGAGATTCCGCAGGATGTTCCACTTGCCCTTGCCGGGGTCTTCATCAGGAAAGTCGCTTGAATCCGCGGACAGGGCGGACGCAGGCCGAATCTCCGCTTCGGGGATGCTGGTGCTGGCAGGAGTTGGTTTTCGCTGATGGGGGTTTTGGACCACGCCGTCAAACGAAAGGAAAGGACCGTTGTTGGCCACAATAGGATTATCATTACGGATGATAAGAAAACGTCGGCCTGGTGCAGGATTGCACGCCTGGGTCGATGGGTATACGATCTGCTTACGCTCAGCTTCTTCTTGAAGCCAGAGGTAGTGAGACCAAATGGACCGGAGGCGGTCGCTCAAAGCCTTCTTAATGGCTCTGTTTCATTATTAGCATATGTCATCATTGTCAAGCCTCAAGGATACGTACACCTCAGTATCGGTCTCGTTTCCGTCATAGCGCGCAACCCGCCAGCAGATCAAACGCATAAAGTAAGATCGTACCATAGGACACCAATGGTTGAAGCGGCTCTCGAAGAAAGCTGGTTCCAGAAGAAAGTCGAGGCACAACCCAGCCTTTCTTCGCTCGTCCATAACCAGTGTGCACCAGCTGCTGTAAAGGAAGGCGTACAACTTGATCTCGGTGGCTGTGTTGTGACTGGCGGCCATTGCCTTGAATACGGTAAGCCAGAATGGCCAGTCCATTACAGCGTGTTGGTCACTGTCGTGCTGTTCGTATCGGACCATGATGATGAGAGCCTCCTCGAGAAAGTCACAGAGTGTGTAACAGGCACTGTTGTCGTATATCGAAATCTTGCGTGCCTGCGCCTGTAGGAGACGAGCGAAACTGTCAGCGAACATGCGCCTGGCAATGTGAAGATGCGAGTTCCGCTCAGAGAGGAAATCCCGAATTAGCATTATAAGTCGATTTTCTTGCATCATTCTCGTAGCATTCGCAGGTGGGATGGCGATACTCGAGGCAGAGGCATCGGGTTCTAGAACGTCATCAAAAGTGATGTTTGCCGCGGTCGATGGATCTTCCTGCTGTTGTGGAGTGGCGTTCCTGTTGATGGTCGCATCGAGGTTGACCAAAATCTGGGCATGCACCATGATGAGTCCTGGCACGCAGATGCGCTCCGCTTTGCTGGGCTCGACAGGTAGGAAATCGCTGACGAGGATATGGAAATGCTTTACGAAAACATAGAAAAGGTCGCTCTCAGCACCAGACCAGCGCTTTGTCCACAGGCCGTACCAGTCGAGGTTCGCCATAGCGAGTGGGGGCAGCACAGGCTTGTGCAGTTGGCGCAGGAGTCGGTTGAGCGAAAGCAGCTTCAGCGAGTGGAGCATGGGAGGGAATCCAGCCACAACTCGATCAGAAACAGCATCCAACCGATCAAGCTTGGACACGCCAGATTCCTCCATGACGCGCTTCATCATGTCTAGAGAGGGACCCCACAGGCGTACCAGAACGTCTGCCACGCCTGGACAGAAGCAAAAGGCGTACGCGCAGGTCTTTCCGCAAAAGGTGACCAAACTAGCTGCGGCGTTCCGCAATGACATCTTTTCTACGACAAAAGCCATCTGAGATTGCAGGTTCTGGGTAAAAATGTTCCGAACGTTGTGGTAGACCGATTCGGCGAGGAAGTCGGAGTTGGCGGATGCGTTGGAGCTGGTCGTAGATGCAGACAGTGTCTCCACGCGGTCTGCAAGAGCACAGAAGGGAGACGGATACAGTCTCCATTCGGGCCTCTCCATGACTGCGGCAATACCCTCCAGAATGACGGGACGATCTGTGCCGGAGATAGACTGGTTGTTCCGTCCTGCGACGAGCTCCAAGAGGCCGGTCCACCATCCATTGAGGATGTTCACTCGCCTGTCAAGGTCTTCGGGCCTGAGCTTGTGGTTCGAGGGATGTGAGGAATACTGTCGGAGGAAGGGTAGTAGGGCGGTGCGGACGACGTTGGCTTTGAGGGAACTGGACTTGGATTGGAACCTGTCTTCTGTTAGCTCTGGATTCACCGGGGGAAGAGGGAGTCTTACTTGCGCAGATCCCCGTCCAAGGTCCTGAAGGCAGTCCATAGCTCGTCTTTCTTGCGGGGCTCCGTCTTGATGCCCTTGAGCTTCTCTGCAGATACGTTGCGTGGTAGTGGGGGAACAATATGGGTCGGGCTAACTGGGTTGTGGTTCTGCGGGTAGTGGGGAAGCTTTTCTGTCGAGAAGGATTTCGGGACGGACGGCAAGTTGGAAGCGCTGCTCGATGCGGCGAAGAGACCACTGAGACGCTTGTTCTTCTTGGCGACTGGCACGGGCTGTTGAATCTCTTCCTTCACAGTGTCCCTGGCTTCAGACTCTTCTGAAATCCGGTCTGTAGTCGTGATTGTGGTTGTGAGCGTTTTCCGCTTGGCTGCCTCGGTGGTAGGCTGGGTCTGGTCGCCGAGACTCTTCTTCTTGAGCTTCTTTTCCTTGACCGGCGAAAGAGACTCACGCGGCTGCTCCTTCACAATCCACGACTTCCTCCGCAGATTGGTCAGGGACCGCGAAGGGGAGCCAGCGGGCGAGTCTGATTGCTTCACAGCGTCGGTCCGGCCACGTTCGGCCTTGCGGTCGGTCTTGCGTTCAGCGGATGGCTCTCTGCTCCTGCTGGAGAACGGGAGAAAGCGCGAGGAGCGACGCGAGAGGTTGTTGGGCCTGAGTTGCGGCATTTCCACGCCAGGGAGTTCGGGAGCCTCTTCTGAGGAAGGACTCGAGCCACCCGAGTGGCTTTCAGACGTGCGCTCTTCGCTCTTGCCGGTTTCGACATCGTCGTCAGAGCCTCCCCTCAGTTCGACCACGGGGGGCTCGTGGTCCAGATCCTTGACCTGGGGGAAGTACGTGTACGAGGCGGCCTTGGGGAGCTGGGCGCGCTCCGTGTGGCTGGGGGGCTGTGGACCAGGGCCGACCTCTGAGGCGGCTCTGCTCCTGCCTCGAATGGCATTCGCGAGGGAGTAGTGGCCGCGAGGAGCCGAAGCAACGGCGATGGGCATGGCGACAGGTGGGTTGGACGTGGGCGAGGCAGCAGGAAACAGCCGGGGATTCGTAAAGTTTGACGTGTTCCAGAAAGTTTACGGGCTCATGGCGGTGAATTGGGACGGTTGCGGCGTTGTGCTGTCAGGCGGGCCGTTGTGCAGCAGGCAGTGAACGGGCAAAGGTGCAGTATACTCCAGTCGGGCGCGCGAAGACGTCACAAACGAGGCTGTGGTACCGGAAGCGAACGGCAGCCGCTCAGAGGACGCGGGGGAGGGCAAAGCGAGTGGAATCTGCTGCGACAGGATCGGGCAGTAAGTTCAGTAGCGACTGGCAGGCCTTGGGTTAGAGATTCCGCGCTCACTGACGCCGCTGGGGGCAGGTTGAGGGCTATTACTTTGACGCTTTCGCAAGCGGACGAACTGGGGCTAGCAGGGGTCGTCGCCTGCGCAGATCGCGTCGGAGCGATAATAATTCTATATTAAAAACGGGCGTATTCTTGGTATCATTTGCCTTTCGTCTACTGACCCGCGCCGCGCCGTTTCTTTACATTTCCACGCTGGGAGCAGTACGAGCTTTAGCCCGCCACCCACCGCCAGCATGACGCCTTTCGGATCGTCGCAGCTGGCATGCCTGCGTGTGTGACGGTGCTGCGCATCTGATGCAGCGACACGGTCGGGGCAAGATGCGTCTGCTGCGCGGTGGGCCCCCGGCGAACCAACTTGTTTTTTCGCGACGTGAACTGCGAACACTGCAATCTCTCGCTGCCGTAATCTCCTGGCCGGTCCCTAGACATACCGCAGACCCCAGTAGCTTACCGCCTCGTATAACGGCTCGACTCTCATGACTTATCTTGACGTACTGCTTTCTGCTCTGCAGTATAAGACCGGTACGGTTGACTACTGTGGACAGGTGCTAGTGCCTCAGGGTAAACCTCTCAACCGAAAAAAGTCCATGGCACGCATGGCACTAGGACGTCGGTATGCAAAGCCGCAGATGCAGATGGTGCGATAGGCGACCGTGCCTGCAGCTACTGGGGCAGACTCCAATTGCGAGGCTCCTTCTGACCCACGCGTATCCTGTGCTTTGTCCGAAGTTCCGAACCGTGAGCATTGTCGGAACGGGATATGCCAGCCTGACGATTACTGTGTAGTGCACAGCTGAGTGCGCAGCCCGGCTTATCTGAGGGGCCACGGTCGCTGCAGTCGCGTGTGCATGTGTGTAGCGATCATCATTCCGCGCATGCCTGTCGGAACAGCGTGCATCAAGCCGGTCAGAATGCGACGCGTCGTGTGTGAATGTCTTCTGAGGTAGGCATAGATGCGACATCCAGTCTCTCGTTACAGCCTGGCACGTAAAAGCAATCGGGCTGCTGCCAGAACCTCACGACGATCCTGGCACCCCACAAATCCCTCAATCCCTAACCCCTCGAGCACCCCTCTCCTGAAAGTATGCCAAGTGGTAGATTGCTTGCTTCTCAAACAGCAATGCACATGCACAAAAAGTACACAGTTCAACAGCTGCGAGCCCCTCTTAGTTCCCAGAGCATCAGCACGAGCACGGATGCCAGACCCTGAGGAGGCTAGCTGTAGAACTCCCACGTCTCATGTACTTGTAGATCACGGTCCGCAACGAGTCAAAAAGAATCATATCCGCGAGCAGCTTAGTTCACCTTGTTGAGACAAAGACCGTGGTTTCGAACCAAAGCACTCACTCAACTAAGCTTAGCATCGATAGTCATAACTTTATCTGCTCATGTACCCCCACGTTGGACTCGAGGTCATAGTCACATCACGTGATTCACATATGCCCGAACAGAGCTCCCGTTGGCTTCATCGCTCAATGGTATTGACACAGTCGCTAGTGTTTTGATACATGATCTCCCTCACCCAGCAACGCTCCTCTAATGGGTGGCACCGGCGGTGGTAATGCTCTCGTCCTCCTCCTCGAACCAGTCCTCTTGCGGGAGCACAGCGTCGTCCTGGCCCTGGGCGCCCTCAACGTCAACTGCCTGTGTCTCGTATGACTTCAACTCGTTCGCAATGTCGGTCTCCTCGGGGGATGCGGGGGCCTTGGGGACGGTGAACTTCTGGACGTGGGCCTCAGCATCGGATGCCTTGACTTCGGGGACCTTGTAGGCCTTGAGCTCGCGGAGGTAGAGGTCCTGCACTAGGTCGGCTACGGCACCAATTGGGTCAGTACTGTCGCGTCTCCAAGCATTCGGGATGAATCACCTGATCGGACGGCCGAGGGAGTGATGAAAGTGCGGCGAGCGACAAAGGCAGGTTGCTGCCGGGCAACGCGGACGAGCGCCTGGCGCTGTGGCAGGTCAGTACGTGTCCAGATTCCACCAGCAGTAGGAGCGTACCGAGGCCCTGATGGATTGCGCGATCATTGTGTAGGTGTAGTGACGTGGGGAAGCTGGCAATGGGAGCTACAGTGAAGGTCGATGTTGGGGAAAAACCGTGGACCGCCGCAGCTTGAGCCGCCACCCGAAACGGCTTAGCGGCGTGCCAAGCCCAGCAATGGCTGCCTGCGCGCCGAACTACAAGTTTGTCGTCGCAGACTTTCCTTCAGTCTCGCAGCCTGTCTCATACCACCGCACTCGCTCATCCTGCTCCAGCCCGGACGCAGCCTACAAGTGTGTCGGTCGACCGCGCGCAATAGCTAGATAACGAAATACACTCTATAGCTCGTCCGCAACTGCTCGAAGATGTCGTACGCCCCCGATGGCCGTCTGCTGTCGCCTGGCGAGGTGTATGAAGCCGCACCCACACTCGTGAAAGAAGACGAGTGGCAGGAAGACCTGAACGTTGCCATGATCTGCCCCGACTGCAAAGAAAACCCTCCCAATCTGGTCGAAGAGTTCAGCGCCGGCGACACCATCTGCGGTTCTTGCGGTCGCGTACTCGCAGAGAGGACTATAGACACGCGTTCCGAGTGGCGCACCTTTTCCAACGACGGCAAGTACTTGCCTGTTTGGAGGAAATGCAAGTGACACTCGTGCTAACACTGCGTTCTGTATCTAGATCAAGGAAACGACGACCCCTCTCGTATCGGAGACGCCGCGAACCCCCTGCTACACGGCTCTCAGCTGCAGACTGAGATCAGTTTCGGTGACGGCGGTATGAGGTCTAGGGACTTGAGCCGCGCGCTTAACAAGACCAACCACGACAAGGTCAACAAGGCGCTGCAGGCCGCGTATGGACAGATCTCAGCGCTCTGCGATTCACAGAACATCAGCCGCCCGACCGCTGAGACGGCCAAGATGCTGTTCAAGATGACCGACGACGCAAAACTCTTCAAGGGCAAATCGCAAGACGCTATCATCGCCGGGTGCATCTTCATAGCCTGCAGAAAGCACGACCAGCAGCGCAGTTTCCGCGAGATCTTCAAGATGACCAACGTGAGCAAGAAGGAAGTTGGCCGTACGTTCAAGGTGCTCGAGGCCTTTATACAAAAGTCCCAGAATAACGGGCCATCAGTTGCAGGAAATGGTGCCGTCATCGACACTGTCAACCTTCTCAACCAGAAAGGAGGTACCACAGCCACCAGCGCCGCAAGTCTCATGCCCCGTGCCTGCGCCAAACTCGCCCTTGGAACACAAGTCCAGATGGTCGCAGAAGAGTGCGCGGATCAGGTCGCCCACTACGGAGTTGCAGCCGGACGCTCCCCCCTCTCTATCGCCGGCGCCTGTCTCTACCTCGTCTCCCACCTCATGGGTCAGCCCAAATCGCCAAAGGAGATTGGTTTGGCTGTCGAAGTCAGCGACGGCACGATCCGCACAGCCTACAAGCTCATGCACTTGGAGCAGGACAAGCTCATCAAGGAGGAATGGATAGCCAAGGGCGGTGACCGCTCCAGGATTCCGCAAGCTTGATTATTGTTATTTTTGTACCGTCTTATTCTTTTCGTTCAAGTATGCATTTACACGGTACGGCATTGCGACGGAGTTGACGAAATTGGGGCTTGATTATCAGTATTGCAAGCACGGTTTCCTCATTCCATTCAAGGGAAAAAAAATCGCGAGGTTTATATTGACCTTGGCTCTTCTCTTTTGCTTATTATCTCCCTAATGTAGGCTTCAGGCCTGTCTAGTTTCTTCCTTGTATGAGATGCCACCTCAAATTGCTTTGGCAGCAACACATGATACCCAATAGATAGGAAGACATCGAAAAAATTGAAATGGCGTTGGTTTGAAGAAACTGTCCCAAAAGTCTACATTGCTCTTAGGATTGTACAAACGCCTGATTCTATGCTAACGGAGACTGTAGTAGCCCTCTTCGGTTTTCCTCCTTGCATGAGTTTTTTCCCGTTGTGCTGAAGCGGCCTTTGTAGTTTGGTACCAGGGACTACCAGCGAGCCCTGTTGAACGCACATTACCAGTACACCGTCCCAACGACAACGGGGTCTGTTCCGCGACTGCGACTTCCAATCTACCACCCAGACGGCAACATGCTCTATGCCTGCGTGAGGAGAATAAGATTGAATATACTGTATTCCATACTCAGAAGAGCATGCAAAGAGATGAGGTCGTCAACTTCGGAACTGTCTGTTCGATTGCGAGCACGAAGTGTCTGGGACTACATGCGATACCCAAGCAATAGTGACCGCACGTGTTGCTCGTTCCTACCCCTCCGGAGAAACCCGATCAACACACCTCCAGCATCTCGTGAAGCCGTAAGGGATGCTTCCCCAACGCCCCTTCATTACCATGATACCCTGAGAAGGGCCCAACGAAAACGATGACCAGAAAACAAGGGTGAATCGCTCTTCCATAAAACCACACATGTACCTTTCCTCTTTCCTGTAAAGCTTTCATCTCGTTCATCCTCAAGTTTATTGGGATTTGCTCCCAATTTGCTCTTCTCAGAGCCTCCTACCTCATTTCATCCCACCCTATCTCATCCACGAGACATCCCAACCATGAAGTTTACCCTCTTCATCCTCGCGACGCTCCTGAGCGTCACTTTCCTTGGCACGTCAGCCAAATACGTCAAATTCATCAACCACTGCCCGTACAACATCTTCTTCTGGGCTGTCGGCCCCCCAGCCTCGCACCTCGATGGCGGCGACTCCACCCGCAGCATGGTACCCGGCAACGGCGGCTCCGTCATTCATCCCATGGTCGACACAGAGAGATTCGGCGGTGGTCTCTCGTTGAAGATCAGGGATCTGGATTACTATGTTACTGGGCCTGCAGGCATCATTCAGGTCGAGTATAATCTTGAGGAATCCAAGGGGAAGATGTGGTATGACCTTAGTGCTGTGGATTGTGATCTGAATGCTGGGCCGGCAAACCCGAAGTATTGTCGTATGTATTTCCCCTTGATGTAGAGAGGACATGTAGACTAACGGTATTTTCAGCACTCATTCGAGGTGGTGTGAAACTCTACATCAACCCAGTACCCAACAAGAAAGACTGCCCATATGCGTACTGCAATGAGGAGAAGTGTGTGAACACTTATCTTAGCCCAGGCGGGTTCGCGAATGAGCCAAGCCTCATGTGCTGGGCTGGTGCTGATATCTTTGTCGAGACTTGTAAGTTTACTGGCCTCCTTGAACGTTCGGACAGTTACTGATGATCAATCACAGGTACCGACGGCCCAGGAGTCCAGACATTCTTTGGCAAGGAGCCAAAGGCTGCTGGTTCCGTCCACCAGGCCATTCCTGCACCGGTTGTCCAACCTCCTGTCGTCCAACCTCCTGTCATCGCTCCCAATGGCATGATCATCTCTCCAAATGGTCAATGTAAGTCTTTCCCCCGCCTACCTCATCCTGAACGCACCACTAACCACATTCTGACAGGCGGCGGTACAACTGGCTTCACCTGCAACGGCTCTAAGAAAGGCCCCTGCTGCAGTCCCTACGGCTACTGCGGCGACACAGCCGCTCACTGCAACCCCGGCTGTCTCCCTTCCTTCGGCTACTGCCATGATATATGGCAGATTCCTCCGATCGGCCGCCGTGCTGCGGCCCCTGAGCCTTCCACCTGGCCTGAGCCGTCTATCGTCACCTCTCAGCCTTTCACCGTCGCCCCCGAGCCTTCCATTGTTACAAAGGTTGCAAACGTCTTCACTTCGACCACCACTGCGACCGAGACCGAAGTGGATTGTGACACGAACAAGCACACTGTTACGAAGGTTGTGAAGGCCACGAGGAAGCCCGGTTCGCAGTTTACGCCTCCGCCACTGAGGAGAAGGTTTGCGGCCATGTAGGTGACAGCTGATGATATGGCTTGCTTCAGATCCTTCCACACCTTCATTCAGGGATTTGAGATTTTGCAAGCTTGTTTACATGGAAGCCGATCCTCGGTATGACTAGTTCGGACGTGGGTGGGCATGGCTGGAAGAGCTACGGAGGGTCGGGTACTTCCCAAGGCGTTGGAAGGCGCTTTATACCCCTCTGAGCGATTTGGCGCTTCTTTACTAGATAGATGGAATGAAAAATGTCGTTGAGTACTGCTGTCCTTGGTGCATTGTGAGATGTGTGTGATGATTGCGTGGGCACTTGGTGTTGCGACGATTGAATCTTTGGAAGTCGCGCCACAAGTCATAGCTCTTTCATAACACCTGCAGTTGTCCAAGATTTCGAATGGATTACTTAAGTCGTGATGCTCTGGGTGTTGATGGTGGTGTTGCCTGCACGCCCAAGTGAATGGACGGGGCACTAGCGTGCCACACCCCTGCTCGCCTAGCTAGCGCACTTTGCAAAATTGCCCACCGTTCGCACCAGCTCTCACGCATCGCCAGCGACAACTCCATCTCCGAACGCCCAACCTAGCTCTTCCGCACACCGAACGACCGACTCCCGTCGAACTTCACAACCGCATAAAATGGACTCTGCTAAGGCCCCCGTCAACCTCGTCAAGGTCACCCGTGTCCTTGGCCGAACCGGTACGCGAACTTTCCGAAGACCCCGAACTTTTCTGCGAGACGAGCGCATACAACAGTTGGGGGATGCACAACGTGAGAGAATGGCAGGCTGACGGATAATCACAGGCTCCCGTGGTGGTGTCACCCAATGCCGCGTCGAGTTCATGAACGACCAGACCCGTTCCATCATCCGCAACGTCAAGGGCCCAGGTACGCACGCTCTACCTGCCTGCTGACCGAAATCCCCGCATACTAACGGAGACATCACAGTCCGCGAGAACGACATTCTCTGCCTGCTCGAGTCCGAGCGTGAGGCCAGGCGTCTGCGATAAGCGCAAGCAAACTCTCGGGGAAAAAGGGAAAGCGGCATTTTCTATTCGGTTACCGGAGTTCTTTGCGAAAGCTATGGGCATCTATACGGACTTCACGAGTATGGACAATATGATGGCGTGGTAGTTGCTCTTGCAGCGCTGCGAAGGAGGGGGATGGAAATGATGGATCTGTGGAGACCTACGATTACGACGACATATCAAGAGTCTGGGTTCTCTCCCTGAATGAATCGAAAATCTACCAACTCCCAACGAGCATCGCGTGGATAGATGTGATACATGTGGCGGCTGCTTGCAGGGCTGGACAAAAATGTTGGAGTTGCTGAGGTACTGACTCGATTACAGGCACGCTTTGTGAGCGTTCGACCGGGTTCTGGTCTTGATGACACTCGAGCCACTCGGCATGTTTTCGTTATGATTCACTTGATGTCCACTTTAGATGATATGCAATACTACGGAACGACGTCGATGGATCCATCTGTCAGTTTTACGAACATATACTTACATGTTATTAGGTTGAGCAACTCTATACTTACGGCTGTGTAATCTTTATAGTAAACGTCAAAGCACTTCCCGTCTCGCATACTCTCGTCACTGCAACGGTACTAGCTTGCTGTGATGCCCTACTGCCTTGACTGCCATTTCTGTGAAACCATTCACTGAAGTCGCAAGAGACATGGCTGAAGCGACTGTGAATCCTCTACGTCCTACCGTCGCTCTTGTGACGGAGGTCCAGTTGAGCATTGACTCTCACTGTTGCTCTTTCTCATTCCCCTTGTCCTTACGAGTACAGCAAACGCTCCACCCTCAACTCAACCAACTTGCTCAGCTTCCGGCTATCTCCGTACTCTTCGATCGCCATCATGCAGGATAGCGACGCAGCAGAACGGCTACGTGATCTACTCGCAAGGTCAGACCCAAAGACTCCTGTACAACCCACGTTACAGCACACGAAGACTATCGCACCTGTACCATTCCCACCCGTAACAGCACAGGCTTGCACGATTCCACCCAAACCGCTAGACTTGGAATACCCACGCGTTAAGGTGCCTGGAAGTCCACAATCATCAACATTGACGGCAACCCCTCCCAGCTCGCCAAAGTCCATCTTCGAATCAGGTCTCTTTGGGTATTCGAGATCATCTTCAAGGACAACTCTACCGCGCTCGCTGAGCAATAGTCAAAGTGGAGGCTTCTTCAGCTCCTTGTTTCGTCGTAACACGGCAGACCGTAGAGAAGATGGAGCTAAAGATCACCGGTCAGTAGCTGTAGGCTCGACCGAACTGTCATCGTCAGGCTCCTCGTACTATGTGGTGGGAAGTTCTATGAACATGCTTCCAGGGCTGACATCGATCTTCCACTCCGGCTCGCCTTCCAAAATTGCTGGGGGAAATGCGCTGTTACGCGCTCGTAGTGAAGACAGCATCAGTGCAAAACGCAATGACTTCGAGCATCGAAAATACAAGGCCTCCAAGATGAGCAAGACCGCTCCGACTTCACCGAAATCGTTATCGCCACGACCTACCTCAAGACGCACCCGGACAATCAGTTGGGCGGACCAGATTCCAAAGCAAGCCGCAAAGTTACCGCCTCCATCATCCGATCTCGATGTCGGAGAGGCGCAAACAGAGCACGGCTCCGAAATCGCACCACTGTTTGCTCAAGAAGACTTCGACAGCTCCCCCAGTAGCTCGACGCTCTCCCTCAACTCGCCTTTCTCTTCTAGCCCACACCTCCCCGCGCAACCTCGCACACAACGACCCGACATCGCTAATACCATGCCAACCAGTCTTCGCGACCTCTCTCCGTTCAAGGGTAAACCGCTCTGGGAGCCCGACGACGATGAATGGGCCGAGTTGGACGCCAGCCACATCTCCTCCACTTTCAAAGCCACCTTCAAGCCCCCCGGCCAAAACAGTCCGCAAAAGCCAACGAATAGCAGCACTCTTTCCCGCTTCAGCGCCACACTGACTTCCTTCATCCCATCCTCCCCCACAAAACGCGCTTCCGACGCCCTCCTCCGCGAAGAAGAAGACCTCCGAGACCAACTGGAAGAACTGCAAAACACATACTACTCCAACCCTGCCGGCGACATTTGCGACAAAGTAATGACATCCGTCTTCTTGCCCGGCTCCCAGTACTTCTACTACGACCAGAGCAGAGATTCCGTCCGCGCTCCCCATGTTATCGACCTAGACGCGTATTTCAACACTCAAGACCTGCTGGTCGGAGCCGCGTACCCGCGCCTCAGCGACGCCATCGCCACCATTCTCAGTCACACAAACAAGGAGTGTGTAGAAGCGTTCCTAGACCCGCGGGTGGACGAGTTCGTGTATAGACGTGAGGTGGAGAGGAACAAAGCAGGCAGTATCTTCGTGATTAGGCGGAAGGGGAATACCGTCATCGTAAGTCCCCCCTACACACATCCACGTTGAAACAGTGTGACGACTCCGACCAACTATCATGAGAATAAGGACAAGGCTAACAAATGCAAACAGGCAGGCTCCTACCGCAACCTAGGCTTCTCACTCTCCTGGACCCTCTACGTCAAAGCCGTGATCGGCGCGACAGGACTATGGTACGACACTCATGCTTCACCGGTAGCAGGCTCGACTCCGATTGTTGATGGTGTACCGGCTTGGGATACTTTTGTACCCATCGGGACTGAAGACCCATGTCTCCAACTATCACCCGAAACCACCCAACCCAACATATCACCCCGGAAGATTATTTTAGCCAGTCCTCGTCCGCAGAAGAAAGATGTGGTAGAGCAAGAAGACGAGATCAGTCCTACAAATGAGAAGTTCGTGTTGTATCAGAGTAGGACGCTGGCGAGGTATTTGTTGAGGGATGTTTGGGTTAGGCTGGAGGGGCGGTATGAGTGTAAGGCTACGTGGGAGGTTGATGGGGTGGGGAGGGAGGTTAGGCTGAGGAGGGCGTTAGTGGGGTTTGGAGATGATGATGATGAGTAGTCTTTCTTGAGTATGAGAGATGTAGCAGAGCGATGAGTTTGGTGCATGCAGAGAACAAGCGACCAAGAGGTAGTAGACAAAATATCATGCCGTAAATAAGCAAAGTCCTCACATTCTGAGCATATGATAGAAATCATCGTGTAAGAGGTAGAAGACTTTTAGAATTCATCGTAATCTATATAAAAACCGAAAACCCAGAATCCGTAGACCCAGTTGTATAGTAAACTCGTTGATCTATAAAAGTGATTTGCAAGCTTCGCTATGCAAGGATATAATCCCGAAACAAAAAGAAAATGAAACGCCAGGAAAATGCTTATGTACAACAACTCTTGTCCCATCAAACCACTTAAGCAATGGCAGACTGGCCACCCTCAAGGTTAACAGGGTTCATCTTATCGTCGAACTTGAACTTGAAGTCCTCGCCAAGCTCCTTCTGCATAGCGGTGGTAACAGCCTCGAAGACGTTCTTGAAGACACCGAAGGAAGCAGGGTTCTGCTCGTCGTTGTCGCCGCCCTGGAAGACACCAGTGCGGACAAGGCAAGTGTTCCAGCCGTACATGTTACCACCAACAATGTCGGAAGCAGGGTTGTCACCGATCATGTAGATGTTGGCGGGCAGCTTCTCGTCGTTGTGAATGGTCTCCATCCAGGAGGCGATGACCTCGTCGGCGTACTTGTAGGTAGCCAGTTCGGGCTTGCCGTAGACGACACGCTCGAGTTCGACGCCGGTGAGCGACTTGTACATGGCCTCGAGACCAATGCGGAAGGCACCCTGGGACATGCGGGGGAAGGGGTGCTCGGTGGGGCACAGCATGTCGCCCTGGGAGAAGTAGATGGGAATGCGCTGGGAGACGGGGTCCTTGGCGCGGGTTCCGAACTTGCCGTTCTCGGACTGGAGGAGATCCATGATGATCTGAATGTCGGTGGCGTAATCACGGC
Organism: Alternaria arbusti; assembly: GCF_024043155.1. NCBI lineage: Eukaryota > Fungi > Ascomycota > Dothideomycetes > Pleosporales > Pleosporaceae > Alternaria > Alternaria arbusti. The sequence continues at coordinate 594,398 of NW_026249943.1, forward strand.
TGTCGGAGAAGACCATGATGGCTTCAATGTTGACCTTGCTGAAGTCGCGGGGGCGGGAAGTCTTGCGCTCCTCGTCGGTGAAGACACGGTAAGGGGCGATGGTGGGGTCCCAGGCGATGATGTCGTTGGGGACGACAATGTCTTGGAAGCCGTATTGCTCAGCGACCTCACGGCACTTGTAGCCTTCACCACCGACAACGAGGACGGTCTTGTAGTATTCGGCCAAGGCACGCATGGGAGTGTGCGACTGGATGAACTGCTCGGTCGAGATGGGGTTGTGGAGGATCTTGGACAGCTGGTCGACACGAGCTTGCTCGGGCTTACCGGATCCGTTGGTAAGGAAGATGTGGGGGATCTTGATGCCGAGCTCGTTGTCTCCGTTCAGGATCTCAAGGACGCGCTGTCCCTCGGGGATCAGACGGTCACCATGGACGAGCACACCGTCAATGTCGAAGACGAAAGCCATGTCCTTGGCGGCGCGGACCTTCTCGCCAGCGAGATCTTGAAGCTGGGCAGCGATGATGTCGCGAGATGGCTGGATCGGGGGCATGCCAGGGCGGACAGCGGCACCACGGCCATCGGGGTAGTGAACGGACGATAGCCTCGACTGCCTCTTGGAACGGGGGATGGGCAGTGAGGTACCGAAGGAGTTGCGGGATCCTCTCCTCTCCTTCATGGAAGGCGAGAGGGAGAGGTTGTGCATGTAGCCAGTGGTGTCGGCCATGGCACTTCGGGTTGCTGGGACCTCGACGGTGTTGTCGGTGCCATCTTGTTGAGGGTCAGCTGGGATGGGAAGCTCAGGAGCCTTGTTGGAGGTAGTCTGAGCCTCGTTCTCAACAGCGGAGGGAGACATGATGATGGTGGTTGAAGTTGGGATAAGAATGGGGTATCAAGTGAAGAAAGTAGTAGTGTCAGTCTTCTCAGAAGCTGAATGTGAAGCTGAAGATGTGGAGTTGTGATGATGAAAGAGCAGTCTCAGGGTCTTCTGGGGGAGGGGCTATATATCACATCACTCGTCACACTGACAGGCAGCGACGTCCATGAACCCCAGATGCCATCATCATTCGCCAATCTCTTCTGGAAAGTTTCGCAGGAGCTTTTCGCTATCCCGATTCAGGCCGGTGACACCAACCACGTTCTGGCACTGTGAGCGTTCAACAAGTACCTCTGTACCCACAGCGCGACATCATTACACTGCTGTAGTGGCCGTGCATAGCAGCACTAGTGGAGAAGTTTGCTGAACCAGAGAATGAGAACTGGATACCGTCACCGCCGTATTATCGCCGAAAACTGGGGACCGATAGCAGCGTAGTGCTGTGAGTCGCCACAACACCTGGAATGCGCGTTGTATACCCTTGGCCGAAGCCGTGGAAGCTTAGCGCAGAGCCTCATTTGACCGGAGGCAGAGCGCGGCCGGAAGATAAGGCACGGTACACCGCCTGTCAAAGGCGGTTGGCGTGCATACACCAAGTATGCGACATGTGGGAATCAGTAGAAGCGAGTGTAGCAGAGTGTAGATGGTGCAGGCAGCTTGCAGACAGTCGCGGCGGTACTTGCAGCAGCATGTGGGAGTGACGAAGGATGGGTGGGGCGAGGTAACCGCGGCTCGCCGAATTAGGGCGAAGGCAGCTAGTGATCTGCTTAAACGAGTGGCTGACAACGGCAGAGCCGCACGACTATTGGGACTACATCGTTCCACATTTTCACCTGTACGAAGCTCAGGTCGGCAAAACTTCCGCGCCAGCAATTAAAATGGCAGCGCTCGGCCCGTGCTGTGGACCCTGAGTCCACCGTCGACGTCATCGCTGCTGATGCAGGCCTACTCTGAGGGTCTATTCGAAACTGTTGGATGGGACTATTATGGAGTTTTTTCGCAATGGGACCGATGCGTGCGAGATGCTGCTGCGATCGGAATCTCTCGGTCTGAGGTCACGGCCGGCAGCGTGGTTGGGGACTGTCCGAGCAGATGGGCGATGATGAAAGAGCGAAGAGATTTCAGACCAACCAAGGTTACGCTGGATATATGTAGCTTCACAGTCCCAGCACGCGCTGTTGCCGCTGAATAAATCATCTCAAAACTTACTTGACCACTTTCATCTTTACTCTACATTTTCAAGATACACTTTCAAACTCCAAGAATTACAAACACCGCAAATATGGCTCCCCTCCAGAACGAGAAGACGTTCAAGCTTTCCAATGGCGTCATCATGCCAGCCGTCGGATTCGGCACCTTCGCCAGCGAGGGCGCATCGGGCGAGACCTACGCCGCCGTAATGACCGCGCTCAAGACCGGCTACCGCCATCTCGACTGCGCATGGTTCTACCAGAACGAGGGTGAAGTTGGTGAGGCCGTCCGCGATTTCCTCAAGGAAAACACCAACGTCAAGCGCGAGGACCTTTTCATCGTCACAAAAGTATGGAACCACCTGCACGAGCCCGAGGAGGTCAAGTGGAGTTTTGAGTCTTCGCTGAAGAACCTGGGCGTCGACTACATCGACGCGTTCCTCGTCCACTGGCCCATTGCCGCGGAGAGCGACGACAACCACATGCCCAAGCTGGGCGCCGACGGCAAATACATCATCAAGAAGGAGCTCACCGAGAACCCGGAGCCAACATGGCGCGCCATGGAGGAGATTTACAACTCGGGCAAGGCCAAGGCCATCGGAGTTTCCAACTGGACCATCCCCGGCCTGAAGAAGCTGCTCAGCATCGCCAAGGTCAAGCCCATGATCAACCAGATCGAAGTCCACCCCTTCCTCCCCAACACCGAGCTCGTCAAGTACTGCCAGGAAAACGACATTCTCGTCGCCGCCTACTCGCCGCTCGGCTCCCAGAACCAGGTCCCCAGCACCGGCGAGAAGGTCCGCACCAACCCCAAGCTCAACGAAGTTGCTGAGCGAAGCGGCTACGACCTTGCGCAAGTCCTGCTTGCTTGGGGTCTCCAGCGCGGCTACGTCGTTCTGCCCAAGAGCTCCACCCCTAAGCGCATCGAGAGCAACTGGCTCATTCCCGAGCTGAGCAAGGCCGACTTTGACGCCGTCGAGGAGGTCGCCAAGGGACGACACACTCGTTTCGTCAACATGAAGGACACCTTCGGCTACGATGTCTGGCCAGAGGAGACCGACGGTGGTGAGCTCAAGGCATAGAGCGGGGCGATGAGATCACGATGATACGGCATATTTCGATATTTTGTTTTTAGCGATACCAAAAGTCAACAAGAGACTTATTTAGATCAGCTCATGGAAATGAATCGATCGTGAGATTTATTACATCATGTCTTCGCAGTTTGCAGATCATTGTGATCGTGAGTTCGCGTGATATGACGCGGGTTGTAGGCGTTCCCCCTCACGCCCAGACCAGACCCCGGTGCACTACCATAAGGCCTATACACAAACATAAGTAATCATGGAATCTTCGGGTTGCCCGCCCAAAAGTACCTGCGACTCAGTCGCGGCTATTTACAATTGATGGAATGAAGAGATTGGTCAAGTCAGGACCAGGCGATCAAGCAACCGCAGATTTTCCTGTTCCCTGCGTGCTTTCCTCGATTCTTCCTTTGGCTGCTCAATGGCTGCTTCTTTCGGTAGAACAACATCAGCGAAATGATCTTTTGTGAACTGCATCACGATCTGCGCTTCAGCAAAATTCTCCTGCTCCATCAGCTGCCGAGCGGTCCCTAGGCAGAGCTGGACAAGGAAATTCCGTCGACTCCGGGATGCTTCAACGAATCTGATGGCGCCGGCAGGATTCTGGACGAAATGAAGTCCAGGGCCCGTGCTGGGCGTCGAAGGGTGATGTAGCCAGAGCATTGACTCGACTGCTGGACTCCATTCCCCTAGCCACCGTGGTATTGACAGTAGGAACGACTGATACATCTCGGGTTCGAGCATATCGTCGGTATTGGAGATGATCCGGTTCACCAGGTGGCCACCGGCGGATCTTAGGATATCGTAGGCTGCTTCGTGCCCGGCATTCTCCACAAGGCGGAAGGCCTGCATGAACATAGCCAGACCGCTCGCTAAGCTGTTGTCTGCCGCGAATACAACCATCTTGGCCAGTAGTTGTTGTCTGAAGGTCGCTATGCGTGTCACGTCTAATCCAGTCTCCTTGACGCGTTGTTCGTTTGGCCGGATGAACCAGCGCCAGAGCGCGGTGGTCTCGCCTTCAGCCACGAAGAGAGCCACCAACTTGTCTAGGAATTTACTGCCACGTCCAGTCTTCAAGATGGACATGTCGAGGAATTGCTTCGAGGTATCTGAGCCGCTAGTTCGGAGCCATTCGGCGAGTACAGTTGCAGATGATCTGCCATCCTTGAGTGGCGAGGTTTGGCCCGTGGTCTTGTCGAGGAGCTCGAGGCACATGGCTGCCTTTGGTAGAGTGGCAGAACCTGCAGCTATCTCATCGACAAACCAGACGATGGGCTCTCTCAGTATGTCGGAGGCAGCAGACCTTGAGCCCCTCCGACGGGGTTTGACCGCAAACAGAGGGTTGGTCAGGATGGAGTCGATGTGCTGAGTCGCTGACTCATACGAGGACGTCGCGCGGTTCGCGGAGGGATTGCGTTGGCCATAGCTGATGGTCAACTCGCGTGTGGATTTCTTCGGGTTGCTCTCGGCAGGTGCGAGGGGGTGGGCGTGGTCGAGGTGGGCGCGGAAGGAGTTGGTCAGCAACGAGAGCAGCTGCTGACTCTCACGCGGGGAGAGGGGCAGCTGCGGGTGGATCTTGGAGGCGAGGGTGCTCAGTACGCGTTTGCTTGCGGAAGACTGCATGGCTGCGTGTTGGTGTCGCAGTCGTGGGCGGCGCCTGATCGGTCGGTGGTGGAGTGAGGCGATGACGAGAGTGGACCAGGCCCGACGGGAGCGCACGTGACAGGTTAACGCGCGCATCACGGCAGGCTGGGACAGGCACTCTTACTATTCGTAGATCAATTGCCCTTCAGCCCTCCCCTCGCATCTGCACACCCGCCTGCCTGCTCCAGCCCCAGTCAACGCGACCCTGCCGCGTCCTCAGCCATTGGAAGCTCTAGCGCCAAGCCGACGTGGTCGCTTCCTCTAGCTGTTCCCCAACTTTACCTTCCCTCTACATCATCACCTCGCCTGCCCACCAATCCGCCCACATACACACACACACCCAATAAGTCCCCCGCGGCTTGCCCACACATCACACACATCCAATGTCTGAAGCACAAACTCGGCCTGCGCGAGGCAGGAGCTCTGCCCGCGGCGGCAGGGCATCATACGGCTCCCGGGGCCCCAGAAAGACCAACGGCGACAGCGCGTCCTCCAACATTGACACATCGGCAGACCAGGGCGAACTGGGCGAGCTTAAGAAGCGCTACCAGTCACAGCTATCCACACTGAAGGAGCTATTCCCCGACTGGACCGACGCCGATCTCGTCCTCGCAATCGAAGAATCTGACGGCGACCTGCAGACTACCATCGAGAAGATCAGTGAGGGTAAGCGACTGCATGCACGATTCACACGCACGTGATTACATTACTAACCACTGCAGGCGCCGTCTCACAATTCTCAGAAGTCCCAAAGAAAGCAAAGGACAGGTCCCGCTCCAAGGCTAAGGAGAACGTCCCCCTCGATGGCGCGTCCAGCCTGCGTGGCCGGCCCGACGGAGCCCGTCGTGGAGTCGACAGCGGTCGCGGCGGCCGTGGCGGACGAGGCACTGATCGTGGTCGCGGTGGAATTCGTGGCGGTCGTGGAGGCGCCGCCAGTGGACCTCGTACGGCTGCTGGATCAGTCCCGACTACCGAGTCCGCTGCATGGGACACGCCCACGGTGCCAGAAGAGTCCAAGGAGACCAAACAGGACGACGAGACCGTACACGCGCCTGAAGCGACCCCCGAAGCCATAAAGCCTGTCGTAGAGGCTACTATGACAGCCGCGAAGAAGACTTGGGCGAGCATGTTTGCTGCACCCAAGCCCGTCCCCGCAGTTCCCAAGGCAGCTCCGAAGCCCGCCGCCGCTGCTGCCCCCGAAGTGCCCTCACAAGTACCCGACGAGACGCCCGCGCACCAAGTTGCCCAAGAGCCCGCCGTGCAAGCAGAAGAACTGCCTATACCCCCAGTTGCAGATGAGGCTGTCCAGACACCGCCCATCACCGCCGAAGATACGTCCAAGATGACGCCGGACAAGAGTGTGGATGGTGCCCCTGATGTCACCCTCACACCCTCCGGAGATCAACTTACGCAAGAGAATGTTGAGCACCTGCCCGACACGTCCATCCCACCCAAGACGGAGACAGCTTTCAGCACTGTCGCAAGCTCGAAGGATGTTGGAAGTGCTGTAGCGACCCCCTTGAACGGTCCTACACAGGCACCCATCGGTCGCCCCGCTATTGGAGGATTCCAAACGACCGCACTGAAGGCGACTTCTGGAACCCCGAACCGAAGCGCAAGCTACCAGAGGAGGTTGATGGAGCAGCAGGAGGCTGTGGTCATGCCCGGAGACCGCGCCGTGGACAGGGCAGCAGTCCAATTCGGTAGCATGGGATTGGGCGACGGCTCGGATCCAGATGTCGACGAAGACAGGGAAGAGGCGGAGACGAGGACACAGCCGCCCCAGCACTCTCCCGTCGCGCAGCCCAGGGCTTCTCTCCCTCCCGCTCCCCGCCAAGCATCCCAAGATGCTCCTCAACAGGAGGCCGCTCCTACACCAAAGCAGGCCCCCGGACTGCCCCCTGTGCCCCAACATCAGCCCGGCCTACAGCAGTCTCCCTCGAACCCGCTTGCATCCCAGGCTATGCAGAACCAAGGATCTCAGTCGAACCAGCCATACAACCAGTTTGCTAGGTATGGTCAATCAGAGGCCTCCGCCCCACCGCAGAAGCCATACGATCCATTCGGGCAGCAGATCCCGCAGTCGAACCACTCCCAATCGCAAAACTATGACTACCCCGGCCAACAAAGCCAAGCCCCGTCCCAGCCTGGTGCCTTCTCGTCTGCCCCAGACGGTTACCCCTCCAACTACCTCACTGCCGAACAACGCGCGCAATACCAGAACTACTATGGAAGCTACGGTCAGCCCATTGCACAAAGCCAGCAGGAAGCTGGTTCTGCTCAGCAGCGGACTGGCAGTGCCTTTGGCTCTGGACCTACTGACTCTGCTTATTCGCAGAGTCAAATCCCACAGGTAAGTGCACTCTCTAAAGGTCTGAAACAGCTCGCCAAACTCCAAACCGATAATCATGCCGACCAATCTGAACCATCTCATGTGAATGAGAAACTCTGGGCAGAGATGGCACATGACACGGGCAGAGTAAGGACAGCAGCTAAGACGGAACTCTACATCTTCTCGCATTGTATACTGACAGAATTGTAGACCCAGAGCCGATACGGCGATGCTCAGAACAGCGGACACAACACTCCCAACCCCGCCGCCATGGCTGGCCAACAAGGACATGCCGCTCAAGGCCAGCACGCGCACAACGCGCATAACGCAGGCTACCCATACAGTCACCCGTACTATGGCAGCCCCTACTACGCTAACTACGTGAACCAATTCGGTGGTTACGGTCAGGGAGGAGCCGGCTATGGTTCGTTTGGAAAGGGTGGCATGTACAACCAGCCTCACTACGGCATGTCTCCTCAGGCTTCATTCGACCAGCACTCGTCGTCCCCCGCCAATGCAGGCGGCTTCGGCGCTTCCTCTTTGCATGATCGCGGTAGCGGTATGGGTGCAGGCTTCGGCGACTACGGTCGCTCAGCCTCTGGAGCTTCTCAGAACCCCAGCGCCACTGCCGGCGCTGCTGCATTCGGCGCCATTCCCGATACCATTACCCGACCAGGAAACTTCCACCAGAGCTCCTACGGACAGCAGGGTAGCCAAGGGTTCAACGATGACGCCCTGAAGCCCTCCAACGACTACAAGAGCGGTGGACCCAGCCCAGCGGCTCTTGGTGCTCAGCCTGGTCGCCCCGGCTCTGCCAACCAGAGCACTCCCGGACAGAGCGGTCCCCAACACTCCCAGCAAGGTTTCGGTAACTACCCAAGCCACCTCGGCAACAGCCAGTACGGCGGTCTCGGTGGTCTAGGTCACCAGAACTCCGGCAACCACCAGCAGCAGAGTGGCTACGGCAACTACGGCGGCTTTGGCGGAGGATATGGTGGCGGCAGCTACAACCGCGGAGGTTGGGGCGGAAACTACGGCCAGCACTAGGGCCCGTCTTATGCAAATACTGGACGATTGAGAGGCTTGACGTGTTGTTAAGAGGAATATGGCCTAGTCATATCATCATGATGAGCTGGTACGACACGAGGTCATTGTTTTCTTTCTCACGTCCACTTTGAGTTGGCTGATGGCACGAAAAGCATGTTTCCATGATACGCTTGATAGGCCTCAGATTTTGTATTATGACAATCTCCTTTCTTCTCCTCTTGTTCCTCTCCTGTTGCATCCTCTCTTTTTCCAAGGTTCCGTGTCACAAATCCAATTGGGTCAACTTACGTGCTCAGTCGCGAGGCGTTTTGTAAATCCGCAAGGGAGGGATAAACTCAAAAAGATTCTTGTTTTGTTCTGGATTTTGCTTGTAGTTGGCTTATTTCCCTTTTCTCCGGTACTTTGAGAAAGGGAAATCTACTGTATTAGGGTATGGTTAGGGAACTTAGGGGGCAAAGAGCAAATCTAGGTAGCTCGATGGCGTTCACAGTTGGGCTGCTACAGCTGAGCAATGCATATCGTTGAACATGACGCAAGACTGCGCTTCTCTTGACTTTGATGGTGACCTCACGTCGTGCTTGTCGTAGCTTAACGATACTTAGGTCGAATGCTTGGCACAGGGTCGGGCCTAGCAAATGCAGGTACGTACCGTTTCCTGGCCGCCGAGAAACCGGCGATCCTCCCTCCACTTTTTTTCTTTCAACATCTCCCGATGTTTGCTCGCGCATGCAACATTGACGCAAACTTGGAGACTTTGCAGGGCCTAAGCAAGGAAATTCTCTTCTCCTGACCATCGCGCGCGCTATGACACACTGCGCTCAGGCCAGGGCATGTATTCCGAGTCGTTTCCGAAAGGGCCGATAGAAAGCAGTTTATGCAAGTGATCGCGGGTCGGCCGGCCTTGGAACGGCGTGCGTTCACGTTATCAGGGTCTTGCGCGATAGCAGGCTTTTCTCATTCGATATGACGAGAGATTTTGCGGGATGTCGTTATGCGTTGTCTTTGTGTGTAGACGTCGCTGCTTGCATTACCAGACAAGACTACCTCGGTACCTGACTAAGATTAGAAATTGACGAAGAGCGCGATCAATAATCATATACAGCGATACAGGCACCGGCATATGTGTCAAATGTCAAATCAACGCTGCCGATATTGCTCACCGCCGCCAATATCAACGATAACGGTCTCGGAACGTGATCCATCTATCTACGCCCGGGCGCGCTACCGGCGCCATGATCCACGACTAAGCCGTTGCAAGGATAGCAATCTGGCATCTTACCCTTTCCGGCAAAGCTGCCTCGGCGAATGCGTCAAGGTCATCATGGTGCTGGCCGGAATTTATCTTTTGGCGAGTGCACGCGTCTGTTTTCAAGCGTCCAATTCGCAACACCTTGATGGTCTGTCGGGCACACAAGCAGAACCACGTTGCGTCTGCGTTGTGCGCTGATTGACTGCGTCTTTTCTTTTTGAGTCGAGTCTTTGTCGATTGTGGTGTGTCTTGTCGCGTTTAACTGGCTGAGGGTTTGGTCAGCTGGAGAGTTGTTGGCTGCAGCGATACACCGATCAAGTGCAGGAGCTGAGAAACGTTGACGACTGTACTTCAAGAAGGAAGAGCATACAGTATTTGGAGGCGACCCGACACGTTTTGCACCTTTTTCACTCTCCGTTCACATCGCGCCAAATCCAACAACTGGCAAACTTCCACCATGGAATCAACATCCTACCAAGCCGATGCTCTTCCAGCCTCGCCGTTACTTCGCCTTCCTTTCGAGATCCGTCTCATGATATACGAGTACCTACTTCTACCCTCGACGACCCCCACGACCGGAAATGGAACGTCAGTCGCGAACTTGATCCCCGATTTTCATACATACCTTTCAGATGACACGAACAATGATGCTTGTACATTAAGCGTCCGAACCATGGACCCATGGCTAGGGTCACAAGGCCCGAAGACGTGGAGACGAAGGAGTACATACCACATCAGAACCGGTACGTCTGCAGAATGACAGGCTTGGGGCAAACCTAGAGATGTGGCCTAGGATACTGCTTCCAAACGACGTTATTGACTACATACTGACAACCCCAAAGGTCCCTTCCTAACAACTACAACACCAACAACCTACCGCGTCCTCCTCTCGCCCTACACATCGCACCTCCGCTACACCGTCCCTTCCCTCTTATCCCTAAACCAGCAAATCCACGCCGAAGCCAGCAAAATCCTCTACTCAACATACACCTTCGCCTTCCACACCAGTATCGAAGCCGCCGTCCCCTTTCTCTCCGACCTGACACCCAGAAGCCGAGCGTCCATACGGCATATAAGCATAACGAAGAAGGCATTGCCATACAGCAAGGAATTCGACCGCGCAGAATGGGCAAGTCTGTGCGAATACCTCGCTACCCCGTCTTCTGCTGTAGGAGACGGTTCAGATGCAACCGTACCCCCAATCTCTCTCCGCACCCTCAACCTGAACGTAATCTCCGGCAAACCCGACCACGGCTGGGATGCCATCACCCCCATCACACCCTCCGACTTCGACACCATGCTCCGCATGAAGAACGAGTGGCTTGGTGGTAATGGCGACTTCGGCGGCGTGGACTTGGAATGGGTGGAGCAGGTCATGGCGATTAAAGGGTTGCAAGAGGTTAATGTGAAGGCGATGGTGGAGAGGTGTGCGAGTCCTGTGAGTGAGAAGCAGGCGTTTTGGATTGCGTTTAGTAAGAGTGTTGATGAGGGGGGGTTTGGGGCGTGGGTTAGGGGGAGGATGATCCGATGAGCATGATGGGTACGATGAGGACGTGTAGATTATGATCGAATTTGCGGGATAGAGTGAGTTCATGGATTGATTTCAGAATGTACAGTTTAACTACCTTCAATACTTACCCCATCCCACTCTTCCCTCACATATATCCACCATTCCCTCGTCACACCATCAACAAACCACACAGGACACATGGCCGATCGGTACAGCACCCGCAACACAAAAACCTAGCGAACGCACGCCTGACGTAGTTCCAGCACGGGGCTGGTTTCTAGCTCTGATCAAGCACCAGCTTTCTCGTCCCGGAGTAAAAGGGCCTACTGGGGCAACCTAGAGGTTCTGTCTCCATTGAATAACAACAAAGAAGGCTGGTTGTTGGGCGTGCGAGAAGCCTGGCGAGATTGGGGAAATGGGTCGCTACCGTTGGTAACTGAGCTTGCTAGGCTATTTCGTGATGCACATCCTGGTGGGTAAGGTGAGATGGCGGAAACGCTGGCTCGTTGGTCCTGCTGGGCGGTTGGTGGTGCGGGATGTGTAAGTTCGAGTCTTACTGTGTTCAGGTTGGGGTTCTTTTTGTTGGTTTCGATGGCGAAATGTAGGTGGCGGCGGTGTGATGGTGGGTATCAAGAGAGGCCAGCATATGTCTTGAGAATTAAGGTGCGCTGTGTACAGTAGAACATACAATTGAGTCATAAGACTGTTTATTACGATTTTGCAAAGTCACTACCTATCTCACCCGTCCACTGTCTTTCTAAAGGTACCCATCATTTCCGCAGTCTCTTATCAAAACCCACACAGGACACATGGCCTAATGGTAAGGCGCCCGCATACAGTAGCTACACGCCGCCCAGCAACCTCTAGCTACCCTCTAGTTCGTTGCCGGGCGCCCGGCAAGCACAGCTACATGCTCCAAGCTTTTCCAGCTTTAAGCTTATTGACTCAGCTTCGCTGGGTGGTTGTGATGCGGGACATGCAAGTTCGAGTCTTGCTGTGTCTATTCATTTTTACTCTTTTTGCAGAAGATGGGAATTGAGATAGTCGGGTGTGTATAGTTGTTGCGGAAGAGTGGCATGTGTCTCGAGGGTAAAGGTAGATCTTAGTGTTTTCAGGACCACTGACAGCGCTGGTTCACATAGTTCCATTCCATAGCGCTCATGATACCGTACCAATGTGCCACAGCGCTGAGAACAATAAAGACGTGGAATAGCTGGTGCGATGCACCCCAGATATCGTATCTCTTCGGTCTCCAAGATTCTGGGAAATGAGTCTGTCATACCAGTCAACGAGAGTTCGGTCTCGAGGAAGAGGACGTATCGATGAACATGCTAGCCTTACCGCGTAGAATCCAACTCCAATTAGTATGAGAATACCCTCGAGGTAGTAATAACGCAAACCAGTCTGTTTGTCAAGCTGTTCGTGCCCGAAGATTGACACGCCATGGAAGATCGGTGCAAACGCTGAAAATCCCGTTGCGATGAATGTTGATAAGCGTAAGGTCTTCCATCTTGGGCCGTGAAGACTGGGGTTGATGACCGTGGTCGCTGTCAGTGTTCCAAGCGTGACGATCTAGAAGAGTCAGTTCAGTCATACAACATCTCATCAACGCCGTTCTGTTAACATACCATTGACCAGTACAATTTCTGCAACCCGGGTTCGCAGTAGAATCCAAAGTAAATGCCAGGTATGAACGATCCTACAATCTGCCCTATGATTGCGACATAGTCCGCTTTCACCCATAGACTAGCATACCCCTCCGAATGACATATCAGCGTATGATACGCTGCCGAAGTACCAAAGCAGACTACGGAGGCGGTAAGGAAGATGCGGAAAACGAGTTGATCGGTCCATGTCGCTTGAGGAAATCGCGTATTGAAGTAGCGATCGAATGAGTAGCTGGCTAGGAGGACGAAGATGCCAGGGAGAAGGTGCGTGTAGATGTTTACGGTTTCGTTGTGCAGTTGGAGTAGGCTGCGGAGGCAGAGTGGGATAGATTTTGTGACAGGCCGGTAGCCTGTAAGGATAAAAGAGTTATGCGCGTACCAAGATGGCACCTCATGGCTATCCTGCAGTGTAAGTGAGGTGTCAGGTCGCGATGTTTCTTGAGGTTGGGAGTCGCTGGTGCCGCGAGTGGCCATTGCGCAAGTACTCAACGAATAACGGTGTTGTAGCGACAAGAAAAAAGACGTTGAAAAGAGAGGGGTTCGCGCGAAAATGGAATGAATTAGTATGGAAATTGAATCGGCGATAGAGATGCGAGGGTTCGGCAATTAAATCCGTCAATCATTGCGGTAGCATCACGTCGCTTGAGTCAGGGCGTTGGGTGGACGGTCCGTTTGGCACGGACATGTTGATCAGAAAACGGTGTATACACGCCTCTGCGACATCTATACTGAGTTGCTCATTTTCACAGAGTCAACAGTGGTGCGTCTTGGTGATGGCGATGTCGGCTGCGGAATCGCGCGGTTGTTGTGAGGGTTTAAAAGGAATGACGTCAGGACACACCGGTCAGTTGTCAGGCGTCGCCGCGACACGCGACGGTGTTTTTCTTTTACCACCACGGATGTAGCGAATAGCGACCAACAAGGCATGTACTATCGATTCACACCTCCTAAGGGACGAGGCATTTCTTCAAGTCTAGCGCCCCGATCATTACCCGCACGAGTGTCTTGCGTCGCAGGCGGCGTGATGAGTGTCAACCTCGGAAACGGCACGTAGACTACGAGTACATCGCCCTGTCGCCATTCTATCTGCTCTCAGCCACTCGTATCAATATGCCGACCACAACCTCTGTTCTGGTGTTGTCGGAGACAGGCAAGTTGCCCAGCAAAGAATGATGGACGTACGGAGCACAGCAGCCGACTGAGATGCAGTCTCTAGGCGAACCGGGGTATAGCCCCTGGCGGTTGTAGATGAAGAAGGCTTTTTGCCCAGGCGATGTATACCGGTATACATCCACGACGGCCAACGACACTATCCCTCACCAGTCAGCTCGTCATTTCAGCCGACGTCAACTGCGAGCCATCGCGCTGCCGCCACTCTCCCTTCCGTCAGGCCTCAATGCGCCCAAGACGGGGCTGCGGCGTTCGTAGCAGGCTGTTGTTTCGCAATTCAAATGCTTTCACGAGGCTAGCGCACCAGACGCATGCCACAGGAGCGTCAGTAACGCATCGCCAAATCGAGTGTGGCTTGAGTGTCTTTCCCTATGGAACCCCCACACTGCATATGATACGGCGAAGCCATGCGTCCGTTCACACCTAAGGTTTGCACCCCGGTTCCGCCTTGATACTGGATTCTAGTTGGCTGCTACAGCTCTCCTGCAGAATTCAACTTGGATGCGTGTTTGCAGTCCTCATATTCAACATATCGCTCGCAGCGTACATCTGGTTGGCTCGATTTGTATCTCACCGGCTCGCAATGGGCCTTGTCAGGATGTGCGATCTCTCCAGCTGCTTTCAGTTAGACGAAGAGGCGTCTGACTTGGCCATCATGTACTACCAGTAGTATATATATACGGACTCCGCAGTGCCGAACAAACGCTCTTGGGAAAACAAGAGCAGGTTGTCCTCGACTATATCTCAGTGGGGAGTATACCTGACTCTGGAAATTCCTTCTTTTCTACGCGCTGCGACATATATTACATCCTACTCCTACCAACGTATGTAGCTTTTCCCGGGCCTCTGACAGCTTCAACAACGGCTCCATAGACCATGGCGCCATACTAACGAGGCCGATCACGATTAGACCAGCTACCTAGGTACTGCATCGCATCGCATCACAATGCCATTCTCCACTAGCACCACAGTTGTCGAGCAAGTCGATCAGGAAAACGAGTCTTTCAAGCTACCTAGGAACGACTTGCGACCCCCTCAGCTAGTCAACGCTGATTCCACTCTACCTACACACGTCCTGCCGTCACGCAACCACACCGAGCCTCCCGCTTTCGGTATTCATCCTTCCCACGATCAAACAACAGTCTTGAGTACCAACAATAGCGTGACAACGCATGATCAGACGAATGCATGGTTCAGCCATGTGAAAGAGTACGCGCCCGTCGTTGGAGTCGTTGGCACTATCATTGGTGTTGTTGTCGCTATCGTCACTGTTGCTGTCAAGTAAGCCATTGATGAGAGCTGACCCGAGTCTCCGGGCTATAGACCATTTGTTCACTCTGAGATGGCACGTATAACAAAAGGCGAAGGCTGCTGGGCCTATCTATGAAGAGTGCTCACGCAATGGTACTGGCTAAATTGGTATCAAAGTGTAGCAGAGCAAGATCCACAATAAAAGTTGTGCAAAACAATGGAGAAACTTGAACACTTCCACACATACTATGAGTTATTCACAAGTACAGTGCGCCGGCTTCTGTTAAGAAAGATGCTTTGGAAAAGAGTTGTGTGTGATGAGGCTCTTTTTCGCAGGATCGACGCGCCCGGAACGTGACATGCCGGTGGCGTTTTTGGCTCCGGAATTGCGCGCTCGTATTTGGGGACTCCACAGCCTTGCCCCAATCAAACGCCTGCAAAGCCCGGACAGTTAGGCCGCTACAGAATGTACAGGTGTAGGAATATACTAAGTGTTCACAGGTCTATACGACTGAGCTATAACGAAGAAGGCTAAACGCCTTCAACCAGTCTTCTGCCTGACTTTCTTCCGCGCGCTGAGTATACGGATGTCTCAACACAACAAAGCCGGACCGCGAGACTAGAACTCTTGCCAGGTCTTTGGTGCATGTATAACAATCCGTCCTCCATTCTTTGGCGTACAATCTTGTCAATGTTCTTGCAACAAGATGAATGTGGAGCCAATTGTTATCTAGGGCAAAGAGTAAGATCGCTTCACTGCTGTGTAACGGAGGCGCCCGCTAACATAACCATCACCTGGATGTCGTTGCTGTTTGGCCAGCATGCTACCATTAACACGGTTAGGTCAGTTTCTCGTGATATTACCATCCATTGGCAGATGCTGCTGGTACACGTAGTCATAAGGACAGAACCGGCCCTTCTCAGTGTAATCCTATTATTTCTCCCCAGCTGTGCAAACCTACTTTATCCCAAGGCTGACCGCCGGATATACGTTGCAGCATCATTACATATCTTCTTGAAGCCCGTGGGTACCTTCCTTTGGCATGATTGACTGGGCAATCCCATGTACTAACTTGCAATAGTCATACTAGTCGTTACATCTCGTTCTTTGGATTCCAATCGTCATGTCTTCCACTATGACTGCAGCCGAACAAGTCAATCGGAACACCTTACTACCTATGCATCATCAACCACTACGCGCCCAGCCCTCGCCTACACACAATGCCAATCCGTTTGATGACCAGCACACACCGTCGAGGGCTGATACGTTAGTACCTGGCAGCTCAACGTGGCTTTCTTGTATCAAAGAATACGCCCCCGTCATTGGTATCTTCGTCGCCACCGTCTCGCTCGTCGTGACTGTCATCGGAATCGTTGTCGCTGCTGTAATTACTGTCGCAATCAAGTGAGCTATCAGTACGGAAGGGTCAACTTGAAGCAGCCTGCTGCATCTTATGTATATGAACCAAGGGCGGACTAAGAGACGGCTGACAAGGAATGGATTTGAAGAACGTCATGAACGGGGCTGTTATGGGGATAAATCAGAGAACCATACATACTTTCGCGTTGTGTAGACGATTGGGTGGATCCGTCAGGCATCTGCCACATTTAGAATTCGCATCGCATGTTTCTACGGGTTCTTCTCGTTGCATGATTGATGTAGACACGCGATACTTCTGAAGTGTGTAGTACGTCCAAACGAGTAAAATCCACGAGAAAACAGGCCGTCCGTCTACCTGCAGCTTCTTGTTGCATAGTCTCTTTCTCGCTAGACACATATAGAATCATATCATGCGCTAGCCGCGTGCAATCCACGAAATCGTAGATAAACGGGAGATGTGTTCAATAGTCGTATATGCTGACAGTCGTTGAGTTCGATATGATACCTAGGTATTGCGGCCTGTAGATTGATGAGATCCCGAAGTCCTCATACCTTAGAAATTCATCTCGATGCATTTACTGTAACTTGGTCGAATATTTACAGTTCAACAATTCATGACCTGATTTCTTGCAAGCTTCTTGTGACTAACATACAGCTCTTCTGGTTCTTCTAAGGCTGCCCAAGTGTGTAACACCTCCACCAAACAGTGACTGCTGTCAGGCTGATTCTGGGACTGGAACCTCTGATGAGCTACGCTGCATAAAGTTAGTTGTCTCGAGCATCTACATGGCTGGCGCGAGGTCATGCGTGACTTATTGATCTATGGAAGTGAACGTTTCATTCGGATGGTTCTGCCAAGCAAGCGGGTTACCGGTCGACAGGGACCGAGGCAGCTGCGTGGGCTGCACGTTCTACCGAGCCTCGAATAGCCAATTGGATCTGTACACTTAACCAAAGTGGGCATGACAGGACGAACTGTGCGTCTTTGGCAGATAGCCCCGAAGAATGCCAACGCCACATGCACGATGCGTATGATAATGGCATGGACCGTGCATGCTGGTGGCTTGAAGCAAATGTGACTACCCAATCAGATTTCCGAGTGTCATGCATCTTACAGCTTGGCTTTCTTGGCAATCCGACACCTTGAAACTTGGCTTTCTTAGCGATCAGCCAGGGCAACACACTCCAACCCATCTTTAAATATTCTATGATATATGATGCAGAGTCGCAACACCTCGGGTCTTAACCCTCAACAACCCGCTGCGAGTGTCGAAGGACGTAGATACAAAAGTCCACAGAATAACACTTTTAACCTTACCTTTAAGTCCCGTTGCTCAACATACTGCGCAACTTTATGGCAATTCGCTAGCATCAACGTATGTAGTTTAGCTTGCTGTTCTCTAATTGGCTGCGGCATCAATACTAAGCCACCGTACCTAGTTTGACCAACATCACCATGTCCTCCTCCCCCTCTACCACCCCCACTGCGGCGGATCAGTACGATGTCGACATTGAGTTAGCTGAACCAGTCAACACTGATGCCACGCTGCCTACACATCGCGTACCGCCTAATAACGACAATCGCACAATAGCCTCGAGGACGAGAGCTGCCATTCCGACCAGACTTACAGAGCGAACGTGGTTTCTTCATGTCGAGAGGTACGCGCCTGTCATTGGAATTGTTATTGCCGCAGCGGCGCTCTGCGTTACCGTCTTTGGAACCATCATTGGTATTATCGTTGCTGTTGTGGTTAAGTGAAATACGTTGGAGAGACGATTTGAGCAACTAAGTAGTGTCGCATCTATCTTGTGCCAAGGGACGTGCGCGACTGAAGACAGTGGCATCCCGAACGTCCCCATAAAGGCTCCCCGTGGTTGGTGGTAGACTAAATTGGAGATCGAGATAGACCAGAAAGAGTTATGAATAAAGAGTACCCGTGGAGTGTAATGAATAGGACTATTGTTAAGATAGATGGAGCAAGATACCCAATACAACTTGTGCGGAAAGAAAAGAAAGTCCGCGTGCGTCCAGATATACCACGATCATGTAGAAGAACCATGCGATAGGTAGTGTCAGAGAGTCAACGGCTAGTTTCTTTGTCACAGCGATGGCGTCTGCAGACCTCGCGAAATACTTATGCGCATTCGCGAGGTATGGCGCCAGGAACTTTGGGATGCTGCCAGGCGCAACCAAGCGCGACTGCAGACTTAGCTCTGCGCATGTCAACGACTTCGTCCAATCGTGAATCTGCTACCTCTCGACGAAAGCAACAGGTAGGATCAGGGCGGACATACATCTCTGTAGCTCTTCACGTTTGGTTTTGGATCTCGCGTCGGTGTACTCATAACGCAAAAACGAAAACCTTGCAGTAGCACTCTTTCGTGGTCGGACAATGTACGGAGGTTTACCAAAGATCGGTCAAACGTATGTTAGCCTGTCGCGAAAGGGTCCCGCTGCGCCTCACCTCTTGCGCCCGCCCATTGGCTCCAGCCTCGCTACGATGTGCTACTACTATTGGGGACAAAAGCGCTGAGAAGGTTTAGACATGGCGCTAGACGGTATTAGTGTGCCTTCTCATTGCCCATGCCACTCACCCTCAGTGCGAAACTACGGGAACAACATTACAACTTTGAATCATTCTACAGTTGACTACAGAATATTCAAAGGAGGATTAGTCCAATTCTACTTCTATCACTCCATACAGTTAAGTCTCCAGATTTCATTGGCTATGTTAGGTCGCTAACCCCCAATAGCCAACTACTAGCACTATAACATATCGCATCGCCATGCCTTCTTCAACCACCAACGCAGTCCATCGAGTCAACATGGACACCGTATTACCTACATATATTAAACACCGACGCGCCAACACCCTTCCTCTCGCATTCGACCCGAATCCCTACAAGACACAGACGATACCGCCTCGATCCAAACATGTTGAGAGACCTTGGGTTGCAAGACGGTTCAATTACATAAAAGAGAACGCTACCGTCATTGGCGTCGTGCTGGCTTTGATCGGAGTGATTGTCGCCCTCATAAAGTGACGTGGAGATAGAGTGAATGTTCCTGTGGAATGTGACGGATAAGATGGGTGATGAAGACAGACCAAAGAGATACCCTTTTGGACTTTTGGTGTAGAAGAAAAGGAAGAAGAAACGGATGTCGAGGAACTCCTCCTTTGTATAGCCTGGCCCACGATATCTGTTGTTACATCTCTGTACCTCAATTAACGCCGACGCTGATGATAAGTACCAAACCGGTTCAATCTCAACTTATGCTCACCGACCTTGGCTATGCGACTCCAACTCCAACAATGAGAAGGAGCAATCGCACTTCCTCTTCCCTCTCTTTTCCTTTCCCATCCTTTTATCCACCTACTCCGCACCCTCAGCCCTCTTCCTATACCCCTCCCTCCTCTCCAAGCTCTCGGGCTCCTTACCCGCCGCCTCGATAATATCGACCTTCGGCTGTTCCTCCGTCATGTCAATCCTGCCCGGCCTCCTGGGCCTCAACTGAGTCCTCTGAGTGATCGGATAAAAGTACGCCGCCCGCTGCATCTTGCTGTCACGCAGCGGCTCATTCGCATGTTTCTCCGGGTCATGCAGCGCAAGCGCAACAACGTCGCCGTAGGTATCGCTGGGGTCACCGACTTGCTGGCTCGTCTCGTACGTACGCACGTTATCGTATTTGAAGCATTTGCGCGGCTGACCCTCGTCGTCTTCGGCGATATCGAAATCGATGTCTGCTTCGTTTGTGGGGTCGTGGGTCGTGAAGTTGCGTTTGATGCCGCGGACCTTGTTCCTGTCGGAGGGAAGGAAGTATTCGAATTGCCAGCGCGGAATCGGGGGAGGGACTGTGGGGTCCATGCGGTGGGCTTCGCGGTCTTCCATGTACTTTTCTTGATCTTGGATTGTTTGGCCAGCGGGACGGAGGAGGGCGACGTCGAGACGCGGGTCGTAGGATGGGTCGAGCGGGTTGTTGATCGGGGGTGCGGTGAACTTGAATACCATGTAGCCGCCGGTGTCGGGCATGGCGTCCCAGTCTGGGAGGAGTGGGTAAGAGTCCACGAGGGTCAGGTTGGGGTTCCGGGGGTTCTTGGGCTTGTTCCAGGCTAGTCGCTCTTCGGGCGTCGATTCCGCTGCCCTGATGTTCTCGGCGCCGTCTTGGCCGTTGTAGGCATCTGCTGGGTACGCGATGTTGAAGCTCTTCAGGATGTGTCTCGCGATGTTGGTAGGATCGTCTAATGAGGTCTCTACCTGCTTTCGCTTCCTCCGCAGGCGCATCGTGTTGGACGAATTACTGGACTCGAACTTGGAGCCGCCGGTTGTGCTTGAGGTGACATATTCGGTTCGTCGCAGGAAAGTCGCGCCAGAGGCATTGGTTTGCGTCTTGCCTAGCTGGTTCGGCGGTCGCATCAGCGCCCTGTCTGCTGTACTGAGCGGTGGCGGGTGAGGCATCGCCTGGATAGCTATTGGACGCGTCAGTCGCTGCGAGGGCTTTGCGCCACGGGTTCGCTCTTACCAGACTCGTCTCCATCGAATACCTTGGGGATACCCACCAAGTCGATGGGCATTCCCAGTTCAGCATCAGCCTCAATATTCAGCGACTGCTCTCGCGCCAGTCTTGACGCAAAGCCCGCTGATGTGTATTGACCGCTCGAAAGACCAGTGTTGGGGATGTCCAGCAGCTTTGGCGGACAGGGTGGAGGAGGCAGCGCATTCGAGTATCGGATTTTTGCAATGTAGTCCTGGTGGACAACAGGGCGCCCGGAGCTCATGATGCCGTCTCTTCGCGCGCCGTCGTCTTGGGGTGGTGGAGGTGATTGCGCGGTTTCGTAAGGTTAAAGAAAGTTGATGAGCTCGGAATGCAGACGCGCCAGGACTCACCGCGCCAAGACGGCGTTCCGCGCTATCACCAGGGGCCTCTTCACCGTTCACCAACGTACGTTCGGCGTGCTGTATTTTCGTCGCACATGTCTTCACGTCCTGAATCTCTGTACTCATTAAATGAAATGAAATCGGAAAGTAACAGAGTAGGTTAACGTTCAACGTAACGACCGTGATGATAATATTAGGTAGATATTCTATAATGACCCAGCTCCTATTTACAAACACCTCTCTGCCACCCATTATCCAGGGTCCATACTGTCATACTGTCTATTACCGCGACCAATATGCATGGCTGCAGTTTCCTATACCCAAAACGCCATGTCTCATACCAGCTCCGCATCGAAGCGTGTGGGTAGTTATCAGCCGGAAGAGGTTCTACCATCTCCCAACCATCAAGCGTGTGGCTAAAACCGACAAACACTCGTCAAAGATTGTAAACATGCGAGCAAAGACCGCTCAGTTGGCCTTCTTGAGCTTGGCAGCGGCCATCTTGCGCTCGCGGCGCTTCTTGGACGCCTCAGCACCAGCCTCGGTGTCGAAGAGCAGGTCCCACCACCTGAAGCTGCTGGCGTAGTTACCAATGAACTTCTCGTGGTGAACATCGTGGTGCTCAGCGCCGGCCCAGAAAGGCAGGAAGTGGTGCAGACTCCATGGGAACTCGTAGCCGCTGTGCGCGTCGATGGCCTGGAACACACGGAGGCAGATCCACGCGTACATGGTCAAGATGTGGAGGTCCTTGGTGATGGCGCAGAAGACGATTGGGACTCCGACAGTACCGAAGCCGAGGATCATGACTTCAATGGGCGAGGCGTACTCGGCGGCCAGACCGAAGGGAGCAGAGTATTGGTGGTGGATCTTGTGGATGTTCTTGTACAGGAAGGAGCTAGCGTGCATGGCGCGGTGCATCCAGTAGTGCCATGCGTCCTCGAAGACGAAAAAGATGGCAATCTGGTACGCCATCTTGTAGATGCTGGGGAAGGGGACGGAGGTCTGGAGGCCAAAGTACTGGCACATGGGGTGGAACATCCAGATCTGGGGAAGCTCGACGGTGAAGTGGGATAGGAGGACCAGGGCGGCGCATTGTGTTTGTTCCCAGGTAGTGGGGATTTTTTGCTGCGGCAAGTTAGCTATCGTCGCATCAAGCTGTGCAATCGCAGGGACGTACGTGTTGGAGCTTGTATCGGTTGAAGAAGGGTATGCAGTCGATGATGATCCAAGGAAGCGCGCGTCCAAAGTAGAAGAGCTCGTGGAAGACGAAGGACATGATTCCTGTCGCTAGGACATCGTTGCCCATCCATGCGTACCAGGCCATCCACATCTTCTCGAGGTAGTTGAGCTGCACATTGTACTTGGAGATCTCCTCAAAGGAGCCCCAGTAGGTGTCCTGCGCCATAGGCGTCAGGAGAGAGGTTGCGTTGTTCCTGGCATCTGTTAGTATCTAGGGTATGCGACTTCGGGGTACTTCGGGGTACTTCGGGATCGGGCGTACATTGTGGCTGCTCTCAATGTCCAGCAGTAAAAACAAAGAGCGGGTGCAGTGTGCAGAGGTAGAGCGAAGGAACGACTGCAGGTTGCAGAGTGGTGAAGGAGCGATTGGCGGAGGTGCTGCAGTGAAGAAGAGCAGATGCAGCAGCAAAGGAGGCGGATTAAATTGGAGATTGGCGGCCCTGATCGACGTTCGTACCACTTTTGCCACCCAAGGTTCACTCAGTTCCGAGCGGCCAACGCGTGGGCGCAAATGCACTAGTGCCTGCCCAGAAGACGCGCCAGGCCAATTACCCTTCGCCCCTGGCCTTCACCGCCTGCTGAGCTTTCTGTTCGGCAGCGGCTCGAGTGTCCCCGGCTTCCACATCACACCAGCGCCGCCCTGCAAGGCGACTGTGGATCGTGTCACGGTGAGCCCACCGCAGGCTGATAAAGTCGCTCGCCCTAGGTAGGCTTCTAGAATTGCGGCATGACTGGACGGCATCGGCAGTGCTCATCGCGAGAGCATGACGCGGTCGGCCCGACGAATCACATCACCACGAGTACGGCGATGTACTAAGTCCCGTCCGCGTTGTCACTCGACATCTGACATCGGCATGTGGTTGTAGTCATGAGGTAATTCAGTGTAGCTATTTGTTTGGTTATATTCAGCACCATCCACACCTTTCCGACATGTACTCAAGCCATCTCTCCAGACAAGGAATCCCATCACGATCATCGGCCCTACCATCATGGGATTACTACAAGTTTCGCAAAGCGTCCATTCCAATACTGTTGTTTCATCTCCGATAGAGTCTTGAATTTGGTCTCACGCAGTCGCTTGAAAGCGCGAATTTCTCGAAGAACCGTCTTCCAACTACCAGAAGTCAGATGGATGCTAGCCAAGAATACTTCCCGCGTTGTAGAATTAACTCTGCGGAAGAAGGGTATGAGCTGTTCGCTGGTGACGGCGTATCCGATGAGGTCGAGCCGGATCAGGTGAGGAAAGCGAGACTTGGCGAGGAGACAGAAGGTCTGGTAATCAACTGCGCAGCTGGAATTTGTCCTGCAGCCGACGAGGCGGAGTTCGCTGATGGTCCAACATATTGGGCGTGAGTTGAGACGCTCATACTTCGGATCGAGTCTCAATGTCGAAGGCGCCCTGATGTTGTCCACCGGATGCGCGTGGTCCACATCTACGAAGTTGAGTTTCTGAAAACTTGGGTGATCTAGGTATGGCCATACTCCTGGTAGGGACAATCGTTCAGTCCCGGTGAGGTTGCGCATATTCAGGTGAATAATTTCCTTGTCGAAGCCTGTGTCCAACAATATCCAATACAGCAAGCGCATGTGTCCAGCGGAAATGTAGGTGCCAATCTCGCGGTTGTAGATACGTTGGAACAGACAACGAGCAAGATTAGTATGGGCGTAGTCGAACCCTATACTCATGATGAAAGGTTCTGAACGCGGTAACGGCTTATGAGCGCTACTTCTCGACCCGAAATGTATCTCCTTGAGTCCTTCCATAGTTTTGAACGCGGAGAAGATCTCTTTGAGAAGAACCGGGGCGTATTTAGCCCAGAATAGCTGCCGTACAGGTGTAATCTGAACTCCGTTAGCACATAGTGACTCCTAACAACTTGACTAAGGGGACGAGCGCACTCTCCTAGATCCGAGCCCGTCCTAGATGTACGACGTACCTTGTTCTGGATCTCCCGAAATCTGGCTGACTCCACGGTATAGCCGAGCCAGTGGCATTTGTCTCGATCTCCTTTTTTGTATTCCCTTATGGCGTCCACTCCAGGGTCGATAAATTCAACGCATTGAATGCAGTCTCGCCAATGAATTACCGACGTGATCTCAAGAAGCGCTGTCAAGCCGTCTTTTGTCATCAGCACTCGAATGTGTCTGAGCCTGCGCCTCATACGTGGGCAAAGCAGATAGGCGGCGGCTGCGCGAAAGAAGCGACAGGTCCGACGTAACGCAAGTAGCTCGCGTACAGGCGAACCGGGTATAAACTTCACGATGTTGCTGATGAGCTCCATGGGAAGGTTATCGAGTGCTGGTTTAGGCGGAGGTGCAAGTACGCATGGCATCGCAGCACAGGCATCGGCCACGCCGTCTGCAGTCAGTGTTGTAGGTGCGAAAGTTATGAGAGCACACATCGTGGTGTCGTTGAGGTGTTGGAGTGGCTCGGGAGAGCGAATTGCCTAGTTCAGAACTTGGTGTAAGACTATTCCCGACAGTGAATGAACAACCGTTGCCCTTACTTGACCAAGGAGCTCCACACACATGCGGTGGCGCTTTTCTCTCTTGAGAACTCGGTGGTCTGCCTCTTTCGCTCTTGAATAGGTTTTCGGGTCTACCAATGACCGACAGATCAGCTTGGAAGCACCTGCCGAACCTGAGATCCATCCCAAATGGTCGAGCCCCATGTTGACGTACTCGTAGGCTCAATAGGCGGGAGTGCGCCCCGCGGTGGCCTAAATTCCCGGCTACACCTGCTAAATGTTGGACTAGGCGATGGGATGATCGGCGTCCTGAACATGGCAGGAGTCCACTCTGGTGTGCCGTCTCCGACCAAGCGCCTTCCGGGACCTGGGCTGGGCTGCTCTCTGCTCCTCACCTTGACCATCGCTCTACGGAAGAGTGGTCGCAGAAATGGTACGGAGGCTGAGATGAGACCGACGTGCTGTTCCACTTGACTCCACATCAAAAGATCTGCTGTAGTCAGTCCTTGCTGCTCATAGTCGGATAGCCAGAAAATTGTAGTGTAAAGCCGAAGGGCGGAAGCTATTACGGCCATGATACCGACGGAAAAGATGGCTATCAGCTCAAGACGGCGTCTCAGCGGCATTGTCGGAAGATTCCAGAAGAACAATATCGGTAACGTCCAGATGATCACATCCGTGACGAGGTTATAGATGGCATTGAAGAGCCAGAATGGATTTGGGTTGTAACAATGAGCGTCGAAGATGTGTAGGACCCATGCTCGATACCAAACATCCCATCCGAACGCATCGGTGATCGGAATGCACATGAGAATGGAGGCGATGATCATGGATACTCCTCCAGAGACTGTGATGGCCAAGAGTACACGGACGACGTATTGGAAGCGTTTGTTCGATGCGGCGATAGAATCGTAAACTAAGTCGATTCTGTTAGCCGAGTAGATCCTTCAGAAGTGAGCGTTCCGAGGAATATTGAAAGCACATGGGCAAATGAATGGCCGTTCGACGCGCAATCGCAGCCACTTGTGTTGTACTCGAAGCTCTCTGTGTTCATCCCTGGAATTGTGTGGCATATAACGTACATAGCAATATCGACGTCTTGATGAGACAAAGATTGAGGATGAAATTGACTCGATATAGCCAAATCGATAGCAGCGAGCCTGTGATTACGGGTCTGTAGGTCTCCCATTCGCCTTTCTATGCTATGTTACACCACAGTCATTCAACAGCTGGTAGCTACTTACAACAACATGGCTATAATCGAGGAAATGGATCATGAAGCAATGTACCACCACTGATGGCCTAGATTTAGGAATAAATGAGTCATTTCAGCTCCCCTGGGTTCCGCGGAGACGTTCATACCAAGTTGCGATCTGGTTCTGGTTAGCAATAGCAGCACAGGGAGCGAGTATACACTCACAAGGGCCAGAAGCATGACCCAGTCGGACGACGTGAGCTTTCCAACATAGAAATACCGGGTGTAGAATCTGAACTGTCAGCCAACGTTGCGATCAGGGTTGCGAACGGTCGACGCACCTGAGCGCTACAACCACGGTCGATATGGAGGTAAGCACAAAAGCCAAGATGATAGAAAGTCGGCCATGAGGGGCCATCGAGAACGGTTCTGGAGCTTGACGATGAATCCGTTCACACGAACGGAATGGAATGCTGACAGGAAAAAGAAACCGTGGAGGTGATACTCATGATGATGTGTAGGGGTGCCGCAGCCACTGACTATCAAACATCAACGGCAATATCCACAATGCCAATCGCGCGAAAGACGGCGTTCTCTAACGCAATCATGCATCGGCGGGAGTCCCACATCAGGATCCGAGTCAGGTTCAGACTGTCCAGATTTGGGCGGGTGATGAGTCGCGTCGCCCAGGCTGACCAAACGGTGTGGCGGGGAAGTGCCGGCAGACAATGTTAGACCAAGGGTTATGCAACACCAACCGATGTGAGCAGTGCTGCATAGCTGTCAAATTGTCCCTGCTTCCCCGCACCGTACCACGCGACATTCATCTCAGTAGCATTTACGCGCCAGGTGTTTGGCAGGGTACGGATAAATCTGCAAAGTGAAGCTTGGGCCGTCGCCGCCTCAGACAACCCGCCAACTCAATTGATCCTGCCTCAACTGGCCCCAACAGGATAGCAGCCCAGATATTGATCTCAGCTCTTTTGATGTTCTGTGCACCTTTATCGCTTCTATATCGGTTTGTCCCCTGCCCTGAATTGACGTAATTCGACCGATGTGTAGATGGCGAGTTTGCACTCAGCGCGTTACATTGTATATGTTGCTAGGCGTGCCATGTTCGTGACTTGGGGTTGAAACGGGTGTCCACTGTATATTTACCGGCTACTTCGGTAGTCTGAAGAAGACGCAGGCCTTAGCGACCTACCGCGGGCTTCAGCGATTGCCATGTGAGACCGATCCCATAGAGACTTTCATGTGTGAGGGGGAGAGAAAATACTAAGGAAACCGTTCACCGTGTCACCAGGGATCAATCAAGGTCAGCTTGGAATGTTGAGGCCCGGGGTTTGGGCGCAGAATCCAGCGTGCGCAGGCGAAATAACAGTGGCTTTCTTCGATAAGACACCGGTGCCATGACTTGCATAGGGCTGAACGCCGTCCGCATGAACGTGAATCGTGAAAGGTCCGAATATGATATATATGGAAGGAGATCGCGAGTAATACCGCAAGGAGAAAGTTTAGAACCTGAATCTGCTGCGAATGCGTTCTGGAAGCAAGGCGTTACGATGAGATGGTGTTGAGCGAGTCAGCTGGATCGTGGGCGGTTAGGTGGAGATTGACAGGATCGATCTTGCCGTCTCTTGGGCTGTGGCTTCCATCTCCGCTGTGATGGAATAGTAATCCGGAAAACCGGGCGCCCAGAGCACCGTTGACAGAGCCGCAATAGACGATAATTGAAGGATCGCGATTAGTTCACAATCCTGAGTGAGACGGCACGGTGTTATGAACACGGCTTGTGGTGAGCCACATGAAGCGAAAGGATCAAGACGGGCCCAGTGACGTCGATAACTACGAGGTCGACGCCATTATTGATAATAGAGAACGTTCCTGAATCGATGAGATGAGCTTGTCGGTTGTAGTACCACAGGCTCCAGAGAAGGTGTTCTTGAGGTGCGATGTCAGATGGATTGTGAGGTTGCTAGAGTAGGAGCGACGCGATACCGCGGAAGCTGCCCGCGAACTAGCGCGTTTAGTGATATCATCGCCTCGAGTGAAAGTGCAGCTGTCAACCACGGTCGCGCCTGTCGCCTACGACGTTTTCACCTCGACGCTGTTTGTCACAGCTCATGCGCGAACTGCCTGCTGACCCGTGATGGCTCACTCACGTCTCTAGTGCTGGTTTTTTCCGCTTCACGATCCTCGACCCGCCGCTGTTGCCTTCGGCGCAACTCATCACGAATTCTCCTACCCACGAGTAATCCGACGCACACCACGCACGGCGGTTCAAATCCCGCTCGAGACTCCCGGTGCCAATAGAACCGCTTTCGAAGCCCTCTTAGATTGCGACAACTGTTGTCATGTCGTCGCCCTCCGAGAACGCTGCGCTCGCCACCGCGCCTGAGATCACCGTCACCAATCCAGACAACTCGAACGATGCGACCATGCATGATGGTGGGGAAGAATTAGTAGAGGAAATACCATCAGATGCCGACGAAGAGGCACGGTTGAAGATGCTCACGACTGGCACACGAGCGCAGGATGACTTGGAACGCGATATTGGCAGGCAGGCGGACCAGATGATGACCGAGCAGGCCGATGCACGCGACAAGAAGCGCATAGAGAAGCTCGAGGGTGAAGCAAAGCGAGCGGAAGCTGCTATACAGAAGCTCAAGAACCGTCTGGCTCTACCAGCTTTAGACACGCAGAAAGCCAAACTCCGTGGCGAGATCGCAGCGTATCGGGACAAGATCGATGGCCTAGACCAGGAGATGGATGGTATACAACAGCGTATCAACGATCGTCACAAAGCACCTGGGGTGGAAGAAGCAGCAGAGGAAGGCTCCAAGGGTCCTTTACCCAACGAGAGCCGGCGAGAGTGGCTCATCCGCACAGGCAAGATCACGCCTTTCTCCAAGCTGGCGCAGGACCAGCCAGACTCAGGGACGCTGGGTGAGGTCATGTTAGATGCTGAGGCAGAGGACATGGTGACCGAAACTGCGAAAGAGCCAGTGTCACATCGCAACCTCATGAAGCCTGGCTTCCAAGACGTCGAATCCAGTTCAGAGGCCCCGAGCCCAAAACCTACAGCCCGTTCGAAGAAGCGACGAAAGGTCACTCCTGCTAGCGATACCGTAGGTTCGCGCGAATCGAGCGCAGCACCGGGCTTTACGGATCCTGATTCAGACGATGCTTTCGAGCCTGGTATGTCGGACCGCCAGCTTGCGACCCTGGATGAGTCGGACGAGCTTCCAGATGACCTGGACGAAGACGACTCATACACAGAAGAGACTACTGGTCGCAAGCGCAAAGCTAAGGGCAAGAAAACAACGAAGTCAAAGGCTGCTCCTGCGCAAGACGCTGTCGTCGAAGATCTAGCAGGCGTTGACGATGGCAATGAGCGGTTGTATCGGAAGCGTATAGAGACTTGGTCCAAGAGCCGCGCAGCTGCTAGGAGAAAGGCCAAGGCCAATGGTGGTGAGGCAACCGCAGATGAGGAGGATGAAGAAGAGTGCTACCAGCCTCATCCTACTGAAGCTGACACTGAATTCGATGGCGGATTTCGCATCCCGGGAGACATCTACCCGGCATTGTTCGATTATCAAAAGACCGGTGTGCAGTGGCTTTGGGAGCTGTACTCGCAGAATGTTGGTGGCATCATTGGCGATGAGATGGGTTTGGGTAAAACCATTCAAGCTATCGGCTTCGTTGCCGGTCTTCATTACTCCAAGAAACTCACCAAGCCTGTCATCGTAGTTTGTCCCGCGACGGTCATGAAGCAATGGGTCAATGAGTTTCACCGCTGGTGGCCTGCGCTACGAGTTTCCATCCTACACACGTCTGGTAGTGGGATGTTGGACACCCACCGAGAAGATCGTATGGAGCGGGAACTTGAGCTTCGAAACTATGGCGACTACGACAATACTTTGACTGGCGCTGGAAAGGCTGCTAAGAAGATCCTCGAGAAGGTCAAGCGAGACGGCCATGTCCTTGTCACCACGTATTCAGGATTACAGACCTACTCTGAGTTTTTGATTCCTACTGACTGGGAATGCGCCATCCTAGACGAGGGCCACAAGATTAGGAACCCGAACACTGCTATCACGATCCACTGCAAGGAGTTGCGGACGCCCAATCGTATCATTCTTTCTGGCACGCCGATGCAGAACAACCTAACAGAGCTTTGGTCGCTCTTCGACTTTGTATTCCCGATGCGCTTAGGCACACTGGTAAACTTCCGCAACCAATTCGAATTTCCGATCAAGCGTGGTGGCTACGCAAATGCTTCGAACTTGGAGTTTGAGACAGCGGTACAGTGTGCTGAGACTCTCAAGGATGCGATCAGCCCCTACCTACTGCAGCGATTCAAGGTCGATGTCGCAACCGATTTGCCACAGAAGAAAGAGCAGGTACTCTTCTGTAAGCTCACGCGCCAGCAGCGACAAGCATATGAGGGTTTCCTAGCGTCGGAAGACATGAAGTCAATTGCGAGCGGCAAGCGCCAGATGCTGTACGGTGTCGACTTCTTGCGCAAAATTTGCAACCATCCCGATCTGACGGAGCATAAGACCCTGTCAAAGAAGCTGGGATTCGATTATGGCAACCCCAATAAATCTGGCAAGATGCAGGTTGTCAAGGAGTTGCTGTCGTTGTGGAAGAAGGGCGGACACAAGACCCTTCTCTTCGCTCAGCATCGTATCATGTTGGACATCCTGCAGAAGTTCGTCAGTCAATTACCCGACATCAACTGGCGTCGCATGGACGGCGAGACACCGATCAAGGACCGCCAGAACCTTGTTGACGAGTTCAACAACGACCCAAATCTACATGTCTTCCTCCTCACAACGAAGGTCGGTGGTCTTGGCGTCAACCTCACAGGTGCCAATCGCGTCATCATCTACGACCCGGACTGGAATCCCTCGACCGACATACAGGCGCGAGAGCGTTCATGGCGCCTTGGACAAAAGCGAGAGGTTGAAATATACCGGCTGATGTCTGCAGGCACAATCGAAGAGAAAATCTACCATCGTCAGATTTTCAAGCAGTTCTTGACGAACAAGGTGTTGAAAGACCCTAAGCAGCGACAGTCGTTTCAGATGAGCGATCTGCATGACTTATTCACGCTCGGTGTTGAGAACGTTGAGGGTGAAACCGAGACAGGCAACCTATTCCGTGGATCAGAAGTCAAGTTCGAAGAGGATGGTAAGACTGCAGAGGCATCGGCAGATGCTACAGGAGCCGAAGACCTCGCCGCAGTGAAAGGCATCTCGCGATCCGAAGCCTTCCAAGCCCCCGTCTCCGACGGTGAGGATGCTGCTGCTACCACTAACGAAGACGGCACCGACAAACCCCCAACAGATTCCCGTCTGATGTCAACCATCTTCGCCAAAACAGGAGTGCACTCCGTCCTCGAACACGATGCCATCATGAACTCCACAGCCGGCGGCCGAAAACGCAAAGTTCAAGCCGACCCAGCTTACATCCAACGTGAAGCCAAGCGACAAGCCGCCGTAGCAGCCGAGCAACTCAAGAAGAGCATGCAAGAAGCGCGAAACGTGCCCGCCGGCACACCAACATGGACCGGCCAATTTGGCGAAGCAGGCCGTCCAGACGCATCCCGCGGTATGCCATCCAGCCGCGGTGGTAGAGGTGGACGAGGCGGAGGACGCGGCGGTGCCCCCTCATCAACATCCATCCTCAACAACCTCGCCACCCGACAAGGCCGTCCCACGCTCCTCAACCCTGGCACAACCCTCAACGCACCGACATCTGCCAGCTCATCCCGCGGCTCCACACCTTCCGCGCCCACAACACCGCAAACCTTCCGTGGCCGCCGCATGCTAGAGATGATCCGCGACTTTATGCTTACCCACGGTGGCGTGGTACCCAGCCGTATGCTGGTTGATCATTTCGATCATTACTGCCGGGCGCAACCGGGGAGGAACGAGGAGTTCAAAGAGATGCTCAAGTTGATTGCTACGCTTGAGAAGAGTGGGAGTGCGCAGAGGGGGAGGTGGGTGCTTAAGGACGAGTGGAGGACGCCTGCTGCGGGGGCGGCGGGTAGGGGAGGTAGGGGTGGAAGATAGGAATTAAAGATGGGGAGGAGGAGGATGGGTGGTTGGAGGGAAAGATGGGGTGGGAGAGTGAGTTTAGCATGGCATTTTATGGCGTTTGAGATAGGGAGATACCATTTGTAGCTTTTTGTCTTGTTTTAGCGCCTTCTTGCCAAGTGCTGGCATATTACATCGTAGATGGAGAATTGCGTATCTTGAAGTAGATAGATAAAATACCAAGACACACGGCGGAGCATCATCAAGCATGAAGTCTCTGAACCAAATCGTTGAGAAAGATGCCATTGATGACTATGTATCATTATTGAAGGAGTAATCCGTACGTGGACTCTGGGGAATAAGAATGTCGGCCGTTGTTGTGGGAGAAATCAAGAACTGGCTGAAGAATAAAAGGGACTCTTGGAGATAAATAAGGGGACTCAAATGTGCGGACAATGAAAGATAAATGACCAGACCGAGACGCCTAAGGGAATCCAGCGCTAAGCACCAATATCAATCCGATGATCGCATTGCACCAGAAACGCGATGCCTCGCTGTTAACTCTGTGAATCTCAGAACCTTGGAATGGTTGATTCTGGGACTCTCTGAATGTAAGGAAACCACATACTCTCAAACTTTTTCAGGGTGACGGTTTTCAATTTTTTCGATGTTTTGTGGTTTTGGTTTTCGATAGAGGATTCGGCTGTGTAGGTGGCAGGGCCGGGTTTCAAGACTCAGCGGTAATGCTTCTTGATGTGTTTCTGTAAGTTGTCGAATCGCGTGTAAGATTTTCGACAGCCTGGAATCTGGCAGGGAAAGCGTTCTTGTGCTGTGGATGCTTGGTGTGTCTTAATGTGACGGGTCAGATCGGCTCGGAGGTGGAAAGATTTGGGGCATTCGTTGGAAGTACACTTGTAGCGTCGTTGGTGTTTGCGATGGATGTGGTCGCTGCAGGGTGTGTAAGTTGGTGCAGAACCTGGAACGGGACTGTACGTACCTGAGGTCGCAGTGCCGACTGAAAGTACGTTCACAAAAGCTGCAAATTAGCTCGTGGGCCTCGTATGTGGTGCTGTCTGAGTTGTTGCGTTCGGGGCTAGTTGGCTCTTCTGTCGGGGACGAGGCTGGCGGTTGGCTATTGTCGGGATTGTCTCCGGGAGTAGCAGGAGTGTTCGAGAATGATTGCTCGTCAATTACAGATGAGCCGTCGTTGTCGGAATGGTCGAAGGCTGGAAGCTCGTCGTCGGAGGTCGAGTTAATGGTAAGATACGGAGCGTGTATAAATGGATTAATATCCAGTTCAAAAGCAAATGGGCAAAAAACAGAAGTCGAAACGTTGCGAGAGAGTCCAAATCTCGATGACGAAGTACAATTGAACGAAGAGGTAATAAAAAGAAGATAAGGCGAAGGCTACAGTGGCCTTCGCCCAAGGCCGGTGGTTGAGATGTAGGCTATGTAAGCCCGAGGGTGCGCAACCCAAACGCCTGTCGGCGCGGTGGTAAAATTAAGGAGGCAGAGATCCGGGGTATTGTATATTTTGGAGAGTTTTGGTGGTAGAGAATAGGGTTGAAGGAGGTATTTCTGTGAAACGATTGCTACAGTACCTTATATGTCGAGGCCGTGGTCGTGGAGGCATAGAACCCACAAGGCTGAGTCTCAGCCACAACGCCCGCCGCCAGCACACATACCTGCAGCAAATCGCGGTTCCTTTTGACACCTTGCCAGGTGCATGCTGCTCAGCCAATGTGGTGTGTCTGTGGATTTATATGCCTCCATATCGCGGTGGGTGGAAGCCACAGACGCAGCCGCACCAGGGAGCTGACAGCATGCACACGGCGCGCTTGTCCATACTGGGACCAGCTCAGCCGTCCTTCGCTTTTCTGCCACCATTACGCATCGCCGTCGTCTATCAAATCAGAGGACGTTTCCGCTTGGAGGCATAGCGCTTCGGATTCAAAGAATGTTCAAAGAGTTAGGTATCCAGTATTGCGTCACTACCTACGTTCCCCATCACCTACAACTTCCCCCGACTCTTAGCCATCTCCTCCTGTAAGATCATGCCAATAGGCCCACCGCGACTTCCATCACCAGCCCACTGCTCTTCGGGTATACGCTCAGCAGGCCACTCCCAGCGGCCCTTGAAGTCCTCCGGTGTCCTCCCCTCAATACACTCCACAATGCTATCACCAATAACAGGCAAAAACTTGAAGCCATGTCCTGAACCACCCGTCGCCACAAACAGCCCCTTGTACTTGGGATGATACGAGATCAAAAAGTCGCCATCCCGTGTATCAGTGTACCAGCAGATTTTCGATTTTGTGAACGGGCGCGAGGGTACGGCGAGGGATGGGTGGATTGCAGTGAGGAAGTCTCGGCATTGGCGTTGGCCTTCTATAGGGACGGCTTGTGAGGGGTCGTCGACGTGTGTGTAGGGTAGTGAGGTTGTGATTGTCTCGTTGGGGTCTTCGGACTCGGGGTGTGGGATTGTAGTTGGGTTTAGGTAGCCGTGGCCGTGTCGCGCGACTTTGAGCAAGCCCTTGTGAGGCGGTATCATGAAGAGGCCGTGGGAGAGGTTGAGGATAGTCGGTCGCGGAGCCATCTTCGCTTCCTCCTCCTTGGAGATGGGCATGTAGCATAGAGCTTGCCCGGTGGCTTTGCAGATGCCACGGAGATCGATGAGCGATGCCGTCCATGCGCCTGCCGCCAGCATTGTAAGGTCCGCCTTCAGCTCGGTCGAATCGTCGAGCCGCACTCCGGAGACAGTGTTGGTTCTGTGATCGATCAACAGCTTCTTCACGCCCTTTGTGACAAACTTCACCCTCCCCAGCTTCTCCACCTTTTCCCTAAGCCACATCATCGCGCCCTCCGCGTCTGCCCAGCCTGAACTCCAGTTCACATATCCAGTGCAGCCATTACCCCAGGGGTCTTTGCCTTCCAGACCACATGCTTTCTGTATTTCTTCCGCCGAGTTGAGCACTTCCACTTTGTCTGTCCCTATCGCGCGAACGTTTTCGAGCGAGCTGGAGACGTATTTCTGCTCTGGGCCCCAGGCGGTCACACATAACCCAACCTCATGATAGTGTTCGGTCGCGAAGTCGGTGCGCCAGCGATCTTGTGCGACGGTTGCGAGACGGGTATAGCGCGCGGCAGCGTAGTCGGGACGGATGATTCGTGAGGCGTCGATCTGTATGCGTTCGCTTGAGTGTTTGGTCTTGAATGAAGCGGTTGTTCCGATCACTAGGGAGTTTTCTGCTCCAGGGTATGGCGTCGAGAAAATTTAGATTGAATTGCTCTACTTACACTCGAGCCATCAGGCGTAGGGAAGGGCTGACGGTCTACAACAGTAATTGAGGTATCCTTGTACTGCGGGTTTTGACATAACGAATAAGCTGTGGAAAGTCCAAATGCACCGCTGCCGACGATTAGGATGGATGAGGGTCTCTCAAGAGATGCAGAAGAAGCCATTGCGCGAGAAATTAAGACGTTCAAAGATTCAGCAACTGGGCAAAAGAAAGGAAAGTCATGGAGAAAAGTCCACCTACCTGCGTCCGAACGGCGTGCAAGTGCC
This sequence comes from Alternaria arbusti, assembly GCF_024043155.1. Lineage (NCBI taxonomy): Eukaryota > Fungi > Ascomycota > Dothideomycetes > Pleosporales > Pleosporaceae > Alternaria > Alternaria arbusti. The sequence goes on from NW_026249943.1 coordinate 630,184, forward strand.
GCTGGTGGGCCGATATCGTTGACTGACTGATGATTTGAAGGGCGTGCGCCGGCTGGGCACGGTTGAACCTCGTGGCTGCAGGGAGCTTTGACGCTACCGAGAGATTGGGTCATCGGTGCATGGAAAGATTTGAGGCTTCAATCCGACATCGACAGCCTCACCAATTGCACCTCAACGTCATCCGCTGCTGAATTATTTGGGGTCTGCCTGTATCGCAATGGCAAAGTTACCGAAGCCCCCGAAGGCGTTCCCCGTAAAGCACACGATACCGTCGAAGCCCGCGATACCACAACACATACGAATACAACGAGCGCAACACGATAACGAAGTACCGCTATATGCCCCGAAGAACCAAACACCCGAACAAGCACTGAAGAGAGTGCTGGCAGCACGTCCGCGGCTCTCAGATCTACAGCGGCTTTCAGATGAGGAACTGAAGTCGGCGCAACACCAGGCAAAGCTGCGGAGAGCGAGACAATGGCCAATGTTCGGTATCGGATTGATCGCATTTGGATTGGGGACATACGGAACCATGCTCTACGCTTCGTTGACGCAGGAAACGGACCTGGGAAACTTACCTGAAGACCTGTCCGATCGATTCGACAAAGAGGCTGAGGGCTATGACGAGAAAGTGGACACGTCTGAGATGCTGCTCTTGTTGACTTCTAAGCGCAAGAAGCTCACTGCCATGGCCAAGGGACATGTGCTAGAGGTGGCTGTCGGTACAGGCAGGAACATACCATACTACAAGACCAAGCAATGTGCGACGGTGACGCTACTCGATTCTAGCGGGCCCATGCTGGCTGTTGCAAGGCGGAAGTGGAACGACACGCACAAGGAGTACTTTAGCCGTGTCTTCTTCAAGCAGCAATCTGCCTTAGACCCGATTACGCCCCCATTTGATGCCCAAATTGGCTACGATACGGTGATACAGACAATGGGACTCTGCTCCACTCCTGAGCCGGTGAAGCTGCTCCAGAATCTCGAGTCTTGCACCAACGAGAATGGACAGATCTTGCTTCTAGAGCATGGCAAGTCGCATTACGACTGGCTCAACAACATCCTGGACAAGTCAGCTCCAGCCCATGCAGACGAACATGGTTGCTGGTGGAACAAAGACATCGGCAAGATTGTCGAAGAGAGCGGGCTGGAAGTTGTCAACATAAAGCGCTACAACTTCGGCACGACATGGTGGTTACAGTTGAGGCCCAGGAAGGGCATGCGGCAAAGATTGGCCGAGACCACCGCAGTCGAGCAGCCGCTTGCTGCACAAGCCGGATCCCCGGTAACACAAAAGTCCTGGTGGTCACTGTGGAGATGATAAGTCGCCGTGTCACCTTCCCCACATTCACCATGATCGAGAATGATCGAAATGTTGAGGCTTTGCCGCTATTATAGACAGTGCGCCTAAACTTACTCCAAGTCCACTACCCAAGTTGCTGCGCTCTATCAGGCAGCTTGGTGCTGTCTCAAACGACGTCAACTTTACGCGTTATGGCAGAAGGAGGGGAAGGCCCAAAGCGGCAATTTCCAGATCGCGACCATCGATAACCTGGGATCCAACAGAAGGTCAAGCGAGATCTGCGGTCGGGATCATGGGCAAAGGACAATCGCGTCACGGCACACTGGAACGCGACATGGCTCGCCCGAACTTTGTTCTGTCTTATCATCCGGGCACGCCATGCGTTTGCATATGCGTCTGGGGTCTGATGCCATACCGTTGAGCACGATGGGCTCGCACCTCGTAATCATCATGCCGAGCACACCCAACGACACGTCCATGGCTGACATGCATCTTTATCAGTGTCGACGAGGTTGCGTGTGGGAACAAGCAAACAAACAATGCATCTTCACCGTCTTTCACGACTTGCCAACTTCCTCATGCAGTCCACACTTCGTCTGGGGAAGATACGTAGCGCATCCGTGAATCTGTCTGCCCACAGGACAAGTGCGGCGCCATACCTTCCAGTTCCCCACAAAAGGTGACGCTGTGCTGCGCATGCAGACCGGACCTGGTTCCATGCGCCTGTCTCCATTGGGTAAAGACATATGCACAATCCCTGCGCAGCCATCGGAAGTGATGGCAACTCGCGTGCGCAATGTTTGGGGGTGTGGTCGCAATGCGGAGTGGAGGCTGATGAAACTGATGTGCCAGAAGATCCAGCTCGGCATCCATCATCACTGTGCTTTTTCCGGGCATCAATGCCACTCGTTATCGATGAATTATCAGTGAACAAACAACGATCAAGCCACATGTGCTGAGAACGGTTTTTGTCGTTCGCGTATTAACGTTGCCGAGGGTTGGCCGCATGCCAGTAGGAAAACTTCCGTTAAAGAAAAATTCGAGAAAAGTGTGCTCACCGCCCTGGGGCATCCCGGTTGCAGCGTTGAGGCTAAATCCACTTTGACGGCTAGGCGAAACCTCAGAACAGGGATGTCTCCGCTCTGGAACAAGATGATATGCACGCTGCATCAGATCATGGCCAGCGCCCGTCCACTCGCATCGTGGCCGTTTGAGTGCTTGGAGACGCGGAAGATATTATAGCGGTCAGCGTGCGGGACAGCTGTGATGACCCGCCCAATTGCAGGTGGGAAGGATGCGCGATGCTCGAACCAGACGTGTTGAGCATGAGATCAGTTGCGGAAAGCCGTCTCAGGGCAGTAGACGTTCGTAATCGTTGGCGGAGGTTTGTCGGCAAGGAAGCATCCTTACCAGCTCCGTCTAGCATGTGCCACTTATTGCGCGCTCGGAGCAAGATGTAGAGAGATCCAAGTGCGGTGTTCACTGCTCCGGGCTCAGCTGAGACCATCTGATGCCCGAAGCTTGACACGGGCAGAGGTGCAACACAGACGGCCCAGATCAACGGGATTGGCCAGGACAACGAAGCCCATACAAGACGTTGGACAGGCTGCCGGAAGGTTGTGCCTAGAAGTGTGCGGCGAGTAAGTACCTACGTTAGAGGACTCTACCGTGTGGTACATGCAGGCAGGCAACGGCATGTTGATAGGAGCGTTAGGCTCTAGCCCCTGGCCAACAAAGCAAAAACGGGCTCTAAAAGTAGTATGCTGTCATAACCAAAGAGGCGATCCCTGGATACATTCACCCTACTAGACGCACGGTCTCTTACCGGAGCCTAGTCGCTCCTTCTTCACTGTGTGCTCCACTACGCCTCCGTTCTTTCCCTCGTCGCATCCCCTCTTCCTTCACCACCCCTCGAACTACATCAGGGCCCGACACCAACTGTCCTGTCCCATTCCGTTTCCCCTTGCCTCTCTCTGTTTCTGCTTCCTGATTCCCGTGGTGTTGGCGCAGCACTTGATTGTGTTGCCATAAGTTGTTGGTTCGAGCTCAAGGCAACCGGGCGCCATCGCCGAGTTACGTATTCACTCTTCAGGAGGCGAGCCGCGTAGCTGCGACAGGACGGGTGCCACTCAGCATTCAACTCCGCCAGACATCTTTCGCAATAATCAGGCGCTCTTTTCGACGCCAAAGCCTGCAGTGCAGACAGAAGCGCACGCTACCTGCATCTCGGCGGCAGCGTTGGTGGTATAGGCTGCATTGCATTCCTACCGGACCAATCGACGACCCTGGCATTCGCGCAGTAACAAAACACTTTTGGCTGCACACCCTCTGCCAGCCTCAATAATTATCTTGTCCCCCCGAAGCCTCCCTTCCTCCTTCCTCTCTCCCTGCGCGACGTTTGCGACTGCATCGCCGCTCCCAGAATGCCCTACAACACCCGCCGGAAGTCGCTGTCGCTGCCGTCGCTCGGCATCCAGCTGCCAGGAGGACCGCGATCCGCGCGCTCACCGCCTTCGACAAGCGACGGCCAGCACGCCGCAAAGAAACAGAAACGCTCCCACTCCGGCTCTCTCTCATCGGCACTCCCCTCGCCATCACGCCCCGCCGCACTGCGCCTCGATGAGCAGCGACCCAAAAGCTCAGGCCGGGTGGCAGACACCCCGCCACCGTCACCAGGCGGCGAGTCCGGCACGTCCAAGATCGATACCCAGGGCATCGACGACGAAATCGTGGTCGGCGTTATCGAACAGCTCCAGAAGACAGGCAACCGTCCCCACCTGCTGAAAGAACTCGCCCTCGTTCTATCGCCCATCATTCCCATTGTTGAGAGGTACGTACCAAACTTCCGCCATCTACGCCCTGACCACCAGTTACTCATGCTGACGTACTCTAGCTCCGCCAACCCAGCTGCCATTATTTCGTCACGCTTAGCGACCTACCTCAAGCGCAATTGGACAGCCCTGTCGAGATGTCCTCTCGACAAGAAGCTCGTTGGTACCCACCCCAAGCGTGTCTACTACTTCCTCTCCACTTGCCCGCATCAGCCTATCCCGGCCGACGGAACTAGCACCGCCATGGCACCACGCATCGTCACCCCGTCGCTGTCGTCCGCAACTTCGGAAGAAGAGGATGCGGATGCGAGGTCAAGAGGTCGCATGTCACCGTCGCCCGAGCTAGACCTGTCCGACTACGACAGCCACGACAGCGACCCCTTCTCCAAGCAGAGCCATCTTCCCACGACTGCAAACATCTCCCACAACCGCCGAGCTCAGTCGCCGCCTTTAGAAAAGGACGAGCGCGAGTTCACCCAAACTGCGTCGTTCCTGCAGCAACGTCGCATGAGCCAGGAAGCCGAGCGCGAGCGATCTGCGAGCGCATCTGCCGAGCCAACACAACAGAGCGATGTTAAAATGGAAGAAGTCGCCGTCTCCGTCGAAGAGACCGTAGAAAGCGCTGCCCAAAAGGACTCGGAAGCCGCAGCCGCCCTCTTCGGCCAGATGGACCAGCTCATGACTTTCCAGAGCGCTCTATCACCCAGCAGCCCCGCGCTGAAACCCGTGCTCCACATCGACATGCCCCCGCCGTCGCTCAAGCGCAAGTCGATAAAACTCGAGCTTGACGACGACTGGATCATGAAGAGCCCGGAGCTTATTGACCTTGACGAGCTTGATGACCTTTTCGGCGGCTACTAGGCCGCTATTTCCTTTGCGCGATTTCTCTCTGTATACGACATTTACGATTCTCCCGGGGCACGTCTCTCATCTATTCCTCCTATCTATTGTATTCTCTCCTCATGTCGTTTCATCATTGCGTATGTCCTAGATGGATTCCATTTCGCCGCTCGCGCTGCACTACACACTCTAGGGATGTTGATTTATCGCATGGAGTTCTTGAGATCTGGGTGTCTAGGAAGGAATTCTGTAAGATAACTGTAGAGTGTAGCTGTGCGATTACCAGCCAGGAGGCCTGGCTGAGGCGCTGGATTGTTACTCGGCGTCTGAAAGCGCGAATCTGCGACTAGGTGTTGGCCGACATTTTCCAGAATGAGGCAGTCGCCCATGGCGACGAAGAATGAAGTAAAAGGAACGGAACTACTAGATAAAAGTTCATGAAATTGAAAAACAGTTGATATCCTTCACAACAGCTCATCTAAACAAGCTCTCGAACGAACGTGTCTGATGTCGGCAATCTCGATTGTTGCCGACCAGAGCTGGTGGGCCGGGTTGTCCCCTACCAACACGTACTCTGCGCTCACCGCCCGAGTTGCGCACTTCCTGCACCTAACACTACACCTGGCAGTGGTCTAACGCATAACAGCGCGAAAATTGGGCCCTCACCGGCAGGGCCATCTGCGCCCAATGCGGCTCCTACGATGCGGTGTATCCTAGCCCCAGACAGGAAGGGACAGAGACCTTGGCGCTGCGTTGTTGAAGAAGTTGCGGTCGAGCGAGATGCGCTGGAGAACAGCCTCACTTTTGACCGCACACGCGCACACCAGCGGGGTTACCGAGTAAATCTTTGCGTGCTGCTCCAGATTCTGCTCATCCGCCTGGTAAAATCAACAATCCCGAGGGGTAATCGCATGTTCGCAGACAAGAGGCTGGGTAAGCGAGTCCAATGACTTGGGCACCCCCAGCCCTGTACAGCAAAGCTTTGAAGCCGAAGCCCAACCACTCGACGTAAGAGTGCGCTGTGCGCTGCGCGACACGTCCGCCCTATTTCCTTTCCCATATTGACCATCCGACCCCCTCGGTTTCACGAATTCCTGTGCCCTGCGTCAAAGTGCTTGCTGCAGGTTCCCGAGGCTGATGAGGAAGCCCGTTGCCTCGCTTACTCCCGCCCATCAAGTCTGAAGAGTTGGAACGGAAGAGCTGGAAATTGTGAAAAGAGGAGGCTGGGGATCCGCGACACCCTCATCCACTGCCCATCAGACGTGCGATCGCTACGAAACGAAGCGCGTCTTTCCGGCGTCTTTGCAGTGGTATACGAAAGGCCATTCGCGGACATAGCCCAAGGCTGCCAGCAACACAACACCAGCAGAGTGGATAGTCGACACGTGGATACGCAACAACCGGGTTAGCCGCATTGCCAGTCACCAAACCTCGCCGCGGGCGTAAAAAGCTCACGCATATCGACGTAGCCCGCTCTAACTCCCCTTGGACTTGGGCTGCGTCTACTCCACGACAGCAACTGCCTTTTTCAAAGGCACACCAAGAAAGAGCCAGGAACCTCAAGAAAAGAATGTCTGTAGCACTATCCCGAGCGCGGAGCAGAAGTCGGGCGCCGAGCACCAGAGCGCCGTTAACATCACAGCCCATCGTTGTGGATGTTCCGCGAAGTGGGGCTAAATCACCACTCATCATTGATGTGCCAGCACCAGCACCCCGCGCAAGGAGCAGAAGCGTGCGTAGCATGCGCGAACCCATGGTCGACGCACCTGGACTCAGCGGTGGAAGGGGCATGTTCAAGAGGTTGATTGTTGCGTGTGACGGAACTTGGCTAAACTCGGACGATGGAACCAAGAACGGTACTCTTTCCATCCCAAGCAACATCACTCGTATATCAAGAGCCATCAAGGCAGTCAGTCAGGATGGTATCCAGCAGATTGTCAACTATCACCAAGGTCTTGGGACGGAAGGTGGAAAGCTCTCGAGATTGGTTGGGGGTGCTACGGGCAAGGGCCTGAGCGATGATGTTCGAGAGGCGTACTCGTTTCTTGCCAACAACTATCACCCAGGAGACGAGATCTTCTTGCTCGGCTTCTCGAGAGGCGCATTCACCGCGCGTAGCATCGGTGGCTTGATTGGAGAGATTGGTCTTCTCACAAAGAAGGGCTTGAACACGCTACCAGAAGTGTATGAAGATGTTCAAAATCGACGGAACCCCGACTACCGCCCGAAGCACGAGGATGTACCTTTCCCGCGGAAACCAAGCGCAGATGACCCACGATACGCAGAAGAACTGGAACGCAGAGGATTGACTAGACTGGACATTCCAATCAAATGCATAGCGGTGTGGGACACCGTTGGCAGTCTCGGCATACCGCGGATCGGGAAGCTGCAGCGCCTGGGTTTACAAATGAAGCAATCAAAAGCAACGACTTTCTACGACACCAAGTTGTCTAATTGCATTGAGAATGCATTTCAAGCGTTGGCTCTGGATGAGAATCGGTCGTCGTTCTCACCTGCCGTCTGGGAAAAGCCTGAGGGTAATCGAACAACGCTCCGCCAAGTATGGTTCCCGGGTGCGCACGCGAATGTGGGTGGTGGCTACGATGACATGCAGATTGCGAATATCAGTCTTGCATGGATGATGAGTCAACTCGAGCCATTCCTGGATCTACGGTCTGAGTATTTGTTTGAACAGGATGATCTAAATGAGAAGTACTACAAGAAAGAGGAAGGTGCGATCCGACCGTGGAGTTTTGGCAAGATCTATAGTGAGCTGAAGGGCGCCTTTGCAATCGGTGGTAGCACTGTAAGTTTCAATTCTTTGCAAGTATACGCATGCGTACTAACAGCAGTGACAGCAACGCAAACCAGGCCAATATACCTCCGTAGACCCCTTCTCAGGCCGCTCAACAGAACGACCTCTCCGCCAAACCAACGAATACATCCACCCCTCAGTCCGCACCCGCTACCGTCTCGAAGGCCCCGGAATCCAAGATCGCGGCCTCTACGAAGCCCGCGCCCTAACAGACAGCTACAAACTCGTCGTCGACTACGGTGCCAATAACTCCCGAGCCGGCGACGCAGAAGTCTACTGGAAGATCAAATGGAGAGACACCATGGCCGTCAAAGTCCTCCCCGAAGCCCCTCTCTGGCGCCTCGAACGCGAACTCGCAAAACGTGATCCAGCTACCTATGACTACATCAAAAAGCCGCCTGCCACCGCCACCACGCGTAGTAAACGCCGTACTGCACGACCTCTTTCTGCGGATTTCTCAAACAGCAAAATAGGAGGCGGACTTACGAGTCCTACTTCTACCCGCAAAGCAAGAAGGGACACGTTTTCTCCGCGATCGACGTTCCCTGCTGAGGACCGCGCGCCGCCCAGCCGAAGGAGTACCACAAAGATTGAGCGGCCGAGGAGTAGGAGTCGCGCGCGCAGTGTCGAGTTTGCGAGTGATCGTGAGACGGATATCAGGGAGAGTATGCCGCATCGGAGGGAGAAGGATAAGGCGTGGTGGGAGGGACGGCGGTGACGAAAAGTTGATTAAGCGCGCGATGTTTCCTTAGACTTTCTGATTTATACTTTCGGTTGACTTCATATGGAGGGTTGGATATATGCGGATACCCTTTTAGATGTAATACGATTCGATACTTGAGTGTGGGTGTAGACTTGGATATGTCACTTCGCATCGATGTGACGCTCGTTATGCACAGTCATCCTCGGACTCAACAAGCTGATGAGAACGTTCTTTTGTTCAACTGCCAGCTAACATGACAAATATGTATATCGACAAGTACCATGGTGCTGCAATCACGTGGGTCGTGGGCACGTTGCTACTTCCAAAATCATCGGTAATCCGGCGAGATCAAACGGCGAACACCAACTCAATATCCAAATTCACAGTACTTACGACCAGACTATCGTAAGACAAATCGAGTGCGAATAAAAAAAAGATGGTAAACCCGCCTACCAAGATTTGGGTGATCGACCTCATCGGGCATACCCACAGATCTCCTTTCTAGACCCTGGTGCGTGAGGCTCGATCGACGAGGGGGACCCTGGCCAAATCGTCGCAGTCAACGGTTTCAGTGAGTAATGCGCGGACCGATTGCAGTTATGTGTTATTTCTTCAACAACTGCGATGATGGCGATGATGAAGATGAGGTGATGTGATGTGGTGTGCTGTGTTGTGATGTTTGCAGCGGAGGCGCAGCAGGCGGGATGTGAGTGGCCAGACGACAAGTCGATGATGGCTGCGCCGCCCGCCCATCGCTCGGGAAACGGACGTGCGCGAATATCGTTTTCGTGCGTGGAACGCGCAACGCTGCATGACAAGGCCGTGTAAGCAGCCCGTCGACTCCACGATATTCTCACGAGGTATAGCAGTGACGGTCCATGACATATCCACCTCCTCGAAAAGTCTTGTCCTCGTAATGTCCAAGCCCAGAATACGATGCGCGCATTGATGTCTCCCTCGGAACAATATCGTGTTGCGGAGCCCTCATGTTATATTTAGGGTTGCATTGCCCTCTAGCGCTAGTGTCTCTCGGGCGCCCCCCTGCTTGTATCCCATTCGCCGCCGCCCGCCGCTGGGCTGGTGCTGCTGAGCTGGGCTGGGCTAACAAGTCGAAGCTGAGACCATCAAACCTCTCCTTTCACTTCCGCCGTTGAGACAAAAACCATCAATCGCTTTATCGCTTACCTCGACCTGTCGCCTTATCTTCACCCTTCGCCAGTCGCTCGTTTATACGGACGGAGAGGTGTTATTACTGTAATATCCATTCGTCGTTTCTCCGCGTAATACTTGTGTCGCGTCGCCTCCGGAGCTCATTCTTCTCTCCCGTCCCGTCACGCCTGAGAGTTGTACGATACCTGAGATTCCACGAGGAACTCTTCCCGCTTGCGAAACGACGTTTTAGCCGGTACACACGTTTTTGGAGCTTCGAAGGACCAAACGAGACTTGTTTAAGGCATCATTCGGACAAGATGAGGCCGTCTCAGCTTCTCGCTGCCGTAGTGGCCATGTCGTCGGTTACGCATGCCATGAACGTCAAGCATGCATTCGACAATATTAATGGGTTGACTGATGTCAAGAACGTGCTCATGGGACGTCAGGACAACAGTACGTTTGAGCATCCTCGAAGTTGAATAGGTTGGATGCTAATGCTATGGTTCAGACAACAATAACAACAACGACAACGCCTCAGACGCACCCGCCAGCACACAGCCCGCGAAGACATCCGCAGCGGACAAACCCACCGAGACGGGCGGCAACAACAACGATAACAACGACAATAACAACAACAACGACGACAACAAGTCCTCCGGCACCGCAAAGGAAACCGCCAGCGGCACCCAAAAGCCCAGCGGCTCCAAGACCACCGGCAAGGGCTCAAAGTCCACCAGCTTCGACGCCCGCCTCCCCGCCGGCGGTCTCACAATGGTCACCCCCAACGCCCTCGCCGGCACACAATTCTACAAAGTCGGCGACTGGGTAACTTTCGCCTGGAACTACACCTCCCTCTCCGTAACCCCCTCGGCCATCGACGTCCTCGCCTCCTGCACCGCCAACCAAGCCACCTACACCATCGCCGTCAACATCTCCGCGAAGCAAACAGAGGTTCTCTGGGACACCAAGCACACGCCTGATGGCCAGGCACCGTTTTTGACCGAGAACTACAAGTTGCTCATCTACGACTCGGATCTTAGTGCTACTGCTGCGCCGAGGCCCGGATATCTTGGAGCGTTCACTGGCTTCACTTTTGGCATGTACCTGCCGCAGGAGTACATTTCGCTCAAGGATGGATACACTTGCCCTAACTGCAACGGCGCGCTTTCGCTTTCTGAGAAGAAAACACTTGCTGCTATGCTGCTTACCACCGGTACGACGATTGGCTCTATGCTTTACTTCACGTATCAGTTTGGTGTCTGGTAGATGAAGCGCCTCTTCGATACACGTACACGTAGATCTACGACAACGCAAATGCAGAAATGCAATAAAGAAAACATACACAACACACACAAGAATTCGACGCTTCACCGCTTACGATCACGGCATTTTCCACATTCCTTCACACCTGTCCATATATACACCACCTTTTTCGCTCATTTATACAAAAAGATCCGGCGCTTCGGGTGGGGAGCGACACATGTGTTTACACTCCTTTTTTTTGGGACAACATGGGCATCTGGTGTTTTGGCGTTGTATATGGGGGCATTGAGAAGATACTGTTGTTTGAGATGAGAACATAGTAATACTTGGATTGATTTTGGCAAGTTGCATGGATGGGCAAATGTGGATATGGATGGATGTGAGGGGATGTAGTCAAATGTGACGTCTTCTTCATTTAGATTGAAAAGAGGGAAAACAAATGATAAAATATGTTAAGCACTTCACTTCAGTATGACAATATGCCACGTGAGAAATTTCTCCATGGAGATGGCTGGACCTAACGAGGTCTAGAGAGGAGGACAGACAGTGTTGTTTCTATGCAACACCATCAGGCGATTGGGACTCGTGTGATCTACACATGCCTGTCTTCATCAGCTTTCTCGTGCGCTTTAAAGCAAGCGTCCTTACACCGCGACTCAGAAGGAGACAATGATCCCCTCCATTCTTCAAAACGGAGGTGCAGCTTCTCCGGTCGGTGATGATCATCGCCATCATCACTTTTCCACGATCTGTGCGACGAGATGACGGCCTGTGCGTCTTCATCTGCATATAAATAGCCCCTGTTTGAGTTCTGTCTCTCTTCCTTACATCTACATCCATTCCCTCAATTCCAAAATCTGTATTCGCTGCCCTGATGTGTGGAGAGGACGTTCCTCTGCCATCAAAACGGGAGCAATGATAGAGTATGAGAACTCAATGCCATATCTTCTACTTTCCAAAGTACAGTCTTTATTACTCATGTTCCACCCGCTGCGATCTGCAACCTTTACCAAAACGCAATGTGCTTTCATCGATGGTCCTCTCTGTGCGAAAACGGGTATTCGAAGAAGCTATGTCTTTCGCCTGCTGTCACCAAAAAAGAGAGAGCATCTCACCGATGGAGACCAGAAAGAAGACTTCAACTATTTCATGAGCGGCACTGCCTCTACAAGACACGATAGCGCATAGCGCTTTGGTGTCGGTATAAATATCTACCCGCTCACTCCTTTACACTCTTCTTCACATTCCGCCCTATTCTCAATTTCCTAAAATCCACATGCGCATACCACATGTCTGGGTCGTTTTCCCGCGTCTCTCAAAAGCTTTGAGGTCCACCACTATGTCGTCGCTCCAGACCTTGCCTGTTGCCTACGTATCATCAAAAAACACCAACCCCATACCGATGTCTGCCTCCTCAGACGGGCCGCGAACTTCTTCGAAATGAGAGATATCTTGATTATCGTCTCCATCCAAAATACTGATGAAGACAACGAATGTCTTCCGCCTGCTGTCGAAAAGCCTACCTAAAAGCGAACATGACTTCCAAAAACACGAGGTCTTCCGCTGATGACGATAAACGCGACCATCAAGAACGCTATGTCGCTCGGGTCTTCTTGAGTATAAATACCCGTCACTTGGACGCCTCTTACTCTTCTTCATTACAACAGTACTTTAACGGCTTTCCAAAATATAAAGCGGCTGGGTACATGTTGGTTGCGCGACTTTCTGATAATAATAATAAAAAGGCAATTTTCACTGCGATGTGAGCGCTCCGAGCCACACCTACAATTATCAAAAAAAAAAGAGAGTTCTTCTTTGCATGTCTCCTTCCTGAAGCAGATCGGAAATCAATCCAAAAGCGATTACCCCAGAATAGTCATACCATCTACACGTAACGATCAGGTCCCGTGCGTCTCTTACTACGCATATATATCCGCTACTTAGCTACCCTCTTCTCCTCCTTATTCCAACAGTCTCTCTTTCTCCCTTCAAAAGAAGATATAGAACGGTTCATGTCGCTGGTGCGTTCTGGGTTTCTGAAACCTGGAGGATACATACTGATGTGAACACTCTGAGCCATACCTGCTATTATCAAACCCTTCAACGGTTTGAGCTATGTCTTCGTCCTCGAGCGGAATGCAAATCAATTCAAAAGACAGAACAGAACATTTGATGCTGGCCGTCCTTCCTGAGCGCTAAGATCACAACCCGCGCGTCTCTTCCCGTGCATATAAAGATCTGTCACTTGGACGCACTCTCCTCTTCTTTATTCCAACAAAGACTTTCAATATTCTCCAAAAATGCGGCTCGTCGTTGACATGTCGCTGGCGCGTTCTGTGTTCCTAAAACTTCAGTACACGCTTCGCATGTGGACACCCCGAGCCATACCTACTACTATCAAAAATACAATGCAAGACTACGATGTCTTCGTTCCCAGAAAGAATTGCGGCTCAAATAAAAAGAATGGACGTGCAGCTTATGGTCTTTTCTCCGTATCGAGACTACATCTCAAACTTGGATCTTGCTCTGCCTCTGTGCATATAAATACCTACTACTTGGACTCCTACTTCTCTTCTTGATTCCAACAGGTATCCTTCTTTCTCCAAAAAGCAACTGTTCACTTCGCTATGTGTCGCTGGCGCCTTCTGTCCTCCTCAAAACTTTGTCAACATAAAGCTATGAGAACGCTCTCATTCCCATCCTCAACATACTCAAAACTACAAAGCACTTTGCGATGTCTTCGTTCGCGGCTGGACTGGAGATCAATTCAAAGTCGCAAACATAATCCCAATGTGTCGACTGAGTTCGCTGTTCAAAAAGGAGAAGCGGAACTTCTGTGTTCTTTGCCTGCCGTCACCAAAGTCCCAGCAGGTCACCAAACTTAATCAAAATATTATTAGCATAATTCAATGATCAGGGCTAGACGGGGAAGCCTTTTACAACAGTCACAAGTGTCTAGCAGCGTGTGGTGGCGTCTGTTATGCCCATTCACCGAAACCTCCAAAAAATGACCAAAAATCACCAAAAAAAGAATACCTGGAGTATCTGACTATAGCCAGACGAATGCTGAACAGAGTGGGACTCGAACCCACGCCACTTTCGTGACCAGGAAGTAATGTTAAGAGTAACCTTAACCTGGCGCCATAACCAGCTCTGTGATTTTTGTCAGATTTTGGTGAGGGAGAGAGAGGAATGTTGTTGTGCTTACCGGCCATCTGTCCGTTGGTATTTGATTGGTTGATGGAGAGATCGAGAATTGTAAAGACTATAATGTTGGTTGATGGCTGGAGATGGTGGAGATAGTGCGGTGAGAATTTTCGGGCGGGGTGTGGGCCGCGGAGGAACTTGGAAGCTAGGGCGACGGCGACGGCGAGAGTGTGGGGACGGGATGCATCGTGAAAAGGATCCAGTCTTTCTCTGCGTGAATAAGAATTGAAGGGTTGCTTGCGAAATATGATGGTGGTGTTGGTGCATTTCTTCTTGGACTCGGTTTTTGTTAGCGTGAGAAAATGCAACATCGGTCCTCACGTCTTGAGTATAAAAGAAACGATCGCTCTGTAATAAAGATTTATTGAGACTCTGTATGTATACATAGTAAAGTGCAGCATGTGAGTTGGTATCTGTGAGCGCAAGCCAAGTTGAGGGTGTCAGGGCTGTCCACAGGAAAAATCGCCGCCTTCGAGAACAGGCTACAAGCCGTGAACTCGGATAGTTCCAAAGAAAGTAACGGCTTCGACAAAGCGTGACTGGTCATGCGTGCTTCTTGTTGAAGTGCTTGAGCATGTTATCCTTCCTTGGATAAGATTTCTTGCAGCCAGCCGCGGCGCATCGAAAACGGAATCGCGACCCAGCTAACTCATGACTTTGACGGTGTCGCTCCAGATCTGCGCGCAAACCGAAGGCGCTAGAGCAGCCTGGATGATTACAGCCGTGTCGCTTCTCGTGTTTACGGCGTATGTGATTGCTGCAAAACAGATGATTAGCTTTCTAGCCACATTAATCCCAGATTTATGTCCTTACTTGAGGTCGCATGTACGGTTGAAGACAAGATCGCAGCAGCTATGCTGAACGGATTTATCCTGAGCTTCACATATCTTTCGGGATCCATCTAGATCATCTAGAGAAGGGGCCACAGAGTGTGAGAACCGTTCTTGGTCTTGCGAAGACGCGACGAGGTCGACGTTATGTGTAGGTAACGTGTAGTCGCTCGGGTCGGTGTCGGTGGTACCGCCAGTTGAGGATGATTCCCAAATATCTGTAGTAGGGGTGTTTATTCCATTTGTGGAACTTTTGTGGAAGGGTCTTTCGCTCAGGAGTGGGCTTGAAAGAAAAGTTAGGGTTCGGTCCTCGGAACTGATTCTGGATCGAAGGCCGGAATGAGCTTCTGGTAGTTGTTCTAGTTGCGTTTTGAATACTTGTTCTCCCGATTCTGCCGGAAGGTAAAGAAGAGAAGAAGTCTGGTAGGAGACGACTTCTGGTTTGTCGGCTGATTCCGTGCTTGCGGTCCGCTCGCTCGGAGCTACGCTTGGTGGCAAAAATGGAGCATGAATGACGGGATTGATGTCGTACTCAACTTCATGGGGACAAACAAAAGACGAGGTGTAGGGCCCTGACCGTGGCGCTCGCGTTTGCTCAATCGAATTTGTTGTGATGAAGAAGACGAACGGCGAAGGTTATGAGACCCTTGCCAAACAGTCAGCAGCAGGACATCAGGCCTGGAATCAAAGAGTGAATTGGCGTTTAAACAGTGGGGTGTAAATCCGAGATCATCTTCCGGCTAAGCCTTTGGTGACTACAGTTGCTTATGTTTACGATATTTCTCCTTCAGGGGTGTCGTTTCGTATGGTGATGATGAATTACGGATAGGCGACAACAGGGAGGCGACAGTCTGTCAATTCCAAGGATTTAGTGATGGAAGCAGTGTGCCTAAAGTGTGATAGAGCCGGATGATGGTCGATCGACATTGAAAAGACTCCCAGCACCCGACGCCGGATGGCGTGGTGACAGGGCCTTAAGGGCCTCAACGAACCGAAGGATGTTCTCAGCTGAGGTTGTTTCCCGGCTTTCTTTCGCGCTGGTAGTCAAGGTTGAAGGGTGTTAAGATGTGTGAAGGTTTCAAGGATATAGGTAATTGAGAATTAGTTATATATGTGAGAGAGTTCTGTCCCAGATACAGATCGTAATGATAGGGAACCGTAGGAAAAGGTTGATTTATACCCAAGCGTGGAAATCTGGAGGCGTACCATGCCTTCGGCTAAACTGCTAAGCGGCAGGGTTGTGGCAGTGATCAGCCACGGTAAAGTCGCAGCGCTCGTCGCGCATGTACCCATTGCATAGCCCGGCCAAAAGCATTGTCATCAGAGGATCAGCCTGACTGTATGCCTCCATTTACGTGGCGTGGAAGTAAAGAGGATCTCGGGAGGTCGCAGACTGGGCGGCACGGATATCGGACTGTCTGTGCTTTCGCAGCCCTTGTCCGCTTCGAGCCTGATTTTCGCGGGCAAGAAACAACTGCTCGCGCGTGCACGCACGCGTTTCTACGCGTATCCTATCTATCGTCAGCCACAAAATCTTTCAATTGCGCCTGTTGGGACAACCTTCCTGCGATGATGGTAGCACCGCCGAAAACTTCACCTACCTATCGCGTACCGGTATGCCATGCACAAGGCTGGGATGCACAGCAACCGATACGCCTGCACGCGAGTCTTCATTGGCAAAGGTTTTCATGACAAATGCTCTCATTATTAATTATGTGGACTAGATCATTACCATAACGCTCTACTTCCTCGCGGCACCAGTACCCTCTGGCCAGAACTCCTCGAGCCACTCATACGGGTTCTCCGGAACATACTGGTTCAAGATCTCGCCCTCGAAGTCGGTAAGGTGGTCGCGCGTCAAGTTGTACAGCGCGTACTTCTCATCCGGCCCTGTTCCAACAGTGTATGGGACGGTCTGAACGTTGTTCCCGATCTCCTTGTCGACCCAGCGCTCGACGTCTACAACCTGGGCGTTCTTGATGCGGTACTCGTCGCCATAGTTGGGTGAGATCTATAACCGTGTTAGTCGAATGGACTCTCAAAGAGGAGGACTTCGGGAGCTTACTATGCCCATCCTGGTGCCATTGACGGCAATGACGTTCTGGATGGTGACGTTACGCTTCGCCTGGTTCAAGCAGTTGCCGCACGACTGGTAGAAGGTGCCGAAAGTCTCGGCGTAGAACCCAGTGATGTTGAACTTTCCGCCTAGCGAGTTGTCCTGGAAGATCTTGTCGGTTGCGGAACGGGCACCGCCTCCGATAACGCGAAGCTGTGTGTTGAGGCCCTTGGATGTAAGGGCATCTTCACACACGTCCTCCCACCAGACTGTCACAAGAGCATTAGTATGCTGATTAGATCAACTCTGGCCTCAGAGCTTACCATTCTCGACCCATGCATCGCCTAGCGCGTGGATACCTTCGCTCTGGTGCTTTCCAATGACCACGTTCCTGATCGTGGCTCCTGGTAGCAGATTGAAAACAGCATCGGCATCTGTTCCTTCGGCCTGCTCGTTGCACGAGCCCTCCACGCGCTCATAACGCTTCATCTGCCCATCGAAGACCTGACCGGGCTGAATGTACATGGTCTCGTTGAGGACGACCGTCTCAGTCGGTACCGGGAACTTGGTAACCGGGAAAGGGAATCGTGGGAGAGGTCGTGCACCGAGATCGCCTTGAGTGGAGTCTGCGCCTCCTTGAGGTCCATCGCCATTCTGACGACGGATCACTGCTGCCGATGAGAGCGCAGGAAGAAGAGGGAGGATAACAGAGGTAGAGAGCTTCATCGCGACGACTGGCTGTGAATTATGAGGGTATTTGAGCTCTTCTGACTGAGATTCTAGGTCAATTGAAGACTGTCGAGATGCAGGAGAGGTACTTTGCATTGCTTGCAGCTGCCCTAGCTTTTATATCACCCACAACACCTCCTCGCCCAGCTATCCATCTGTCCAGAAGCCTCATCACGCGCATTGTTCCCACGCGATTCCACTTACAATCCTGGCGCGACCGTTTTCCACATGCTCGTGTAGCTGCACAAGGCCATAGCTTCCACAAAGCTACCCCGGCATTACAGCCTCCAAGCCAGCGGAAGAACTGGCATCCAGGTTGTTTCCGTGAATGACGATGCGAGAACGGTGGTGTAGCAAACTTGGCGCAGGTTTAACCGATGTATCCCCAGACTATGAGATGCGTCGCCAAGTGAACGCCTCGTCTTGGTGACATTTTCCCACGAATAACCCCACGACTTGGCAACCTGCTTTCGCCAACCCCAACTTTCCTCCCCGCGTATCGTAGGTTACTTCTGCGGGGGACAAGGGTCTAATTTTCCTGCGCCCTGAGCGGTCGTGGCTTGTAGTGGCTTGACGTACAGGATTGGGTTGCCGCGGCCGCGCTTCGAAATTTTCCATCCTCTGTTGCGCAAAGAATCTCATGGTATGGGCGGGTTCGACTCGAAAACGAGAAGGATTTCACCCACTGGAAGACGGAAGGAGATATGATCAGGACGTGTTCGAGGAACGTGGATTGACATGACTTCATTGCCAACATGGTAAGTCTGCTGAACAACTACACAGCTGATGACAGTCGCATACCCAGCGACTTAAATAACAAGGAGCGTTCAAACCCAAGTTTCAGTCATCTCTCGCAAGCCTTTCTCAAGACTATCCCATCTCGAGCCCGGTCCCTTCAGCCAGCTCATGATTTCCTCGGCCCTGGCATTTGGCAAACTCATTTTGTCAACCCCCATGCCCTCAATGTTATCCAGAAACTTCCTTTCGGGATACAGTGTACGCCATATATCCAACATCTGGTTGTAGCTCCACGGTTCTGCAAAAGCAAAGAGACGTTCATTTTCAACATCGCTGTGGATCAGCGCGGAGATGTGTACGAGCGCGCAGTCAACGGGATGGACGTACCATTGCGGACCAACGGAAGTGGTCCAAAAGTCGAGCTGTTTACCTTCCCATGCAGCACGGGCCCAACCGATGGTTGAAGGGAAGCCTTGGTGCTCGGGGATCACGACGGGGCCAAAATTGGCATTTGGCAACTATCTGGGCTTAGCGACGTCCTTCCTAGAGCATTAGATCTTCTGCTTACAACGCGATTGAACACGAAACCTGGCTGGTTTTGTTCCATCCATTTCATCATCGCCTTCTCGGTCTCCGTTTTCATCGCGGCGTAGACGAATAGCCCTGGTTTACCTGGCTCTTTCTCCAGGATCTTCAACGCTTCATCATTATATGTGTTCTCGTCGATTAAGAATTCGACGTTTGGATGAGGAAACGTCGCGGCAAGGGACGACGAAGTGAAGACAAAGCCTTTGCAAGAGGGTACCTTTGCACAGGCCTTGAGGCCATTCAGACTTGCCTTC
The DNA here is from genome assembly GCF_024043155.1 of Alternaria arbusti. Classification (NCBI taxonomy): domain Eukaryota; kingdom Fungi; phylum Ascomycota; class Dothideomycetes; order Pleosporales; family Pleosporaceae; genus Alternaria; species Alternaria arbusti. The sequence goes on from NW_026249943.1 coordinate 649,493, forward strand.
ACGGTAATCGAGATCGCTTCATGGACGTCGGAAATACCTCCGATCGGCGATGCGACGTGGATGAAGCCTTCGATACCTACACATCACAATGCCTTCATGTTAGGAGTCAGGATATTACCAATGAGTTTGGGTTGACGTACCATCAACGACATCGTCATAGCAGCCCTCGAATGTCATATCCGGCACCTCAACCAGCTCAAACGTAGCTTCCTTATACTTATCGTTGAAGTACTCGGTCATGTATTTGTGTTTCTCGGCATCTCTCACTGCACCACGAACATGGTAGGCTCGCTTCAGAAGCTGGTCGACGATATGGCTTCCTACGAGCCCATTCACGCCGGTTACGAAAACGGTCGCACCGGGCTTGATAGCAACGATAGGCATGGCGTTAAGCAAAGTAGCTCAATGGTAGCAGTAGGTGAGGCATGTAATTACGGCATCCGATGGGAGATGACTTGGACGTGTCTTGGGACCTGGTCGTCGATCCTGCGATCCACAATGACCTGAGAGCGATGATACGAAAGAAAGACAAGAGTTACGAGGCTAGAAAGTACCTCATATACAATGTACTGATGGCTGCCAAGCTTCACAAGCTAACTGTTTTAGGAAAGGCGGGGTCGACATGTGCAGCTTGCAGTACCGAACGAATATCAGCGACATACGCCGCCAGACTTGGGAACAACGTATTGGAAGGCTCTAGTAGACGAGTGCGATTTCAACACTGCGCATCCTTGCAATTCGCACTGCGAACCGGCTTTCGATAGCACCCAGGCTGAGATAGCTTTGCGCTGTCCACACCAGATGAACCTCGTTGAATATCACACTCGCCGCAGATGCAGGGTATTGGAAAACAATGCGATAGACCTCCTGCGACCTTTCCGAGCTACCGATCAGTTCAGGAGAAGGTAGACGACTTTGCGGAGAAGGCTGTCGCCTCTAATCGTCGCCCACGGCATCTTGTCATGATTGCTATCGGGTCGTTTTCAACCTTGCTACTCGTATGGAGAACAGTATTCTGCCAGGAAACCAAGCTCTGAATGGTGAATTGTAAAGGATATAAGATATCCGGAAGACATGCTAACCGCGCTTGACTGGGCTTGCAAACCGTAGGCAAATGATCCAGTGTCGGTACAGAGGAACGAGGAACAAGACGAATGCGATCACCGATGGTCAATCAGCCATCCGTTCTCACCGCGTGATGTGAAGGGCTAGAAAGAGGCCGCGATTACCAGAGGAAATAGCACGTGCTTGATGAGGAGGCGAAACCTGATGCCTCTGCGGCTGGATTGTTACCAACACAAGGATGTGAGAGAATAGACGACGTCAACGATGAAGAAAAAGAAGATAATGGCGCACGGGTGGTGATGTTATTTCCGACGGCGTAGATGGTTTCGAACAAGGGCGGCAAGGTCAGCAGATGGAAAGAAGGCGAACCTGAGAAGTGCACACTTCATTAAGACGTGTGAATCTGTCCGAATGCTTCTTTGCGCATCGGGACGCTCTGAAGCCGAGGATGTAGATCGGTAGAGGATGTCTCAGATTCCCAAGGCGACACCAGAAAGATGAACAGAATGGCAGCCACGAAGCACGCGTAATTTTTCCGTACGGCATGATGACATGAGATCATCGCTGTCTACCCGTTACGAATGTGCACGTTTGTAAAACAAACTAAGCACTCCACGATGTCGACTTCTTCCACCGGTTGTAACCCGGCGGTACCTGGACCGCGGCTCACCCCACGACTTTGACGATCCAACTCCACGCCGCAAATTCGTACGACAGCCTAATCACTGGATTACGAGGACCGAATTTTTTGTCCCTTGCGCCTCTCAGAACAAGCCTTCCAACACGTTGATGCGTCTTTGAACAAGCATACCAAGCTTCTATTCTCCGTGAATCCTGAAGCTTGTCACACCCCTCTCATCTTGGCGAAATGAAGAAACATTACGCCGTTCCCCACAAAATCCAGCCTAGTCGTTTCACTCCAACACCACGAACGGGCTCGAAACCGCTCACCGGGTTCGAAAGCAAGCCAAAAAGCGGGTCGACCATCTCGCTTGGACTAGCCGCCGCCCTCCGAAGGCTCCGATGACAGCACTGACAGCTCCAGATGCCGAGAACGTTGCACAAGCGACCCATCTCCCGTGTTTCTTGCTCACAGCCACCCAATACCACCGAGCTTCTCGGTAACGATCGTGAAACGGTGGGAACAATGCGGAGACTACGTGCCGCCACGCCGTCTTCTGGAATGTAGGTCTCGAACGGGTTGGAAGCGCAAGGACGTGACCCTTGGAGTACCTACTCTTACCATGAGATGATAAAAGCGCTACCTACCCACCCTCTCTATCGTTCTCCATCACATTTGTGAAGTTTCAATCCTTTACTTCTTCTTGTGCTAGACCGCATTGTCACTCCTTCATCTCTTCAAATCCTTACTTCCTTCATCCAAACTTCGCTTCAATGGCTCGTTACTCCTTCGCATTCGCTGCTCTAGCAGCAAGCGGTGCCTACGCTGCGCAGAGCGCAGCCTACACACAGTGTGGTGGAAAGGGCTTCACCGGAGCCACCGCCTGTGTCTCCGGATACCACTGTGAGGTCCAGAACGACTGGTACTCTCAGTGTGTTCCTGGTGCCGGTGCCGGTGCTGCAAGCCCTGTAGCAAGCCCTGTTCCTACAACCATGATGACTGCCACCAAGGCACCCGCTGCTAAGACCTCTTCTCCAGCAGCAGTAGCTGTTGCCGCCCCCAGCAAGGCTGCCGTCGCTGCCAACGCAGCAGCCAGCTCCGGAAAGACCCAGTACGCCGGTATGAACATTGCTGGTTTCGATTTCGGATGCGACACATCTGGATCATGCAGCGGAGCCTACGTCGACCCCGGTGCGAACGGAATTGCCCAGATGCAGCATTTCACCAAGGACGACAAGCTCAACATCTACCGTCTGCCCATCGGCTGGCAGCATCTGACCGGCAACACTCTCGGTGGTAACCTCGACGCCACCGTCAGCGCTGCCTACGACAAGCTCGTCCAAGGCTGCTTGGCCACCGGCGCAGTCTGCCTTCTCGACCTCCACAACTACGCCCGCTGGAACGGCCAGATCGTCGGCCAAGGCGGCCCAACCAACGCACAATTCGCGGATGTCTGGACCAAGATCGCTACCAAGTACGCATCCGAGAAGAACGTTGCCTTTGGCCTGATGAACGAGCCCCACGACCTCACCATGTCCACCTGGGCCGACTCGTGCCAGGCGGCCGTAACCGCCATCCGCAAGGCCGGCGCCAAGTCGCAAATGATTCTCCTCCCAGGTACCGACTACACATCGGCCGGTACCTTCCCCACCGCCAGCGGTCCCTCCCTTCTCAAGGTCAAGGATGCCGACGGCACGACCGACAAGCTCATCTTCGACGTCCACCGCTACCTCGACAGCGACAACTCTGGCACCCACGCCGAGTGCACGAGCGACCACGTCGAGGACTCCTTCGTCCCCCTCGCTACCTGGCTCCGCGACAACAAGCGTCAAGCTATCTTGTCTGAGGTCGGTGGCGGCAACACTGCGTCGTGCGAGAAGGATGTGTGCGCTGCGCTTGATAGCTTGAACAAGAACAGCGATGTCTACCTTGGTTACATTGGCTGGTCTGCTGGTGCATTCGATCAGAGCTATGTGCTTGGACTGACGCCTAACGGCTCGACGGATCGCGAGTTGGTTACTAAGTGCTTTAGCCGCGCTTAGAGTGGTAGGTCTATAGGCTTGAGCCTTGGTGCGGGGTAGATCTCATCGTTTCTGATGCGTGATACTTTCGGTAGTCGTGTTCTCTTCTTCTGTAGATCTTTACAATCAAACTTTTCTCGATATCTTTCGTGGTATCATCACTCTAAGCAATCAATCTCGTGTTGTTTGAGAACCTTCGTTTTGACAAAGTGGTTGAGATTCTCTGACGAAAACATAAACTTCACATGAGGGTTCAGAGTGAGCAGAGTAGGACAAGAGGACAATGTCTTCTGTAAGCAAGGAAGTACATCATCCTCCATCATTCATCATGTGTCAACCATCATTCCCCACCATCTTCTGAGCCCAAGGCTAGCAAACAAGCAATTAAGCAAGCAAGCAAAAGTACACGTGGTACTGCCAGAGAGATACAAGTAAGATCCCGAAGCCCTCCTCCTTGAGTAGACACAAACAGTCTCTCATATACCCGTTCCCGAACATCCAGACCCGTATATACCTCCTCCTTCCAAAGAAACTTTTGTTTCAACGAACGTAGCAGTGCCAAACGGTGCTGTCGTAATTCTTTCTGAACAGGACGCGAAGTTCTCACGTCACCTAGGCGCCCTTATCGGTATCCTTGCCGGTGTCCTTGCCGGTGTCCTTGATAGAGTCGTTCTTGATGGAGCCGTCCTTGATGGAGCCATCCTTGATGGAACCGTCCCGGATAGAACCCTCCTTGCCGAACTTGTCCTTGGTAGGCGTACTCATCGGTGACAAGTTCTCGAAGTGATCGACGAGCGACTTGATGCTGTCACTAGTCTTACGTCTCCTAGTCTCAGTGCCGCTGAACTGGCTGGGGGTGCGTACGATCTCGTTGCGAACAGGTGCGAGCGCAGTCCTCTTCTCCCAGGGGACGGTTGGCTGCCAAGGCGACGAGGGTACTGCACGTGCGGATTCTGCCCCGAGGAACCTCTGGAAGTCGGATGGTCTTAAAGATCTGGTTGAGCTCATGGAGATGGTGTCGGTCTTGTCTTCAGCTGACTCGGTTTCCTCAGTCTCTTGGGTGCCTTCAGTCTCCTGTTCATCTTCCTCGGACTCGTCGGATTCCTCGATCTCGGTTTCCTCGACGTCTTGAATCTCCTCAGGCTCCTCGATCTGGTTGACGTTCGTGGCCTCAACTTGTCTTGTGGCCGCCCAATCCGTAGTTTCGATCATCGAGTCCGCTGGGTGCTCATTGATGGCAGAAAGCGGAAGGTCATCGAGAGACCTGTGCGGAACATCCGCGTCGTCGAGAGTCGAGATCGAAGGTGAGATACGTGGGGTCGGGTGGCCCTCGACGGTGGCCTGCGAGCTGGTCTCGGAGAAGTCCTCGTCGCTGAACTCGTCGATGAAGTCCTCGTTGCGATCTCCATCCTGTGCTGCCGTACTGCGATCGCTGCTCTCACTCCCGACAAGAGTATCGCCATCGCCCTATGCACATCAGCAAACTTACCCGCCAATCTCCACCACTTCCTCAAAGTAAGAAGAAAGAGTCGACGTACCTCAGGAACAAAGATCCTCCCCAACACCGTCTCCATCTTCCCCGCCAGGCCCAGCACACTCGGACAAGCAACCTTCATGATCACCTGCTTCACCTCTCCGGAACCTCCCGCATACTCAATCACACGACGCTCCTCCTCCAAATTGAACGCTTGAAAAACAACGCCTTTCACGACTTCTTCGCCGCTCCACTCACCAAAGTTTACCGCATCGAATGCGAGCGTGTTGGGTCCGTCGCCAGAGCGCACGGAACGTCGGTATCCTGCTATGCGCGCTTTGCGTAGCTTGGGCACGCGGGACAGCATGAGAGAGGTCTGTTGGAGCGGGAGGGTGGAGTTAGCGTGGGGCTTGTATGTGGTGAGTATGAATGGGACTCGCTTTGAGCATCTTCTCAGTGACACCATCGCAAAGGAAATACGCGACCGGGTAGCCGGTCGAAGCGGTCGGCTTGGCGTCAGCTGATGTTGCCATCGCGTTGTCGTTATGGTGGTTGCCTGAGGCTAGTTGATCCATTGCGATTGCGGTTGCGATCGCGTGAGTCTTGGGTGATTTTGAAGTAAAGGTAAAAGGTGTGTGGGTGAGAAAAGGGAGACGAGGTGAAGAAAAGCTGGAGGTGAGAGAGCGCGTGGGGAGCTCGGGCTTTTTGTGCGACGGGGAGTAGTGAGTAGTGAGAGTGAAGATATCCGTTTGTTGTTGTCAAGACGTGCGTTTGTCGCGCCGTGTATCGTCGGAGAGGTCGATAACGCACCTTCATACCCAATAGACCGAGATGAGAAGACAAGGATTGCGGTATGCGATAGCCATCTCATCTCACCTTCACTGAACATCCTTTCAATGCCTTGTGCTCACATCACCATGACAACACGTTTCCGAAATGAACGACGATAAAGACAGAAAACACCATTCATGATATCCTACAATGTATGCACTTCGACGATGACGGAGAAAGTAAAGAGCATTCGCGCCTCGAAACCACACCCAGTTACATCCATCCCGTCCCCAGTACAAGTTTCGCCGAGCAATGCTTATTCTACATGAAATGCGCAGCAAAGACATACACGAACGGATATTAGAGATACCCAAAAGACGATTTCCGAAGAACTCCCTTGCTTTTTCTGTATCATCATGAACCAAAAGACTGAGAAAACGATACCAAGAAAACCCTGAGCGTTCGTCACCCTTCCTAGCCCACCATGCTCATCTCGGTTTTTCCCGTCCCACGTACGTTTATCGTTGACCCGTTGTTTTGCCAGCCAGCCCAATGAGTCGTGATCCCGCAAGCGATTGAGAAGTCGCCGAGTGATGCGTATAGAAAAGGTATTACACCGAGAAGGAAAAGAGATGACGGCCGTATGGTTGATCCAGAGAGAGATACACTAACCGTAAGACTACGCTGGGCGTATGAAGAACGGCGGAAGGTTGTTGGTGCCTTGGAGGTACACTCGTGCTGAAAACGTCGAGATCTTGCCACCAGCTGCCTAAGCTAGCGGTCGTGGGCTCGACTGTGCATGCGTGAAGAGTGCATTGAGAAGTCGCTCAACCTTCAAAAGAAGACGAGTCAGTATGATTGGACAGAAGAGTAACAAGAAGATTACGTACTTCAGGAGCCGCTTTGACAAACGGCAAGTCCCAGAATGTGTATGTTGGATTCTTAAGGATTTCCAACAACGTGATGATGAGTCCCCATGGGTGAGGACGATGGACCAGCAGGCGCTCCAACAACACTCGGGTGATCGTCTCTTGGATCTCCAACGCCAACGAATCGTCGTTCGGGGGTCCGAAAAGGTGTAGCAGCGTATAGCTGTAAAAGTGAGTATGCGTGTTCGGGAAGCGGAGCTGGTTCGCGATGGCGCTAATGAAGTGGAACCTGGCTTCGGGGTGGAAGTCCTTGACGAGCCTCTCAATGACCTTGGTGGCTGGGCTCTCCGCGTCAAAGATTGGTACGCTGGCTGGGCCGGTACCTAGAGACGAGATACCGATGTAAAGGGTGATTGCATGTATCAACGTTGGGTTTGCGGTGGTTGAAACGAGCTCAAAAGCTGGCGACTGGGCCTCTGCGTAGTAAACAGCTTGACACACTTTATCGACGTCCTGGTTCTTTAGGTCCGAGCCCTTGAGGAGGTTGTCTATAGCACCCTTGATCCCCGCATCAGAGAGTACCTGCGCGATGTCGGCACGGATGACTGGTGCTTGAAGGTCGTGCTCAAGTCGGTCGGCCTTGAGCCCAGCCGTAAATGGGTCTGGCATCTCAAGGATCGTGGAAGGATAAGCACTGACGATGAGATTGCGCAGTTGCGTGCAGTGCATAGGGATGCTGTTGCAGAATCGGAAGTGGTTCTCGACTAGGAACTCGGGGAAATCATGGTGGATCACCAGTAGAACCCGCAAAACACCGCGGTAGAACTGTTCAGCCATGACAGTTTCTCCAGTTGGCTTAATGAGCTTCCCGGTGAAGATCAAGAGTGTTTCCACAAGCTGAGCGTAGACATCCCATCGCTTGTCTCCTTGGCCCTCTTCCAGCATGGCAGGCACGAAGATGCGATGAGCAACTAGTGCCAGCCAAGAGAACGTAAATCGTTGGATGTGCGAGGGTTGGATGACCAGTAGAGCCCTAGCGACTGCAAGGAAGACATCGGCCTTCTGGTCTGCTAAAGCCTCTTCCTTGACTGCATCGTTCAGATGGAAAAGGATGGCAGAGAACAGGCGGAAGAAAACCTTCTGGTTGAAGGCATCGCCTCGTGTGCTGTGGTGGTTGCAGAGAACGAGCACTACCACGACGAGTATCTGATCCAGGTACCTAGCCTTGCTTTCTTTGACAGCGCCGTCTTGCTCGCCCTGGTAGACGACGAGATCGACGACTAGTCGGCCAAGCGCATCGATCTTGACTGTCGCAATGTCTTCGTTACCATTACCGTACGGCACTGAATGTTCCTGCTCGTATGCAGTCACTGAAGAGTCAATACAGGTGCGAATGAAAGCGACTGAGGACTCCTGAGTCTCCATCACTTTCTGTTGATGGAGCTGGTAGATGAAAGCGCCGACCGTCTTCTTCGGCATGGGTTCCATCTGGAGATGTACCCACTCATCGAACACATACTCAAGCTGATCCTTGTGCCCAGAGGGCGGCGGCGTAAGCATTGACTCGGTGGAGGATGCTTGCAGGTTGGCGATGACGCGCTTTCCAAGCTCAAAGGATGGGTCCTCTGCTAGCCAGGTAGTAAGAGCGTCGATTGACATGGCGAAGTCGGCACGGAACGCACTCGGGTGGTCGTTGAGTAGGAGTTCCTCCATCAAACTGGACAACATCTCTACTGCGGCGACGCGTCGTTCTTGAACGGCTTTGGCAATAGTCGTATTAAGACGGTGCATGTCCATCAGGCTGACCTCCATGAGAGCGATCATGACCGTGGACTTGAAAATTCTGTCATCATCGTGCAGAGTCGCCAACCACATGAGTACCTGCCGCGAAGTCTGGACGGACAATTGACATAGATGGCTCAGTAAATGCGCCATGACCTCAACCTCCAAACGACTCAAAGAGTCGGAGAAGAGGTGGTTCGTGACCTGGCCTGCAATGCGGAAAGCCCACGTCTCTTTATTGGGTCCTGCATACTCAACGCTTGTGATGAGCTGATCGAAGACTTGGTGAACGGTGCTGTTACCAGGCTGAAGTTCGCTGATGCGTTCCTCTGGTGCCTCCTTGATGACGCGAGTGAGCTCAAGGAGTAAATCCTCTACACCTCGCTGGCCACGCTCTAGACCTGGAGCTTCCATATAGCCGTTGGGTTGTTGTTGCGCCAAGGGTGCATGGGGTGTCTGAAGACTCTGTAGGCGGGGTTGCTGTGTTGGTTGACGCGGCTCTGCCGGCGCAGCACCCGGAGTTGGGAGGTTCGGTACCGCCGCGAATTGATCTTGGAGAACGTCTGGGAGCTGACGCCCACCGTCTTGCGAGGCGTTGTTAATGTGACTAGCACCACGTGACTGTCTACCAAACTCCTCGTAGATGGCCAATTGTTCGCGATTTAGACCACCAGGCATCTGCTTGTACGGTTCAGGGATGTAGAATGCCCATGGGCTGATGTTCGCATCCTTGAAAGGCTCATTTGGACGAGAGCTGCGGAACATGCGACGGACGCGGACGGCATCCTCAATCTGCATGTCAATCTCTGCGAGAGACGACATCTCAGCAGCTTGCTCAACCGTGTTGCAGACTAGATCGAGGTTGTCGTTGACAAACATGAGGATGTGTCCCTCTGGAAGAGCTTGATCGGGGAGGTCTCGAGCGGTGACGCGGATGTTGTTCTGAATGCTCATGCGTAATGGCTCTTTGCAGGTAACAAGAGCCAAAGCACCGGAGAGAGCCTTTACAACAGTGTGTGCCGCGTTGCGTAGCTTCTCCTCATCTGGTTCCATGGCAAAGTCTTTGTTGATCAACTGCGATGTCGAGATGGCTGCAATAGTAACGGAGCGCTCTACTACAGGTGCAATGATCTCCTGGATGGCTTGGTTGACAGCAGTGAGGAAGATCTTCTTCAGGGCCGCTGGAGGGACCGCACTGTTCCCAGACGGTGGGTATTGGAGCTGGTTCGTGAAGTCGGGCAGGGCCGCGGTGATAGCCGCTGACGAGAAGCGCTCATTGGGACCTCGGGTGCCACGGTTCAGGCTCATAATCGAAAGATCGCCAAACGCTTCCATTCCATCAGTAACCATGGATCCCAGGAATTCCTCATCCGCGGGTGGTCGGCCTCGGATACTGTTTGTAGGATCAATGTTCTTGTGATCGAGTTCCAAGCCTTTGCAGAGAACTTCGATTTCGAATTTCTGGTTAAGTTTCAGATCGGCGAAGTGGTAGAGTTCCATGAGAACTCCCAGCATTTCCATAAGCCAAGGATTGGGGGGCTTGAAGATTGTAGACTTTTGGGCCTGTACAAGTACCTTGCAGGTAAAGGGAATCACAAGCAGAAGACGATCGGTGTCGTAGCCCTCATGCAACAGATCCTTGAACGAAATGTTACGGAACTTGATCGGCTGATCGCGGGCGATTGTCAATGAGCCAAGCCAAGAACCTAGGTTCTTAAGATGGCCACGCTCAGTGGAGCCCAGCGTGGAGTCGGTGTTGAGCATGCGAATGACGCTTGAGTACGTCTCACGGAGCACCTCGGCCCAGAGGGTCTTGTCGTTGAAGAGATCTAGCATATCGAGGTACAGCTGCTGGAAGTTGGGTTGCATCTTGGCACGTTCCTCGACGAGATAGTTTGCGAACCATTGGTGATGCCTTTCTTCGACGGCTTCAGTGAGGTCGTTGATCTTATCGCGCAGATTACGCTCGGAAACGTTGTTCAATACGAACAGAACCTTGTCCTGTACGTCCTCATCTGGGTCCTCGTAGAGCTCAGGACGGAGAGGGGGGTCGACGTAGAGGCAGGAGAACTTGGGTACAGCCGGCTCCTGGTGCAGAGCTTCATCGATACCGTTACCGTTCGTCATGCCTATGCCGTTGTGACCGTCACCGTTCACTTCACCGAGCTGCTGACCTACGACTTCTTCAGCTTTAATAAAAATCTCAGTTCCTTGGAGCCCAGGGACAATGAGAAGCTGATCGCAGTAATTGGGCCACTCAGAAAGTCGGTTCGAGAAATGAATCAGAGCTTGGAGACCAAACTTGTACATACTGTCTTCGGGTCTGTATTCCTGAACAGCTTCTAGAACCATAGCCAATCCAACCTGAAGTGCAATTCGGGACAAGAGGTTGAAGTTGATGATACCCCCGAAAAGCACAGCAGTCGTGGCTAAGGCCTCTAGAGGATATTCCCCGAAGCAGTTGTACTCGTCGAAAAGGCCATGAATCATGCACGCGAACAGTTCCTGGTCTGCGGGGTCGCGCGATTCTTTGTACTTCTTGAGCGCTGAGATGATGTCTCTGACGTCGCTATCGCCGCTGTACATGTTCTTGAAATGCTCCTGCATCTTCTTGTCGGCATCGTCTGGAAGCGAGTTTCCATTCTGCCCGTTGGCATCGATGATGTCATCCACGCCTTCGCCATAGTTGATTAATCGCGGGTACGCCTGGATGCAGTTCCTTTGGAGGGGCAGCAGCTCGGGCTCGGGTAGACCACAGTCTGAGAGGAATCCAAGCAATGGATATACTGTCTTCACTGCGAGCGGCAGATTGAGAGGTAGATGGTCGTCTCGTGCTCGTTGCATCTCTTCCGCAGCCCGCGCACTCAGAAAGTTAGTCAGGATGCGACGGAATAGTGGTCCTGCCTGGTCGAAGGTCTGTTCCAGCCATGGCTGGAGATCAAACTTGCCGCGCGCATGAGCTTGTGCAGCCAGGTCCAAGCTGATGTCAGTATTACTGCGAATCAGTTGCTCTAACCAGTTGTTCGTCTCGGCGTGCTCGAGCACCAGGGTGAGGGTCATCGAATCGGCGTTGTACGCGTCAACAAAGCGATCTGTAAGCCATTGGAAGTCCTGCTTCCAAAGACCATAGAGGACAAAGTTGTATATGGGCAGCTTCTTCTGGAAGTAAGGATCAAACAGCTGTTTCAGTGCTTGTTCCTGCAAGGCACCCCAGGGTTTCGGTACTGCCGCTGCCGCTACCAGGAACTCCGCTGTGTGTGGATTAATCACCAAGTCGGGTATGCCCATGAGCTGTGCGGTGTGATATGTCTCGGACGTCTGGAAGATCATGTTGAATAGCGCGGCGGTCGCGTCGAGCGAAACGAAGGGATGCTTGACGGCTTCTTCTGCGAATGACTTGGCGTCGTCGGAGGCGCTCTCGAATGTCTTCATCGAGTACGAAGTGCGCAACCTGGGAATCTGGGTCACGTCCAGCTCTTGCCGTGTAGAAGACAGGAAAGCGACTACAAAGTACAGCTGCGTCAAGTCGTGCTGCCATTGTCCTCCCCACAGTGTCTGTATGTCGAACTTCTCATTGTCTTGGGCGACAGGGAGTAGCGCGTTGTAGATCGCCAAAAACTGGTGGCGCTCGATGCGTAGGTGATCGCGGTCGAATGCCAAAACAACGTCCTGCCAGTCTATTCTCTGTCCGGTCCGGTGTTCGCGTAGTGCGGCTACGAAGTTCTTGGCATTGTATCCAGTGGAGAGGGCGAGGTAAAGGAGCACCGCCGCGACTTGCTGGTAGCTGATGTCGCGCGTTTCAGCCGACGCGAGCACCTCTTTGCATGCCTCCACCGTAGCTGTGCCTTGCGGACCTGCCTGTCGTACAAGCTTGACCAACGGGTTCCGCGAGCCGTCCGTGAGCTCGACGAGTATCAGTTTCGATTCGACGATGCCGGGGATCTGCTGGTGGGTCTGCTGGTATCGCATCTGGACGGCGTACGCGAGGCTCATCTTCTTCTCTTCGTCCCACCCCTGCGGCGGGTCTTGTAGGAGGCGTTCGACGAGGGCGGCGAGGTATTCGTGGCTCATGTCCTCTGGCTGGGTGGGCTGCGCAATGGCCATTAGCAGGTCGTCGCCGACGGTGGAGAGGACGGCATCGGCTGATGAGAGTTAGCGCAAAAGTCAATGGGGAGGTGAGAGAGCCCACCTTTAGTCCGGAGATCTGTCTTCCTGCAAGCGAGGGCTAGCATCGTCTTTGCGACAGAGTCAAGCTTGAAGTGGGCTATGAAGGCGGACAGGTCGAAGTCGCGGAACAGGTCGCCCTCGCTGGAGCTAATTGATTCTGCAATCTTGTCTGCCTGCTCGGGCTCCTTCCGTATCTTGTGCACCTCGGTGAGGAGGATCTGGTAGCTGCCGTTGGGATCGGCGTTGCGGGCGCCGGTGCCGAAGATGGTGGCTGCATTGTTCTGCAGCACGCGGCGGAAGTATTTCGAGAAGACCTCCATGCCGTTGGAGTCGACCAGCTGGCGGCGCGTCAGTAAAGTACCAATGGGGGAGGGGCGATGGGACAACGAACCTTCCTGATCTGCTCGGTTTGCGTGTCCCACTTGGCGCGGTCCTTGTCGTCCTTTACAGGGCCAAACTGACTGAGCAGCAGGAATATCTGGGCGATGACAATGCGGGAGAGATTCTGCGAGGACGCGCCGGACGGGTTGCTGGCGGTGCTGGGGGAGCCCGTGGTGCTCGAGGTGGAAAGCGAGGGCGAGGCGCGGACAAGCTTGGAGGCTCCTCCGCCGCTACTTGACTGTGCACCGGCGCCGTTGGTAGCGGCTGCGGCGGAGGAAGCCAGGTGCTGTGCAGCGTGGGGCGCTATGGTCCTGGGTCCTCTCGAGGACAGCAGCTGGCTGGCGGGGAGCTGCTGTCCTGCGGCGGGCGGAAAGGGCGACGAAGTTATCGAGGCGGCCGACGACTTGCGGCTGCGGACCAGGCGCTGCGAGACGGACGCGGGCGGCAGCGAGGGGAAGTTGGAGGCGGCGGGCGACTGGCTGGGCCGCGAGCTGCTGGGCGAGGGCGTGCTGGAGTTGCGCTGGTCGTGGGCAATTGCGGTCGAGATGGGCGTGGGACGTGTGCTTTGGTTTGGTCTCGGGCCCCAGGGGTGTTGCTGGCTCATCGAAAGCGTCTTTCCATGAGTAGCGCGTGGCAGGCGGGGGAGGGGTGGTGGTGATGGCGTGGGCGTGGGCGTGGTGATAGACTGGATGGGTGTTCACGCTCGCCCGTGTAGGAAAGCGATGTTCTTGGCAGAGTTTAGTAGACCTGACACGTTTGACAGAGCAACAACACCACGAAATCTTGGAAGGGCATGTGTATGCATTGACTAAGATTCTATTCTCTATTCGTGACTGGCATCCATAATCCATAATACCACTAGTGCGCTCATTCTGACGATGAAGCTGTTCGTGAGGCTCCAGGGCTACCTGCTGCTGATACCCCACACTCCGCCTAACGACATGACTGTGTCCATCCTGTCCAATTCCCATGCCACATCTATCACTCATCGGCGAGGGTACCCTGACTTTGACGTATTTTATCACATGACTTGAAGGTTGTCAATGGTTCCTCCAAAGTTGTCATCGATCTAGTCTAGGGCATCCTCAGCGAACTGCAACTGCACGACTTCCAGCCCATAACAGTGTAGACGACAGGCACGATGCATATACTGCACGCAGCACCCAACCGCTTAACACAACTGACCATGCATTCTGCTAAAGCATGTTTCTCGGAGACATTGAGCTGATGCCCGGCGCAGCCCCTTGCGCCGGCTTGCTTGTTTGCAGTATGACGATGGTTCCGACATGGCCACGCGATGCATTGGTCCGCGCGAACACATCAAGAAACGCAGCACAAGAAAAGAATATTCCCAATAACAAGCCGAACTATCAATAGGGGTGATGGGCTGACCTGCACGCCGTGGTTCGTCATAGTGCTGGGGTTAGCGCTCCCTAGGTACCCCTCGGCGCTCGCGTCGCCTAGGTGATGTTGCTGGCCGTCAACACAGCTGTACACCGCCAGCACATCCTGGTTTACCGTCAACACCTGGCTCAGTCGCTCGACTGCATATCCGATATCCCCATATTCTTCCCCCACCCACATGCGAGCATTCGCTTTCTCGCTCAATCTGCCCGCCCCCTCAATTTCCCCTCGCTGAAGCAGTAAACACACGCGCCATGGGTGGTGCAGCGACGGAGCCGCCTTCGGTCTCCCTATCGTGTACGTGAATTGCCTACTCCCTCTAATCCACCCATACTGACGTTTGCAGTCGCCAACAATTTCTGGGGCAAAGATGACGCCGGCGTCGGTCCCATGCTCGACCGCATGCATGCGGCCAAGGTCACCAACGACGAACTCAAGAACTTCTACGCAGCCCGCTCGGCAATTGAAGAGGAATACTCGCGGAAACTCCTAAATCTATCGCGCAAGCCCCTGGGATCATGCGAAACCGGCACCCTACGACTGTCGTGCGATGTCATCCGAGCCGAGGTCGAATCCATGGGCAAGGCCCACCAGAGCATAGCACAGCAGATGAAGACGGAGCTAGAAGAACCACTAGCCGCTTTCGCTGGTGGAATGAAGGAGCGCAGGAAGATCGTACAGAACGGCATTGAGAAGCTGCTCAAGCTGAAGATGCAGCAGACGTCGACTGTCAACAAGGCACGCGACCGGTACGAGCAGGACTGTCTCAAGATCAAGGGTTTCCTAGCGCAGGCGCACATGGTCATGGGACACGAGGAGCGGAAGAACAAGGCAAAGCTGGAGAAGACACAGATCAATCTGGCGACAACCAGCAGCGAATACGAAGCTGCGGTCAAGGTGCTCGAGGAGACCACCGGCAGATGGAACAGGGACTGGAAAGCCGCCTGCGACAAATTCCAGGATCTCGAAGAGGAGCGCATCGACTACACAAAGAGCAGTCTATGGAACTTTGCCAACATTGCCTCGACAGTATGCGTCAGCGACGATGCCGGATGCGAGAAGATGCGCCTGTCCCTCGAGGATTGCGACGTAGAGAAGGACATCAGCGGCTTCATCAAGGAGTCCGGTACTGGCCAGGAGATCCCCGACCCTCCCAAGTTCATCAACTTCTGCAGAGGAGACGCCGAGACCTCATCGCAGGTTGACGAGGACGAGAACTACTCAGTCGCCCAGTTTGCTAGGACCTTGAACCCATCCTACCGCGCTTCATCACCGGCGCCATCCACATTCTCCTCGCATCACGATCCAAACAACCCACTAGTACGAGAGCTAGGTCTCCCACAAGAAACACGCCCGATCGCTCCTGACGATCTACTACCGCGGCAGTCCTTGGACCGTCCACCACAGCGTCAGTCTATAGATATGCCTCGACAATCTGTAGAATCATTCAGACAGCCAGTGGAACCACCGCCTCCGCTCATGGATGAACCCCGCAGGCGTGGAGAGTCTCCCCACCAACAGGTAGAATCTCCCCGACAGTACGCACAATCGACCCGGTCGCGTGCCCAATCCCGATCAAATGGGGATTACCAGCATCAGCAGGTCGAGCCGCTGAGGCAGCGCGCAGAACAGCCTCAACCGCACGTGCAGCCTTTGAGACAACATACAGATCCACCAAGACAGCAGCAGCAGCAGCAGCACATCGAGCCTCTGAGACAACAACACCACATTGAACCTCTGCGACAACATGTGGAGCCACCGAGGCAACCGGAGCCACAACAAGCCCCCCCATCCCCGCAAGTCGCACGCGCCGTGCAGCCAGATCCTCGTTTGGCTCAGGCACAGCAACAAGCTCGTCAACAATACCAGCAGAGTCAAGCTCCACACAACGACTATCCTGCGGATGGTATGACACAGTTCTGCCGCATCGATGCGCCGTCTGATCGCAGCTCGATCCCAAGTCCCGCTCGACCTGCCAGTAGGGATTCACAGAGCGATTACTCCAACCCCACGTCTTTCTCTAGCATCGAGCCTCCAAGTGGTTCCGCATCTCCTGGCAAGCCAATGCCACAGTCACCATTGCCTGAACCTAGTCCGATTGAAGAAGGCTCTGTGGCAAAGAAGAGGGGCTTCTTTAACAGCCCCTTCGCACGGAGAAAGAGCAAGCACGAAGTCGAGACTCCAGCAGCTCTTACCCCTGCCAATCGCAACCGCAACACATGGGCACCTCCCGCGCGCAGGAACACGGAGGAGAACACCAGCCCTACCAAGAGCTTTCCTACTAGAGCTACTCCTCGCAATGCTATACAGAGTCGCGCTCCCTCGCCCAGCCCTGAACCAGCGGATCCTCGTGCCAACTTCCAGCTCAACGTGGGAAACAACGTTTTCGACGTGGCCTCGCCGGACAAGAAGAAGCAACAAGAGCAGGAAGAGTCGCAAGACGATCTTGATCCAATTGCGCAGGCTCTTGAGGAGCTCAGAGGTGTCACTAAGCAGACCTCTGTTCGTCAGCAGCCAGATGATCGCAAGCAGGCTTCTTCTCGCCAGACTGCCGATCGTTACCATGGTCTCGCAACGCCTGCTCCGGGCACACCTGCTGTCGGGTCAAAGTTGGCAGGTGGTGCCCCTACTCCCCTTTCTAACGTCGACCTGAGCGCTGCAAAGCGAGGCACACCTCCACCAACATACGAGCAGCCAAAACGCGAGCAGCCGCCTCCCCAGCCTCGCGAGCAGCCGCGCGAACAACCACCCATGTCTCACCTGGGCGCTCCTAAGCCAGCGCATACTTCGCGCGCTATGCAGAAGACGACTCAGATGTATGTCAATCAGAAAGTGAGCATGTTCAACGGAAGTCAGGCGTCTCGATCCTCCAGCCGTAGCCCTACAAAGCAAGAGCCCCCACGTGTTGCATCTCCAGCGCAACCACCTCGAGCTATCAGTCCTCGACCAACCCTCAATACATCTCAGAACTCATACCGCTCATCTGGAGGGCAATCACAGCCATCATCGCCTTCGACATACCAACCTGCGCAACGACAGCAACCACCAGCGTCGCAGCCTGCACCAAGAGCGCAACCCGCTCCACGTCAACAACCTGTAGCTCAGCCTGCACAACGGCCGCAACCTGCGCAACAACCAACGCCACGACCGGCATCCAGGCTACAGCAGCAGCAGCAGCAACAACAACAACAACAACAACAACAACAGCAGCAGCAGCAGCAGCAGCAGCAGCAGCAAAGGCCTCAACAACAAGCCCCTCCCGCAAATTCATTCAGCCGGACCGCATCGCCCAACCCATATGCGGCATCAAATGCTGGGGGCAGGCCTAGAGCACAGACAGCTACTGCCGCTGCACAAGCATACGGTACACCTGTAGGACGTAACTCGTACTCCTCGAACCGTGGCCCATCCCCCAGTGTCAATCCCACCCCACGAACTGCCTCGCCCCTTCCCCCACAGCAGCCCCCTCAACCAGCCTACGCGCAATCGCAATCGCGCCCAGCATCTCGAGCAGCACCCGTGTCGCGAGCCGCAAGCCCCAACCCACAATTCCGCCAATCCCAAGAACGACCCAGCAGTTCCCACAGCGGCATGGCTCTCGCACTCTCCACCGCAGGCAGTGAGCGCGGCGACGGTAGTGTCTACGGCGGAAGCCAATACGGAGGCAGCGTACGTGGTAGACCCGGTACTGCTTCTTCCGCCCGGCCCACTACAGCTAGCTCTGCTCGTCCTGGCACCGCTAGTACTGCTCGCCCGCAGAGCTCCTACATGGGCGGCGGCAGCGCAGGAAGCGAATTCGGCTTCAGCGGCGGGTCTGGCGCTGGTTCCGTGAGAGCGGAATCGCGGGCTAGGAGTAAGAGTTTGGCTGAACCGAAGAATTATAATAGCCAGGGTAGGGTTATTTTGAACTACTGTAAGTTTTACCTTTGATATTGTTGATGATGAGGGGCGTCAGCTAACGATCACGACAGCACGTGCGATGTACTCGTATGCAGCGCAGATTCCGGAGGAATTGGGCTTCCAGAAGGGCGATATCTTGGCTGTGCTTAGGTTGCAGGATGATGGGTGGTGGGAGGCTGAACCTGTGGGCAATACTGGTCGGCCTGGTCTTGTGCCGTCGAACTACCTGCAGCCGTGCTAAACTGTACGATTACCTGGTTTGAAGAGGTTTGAGAAGGATGGATGGAAACATTTTGATGGTTTCGACGAACGCGTTTTGATCTAGCGATTTTGTTTGCGCATACCCTCGTTGTCTCGTTTGGCGTTCGGATTGTATGTATTGAACGATCGAACGAAGGGGATGTGCGATGAATTGGAGGGAAACGAGATGGAATGGTATCAGGCTTGAATAGCCAACGTAAATAGCACCCAACCGTACAACGAACAGAATGAGAAACTTGTACATGCCACTGTTGACATACACTCTCATTTGCTTGAAGAGAAAATAGGAGCTACGGCAAGCGTCCCTTCCCGTCTACACACTCACGCCTTCCCCCAGCCAAGTCACCAAAAAGAGCAAAAAAGAAGCAAAATACATACAACAGCGGGGATTCGCTAGTGGTCACCCACCTAACTACTAATCCGCCGGTATCATGCTTGTATATGGCTGAGCGGACGGGAAGCCTAATTTTCATGATCCTATGGTCGTATGTATCAGTCATACCAATTTGCAACAATATAACCTCGACTATCCCGATCTGAAGCCTTTGACCTTGTGATCATCACGCGGCTGTGAAAGATGTAGTTCATGCTTCCCTTTGTCGGAATTATCTCAAGATGATAGCTGCCCGTGTAAAACTGAAGTTTGGATGCTTTGCTGTGTAAAAATGGGAGTTTGGGTATCTACTCAGTTGAACGCCTGTCATGCTCTTTTGCTCGTTTGCTCGCTGCAATATGCCATCCATCCAAATGCCGTATCTCATGCCCTCCAAAATGAACGCCCAGAGCCTCAGATGTTTTCCCTTGCTCATGAGACTTCTCCTACTCATAAGTATTCTCATAAGGATCCGCATCATCAATATCCTCATCCTCGCCATTATCAAAATACTGCTCTGCATTATAATCATCATCGCTCTCCTCCGAATCCGTACTGGCGGCGCTCCAATTATCCTCTTCATCAACCGCATCAGGTTTCTCCTCGTCGATCTCGTCGTCTTCGGCTTCGGCGTCGTCGTCGTCTTCTTCGGCGCGCGCTTCGGCTTCGTTGGTGCGTTCTTGTTCGGATTTTATGAGGCGCTCGATTTGAGAAACGCTGCTTACTTTTGTTACGGCGAGGGTGCGGCGTGCGGGCTTTTTGGCGTTGGAGGTCGAGGTGCTGGTTGTGCCGGTGAGGGTTGTGCGGAGTTCGGTGGGGAAGAGGTCGACGACTGCGTGGGGTGTTAGTTCTGTGGTTGATGGCTAACAAGTGTGCATGGAGACCTACCGTATGGTCGCGCGTCTAGCTTTGGGAGGCGCCGGCGCACTTTTAGGTATTTCGCGGAGTAGGTTTGGTTGCCGGTGAAGGGGTCGAAGAGCGAGGCTTCAGTGGGGGCGGGCTCGTTGGCCTTGCGCTTTAGGCCGTTCTTCATGCCGTCGTTGAGGATGGTGTAGAAGGGGCCTTCGTGGATGCGGTCGCGGACTGCGAGGTGGTGCTTTACCATGGCTAGCTCATCGTCGGTTGGTGGAGGCGCTTGGGGAGGTGGTGCTTCCTGCGTATGGCTTAGTGGGTGAATCAAGGATGCGCTCTTCAGTATTGTGCTGGTGGGTTGCTGCGACTGCAACTGCGACTGCGATTGGCGAGGCATGGCGGTTGCGACAACATTATACAGACATGCGCAGTGCTACAAGACATGCGCGATGCCATAGAAAACATGCGCAGAGCAGTCGCGATACGGCTGATGGGTGTGCGACGGAGGAAGGGAGATGCTCACTGGAAAGCGCTCGGCAGGGCCCTTCTGTATGTCGAGGCCAGTAAGATCCCAGTTGAGCTCCGTTCCCGCAATCGTCACGGTTCCTCGCGCGGGATTGAAGGCACCTCCGCGCGAACCTCCGCGGCCACCACCTCGTCCTCCTCTTGCTGGCGGCATGTCAAGTTTCTTGTATTATACGAGTCGCGGTATCTACTATGGTTTTCTTTTACGGCAGGTCGAATAGGCGTCGTCGAGGGAGACTTTGGCGAGAGTTGTGGAGTCAGAAATTATTTCGGTGCAGTTGCGACCGGCTTGCTAGGCTGAGCTCGAGGGTGGGGTCCCAATAGCGAACTTGCACCCGCAGCCCCGCCACCTCTACCCTAAACCCCGGTATTCAAGTGCACGACAATAGGACCGTTCGAAGCGATACCAAGTCATCTACAGTCCTTAACCGGATGCATATCGAGTTATAGCGGCCCAGCTTGAGGTACAGCCGCAGTCCAAGCAGTCAGCACTCGCCATCACCGCGCATCAGGCTACAGGGAACGCGTGCCCCATACGCGCAATCACATGAGCGGCCTAGAACCTTCTCTTACACTATAACCGCCACGCTCGAGCCAGGACTACCATCGAGAACGTCGACAATCCAACTTCTTTAAGAAACACTACATCCAGACATCCAAAATGGCCGCATCGACTGCTACGCTCAGCGAGCTGTCAGAGCATCTACAGAAGGTCGACCAAGATCCTACCACTCCGCTCGACACAGATCTACTTGAGCGATGCGAGCTCTCCACCAACACTCCAGAATACCGTAGCCATATATGGAAAGAGACGAGGCCGCTCTTTCTGCAGATGGCGGCGTTACTACCAACGCTTCAACAAGACCCCACGCCACTCACCCACTTCATCATCAAGCTGGCGGAACCATATCGATTTGACGATATCAAGGACATTGACTTCGAAATCGGCCTGGATCTAAAAGCTACTCCATTTCACAGTCTCATCCTGACACTGTTAGAGAAGGCCACCACCAGTAGCACCGATGCTCAAGCACTTGCGAACCGGCCAGCGGTCATATTGGCCATCGTCCGTCTGTGGTTATGCACCCAAGATGCTGGAGTCGCTACACAAGCCGAAGAGCTTCTTACTTCGTTACTGGAGGTGTCGAAGAATGAGCCTGTATCGATAGACGGCAAGTCTTCGCTACATACGTATGGTACAGGTCCCATGTGGAGGCGCCTATTCAGCGACAGGGATATCAGTTCGCTGTACTACCATTACACATCTCTCAAGGACCTCACATCGCCACCTCAACCACTTCTGAACAAACGTGACAAGACAATTTCACAGGCTAGACTATTATCCTGGCTACCGCGTGTCGCCGCTATGGACTGGAATGCCGTCACATCCCCATACAATCTGGAAGTCGAAAAAGAAGTCGGACTTAAGGAAGGCCAAGGCTTGCTTCACTACGCTGCACTGAAGATGGTCGACACAGAAGATGATATGCTCATGCATATGACCCTCCTCCAATTCTACAGCACATTGATCACCACGGTCAAAGCGAAGCCCCACCTCTCACACTACGACTCAAGTCTTGCTCTAGATTTCCTCATAGAAGAAGGCGTACACAAAGGCATCGTCGACTTCCATACCTCAAATAACCCCAGCCTTGACCACTCTTTCTTGAGCAGTCGGACAGCCCAGTATATCAGCGACTACGCATCGCATTACCCAGAGAACTTTGAGAAAAGTAGCGAGATGCCCACTATCCGAAATTACGTACACCGCAACATTCGCAAGTGTGAAGCAA
Organism: Alternaria arbusti; assembly: GCF_024043155.1. NCBI lineage: Eukaryota > Fungi > Ascomycota > Dothideomycetes > Pleosporales > Pleosporaceae > Alternaria > Alternaria arbusti. The sequence goes on from NW_026249943.1 coordinate 671,753, forward strand.
GCGACCTGAACATTATTGCTTCAATGCCTCGATCAACGCTTATACCGCAAAAAGCTTCGGGGCCATCCTGGGATGACTGTGTCATTACCGACATGCCAATCACGCGAACGAACCAAGACGCGCTCAAGACACTTGCAACCATCTTCCACGGTCCACCAAAAGAAGAGATCACGTTCCCACAAACCGAAACTATAGGTTCAGACAGCAAACGCACTCAGACGGAAGCAGCATACGCCCGCCTCCTCACCGCCCTCTTCTATATGAAAAAGCCAAACATGTTCGCCGACATAACTACACACATGGAAACCATCGCCATGAAAGAAAACGCACTCGCAGCCCTGACCCTCGTCGGTGCCCTTATCACCTCGACCTGGTCGACCGAACCAATTCCCAACATCCCCGCAAACGACCCAACTTACGCCCGTCTCAACGCCTTCCCCAAATCCGGGGTTGATCTCATCTTAGACCCTACTATTAGCGGCGGTGTTCTCCCTTCACTGCTCAAGCCAGCAACGACTTTTTCCAACCTCGTTGGTGGACGCGGCGATGCGGAGAACGCGGCGTACATTGTCGCAACGGCGAAGTTTGAGGTGCTGAAGACGCTGGGCAGGAAGTTGGAGCAGGATGGTGGGAGGCAGGATGTGTTGGCTATGGTGAGGAGGAGGGTGAGTGACGGTGTTTGGGGTGATAGCGGGAATGTGGGGAGTAGGATTGGGACGTTGGAGATGTGAGACCAGTGTGATAGTAGGTGGGAGATGTTGCGTAAGGAACACGTTTGAGATCACATAGCAACTAGATTTCCCGAGATCAGTATCTACAACTTAGCAACTTCCCTGGATCTGAACCATCACATCGCGATAAACCAGTTTCAAGACCCCACTTTAACCACACTATGAACCCTTGTATGTCTCTGATACGTCCTTAATCCACCTTTGCGAATGATTACACATCCAAAATCATGATTGGGTCCAATTTCCACTCCACGGTCGCTACCAACAAGATTCGCCCACACACCGAGGCCGATTACATTGGCACGAGAATCTCACAGTAGACTTGCGTGCTACTTGACATGACAACTATTCGGGCTGTCAGACATGCAGGTGGCAATTCAAGCCATCCTGAATTTTATCTCAGCGTCCCTGAAAACGGAAGGGCACTCCACAAGGCCAAACAAAAGCTTGGTCGTCGCTTATATTACCGGTATGACTTGATTAAGCTTTGTGGCTTGATAAGCTTAGGATGATCTGCCGCCGCGCGTCCGTCCTTCGTGGTCGTTGCATCACTTTGACTACGTTGGGGCTGTCGCATGATCGTTGCGAGAGGTTTAGCAGTCAGAGAAAGCCTGTGAGCATAGTGCATGAATAATATGCGGCATATACAGTATAGCAGTGCGAAAAGTATCACGAGCAGCGGTAATGGACAAACTCGAGCGATGCCAGTGTCGTGAAACGCTGGATTTAACAAGAACTTCGCACTGAACTCCGCATCGGCCTTCCAGAGTCGTGATATGCTGGTACACGATAAGGAATAAGCTCAGAATGTACTAGGTATACCGTAAAGGCATGCCATGGAGCTGGGCCGCCGCATCGGGGGTCGTCTGCCCGGCCCGGAAGTGGAGCGTTATGAGCCACAATGTGCACTCATTTACCGAAGTAGAGGAACATCCATATCGATTCTTACATCAGTATTCATAGTACATCTGCAGTCGTCGTTGCCTCGCTGCTGACCTCAGCAGGTGCGGAGTGATGGGGTATACCTTCTCTCTTCCTGAGCAACAACAACTGCAACCACACACTTTCCATCTAATCCCATCACAAGTTCATCCTCCCAACTCATCGATTTTGCGAGCAAACCACATCAATGCTACTGGCCCGCTTTGAAGACACGCCTAGATCTGAGTTTCGCCTCGATCACGGTTGCGGAAAACATTGACAGTCACTGACACCGCTTGTGTCGTGGCTACTCGACACGGGTGAGTAGCTCTTTGAACCCATATTCGCTTTATCATGGCTTGCTAACGATATTGTCTTCAGGAATTGTGTAGACGACCATCACTGGAAACAACTCCAGTCTGAGTCTTCACTTACGCACTCGTCCTCAACAAAGCTTCATCACGTCACATGCGCACCAAACAATCATGGTGTTGCCCGATGAGCTCCTTTCTTTTCTCGGGTGGAATAATTCAGATGCATCATTCAGCAATGGTCCCTACCACATCACTCTTGAAGAAAAGCTCTTGAATCTCCGCCGGATTGCATACGCGTGCTACTTCCAGGAGCTTCGGAACAACCAGCCCGTTACGCAGCGCTTCCAGAGAGCATACGAGCTCTTAGCACAGGACGCTTTCTCCGCCGGTAATCGCACGACTGTCTTAGCAGCTGTTGTGAACACTGCTTGGCCTCCGGGCTCATGGACTTTTCTTGCTCCCAATCGGATGTATCTCCATGTAAGTCTGCATGATCGAGTCTGTGACATCCAACGGAAACAGAACTGATCAAAGATACCAGACACCAAATGGATGCCCCAAGCAGAACATCACCCAACGTGCATTCATCAGGGTGAACCAGGCCAAGAAACCTGTCTCAACAGTGACATTGATCGGGCAACATGGCCAAGAAGAGTTTGACCTCCGCGACCCCTCACAGCTATACAAGCTCTTCGACGCGGTGGTAGACAGCGAATTCATCTTCGCGCTGAAGGAGGCACTTCGCTTCCGAGATGCTCTCCAGCAGACAGTGGAACCTCCACCACAGTCGACAGCCCATGCTCATCCGGGTTTGTCCTCTATCACCAAGCAATACCAGCATGCTTGGAATAGCCAAGTTCAGCCTCCCGCCCACGCACTCGTCATCAAGAATGGCCAAGTCCGACCTCATGCTCGCGTACTCGCTATCAAGAATGGACCGAAGGAAGTGGCGAAAAAGCCCTCCTCCAGGAGATTCACAGAGCAGAACTCCTTCAAGACCAACCCATGTCGCATGCGCTACCAGCTCCTCCCTTACTCCGCAATCCCCTTCCACCTCATCACCTGGTCACGAAGCGAATCCGCGGTATCACCTTCAGACCTCGCAGAAAGTTCCGCCTTGCGAGATTTCATCACCGTGGACGGCGAAGCAGGCTGCGAATACGACGAGATGCTGCTCTTCTACTTGATGGGACTAGCGATGGAGCGCCTCGAGCAAGAAGGCTTCGCTCTGTTAGCCCATGAGGTGTGCGACCTCCGAATCCGGTTATCGCGGAGTAGACGCGGAGTTGATCCGCCTTTTGGTCCCACGTCAGGACGGCTTCTCGCAGTGGAGCCACACGGGCTGAATGATAAGATACATATTATCTGTCGCGAAGACGTCGAGGATAAGATCAGGATGTGGGTGGTGAATGAAGACCAGGGCCAACAGAGCTGCATCATTCGCATTGAGAAGCGTTCCGAGAACGCCGCGCGCACGCTTTCGAGTCTGGGGAAGAGGGAGGTATCGTCGTCGCCGAGGGTGTACAGCGCGATTGTGCCCAAGAAAGTGAAGGTGGAATGATGCGGAAGGGGTTGTAAGTGGCGAAGTTCCTTTTTGTTGGATTCTGTAGACAGTAGGTACAATTAGACCCGTCTTCTCGATTATATTTACAATTACTGACAATATCCCAGCTATTTGCGCAGATTCTGTATCCCATTCCTTATCGCCAATGACAGTCGCAACCTCGCGAACCGTCTTTTCCAGTATACCCAAGTCATTTAAATCGTAAACGCCCTTTTCGCCAACCCATTCAAATAGCAACTTGTATCTTTGTCTTTATTCCTCTGAGTTCCTCGCATAATACCTCGGTCGGGGCGTCGTCCTCCTCGACCTCCGCTCCTCACCCATATCCTCACTCTGCCTCTCTATCCGCAGCATCTCGCGCACTTTGCCATCGAACGTAACAATAATGTGGTACGGCACCTGTGGCGATGCCAGCCCGGACGACGAACGGTGGAAGTATCCGCTGCCTGCCGATGACGCGGGCGACAAAGGTGTGATGGGTGTATTAGGCGACGAGTCTCGTGACGACGATGCAGACGAAGTTTGCGTATTGATCGTCGTAGTCTGCGCGTGCGAATCCATTTTTAGGTTTTTTTCGAGGGTCTGGTGTGTCGATCGTATCGTGCTTTTGGTGGTAGTGGTTGCGGGTACGGTACGATGCGGTAGGGCCGAAAGTTTAAGAATAGACGGCAGTATGTAGTAGTGTACCGACTCTGTGCTGAATACGAGAAGGGAAAGCTACACCAACAACAATATTGATGCTCGTGTCCTGGCTAAGAATATATTCGTGTGTGCTCGGATGCGGGTGGCAGGTGGTAGATGCCTTTCGTTCCGTAACGCTTTGTTTACGGGTTTGGAGAGGGCCAAGAACAGGTTGGTTGTCGGGGTGGCTGGCCGGAGTACTGCTATGTGGGCAGGTTCTAGATGGCTTTTGAAGGTGGATCAGGGAAGATGTTGCGTAGACCCCTGGAAGCGCGTTAGGGATGATGCTTGTTGAGGGCTTTTTGTTGCTCGGCCGGCGTCCCGCTGCGGGATGACAGGATGTGGAGGTGGTACGTACGAGAAAACTTGCAAGTGCTACGGACGACTTCTCTTTCCCTATTAATCCGTGATGTGTGTAAACGAGAAGATGTAGTGATGACCCGTTGATAGTTGCGCAAATATATTGTATAGTGTGATAAGAATATCTGAATCGATATATAGAGCTTGATAATAGTAATAACAAAGCCCACCAAAAAAGTCAACAGCTCACCCACATTCCATGGTGAAACCCTCCTCCTATTTATCGAAAAGAACCCACATGGGCTGAGTCCGACGGTCGAGCGCTCGAAAAACACCGCGTCAGCGCCCATCCATCATCATCTCGGAGGCCCACTTGTGGGACGCGTTGCGGTCAGGCATCCGAGGCCGGCCGCCGGCCGCCGGCCTGCTGTGCTGCGCCTCGGCCCTAACAGATCGCCATAGCGTGCCTTGAAGAAAAACGTGAGGTGGCTGCACGTGTGTTACTATGTTTAGGTTGTGAGTTGTTCCATTGTTCGAGAAGGAAAAGTCAGGCGCGCAATGGTGTGTTCATCTTTGCTGCGTGGGAGAGGAAGGGCAGGGCGGAGGACGTTGGCTGTGCACCGTTAGGAGAAGCGACGGGGGTGTTTGGAAGGAATTATTGCCACTTTGGGCTGTGCGAGGGTGCGAAGCGAGGGCAGAGGGGAGATGAGCCCCCTGTACATCAGGACGACGGAACGTGTTTGAGAGCTTCTTTCTTGCTCGCGAGATGAACGCGAATTTCGAAGATCGCACTTTGGAGAGATGAGGGTGAATTGTTCGATGGGAATTCGGCAGATGCTATTCGGTCCTACCCCCACAGTCTAATGTCGAGATGCCCACCTGCAATGTCAATCCTGTTCCACCCTCACGAACGGTTTTTCTGCGAGAACTTTCGCATTACATGTGGTGCGTCTTACAGTACTGTACAGCTCTTACACTCTTTGCGGGTGCATCATGATGGTACTTGAACTGTGTCTTGGCTGCTGCGTGCGCCACCTCCCTTACATACCCCGAGTATGAATGTCCGTTGGCCAGTCGCATTCTTGCCCCAATATCGTCATGATAATCCATCGCTCCGCCATCGCAACACTTCACTCGCCAGAATATCCATCTCACGATCTCTCACAGCCTTGTGCCGATCTCCTCGTATCTACACCGTGTATCGCTTGCGACATGGCTAAGGCTACCCTGCATCCAACCCCGCCATTCACATCACCCAGCGCTCACTTCAGCCGCGGATACGGGCTCCCGGATGACACCAACACTACAAGTACTATGCCATGCGAGGCAACCTTAACTGGACATCATCGCCCGCCAAGTTGGCAGCATGCGGGGCGCTCGAGGCTTAGGTTGACCGGTTACCCGTCTTGTTTCCGATCCGCGGTTTGACTTCTGTAGCTTCTCGCGGGATGGACTTGATTGGGAGGTACAGTCGATGACGTGGGATTATGGTATTTTACCATGGTACCACGTGCATTGGGCGAAGTTACTTGATGGCTATGTTGATAAGTATGAAAAGGTGGGTGTTTCCTTAATTTCGAGGTTCTTGTTGTGTTTCATTGCGTTCAAGCGTTGCGCATCTTCACTTTATCACCCACGGAAAGAGTTTGCGCAATATTTACAAACGGCGCATTATCGAGCATTACGAACTATTTGGCACGAGAAAGCGAACATGGACAATCAAAAGAAACAAGAGCGGCAGGAGAGGTCTCAACGGCAACAACGTAAGCGATGAACACCCTCTTCATCAACACCATCCTTAACTTCATGTTAGCGAGGTACTCGATGAGCGATATACCCGAAGACCCAAACCAGCGCAGTGCATTGTTCATGCCATCATCGCGGAAGCGTGCAGACTCGCATCAACCACGGACAACTCTACACCACACACCACGGTCATCGGACGATGAGCAACTGTCTCAACAAGCCGTCATTTCCGCATATCTGAGATCGTCTTATTCTGACGACGACACGGGGCGTCCGAGGAGATTCTCATCAGCTGAGCCCTACTATTCGCCATCACCAGCCCACCACAATCCTAAGAGCGAGATCTCAAGAATAAGCGGCAACTTCAACGCGCCAACGGCCATGGAGCTAGAGCGACACAAATCCCACAAGAGGAGTTCGCGGGGGTTGGGGAAGCTCAAGAACGCCGTCAGGGGTCTAGTCAGGGCATGAGGTTTGTTGGTTGGGGCTCAGTACCTGCTTTTCGTCCTACCGCCCATCTCCTACTCTGTCACGTTACACGCATTGTCCACTGTGTGGACCCAAGATACCCCATCATTTCGTATATGCCAATTATTGTTTCATCATGTCCTGTGATCTGCATGCTCAGCTTTCCGGTCTTTGCTGTGCGACACGGCACGGCTGATGGTGATGAGTGACATCATTGGACCCATCCATTTCGCAACGCCACACATCCTTCGCTTCGCTTGCGCCTCGTTTTGCTCCGTGTCCGCCTCCCCGATAACGTTTATCCCCAACATCATCATCTTCCCAGATCATCGCGTGTCATTAAACAGTCCAAGACTGAGTTTGCCCGCTGTGGAATGTCTTCGCCAGTTTGTCATAGAAACCAAGCACTATACGCACTCCTGTCTTTGAGGCGTGGTCTTCTGATGAGCCACACATCATTTCCTCATCCGGACTGCGATAGCCAAAGCGTGGCTGGGCACGATGGCGCTGCAATGACGTCGTAGTATTACTTACAGGATTGGTATGGGTCTGTGTCATGTACATCATGTGCGTGGTATGAGTAGGCAGCTGTTTAAATATCCCAGCCATCGACCGCAGCAGCAGGACACGCGCAACCAATAACACTTCCATCATCAAAGGACGCTAGTAGTCACACCACATTCAAGTCATACAAAAGATCTCAGATCTTGTTTTCTAGATTTTACACTACTACTACTGCCACTGCTACTACCACTACGAGATCGAGTCATTCCCAAACGCGAAAATGGATCACTACCCCGAAGTCAGCGTCAACGAACGCGAAACCCCCTCCTCGATGCTCTCCTCGCGCCACGACTCTGCCTCGTCCATCGCCAAAGCCGCCGCCGCTGGTCAAAGACCCTCTGGAACCTCCACCACAGACGACTCCGCAGCGCGCAACTCCTCATACACGTCCTTCCCGAGTCCATCAACACACTCGCACTCGTCAAACCACTCCGCCCACCGCAGCGACTCGAGCTCGTCGTCCAACTCCAACCTCCAACGTATCGAAGCGGAGTACGCGCGGTATACAGATGCGCCTCCGCCATATAGCGAGAAGGCGTATGAGGGCAAGAGCGATGACGAGAGGAACAGCATGCGCATGACGGATTATGCGAAGGAGATCTCGAGGATGATGGGACGGCAGTTGGTTAGGGGGTTGAAGATTGATGAGAGGGAGAAGGGGAAGAAGGGGGATAACAAGGCGAGGTGAGGGTGGGGCTTGTGATGAATGATGTGTACGATGTGTTGTTGGAATGATGGTCGGTTTGGGCCTGGTGTTGGATTTGTTTGTATTATTACTGCGGTTTCTGTATCATTAGCACAGCGGTGGCGTTTAGTGATGACCTTGTGGCGCCGGAAGTGTGCAAGAAGTCTTCGACTTTGATACCACTAGTTCAAATTGGAGTCTTCAACTTGTCCCTTGCCCGGTTTCTCTTGTGTTGACCTGGAACCATACGACAGACTGCTTGCTAGCGAAGCTAGTTTACACGAGCAGCTTTCGCTTGAGCTCTTTCTTCTGCAGCTCTGCAGCTCGCACGTTCTTTATAGCTTCAACCAAAGGGGTTTCGACGATGGTGTCGAAGTCCAAGTTCACCAGCTCTAGTTGCGGTGGCAGCTTCACGGGTCTCCCATCACTCCAACACACACCCTTGATAAACTTTTCAGACTTCTCGACTTGCTCCTCTCTGTTGTCGCCAAGTAGTCCGCATAGAGTCTGGAATGTCGTATCATAACTGTAATCCCGTGGGCAGATACGATGAAGCACGCGCACAGTCTGAATCATAGGAAAAAGCTTTCCTAACTGCGTCGCGACCGAGGCAACATGCTGCCATTGATGATCACCTGACGTTGAGGCGCGGTAATAGTAGTCGTCTGGAACATTTCCGATAGCCGTGTCATGAAGGACGGCCACCTTCTTGACAAGATGTGCGTATGTTGGCGACAAGGGCAGGATATGCGAGCCGGGTAGGATGAACTGAGTCTGAAACTCGTATATGGGGCTGCAGATTTGGAGGGGTTGCGCGTAGAGCATTTCGGCGAATTCCCAATGGACCTGGCGGCATGTCCTCATGATATTGCAGTCGTGCAATACATCGGCCTGAGCCTCAGTGGCGGCGGGGATACCGTGTTTTCCTTCGTCGTGCTTATCGCGCCATCCGTCTCCGATTTGTGGCAGGTCGGTGCAGATGTAGTTGTAGACCATGTCTCTTAACTCTCGCGGTAGATCGAGAAAACTGACGCCGTTGTCACCTGCCATCGCCTCCCAGGTTTTGGGTATGGGTTCCTGCTTCTTGTTAGATCTCACCGACACTGAATTCAGTCCAGGTGTGTACGTACGGGCTTTCGGTAGGCAAGAGCAAAGGTGTACTCGGGCGCGTCTGCTTTGGATGGAATGCGCGTATCCATCGTGATGAGGTGGCATCGTTCTAATTTGGGATCAGTAAACTACATCATCATGATCGGTACGAGTGACCTACCTGCAAACATCTTGTCTTGAAGTCGCTTCGCGCTGGCCGACTATTACAGTGCTTTAGTTTTTCGAGTTAGCGAGAGTCCCGATCAGTCCAGTTCTGTAGGCCACGGAGTTTTCAGTAGGAATCCACCATAGCAAAGAAGACTAAAGTAAGACAAAAGTCACAGGCGAGACGACCACTAGCTCCTGGATGAAGAAGCGACATACCGGTTCCCTTCCAGCGCCGAATCGCGGGCTTGCCCTATCTCAGGCTACCTACCTGGGCAAGTACCTACCAGGAACTTTCTAAGATGTTGTCGATAACTCTTTGAGTCACCTATGTTCAGGCGCACTTTGACAGGTAATGTAGTTGTCTGTGACGCGTATCTAGGGAGGAGCTGCGTGGTTCGAGGGTAATGCGCGCAGGCGCGGAGGATTAGGCAGAGTGCTGACTCAGCAGGGCTGGGGAACGCTAACAACTCCAACGATCTGGGGCTATGACGCAGCCGGACAGCATCTTCGCGTCCAAACATGGGTTCGCAATATTCTCTCGCTAGTTATCTCGCGAGCATGCCAATAGCTTTCATCAATGCTAACGACACAGCAACACTCACCCGAATTGACGACGGTTAGCTGACATGACAAGTCGCGATGGCCCAGCCACGCGCAGAACGCAACGCAACAAAACCTTCCACCCAGCCCGCGAACCCGTGAGACACGGCACCGGCCTACGCCTCGAAGACGATCGCGTCACCGGCCCGGTTCCTTTCCTCAACCCCACGCGAGCCCATTACCGCCACGACGACCGTCCCGATGTCCGGTACAAGTGGACCTCGCGCAATGACCGCAAGGGACGACATGCCGTAGACATAGAGCATAGTCAAGCTGCCATCTCAACGAAACACGATACCCCACGCCCGACTTCCTCGTTCCGCAGCGTCGCACGCAACATCTGGCGTATGTTCACATACTTTCCGGTATGGGATATATCCTTCGACGTTGCCTTTGTTTTCACAATGGGCAGCGTGGTGTGGTTATTCAATGCCTTCTTCGTCTTCCTGCCGTTGATACGACCAGATTCGGAATTCACAAATGAGGAATTGTATGGTGGGGGAATAACAGCGTTTGTCGGGGTCTGCATCTTCGAGGTGGGGTCATTCCTCCTTGTAGCAGAAGCTGTGAATGAGGGCCGATCGGGGTGCTTCGGATGGGCGGTGGAGCAGATCCTATCGCATGAAGAGGAGGGGGATGTACGCGTAGAGCTGCGGCCGTCAAAGTCACATTGCACGCACCATCACAACAAACGGCATGCTGTCAGGACTCGACAGATCGCCGAACCAAAGCCCGATCTGGAGCCGCAAGAGCGTTCCTGGGTCTGGTGGCCGTCAAACGAAGAACTACGGACCCACTACATTCACAACCTCGGCTTTATAGCGTCCATGTCCCAGCTGCTCGGTGCAACGATCTTCTGGGTCGCGGGCCTGACTGCACTGCCCGGCATATACGATCAGATGTCGCAAACCCTTACCATAATCCTCTACTGGACAACTCAAGTCGTTGGTGGTATAGGATTCATAATTTCCGGAGCCCTATTCATGATCGAGACTCAGTCCAAATGGTGGAAACCTGCTCCTCGAACGCTGGGATGGTGGGTCGGGGCCTGGAACCTCATAGGCGGTATAGGCTTCACGCTGTGTCCGGCTTTCGGATACGATAATAGGAGCTGGGCGCAATATCAGGCGTCGCTCAGTACCTTTTGGGGTAGCTGGGCGTTCATGATCGGAAGTACGCTTCAGTGGTATGAGAGTTTGGAGAAATATCCTGTGCAAGTCGAGAGTGCCAGGTAGTACTTGCTGGCCGACTTCAGACGTTTCGTTCCCATGCTAATGTAAGTAGCCGGCCGTCGGAAGCAACAAGAAAAGCCGAGATCGCACCAATGTTCGCGTCCTCCTGGTTTCGCAATACCAGCCGTTCGCACCGCTTTCCTTCCACTTGCCAATGTGAACTGGGAACACTCCGAGTGACTCCTTCCGTGAAGATAGGAAGTGGAAAGCCCTGGGGTGTTAGCGTCCTCCACGCGGCAGCGGCAACTCTCCAAACGTGAACTCATCTTGACCAAATGACGTGCTCATCACATCTCGTAACCCCATCACAGGGCTGGTCAAGACGCCTCACGTGAACGACGTTACGCAAACGCAGACCAATTCGGCTTTCCTGTCCCCTCTTTGCTCCCACTACGCGTGATCGCTAAACCTGAAACTCTTTGTTACTCGAATCCACTCCTGCCCTTCGGCGGACGTCATGAGTGACAGTTCCACACGAAAAGAAGCTCTGGAGCTTTATAGGAGTGAAGAGCTACCGAGCATTTACAACAGCTACACCACAAGTCCGGGCTCCAACATGCTAGACACACCCAGCACTCTCAGACGTAGCAAGGAAAGACAGTTGAGTGTCGTCGACTGGCACGGCAACGACGATGCGGCAAACCCCAGGAACTTCCTCTCGTGGAAGAAGGATATCAATATCAGTTGCATATTCATCATGTGTTTTGTATCGTGAGTATCTTGCTTCATTCATACTGTAATCACAACCCGCTAACTTTCAATAGACCTTTCACGTCCTCCGTCGTCGCGCCAGCAATGCCAGACATCATAAGAGACTTCGCATCAACCGATGCCTACCTCTCTGCCTTCGTCCTGAGTATCTACGTCCTAGGCTACGCGTTCGGTCCCCTTCTCATAAGTCCCCTTTCGGAGCAATACGGCCGACTGCCTTTGTACCACGGATGTAACATGCTCTTCACGGTAAGCACCTTCGCATGCGGACGATCCAACTCTCTCGGCACGTTGGCTGTCTTCCGCTTCCTCGCCGGCGTGGGCGGTAGTAGCGTATTCGCCCTCGCGCCGTCCAGCATCGGTGATCTCTGGGTGAAAGAGAAACGCGGGGGGGGGTCATGGCCTTGATAGGATTGGCGTATAATCTCGGTCCAGCGATTAGTCCTACAGCGGGTAGCTACCTTAACGCTGCGAGAGGGTGGCGGTGGATATTCTATCTTACTGCTATTTTGGGCGGGTTGAGTACGGCGCTCAGCATGGTATGTTTGTCGGAGACATATGAACCGGTTCTACTGCGTCGAAAAGCTGCACAGTTGCGGAAACACACGGGAAATAAGGAACTAAGGGCCAAGTCTGATTTGGACGCTGGGACGAGCAAGTTGGTAGCTTTTCGCACGGCGATGGTCATGCCGCTACGCATGCTTTTCCTGTCTCGACCGATCTTCTTCACCTCGCTGCTCACGGCTATCGGATACGGATCCCTATATATCTTGTACACGACCATCCCGACAACATTCGTCGAGACTTACGGATGGGCGCCCAAAAACCTGGGCCTTGCTTATCTCGGTACGGCTGTCGGTAACCTCATTGGTATGCTTGGAGGCGGTGCAATTAGCGACAGCCTCGTCAAGCGGAAGGCACTCAAGGGCGACATGAGACCGGAGAACAGATTGCTACCGATGATATTTTGGTTCCCACTTGTGAGTATTGGGTTGTTCATCTATGCTTGGACGGCTCAGTATGGAGTGCACTGGATTGCGCCATTGATCGGAACGGCGGTGTTTGGTGCTGGGTCTATGAGCGCTATCGTAAGTTCATCCTCCTCAACTCATGTGTCGTCTTGAACCGGTTCGCAACACTTTCTATACAACTGCTAACTCTCATCCAGTTCTTCACAGGCACATACATCCTAGACGCCTACCCACTCCACTCCGCATCTGGCATGGCCGCCTGCTCAGTCATGCGCTCGCTCGTCGGTGGTCTTGCGCCTCTCTTCTCGCACAAGATGTATCAAAAGCTCGATGTGGGTTGGTCCTTTTCGTTGCTTGCGTTCATCGCTCTTGCTTTCGCGCCGGTACCGTGGGTGTTTTATACTTTCGGTGAGAAGTGGCGTGCTGGTGAGTGTTATGGAGGGAGGGGCGATACGGGTGGGTTGGAGCGAGAACAGGTGGGATCTAGGGTCATGATGGTGGAGGTAGACGGGAAGGCGCTTGCGTGATGATGGTCATGGATGCCATTGAGTTGGATGAGATGCGGTTTGCTTTTGCGCAGGGTCGTGGTTGCCCAATACGGCTTAGCCACAACGATGCCTTACCTTGCGATGCTCTCACTTCCAACACTTCACTCCGAGTCGTCGTTGTGCATGTCTTACGAGCATGACAACTTTGCGATTTCTCTACTCTTTCAGTTCCCGATGCATACTGTACTTCTTGCGGCAATCGCGAGTGACCTCGCTCGGTCGCAGTACCATGGAATGTGGTCGTTGTTGCCCATATCGCCAGGACCAGCGCTGTCCCCATAAGTCAACTTCTCGATGTATCATTCCCTCACACATTCATCATCATAAAAAGTTCGTCTAATCACATTCCGTTACCATCACATGCTTACTGCAACACATCCGTACTCGTTCACTTTTATCAGCAACGCAACGCATATATTGGGGTCACTTTCACTATCGCCAGTCACCCAGAGTGCGCACGCGATATTGCGTCCGTTTGCGCACCGTCACTTGCACCCGAAAAGCCTACATATCATAGAAACGTTCATCACCCGGCACATCACAGATACTACACCGCTCCCCACCTCCCGCCTCGCCAATGATCGGCCAACGAAGAAACGCACACGCCGAGACAGCGAATATGGCACTTCCCGCTAGAAGTACGAACATGTACAATAGACGCTACATAAGCACCGCCAGATCGGATTACAAGACACTCAACTTGAAGCCCGAAACCACCCGTCCGTACCAATCCGGCGATCCATCCGTCACAAGTGCTCCAGAAGTTCCAGGCACAATGGAGATCATCGTCGGACCAGAGTCAAATCAACGAACCTGGCATATTCCCAAAGCACGTCTAATACGACATTCAAGCATGTTCGACGGAATAATCGCCGCAGACAGAAAGATCTCCGAAGTCCAACTCCCAACCATCACTCCCAACGCCTTCGCCGATTTCGTTCCATACATGGAGTCGAGCGTATACAGTCCGAACACAGTCGTTACCGGTTACCGTAGCCTACGAGCACATGCTGAAGCCTGCCTCCTCGGAATTAAGCTCGAAGCGAGTGAATACTGGGAAGCCGGTATGCGGGAATTGTACAAGCTTGTCGAGCCACTCGCCCGGTCGACAAGATCCGACGCGAAACAATCTTTACTTCGAGCGAGTGATATTGCGTACATCTGCGCTAACACCACCGCCGAGAGCCTTCGTCGTATCGCGATCATCGGTCCTGTCGCAAGAAGACCGTCTGTTGGCTCCCCGCCTCCTCCAAGACAAGACCGCCACAGTCAGGCTTCCGCCGGGATGGAACTACTCCAAAGACTCTTTTTCGACGCTCTCGCCTCTCATTGGTCTCAGCGAGATGTCCACTATATCGGCGCACAGGATTCACCCCGTGGCGGCGGTTTCAACAGGAACGACGTTCCTGGAGATAGCACCACGTGGGGAGAGCTATGTGAGACGTATCCTGACTTCAAAACCCATATGGAAAATACCGGAGGCATCCAAAGTCGTTACCGGGGCAGCATACTGAGGGAAGTCAACACATACCTCGGCCTTCCAGTTGAAGATAAAGAAGATGGTGGAAGTGACGGCAGCAGTCGCAGCAGTGCCACGGCGGTCCAGACAGAGGATGTTGATGACCTCGTGGAAGAAGAGACGCAACGGCCAAAACTCACGCTCAAACTGAGGGGCCTGAGGCGGAGGGGTAGTAGGGTGTTCGGAGAGGAGTTGTCGGGGAATGTCTGGGAAGAGCACCAAGACCGTACTAGGCTTAGGGAGAGCGCGGATGGAGAGGACACCATTAACGACGCCGCTGAAGAAACTGCGACCCAGGAGACTACGGAGGGCGTGGACGCTGTCAGAGATGAATCAACCCAATTCGATGAGACTACAGAGGGCATAGACGCGACAGGAGATGAAGCATCCGGAACCGAGGAGAGTACGGAGGGCATGGACGCGGCCAATGACGAAGCATCCCGAATCTAGGAGACTATGGAGGGTCTGGACAACGGCTTCGAGAAGGATTTTCTAATTGGCTTTAGTGTGCCGTCAGAGCGTTCGTGATGGGGTGGTGAACAATGTTGGGCTCGGGATCTTGGACGCACTCTTTGACATATGAGCTGCTCTCGCACTCATTTACTTTCAGCATGCACGATCATTCCGGCGATGTCTTTTGGGTGCGCTTGTGCGAAGAACATTGATGGATATCAAGTAGTGCGAATGATATCATGTTGTAGCTCGGATGTTGCCAACCCTTTCATGTGTGCATGATACAGATGGGAAAAGTTAAATACTCGGCAGTGTACATTGGAATCCGAATAGAGATTAGCAAATCATTGACCTCATTTGTGCTTCTTGGTTAGTAACATTTCAAATGTTACGTAGGTGGGTGTTCGATTTTTTTTGGTCGTCATACACAGCTACTTGCTTTTAAGGCTTGTGTATAAACTATAGAACACCCAATTCTACTTGCGTTTCCCTTGCTTCCTGGGCTCATCAAAGAGAGGACTCTATGTTTACAAGATATTAACGCAATTAGGTAGTAATACCGTGGATCCGTATCATGACCTTCCGGCGATGAAACATCAGCGCCCGCGAGGCTGTCACCAGCGTCAAGGCGTCAGTTTGCCTTGTAGATGCCTGACTCCCCTTACGATCGGGCGTTCTGAGATCCTAGGGTTGAATCCTTCGGCTTGTTCAATGTGATCAACACCTAACACATGCATCCAGCAGCGGTAAATAGTAAAAGCCACGCCGTAAACACACATCTGCCACGAGCGTCTACGGACATCACTCCGACTTGAACCACCCTTCCGTCAAGGTTGAGTCAACCCACCATCAACAACCCCTAAGACCACCGTCTCAGAACCACAAGAAAGATGGTGGTTGCTAAACTGGTCGCCAGGCACCTCGCCGCACCCACGCATCTGCCACCAGCGCCTACTTCCAGACCACCCACCTGCCCAAACCACCTCCACACATCCGCATCAGCAAGGCGGCCAGGCTAGGCCAGACCACGAAACCCGCTCACCCACTTACTTTACTTACCCCAACCCACATACGCGCGCCTCTATTCATGGCGTCTTCGCAATCGAGTGGCCCAAGTTGTCCGAAAGCGCATCACGCAAGCGCTGGTGTCGCCCCCAAAGGATGAGGCGAGAGCGACTGGACCTTTTCTTAGGCCTAACCCCCGCCCGCGAGCGCCGCGCAACCGCTTCGATGACCTGCAGTAGTTTGCTACCCGTGCCGCTCCCTGGATCTGTCGAACGAACGAGCTGCGAACAAAAATAAAGGTCAAGGCTGGATTGATGATGGATTGTAGACATGGAAGTTAGTGGTGATGAGACAATGTGTCGATCAGCTTCCGGGCGTAACGCGCATGCGACGCGAGTGTTGGCGGCGCAATCTACTTCGTCAGCACAACGCGGTGCATCTTCGTTTTGTTTCTCCGCTGAACACGCAACGCAGCGTAAGGCAAGGCAGTCTATCAGGTCTCACGATGCAAGCAAGGACCGACTCCATATCGTCAGCTGATAGGATGTCAGTCGGAGATGCGTTGCGGCTGTAAGATGTAGCAGCTTGTTTCTGCACTGCCGACACTGCGAGAACATTTTGTAAAAGGTGAGGCTTGTTTCATCTTATGTTTTGCGCTGTTGGCCCACGGGTAGGTGGAGCAGCGACGAGGAAGCAGGCGAGTGAGTTGGTGAGGCGGTGGAGACACGGCATTTGGCAGACCCATCTGTGCGAGGCGGCAGACGAGGAACCCGTGGCTATGTATGTGGACATGGTATAGTCGCCCAGTGATCTGAGGCGCGAGGGTTGTCCTTGTGTATGAGCTGGGTATGAGGCTGTCAATGCATGGTGGATGGCGAAACATGTGAGTAACGGCGGGCAGGCGCGGGTATTGGGCTTGATGGAGCTGGTACTGCCACACTGCTAAGAGCCAAGAGTAGATGCCCGTGGTATTGTGTGAAGATGCCCATCAGGTGATTACTGAGATACCGAAGGCGAAACATTGAAGGTTGTAAGATTTGTGCTGACGAGGCTCTCGTTGCTTCGTGATGTGGCAAATGGTGTGAGCAGCTCACATGACTGTTATCGCATTCGAAGCAATGCCACTGAGAGACCGCATTGTTCTCATGCGACTACATCATCTTCGTGATGGCGATGTTCACATACACGTGACTGGAGATGTCTCACTCAGACGAAGTGCTGCGTACGCCAAGTGCAAAACCCGACAGCGCGCGAATTCTCGGGCTTTGCGATGAACATGCTCAACGTCTTTGACCACTTCACCATGCATACGGTGTACGGACTCGACGCCGGAGTTCTGCCCTGTAGTCGGACCTTACTGTGGAAGAAACTTCGCAGATTACTCGCGGCCGCTGTGATCTGCGGGACCCTCAGATCGAATCACCCCATAACGACGACTAAGCTCAACGCGAGCGGCTGTACTCGTCCAGAAAAGCCATGGAACAACACAACAGAACCGCAGAAGGTCCGACGTCCCTGCCGATCCAATCTCCTCTGGGTTGCCAGAGTGTAGAGTTTGGTTCGGTGGATAGTTACCGCCGACTAGAGGGCTGCTAGAGCTGAGCGTTTCATCATCCATCTCGATTGCTCGCAACGCACGCGTGCGACCAGTATAGGGTCGTGTAAGCGACGCATTAGAGTTCACGCTTCGCCAACGAGCCGGGCCCCAGACGGAGACTCCAGTTTCCTTTCAATGAACCATGGTGGAGTACACGGGTGGCTTGAATTCAAAGCTTTTGATGAAGCCGCTTGACGAAGTTTCCGGTGCGTCGTTATCACTGCATATACTGTTGGGACTGACATGTGAAGGGGGTGTATGGGCGGGTGATCTAAAGACGCGAGACATGTGGAATAAACTCCGGTTGCTGAGGCACCAGCCGGGAACAATATTTTGATGAATTGTGATGATGTTGGTCGATATGTAAAGAACGTTTCCAGAATGACGAGCCTGACCCCGAATCTTCGTTGAAGTGGGCTCCTACGTCGTTGCTACCTGCGTATGCATGTGCTCGCTGATCGGACCCTGGGAAAGCGGTTTCTTCGGAAGTACGATGAGAGATCTGACCTCAGCGTGCTGTATCAGAATAAAGTGATGAACAGGGTCTTGCATCACCGACCGCCGATGATGACGTCTGGGCAGGCATCAGCAACCTTGGAATGGAGCCGCGCAAGCTAACCCGAGAAGATCATCAGCTAACAGAGACGGCCTCCGTAAACCTTACAGAACAACGTAGGGTAGATAGATATCCACTTCGTAGCCAAACTTGTTATGTCAGAACAGAACGCCGCCAGGGTGAAGTTCCCGCAATGCATAATGATATAACGACATGGCGCTGCAAGACTTGCGGAGTCTGGTCCTTCCTTAGTAACCACGAAACGTTTGCTGCCTGCGCCGGCCTGGAGATCGACGAGGAAAGCTTCGGACCGACTCAGAGCGGTGTATACTATATTTTGCCATGCGTTTTGCTCGGCCAATCGAAATGTACACAGCCGCAAAGCATGTCTTTGCCAGCATTCTTAATTGCCACAGCCTACCAATTTCGGCGGGACCAAACAAGATCTGAGTAGGCACGAGGAAAACAAGGCTGATGTGCTGTCATTCGTTGGCCACACGAAAGTTTTCAGGTGGCCACAAAGTCTGGATCTGACTGGGCCTGCAAGTAAGTGGTTGATCTGGTAGTATCGTCACTGGCGTCGCCTGATGTTGCCCCCAGCCGCAGACGCCACGTCGCAGGATCTGTAAGCCGTCGAGACACTTGTGGTCGGCACCACATGTCGATTGGATGTTCCCTTGATCACACTGCCGCCGTTAGAGTTTGAGGGCGCAGGAGGTTGAGATGGCGGGGCATTTTAGTTTTGGCGGGTGTCTTATCGATGACTATCGATAACGGGCTTATCCTGAAATTCGCGCTGGTCAGCATTTGGCGGTGAAAGCACTGGAGGCTGCGACTCTCGACCACCTCCACTGAAACGCTCGAGCTTTGTGGAGAACGCCTGTCCGGCAAGGAAAGCATGCACGATTCTGAATCAGCAGGATCGAAAACGCGCATAGAGCAGCCTACGGCGGGTCGGACGGATCAAAGCAGACAACACGATGCTTGGAAACGACGGCATGTTGACGGATGGAGGCTGTTGCGGGTTGCACTATTGCAAACTGCATGTTACTATGCAGCGCGCTCACAACTCACCAAGACACAAAATATGCGCTCTATGAAAGAGATTGCTAGCGTCTTGACAAATTACCATGCGCATCGAACGGCTCAGCTCTCACCCGCGGCCATGCTCTTGGGAACGGCTCCTTCATTTCGAATACCAACAAAGTTTTCAGCCATGATATTGACCCGCAAAGGAACAATTTCGCTCAGGACATGATCTTCGGTCCCTTACACTCACAGACTCCCGCTCGTAAGTTTAGCCTACGGGAAGCGGACTTGGCTTGACTCTGTGCTCCTGCACGGATGACGCCGGAGAGCAGAAAAAGAATTAGAAGCTGCAGGTGCTTGCACGGCTATCTCGCTTGCGCTGGGGTCAGCATCGCAATCTGGCACACATCCCAGCTCCTACGACTCATATGCGGACAAGTCGAGTCGGTTATCCCTTCAACGGGCATGGATACGGGATGAGATACGAACCGGTAGAATGCTCTGCTTCCTCGATCTGGAAGCCTTGGAAGACGTTCTACGGTTTCTACTCGTTGGGAGCTGCTACGACCGGCAAACCATAGATGAACAAAAGTTCGCCCCAACATATTGCGCAATAAGCCACGACAGCAGCAGCTGAGCGAATGGCCGGTGTGGGTGGAACAGCGAGACATCGTTAGGCGGTGACTGCCAGGTCACAAGGCCATGACTGGATTGCAACAACACGTAGGTCTAGCAGGGCGCGAATGATGATTGGCACAAAAACACAAAATAATCTCCGCATTAATTGGCCAGGCGGAGCAGTCTCGAAAATTCTGGTGGACGATAGCGTGCCACTGGCGGGCCCAGCTTGTCCAGACAGAATTGCCCACGGAGCCGAGCGACAGGGAGGCCAGCTCGCTGCTCATGGCGAACGGTTCGGATAGTCATCGTCAAGAAGCAATATATTGGGCAGGCCAATGGCAGGTGGCTACGCAAACAGGGCGAAGTCCGGCGCAACAAGGTTGGCGGTCGTGGGATCGACTGGGCCCGATCGGGCATCAAGTGCCATGTGTCATCGCCAACGCTCTTTGGCGGTCCCCAAAGCTGGAAGCAGCTCGCCCTTGCGCATCGCAGCAACGGCCACGACCACGGGCTTCAGATTGAAGGACAAAGAACGATGATCAGAAGCGCCGGAAAAGGAAAACAGGTCCACCAACACGAAACCCGAAACGTGACCGCGGGTTGCTGACAGGCACTGTGCCGTCCTCTAGACACAGCACCGGGTTCAGGCAGACGGGACGAAAGGTCGACTGGTGGCATGACAGTCAGAGATGCAGAGCAGTGCCGCAGCGTTGCGAGATCGTCGTTTGGGCGGGCTGCATTCGTCATGGGCCTCGGAGCCAGCGAAGAGTCGAAGACTATCGAACGCCGCCCGTGCGCTCGCGGCTTTTCGAGACGTCGTAAGCCTGGACAGGCTTTGCAGAGGAGGCTAAGCAGCACTAGGCAAGGAACTGCATAGCTGCATCTGCTTGGGGCGAGGCGCGGGCGTTTTGGAGCCTTGGTGGGCCGTCTAATCGGCCGGTGACAAGATGCTGCGATCAGGGGGCCGCGCGAGAGCAGAGGCTGGGGGAGGCAGCGAATCAGACGGGGCGCCCGTATTGCGCCCTGGACAAGTGTCCTCTCTGCGAGCTGACGAGCGCGTGTGGAGCGAGCAGCGAGGGCAGCAGTGAATGGACACGAGTGGCCGGGCAGGCTTCGCGCCACACACACAGCGCGCGGGTCCGCTTGCACCATGGTGCACATCGCGCGCTGCATGGCTCCCTCTGGTGCCTCGAGGCTGCTGCACTTGTCGCGGCGAGAGCAGGCCTGTGTGTCACCCTCTCTGCGCTGACAGGCGTCTGATTCGCCCCAAGTCACAGCCGCCCGGTGAGCAGCGGAGTCGCAGGCGGCATGATTCAGGTGAATCAAGGACACGCCCCGGCCGCTCGGTAGCTGCATGACTGTCTTTGTTGGACACGGCCTAGCGTCCAACTGGGTAAAGACGGCTCACACCACTGCAGCCCCCGGCCGCTTTCACTCTCGCCTCCCTGCGCGCGTTGAGACGAGCCATGGAGCCAGGGTGGGTTGCGCGAGTGGAACCACACGTTAGCGTCTGAATGTGCGTGCCGGAGGCCATGGCACACATCGCTGATGGCCTGCACTCGCTCTGTAGCCCCATCCTTCTTCGTCATAGCGCCGCTCCTTCCCTATATTTACGAAAAACCGGGGCCTCCAGGTCAGCCAATAGCCACCTGGGCCCTCCCAGGAAGCCTCTCTTTATCACTGCTGCCCAGCCGTCCTCATACACATACATCATATCCCGCCTCACCCTCTACCACCACCACAACAACCACCACTACCTCCTCACACTACTCTACCCTCCTCCCAACACATTCCTTCGTCAACCACAACAGCCTCTTCAGTCTTTGACAAGCACTCCTCACCCGACTGCTTGCTGCTCACTCTACCGTCGCAACCTCCAAGTCACCTGACTTGCCGGATCCGGTTACTCTCTAATACCTTCTCTTTCTGACTCTCCCATCCGGGACTGTTTGCTGTTTCCACACGGACCAAGTCAACCTCCATCTTCCGGATCATCTAACATCGTCCTTGAGGCCTTCATTGGACCTACGAGGACTTATTACCCTTCCCACTCACAATATGTACCCGACGCCCCCTGCTTCCCCAACCCAAAATGGATTCTGCGCGCCGGAAGACCGCCTAGGTCAACTTCTTGCTGGACGACTTCAATTGACCGGCATTCTTGGTGTAGGAGCTTACGGCGTGGTGTACACAGCCGTGGACATCCAGACCAACGTCCCATATGCCGTAAAGGCACTCAACAAGGTTGGTCTCGAGCCTCGCCAGAGGAAGTTCCAACAAAGAGAAATCCAGCTCCACCACCAGGCCAGCGCTCATCCCAACGTTGTCTCTCTAGTCAAGATCATGGACGCCCCTGACTGCACATACGTTGTCATTGAATACTGCCCAGAAGGTGACCTGTTCTCCAACATCACCGAGCAGGGCAAGTACGTTGGTAACGATGCCATGGCCAAGCGCGCTTTCCTCCAGGTTTTGGATGCCGTGGAATACTGCCACTCTATTGGAATCTACCACCGGGACTTGAAGCCAGAAAACGTTCTCGTCACTGACCAAGGAATGACCTGTAAACTGGCCGACTTTGGACTTGCCACTACCGACGCTGTCACCTCCGACTTTGGATGCGGCTCGACTTTCTACATGTCTCCAGGTATGTTCGAAATGATCTGACTCATCTGAAGTCACGTGCTAACTTTTGGCAGAATGTCAGACATCAACACCCAAGGCCTACTCATGCTACGCCTCAGCGCCCAACGATGTCTGGAGTCTGGGAGTCATGCTTGTCAACCTCACTTGTGGACGCAACCCATGGAAGCGAGCATCCTTCGAGGACAGCACCTTCCGTGCGTTCATGAAGGACCCCAAGTTCCTGAGGACCATTCTTCCCGTTTCCACAGAGCTCGACGCCATCCTCAGGCGCATGTTCGAGTTCAACCCCGCAAACAGGGCGACCATTCCTGAGATTCGTGAGATGATCCTCCGATGCTCAGCCTTCACCCAAACCAAGTCAGCTGTGTCGACGCCTCTATCTTCTCCTCCCTTCAGCCCCGTAGACTACAGCCGGGATGCTGCCTACAACGCCTACTACCAGGCTCCCACAGTCCCCCAGTTTGCTGCTCTTCCTGGCTCAGCCTACGCACCATCACCCTTCCAACACTCCACCTCATCTGGAAGCTCAAACTCGGACAACGACTCGGTCTTCTCCGCTTGTTCATCAGCCTCATCCGCATCCTCAACATCTTCGTACCAACACGTTTCCTCTTCTCAGGTCCCCAAGTTTTCTTCCCGAGTACCGCAGCCTCAACAACAATACGTTTCCCAGCCACCTGCCAATACGTGGTTCCAGCCATTCATCCAGGCGGCCAACCTGGTCAAGCATGTGTCCTTCCAGCCATCGATGATGGCCCCGGTCCACGTCTACTAAGCCTCCCTTTTTTCTGGACCTTTGGATCTTTTCTATTACGATATGCTTCTTCACGATGTGTTTATACAATTTTCGAAAAAGTCACGATGACACGAACAGCGATTGATTTCTCGTTCGGTGTTGGTGCGGTTTGTTTTCTTTGGCGTTTCAAAACTAGACCAGTCCGGACGATACTCCGGTCTTGGACTTTAGAACTATCTGGTTACTACGTTTAACTCGGCGCCTTGATGGCACGGCGTTTGATTCTGGCGTGGCTATCTCAACGGTTTTCTGCCACGTATAGTAGGAGTGGGGTCAATAGGCATTTTCCCGGAGTTGTTCTTGTTGGGCATTGGATCGGTAGAGATTCATTGCCATCACGTTCGTTCGAATTTCCCATCATCAAGAGATACCAGAGCACTAGCTCAACAATGTACGGTAGCAGGTCCCAAAAAGAAGGACACAAATTTTTGCCATGAGCAAACTCAAACAAATGCAAAAACATATCATACGGTCGCTGCGACGAGAGTCGTACAGCAGACTAAACAAGCCACATCTTCGCACCTCATCACTTGACTGAATACGCTCTATTGACACTGCCCTTAGTCCATGCCTCTGTCCACGATGCTCCCACCGAATGTGCGCATCGACCACACCAACGTTGTTGACCCACTCACACAACGCATCAATCTGCAGCCACCCTGCCGCAGTTCTGCACCCAGCCCAAAACATGCATACACTTGCGCGAGCAATCCATCTCGCAACCAACCACCTGCTTAGCCACTCCACCTAGGCCCCACGGCCTGGGCATCATCCATATGCACCCGCAAAGTCTCCATCGCGATGGTCGCTGTAAGCCCACCGCCACCAGCAAATCACAGGTTCCACCAAGACCGATGTGTGCATGGCCATCTGCGTGCTGAGCGTGCAAGTGTGCAGTAGCCTGTCTTGACTCACGGGGACTATCACGCCGGGATTGCGCCCTGCCTCCACAACCTAACTGCTAAAAGGCTAAGCCAATGTGTAAGATTGCTAGGCGCACTTCCAAGGGGAATTATGGATGGAGAAGAGCGGATACCGGATGCAGGTCGTGGCCGGTTGATGACCTGAATGCAGGATCGAGACTCATCTCTGCGCTTTCTGTCATTCTCTTAGCGCAGATCTTTGTTGGGAGACAGGCGGCCGCCTAAACGGATTCCTCAGGCCACGCGATGTACTCTAGATGGAGGTAGGCGAGGCGAAGGCTATGCTAAGCTACTCGTGGCTGAGATGGTGTAGTGTTGTTATTGACATGTTGTTGGACCTGCACGGCATCTGTCCTCCTGGATCGGATCCTACTGCCACAAGAGGCATATCACGAAATGACACGCAGGCAGCAGTAAACATGTCTCGGCCATACGAACGCCATTTCGAGGTCCCTGTCTCGCTTCGTGGCCGGTCAGCTGGCCTCCATGGAGGGCTGATTCTCTCCAGTCAACCATCGAACGTCCTCCAGCTTCCGTTGCCCTTGTGTCGTATCGGCTACCGATGCTCCCAAGACACATTAGCACGTCGCGTACAGTGTACATCCGCTTACACTTGCAGTGAGGCGTCACCGGAATCTCTTGACGGAACCAATCGCGACACCCAAGCAAGCATGGAAGGGCACCGTTGCAGAGATTTTGTTTTTGCGGCCGCCAATCCTTCGTCATCTGACGACCGTGACGAGGCGATCGAAAAAGGAAAATGTCGTCGCTACCGAAGCCATTCTAGCAATCAGCAAATACGCACTCATTTCGCATAAGCGCCGCGCGGGTAATGGCGTCGAGTGACGTGCAGAATGGCTGACGGAGCAAGTCTGGTGTAAGGATGACAACCTGCCAAGGCCAGCGGCTGGTGTGTGGCAACAATCATCACCCAGCCCGCGGGCGTCGTTTCCTTCTGCCGCTAGCCACACTCCAGGAAGAAATCCCTCAACCCCATCCTTTTGCATCATACGCATCCCACCCCGCGGCCCTCTCGTCAGATTTGTGCATGCGACAAGCTTCCCGTTCGTTATTGATCCAGCATGCGCAAGTGTGGCGATGAAGGACCTGGGCACTCAACGTCTTACCGAAAAATCTGGTCCAGACTTATTGATGCAATGGAAGTGTCTTTCCCCATTCGTCGGGTGAATTGCATGCTTCCATAGCCACCATAACTTGGTTCAGAGCTAGTCGACATTGAGCAGCAAAAACGGTCTTGGGTACCGTCTCAGGTGATAGGGAGAAGTGCCCTGGTCGCTCAACGGCATCAAAGATCTGCTATCAGCTCATATGGGGGCTATATCGACGAAACCCAGCCTGGACGACGTTGAATCTCGCTTCAGTACGGGATGACATCGTCCCTCGGCTCTTGAATATTGTGGCTGTTCGCCAATACTTGCCTGAGGCATTCCTTGCTACCCTATACCGTACTTGCATCAATTCTTTCTTTCTTCCGACACCCGTACGCACCCCAGAAGAATGCTTTTTCGTGCGCCCCGAAAGTACCTCGAACTTGCTTTCGCTTAGGCGCGATCTCACTTTCGCTTTGTGAGCATGTGACATACCAGGTGCGGCGTGACAGATAGACGAACGGGTTCGGTAAACTGCACACCGGATACTTACTTCTGCGTAGGGATTGCCGATCTGAGGCCTCAAAGTAAGGAGCGGACCTTGCGCGCAGTAAGCTTCGTGGCTTGTTCTTTGTCGGTGTCACCGTTCCGTCTCACAACAAACTGTCGGGTCTGTCGGTTGACATCCACCTTGCGGGTACCAGTCTGTGCTGTGTTGCTGGAACCTGATGCCTGGAATCTCTTCGTTCCTTTAGCTATGCACGTCCATTTCAACGTGATCGACCCTTCTTCCAGGCAGACATCTCAAAAGCATGCCTCCATGCCGATGCGGTTGTCCGTGGCATTGCACATCGACAGTACTTTGGGTGTTCATCGGGCCAGACCAGCAAAGGCGTCGCTCCAAGTCATGAACCCAAAACCTTCCATCACCAATGCGCCTTCGTTCGTGGACACCGGAAATACATCTCCAAGTCACTGATACCCAACATCTCCGTACTGGCGAGCATCTCCGCATATTTCCTTCTCCTAGGGCGATGCCAAACTTTGTCGGTCGCACGAAGAACATGCAATGGCGCTGCATGGTTGCACGATAGCTACCGAAGTCTGCCTCATCAGCCACTTGCGAGAAACCTTCCACAACATGATCAGATCGTTGCTCAATGCTAGCACGATATCCCCACAAGTGGTACAGCATTGCGCCGCTTCTCGACATGTGTTCGCCCAGTCCAATGCTTCGGAACGCCCCTTACTGTAACGGGCCCCCTTGAACAGCGCAAGTAACACAGTGATGGTCCTCATCTAGCCACCTGCAGACATCCCCATCTATGAGCGTATCACTGCGTTTGAGTTTGCTGCATCCGCCATACGAACAATTGGACATGCCTCTACTCCCGCGTTTCCGCCCAAGACACAAGCGGCTTCCCGTACACGTACGACCGGCCCGACAAAAGGTGTTCACAGTCACACATTCCTCACGGCAAGCTACAACAGCACACTCACACCCGGCCGTGTACACAAGAAGGACAGGCGTAAGACTGACAGCGGGTAGGCGTTCCGAAGGGCGCATATGCAACTAAGCGGTCTCCGACAGTCGCCCAGAGCGTTTCGCTGCTCAGCCTCTCCGTGCGCTGTACCAGTCCTAACGGCGTGACAGCTGAGCCTCTGTCTATGCTTTTCCCATTCTGGCGTCGTACTAACAAAGGCGAACGTTCACGATCGACCATGGTTGTCTTTTGCACACCCCCAATTAGCAAGGTTTGCCTTTAGGGCGCCATATCGCCGGCATCCCACGCGAAGCTGCATGATCAGCCCATGAGCACAGGTCATTGGGCATACGAGAAGAGCGCGTACAGTCCACTAGGTGGTAAGTGCCCAGCGCTTTAGACGACGACTTGTCTTCTTTTCCTTCCACGGTTCTCTTCACGCGTCATACGCTACGATGTTCTTCCCACCTCCAAACCTTGCTGCGAACATGCATGAACCAGGTAGCGCGATATCCAGACTTCGGAACGCTATTATCGTCGACTTCGCCTCCTAGGCAGAACGCACGTAGGCGATGCCCGACGCTGGGATGGCCGCATGGCATGGCATAGGGAGCTAGCTACCGATCCCGCGAGCTCGTACGAAGGAAAACGAGGATGCAGCGAGGAAACATGGATCCACGGTGGGCTAGCGATGCGGACTCATGGCTGTGGGAGCTCGCAGGCATCTATCCGAGTATATTCTACGGTCGGCTTCCTGCGTCTGTAGCGGAGGAAGGAGAGGAAGAAGGAATGTTTGGGCGGAGATCAGGTCTTGGGCAGCAATAGTCTGGAGGTTTGTTGGTAAGGTATGACTCTTACCATCTTACTCTACGGGCCAGGACCCGGGAGAACGAGCTCAGCCTCGTCATCGCATCGTGTGTCCGAACACGTTGACAAGGCCTACTCCAACATTCCGTCATCGTACCCGCATCAACACATCCTCCCAGCACGGCCATCTCTCACAAAAGCACATTGTCAACGCAAAGCCCAAAGTCCAAAGCCCAAGCTCTTCGAAGCTCAGGTCCCTTCCTGCATCAGCACCTTGCACTTTGCACCTTACATCCATGCGTTCTCTTCGCCCCACAAGCACAAGTCACCCACCGGCCATGCAGCTCATGGTGCAAGTACCCGGCTCAGACCAGGCTTTTGCTGTCGAGTCTTTGGTCACACGACGCGAGAGATGCGATAGGGGTGCTTGCAGTGCTTGTTTCGGAGAATTTATGCTGTGTCCTAAGGGAAGGGCTGGCGTCATTGGTGGAGAGGGTGCTTAGAATGGAAGAGTGGTGTTGTGTTACGGTTGTGTGTGGGGTTGGGATGTGGTCTACCTAAGCGCTTCGTCGTGTACAGTATAGCATTGAAACATGTTTCGCTCATTCGTATTGTTGATTAGCGAGAGAAAACTAGGATGGGAGAATTGGTGTTGCGGTTGTGGTGTTAGGGTTGATAGGTGGGTATGCGAAGATATCGTGAACGTTGGGCGCATGGCAGTAGCGATCGGACATGATGCGATTTAAACCGCGGCCGACATTTGAAACTTCGCATCTGTATGTGTTAGAGTATATTGTAGTGCTGTTCCCATAAGCTGGATGTGTATGGACACGCTCACTCTTTCCCCGGTGTTAGCCACTAGGCCCAAGCTGGTATAGCCCTGATGTTTACCACTAAGAACAATGAGGCTCTCCGCACAAGCTACATCGTTCTCCCTACGCGCACATGATTTTGTGCGCCTTTACATTCGTCTCAATGTAGAACATACATGTATTGAATCTAGTTCGCTGATTATGCTAGCTCTGGGCTTAGGCTATTACCCTTTGAGGGTCAGTAACGATGTTCTGCAAGCTCGTGTCGCCGGCTTTCTGGAACATTCAGGCCAACCACTTTCGCGCCTCTGGCTACCGAAAGCTCAGCCTCCTAGATTCACACCGCCTCGATGCTGTCAAAACATCGCAAAGCCTCTCATCTCAGCTACAGCACAGGAGTCGCAGACATTGCAAGTCGGTCTGCATGTCACATTCGTCTACAATTCTGCGAAACGCTCTCAACCAAAGCCCATGCCATTTCAACAGCCTAGCGAATAGTTGCGCACAGTCTTGCCGCAGCCATGGAGCTACCACCGAAACACGTGCGCTTCACGCACACTCCACTGAACTTCAAAAAATAAAGAGATACGCCTCGTAAAGATTGAACAGAGTTCTGGCCCGTCAAGCCCAATTCAGATCACCATACAGAATGTCGATTTTAGTGGACACAGTCATGCTATCACTCGATATGATGAAGAGGTACTTAAGGTTGATGACTATGGTATGAGGTATCGCGGAGAGAGAGCCAAGGATCTGTATGCAAAATGCTTGCAGGAGACGCCGTTCAAGTTTATCGCGTTATCGTACACCTGGGGTCCTGAGTTGCCAGCGCAGGACGTACTTGTTACAAGTTCCGAAAGTCGAGGCTGGCTTTCGGTTCGACAAAACCTTTACGACTTCCTGAAGATAAGACAAGGCTGCGATTCGGTTCGCCAGAACGTCGACATACTGGAGACAAGCCAAGACTTTCGCACGGCCTCATTTTGGATCGATCAGATATGCATCAACCAAGGCAACAATAACGAGAAGGCTCACCAGGTTCATCAGATGGCAGAGATATATGGTACAGCCCACATCGTCGAGGCCTGGCTAGGTCCTGGGTTTGAAGGAAGCGACGAGCTAGTGGACTTGATTATCCACGAAAATAATCTCTCGTCGCAGTCTCCCTCGCCCAGACTCAGTGTGAGTGAGCGAGAGATGCGAAAACTTGTTCATCCTCTGAGCAGAATGGCCCGTCTACCGTACTGGACACGATTATGGGTTACTCAGGAGATCGTACTCGGTAGAGTCGTTCATATACGCGTTGGTTCCAAAACCCTCTTATGGGATGCATTCTATAAGGGCTGGCTAAGGTTAGATAAGGCCTGGCAACGTCTATGGGAAACAGGGAAAGCCGAAGATCGGAAAGACGAAGAAAAAAAAGGATTGATGCGCATATATCATATCCATGCGACTCGAATTGTCATCGCAAACGAGGACTGGAGTCCTCTCAGCCATTTAGTTCGGGGCACAGAATGTTCGAATATTCGAGATCGGGTATTTGGTATGATGGGTATGCTAAAACCATCGCTCAGAGTATTCCCCGATTACTCAATGCACCCGCAAGACATTCTACTGCAGCTTCTCACTAAGCAGATCGAAGTCCTGAAAGGTGAATGTCACCCTGTTCAGATGGAAGATCATGGATTCACTACTCAAGTGCTGCGATATTTTGTTTGCACGGCAGCTGAATGGCTTCCACACCTCGAGGACGAGGAATATGCGATCAATCGAAGAACAATACGCCGTTATTTACTCGACATCGTACCTTTGCATCTATCCAGACCTGATTATGTGTCTAGAAGAGACTGGAAACTGAGATACTACATATGGAGCAAGATACCGAACGAGCGGAATATGCTGTGGAGAATTTTACGTAAAGGCTGTAAGGACCGCGAACATGTATCAGATGGTTTCCGGCATGACAGTTATGCTGACATATTGGCACAACCAGAAGTAGTATTCGCAGACTCAGATAGCACATAGCAATTCCAGTTGATAAAGGTGTGATTGACAAGCTATACAGTATCCTGAATGTCCATCTTCCTCCTAATTCCTAACGTCCTCGCAAAATCCTTCTTAGCCTTCTTCGCCGGCTTAGACACCGAGAACTCCACGTTCAGCAACTCTCCAGGTGATTCGGAATCTGGCGAACACCTCTTCGTCCCCCTAAAAACAGCCCTTGCGATCTCCGCATCTTCCTCATCCTCAGCTTCTCTCGATGGCGCCAGGGTAGCCCCGCTACATTCCTTACCAACACCCTCTCTCCGTGCATTCGCCGCTCTAATCTCATCCAACGCATCAGCAACAGCAATCTCAACTCTCACATCCTCAGTCTTCCATTCCAGCGTCTCCAACGTCGCTTTCCTGTCGCCCCCTTCAAGTCCCTCAGCTTCAAGTCTCTCCAAACGCTGCTCTTCGGTATCTTTGGCGCGCTCATCATCTCTCCACGCCTCAAACACCCTAACCGCCCCACTCAAAATCCTATAATCCATATTCTTAGGATCAGTCTCGATAACGATTCCCGCACCGCAGCCAGGACACTTACAATGCAGAGTAACTATCTTTACGCCGAGGTATGTTTCAGGCGAGATGTGTTTGGGGCTGTTGCGGAAGACTTTACCGCGGGTGGTGTAGTGGTTGCAGGTGAGGCAGCGCATGCTGCGGAGAGGGCAGGCGAAGTTTACGACGGTGCGCGCAGGGGTTGGGGATCTCTTTGAGCGCACTAGCTTTGCTGGGTCAAAGTCGGCAGGATAGTACTTCTGGGTGGTCTTGCGTTCGGCCATTTCGATGGTGTAGAGGGGAGGATGGGGGGTTGAGGGATACGTGGGTGTTTGTTGTGGTGGAAGTTTTGTGAAGATAGAGCTGGGAGGTATTCGCGGTGTGTTTGTGTGGACAAGGTTGGGAAGGATAGTAGAATAAGAAGGGGATTGGGTCTGCATTTGAAGAGTGATGAGTACGTGGTCGCTGATGGTACGTACCATGGGCGAGTGACGAATTTCTACCCAATGGTATGAACCGAGTTACATCAACTCGACTTGCTGCCAGCGACAGTAGGGTAACGCTCACACACTACCCACATTTCGACTGCAGTTGATGAAGACAAAGGACGGTGTTATTCGAGCAATGTCAACCATAACCCACCCTGACGGATATATTATACTCATATTTTCAGTACATCAACGTAGAACATGGCGAATACCTCCAGGGCACATCGCAATAATACAATTCATTGAGAAAACAAGAGCGCTACCATAACGCTAGTAGCCTGGAAAGCACCCTTGGTACGAACAAGAGAAGCAAAGGTTTGGGGTATCTTCTTGAATGCTGCGCTGCCGTCTGTCTCGGACCACACTTGGGGGAATGCGGCCTCCACACCGATGTCTGACTCCGCCTCGCCTGTCCAGTCGAAACTTATTTGCCAGTTGAGCTTCAGGAGGACGTGTTTATCCTGCAGAACCAGGGTATCACGGCCCAAGTTCCTGCTCAAGTCCTTCCGTGTGATAGTGTTCGCGGGCTTGCTTTGCTGCCGTGACTGGGTGTTCTCGGTATCTTCTGTGGTCCGGCCTACAAGTAGATGCGCAAACGCCGTCTCGCACTTGTGCCAGTGTTGTGCCCGCTTCTTCGCAATCTCCCAATACGAGTCCATAGCCCAAGACGCATTACCCAGATCTCTTACTTGCGCTTTCGACCGGATGAATGTACCCAGCTCACGCTCAGCCCACGGTGAGATTCGTAAAAGTTGCATTTCGATAATCTCGTTTGCTAAGGCGTCGATGGTAATCGAAACCTGGGCTGTGAGCAGCTTTTGTGGACCCGCAATGTCGATGGTATGCTTCTGGTGGACCCGCCGTGAGGTTGGGAATATCTTTCCGCGGGGCAAGCTGAGTTGTGTGGAGAAGTTGAGTGATGTGAACATCTGGAGGTATGGCAAGGGATCCGCGAGTTCGACTGGGCGATGCGATGGGACGGGCTTTTCCGCTTGTTTCGGGCGTGGAGGTGGAACGGAGAGGGCGGCGAATGGCAAGAACGAACAAAGCAGACTTGATACTGGTGCTGGCTTCTCTGGCTCTGTATCGGTGCCGCTGATATCCGATATGAACTTCCTGGTATTGTGTCAGTCACAGTTTGGCTATCATGGGAGCGTTTTGGACTTACTTCAGACTGTCGCGCTCTGGAGACCGCAGAGAATCCTCCGGACCGCGGCGCTGCTCCTTAACGACTTCTTCGATGCATCTTGACACCTGAGACTCCAACTCTTCCACTTCACGCTGTAGACGCGCCTTTTCTTGCTTCCTTCTCTCAATCTCTGGATCTGGAGGCTGTTTCTTATGTACCACTTCTTGAGTTATGTCCTCAGTAATGTCATCCACAGGGCCATCTTCTACCGTCCCTGTGAAATCGTCTGATTGTACCGCTGGCGCTCTCGAACTCGGTGGAGGTTGTTTGACGGGATCTTTGACACGCGGGGGACGCTTGCTTGGTGATGAGAAGATCATCGTTCGCCGCGGCTGCTTCGATGCTGCTCGAATGTTCTGTGACGGTGTCCCTGGGAGTTCTGGCAGGTCGCTCTCGCTGGGTAGTTCCACTTCGGGCTCTTCCCTTCCTCTGGAGCCATTTCTAGCTGATACAGGTCGGTTTGGGTTGCGCTTTGGAGATGCGGAGAGAAGATTCGGGTAGTTGCGCGCAAGACTGGCTTTGGTAGGCGATGCAAAAGACGGTCGTCGCGGAGGTTTCCTCAGAGGACTTGACGCTTGTTCGGTAGGCGAGCTGGTCCTCCTCCGTTTCGCCGGTGGTTCGTTCATGATGTTCGCATGTGAAGATTTCGCAAGGACCGCAGTTTCGGCGCGTGATTTGGGCGCTTTCGTGGTAGAAATATGTCCGGGACTGGGATGGATGGGCTGGTGGGGTATGCGACGATAACAGTGAATGCGACGCGTCGGCGCGTGTTGTTGCCCTGTCGGCGTTCGCTGCAGCTTTTGCCGACGCTCGGAACGGCGGCGCAAAATGACGTCGAACCGTCAATCGTTACTTTCAATCAGCTGCGAATTGGCAATCGACAACAGTGGCTCACTTCGATATGTCATAACGAAGCGCTTCGTGTGATTGCTTCATCTCTTCACGGATTTTTGTTGGGCAATGGAACGCATCGCATACTCCGGGCAACTGGCATTGCGCCAGGAGCTCTGCGCTTCGTGCTTGAAGACATGGCGCACGTCGCGTGCTTCGACAGAGGCAGGGCGAATAGGACTTCAGAACAGCAATCGGATACAGCGTCGCTTCAAAGGCTATGTTGCACCAGAAGGCGAACAAGCCAGGCCTATCACCGGCTTCTATGCAGGTTGGACCCTCACCTGCATCACCTGCGGTACTCGAACTAACAACATCCAGACATGCTGAAGAAGCCACTATCAGAAGTACAAACCCTATCCCACACGACGCCGGAACCGCCAAAAGAGCCGCCGAAGACACAGAAGGAAGAGACGTTTGCGAAAGCCCGTATAATCTTTGGGTCTACAACTGCACTGGAAGAACGCAAACAGGAGATCATGAAATCGTCCCAGAAAGTCGCCGGCGTACTAGTCCCTCCGCGACCCGAAGAACCAGACAACTGCTGCATGTCTGGATGCGTGAACTGTGTATGGGACATGTATCGAGATGAGATGGAAGAGTGGGCGGAGAAAAGCGCCCAAGCAAGAGCGGCAATGCAGGCACAACGGCAGGAAGGAAAAGGCACAGGAAGCATGGTAGCGGGAGAGACATCTCCGAGTCATGTTGCTACAAGTATGGACGACGATGGCGGTGGAAGTGAGACGAATTGGGACACTGGTTTCGATGATGCGGAGAAAGACAAGTTGTTTGACGATATACCCGTGGGCATTCGGGAGTTTATGAGGACGGAGAAGAAGTTGAAACAGGCGCAGAAGAAGGCGGAAGCCGCTGCGGCAGCGTGAGCTTGGAATCTGGCAATACCCATAGATCTATCTTGCCATTCAAATACCCATCCATTACATATCTTGCGATATTCCATCCTATGCCCCAAAATAACACCAATTATGCTGCACCCCAAGCTTCCATCTCGTCTAATCTTCGCCGACATCCACGCCCTTTGCCTGAAGATCTTTCCGCGCCTCTGCTATTTGCTGCATGAGCTCCTTGTGCGCGTCCGGTACGTCGTTGAAGGTGAAGACTCCCCAGCCGAGCTTGAAGAGGAGGTATGCGCCGAAAGAGATGAGGGCCCAGAAGGGTAGCTATGGTTTGGTTAGTGGCAGCCCAGTACAATAACAATGGAGATGGTGAAGGTGGTGGGCCAACGCTTCTATGTAAAGGTAAGACTTACGAAAGGAACAATCTCCTCTTGGATCTTCTGAGGCAGCGGGACGACTTGGAGGAACAGTGAGAGGTAGATCTATCACATGTTAGCATCAATCTCAATATGTAGAGGTAAGGGGCTGCATACAGAGGTGAGGAGCATGCCAATGCTGATGGTCTGCGTGGCGCGCGTCATGCTGGCGAATTGGTTGTTGTAAACGGGTTAAACGAGGGTCGGTGGTCGGAAGAAGTGCGGGTGAGGGCGTGGCCGTGATGCTCGACGTCTGTGGTGGTGAATGTTCGGTGCCAGATCGCTCAATTGCCGCCAAGGGATCTGTGTCTAGGGGTCCAACGGAACCGGCCAAAGGCAAGGGCAACCGCGCGGTGGGTCGACGCTGCCGCAGGAACTCACCCCGTTTCTTTCCGCATCTGCAAAAAACAAGTGGCTGAACTATTGATTGCACTTTTTCTGGAGTTCTCCTGAAACCAATCCGACTAGTAGCCATCACCTGTACGGCGGCTCCGGACGACTGCGAGTAGCCGTTTCATCCTTGCGCAATCTCTACCGCCACTATGCACTCTTGAGCTTTGCCACGACTTTGAGCGACTGCGTTTCTTCATCTTCACACTTTTGCGATATGCCATTATCCAATGAGGAGCTTGGCGACTATATAGCGTCTTTAGAGCGCCTACTCCAAGCCAACCCTGCAGGCCAGACCGCTGTCCTCACAGGTTACGTGCATAAGCTCGATGCGTTTGCAGCAAGTGGGGACAATGAGGCCATAGAGAAGACCTTGCAGCTGTTTGGGACGGCTGTTGGCGGTCGGAGTATGTTATGCCTCTGTTCAAAGCCAACCCTGCTGACACTGTATAGAAAGATGGCAGGCCCCGTTCCGCGACAGCGGCATCCTTGCTTATGCTCTTCGTGGCTTGTCTACCGTTCGCCATGAAGATCCCGTAGCAAAGCAATACCTGAGAGTCATCGGCAACTCGGTTGCTGATAATGGTACTGTAACCTGAAGAGACCCTCTTACGACGCAAACAGTCTGACTGGAGTCAAGATACCAACAGAGAGCTCGCCGTGAGAGAGCTCGGTGCCATCGCTGGCTGCCTTCCCTCGCCAGAACTACGCTTGACCACTTTGGCCGTACTTTTCAATCTTTGTAATGATTTTGGTGAGCAATGCCACAGGATCCTCCAGACATGCAGCTCATGCAGATAGAACCCGGCAAAGCTGCAGCGGCTGCCCTCAGACTGGATGCCACAATATGCACCTTCCTAGTACTGGACAGAATCCCGGAAGCAGCGCTGGATTACGCCACGGACCTGCTGAGCTGGACCACAAGCAACCTGAGCGACGCCCAGTTCAAAGACGAGGTTTCGCTGGAGACATTCAAGAGTCTGCTGAACGTGGCACTGCAATACGATGAAGACCATCATCTGGAGTACGTGGCCATCCTGGTACATTACCTCCAAGACCCAGAGTTCCAGCAAAGGATAGCAACACCGAAACTTCTCGACGACCTTGTGACCCTGATGCTGGAGTTTGAGGCCCGATTGGAGCCAGAGGACATCGAAGCTGTCTTCCAGGAACTCGCAACAAGCAAAAACGCGGATACCACCACATCAGACGAGGCACAGGTTCTTCTAATGGCTCAACTCATTGGGCTGCTATCTGCCGCTTCAGCAACAGATGTTTTTGCACGAAGCTTCAATGTCAGAAGTCCTGTTATCGAGAGGCTGGAAGCAAAGCTCCGCGCACCTTGGGAGAGCGCATACCCATCTACGATATGCGCTTGTGTCATGGTCGGAAATTTGGCTATGTCTGATGAGGTTTGCATAGACATGGTCAAGATTATGGAACTTCACGTTCGATTGATTGTAATTCTGAAGAAGAGCACCAAGCCTGCCCTTCTTTATGCCGCAGCTGGTTTCATGCGACATCTTACGTTTCCAGAGGCTAACAGGGCTTTGCTTGCAGATGCCGGACTCATGGAAGCGTGTTGTCGCATGCTCGTACTGGACGATCCTTCAGTCCGTGGCGAGGCAGCGGCTATGCTATGCAAGCTCGTCACCGGCAACTTCTACAACATCGAAAAGGTCATGTACGAGACTGTCGGCCCTGACACAGAAGCCATCGACCCAGACATCTCAGCCGATACCGTAATCTTCTCGCACATTGTGGAGCAGGCCCTTGCTCCGTCAGCCCCGCTACCAAGCACTACCATGAAGAACCCAATGATCGAGCTCGGTCGCACTATTGTCGCCATGCTGCGATATCTCGGACGGCCCAATGCCGAAAAAGACGTTGAAGCAGTGCAAATACAGATCTTACAAGTACCCCAGATAGCCAAACCGATCGCCCAGCTTGTACGACAGCGCTTCTACCCTGAAGCTCGATCGGAAGGACTGCTCGGTCTAGGCTTACTAGCCCAAACACTCGAGGGCGCAGCAGCCATCGCCGAAGAGATAAAAGAGGACAGCGGCCTCCTCGAAACAATCAAAGAGCACGCCAACGCAACAGAAGCAGGTCTCGCGCAGCAATCCCCATCAACAGCTAGCCGGGACCACCAAAACGCGATTGTGCTGCTCCAGGCGCTGCAGAACAATGCGGTAAGAGAACTCCAAGAAGCCGTCGGGGAAGTACTAAGGACTTCCAGACTGACCAAATGGACGCAATACTCTCGCATTAGACAATCTCTGTCTAAGCACCAAGGGCGTCGCTCTTCAGGCGACGTCAGCACACTGGGTAGCCCTGGAGGCGCCTCACCGGGGAGAGTCAGAGAGTTGGCTCGCAGGGCTACTACGGATGCGCCTGGCATGTCGCCGGGGAGGGCGAGGGGGTCTACGCTTGCCAGTGAGACTAACTCTGATGAGCGGCCACGGACGCCTGTGAGGGTCAGGGAGGTTATTGGCGAGATTGAAGAGGTGTCTCCGAAGACAATGATCAAGGAGTCACCGGCGAGGGAACGGTTAAAGGGTAAAGGCATGAAGCGGACCAATACGGCGCCGCAATGATTTTGATGATGGTTATGTCTTATATTTTTAGTATCTACTCTACTTCTTCTTAATAATGCACTCTCCACTTATGACAACTATAACTGGTATTGCCGTTGATGTGAGATGTGATCGAATGTTGTGGTCGCCACTCCATCTAAACTACATGTTCCGAGTGAGACTCTCACCTAACACCACCTCACGCCACTTACGAACCACCATACATATCAATCAGATAACCCTCAAACGATCTCCAACAAATGGAAGAGAAGCGAAAAGCAGTGAATAATCAGCACGGTGGCGCCTGCGAGTCCTGAGCCTCACTCCGCACCATCAGCGTAATCAAGAGGGCTCTGATTGGCCAGACGAGCCACTCACGTGGATTCACGCGCTAGCAATCCAGGGTCCATGACATAGTACATAGCAGAGAGCTGGGTATAAAGAAGGGTTGTCTGTCGACGCATTGAAGGGTATCTACAAGCTCAAATCTATTTACGCAAACTACTTCTTGATCTTACACTCAATCTCCCAAATCAACATCAACTACATACTCAAACCTACCAACCAACCAACCAACTCCAACATCCAAGATGGTCTGCTGCGGACGTAACAATGGCACCTGCGTGTGCGCCCAAGAGGCAAAGTGCTCGTGTGGAAAGCAGCCTGCTCTTCAATGCAGTATGTCGCTCCCTTCTTTCCTTCACCTTATGCCCTCTCTCCCCAGTCCGTATACCCAATATCCACCACCTACCACCTACCACCCATCCACCCATCCACCTCCTACCTCACGTATGTATACTGACGTTTGGATAGCCTGCGACAAAGCCGCCACCGAGAACAAGCTCCCCACCGACTCTTCAGCATGCGCGTGCGGAAAGCGGACAGAGGATGCGTGCAACTGCGGTCGCGCTGAGAACAACGGATCGAGCAGCTTGGAGACCGACTTTACTACTAGCAAGTAGAGAGATGGATATGATATGAGGGTCTGAGGCGTATGGAGGTTCGAGGTGGTGTGTAGCATGAGAGGGTGTTTTTGGCGTTTACATGGGACGGTCGAAGGATCGAGGGTATACCTGATATTAGTGAATGATGATTTGAAAGTTCAAACTTGTCCTGTCGTGTCTTGTGTTCGTGATCGGCGCGTTGACGCGTCTTGTTATAGATGCGCGTGTGCCTTTCGACCTATGTCCTTGACCGGGGTATGACCGTACAACGAATCCAAACAGCCATCGTCAAGGCGGTCGTGTTTCTGAGATGCATGTTTTGTATAGCGGACGTGGCCGCTGTCTTCTTAGTGTCTATGTTCCTCATCGTGTTGCGGGTGGCATCTCATCGATAGCTTGCGGAGCTCGGGGGAGAGCGGCGGTACGGTCGGAGGCGTATGCACATTAGATTCCGAGGCTGTCGCGGTAATGCCCAGAGGTATTTGGTCCAGTACTACCGTCTGTTGAATGCATGGAGCCTGCACTTGCCATAAGGGTCAAGATCGCGATGTCTTGCTCCTACTTTGACTCGCACGGGCAGGAGCTACACGCTAGAC
Organism: Alternaria arbusti; assembly: GCF_024043155.1. NCBI lineage: Eukaryota > Fungi > Ascomycota > Dothideomycetes > Pleosporales > Pleosporaceae > Alternaria > Alternaria arbusti. Next base: position 711,291 of record NW_026249943.1, read on the forward strand.
CCTGTTTGCTTGGCATCCATGTGTAGAACATCCACTTATTCCCCCCGTCAGTCGTGCATGCAGAGAAACAACTAGATAGCTTGCCGGGGTGTCGTGCGTCTTCCTTGCTCGTTCCAATTCCATGTCCTGCTCTCGATTGCGCCATAAGCCTGCAGCCAGCGTCTAGAAAGCGCTGACAGGCGCCCCTTTCGCGAACTATCGACCTCCGCTCCGCAGCGCGCACGCCGGCATAAACCCTGCCTCGAGGCCCGTACCGCACCATTCCATAGCGCACCACCACTACCGCCGCCGCATTGTCGGGCTACTTACCAGGTGGGAACCGCCCACCCACCACGTCGTCTTCTACCACCAGCATGGCGGCCTCGGTCACTTCCAAGATGGCAGCGAGGGCTGGTGGAGGCCTCTTCAGCCGGGAGCAGTCGGGCAACGTGCCCACGATGCGAGGTACATGACGGCATGCCCACGAACAACGGACCGAAGCTCACACGCGGACAGGATTGGTTTCGTTCATCGCAGACCTCAGGAATGCTCGCGCGAGAGAACTGGAAGAGAAGCGCATCAACAAGGAATTGGCCAACATACGGTGGGTACACGCTGCCGAGTTTAAGCATGTCCAGAAGGCTAACAGTATTGCAGGCAAAAGTTCAGAGGTACTTCTCCTTGGATACACCTTCCACATGACCTGCTCTGACAGAACTCCCCCCAGATGCCGGCCTGAATGGCTACCAGAAGAAGAAATACGTCTGCAAGGTACACACGCCACTCACCGACTCTCCCGCCTATTGCTGACTCTCGCAGCTCCTCTACATATACATCCTCGGTTGGAACGTCGATTTCGGACATCTCGAAGCGGTCAACCTCATCTCGGCGACCAAGTACTCGGAAAAGCAGATCGGATACCTCGCCGTTACCCTATTCCTGCACGAGGAGCACGAACTGCTACACCTGGTCGTTAACAGCATCAGAAAGGACCTGCTGGACCACAATGAGCTCAACAACTGCCTGGCGCTGCATGCGATTGCGAACGTTGGTGGAAAGGAGCTGGGAGAGGCACTAAGCGCCGAGGTTCACAGGCTTCTTATATCACCGTGAGTGGCATGAGACGGGTTTCGTGGCCAAGCTGACGTCGAATAGGGCCTCCAAGGCATTCGTGAAGAAGAAGGCTGCCCTTACACTCCTGCGATTATACCGGAAACATCCTGCGATCGTACAGCACGAATGGGCGGAACGGATAATATCCCTCATGGACGACCCCGACATGGGCGTGGCGCTTTCCGTAACCTCGTTGGTCACCGCACTCGTCCAGGACAATACCGAGCAGTACAAGGGAAGCTACATCAAAGCCGCGAACAGGCTGAAGCGGATAGTCGTGGACAACGAGTGTGCCGAAGGTTACTTCTACTATAAGGTGCCATGTCCGTGGATACTGGTCAAGCTGCTCAAGTTGCTGCAGTACTACCCACCTCCAGGTACGTATCCTCTCCGACTATCGAAGACTCGCACTAACAGGAACAGAGGACTCACATATCCGGAAACTGATTCGCGAAGCTCTCCAAAAGATCATGGACTCAGCCCTCGAAATGCCCAAGAACGTACAGCAGAACAACGCGCAAAACGCCGTCCTCTTCGAAGCGATCAACCTCGTAATCCACCTCGACACAGAGCAAGACTTAATGGTTCAAATATCGCAACGGCTGGGCAAGTTCATCGCATCTCGGGAAACCAACGTGCGGTATCTAGGACTGGAGGCCATGACGCATCTGGCTGCTCGATCTGAGAACCTCGATCCCATCAAGAAGCACCAAGCAATCATCATTGGATCGTTAAGAGACAGGGATATCAGTGTACGAAGACAGGGTCTGGACCTACTATACAGCATGTGTGATCCGACGAATGCGCAAGCGATCGTGAACGAACTCCTCCGATACCTACAATCTGCCGACTACGCGATACGGGAAGAGATGGTACTCAAGATTGCGATTCTTACTGAGAAGTACGCTACGGATGTTCAGTGGTACGTGGATATATCACTACGGCTGATCGCCATGGCTGGAGACCACGTTAGCGACGAAGTCTGGCAGCGAGTTATCCAGATCACGACGAACAACGAGGAGCTGCAAGTGTACGCTGCGCAAACGATTCTGCAGTACATCAAATCGGACTGCCACGAGACGCTTGTGAAGATTGGTGGATACCTGCTCGGAGAATTCGGCCATTTGATCGCGGACAGCAAAGGATGCAGCCCGATCGAGCAGTTCATGGCGTTGAGCGCAAAGATGCGAGGTTGCTCATCAACGACACGGGCGATACTCTTGTCATGTTATGTCAAGTACGTGAACTTGTTCCCCGAGATCAAGCCTCAGCTTCTTCAAGCTTTCCGCGCCTACAGCCACTCGCTCGATTCCGAACTCCAGCAAAGAGCATGCGAATACCTCACACTCGCCACCATGCCGACGGACGACCTACTGCGCACCGTATGCGACGAGATGCCTCCTTACCCAGAACGGACGTCAGCGCTGCTCTCGCGATTACACCAGAAACACGCTACTACTAGCGACAAGCGAACGTGGGTGGTTGGTGGCAAGGATGCAAATGCGGACCTCAAAGAATTCGGTCTTGCAAGGCAGAATACGTCTGCGGGTGTCAAGAGAAGCTTCACCGAACCTGTACCAAAAGACGCCAAGACCGGCGCAGCAAATGGCGCCAACGGTGTCGCAGCGATATCAAGTGATTTGGAAGGTCTGGATCTCAACATGGATCTGAGCAAGGCTTCCAAAGCACCAAATCTCGCAAGCGCAGCGCATCTCAGTCCCGATTGGGAGGTTGGCTACACTCGTCTCCTATTACGGTCGGAAGGCGTGCTCTACGAAGACCAGCAAATACAGATTGGTCTGCGAACAGAGTACCGCGGGCAGTTGGGCGCTCTCATCTTCTACTTCACGAATAAGTCACAGTTCTCCATGGGTTCTTTCACCACGACACTCGACAACCGGTCTTCGGAAACACTGAAGACGGACATCAAGGGTCTACCCGACACCTCTATCGCGCCTGAAGGCCAAACACAACAGACCATCATGTTCGAATGCAAGAATGTCTTCATCGATCCGCCTACCATTCGTATATCCTACCTCGCCGGAGCCCTACAGGGTCTAACCCTCCAGCTCCCGGTCCTTCTACACAAGTACATGGAAGGCGCCGAGCTCAGCGCAGAAGATTTCTTCAAGCGCTGGAAGCAAATCGGCGGTGCCCCGCGCGAGCACCAAAGTATCTTTGGCCTGATCAACAAGAACCGGACCATGGACTCTGATTTCGTGCAAAAGGTGGTCAAGGGCTTCAAGTGGGGTATTGTGACTGGTGTGGATCCTAACGGCAAGAATATTGTCGGTGCGACGGTGTTGCATTCGAGTGAGGGCAAGTTTGGATGCTTGTTGAGACTGGAACCGAACTTTGAGACGCAGGTATGTTGGTACGAAATGATAGGGGAGAAGAGAAAGCTAACAAAGGATAGATGTACCGGATCACGATTCGCGCGACTGATGAGTCGGTCCCGCCTGTTCTCGTCAAGGCTATGCAAGATCGCCTCTCGCAGGGTATTGAGGGAATGGCTTAAGTCAAGAGACTTATACCTTCCTACCTTTCCAACCAACACCGCCACCACCATTCTTACACCATCACCCTCACGATGTGTACACACCTGGAACCTTTTGTTCATATACTAATGTTTTTGTCTGGGAAACTTTGGGCTGTTGCGAGAGAGAGAGAGAGCGAAAGAGGTATGTTTGATGGCTGGGCTTGGGCTGCATATGTAGCGTTCATTCTTGAGGAGAAGGAGGAAAACATTGAGATATGGCGCATACCCTTGTTTCTGGCTCATGTAGCATGATTACATATATATTGGAGCGTTTTTTTTGTTTCGTGGTAACTGAGGTTTGGTGTGGAGTGATGATGATAATATGTGATGTCGTTTGCAGAACAGCGCTCAGTTAAATGTGTCGCTTCATCTAGGGAGAAGGTATGAAGATGTCGGAGTCGTACTAGTCCATGCGACCTTCAGCCCTTGTGTTGCGCAACTCGAAAAAGGGCGCGACTGCCACCGAGCCATGGTACAATACCACCACTAGTGCCTAAAGCATCGATGGTACCTGAGAAAGTACGGCTATACTTGAGTCACATCACTACGAACTTTATACATGTTAGATTCGGACCCCAAACCGTGCACTAAGCCTACTCCCGTCACAATCTTACAGCAGATAATACTCTCCGCACATCGCCACACCCCACGCGATACAGCAACGTCTACATCAACATCAATCATGCCCGTAACAAAAATCCCCCACCCATCCTCCTCTTCCACCTCCACCTCCACCACACCCGCCCCCAAACCAGCCTTCTTCTGGCAGCCCCGCGACGGCAACGGTTACCTCTGCCAATGGTACTGGTCCAAGTTCACCCTCGACAACGAAACCTACGTCACAACCGAAATGTGGATGATGGTGCACAAAGCGCGTTGTTTTGGCGATGAAGATATCGCAAAACAGATGCTTGAGACCACAGATCCGAAGACGCATAAAGAGCTGGGGCGGATGGTAAGCGGGTTTGATGAGAAAGTTTGGGATGAGCGTACGTAATTCCTGTTGTTCGATGTGATATTAGAAGGAGGGGATGCTGACTGGGTGATAGGAAAGCTGGAGATTGTAACACAAGGCAATTATCACAAATTTACGATTAGCGAGGATGCGGAGAATCTGAGAGGCATGTTGTTGGCTACTGGAGAGAGGGAGTTGGTGGAGGCGAGTCCGCATGATAGGATTTGGGGCGTGGGGTTTGCGGAGAAGGATGCGGAGAGGAATCGGTATCGGTGGGGGAAGAATCTTTTGGGGAGGGCGTTGATGGATGTGAGGAAGAGGCTGAGGGAGGAGGGTTGGAAATGAGGTAGAGGAAAACGTCCTCATAATTACACATGATGCAGGTAGACCAGTGTATTGTTGGTGTACGAGAGCTCGTTAGACAATCTTCGAGACAACGTTAACACCGGGGAAATCCAATACCTCCTGACGTTTATACTCCGCCCTCGCAACCATGCTCGTGATACATGCAGTGACCATTTTGCTGAATCGTAGCTCCATCTCTTCCTTGACATCCTTCGTCCATGGTGGTCCAAATGTCACACCAGCCCTCTGATATTTGTCCTGCACGAAGTTACTCCAGTCTAGTTCCAGTCGAACCTGGCGCAGTTTACCTAAGTCTCTGATCCCACCCAGAACATCGATCAAACGATGCCAGCGATGCAGTTTGCCTTGCCTAACTTGGTCAATGATAACAGTAAGATCGGATATTGGCACCGATGGCTCGCCCCGGTTGATAGCTCCGGTCTGGAGGATACTTTCAGTTAGGAACTCAAGGACGTCGACACCGACTGTGAGGCACTCCAAACCCGGCATTCGGTTCAATACGAGGAGTGCGTAAACGAGTCCTTTGAGTAACTTGGCTTGTGTTCTCTCGAGGCTATAATCGCTTGGAACCAAGGTTTTGAGTACGTATGGGTGGAGATGGGCATTGTCGACAATGTTAAAACGGTGTTCCTGGGAACGTTGAAGCACAGACGAATCAGTGAAATGGGCGAGGTCGAAAAGGCCACGGATGGTGAAGAAAGGAATGGCAATCTTTCGTACACGGACTCTATTTTTAGGCGTCAGGGCGCGAGAGAAAGCTCCAACAAAGGGGCGACAAGTGCGTTCGCTATCTGTCAATACGAATGTAAAGCTTTGGTACAGGTAGGAGAGTACTTCGTTTTCGAAGGTCCAATGCGTGCAGATGAGATTTAGGACAGTTTCCCAACTCTCAATATGAAGCTCGTCTTTCTGGGGCTTGTCTTTCTGAAGCTTGTCTTTCGAATTCAGTGTCGACTTGACCAGTGTCACTCTGATAGTCCGATCTGGAGTGTCGCTGACGATGTAATCGTAAATCATCTGACGGGTCTCGCGTGCAAGGCGCAAAATACCAGCTTCTGGCTCGACCATACTAGATATTAATCGGGTAGATTAGTAGCTTCTACATCCATGTACTTATAGCTGGGTGTCCGATGAGTTTGTGATCAATACCGTCACATTTGGTGACAGAGCAATCTCTCTGAGCGACAAACGACTTGACATACACATGACACCAAATTGAGTTGACCATCTGATGAAAGCATCGTCGGACAGATACATGCTGGTTACGCCGAGCATAGGGATGCGTTCGGGTGTATTGAAGGTATCCAGGCCCCACTACTGCGAGTTCGACAAGCCATGAAACGTTGGTAAGTGCCTCCCGGATGTCCTGTTTTTGGATTGGTTTCGCGGTGTATTTGTCCATTCCGCACGACATGGAACGCGCACCGGTAATGGGAGGCCTGTCATATCATCCGGTTCATATCGATGATGCGTGCGGTACGGGTTTTTAGATGCTATTACCATGATTTCTCCAGGTACGTGGTCCGCGCATGGCACATGAAGGCCCGAGAAAGGTACGTAACATTAGAACGGGTGCGGGACGCCGTCCAGGGCTGCTTCAGTTGCCATCCACAGATGCTGCGATGGCGCATCGAAACGAGCTATCCGTAGCTTTTGCGAATGATATTGAGAGGAACCCTCGAATGTGAAGCAAGGTAAGAGACGAAAGTACTCGTGTCTCTTGGTGCGGGGATACGACTAGAGCGAGTCTGATTAGCAGCACTATCGGTGATAGGAGGCGCAACCGTATCGGTGATAGAGCGAGACGGGACGGGCGGAAGGCGAGCGAGGCAGTACGAGACCGTATCGAGATGAGCTCCGCGAAAGGTCGCTGTTGCCGTGTTGTGATATTTACGACAGAAACACGGCCAGACGCATACATGGGCTTCTGCCTGTTAGCACATTAACAATAAACCACACCGTATGCTTCAGGGTATAGGTTAGCGTCAGCGACATTGAAGAGCCGGGCTGCTCCGCAATATGCGGACGGTAGAGCAGGTTTCGTGATGCCTGCGGGTTCACGGTTTTGGCGGATGAACCAGCGCCTCGGCTCCACCCACAGGCGCCAGCACGCCAGCAAATGCGGAGAGGCGGCAGGCGCGCGACCCTCGTCACGTGTGCGAAACACCAACGTTGACCTCGTGTCTTACTGACCACCAGCGACTCTCACCTGCGATACACGATCGGCTTCGCTGTCGGGACAAGAACGAACCGCTCACAGGCCACCGACATGTCGACAATGATCACATTTGCCGCGAACAACGAGTTTTTCCGGAAGCGCAAAAGTGCGTATAGACCGTGCGCAACACAACAAGCAGCAGCTAACAGCTGCGCGTAGGAGTCCATCGCGCATGCGAATCATGCAAGAAGCGCAGAGTAAGCTACAGCAGTACCGTAAACCAATCAAGGATATCATCTAACGCTATACTAGAAAAGGTGCTCGCATACCTTCGATGATGACGAGGGAGCCACTGGCGGTGGCGGCAACGTTCCCCAAAGTGGTGGCGGAAGCAATCCGACATCCTCAGACAGCCCTGTCGCGAACGGTCAATATCATGATCCCAGGGGAGCGCGTGGAGACTACGGCCATGCTCAATCCACAATGCCGCCGCCGCAAAGTCCGGCCTCGGACCACACAGTCCAAACACCACCCAACTTCTTGGGCTATCTCAATCCTGAAGCCGTCCTGCGAGAGCAAGTTCACTCCGAGCGTGGAAAGACTGCCCAGTCACCCAGTCACCCTCCCATTGGACAATGGATCGAAGAAAGAGATCAGAGACAGACATCGTCTCAAGTGGGTTCAGGCGCTTCGCGGATAGTAGAAACAGGTCCGCATTCCAACCAGGAGGCTCAGGTATCTAGGGCTCTCCTAACCTACCTAGACGCGGTCGGAGTTGATATACTCCCTTCTCGCATGAACCAAACCGCGCTTCTCGAGATCTACTTCAGCTACGTCCATCCGCTGCTCCCGCTTGTGGACAAGGAGCTGTTCTACGAGCAGTACAACTACGGTCGGGAACCTCGAATTCTGATGCAAGCAATCTGTATTGTCGCTTCAAAACACGCAACAGCCGCCAAGCACCTTTACTTGGGTAACGAGACCCAGCCGCTCAATCCACGCGAGTTCTCCCAAAGACTCTACAATGCCGTCATTGTTGGGATCGAAGCGAAGCTAGAGAAGAATCGCGTCGTGCTCATCCAAGTGCTTGCTCTCATATCACTACATTGCGAAGGTCCAGATGGCGCTGAGCAAGCGTCCATGCATCTTGCACAAGCCATCCATCACGCGCATACCTTCGGCCTCCAATTTGGACATCAATGGAAAAACCAAAGTTCAGAATCTCAAGGCAATCTGGAGGACGTATTTTGGTGTCTTTGGAGTCTCGACAAAATCAACGCTTGTATGAACGGAAGACCTTTGCTGATGCACGACCGCGATAATAGCTTGAGACAGCTCCCCCAAGATCCAGAGAAGAGATCAAGCCCATTCGGTATCTGGCTTCAAATCTCTGAGATGTTGGACAAGGTTATCGACTACTATAGGCCTGGTAGAGCTGCTGAAGAAACAGGCTGGGAAGGTGATGACTTCTTAGGGTTTGAAGAGATGGTTGGAGACGGCGAAGACAAGCTCGATGGCCCTATCATGAGTAAGCTGCTTCAAATCCCGAATTTCCATTTTTGCTAATATTTACAGGTCTACTATCGCTTTTCCATCACACCATGTGCATGGCCTCCCACAAATCCCTCTCCATCAACGCGCCGGTCAAGTCAACACCCTCTTACGTCCGACAGAGTCTCTCCGCGACTCGAGTGATCCATCTTCTCAACGCTGAATCCCCCGAGCTCCTCCCACCGCTTCCGATCGTACCCTACGCGCTCGGTGTAGCCCTCAGCGTAGTGTATCGCCACTTCCGCTCTCGCCGCCTGAAGGTCCACGTTAACCGCGCTACCGAAGAATTGAAGCAGTGCGTCCGCCTCCTCGATCGTTTGCGAAACTCGTGGTGGTCTGCAGGCACGACAGCTGATCTCGGACGAGCTGTACTTAGCAATGCAGCAGGGCGCAACACCAACGCTGTCAACACACCGGTACCGGTTCCAGCCGAACCCCGACCGACCGAGCCGAAGACGGAGCCGCCAGCACCGCAAAACGCACATAACAACCAATTGCCACCACAAAATCAGTCGCAACCATGGCCGCAGAACATGGGGGAGACGCCTATCGACCCTCGGCTCCAGCAACACCAAAATCATCCTCACGCCAACTCGCCCATGAACAGTCTTCTCAACCCGATAAGCGCTCCTACGCCCGGTCAACACCCCACAAGCAGCGAACGCGCAGATCGCGCGCCTATGACGGGCCCTCCCGCCGGCTTCGGTTTCGCCGAACAGTCGCCGGACTGGCTCAATTTCGACGCCGCGTTTGAGAACTTTGAAGGCTTGTTGGGAAGTAGCGGTGCGGATCTGAGTAACGAGTTGTTCAAGCCGTTGAACTACGAGACACTGGAGGGATTCTTAGATCCTGCTGCTTAGGTATTGTTTGTATTATACGGGTATTATTCGAGTGCCCTGGGGCTACGTAATGATGGAACGTAGGTATATTGATTAGCTTTGATGGCGTTGTCTATGGCCCGCCTGTGCATTGTCTCCGCCGCGCTTCGATATGTGAGCATCAAAGCTTCCATGCTAAAGTGATGTATCTGCCACGCTGCCTTCTACTACAACTCCGCGTTCCGGCATTCTGCTCATTCTTCCACAACGTCCTCGTCTGATATGGACGTGCCGCTTGTTTGCGACCCTGACTGAGTAGACCCGTGGTCGATATCTGGAGACAGTCGGTGACTAGTGTTCATAGCTGATGTTCCAGTGCGTGAAGGGTGTTTCAGCGTTTGCAAGGCTTCCAGAATCGTCTGGTTTTTTGAACCTGCGTCAACCGATGGCTGCCAATTTCGTGATCGTTGCGAACGCATCGGCAGTTGTGAAGACTGGAACATCTTTAAGTCTGGGGGCAGAGGAGGTGTAGACTGGAGCTCTCCTTTGGCTGGTTCGGGCATGGGCCACATATGCATGGTGAGAGCCCAGTCAGGCTGTATCGTAGTTTCCCACACTTGTGGAAGTATGACCTCACCATCCATGCCGACGAGATCGTAGTGTCCTTCGTGTACGTGTGGTCCAATCACATCGACATGGAGGAAAGCTTGCTTAATCAACTCTTCCATTCCCTTGACTTCAAGTCAGTACCATGCTTACACAAGTCTGACAATACAGAGTCTTACCTTCCATGTCTTACATAAGTCCCACGGGAAGCTGAACTTTCGGCCGACTGCATCCTTGAATTTGATCGGTGCTTTTGACAAGACTATCGCAGGTCGGTCGTAAAGGGGTATCTCTGTCCCACAGATTTGATCCACTAGCGAGGAGAATCCAGTGGAATCGACTAGGTCTAGTTGACACTCTCCCATTCGCACCAAAGTCCGCAATAGTACTGCGACCTCTCTAATCCTGATCGAGCGTCGGGAAGAGTCGTTGAGTAGTGTTATTATCTCCGTAGGCGAGAATATCGTCAGAGAGATAGGTGTATAGGATATGCTTGCAGCGTCCAGTGCTGATGGAGCTTCCGTTAATGTGATAGGCGACTGGACATCGACTTCCAATGTCTTTGCCGCGTTGCCAACGCCGGAGATAATAGGCTGGGGCATTGTAGCTGGAGCTGGCTCCATGATATCCGATGTAGCCAAAACGTGTGTACTTTCTGGCTGCAACGAGTCGTTCCGGGTGGTCGACGTGCGATGCTTCTCCGGAAGTGATTGCACTTCACTTGCTGCGTACGTTGTGACGTCGCCAGTACTGACGGGCTCACTTCAATCAAAGTTAGTGATTGCACAAAGCACGGAAACGTCTTCACTTACAGATTAGCAGCCACCAATAACAGGTTCAACGAATTCAGCCTTGCGTGTAGCGTTTCTCTCAGCTTCTTCATATCATCTGACTTGTACATGGCCCACCCGACTTTCCTACAGTTCTGTGCCATACCCGGATTTGCTAGTCCCCCCAATCGTCTGTCGTATTTCTTGGTCTTGTCCAGATATGACTCAATAATCTTCATAGCCTCCATGGCTATCCATGAAGCCGATTTAAACGTAGCTTGAGCGACATTTCGACTTTCTCCTAGACAGCTGACGCGAATAAATGCTTCTTGCATACATCTTAGCTCACGGAGTGCTGCTCGATAATCTTCGCCTGCGTCATGGCTACCATTGATGGCTTGGATTAGACGCTGTGTCAAGGCGGCTGCACTGATGAAGTCGCCGACAGAGAAGCCAAAAGACATGGTGGGATAGTGAACAGAAATAAACGGAAAACTAGAGTTCAAATAACGATATAAGGTAGCTTAGGAAAGCAGCACAGGGCGGAGTCGCACTTGAGGCAAGGCGCACTCAGCCTTGGTGGGGTAAATATGCATGTAGGCACTGCCACACCACTAAGCAGTACACCATCATTATATTGGCCATCACGTCAGCAAATCAAGAGTCTTGCGATTGGAAAGAAATGGCCTGCATACTCAGATGTCAACGTCAGTTTGGGCTAGCATGAACGCAGTACGAGTTGTTGTTGCGACCTGCCCTGTGGAGACGTTTGCATTTCCGTACCCTATCCATCGCCCCAGAGGTTCTTTGAGTTGTAATACTTGTTCAACAGTGTATTCTTGCGCGAAGTGGTGGCTGGTGTGTCTTACTCTCTTGCACCTCAGGCACCTGCCAGACCTCACGATCTCTTCCCACGCGACCAGGCTACATCCGCAGGGCCCGAAGTCTACGCCCTTTCCCTATACTTAGCCCCCAACTCGGACATTCTACTCTTCCAAAACTCCAATCTCGCACTGTCGCAAACATCCCCGCCCCCTTGACTGGCCCAAAGATCACCCGGTGGCAACGTCTCCGTCCCAGCTTCACAAAGCTTTTCAATCTCATCTCCCGCAATCCGGAACCATGCCTCAGCAGCCGGTATGTGCAGATCAGTCTTCTTGCCCTTGCGTGTGTTTGGCGAGTGTTCAAGGGCTGTCGCCAAGGTCATGCGGGCCATGCGAACCCCATTTGCAAGGACTGGAATTGTCTGTGCCCTATCGCTTGTGGCTCTGAGGGCGAGGAAAGTATTGAAGTTCTTCCATAACGTCTTTGCAGTCTCAAGGTCCGCTGGTGATGGTGTATCTGAAAGGTACTGCTCAGGCCCTATGTTGACGAGTAAGCCAACGAACAAAGCAACTACCGCCCATAATGGGCATCTCTTACCTTGAAAGCGCTCTGTTATCTCCATAATCAAGTCTGGCAAGTCCTTCCACAGTCTCTTCCCTCCATACCCCATCACAAGAGTTTCTCCTGGCTCGATAGGCACCGACGCGCCGGCGTGGCCTATGTGATCGATGACGACCGTTTCATGACTCTCGTTGATAGCGTCGGGGAGACTTGCCAGTTCCACAATGTAGTCCACCAGTGCTTTCAGCGCATCTTCGTCCGCGATCTTTTCTGCGGAGGTGACATATATGCCAATAACGTCATACCAGGCTTTCGGTTCAGAGGAGACGAGAGAAGCTGTCTTGGACGCCGAGTCCTTGGCCGAGGCTTTGCCAGTCATTGTATTCTCAAAAATGCGGTAGAGCTGCCACAATGTGGATTTCTTTGCAATGGCCCCAGAATCTCCCTCAAGGAGGCGGCCTAACCAGCCCTCTTCTTGATTCTGTACCCAATCGCTGGCCATGTTTGCTTCAGGCTACGGTCCGGTAATCTTTCGAACAGAGACTGTAACTCGTATATACTAGGAAGCTTTAGGTATGAAGGCGTTCGCGGTGTCGTACCATACCTAGATCCCCATAGCCTTGTAATGATTAGCTGAAGCAACAGAACCTGTGGTGTTCAGTTTGCTCGAAAGCGTACGCGAAATCATGCGAGCGCCTTTCGCGACCCTGCGCTTGTGCCCCGCATACACGTGATCAGGCTGAGTGCCCAGGTGGTGGCTTCCTCCCGAAGTCATCTTCCTTCCGCGTGTCAGCGTGAAATCTCTGATCTTCGTTCCGAACTAACCTTGCAACTTCTTAAATGCCTAGGTAGCTGGCCAATAGTCTCTTACATTCCTTTCCGAAGCATCAGACGCTCACACCTATTTACCATGGCTGAAGCGGACGATCAAGAGTCTGAAACCTTCAGCCTTGCCACACCATCGAGCCGTAAAAGAAAGCGAACAGCTCCATTCGCTTCAGGTGAATCTTCCGTTGCTGCAGCTGAGGTTCTTCCTGAGACGATATGTGAGGTGTGTCTTAACCTCGGAAACGAGGTCTGGGACCCTGACTATCGCGAAAGGCACGGTCTTGGAACATGTGGGCCGCACAGTAAGCCGGTATGGGAAGTTGCTATTACTGCACAAAAGGGCTGCCCAGGTTGCGAGATCATTGCTTGGGCGCTTGAACCTTACATGGAACGACTGCAAGACAAAGGACAGCAAGTCGATATCGACATTGGACGTGCTGGGCAGATGTTCATGGGCGTGCTGACCTACTTTTACCGCAAGAGCTCCGAAGATGGCTTATGGTTAAAACTTGTGCTCAAAAGTACACCTTTCGAGTTCGTTGAAACTGCTCGCCCTCGTTCAAACAGTAAGTGGGATTACGACGCTATTTCAGAATCGATACTACAGTCTTGCTGATTCAAGAAGATTTGTCAAGTCCTTGGTATTCTATACCACCGACTCCAATGGTCACTTGCCACACAGGCTCTGCAGCTGCTGTCAGAAGAGTAAGAGATTGGTATTTTGACTGCTTGTCTGGTCACCAAAAATGTCTTTCGGGTTCCCGCTCGCCACTCCCAACAAGGGTGATACACATCCAAGGACCCAACAAAGTTAAACTATTCAGTTCGGATACCCAAGTTGCTGAGTACGCTTGTTTAAGCCATTGCTGGGGAGGACAGGCTGTGATTCAGACCACTACAAGAAATTTTGACCAGTTTACTGTCAATATTCCTTGGGAAGAGCTGCCCAAAACCTTCAAAGATGCAATTCAGTTTGCCAATAGTATTGGCTTCAAGTATCTATGGATCGACTCCCTCTGTTAGTGCTCCTTGGTTCTTGAATCGAAAGACTTTATTGCAACTGGCTCACTGTGATTCAGGTATCATTCAAGACTCGATTGATGATTGGCGTCATGAAGGAAGTCGAATGTCGCATATCTATGCAAATGCATCTATGACATTATCAGCAACATGGGCAGCGAACCCTCATCAAGGATGTTTCGTCACGCTTGATGAGCGGTTCACGTCGCGTACGAGAACATTTACGGACAGCGACGACAAGACATATGAGCTTCACTGTCACGAGGTGCTGGGTGATATGAAAACGCCGCTCTTTGAAAGAGGCTGGGTCTTCCAGGAGCGGATGCTATCTACAAGAATTGTTCACTTCATGGAGCAGGAGCTCTGGTGGGAATGTCGAGAGTGCTTTCATTGCGAATGTGATGGCTTCGATCACAGGTTTGATCGCAGGGACCGTCAGGGCGCGCTCGAATTGAGCGAGCTATCACCGCTCGAGAGTATCGAAGAAAATTGGGAGCACTTGATCGAGACATACTCGTCAAAGTCACTCACATACCCAGGCGACATATTTCCTGCCGTACAAGCGCTGGCTAAGCTCATTCCCTCAAAGATGGGTAAATACCTGGCGGGGCATTGGGAGGGCACTTTCATCTCAAGTCTTGGCTGGCTCCCCTCCAAGCCAATACGAAACAAACGCAATAATTGGCGCGCTCCCTCCTGGTCGTGGGCTGCAGCCCAAGGTCCAGTAGCCTGGCGTATGCGATACATTCGTCCCATCATAGCATGTGCCACTCTCCTCAGCGCCCTAACAATACCTAAAGGAGATGATCCTATGGGTCAGATATCGTATGGATTTGCTATCTTACGGGGGAAATTTCTGACACTAGAGAGACAAGAACTGGAACATGGGCATGATCACGGCCTTGTACTGGAGGGAGAGCGTTTTGGTAAGTTTGATGGCTGCACAGTTGGATGGGACAATGTGTGCCGTGGCAAGGTCGCTAAGCGGGTCTTCGTTTTTTTGCTCTTTGCAGCCGATGTCGTCTACGACAAACGACAATTCTGGCTCATACTGGAGGCCGTAGAAGGAAAAGAAGGCGATTATGCGCGTATTGGTACACTTCTGGTAAACGTCTTAGAAGGGTCGGGCTACCGCACGAGACTGTCGCGCGCATTGAATGACAAAGCAGTGGAGATGGATGTGAAAATCGTCTGAATGCGCGACTACATTCACTGAATCACACTCGTATAGTTACAAAGAACACCCAGATCCTCACTTCCGTGTATGTTAGAGAAGATCCAATCGCTCACATTCCCACCTGACACGATGTACAAGTATAGTTCCTATCGCATCAGACAACGACTCCACGTTGGCTATCTGTCTAGAGCACGTGTCCAACTGCTTTGCCCTGAGTCTACCATGCTTCAGGCACATATGCTCTCACTCCGACCCTTCCCCTCAGTCACCATAACCTCCTCAGCTCTCCCCCCTCGTCTCCTTCTCCATAACAACCGCATCCTTCTTCGCTGGCCTCTCCCCAAAAATTTGACTCCCCACCCTAACCTCATCACTCCCCAATTTAATCGCCCCCTCAAAATCCGCACTCATACCCATACTCAACTCCAACTGGCCCTCTTCCCAGCCCAACTCCTTAACCACCTGATCCCTAACCTCCCTCAGTTTAACAAAATCCTCGTTTTCGGTCTCGGGCGTCGTGGCTTGACTGCGCGCAATGGCGCCGATGGTCATGAGGCCGTGGAGGAGGAGATGTGGGCATTTCTCTATGATGTGCCGGCATAGCGCGAGTGTGTCGGAGGGTTCGACGCCGGATTTGGATTCTTCGCCGGAGGTGTTGACCTGGACTTTCACGCGCAGTTTCTCTTCCACTTCTTCGTCCCCGCCTTTCTCAACCAACGCTCTCCTCCCCTTCTCCAGCTCATTCGCCTTCTTCTCACTATCCACACTGCTCACACACCATAGATTCGGCACCTGTTCAGCCAGCTGCTTGCACTTGTTCGATTGCAATCCGCCGATCATGTGCCATTTTATGGAGCGGGGCAGGATTTTGTGCTTCTCGAGGAGTTCTTGGACGTAGTTTTCGCCGAAGTGGGTTTGGAGGGGTGGTTGTGAAGGGGAGGATGGTTTGTGTAGCGCGAGGATATCGTTTGCGGGTTTGAGTTTGGAGACGGCGATGAGGCGGACCTGGAATGTCGCGTGTTAGCAGCTGGGCTTTGGGGGGATTGGAGGGATGGGTGGGCGTTACTTCTTTGCTGCCTTGGCGGGCGGCGTTGATGCGCGAGGTTATGCTCGCGATGTTCTCGGTGAGTTGCTTCGCGCGTTGGGGGTTTATGTGCATGTCTTCGGCCATGGTTGATGCAGGGCTATGATGGTGTTCGCGTGTTCAGCCCTGCGACTCGCTTGGATGAAGACGTCAGATCGGCGTTACTGTTATCTCCGTTCCATGCACGAGTCATCACTTTTGCATGCTGATACAGGTAAACCAAGGGCTTGGCTATCGATTAATGTACTTCTAGGCGACGATGCAAAGGTATAATTGATGCTAAGGTGCCCCTACGACAGGCTGCGAAGTCTGCCAGGACTCGCTGACCCGCTGCAACCATTTTTCGCTCCCACCAAAGGCAGGGTCCACCAACAAGTCGTGATCGGTACCTGGGAGCACTTCATTCTTGTAATCATAGCTTTGGCTCGGTACCCATATCGCATTGAACCAATCCCTGCCTTTATCGCCGACCAATTGGTCTTGTTCTGCGTGCATGCAGTCGATATCCCAGATCCGTCTGTTTCCTGCCAGTCGGTCGTCTTCGCCAATGGTCTTGGACAGGAGCTGTACCGCGTCGTTAAGATCTTCCCATTCGACTATGGGAGTACTCCATGGAACAGAGCGTCTCAAGAACATCTGTGTGTCCATTGAGACGCCGTCCACGGACTCTGCGAAAACGAACTTGGTAATGTAGTTTCGCAGATCATCCACGACTTTTGGATCGTCAAGTGCAACGTCGTAGAGAGTGTCGCGAGGGCCATCATTTGGCTCTCTAGGCTCAGTTGTTTCAGGCGCTGCAAGAGCGACTGGGCCTGCGGTAGGGCTTGAGCGCGACAAGGAAGTGGATATCCCTTGAACGAAGGTGCCGCTCAAGCCAACCAGCGGAACGACATTCTGATTAATGAATCTGGCGACGGGGCCCATTTTCCCTATTAGAGACGCGGGAAGAAGCCCAGTAGCCTGTAGATGCGTCATCTTCGTGTGCGAGTAGTGTACCCACGGAGCGAAGAAACAGATGTATGGATGGTTGGGATTCAGCAAATGTGGATAGGCGAGGATAAGGTTCATGAGGTAGATGTCGCCTCCACTGTGACTAGCAACCGAAACATGCTCGATATTCAAATGCGCCAGGAGTTGGGGAACCATTTCTACGTGGATAAGTTAGCCGCCTTAGTGAGAGAACGTGTTCACCAACCGAGCCAGGTCTGAATCCGCTTCTCAGGCTTCACAGCATCACTGCCACCAACCCCAGGACGATCCGGATGAATAATTCGGACATGATGCCTCTTTGCTAATTGATCCAAAGGGGAGTAAGACAGGCGCTGGCCAAACATCGCTCCACAAAATAAGACGACTGCGTTGCTGTCGGCGTCGCCAAAGTCGGAGTAGGATACATGATAGGGTTCGGGTCGGTCAGCATCAGGGTCGGCGGGAAGCACGAAACTGCGGTGGAACCTTCGATCGCAGATGAATTCAAGCGTACCCATGGTGAGGGGATAAGAAGAGTTTGTTGGTAGGATTGTTGAGGTGAGTACGTTCGATCCTTCCAGGTACCTCCAGCCCATCAGCTGCCAAGCATGGGTATGTCAGGCAACCAGACACGCGGCAGGAGGCTGCAGGCGCTATTGGATGTCAAGGGACGAACGCTACTTTTGCGTAAGTTCTGTCATCGCAATCCCCACCAGAGGTGCCGCGATTTGGTGTAACATGTTGAGACATAGCCTATAATATTTTGATTGTTGAAGAGGGTAGGTGAGGAATTCAATCGCTCGGGCACAGGACTGAAGCTTCGTCATGCGGAAGGATGAGGTGACAACACCAATTCTCAGAGAAAACGAATGTCGAAAAGCGAGTCGAGTGTATTCTGCAGATGCCAGAGATCCAGCTGCGATGGAATCTGGTGACGTCGAAGGCTCGCTGCAGCACGAAAGGGCATCCCCGGAGCAAGCCTCATCACATCCGGCTCGTCGCCCCACATGGCAAGTAACGTGCCGCAGAACCGCCTGCGCGTCTTGCCCTCCACACCCCATCAAAGACCAACCCCAGATTTGATCTAGTAAACAAGACACAATGCACTCAGGTGTCTACTTAGAGCATAGAGACGCCCGGCTAAGGCACCTAGTACCTGCAGGAGGTGCCGGAGTAATACTTCAGACAGATTGCTTTATATGGCCAAGCCCCCGTTTAACCCCGGATACACCCATGACGCCAGTGATGATTAATATCAAGGCGAACTTCTAGAAATGAAGGTGCATGCAGTTTGGAGGGGCGCTTTTGGATTGCAATGTATAAAGATGTGGGTGCTGTAGGTTGAATGTTTGTTGGCGCGGTCGCTCTTTCCCACTACAGTACTTCCTAGCCTACTTCACCATGAGGTATCTCCCAGTCGCTCTTGCCGCTGCAGCAGCACAAGGTGCGCTCGCACACCCAGGCTCTCCACATCCAGATGCGCAGGGGAGGTACACGATTGAGGCCGAGGGAATCAGGGCGCAATTTATTCCCTATGCTGCTACTCTCACCAACCTTTTCGTCAAAGGTAGAATAAACTTAGAATGCTACATGGCGTCTACTAATAGAATATAGATCCGGCAGGCCAGGAGCTAGATATCGTCCTAGGTTACGACAACACGTCTTACTACCGTAAGCTGCTGTTGCGCATGCATCGCAATACAACCTAACAATCTCCAGCCGTCGACCCGGGACATCCCGTTTACAATGCCATCCCAGGCCGATATGTCAACCGCATTGGCAACGGCGAATACTCCATTGACAACGTCACGTACCACACTGAGAAGAACGATGGCCCAAACACCCTCCACAGCGGTACAAATAACTGGTCCTTCAGGACGTGGAACGTCAGCGCCGTGACCAATTCGTCCATCACCTTCTCCATCAGCGATGCTTCCAACTCCTCGCTGGGTATGATTGGCCGTGTGGATGCGAGCGTCACGTACTCGGTCTCGAAGAACAAGTGGCACATCTCCATGGATGCCACATCGCCCGAGGCCAAGACGCCGCTCATGCTGACGCAGCATACTTACTTCCAGCTCGATGCCTTCAAACGCCCTGACAACCGCACGGTCTGGAACCACACTGTGTACATGCCAGAGGCCAAGCGTGCGCTCGTCGCCGATGCGAACGCTCTTCCCACTGGCGAGATTGCGCAAATCCCCGCCGGAGCCATTGATGATTGTGAGTAATCTCTCTATGAACCTAATATGGGTTGATATTGATTTGATTAGTCTGGTCCGCACCGCATGAACTTGGGTTTGCATCAGGCAACGAAGAATTCGAGAACCACTGCGGAAACGGATGCCACGGCTACAACGGCGCCTGGGCATTCAACGAGGCCAGGAACAAGAGCGCAGCTGTGCTCACGCTATCGAGCGCATACAGTGGCATTGAGGCCAAGTTGACGACGAACCAAGACGCCGTTGTCCTCTACACGTGCAATTGGAACGACGGAAAGAGCGAGTTCAAGAGCACGCAGGGGGTTGTTGGCCAAGACAAATTCATCCCGCGCGACGGGTGCATCGCTATTGAGGCCCAAGACTACGTTGATGGCATCAACCAGTAAGTCGATGATGACGTCGTTTCAGGCACAAGCTAATATTGTTGAACAGTCCGGAGTGGGGTCGGCTGGACAAGCAGATCTCGGGCCCTGGAGACAAATACCACTGGGAGTCGTCGTGGGAATTTGGAACGATCTGACATGAGGCGGTAGCGGCCTTTGAAGGGGCGCGAGGGTTGTGAGGCTAGCAGTGGACACGGCGTAGGACGGGAGGTAGTAAGCAACATGTTATGCAACCCCATTGACCAAGTGTCAATGTCTGGAGCCCCGCATTTGGGCGGGGTGCAGTGCTCGCGTGTCGCCCAACGTCTGCTTGGTAGCGAACAGCACAGTGTTTGAGGGCGAATTTCGAGTGTTTGTTGATAACGAAGCGGTGATGTTGGTGGTCGCCGACTGCGGGCGGGAATAGCAGACTGGGACAAGGCCCAAGGTTGGTTCCTGGTATTGGTATCGTGGCGGCGCGGGCTAAGCGGCACAAGCTCCAGGACCTAGCTGCTGCATGCCATGGCTGCATATAGGCCCAGATGTCGCCAGCACGCAGCCTGTTTGCTCTCCCATCGTGCACCCTCGTCACTACTCGACTCTGTGAATGATGGTGAAGGCATGCTGAGCTGACATGATCGACGGCTGCTCCTGACGCCTGATTGCCTTTTCCATCGCCCCGCCCATTCGGCCCTAAGCTTCCTACATACGCAACATTCATTTGCGATCGACAGTCCGCTGCGTAGCTGCCAAGCAACGACATCATCCAGGAATCGTCGACTCCAGGGCGCCATCACTCCAGGGTTGCTCGTCGACACCCACTCCCCACTGCCCTTGCCTCTGCCTGCCTCGCCCATGCGCCCCTTTTGTCGATCGCGACTACTCTGTCTATCTAATCGCATCTCGTGAGGCGCGTCGGAAAGGGCCACCCACGGCCAGTCCCCAGCATCGATGTCCTTGTGACACCGGCTATCTTGCACCGGACACGCCCACCACCTCTCCCTCGCTAGCCGTCGCGATAACGACCTGATCCCTGCCCGCACAGACTGCGTCACTGGCACTTGGGCATCCACGGCCCGCCCTGCTGCGAGCCCGGCGCGATCCGCTTTCACCATCGATAATCCAATTCCTCCATCCATCCATCCTTCCACCCGCACCATGGGCAACTCGCAGGGCAAAGAGGCCACGCCGGAGCGGAGAGGCCACGCCCGCCGCTCCAGCGCCCACCAGCCCACCTCGCCCTCGACTGCCGGGCCCGCCGCAGCCACACACGACAGGCCGGGGAACAGTCCCTATGGCAACTCGCGGAGAGACAGAGGCAGCAGACCGGACCTGTCTTTCCTCGGCATCCGCACCGGCGACAATGCCGAACGCGACCCCGCCCTCGAACCGCGCCGGGAGACAAAGGCGGAGCGCGAGGCCCGCAAGCTGGAGAAGGACCGCATCCTGAGGGCCCAGGAGCGCGAGAGGAGTTTGAAGGAGGAAGGCGTCGACGGAGGATACCTGGTCACGCTCGGGGTATACACGGGACCAGAGGACTTTAGCAAGCCCACGGTCCGGCAGCTACAGGTATGCCTCTATCCGTGATACGAGGATGATACGAGAACTGAACTCACACGTGATAGATTGAGCGACGACTTGCTCCCTTCTGGCGGGGTCTCGATGACCACGAAGATACTTGGACTGAGCACCAGCTCGTTGAAGTCGTCAACGGCCGCCCACTGCCCGCCGCAGACGACATCCCTCCCGAAGAGCCGCCTCGAGTCACCACGAACAACCACCTCAGCACGGCATGGAACCCTCGCAGCTCGGAGCCCAGTCTCAACAAGCTCACAGTGCCCATGGGCGCTCGCTCCATGTCCCAAGAGCCAGAGCGCGGAGGTGGCCTCTCCCCGTCGAATCCCACCTTCTCCCTCCCCTCGCCTGGCTCTCCGATCGCGAACAACTCCTCGTCCTCGCCATTCTTCCGTGGCCGCGCCAAAACACTTGCCTCTCTCGCGACCGGTTCCCGCAATGCTTCGCAGTCTGACATGGCCCCGCAAGAACTACACCTCCCCAAAGACCCGTACGTTAATGGCCAACGGGTTGAGGCTTTTCTCTACAAGAATGCCTCCGAGTGCCCCATCTGCTTCATGTACTACCCGCCACATTTGAACAAGACGCGTTGCTGCGATCAGCCCATCTGCTCAGAGTGCTTCGTTCAGATCAAGAGACCCGATCCGCATCCACCAGAGCACCACGGAGAACCAGGCGCTGAGGGTGCGCAATCTGCTGAGCCGGAGGAAGAGGTTCAGCTGGTCTCGGAAGCAGCTGCTTGCCCGTACTGCACACAAACTGAGTTTGGAGTGACCTACGAGCCGCCGCCTTTTAGGAGAGGGCTCGTTTATAATGGGCAGGGTCATAACGGCATGGGTAGCGCGACGTCGGCAATGTCATCCACCTCGTCCTTGAATTCGCCCACTGCGGCCGGCCCTGGTAGAAGAAGGGCGACGTCACTGGCAGTCACGGACAAGACTGTGATAACAACCGACATGGTGCGGCCTGATTGGGCCAAGAAACTGGCAGACGCGAAATCCCACGCTTTGCGAAGGGCTGCCGCGGCTACTGCGCTACACAATGCTGCATACATGATGGGAAATCTTCCACAAGGAGAGAGCCGGTTCGGCCTTGGAAGACGAAGGCGGATCTTCACTGGCGACAGCGCTGGTAGCAGTGGACACGGGACACCACGACGTGAAGGTGAAAGCTCGTCTGGTCAGCCAGGAAACTCGGGCGACCTATACCCCAGCCGAATAAGCTCTAGGAGAGGGAACAGGATTGACGACCTCGAGGAGCTTATGATGATGGAAGCAATACGCCTGAGTCTGGCAGCCGAGGAAGATCGCAAGAAGAGGGAAGAGAAGGACGCCGCCAAAGAAGCCAAGAAGGAGGGTAAGAAGAAGGCCAAGGAAATCAAGAAAGTTGCCAAAGCCCAACGGAATATCGGCAGTGGCTTCCACCCCATCGAGATTGATGGCATCGACGAAACGGAAGCGGGCAGCTCTTCGGCGGCTGGGAAAGGAAAGGGAGTTGATCGGTCTGGTGGCGCCGGTGGCTTTAATCCCATGTCAGAACCGACGTCGACTTTGAACACGCCGGCTACCAAGGACGACCCGCAGAAGCATCTTGAAGCCAGTCGCGCACAGATTCAGCGAGAGAAATCTGACACCAGCAATCCGGCTCCTTCTCATCTCGAGCGCAATAAATCCAACGCCTCCTCGTCCTCGTCTTCGTTCGCCGACTCATTCCAAAACTCACTACAACAGCAAGAGAACCAAAACCTCGCACCTGGCTCTTCTTACGTGCCTAGTTCAAACGCATCAGGCATCAGCTTAGCCCAGGGCGACACCGATACTCCTCCACAGGATTCGAATAGCACGGAGCCAATGTTCAACTTCCAAAGTCTTACAAAGGCGATCACCCCCGAAGACGACAACAAGAATGAGAACAAGCCTCAATATATCGAGGACGTGGGCGAGACGCATACCGAAGAGAAAGCTACGACTGCGAACGGCAAAGCGCCTGAAGCTCCAACAGCCGCAGAGAGCCAGACCTCAGACCCGCTAGCTGAGAGCACAACGACGCTCAGGCCGAGTGAAGAGACACCAAAGACGCAGGACACCCACTCAAACGACGACGACGCAATTAGCCCCGCGCCGCCCATTCAACTCGTCTCAGACGACCACTCCCCCTCACACTTCGACCAGAAGCACCTCGGCGAAGTAAGCATGATGCACGAGTTGAACCACCAAGCCACGCAGTGAAATCCTTCCATCACAACAACATGACCAATTTCCTTTGTCTCGATCTTCACATCAACATGCATTCGAATCGGTGTTTATCATATCAATCAAACAAACGGCGCAAACGGGGGACATGGGAGTTGAACAATCGCTACAGAATCTTAGTGTCTATTCTGTGTTTCGGTTATCTCTGGTTCCGTGGGTTCATCGGGGCGTGGGAAGGTCTATGTTTTTTTTCCTGGGATAAAATTGCTGGGATCATGCGGATGGGCAAGTGAAAGCCTGTCTGTTGAGCTAGATGTCATGGAAAGAGAATGCATTTTATCACAAGATCATCTTGAGTGGAGTATGTTGAGCATGTACTTCGATCGGGGGGTATTCATATCAAATATAAAGAACAAAGCAAAAGCTCAAACTAACTCCTTGCACCACGACCTGCGCGTGCGGTTTCCCCTCGTTTCCTTCCAGCCCACAACATCTTTCCTGCTGTCCATCCCATCGTCATGCTTCCTTCACACCTTGACTCACGGCCTGTGAGAACCTAGCCTTTAAAGTGTTATTACCCTAGTTGCGAGCCGTGACGTAACGGCACGTTGTCTGAGTTCAACAAATACACAATTTCTAGGGCTTTGGAAGGCCTCTAGGAATTGTGTATTTGTTAAATTCAGACATCGCGTCGTTTTGCTATGACGGATCATGTATGCTAGGGTAACAACAGTTTAATGGCTGGGTGCTTGGAATAGTTGTGTGTGCTGTTACGATACGTGGTTGTGAGGCTGAGTCTGGGATGGGGCAGCGATGGGTGGCCAGCTGTTCTGTGAGAGCTGTGTTTAGTTGTGTGGTTGTGTTGTGGTATTGTTGTGTTGATGGCGCGATGACCAGGTTGAACGGGAGAAGATGAAGCCATGCGCCGTACTCCCAAATCCAATAAACGCCGTTGGTATCATGCCATGCCATGCCATCGTATAACTCGTCATCCCATGTCGTGAAGTCGTTAATGTTCCCTCTCTTATTATTCATCTCAGTATACCAATGCCGTAATGTCCCTCACACTCAAGTGCTGCAACGCAGCGCTACTCTGGCCTCCCAACCTCGTAAAGTAGAGTGATGCTAGATCCATAGTTGTGCGGAGCATAGCTGTGGGCTTGCCAGGGTGGTAGAGATCGAGGAGTGTGAGGGCCCAGCAGGCGATTTGGATGATGAGCAGCGAGGCTATGCAGAGGCGGAAGGAGGAGTCCTTGCCCATTGTGTGTGCGTGTTGTTTGGTTGTTTTATGAGGTGTCGTAGTGGAGTGTTGGTGATTTCCGTAGTGGCGGGATGGAGTAAGTAGTGGAATGCGGGGTTCCCAATTTCTTTGTTGTGTATATCCGTGACGGCCGTTCGTTTCGTGATCGTTTATTATCGTGAAGCTCGGATGCTCAATCTTCTTGACCCAAAATAACAAAGCGAAGAAAATGAAGGGTATCAAATGCGAAGAAAAGCTGAAAATGTGATTTATGAACAATGCGATATTGAAGCTTGCTTTAAGTGTAGCCAACGATGTAAAAAATAAACGAGGTTGGGTCCCTGCTGTTTATTGTTGATCTGTTGACGGCGGGTGGAAAAAGAGTCGGTGTGGTGAGTTGGCATACCGCGTGCATACAGCCAAACCCACTAGGTTAAGATACCCCAATCTTAGTCTAGGACCAAACGAAATTGTGGAAAGACCTCGACGATAATGTCAACAAAGAGGAAGAAGAAGCGACAAAAGTGGTCTGTCTACCACGTCTTCCCACATCGTCACGCGTCGCGCGTTCACACCACCACTCTCCCTGTCCAAGACCTCCAGTCAATGGCAACAACAGCAGGAGACCGTCTCGCGAAAATCGTCCGTGAATGTCGGTGTGTTGCCGTGCGTGATCTGCTCGGTTGAAGATAGCTCACTTCCTTCCCATCGGGCCTCCTGTCAACATGCAAGAACCCCACAGAAACTAGCCTGCAAGGGGTTAAGACTGAGAGCAGACAGGTGCATGTGAGCCGTCTGCAGCCTCGCTGGCAACAATACGCGTGGGGCTCTAAGACCCTTTGTGCATGGTTGTGCGCGGGCTGCGGGTGTTTATCCGGGCTGCGAGGGATGGTTGGTGTGTAGGTGGTAAGTGTTGAGGGTTTGTGGGCGGAGCGGAGGTTTGTAGGCGCGCGTATGTGCAGCTTCGTTTTTTCTTTGCTGGGGTCCTCGGATTGTTTTGCGGAACTTGCGGACTTTCACATGCGAAGATCGCGCAGGGCGTTAGGTAGTCGTGCATCGCACCTGGGCAAATGCGCCTCTCCCGCCTTTCGATTCTTTTTCTGGACGTCATCTGTGCTGTTGGAACACTTTCGTTGTTGCCTTGGCGGCGTGGTTGCCCGGCCGCGTAAGTAGTGCTTCTTTACCTGCATCACCACCGAAACATCAACAATATCGGCATGCGAGGTGATGTAGCCAGGCAACATTTTACCGAGCCGTCGCCGTCGTAACACACAATCTACGGACAAAGAAGAGGTCAAGCCTTATCAAGACATATTGGAGGAACAACAGCATTTAACCACTGGAACGAATCGCATACCAGCGCCGAGTTCGGTAAACGACCCAACCCATCACACCTGCGCGCGGTAACTATTTACAGTACAAGCAAACGATACGGGTCTTACGTGCGAAGCTTTCTGCAAGGAACCGTGCTGGAGGCTTAGATGGATGACACAAACTTCACCACCTGGGCATGTCCCCACTATCCGCGGTTGGTCGTATCCGCGCGGTTGGTTACCGAGGACACCTATCAGAGCGAACCTGAGTTCATGCCATGATGACGACGACAACATAGTCTACATTCCCCCTTTCATTCATTATAGTTCTGGCATTTGCTTCCGGATGAAGCATATTCGCGGTTGTGTAACCGGTCGGACCTCAGTTCAAGGCGCCTGCAATAGAGAGTTCATCCAATACATCTGCAGTAGAGAGTGCCGCGCGTCGTAGGCCCTTCTGCCCTTCGGCACGGCGGTATCTCATTGTATGAGTAGAGGTGTAGATGTGAAGGCTTACGAATGATCTCACGGGGCGTAAGTGATGGTGATGGCGCTTGGTCCCAAACTGACGGTTCATTGTCCCAAAGCGGTGCTAGGGAACTGCTAATCTAGGTCGCGATGATGTGGTTTGGTGGAGCAGATAGATGCGAAAGTAAGTGCCTTGCGGAAAGCCTGGGACGTAAGTGTCATGCTGTGCGAGGGCTCCTTGTCTACGCACGACCAGGCAGATGTATTTGGATGGTGTTGAGTCGGGGCGGAGTGAAGGGCGAGGTGTATATGAAAGAGAGTGTGTTCGGGGTGAAAATGCAGTGCCAGAGCGGAGGACAACGAGTTTGGAGCGAAAGAGTGACTGACAGCAAAGGTGAGTGAAAAACGGGGTTTTCAATTCTTCTCATCACCAAACTAGTGACTTCCAGATGAAGTGAGACCCTATCGTGGTTTATCTTGTTTGGTTAGCGCTGGTTTGAGTGGTGCAACTTTACACTGTATTTGTTTGCGCATCGCACGGGTGCTACCCCCAAGCCAAGCCTATACATCAACTTGGTTATAAAGTCTCACAGGTATCTCCTTCTTCCGTGTTGTGTCTG
Organism: Alternaria arbusti; assembly: GCF_024043155.1. NCBI lineage: Eukaryota > Fungi > Ascomycota > Dothideomycetes > Pleosporales > Pleosporaceae > Alternaria > Alternaria arbusti. The sequence continues at coordinate 738,602 of NW_026249943.1, forward strand.
ACCATTGCGCAGCCACTTCATGTCGACAGCAGACATTGCAATAGAACTACAGCCTTTTCGTACAGACATGGCTCGCGGAGATACTACCACACGAACGTATCGCGATGATGAAAATGACGCCGTCAGTCAAATGTCCAGTCCGATGAGTCTGGAGGAGCTAGAGCTTCAGCGGCAAGTACATCGACGTACTGCATCGCAGCACTGGTGGAAGAGATTGAACTGGTGCGGGTTATTATCGCGTCGACCTGGTGAAACCGAAGCCCACCGAAGGGAAAGGAGAAGACGTTGTGTTATTCGGTTTGGAATCATTGCTGTTATATTGACCATCTTCGGTGCTATTGCTGGAGGGTAAGGAGATCCAATCAAGGTGCGAAGTGGGACTAACATACAGCAGTGTTTACATCACATTTGTGTCTATACTACTGAAGCGGCTCGCTCCTTCCATCAAGCACAGTGGCCTCCAGCACATCGTCGATACCTGGCAAGAGCCGCACGCAGCCAAGGCATTCCAATTCGACTGGAGAGATGACTTCAGCCGTGACATTGTACCCAAGAGCTGCCACTCCCACAACGATTACTGGCGCTCTGTTCCCCTCTATGCTGCCCTCGCCGCGGGATGTACCAGTATCGAAGCAGACATCTGGTTAACAGAAGATGGCGAACTGCGAGTCAGTCATTCTTGGGAGTCTACGACCAGCGACCGAACGTTGAAGAGCTTATACATCGACCCACTTCTGAATATCCTCGAACAGCGAAACGCAACAACAGCCTCAGAGCCAGACAAAAAGACTGGCATCTTCGACATGGACCCAAGCGCAACCACCGTCCTACTCATCGACTTCAAATCCGACCCGGCAGCAACATGGCCAGTCCTTCTCTCGCAACTCGCAGCCCTCCGATCCAAAGATTGGGTGACGTACTACGACGGATCAACCCTGCACACAGGCCCCCTTACCATTGTCGGCACGGGAAACGCCCCCTTCGACCTCATCCAGTCCATGACAAACCGGTACATCTTCTTCGATGCGCCCCTCCTCTCCGTCTCAGATACGAAGTACAACACCACGAATTCTTACTACGCCTCCGCCGCCCTCAGCGACGCAGTAGGCAAGCTGTGGTTCGCAAGCATGTCGTCAAAACAAGTTGGAACAGTCAAGCAGCAGGTCGAAGCAGCGGAGGCGAAAGGGTTAAAGAGTCGGTACTGGGGTACTCCGAGCTGGCCGATCGGGAAGAGAGATGAGATTTGGGAGACGTTGATGGGGCTGGGTGTTGGGGTGCTGAATGTGGATGATTTGGTCAGTGCGACGATGTGGAATTGGGGCTTTTGTGTTGTGGCTGGTATTGCGCTTTGCGGGAATAGCTAGATCGTCTTTCGCTATGCTTGAATCATTGATGCGACTCATAAATGGGTCCGTGTATAGTTTGGAGATCTTTGAAGAGCACCCGGGATGTTTGTGCAATGTTGTGTTCAGTGCCGTGGGCGCGATCAGCACAACGTCATGGCCATGTTGATCGATGGCTGAAACTCGTGTATGTCGCACCCGTAGAATCGACGTCATCGTGAAATTTCCCATTCGTCGTATCGATCGTGAAGGTAAACACAAACTCTGGAGCCCTAACATGTTAGCATCAGCAACGGTTCTGTTTGGACCCTGGCTGTGGGGACATCTAGTGGTTGATCATAAGAAGCTTCGCCGCGGATCCGCAAAAGCTAAGAATAGCCCCATTCCGTCTCGCGTTTGCCGGACAGCTGTCATTATCGCAGCAGACACGCTGGTACAAATGCCATCATCGTCGTCGACTCCTGAGAAGAAAGGCTCATTTCACCGCCACAGGGTTCGCAGCCATTCAACGGCCAAATGTGCCTAACATGTGTGATGCGTGTGGCTGAAACATTCCTGGGCAGGCACGATGCAAGCCTCAACAGGGGGTAAGTGATTACGTGGACAGTTTCTCGATTTGGGGTATCTCCACCAGGATGCTCGGAAATAGGCGAGCTGTGGACCTATGGTAGACATGCGACATCACCATCGTGGTTTCCGCGGTCTGCGAAGGGATTAGTTGCTTTTTTCATCGGCTGAATCTCTCGACGGCCGTCCCGAATGAACAGCCGGCAATGCTGCGACGCGATCGCGATTGTACGAGCTGGACACAATTTTTCTCTCTGTTGGGGCGTATCGATACGCGTGTACCTGCATCTGCACCCGGTCTTATGGCCAGAACGGATCAACGTCAGGGATGGCCGATCGGGTGAATCATGCTCATCGCTGCATGAGGCTCAACCAAAACCACATCCTCACCAACGACGATACACAAGTCGCTGCTCAACGGCCTGTCCGATGTGTGCAGAACAACGGTAATTAGAGCTTGGCCAGGCAGTTTTATGTGCAGCCAGCAGTGACGATATTTCCCCTCGGTGATTCGTTGTGGCGAGTAGCTAGCGGTTTCAGTGGCATGTGGCTTTTCCCGCTACCCCCTCCCTGCATACAGCTAGCATGGTCTGGGGACCGGCGCGCGGCGTTGTTCGTCAAAGTAACTCCTTGCGCTGCTACTTTTCTTCACTCGCTCTCCCACCCTGCCCTTTCTGCTATTGTGTCTCGAGAGCCTCTTCGCTCGTTCCTCTATCTCATTGTTTCCTTACCTTGCACAGAGAACCGACGGCAGGCCTTCGTTCAATCGCTGTCGTTACACGTCTCTATTGTACTACTCGTTCAAACGGCTCTCAAAAAGGAAGTGCTCGACGCACACTCTTCCGCCAGCTTCGTTTTGGCAAAACACTCCGGGATCTGCATTCCTATTCACAATACCCACAATACCCCGCCTGCGCGTTCGCAGTGACGAATCGGCACCCACGAACAACTACTAGATCTCCTTTACATGACAAGCAAACGAGCCTCCTCTCAGAGGTCCTTTCGACTCTCCAACCACGGTTTCCAGCCTCTCGACAACGGAAACATGGAGAACCGCGGCGATATCCCCCTCCAGACTGTCGTCAGTCACACCCCCACACAATCGTCGCCTACGTCCGGCAATGAGAAGTCGGAGAAGTCACACATGTTCTCGCGGGGACGCAGGAAGGTGGCTCTGGCGCCGGTGGACTCCAGAACAGGAGCGCCATTGCCTCCACGCCCCCATGAAGAGAAGACGGCTCTCAATCGCATGGGCAGGATTTACACCAAGATCCTGAACTGGAGCATCGTCACGCGCTACATGATCTATGTCGCCCCTGTCGCGCTGCTACTCGCCATTCCCATCATTCTCTCGCAAACCGGCACAATCACAGGTTCAATCGGCGGCACAGGCCAGAAGAAGTTCTGGATCTGGATCGAGATCATCTGGCTGAGTTTTTGGGTCATGAAGATTGTGGCACACTTTCTCCCCAACATCTTCGAGTTCCTTATCGGTGTGGTCAGCCCTGGTGTCAAGAAATATGCGCTGCTCTTGAGAGCTCTCGAAAAGCCTTTGTCTTTCGTATTCTGGATGATTGTCAACCAGGCTACGTTCCCTGCAGTAAGTTCAGAAAAATTACTTGAACGAACAGCCACTAATTTCCATGTAGCTCATTCGACCTGTTGCTGGTAGAACTGGCGAGAACTACCCAGGATGGATTGGCACTATGCAGTCCGTTCTGCTTGCTCTCCTCGTCTGCACCATCATCATCCTCGCCGAACGCGTCCTGATCCAGCTCATCAGTATCAGCTATCACCGCAAACAGTTTGACGACAAGATCAAGGAGTCGAAGCGCAACATCTACCTCCTCGGTATCCTCTACGACACTTCGCGAGCGTTGTTCCCCGCATACTGCAACGAGTTCGCCGAGGAGGATTACATTATCCAGGACACAATTCTGGATCTCGGGTTTGGCAGCAAGGGCAAGGGTACGGCTAAGCATGGTCGTTCAGGCAGTCGCACTCCCATGCGTCTCATCCAAGAAGTTGGCCGCGATGCTGGTCGCATTGGTGATAAGATCACATCAGTCTTTGGTACAATCGCCTCCGAAATTACCGGCAAGAAGGTCTTCGACCCCAACTCTGCTCACTCCGTCGTCTTGACTGCTTTGGAGAGGAACAAGAGTGCTGAAGCTCTGGCTAGGCGTATCTGGATGTCTATGGTCGTCGAAGGCAAGAACGAACTTTACCTGGAGGATCTTGTTGAGGTCATGGGCCCTGGTCGCCAGGAAGAGGCGGAAGAGTGTTTCGCTGCAATTGACCGCGACGGAAACGGCGACATCAGTTTGGAAGAGATGATCTTGACTGTGACTGACTACGCCAGACAGCGCAAGTCCATCAACTCCAGTATGCACGATGTCGACCAAGCTATCAACGCTCTTGACGGTCTTATCATGACTATCGCGGTCATTGTCTGCATCTTCGTCTTCGTCGCCTTCCTCGCTCCGGCTTTCCGTACCACTCTTGCTACATCCGCAACCGCCCTACTGTCGCTGTCCTTCGTATTCGCAACGACCGCCCAGGAGGTCCTCGGTTCCTGCATCTTCCTCTTCGTCAAGCACCCGTACGATATCGGCGATCGCGTCGACATTACCACTGAGCAGCTCACTGTAGAACACATTGCCCTGCTCTACACCGTTTTCAAGCGCGTAACCAACGGAAAGACTGTCCAGATACCCAATATCGTCCTCAACTCGCTTTGGGTGGAGAACATCACACGAAGCAAGGCCATGCGAGAACAAGTTTCCGTATTCTGCGACTTCGGCACTTCATTCGAGGACATCAACCTGCTCAAGATGGAGATGATGAGCTTTGTTCGCGATCCGGCTAACGCCCGCGAGTTCCACTCTGATATCGACATCGAGGTCGTCAGCATTGCTGAAATGAATAAGCTAGAGCTCCGTGTGGAGATCCGCCACAAGAGCAATTGGTCCAACGAGTCACTTCGCGCTTCTCGCCGATCCAAGTTCATGTGCGCGCTCGTCGTCGCTTTGCGCAAGGTCCCCATCAATGGTCCGGCTGGAGGCGATGCTGCTCTAGGCTCGCAAGACAAGCCTACATGGTCCGTCGCAGTCCCACCCGCCGAAGCTGTCGCAGCGTACGAGAAATACAAGGCCAGCGCTGATGCCGGCCGTCTGCGCCCACTCAACCCCAAGGAGGAGGACACCGGTAGGACTTCTGGCACTGACTACTTGGGCGTCGGAACGGAAGGCAACGCAATCACCGCCCTCAACAACAGGAAGCCGGGTCTAGACACCATCCGTGACGACACCTGGGAAGCTCGCGGTGACGACTCCAGTACCATTGGCCGTCCTAGCACAGACCAAAGACCTGATCTCGATGAAGTCCGCGGTCTCCTACGCAAGGCCAGTTCTGCTGGAAAGCGAAAGGGCGGAACCACACTCTCGCCATTCGGCTCGCGCGTCTCCGTCGATACACCCCGCCAGAACCCGCCGCCAGCACTCCCACTACACGTAGTACCCTCCGGTGGCCAAAGCACATATGCGCCCCCGCCAGGCGGCCCCCTACCTCCGCCGTCAATGCCTCGCAGCACTGCTCCCGGATCGCCTAGTTCCATCTCGACGGGACAGGTAGAAGAGTACTCGTACCAGACTATGGTTCCACCACCTCGCTCACGCAGCCGACCGCGCGCACCACAAGTAGAAGAAGACGAGGGCGAGAGGCGCTGGGATATCAATGCGAATGCGCCACAACGCGCCCCGTCGAATAATAACCCGTATAGGAGTCCTGGGTCGCCGCAGCAGGGCGGGTTTCAGCAGCAGTTTAAGAGGGAGTAGAGCTTCCATATAAGCTAGGGTGTCGAGCATGATGTATCACAATCATGAAAATTGAGCGGGCGGTGGCTTTAACATTCCTGTAATGTCTTTTTCTTTATATCTATTTAGATGGAAATCTTAGCATGGCATTGGTGGTGGTGATGGTGTCTTGAAGACGCTCACCTCACTGTGGCGTTTATATTGCTTGGTAGTGTTGGCTCATGAGATGGGCTGAATATCGATTACTACCGTTTACTACTTCATTTTGTCTCACGTCTCGCATTGGTGTATTTGTCACGTGAGTAACTATCGCCAGTCGAGACTGCGGAGCTGCGGAGCTGCATCACGTGTGCCTACTCGCTTTACGGGTATATAAACCCCTCCTCTGTCTTCTGGACTTGACTGCTTCATTCCACAGTTTCTCCTATGTTTTCCAAAATCCACTTCGCCTTGGACCATGGAGCAAGACTTTTTTCCAAAACCCAAGTGTCGCTGAGCTATGTGAGAGGCCGCCCACACAAACCCAACTACCTTTCGAAAAGAATCTTTAAATTATCACCGCCAACGATCCATGTCGACTTCTTCTCTGCGATTGCGCCGTTATTTAAAAACTCCTGGGGTATCTAAATGAGAGACTGCGCGGTCCAAAACAAAAGCAAAACGCAAAAATGGAGTGCGGAGTCTGTCCTTCTCGCTGGATATCAAAACCAAAACTTCGAATAGTTCATGCTATGTCCAGTTCCGCGCTGCGACAGCGCTTATATACAAATCGGCCAGAGAGTATCTCATGAGAGGGGCCGAGAACACCAAAAACAAACTACAACTGGACCATGGAGAGCGAGGTGCTGCGGTCTGGTTCAATATTAAGGCACGAAAACCAAACCTTGGCGCATTCTTGAAATGTTGCGGCGCTCTCCTACTCTTCTCGAAAAGCTCCTCCATTGCCTGTCATGGTACTCGAGGAGGTATAAAGTCGTCTGTTCTCGCTGCGAGAGTTGCTTCCTTCATTCCACACTTCTTATCCTATTTACCAAAAACGTTCGCGCGATTAATTCATGAAGAAGACTCCTCTTCCAAAAACAAGAAACACCAAAATCATGTTGTGATCTGCTGTCCAGAAAAAGACATTGATTAATGGATTTCAAAAGCAAAAGTTGACAGAACTATGTCTGACCCTGTCTCTTTGGTTGCTCTTTATCAAATCATGAATTACAATGAGGCATGGAGAGTCTGCGGCTCTGGAACTCAATTGAAGGCAACCCATGCGGCGAGCCCCGCGCTTCTCTCAAAGCCCAAAGTCTGGGTTCGATGTTGCGTGCTTCCTCCGTCTCGATCTCGATCTCAAAATATGGCAATACAAGCGGAATGACTTTCGCGGTGTAAAAAGACCACTCATTCAAGCCTCTGGCTTCTGTCCTTTATTCCACACCTTCTTGGTTTATTCTCTAAAAATGGCTCAGGCATTGCTCATGTCTGGGGTGCCTTCTCCAAAACCTCGATTGGGAGTTATGATGGCGCGGTCGCCTAAAGCAAGCAGACAAGTAGCCTATGTCGAAACAAGCAGATGATCTGGGTATGGGTGTGTCTGCCCTTTCCGCTGCCCTCTACAGAATCTAGGAGGCGAAAAGAAAATGGAGCTTCTGTGAGCTGGAATCCTCACACTGCTAAACACATGCCGCGGCACCTGTGCTTCGTTCAAAGGTTGTTGCAACACCAGAATGTTGTTGAGTTCTTCTTCCCAGTATAAAAAAACTACCTCTAGCGCTTAATGGCTCTCACAGCATGTAAAGCCTCTCACTTCTCACCTGTCTTCCTGCTTTCTTCCTACAGCCACCACACTTGCTGTGTTCCCAAAAAGGCACTCGACACTGTCAAATGTCTGCGGCTGGTGCTGCTTCCGAAACACGTCGATAGCGGATGCATGTCGAGTGTCTCGGCTTTTTCCAAAAATCATTGTGCTCAATTTCGATGTGCGAGAAAGAGGAGCGGTCGCCCAAACGTTGCCACTGTCCGTCTCCTGTTTCAGAAACAGCTCTACCTCTCGTTAATGAGCTGCGCTGATCGTTCGAAAAAGCCGTCTTCCGAAACGTATGTGAAAGAGAATTGAATCGACGTACGCTTCAACACATCTTGCGAAAACTCCATGGCAAGATTTCGATGATCAGAGACCGTGTGCCTGGTCCCTCGATCGGGCTATATAAACGCCCTCTTCGCCTCTACTCTTGCTCTCTCATCACTTTCAGTCTCTAGTTATCCGAAACTAATACGTGAAGGCACATGAGTTTTTGCTTCTCAAAAACCTGAGACTGTTCTGGCATGTGGAGAGATCCCGTGCTTCCAAAATTACCTTGTCACTTTCTCATGAGCTTTCTGCTTTCGAAAAAGTCACGCACTAGCCACCCATGTGCGGAGATGTCTGGCGGTCTTCCGAAACGCGCGCACACGTCACCCATACAAAAATCTGGGGAAGAGATTGAGATATCAAGTCTGCCTCTGCTTCCTCTCCTTCTCCCACACAGACTTTTGCCCATCTCTCCAAAACGAAAAGGCGCTCACTCGATGAGAGTGTGCTCTCCAAAATAGCGAACTGTGGTTATGATGACGTGGAGACTCTCCGGTTGCGACCCAAGCTAAAGCTGGAATTTCGACGGGTATGTGCATTCAAAACGGTCTCTAAACCTACATACACATGGGCAGACGTCCGTTGGGATTTTCTACAGCGAAGCTTTTGGAGAATATTCCGTGATGGAATATGCCCGAGTCGAGATATAAAGTCTACTTCGCCGGTCTTCCCTCTCTTTCCTCCTCCCATACCAAACCCCTATATCTCTTCCTCCAAAACAACGCTGCTTATCAGGTATGAACGTGTGTCTCCAAAGTCGGCAACCATCGTTGGTATGGAAAGAGATTGTCTGGTCTCTAAAAACATCGGAGCAACTTGACCATGGCCATCTGCTACGAAAAGTATCGAGGAAAAGATCACATGTGGGAAGCTCGGAGAGCTCATCATCCAATGCCCAGAACAAAGCCTAGTTGACAATATAAGGTCTAAATCCGCCTGCTCTCCATTCTTCCTTTGGCTGGGAGATGCCTGTCGAAAACGACTCAAAAATGCTGGGAAACATTTGATGATCTTGAAAGCCGCGGTATCTCGGAATACGGTCATTTCGAGACGCTACAGCGATGAAAGCGTTAGTATCCACTGTTCAGTACCGGAGCTCAGCTCTCGTCTTCCGAAACACTTTGCAGAGGTATCAATGTGCTGCTCTCGCGCAAGCAGGCCGTACAATCAATATCTGCGGTAATCTTCTCTGATAGCAATCGCTTAATCGGTGCGAACATCATTACCGAAACCGCCCCCTTTTAAAATATGTAACGTAAGCTTTCCAGCGCCGTTGTAATACCAGAGTCACATCAGGAGCAGTGAAAGCGCTGCCAAATGTGATAGTCATGACTTCAGTTCGTATCGAGGTGCTTTCTATGGCGATCAGTGTCAACTACGCCTCCGATACCTAATTGTAGCTATCATTAAATACTTCTGTTCTGCTAAAAGCTCTGGATCTTTGCTCGTATGCGCCAAGACGCAGTAAGAGGATGTGCATGAAGTGGCACTCGGAAACAGCATGTCAACGAGTAGGGGCGGTGAAATGCGCTCAGACATATTGGTAGCCGGTCAATACATACCATTGACATGTGGAGACCAACTTCATTGGCCACCCGACACGCAAGATTGAAGCCAAGGCTAGGCGTGGGACTTCGACAAGTCATAGCCCATCCCACCTATCACATCCAGTCCGACCTACTAGGCTATCAAAGCCTCAATCAACATGCCTTTTTTCTACTCCAGCACTCGCTGTGAGACCTTACCCAGCTCTTTCCTCAACGACGCTACCGAATCTACTCGTACGCCTTCCATCCACTGATCCGGATCCTGCATCGCGGCTTTCGACCTCTGGCTTCCAGCAGCTGCTTCTGCGAGTGCTGCATAGTTTGGAGATGGCCTGAAGGAGATATTCATCTCATCATCAGTCGCTCTCTGATTCAATCCATCAGGATACACCAAGGCGGTTGAGCTCTTTGGAGCCTTGAAGCCTATCGAGAATGTCAACGCGCGTATAGGAAGTGTTCGATAGCAGACCTACCACCATTGTTGAGTACAATTGTGAGGATGGGTATTTTGTACTTGGAAGCGACCCACAACGCGCTCGAAGGTGCTGCGCACATGAAGCTACCATCTCTAACAACCTGGCAAATGAGCGTCGGCTTATACGCACTATCCGTAGTGACGGCCGCGTCGTCTGTGGCCATCTTGACACCTAGTGCTGCGCCATTACTCCAGCCAATACCTGTTGCACCGCAATTAATCCAACTGCCGGGTCTATCGGCCTGAATCTGATCAGAGAGAAGCTGCCCGCATGTCACAGCCTCGATCACGAATACCGTTGTGTCCGGAAGGATTTGCTTGAGAAGATGGCCAATGTTGCTCGCGTCAAGACATTGCTCGTCGCCCAAGTGACATCGTGCCGCGATTTCGACGAGTCTCTGCTTATGGCTATCTGCAAGAACCTTTTTGCGTTCCAGGAATTCAGGCTGTTGCAGCGTCCCACCCAAGGGAGATGTCGTGATGTGGGAAAGTATTTGCTTCAATGCAGTGTAACACTCAGCTCTCCACCGTCCATGCGCTGGGAAGAAGGAAACTGGAATGCGTTCATTCAGAGGATCGATGTCAATCTGATATATGCGTGTGCCCCTCGGTGGCGGATTGACCGATGGAATCCAAGGCACGTCGCAGTCGAGGAGTAAGATCATGTCAGCATCGCGTGTGCATTCATCGGTGCTAAGACGGAAGCCTTGCGAAGCCGGGTGTGAAAAAGGAAAGCAGAGGTCGCTGCCTCCAGTGTCATGCACTCGCAAACCAGGTATGAGATCTGCGAGAGCGACCAGTTGTTCGGGGCAGCGCCTGTCTCTTCCAGAGTATCCTGTGATTATCAGTGGGCGCTTGCTTCCCACCAAGGTCTGTGATATCTATAGAGTCATCACGTCACGTAAGTAAGATGTCTTGTAAGCGCAGAGATGGAGAACTTGCCTCTTCAACCGCGTCAGCTGGCAGGGCACCGGGACCGACGGGTTTCCACTGTTCCTGGTCCAACTGGTAAGGCTCCTCGAGTACCTCCGCAAGTGTTTCTCTTGCGCTTGCAACATAGACTGGTCCTTTGGGTCCACTGTTTGCAAACTGCAGCGCACGTGCAACGGTCTGCTTGACGTTGAGGCCTGTCCGGATCTCGCCAGTATATCTGCAATATTGGCGAACGATAGCTTTCTGGTCAGGCGCTTCCTGCAGCCAGTGCATATACTCTGTCCGTGACCCCGTCATCTCCCCAGCCTCAGTATAGGGACACATTCCGGCGAAGATGAACACAGGCGCCCGCCCGACGCTTGCATTGTGTAGGCCCTGTCCAAGCGCTTGCGTGCCCACGTCGACATGTACTACGACAGCTTGCGCCCGGCCGGATATCCTCGCGTAGCCATCTGCCATCGATATAGCTGTTATCTCCGATGGACAGGTTATGAAGCGGGGCCATTTGTCTGGCCGCTCTCTCTTGCCCTTGACGATGGCTTCGATGATGGACGGATGGTCTGAGCCCACATTGACGAAACAGACGGTGATGCCGGCCTGGAGCAACTGTTAGTGACCCTGATGTTTTCAAAGCCGTGTATGCCCGTGTGTGAGCAATGTGGACTCACCTCCTACAAAGCCTCGAAGAGCGCGAAAGCTGTGGTGTACCTGCAATGCTGTCAGTGAAAGACTTGAAATGTTACTTTTAGGTCGGCGAACGAAGATGTTGGTGGCGATGGACTAGCCGTGGCGCTTGGAGAAGAACTGGTGTGGTATTGGTGAGAAGGAATCCTGATTGTGGTTGCCGGTCGCTCAATTCGCAACGCGATTGCGTTTGTCGAGGGCCGGCGCGAAGCTATGAGTACATCTGGGGGATGCTGACACGACGGGATTTTGGATAACGCCGACAGGCGCCTACGCGATGCAAAGAAGCTCGCGCGCTTGCTCCCAGCAACATCAAACGGCAGGATACAGATCTGACCGTTGACACATTACTACTAGGAGCTTAGCGTCAGCTTGCTTCACTGCGCGGTCAGTTCGGCCTATCAGCGAGTTCCATTACAGAGTCGTTTGGGAGCAGGGTAGAGCAGGTGCACTCTGCCCTCAATGCATCCAATATCGGGAAGTGGGTCTCGGCTCACTTCATGCGGGTGAACCCGCCCCACCGCGCACATGTGCCACCCCACAGGCCAAACTTCTGGCTGAGCTCAAACTTCAGTGTGCCGCTCCCCAAGGCACAAGAGACCAGATCTGTGTACAAGCAAGCAAATAATTATCGATAGTGCCCGAGAACACATGCCAGATGGTGGTTCGAAATTCTTATCGATAAGTGCTTGCTTGCTTGCCCACAACCCTGCCAACGACTTCGCGGCTCGGGTCTCACGACTTCTCGGCTCGGGCCTCGACAGCGATAAGACACGGCTGGATGGGCACGGTCATTCGACGATTGTACTGCACTTCGTGCCACTCGATTAGGCTCACCGGTACAGTAATATAGGAAAGCAATTATGCGACGATCACAATCATTACGACAGCCTTGTTTCAATGGTGGTAGTAATCGGCAGCATTTCATTGTTGATTAGGTAGCTAATCGCGTTGAATCACCGAGCATGCAGAGTTCCACCCTGCTCACTTTGCGTACGAAGACTCCGAGTCCCTCGCAACAGCAAGCATCGCATCAGCCTCGAACTTGGCGCGTTTCTCTGCATAGGACGATTTTGGGGCTCTTGCCACAGCAAGCATTGCATCAGCTTCGAAATGGGCACGCTCGCCACGCTTGTTGGCGTAGGAGGACTCTGGGGACCGCGCAACGGCCAGCATAGCATCAGCCTCGAAATCTAGAGTGTCAAATTAGCCTAGGCGGAGCTGTGATAAAGGCTGGTGACTCACTGGCTGGCTGGGCTACGGGCGCAGCATATGTAACAGCGAGTAAGACTGGTGCGATGACAAGTAGCTTCATGTCTGCGACTCTTTACGTAGGATATGTTATGATAAGAATCGTTTAGCAAATACTGACTCAGTACAGTATAGTAAGATGCTTGAGTTGAAGACCGGTGGCTTCCCATCAACCTTTTGTACCTCTTTTTTCAGCCTCAACGCATTGCTCACTTTTGCACCAGCACATGAACCTTATCTTGGAATTGCCGACGGAAACGGTCAGCCTAAACATCTTTGATAAGCCCACGACGCATCGAAATGCGGGCACCATGCTCATTGGTTTACGAAAAGTGTGCCAATACCCCGAGTCGGTGGGTGAGCCAGTAGCCAAAGTCAGCGCAATCAAATGTATCAACAGTGCAGTCAGTGACGATAGTATCATCTGATAAGTCAACATTCAACATCCCGAATTTCAGGAACTCAGAACCTTTCGACGGATGCTGGATTCCCACGTCATATCCTAGATTATTTCCTTGATCACGACACTACACCTGCTCTTTGCGAAGCATCAAGATGTTTTCAAAGCCCACCATCACCTATCTACCTTTGTCGAGTATCTCTCGGTCTGAAAATGACGAAACCACTTACATGTATTCGAGATCACCAAACAGTGTTAAAAAATATCACTGGCTTGCGCACGGCGTGAGTCTAAGCATCATACTTGTGCTTCTTGCCCTTCGGAACCAAGTCGGCCGAGTCTCCTGGACTTCATGCTGGAATTTACACAACTACTACTGTATGCTCACCATATCTGATCGGAAATTGAACCTACTGACTGAACTCCGCAGCTCCCATTGACGAAGGTGTGGCTTCCATTCCCTACATCGAAACGCGCTTCAATGGCTCTCTTTGGCACCCGTCTCCCTTCAAAGGTCCCCCAAGCCCGGATACCAAGGCAGCCTGGCACTCAGTCATGGAATACGGCATGATCGGAGTGGAAGCCTCCGAGATTGAGGCCGTCGGTCACAACCTCAGTACTGCATCTCACTTCCCAGAAGCAGTCGGAGGAGGATATATTGCGGTGGCTGTGGGAACGCATCAGCTGCACTGCCTGCATTACATCTGGCAGGACCATCACCAATCGTATTTCAAGGAGGTGCAGCAAAAGATCAAGGATATCCCTGAAATGTACGAGCGTCACTATGAGCACTGCGTCGACTACATTAGGCAGAGTCTCATGTGTAACTTCGATGCTACGCTCGTAACATACGACTGGGTGCTTGACCATCAAAATCCCACTCCAAACTCGAACGCCATGCACAAGTGCGTTGATTGGGATGGCGTCCAGGACTGGCTGAAGGGCAGGGTAGTCGAGGTACCTGAGGGGTTTATCTGGTCCCAGCCCGAAGGGCAGGAGAGCTTACCGTGGAATCCCTGAAAGATAGCAGCGTATATGTACCTAGGTATGCAACTTAAAAAGCGATCACACCCATTGTATTGTATGCATGGCCCCCACCTGGTGCAACGCTGCGAAACGTAATGTCGTTATCGAGCCGGCCTAGCACTTGCTACCTGAGTGGCTTGCACCCCACTCCGGACTGCATGATTGCCTTCTTTCCTGCTCGACATGGATAGAGGCGCGGTGTGAGCTGGCAGGCTCATATGTGTCGTGCGACGTCAACGCGGCTCTGCAATGAAGCCAGCCTATTGCCTTGTTTGCCTACTTTCGTGCACGCACCAGCTTCCCAACGATTTTGTGTCGCGACCCCCGGCACAGCTCAGAAGGCGGAAGATCTACGCTCAAGGAAGTCCGTATCGCCTTTTTCCAGTACAAGGCCAACACTGCGGCATGTGCAACGAAACAGTGCGACGCGGTACACATCCGAAACGTTCTAGAATTGATGACTATCGGAAACGATCTTTGATGTGCTGGAGCAGTATTTGTCGCTTCCCTTTCAACTTTCTTCGCGACTCGGAGGATTCTGTGCGTGACATGTGTTGTTCTTCGTCCTCTTCGACTGGATCCCCAAACTTCCAACCGACAATGGTGCATCCTGCACCACACAGAATTTGCCTTTCCGTTGAGAACATACAAAAAGCTACTCCGCTAGATAGCGCGGCAATTTCTGTGCCTGTTACGACTGCATTCCGAACACTTTCGGTGAAATCGTGACTTCGTTCCTGCTGCTTGAGGTCCAGGCCCAGAACTCTCTGAATCTCTTTAACATCCAGGCTGCGCTCTTTTCTCCATGTTCCTTCATCGCTATAAGCCCATATCGCTACTGACTCATCATATGATCCGGTGACGATCAAGTTCTCCTCGTTCATGACCACCAGGGCGCGGATGAGGTCGTTGTGGCTTTTCCACCGTGAAACTGGACGGCCTGTTTGCTTGTGATGGATGAAAACATCCAAATCGCCTCCTGCCGAAATGATGTATTGACCATCCGGAGAAAGCGCTAGAGATACGATCTTTTTCTCGTGGGAAGAAATCTGTCTGATGCAGGTGCCACTTTCGATGTTAAAGACGCGAATTATCCTGTCTCCACTAGCGGTAATAACTTCGGTTTCTGTGAGAACCGCTGCATTAACAGCCCCGGTATGTCCACGGAGTACGCTATGAGGGAATGGCTTGCTACCTCGCCGTTCCCGGAGGCTGTCCAGGAAGCTGCAAGCCCACAGTTTCGCTGTGCAATCCTTTGAAGTTGTCACAACATATTGCGAGTTGAGCTTGATGCTCAAGATACTGTCTCCGTGTGCTTGCTTAATGTTACTTTTCATGTCCCCTGTTGAGAGTTGCCACACAATAAGACTGCCGTTTCCTGCGCAACTGACCAACATGTCAGTCTCGTGGTCCGCGACTATGCCGAAAACGGACGAATTATGACCCAATAAAGGTGGGTAGGCCAGGCGCCGCGTCGATGCGTTCCAGACTCTAATCGAGCCATCCCTACTGCCGCTTATGATGAAGTCTGTTGTGTGGCATAACGCGTATACTAGGTCGGTGTGGCCTTCTGATGCATGCTGAGGAGGAGGAATGGAAATGGGATTCGCGCGACCCTTGCACCATGATACATCTGAAGGTGCAAAATCGGGTTCGAGAATTGGCTTGGTGTCGTCTGAGAGAGCTTGTAATGGAGGTTCTTCATGGTGTGACTTATGACTGGTCACAGGTTGGCGAGAGGGCCCTGACCCGTAAGTCGACGCGGAAGGATGAGAGCTTTGTTTAGCAGAAGAAGATGTTGCAAGATGTAGTGGAGGGTCGTCGTCAATGAGAGCGAGCTTTTCTTCGAAGGGCGATGGTTTTGAGGATTCATCCTCAAGATTCTGAGTAGATCCACGACCAAATGAGCTTTCTGCGTAGCTAGTAAGGCTGTCGAGATATCTTTGCAAGATAA
The DNA here is from genome assembly GCF_024043155.1 of Alternaria arbusti. Lineage (NCBI taxonomy): Eukaryota > Fungi > Ascomycota > Dothideomycetes > Pleosporales > Pleosporaceae > Alternaria > Alternaria arbusti. The sequence goes on from NW_026249943.1 coordinate 754,719, forward strand.
AATGAGTACCATCGCGGCCTTGATCTGGTAGGCTTGCTTGGAGTTTTGCGATCGCCTGGAGTATCTGTGATGTGTCCTCCTTGATTTCGGAAGTATCAATGAGTAGATTTGCCGTGTTAACCTTGATATCTTTGCTGACTGATCTAAGCCATTATTAGAACCCTTCATATTACCAGTTGCGTATGCTGGGGACATACATGTTGAGCGTCTCGATGGCCATGTTCAGGGCCATCTGATGCGTGTGCAAGATCGACTTGTACTTCAACATGTTGTCTCGTCCAAACAGCGCCCATTTGGCGCTTTTTGTCGATTTGTCGTTTGTGTGAGCAGCAATACACTGCTCGATCTGGGTCACGGCAAGCTCGCAATCCGCAATGATGCTTTTGATATTCTCCACAAGTATTGTGGGGAATACGTTCTCCGGGCAACTTCCCATGTCCTGAGCCAGAATCTCTAAGACGGATTCCAGTGAGGCGAGCTCCGTCTGGACCATGATCATCTCTTTCCCCGCATCTCGTATCTCGAGCACAAATATACCGATCGAATTATAAGCTTTTGCGATCGGTGGTAAGAGAGCGATGCAGCCAAGCGCGACGGAAATGGGATCCATATGCAATATGCTTCGTTGGAGAAAGCTTTCGGGAAGTCCTAAAGATCGCCAGATCCCATGGGTTAAGATGTAAGGACCCCAGTCTGGTCGGGGGGCTTGGACGGAGGCGCACAAGGCAGACTTCTTCAGAACCGACAGACACGCGCAAAGGCTACAAGGGGATGCACTCGCACGTCTTCCCTATGCAGTGAAAGACGCGATTGTTCTTGTGCAGAAGTACGGGGAAAGATACCTTTGGGTTGATTGCCCATGTATTGTGCAGGACAGTGACAAAACACGCGATCAGGTCGACAATATGGGTGAGGTATACGCTGGCGCATACCTAACTATAATTGCTGCTTCCACTGCGGGACGCCTAAATACCCGCAAATCCACAAGATGTCGTAGCCTGGACTCTACTACCCAACTTTATGAGAAGCTTTTCAAGACCAAGTGGGCCTCTCGTGGATGGACCTTCCAAGAACAAATGCTCTCCAAGAGAGTAATTATCTTCCTTGACGGAGAAGTATTCTGGGATTGCCAGAGATGCGTCTGGAATAGGGACTACCTCACCCCAGAATCTGCTCCGGATACTACATTGACCAGACCGTACTATGAGACCGCTCGGCGAATGTCTACCATGTCTCAGCCAGATCTCAACATGTACATCGAGATGATTAGCTTGTATAACAGTCGCGACCTGACTTACCCGCAAGACGCGCTACCGGCGATATCTGGAGTGTTAAGTACACTGAAGCGTACCTTCACTTCTGGTTTCATCAATGGCCTTCCCTGTACATTCCTAGATCTCGGACTATTATGGCAGCCCTACAGTATAGCGAGTCGTAGAGTGGCCAGGGATGGAGGTAGTATCGCACCAAGAAGAGGTCTACCATCCTGGTCATGGTGCGGTTGGCAATGCCCAGTAGATCCTCACAACCTCCGTTCGAAGTTTGACTACTTGAAGGAAGACTCTTCCGGGGAGCATACCACCAATGCTACTCCATCAACTTGGCAAACACACAGACTTGTGCCGTGGTATGCTTTGTCCGAAGATATGCAGCACACGTGGCGCGTTGACGAATTTGATTCCCTCATCATGCGCCCAGAAGCTGCTCTCGATAAAAGTGCCATGTTCACTGGCACACAACGATCGTTTCATCAAAGCAAATACGAATCATGGAGAGAAGGCAAAAGTGCCGGATCCGTAGATACAAACACGGCCCCGAGCTCGCACCATTTGTCCGTATCTTCTTACCAAGCTTCACGTTCTGCGTTGCAACTTGGAAGAGACTGGCCATTCCTCTCATGCAAAACAAGTACGGCTTCACTCCGTCTCAAAGCTGTCCTCAAAAAAGGAGCCCTGCTGGTATTGGTCCTTGCTGGATGGGTCCATCGGTATTCGAATTTCGTCAATTTGCTGGTGAGCCAGCAGACTCTGACACGTGTCATCTCATATGCCTTGAAGACAAAAGAGGGAACCAAGCAGGCGTACTGCGCCATATGAACCGTGATAGGGCTGAGCCCGGCGACGCGCTTGAGCTGATCGCTTTGTCCACCGAGACTATACGGTCGGAACACCTCCGGAACATTGGAGGTGATAGCGGACCTTTGTTCAAACAGGAGATGATATCAAAGATCGACATGAAATTCTCTTCTGAATATTTGGGTAAGTGGGATACAGTCTGAAAATATTGATGCAGCCTCGACACGCACAACTCAAGGAATGCAGCGCTAAACGATCCCTAGAACTGATGAGCGAAGTGAAGAAATACGGGGTGCAAAGCATATCTGGCTGGGAATACCACTTCTACAATGTTCTTTGGATTGAACGCAAGGGCGAGATCGTGTATCGGAAGGCAGCTGGACGTGTACCAAAAGTCGTCTGGGAGGCAAATTGCACGGAGCCCGTGAGAATCATTCTTGGCTGATACTTTGCGGGAGCGGCGGGTCACTCTGAACTACTTCATTGACTGGTATTGATAGATACCAGACCTCAGTCGCCCCTGTATATGCGTGACTATTTACACACTCAGGATGATACACAATGAGTCATTTCGCGCTAATAGGCCAAGATCTGGTCATATCCAGGTATAAAACTGAACGTCCGAGATCGAAAGGATGCAACGAGCATAGTCATTTCCAACTTCGACTATTCCAACAATCGCAACTTCCAAAACAATGATAGTAGAAATCCTCCACAACATCCGCATCTGGACCCTATTGGCGCTCCTCAGCGGCGTCTACATCTACATCCAGAATCGCCGGCGCCGCCCACCCTTTCCTGTGCTAAACACACACGCAAACGACTTCCTCGGCCGAAAAGCCAACCAAGACTACGCGAACAATGCCTCCGCCCTAATAACCACCGGCCTCAACACCCACCCCGCCAATCCCTTCGCCCTCGCCCTCCCCAACGCCTACAAAGTTGTCCTCTCGGCTTCCCTGGCCAACTTCGTCAAATCGAACCGAGATCTAGATCACAGGGAGTTAGTGCGTCAAGACTTCTACGTGGGATATCCCGGTTTCGAAGCTCAGGATGTGTTACACGCGTCTGGAGATATGTTGCTAGACATCATCAAGACGAAGCTAGGCCAGAACGATAGTGTTATGCCTGTTCTGAACGGAAAGCTGGATAGTGCATTGCGTGTGCACTGGGGTGAAGAGAGGGAGTGGCGGATGCTGAACTGGCATGCTGATACAACGGTCATAATCGCGCGCGCTGCTTCATCGGTGTTTGTTGGGCCGGAGAAGTGTGAGGACGAGGAGTGGTTGAAGCTTGTGCAGGAATATGTCATGGCATATTTCTCTGCAGTGGGCGAGTTACATGCGTATCCAGCATGGTTGCGACGCATTATCCAGCGATTCTTCTCACCCAATGCATCTGCATGCCGGAGGCATGTCGCCCGCGCGAGGCAAATCATGAGAGACGTCCTCGCAGATAGGAAACGTCGAGTTGGAGAAGCGAAGGCAGAAGGTAGAGATATACCCGTTTGGAACGATGCACTTGCGTGGACACAGGCTGCTCCAGGAGGCAAGGAAGCGGAAGCGGGCGATTTGCAGCTGTCGCTTGCTATGGCGGCCATGTTCACTACTAGCGAGTTGTTCAGGCAGGTTTTAATCGATGTGGCATCACATCCGGATGTTATCGCGCCGTTGCGCGTAGAATCACAAAAGCAGATTGCGGAGCACGGCATCTCGGTCGCTGCGACGAATGGAATGGTGCTGATGGACAGTGTCTTGAAGGAGAGTCAGAGAAGGAGTGCGGCCGCGGGTATGTATCCCCCTCCTTTCCTTCATGTCTCCATACGACTCTCTGGATGATCTAAGTACGAAAGAAGAGCTGACATGTCGAATAGTCGCCCTGGAACGCGTCGCTTTGAAAGACGTCAAACTCCCAACCGGACACACACTCCCGCGAGGCACACACATAATGGTCGACTCCACCTCGCTCTTCTCTCCTACGCACTACCCCAACCCCGACTCATTCGTTGCAGACCGCTTCCTTCGCAAGCGCGAAGCAGGCGACAAGTTTAGCCAATTCGTGCAATCAGGTCCAGATCTTAGCGTTTTTGGCGGTGGGAGACATATCTGTCCGGGCAGGTTTTTCGCAGGGAATGAATTGAAGATGGCGATGGCGCATGTGCTGGATAAGTATGATATCGGAGTGAAGGAGGGTTATGTCTCGAAGCCAGTGGAGATGGGAGTCTACAAGGTTGTAGATCCGATGATGAAGTTTGAGGTTAGGAGGAGGGAAAGAGATGAATGTGTATTATAGGAAATCTTTTTCGGCTGATACTTCGCAAGATTAGGGAGCCATTGTCAGCTTCCGGGGTCCACGCTATCATGCGCACGACAGACTAAATGGCTATAAAGTCTCCAACGTTTACCTTCCCTCCACCTCTTCTTCACTATACTCATCTGGTGTTCTCCAAAAATGTTGACCAAAGGCATGATGTGAGTCCTCCGTCCAAACCTACTCGTCAACAAGCGATGCTTACATTTTCCGACATCCACCGAAACAAAGAGAACTGCGAACGATGCAATGATGGCGCGGAGCAAAAGAAGTTGCACATTGCGCATGTGAAGGTCGACCACGGAAAATACATGAAAACAAAAGCATTACGTGGAGAGCTATGGAGAAACATCCAAAATTCGAATATCCGCGAGTAATGTGTTTGTCGCGCAGTATCACCCAAATAATGGGATAGAGAGCTCGATGTCCTGGGTCGACGTGTATAAATATCCCTCACCTTCCAGCACTCTCCCTTACTACTACTACACTACTTCCTTCTTTTTACCAAAATCACTATGTCATCAGACCGATGAGTGCGGCTCCTGGGTCTCCAAAACCACCAAGACGATCGATATGTCTCTTCTGCGTCTCGTTTCGAAACCCACATCTCGGTACGAATACTTCAAAAACGCTAGCCGATTTTGTGATGAGAGACATCCAAAACGATCGAATGAACTGTACATGGGGTGAAAAAGTCGAGTTTTCTCCACGGCACAATCCCAAATCCTAGGAGTGGACTTTCCATGTAGAATGCTAGCGCGTCGGTCGTCATGCGCATATAAAATCTTCGTCCACACCATTGTACGATACATCCTTTCATTATACTCTTCTTCTCTTCCTCAAAAAGGTCCTCGCCTCCTTCATGGTTGGAGTTCGCCTCAAAAAGCTCCACATGAAATCGATATGTGGAAGAGCCTGTATGTCTTTAATCTACAATGAAAATTGTATAAAGACGACGTATGTGTCCTGCTGCTCGTTGGCGCTGAAATCATACCACGCAACAATGGCTCAATGACGTACCCAAAAGACAAAGTTGACCAATGCATGCGCTTGAAGAACACCAAAAAAGCAAAGTCAAGGCTCCCGCGCAAAAATAGATAAGACCCATAATATACAATCGCTTTTCGTAAATGCAACACACTCCGTCATCATCATGCTATGATACAATCCTTTCCACTTCGATCCGCCTCCCCGCGCCATCAACTCTACTACCCAACTCCGCGTACATGTCCCAAAGATACTTCCGATGCAGGAAGACCTCGCCTTGCATCTGCACGTCATCGCTCGCGTTATCCATCGCAAGCCCGATCTTAAGATCTACATAGGCCGGTATAGCAGCTAGTAGTTCCCGGAAGAAGGCCTTGTGGACGAATGGCGTCGTGGACCACTCATGGAATTCTGGATGCGACCATTCGTAGTACCGGGGATGGAGCGTTGGGACGATGCGGAGAAACTGCAAAGAAGGGAGGGCAGAGAAGAAAGAAGCCCAGTCGACGTAGCGGTTCATTCGTATAGCGTCCTTCAGCTGAAGTTCAACTTGTAGTCGTTTGACGCGTGAAAGGTCCCAGCCGTGTGGGATGTCGTAGGTGGGAACGGGGAGTTTGTTGAGGGAGATGGCAAACCAGTTGTTGGTGTACATGCAGTCTGTTGCTTCGCCGGCCAATCTCTGAGACGCGCGGAGGAGTTCCAAGTGCAGGAGTGGCTCTGGTTCGGCTGTTCTGGGACATACCGGACGTTTTCCTGTCGAGAGTCGCCGTTGGTTCAGTCGTTCTCGTGACTTGAGTGCGGCCAGGCGTTTCTTCCGGTCATTGAGTATCGTCGTTGCGTCGAGAATGGGTAGAGAGCGCGATGTCCTGCGCACGACGAGGTGTGAGTAGACTTCATCTCTGATCTCCTGCGGTAGTTCGAAGAAGCGAAAGGGCCTGCCGTTGGTGATGCGTTGCGTCACCACTGCGTTGGATACGCGACGAGGCCTCCGGGGCGGTATCGTTCTCGGCCGCCGTTCATGCTGTACCCCGTGAAGCGCGCGACTGAGCTCGGCGTCTTTCTTCGAGATATCCCCAGACTCCAGGCCCTTGAGGATGAGTAAACTTGGTAGTAGCTCCTCCAGCATGGAACCTCCCCGACGACGTTGTGGTGCGGCCATCACAGACCAATTGCATAATACAATCTGCTCCTATCAGCCACATGTTGGCGACCATTTTGTTTATGAAGTCGCCTGGACAGGGAAATTGCCTTCATCTTACACTACTGTCAAAATTGCACCAACATGTGGGACCCTGGCTCCCGCGCTGCAGGTCCTGCAGGATCGGAGGTTGCAGGGTGATACCGTGTCGTCGAGGTGTTCGCACCATGTTCAGTACGGCCCTGGTTACCGAGTGACGGGGTCGCAGGATTGAGGTGGAGAGGAGGAGCCGGGCGCGGAGATTGTGGTCCAAGCCGTTGAATCACGACAAGCAATGCGGGAAAGAAGCGGCATCGTCGGCTTTTATTCTGCCAAAACTGTCAGCTGTTCTGTCAGCCGTTCCAATATTTGAGATGGTAGCTGCAGTTATTAGGGCGAGTATCGAAGAAACAATAGCAGAAGAAGTAATTGTATTACCGTAGAGTGCGGTATAGCGAGGCTATGATGTGTCTTAACAGAGGTATTATAGCTTAGTGTTTCAGCCCAAGAAGATATTGCGCATAGCGGAACGCTTAAGCGAAAGCACTAGAATAGAGAAGGCGTTCCCAGGACCTTGGTACGTTCATGCGATCGGTGGTGGGTGATTATTTTGGTGCGTTGCTTCTGGAGGCTACTAGCCGTCTACGCCTACTTTGGCGTGGCGGAAATACTTCATGCCAACCCAGGCCACGACAACCCACACCCAGCTCGTGACTGCCGTGCAAACGATCAATGCGGGATAGTAGCCCGTAATGGGCAGGGTTGCGTCGTCTTCCAAATCGGGTGGAGCATACGGTGTCTCGCCCACGTCCCAAGCCCAGCTCCAGATTCCGAGGCAAGAGCCCATGCCGACGACGAAAACAATCCACGTTGCTATGAGCACGACCCAGCCCCACCACTCCGTCTCGCTGTAATCCCACTCATCATCGGGGTCAGCCTCGGCAGGTGTCAGGACTGCCGAGATGGAAGTGCGTCGGTTGCTCCGAGTTGAACGGCGGTGTGCAAGAGATGTCGCAGAGCCCTGGTTGGCACCACTGAAGGAGAAGTCATTGCCGGCGGGAGAGGGGCGGTAGAAGGACATGGTGTCGTCTTCGTCGGTAGTCGAAGCGTAAGGCGCGACCGGGCTCGTCATGGGTGATGCAAGTAGTGAAGGAGCAGGCCGTTCAGGGCCATCGGGTGGGGTGTAAATAAGCGCGGGTGACGACGGGGACAGACGGGCAGCGGGTAGCCATCCACTGTCGGACGAAGAGTTGAGGGGAGCGTTTTCGTAGCTGAAGCGGCCTGGAGCCGAGCCTTCGTCCGAGGGGTCTAAGCTCGTGGTGGTGGTGATTGTGGGTGTTTTGGCCTTGCGCAGAGAGCTGCTCCGTTCACGCATCTTGGCCATGGCGGCTTTCCTAAGGGATCCCTTTCGCTGCCTCCCTTGGCTCTGGCGCAGGGCAGTCGCGATGGAGGACGCTCTCTTCGCACCTTCCGCATCCTGATCGTGCTCCTCGTCGTTGCCTAGTTGTGTCGATGGCGCCTTCCCCATGGCATCCATGGAGGACCTGAGAAAGGCGCCCAGTATGCCTCCCGACTTGCTGCGTCTATGGCTAGACGCGCCGTCCGCCTCGTGCTTCACATCCGCTCCCTCAGCACGACCCTCATCGCGCGCACCGTTTCCGTCTGGCATGGTTCCCACGTGCGTCAACAGCCATGGATGACCGAGGTGGTGAATCAAGTGTCATGTTTCGGAGCCAGACCGTCAACGTCAGCGTCATGTTGCGCTCTAGGGTACCAAGGGTAGGTTCCCTTGCATGCGGGCTAGTCGGGGCCGGATTGGTCGATTCACCGAGTATGGGCCGCCGCATACAGAAGGCCTCCCTCAATTTCCCCTCCACCTCCCGTCCGGGGTTCAACTGCGCTGGTTATCTCGTTAAGCCTGGATTGCGCTTTCGCTAACCGTCACTCATTACCGTCACTCATTTACCACCGTCATGGCCTCGAAAATGCCGCTGCCAGCTCCACCACGGACCCCAACGCCGCCTCCTGACGAGAACGCGCCCCAGCCCGTAGGACTAGGATTCCGAAGCGATCTGGCTATGGGCGATATGGGGCCTAACAACAATGCGCTGCTGTCGCCCATGTCGGCTACGTTTCCTTCGAAGCAGTATGCGACTCTCGGACCCAGTGACTCAGTTTCGCAGCGGGCGTCGCCGGCGACTCTGTATACACCCGCGAGCGCGACCTTTCCACAAACACCAGCGAGTGCTGCCAGTGGAACCATGGATCTCGACGCGCCCTCTATGAGTGGGTCCGAGAACCCCAATCCCTTCAACTTCCAATCTATCGCCTACCAGCCTGGTCGACCTCAAACAAAGGCCAATGTGCGTTCTTCTATATAACCCGACGCGCTTATACTAACTTTCGCAGGATATCGGCCGACGACGAGGACACAAGTACAAGCACAGTAGTGTATCGCATCAGATCTTCCTAGAACCCGCACCGCGCGCCCCGCTCCAGCTCCCCGCCTCGCTCCCGATCCCGACCTTCAAAGAGTATCGTTCGTCCATGTCCAAGGATCAGAAGTTGAGGCTGGCATGGTGTTTCTGCCATTTGGTAGTCGCTGGTCTCGTGCAGTGGGGCGCGCACGAATCCCTGGCTCTCACAGTGTTGTCGCGACTGATCTTCTACGATGCGCTCGGCGCATTCCTGTGTGTGGCCGTTGACGTTGGATCCAACTTCGAGGTATGGAAGCGATCAAGCATACGACACCCGTTTGGCTTTGAGCGTCTAGAGGTTATCGCAGGACTAGGCATGTCTGTTGGGCTGCTGTTCATGGGACTGGACCTCATATCGCATGGCTTGACGCACGCGCTCGAGAACAGTGGAGGACACGAGGCGCATCATGCAGACACGCATGAACGAGTATCGCCTGGCAGCATTGATCTTGCTGCCTTGTGTGGCATTGTCTCGACACTCGTCTCGGCAATCCTGCTGAAGAACCATGCGCGCATCGGCAAGGTCATGAGGCTGAGCGCCATCGCTAACCTACCCTCCGTGCTGAGCAACCCTTCGCATTTTCTGACATTATCGTGCTCGACACTGCTCCTGCTGCTGCCTTTGCTGAGCATTCAGATGTACGTGTGGCTTGATCGGACCCTTTCATTTTCAGTAGCGTTCTCCATGGTAGCGCTGGGGTGGATTCAGGGATGGACGCTGGGGAAGATGCTGCTCATGTCCTACTCGGGGCCCGGCGTTTCGGACATTATGTACGACCTCGAGACGGACCCAGCCATCAGGGCGGTCGAAGAGGCAAAGTTCTGGCAGGTACACTACGGCCTCTGCCAGGCGAACCTCAAACTACGAGTGCGGAATTTGGAAGAAATTGGGCGCCTGCGCGATCGCATTGGCAGTATGGTGCGGAACCGCTTGGGCGGCGGATACGGGAGCGGCGGGCACAGATGGGAAATTTCGACCCAAATTACACTCGAGAAGGACTGAGGACGCTGGGCGCCGTTGCATATCCGCGATTAGATTCTGCAATAAATCTTCGAACCCCTGTGGCGGGATCATCTCACTAAGACTCAACCGCAGCCCGAACGTTGCCCCAAAAAGCAGTGCGACGCCAGAAAGTTGGTCCACTACGAACATACTTTTGCGGCAGCGCAACGCTGCATGAGAGCAGTGCACCCGCTGGTTCCGATGGCAGGTTTGCTGCGGAAAAACGACATCATCTGCGCGTGTGAGACAGCTGGCATCGACGCCTGACGACGGCCCCTGGGCCGACTAAAAGCCTTAGCGAGAGCCCTGCCGACGCTTTCGATCAACAGGCACCCAGTGCGCGCACACCGCTGGCGGCTTGCCCCGTGCGACTGGCCGACTTTGGTCTGATCCGGCTTGGGCTGCCTGCAGGTGCTTGCTGTTCGCTCGTCACGCCCACCGCAACTCTCCACACACCCGTTCGCTTTTGTGCGTCGCCTGCACAGCGTCCTGAAGTTTTGCGAGAGCGTGAATGAGCCTGTGACCTGCGCGGCTGGCAGAAGGCAGATAAAATACCGCCCGCATGCCCTGGCTGGGCATGGCGAGAGGACGCGATGACCGGGCCACACGACACCGTGACGACGGCGAATATCTCGACGAACGAGAGCGGAGGCACCGGCGCCGCCACAAATCTCGCGACCACGACGACGAACCCACAGCTTCCACACGCGAAAGGAGAGAGCGCCGACGGGCAGAGGAGGCAAGGAGACAGGCCGAGGTCGACATTGAGGATATTAGAGCGCGCAGAGAGTCGTACTACTCACGCAACGAGGCTGAGAAGAGGCGCGACCGCGATCGCGTGGTATCAGACAGCAAACGCGCACCGGCCAAGGAGAAACCACGGAGCAGCCGTGAGAAGGAGGTGCGACGGGACAGCACGCGGAAGCCCAAGAGAGCAGTAATACCTGATGACCACGACGACTTCGTCTTTGGCCGCCCCAAGTCCATGGGTCACGTTGAGGAAGTCCCTGTGCGACGAGCATCTGGGCGCAAGAGAAGCGAGGAAGGCGGCTCTTCTAGCAGGACTGCCTACACTCCGCATTCAGGTTCTGGATCTGCGTCAGTCCGCAGGGTCGAAGTTCCGCCATTGACCAGGTTAGTCTCGTCTCCACTTGTACACGTAGCTCAGCTAATGAGGGCCAGGAATTCATCTACACGCGAGCCAAAAGCACATACTTCGGCCAGAGAACGAGAGCCCAGGCCGACAGTACGACGCAGCAACACTGTCAAGTCGCCTCCCCCAACGCCACTCACCAGGACGCAGTCGGTCAAGGATGCTGCCCGTCGGAGCACCGGGGGCATCTTGTCAAGCTTCTTCTCCAAGGCGGCGCCTCCAGTTTCGCGAACGCCTTCGCGCAAGGCTGAAGAGAAAACGTTAGTATCCCCGTCACGTTACCTCTACAAAGCTAACCTCAATTAGGGTCGACTGTCTCGTGTGCATGAACGATGACCTGCCCATCACCAAGACCGTCAAGCTCGCATGTGGCCATCGCATGTGCTACTCGTGCCTCAAGCGCCAATTCACCCTTTCCGTAAAGGACCCTGCTCACATGCCACCACGATGCTGCACCTCAGAGCACATCCCATTGAAGTATGCCGACCGCCTCTTCGATGACAAGTTCAAGGTCCAATGGAACCGGAAGTTCCAAGAGTACACGACTGCCAACCGCCTATACTGCCCCACGAAAGGGTGTGGCCAGTGGATCAAACCTTCCAAGATCAAGATGGACCCGACATACGGACGCAAGTACGCACGCTGCAGCACGTGCAACACCAAGGTCTGCGTACTCTGCAACAGCAAGTTCCACACGAAGCGCGAATGCCCCAAGGACGAGGAGACCAACCGCCTGGTAGAGATGGCCAAGGAGAAGGGCTGGCAACGATGCTACAGCTGCAAGGCTGTAGTCGAGCTGAAGGAAGGTTGCAATCACATGACCTGGTACGTTCATTATATCATGCACATGCAACAACATCTAACAACATCCCAGCCGCTGCACAGCACAATTCTGCATGGTCTGCGCCGCCCCATGGAAGACATGCAGCTGCCCCTGGTTCAACTACCAACACATCCCCGATGGCGACCAGCTCAACGACATGCGCGTCCCCTACCCGCAGCAAGCCCGCTACGCCGATGTTGAAGTCATCGAAATCCCCAACGAGCCCTCGCCACCCCTCGCCCGCCGCCCCAGCGTCCGCACCCCACGCAACCGCAGCGAACGTGACCTCCCCCGACCCGAATCCCGCCGCCTGTCCGCTCACCTCCGCGACTCACTGCACCTCAACCCCACGCCCACCGTCTCCTCCATCCGCCGCACTGAACCCGAGGTGCAAATGTACGGCGTCGGCAACGCAGGTGGCCACCACATGAACGACTCGTACGCCATCCGCTCCATGCCCGCATCCGTCGCGCGCACCGCAGCCCGCACATCCACTCCACGCACGTCAACCCCACGTGGCGCGTTCTTCACCAGCAGCAGCAGTACACGCCGCGCTGCGCCCGCCCCTGCACCCGTTGCCGCCCCTCGCGTCCGACCCGCATCCACACCTGTCGTCACCTCCTCCACCATGGCCGGTCTCTCTCGCGATGGCCGCAAGGTTGGCCAGAACCGTGTCGGCACATGGCTCACTCATGTCCAAATCGACCCCGAAGCTACCAACACAGCTGCCCGGGATGTCGAAGTGGATGACTGGAGGTGCGATGGTACCATGATTGGTATCGACTAGATCATATCGCATTCTATTGCACACATAACGACCGGCGTTTTTTTTTTTGCTTTCGATCTGGGTTTTACATCTCCTTCTAGTCGTCACGCTTCCTCTTCTTCACTCAGCATCTATTTTCTGGGCTTTGCGTTTTTGGGATTTATACATCGGATTGTTGTTTTTTTCTCTCGGTTATTGGGTTGGTCATTTTGAGCTTTGGGAATGTTTAGAGTTACCCTTCTCCCTCCTTTTTATCTTTCGCGAGCGAAAAGCCGCGAAGGGTTCTTTTTCTTTTGTGTGTATTAGTCGTGTTGATTAGCGGTTTTTGGATAGCATTTAGCCGGCAAGATACCCACCCTTTACGCCCTCGTTTAATCAGTTATTTTTATTGTGTTAATGCTATTGTACTCTTTTTGTTCAACTTCAAAAGTGTTTGAGATTGTTTTGCTATTGGTGATGTAATGTGATGTAGTTTAGCGGGAGTTGGGGAAAGGTCAAAAAGTTGTTTGTCGTAGAGTACAGTAATGATATTGCTATCCACGTCATCCTATTGCTGCAGATCATTTGACAGTGTTTACACCAATCCAATTCGAAATGCTGTATTGTTGATTGATAACAGGCCCACTGCAGCGCAGTGATTTGAAACACTTCTATCAAATACTTGCCTAACATGTTTGATAATTTAGACATCGTGTTTGAATATCAGCCCAACTATGTGTGCGAAGCCAAGACATCCATAAGGCTACCTAGGCATCTACGCCTCACACCAAGAAGTGACTGAGAAGTTCTGCAGCCTACACTAGGGTCAAACGTGCAGGTAAGGAAACATAGCGAGTATCCATCTGCTTCCTCGATTGGAGTGCCTACGCCATCGCCCCTCAACTCCCCATCTTAAGCGTAACCACCTCCCCGAGCAAGTAAGTCAAAGGAGATCCTGAGATCCACCTCGTCATCGTGAGGCGTATGCAGAGTACGTGGCACCAGCGCAATGGCTGTCACCTTCGCTTGTCCTCTCGCTTGATATGTACAAAAAAATGAGGCAGTGAGCAGAGAGGGGTAACGGACCTACTCTCCCAGCCCCCCTTCAACCCTGTACCCTGATCGTCTACTGAGCGGTGAAGCCCGTTGGAAGAGCAAAAGATTGGCAAAAAGAATAGTTCGAAAGATCTTGAGCAGGCTCAAGCACGGTGATTGTCCCCTTCGTGGATCGAACACGATACCTCCAGATTTAGTGACTGATGACTTCAGTCTGGCGCTCTCCCAATTGAGCTAAGGAGACGGTTTCTTGATGGAAGTTTGCCAGACTGCAACGAATATATCGGGGGTAGATGTGCTTCTCCAGGAGCTCCAATAGTCCAAGATCGCGAAATGGAACTTTGTAACATGTCTCTGCCGTGTGTGGAGTTGAGGTCGTTGACTAAGAAAGATGACGGTTAGTGTACCGAGGCTCACCCATCGCAAGTCCACCAGCTCCACAGCATCATCCCCAACGTCTTTCCGCGCAAAAGCTCCCACACCACCACAACGCCGTCGCGCTCACTCCCACACCGCGTCAACTCTTCCAAAATGCAGCCCTCACCTCTCGCAAACCCATTGGCAACCGTCGCCCAACTCGAAACCTCCGGCTCGCAACTCGATGGCATCCAACCCACGCTCGAAGACTCCGTCCGCTTCGCCGGCGCGCGCCTCACACAAGCCGCCGGTATCCTGCTCCGCCTCCCACAAGAAGTAATCGCGCAAGCCATCGTAGTCTTCATGCGCTTCTGGCTCGGCTCTGAAGGCGGCAGTCTCGCGGAATTCGGCGCAGAACAAGTCTCAGCCGCGTCGTTGTACCTTACCACGAAGCTCTCCGCATATCCAAAGTCAGCGCGTAGTCTCGTAAACGTGTACGCGTATCTCGATTCGCTGCCGGTGACATACTTCGATCTTGAACAGCTTCAGAAAACGGGCGAAGATGCAAAGGGATACTACGTCAGCGAGGGGACATACGAGCGCCGTCGCGCAACGCTGTTTACAACCGAACAACGCATCCTACGTACCCTCGGCTTCAACACGCACGTCCAACTCCCCTACACACTATGCATAACATACATGCAAGCCCTCGACATCTTCAGCCACCCGCGCGCCTCTGAACTCGCGAAACGCGCAATCGCGCATCTCAATACCGCGCTCTTGAGTCCGCAGTGCCTTTACCTGACGCACCAGCCGCATGAGTTGGCGACGGCGGGGATTTATCTTGCGGCGAGGGAGACGGGGATTAAGATGCCCGAGTGTGAGTGGTGGGAGGTGTTTGATACGGATAGAGAGGTACTGGGTTTCCTTTGTGTGGGGCTGTTGAGCTTGGAGGGGTGGGTGAGGAGTGAGAAGGAGAGGTGGGAGGGAGGGAAGGTGCCGATGAGTGTGGAGGGGGTAGAAGCGGAGGTCAAGAGGATGCGAGAGGAGAAAGAGGCTTGAAAGGCGCGATACCGTTTGCTCTCACCTTGGACCTGACGGAATATCCATCACGGACACTGAGGACCTCGCATAACTCCTCTGTACGACTCTCGAAGATGCGCGACGAATCTCGAAAGTCACACACTGTTCGCGATGTTGCGCAAACTTCTGGAAAACACCATATCTTCACGATGTCTCTCGTACGCAAACAACGTGTCGATTTGAAGAGCTGGGCGACCGTAATGAGCAATCCGATTCATTCCCGCTACTACCGTCGACTAATACCCACATCATATCGACATGGCATCAAGAGAAATACCACTTCAGAAGAGCGTGATGCCTTTCGAAGATTTTCTAAGGTGGAATAGTGACCGCAATATTGAACTGCGGTACGATCGGTTCGTGAACGACAATAGGTATGAGCAGCGCATCACCTGTCTACCGTCAAGCGCGGGCGTCCAACAGAAATGGTCTTCACATACGGAAGCTGAAAAGCACCGAAGTGCTCCTGCACGGCTAGAGGGAACATACGAGGGTTTTAGCATCGAAAGAACTACAGACACCGTTATGGATGCACCACTCGACAACGCTAAGGACCATGACTCTGTACTCGGCCCTCGTAGTAACCCCGTGAGGTTGAGTCGCAAAGCTGCTGTGAAGCGCAACAGTACGAAAGAGAAAAGGTCTACGACTGAGAGACACAACAGTGCGACGCAGAGCACCCACGTCCGCGCGAAGACTTCTTCTATGGTGCCAGCTATCCGGATCATTGGAAGCACGCCACCCATCTTACCCCGCTTTAGCTTCGATGAAACACCCAGTGAGCTCTCGTTTAGCCTCAGCAAGCTCTCCAACTCGCCTGATTTTGAAGACATCCCGCTTAGCCCCGTGGCTGGTTCAGAGCCGGTCAACTCGTCTCAACCGCAACTACCTGCCCAAGACCAGCGAAGCCATCGAGCAGCCGAAGAGGAGCGAGAAGAAAAGATGGGAAACCAAGAAGTGGAGCGACAGCAACGCCATGTTCCGACGACTTTTGATCAGATATTGGGAGAGAAGAAGGTTCCTACCGCGTTGTTGTAGATGTTGCAGGAGGATGAAGGAGGTGAATGAAGGAGATGAGTACGAAGGTCAGTCATGTAGCAGATACAATCACCATCTCGCCCACAACCGAACACATCACTTCAAGATTAGCAGCACGCTGTTCACCAACACGTGCTCGATCTCAAACGCGATTCCACAACGCAATCGTTTGCTACACTGTACATCTTCCCCCCACGTTTCTTCGTTACTGTCGCGACAGCTAGATAAGACTGTTATGTTCTCGAAGTGAGCCATTGTAGCCTTGACACAATGTATTGTTCCTCTGGTCCAAACTTTCACACTACACTGTAGTACTCTCAGGCGTAACACATACTACCGTTTAGGCCTTAGTATTAATACATCACTATCGACTGATAATCTCCTCTTTCAGACAGAGCGGAAATAGCTCACCACCCATAGACACAGCCATGCCACCCGCCCTAGTCGCCCTACCAACAGGAACCCACGCATCATGGCTCGACATGCTCCCTTCCTCCCTTCTACCTAAGCCTAAGCGCCAACCCCGTGCAACACCCCAAATGCTCCTCCGCATCTCTGCTCTCCACCACTCCCTCTCTATCATAAAACACTCCCTCATAACCCGCACGCACATGCACCACCTATACCGCACCCTCGGCGCCTACTGCATCACCTGCAGCCCCCTTTCCACCTGCGGATCTTGCGGTGCCACATGTCCCCTTCTACGTCCCTATGCTTCCAGTTGTGCATTCTTCGGGGCGGTGGAAGCGGATAAAGGGTGGGTGAGGCGGTTGGTAGCTGATAAGGCGAAGTACAGGGAGATTGTTGGGGATATGCAGACTAGGGGTACGAGTGTGTATGCGGCTACGGTTTCGAGGTGGGAGAGGGTGGTACAGGGGTTGAGGGAGGGGTGTGAGGTGCCGAGTGAGAGGTGGGAGAAGGAGGGGTGGCCGAGTGGGAGGGGGAATGAGGGGGAGGGGATGGTGGTGTTTAGAGAGGGGTGGAGATTTGAGAGGGCTTGGGGTAGGGGGGTGGTGGTGGGTGGGGATGGGGGTGTGGCGCCTGAGGTGAGGTGTTTGGTTTTGAGGGGGGTTAAGAGGAAGTTTGAGGACTGTGATGATGAGAATGGAAAAGATGGGGAGGGTAGGAAACGTGTCAAATGTGCGTAGCAGGGTACTAGTAAGTTTACTTGGTACAACTTCATCGACTCAACGATACATACATCTGGCTCCCGCAGTCCAACTTGTTCCTCAGAAGTGCGCGATGGACTTAGTGTTCTTTCGATGCTCTCGAAGCAGAACCACAAGCTCGTTGTCATCAGGGAGGCGCCTCATCAATGCTCTTGCTGGCGTCCCGAACGAGTCGCCTTTGTCGGGGTTGGCACCATGCTCCAGTAGCCATTTAGCCGTCTCGTATCGCTTCCGGCGGAGAGCACAGTGTAGTGGTGTGCCTTCGCGTCCGCAACATTCGTCTGGAATAGGTGGTCCACTGTCCATACTGTGGATGTCGAGGCTTAGCTCTCCGACAAGGTACTCAAGCATTGGAATTCTGTTGTCGCTTGTACTACCCGCTGCACGGTGGAGCGGTGTAGAGTTGGATAGCACAGCACCATGAGCGAGCAAAAGAGCGAATATCTCTGGGCTACAGTTTGCGGCTGCGCTATTGAGTGTGTGGCCACAGTTGGATATGGGACGCATATTCATCTGTGGCGCTGTTATCTTCTTCGGTGGCCCGAGGTTGGGGTTCGCTCCTAGTTTGAGGAGCAGTCGAATGCTCGGTTCGTCGTTTTCTTGAACAACGAATCTAATCCCAATAAGCTAGTTAATGCAGTTGCAGTTACCGTGCAGACTTACAGGAGGAGAGTATTACCGCGGGCTACGCTGGTATTGACGTCGTAACCAGACTCTATCAACCACTTCACCGTTTCGTGGGATCTGGATGCAAGATGCACTGTGCGCGTATCCCATTTGGCACCTACTCCAAGTAGCTGGCTGGCTAAGGCGAGATGTCCGCGTTCAACAGCTCGGTTGAGACTATATGTCAACATCCCAAGCTCGCGATCCGGTACAAGTTTTAAGGCAATAGCTGCGTCATTATCCTCGCACGACTGCAGAAATACTGGGTAGTATGGGTCTTTTTCGAGTTCTTGGTAACAGCACATGCGGCATGCGGCGGCATGGTGAAATCAGGTGGTGGTGCACAGTGTGCACATGTGAGGAACGTAGCGGGGTGGTGAGATCAAGCGACGGTTTCGATTACTCGTTCAGTCGCGATCGCGATATGAATACATCTGACTGGCCCCCCGTAGGATTGCCGTCATCATGCGGCGTATGCGGCGTATGCGGCGTACTGTTTCAGATACTACCCAGAGACGATGGGTGGCCGTCTGGGGTCGCCATGGGGTTAGCGCCGGACTCGTGGTCGTCCGTGCGGCCATGTAAGTGGCAGTCGCACTTACCCTCATCACCTTCCAATCGCTTCCTTCCGTTCGACATCGATATCTCCTTCCCCTAAAACTCTACCACTTTATCTAGTGATTTTGCATTCGAAGTACACCTGCCATTCCGCCGGGGTACAGCAACGTCAGACAAGTCACAAACATGGTGAATTGCATCGTCAAATCAGCCCACATGGCCATCAGCGTCTGGTGTAGACAGAGTATAACGCTACGCCACGGGCCAAAACCTCTTCGGGGACCAAACATCCGTCTCTTTTTTTTGCTTGGATTCGCTACCCAATCTGACAACATCGCACCTTCGCAATACCGCTGCTTCGCGGTGCAGAATACGTGTCCTGAGTCCCGATTTTAGAACATCAACGACAATCCTTTGCAAGCGCTTCGGCCATGTAGGAAATTACTACACGGAGCGTATGCAAAGAAGCATGCCGCATGGCAGTGCAAGAATATCTAAATTGGACTGTAGGTGGATGGAAGCGCAAGCACGCTGACCATCCAGATGACACATAAAGCTGAACGAAGATCATGATTCTAGGAGATTTCAAAGTACTCCCCCCATCGTTCCATTCTTCCTGCATCACTACGTCGTCATGAAACTCCTACACCGCGGTTGTGCATTCGCTTTACTTTTCTCCCATTCGGCATTCATCGAGGCACAGATCAGTACGGGTACCGGAAGCAGCAGCGTGATCATCCAGATTCAGGCCCCATTTCCGGTACCAGCCAACAGTACAAGCACCACTATCGTCAAACCTTCCACTCCACTCGATGGACCACATACGACGGCTTCCTCGAGCCTTTCGTTCACTAGTCTCTCCTTGGCGACGCAGATGAACGATACCGTCGTGTATACCAGCACAATTGCATCTTCATCGAATGCCTCAACTAGAGGACTTACTACTTCTACCCAACCTTCCGGCCCCCCTTTAGTCTCGTCTATCACTTCGTCTTACACTCCATCTTCAGTCTCGTCGAGTACTGCCACATTTTCACCAGCGGTATCCAGTGCTAGCAATCTGACGAATATATCAAGTTCTGTTACGGGAGTTACAACCAGTGGTGAGACAAGCATCTTTCCAACCGTACAGCCTACTGTAGTCAGTTCAGCGTCCAACACTGCCTCAACAATACTCGCAACATCAGACAGCCTAGTACTTCCTCCCGGAATCACCATTCCTCCTTTGCCAGTAACTACCTTGGTACCCACTGGAACCGAAGTCCAGTCGAGTGCGTCGGATCTATCCATAGCCATCGTGGGCGTTTTCCCCATTCTTCAAAACTGGATAGAAGATCCTGTCGCTCATGTCACCGACGTGACAGACGAGCTGAACAACATCCTACCCCACGCAGTTGGCTTCTTGGCCAAGTTACCAAAGCCAACAGACGGAGTTGAGCCATGTGGGTCTGGAAAACGTCGAAGAAGCGAACGAGACCATGAATTGCACGATGTTCTCAGTGAGCGCGATTTACTCGGCGGGTTGTTCAAGACAGCATTCTCGCTCGTCAACTGTGTCATAGACACAACTAACAAGGTGAAAGATGCAGTGATCGGTGGGACTACGGCCGCAGTGAACACTGTCAAGGGCTTACAAGACGACCTCAAGCCGTTGCTCGACGCTCTCAACGAAGTGGTTCCGGACGAAGCCTCCGAGCCATCTGACTCAGTATCTGAGACTGAAGAACCTACGCAGACTTCCTCCTCTACATGCACTTTAACGACCGTTAGCAACTGCAACATTGCATGTACGGCGACTGCAACTACGACCAAAGGAGGGCCAAACAAGCGGGCGCAAGGTGATGTCTGCACCACAGTCTGCGGTGCACCCATCACTAAATGCGATGTTACTGGTTCCACTTCTTCATCCACGGTTACGTCTACAACAACGGCTATTAGACAGAGATGTGCCCCCGACTGCGACAACTGTAATGGAAAGGTGCGAAGACTGGCGACTAGCGTACCTGCACCGACCGAATTTCCCACAGCTTTTGAGAGCATTGCTATCTCGTCAACCACGACCATTGCTGTATCGCACTTCCGCAACCCTCAGTTGAGCGCGGAAGGGCTTGCACCAGTGGAAACCGGCCACCCTACTAGTCATGTCTCGAAGCGAAGTCTTTCGAGCCCTTATGGGCCTGAACACAACGGTATGTGACTTGTCTCATAGCTGGCTGTATCCTGTTAAAGCTATTGGAAGCTACTGACATGCATCGCCCATGTGTAATACTCAGCTTCCACTGACGTCGACTAACTCTGCCAGGTGATGTTGGGGCATGGCTCCTTGATCAGATCGACGATAGCCTTAACCCTTACGGCTCTCTTGAACAGGGCCGAGGAACGACGGGGCTGACGTTCCCACTGGAAGATACAGCGGACGATTGGCACCTGGTCAACCTATGGGGTTGCACATCCGTCGTGGTCATCTCCCGCAAACGCATGTTTCTTACCCACATCTGGGAAAAACCTTCCATGGAACAGCCACAGCTTTTCCAAAGTGATGTATTGGATGTTCTCCGAAATGGTAGTCCGGTGTTTCCCCACGGTCTTACAGTATTCACTGTGCCCGGCGAAGGCTTCGAAAACATTGCAGAGAACAAAGTACGTGCGTTCATCATTACGCCGTATAGGGATTTCGCTATCAACCCGGCCAGCGACGACATTAACTATCCATACGAAGTAAACAAGATCAAAGATCTGTTGACCAGCATCCTTGGACGAAATGACGCAATAATTATACCCTACTCTCCGGCTGAGGAAAATAATCGGGAGGGGACCCCGAAAGGCAAGATCTACATTCAATATGACCCCGTGACAGCCGCCACCGTACCAGCAGAAGGCGATTGTAATCAGCAGCAAGCTGCGGCGATAGAGCTTTGATTTGAGGATGCTCCTACCTACCGTTATAGAGACACATGGCAGCCATTCCCAGATCAGGTTGTGCAGGCAAAGAAACGGTCCGTCGCATCGAGTGGTAAAGTTCTGCGCTTGCTCAGAGGAAGAGAGGTGACGGATACGGACGAAGCAGAGTGGAAAGAGTACGAGGCTTTGTTGAGACGTCAAGATGGCGACACTTGTGCTCGACCTAGCAACAGCTTGTCGGTATCACCGGTATCATCCATCGCATCACCAGCTTTGACTGCGCCTACTCCGTCCACCCTCCAGACAACGGCCAGGCCGTCATTGAGCGACTCAACCGGCGAAAGCTCAAGCCCACCGCCCTCGTCAATAGCCACATCATCACCAACTTCAAAGTCTTCTTTGACGTCGGAGACTCCGTTTCTTACGTGGACACCGGCACAGCCTAGCACGACGAAAACACCTTCAGCAGTGCCTAAGCCATCCCCTGCATCGCAACCTCCGCCACCACCTCAAACCGAGTCTCCGACAAAGGCATTATCGGTGATCTTCCGGAACACAAAAGGCAATGGCGAAGACTACAACAACTAAACATTCTTCGAGACCAAGCCGAACACGCAGGCGGACGGCTGCAGCGTCCCCGTACTCAACGACGTCTCGCGGCAATGGTCGGATCCTTCTGCCCTATCAACTCCACCGTGGCCGCACGGCACCTTCACCATGCCACTATTTGGAGAAGAGGACTGCAAATACCTGAGCGATGGGACTAATGCGGGTGTGCTTCATTGTCCTAGCATGGGTCAGGGCAAGACGGTCGGGTGTAAAGAGGCCGATGAGAAGGACGATGCTGATGATATCACGGATTGTCATTATCCGGGTCTTGAGAGGAAGGTCCATGTTATTGTTTATTGTGAGTGGTAAGATAGCCCATTCTTGGAACTACGAGTCTTTTGTGCAAATGCCGGCGATTGTCGTCCCAGTAGTAATGGCTCGCTGCTCGCTCCGCGTTATCGCAAGCCATTGGCATGTGTTCTGCTCATGCCGAAGAGACGCCTGAGATGCAACGCGCCTCTCCGTCACCATAACCGGCTTCAAAGTCCCCCAAACAAGGTCTTATCTACACTAAACAGCGGCTGAAGTGCAATATCGTGTGAATGGCTGGTGTTTGAGAGGCTAGCTGATCGTCGCTGCGGCACTGCAGATGTGGTTATGCGAGCCTCCTGTGACGTGCGTTGCGGCTGGAAGCTTAGCACTTGAGGAAACCATGACGTCAACAATGAGCTTGGACTTATTGCAGCTCTAGACCCTACGTTTGGCGGGCAACCTCAACTTTGAACTACACACCTCACAACACAGGAATCTTTGTCAGTTTCAATTGCATCTCACCAATTCACATCATGAGCTTCCTACGACCCATGTCAATGCTGCGCTCGGCAGCACTACGGCCCGCAGCCCTCTCGGCGGCTCCCCGTGCCCGCGTCCAAGTTCGTTTCGCGACATCAGATTACGGCTCTGGTAAGGGCAACCCAGCTGGAGAGAAGCCCGAGAAGCAGGGCGCCAACCCCAGCGAGAACCTCGAGCACCCCGGCCCCGCACCTCCCAAGGTCGCCCAGGGCAAATCTTCGTCGTCGCCGAACAAGGACAGCAACGCCAGCCAGAATGACTCTCCCAAGCCTACATCCGAGTCACCGGCTCCTAAGAGCTCTTCTGGCAAGCGCGAGTTCTCGACATCGGCCCGCCAGATGAAGGACAACAAAGAGCCAGCCGTCAAGCAGGGCCAAGACAACAAGCCCTCGCCCAACGAAGTCAAAGGTGCGAAACCCAAAATACTCAACGAAAACCCGCCGGCTTCTGAAGAGCAGAGCGAGGACGTCAAGCAACACAACAAGGACATGGATAACAGGGCGGAACAGGCGCATGAGAAGGTCAGCAACGAAGAGGCAGAGAAGGACAAAGTCCCCGGCGGCTTCTGGAAAGGTATGTCATAGCTTGACGAAGGGCATTGGCATGTCGCTAACACATTTACAGGCGAAGGTGGACGAAGCGGCTCCGAAGGCGTACGAGGATAAGCAAAGGGCGGGTGAATGTTCGGACAACATTAGCATGGTGTACAATTAGCTGAATTGACTCGTAGAAGTGTCATGAAATGTACAACATTTATCAAACATAAGCAGCCATAAACAACGTGTCTTGTGCTGTCTATCCATCGTCGGGGCGCTGAAAGTAGGCTTGGCTTCACAAGTTTTGTGCATGTTTGGGGATGACGTAGGGGGCTAGCGTGTGGATCGCCCCCGCATTTGTCGACGTGATGGGATTTTTTTGAAATGCCATCGCGACACAACGCCCGGCAGAGGGGCGCTATTTCGCACGACTTGTGCTACGATGATGCTCTCTGCCTTTCTAAACCAGAGTGACAGGCCTCGGAGCTCTCTTACTGCGAAAACGTCAAGCATATACAGGGCCTAGACCGTGCTCCTGAAAGGCGATCTCACAATTGCGCACAGCCAAAAGACGCGGTTGCATGTGGCCATAGCTCCTCATTGGCTGCTCTGCGAGGCAGGCGCGTTGGGGATCTTGTTTGCCCAAGCTCCATACGTGCAGCACTACGTCACTCGCACGCACACAATCTACCCGCCATTGTCTGTTCCCTCCCCTCATAAACTCGCTGCCCACCACTACCCTTCTAGCTCTCACACCTCTGCCGAGTTTGCCTACCCTTCAAACCCTCGTCTTTGCTTCATTAATCGATATCAAGCACATCCTCACTTCGGCAGCCACACATCATGAGGTTCTCCCTTACATCCACCTTCGTGGTGTCCCTTGCTGCCACGGCAACGGCCAACAGCTGGTTTGGAAGCGCCGGTGCGTATAGTACATAACCCCTCCCGTTTGTTTTGATTTGTCCACAGCGCCATGCAGCAGTATACTGACGCCAGGAAGCAGTCTACGACAAGTGGCACGAGACCGAGCTTGAGCGCTGGCTCAGCGACCACGGCGTTCCCCACCCCAGCCCCTCGGACCGCAAGAACCTCCAGTCGACTGTCAAGGCCAACTGGAACGACAAGGTTGTCACTCCCTACACCAGCTGGGATGCGCAGACCCTTCAGAACTACCTGACCCTCAAGGGCCAGCAGGCGAAGAAGGGCACCGAGAAGGACGCCAAGAGCCTCGCTGAGCAGGTCAAGGTGTACTGGACCGAGACCGAGGACTCCGCGAACCAGGCCTATGGTAGTGTCAAGGACTGGATCTTCGACTCGTGAGTACCCAGAAACCTTCCTCTAGCACAGTACTGACAATCTGCAGTTGGTCCGACTCTCAGCTCAAGGCTTTCGCCGATAAGCACGGCATTCCCGTCCCCCAGCCCCGCCAGCGTGACTCTCTCCTCGCTGCCGTCCGTAACAACTACCAGTCCGTGGCTGAGAAGGCCAAGGAGACTGCCAACTACCCCGGTGACTGGCTCTACGCTTCCTGGTCTGACTCTGACCTCAAGTCTTGGTTTGATGAGCGCGGCTACAACGTCCCCCAGCCCAACACCCGCGACTCGATGATCGCTGCTCTCCGTCGCCAGTCTCGTCTCGCCAGCCAGCAGTCCCAGGGCGCCTACGCTTCCGTCTCTTCCGCTGCTGCCAACGCCCAGCAAAGCCTCAGCGACGCCCTTCTCGACTCCTGGTCTGACAGCCAGATCAAGGAGTGGGCTGACAAGAACGGTATCAAGGTTCCCCAGGGCTCCAAGCGCAACGAGCTCATCGCTCTCGCCCGCAAGCACCGTGCCCGCCTTTACGGTGATAGCGCCTCTGCATCTGCCGGCTCCGTCTCTGCCTCTGGTGCTTCCGCTTACGGTGCTGCTACCTCCAACGTCGGCCAACAGTACGCTGCTGCCACCGGTGGCTTCGCCTACTACACCGACTTGATCAAGCAGCAGATTGGTCTCGCGCAGGCCAGCGTTACCTCCGCTACCGACGCTGCTGGATCCAGCGCCAGCTCTGCTTCCGTCCGCGCCGCTTCCAGCGCCAGCTCCCTCAGCGGTGCTGCTGGCAAGGCCGCGTCCTCATCCTCTTCCTCCATCTCCAAGTCCGCTGCCAGCGCTAACGCCGCTGCCTCATCCTCTGCTTCCAGCGCGTCGTCGGTTGCCTCCAAGTCTGCTCAGAGCGGATACGATGCTGCCGCCGCTAGCGCCAGCTCTGCTAAGCAGGAGTTGTAAGCACCTCACAATAACCGACAAGTAGCGTTCGGTCATGTCTTCTCTCGATGTGACTGCCATACGCATCACTTCACGACCTTACGATCTGCGTACGGATAGGCGGAAAATGGAAACCTGTAACATTAGCATCACGACGATATCCCCTCTGCGACCTCCTGGTAGGCTTGAGGAGGGTCTTGTAGTTTTTCTTATTCCTTCGGAATCGGGATGGATGGATGGCGTCTCACGTAGCTTAGTATGCGCTTGATAATAAAAAGTATAATTGCAGTGCTGTCCAAATATTGAGATGTGATCGATGTTCAATTTGATATTGGTGTGTGTTGTACCAATTGAGTCTCAGAGCCTTCATTGTCGGAATGATGATGATGATGATGATGGTCACCATCACTCCCAATCACATCAAGTCCACGAACTCGGGCTAAGTCGTACTTGTATTTTAAATTCATATAAGAGCTGCGCACACCACCAGCAGAGTCATGAGCGAAAGTCGAGCACCATTTCAATATTCTAGTCTTCAGTCTGCGGGTGGTGCACCAGGCAATGGTAAGTCTGGACCCGCAAGAAAGCTCCATGGTTTCTTTCTCTTTGTAATTCTTGCACAGATCATGAGCTTGTTGTGGTCGTCTTTGAAGATTAAGAGGCGGAGACGACCGCAGAAAGCGACATGTTGTTAAAGGCGCGTTGGTTTTGGAAGCACACATGAGTGTTGAGTGGCTCCCTTTTGGTATATTAAGGCTCGAGGTGGACCGCGGACACATCGGTTTGACCAGATTATCCTTTTGTTCTTGCTGTTCAGGTCGGAGGAGAAGGTGCTCCTCATGTTCCAATTTCATGAGGATTTAATTCATCCCCAGAGAAAGAGCTGCTCTCATGCGGAGGTGAACCTGAATGTTTTGATGTTTCGTCGAAGGAGAGGAAGAAAGGCAGACTCATGAACAGATATCTTGTAGATATTTGAAGAAGACGGCGCAGCCATGCAGTATCTCTTCTAGGGTTTTGGTATATTTGAGTACTCAAGTGTGGCGAGGATATCGAAAGGTGGACGGGGAAGAAGGGAGGCAGACACTTGCTCATAGCGGCAGCAGTTGCAATTTTGGAGAAGACGACACACACATAGCAGGGACTTTGGACTTATTTGGTGCTTTGAACACTCAAGTATGGAGAAGGGACTAAAAGACCGAAAGAGGAAGAGAGGCAGACACATTCAGTAGTCGCTTGGGCTTTTTTGGAAGAGACGGCGCAGCCATCCAATCCTCATCTTGAGTTTTTTGTATTTTAAATACTCAAATATAGAGAAGATACCATGAGGAAGAAGGGTAGAAGAGGGGGGTTATATATTCGTCGCACTGCTCGTGACGCTCTCCACGCCAAGCGATTGCGTGGAGTCGAAGCGAAGAGGAGAAAAGGACGCATGTCGCGTCAAAGAATATTTTTTGACATTCCAGAGTCGCCTGGAGTTTTTGAGACATCAGTTCGAATTGTCCCTCTTTGCACATAAGATACAAAGCTTGATCTTTTGGTGGATTGGGCTGCTGCACGGACGTGGAGACGTTGAACTTGGCTTTTAGTGAGATGAACTCTGGAAGGAAGGAAAGAGGAAGAGACCACATGCAGACGTGGTCGATGAGTTTCAGAGTCCACAGGCGCACCCATACCTTCTCCGCTTGCCCGATTTTGTTATTTAAAGTCGGTTAGACGGGCCTTCTCATGCCTACTGGCTTGCATAGTTTTGGAGAAACAGAGGAGTTCGCCATATTAAGTGTTGGCCGTCCTTTCTGGTATCTCTATACTTTTCAAAATCCGCGGACGCACTCATCAGCAAGTTATCTTCTGGTTTTGGTATGCAATGTTGATCGGGTGAGCCTTCTCATGGCGTTTTGAGGTGTAATTTTGAAGAAAGGAGAAGAAGGCGCCATCTTTAAACTCCGAGTTACTTTCTGGTTTCTATGCGCTTCTCAGAGTACCCTAACGCGCTCATCCGAACGCGATCTCATGGTTTTAATGTGCAATGTCATCAGGCGAGCCTTCTCATGTTCGGACAAGATAGTATCTTTGGAGAAAGAGACACGGTCGTCATTCCAGGTTTGCTCGACGTTTTTTGGTTGATATACGATTTCCAGAGTCCGCTGGCGCGCTCATCGACAATGACCTGCCAAGTTTCGGTCAAATTCGGTCGGACGAGACTTCTCATACACTCTTTGATCGAGTTTTTAGAAAGAGATGAAGTCGCCATGTTCAAGATTGAGCATGGTTCTTGATCGGTCAGTTTTTGAGTTAAAACTGTAAACGTGGTGTAATGAAGAAGACGGGGGTATGGGGGGACAGATTTATGGGCACCTCGCGGCAGTAGCGTCATGAGGATGATAGAAGTGCATGCCGAGCGCAGATATGTAGTGTTGCCCGGAAGATAAGAAAACAGAACATGGCACTAGTTTTCGATTGTTTTGATCTGAGATTATGCACAGTGCTTTGTTACACGTAGCTTAGCAGCGCTATGAGAGGATTTATTAGTGCACTTTTGTAAAGAGAATTTGTGGGCAGGGGAGGTAGCTGCAATCTCATGCCGGACGGCAGCATCATGCGGAGGAAACATCGTGGTTTTGGTAGCTTTGAAGAGCGTTGATGTGTTGTAGTGCAGAAGAGGAAGACGCGGCCAACTCAAAGTAAGCCTCTCCCAAACCCCGCGCCATCCCAATGCGTCTTAGCCCCATTCTCGCCGCCCACCCGCATCCTCAAACGCCACCACACCATCCCCAACTCTATCCCGCACATGTCAACCCATCACGAACACGTCTCGAACACCTTCTCGAACGTTTCGCTCAGCCATCTGACAAGCTTTCACAAGCCTCGTGCACCGCATCCACCAGCCCACCACGGCCCGATTTGTTTCCACTCCAGATCTGCGACGCTGACTCCCCCGTTTCCCGTCTCACGGCCGTCTCCAATTTTTTTCCACCGCGCGAATCGAAGGAAAGAGTTGGCAACTCCGCATTAATTGTACTCCTTGAGATGGGAGAGATGGAGAGATGTGAAGAAGGTCCGTTTCCGGCAAGTAGGTAAGGGTAGGTAATAAGGTTGAAGGGTGGTGGTGCTGAGGTGCATGTTGTGAGAGCGTTGCGTGGCGAGGTGATGAGAGTTGTGTCGGTCCGAGTTTGCTGACGTGCCGACGTATTGGGCGGGTGAGTTGGGGCGGGACAGGAGAGGTGAGATGGAGGTATAAGAGAGGGATGGGATGTCGAAGGATGGAAGTGTTCATTCCAAATCATCTCTCGCATACTTCGCCTACTTCTTACGATCGCTACTCACCTGGTGTGAGCTTGCCTTTAGTCTTCACACATTCTTTGAACATCATTCATCTTTATACTAATATTTTATATTGCCTCTTTCGCTTTATACATACGTCAACATGAAGACCTTCGCCATCCTCTGCCTCCTCGGTGCCGCTCTCGCTGCACCAGCTCCTCAGCAAGCGCCCCAGGCTCCTCAAGCTCCTCAGGCACCGCAGGCACCTCGTCCTGCTCAAGCGCCTCAGGCTCCCCAGACTCCTCAAGCTCCCCAGGCTGGCCAAGCTCCTCAAGCTGGTCAAGCTCCCCAAGCTGGCCAGGGAGCTGGCGGCAACTGCGCCGACATCCAATCCAAGCTCGCCAAAGGCATCCAAGCCAACCTCGACATTCAAGCCGCCGAACTCAAAGGGTAAGCCACACATTCTCTCTCCCACACACATAGTCTCTAACATCCCCTCAGCGTCTACGCCCTAAAGCTGCAAGCCGGCACCGCGGGCTTCAACACGACCCAACAATCCGTACTATCCATCCAAAAGCGAGGCGTCGACATCCGCGCCAACAACCAGAAGCTCGCCGCTCAAATCAAGTCGCCCGCTGCTGATGGCCTGGCTATTGTAGCTGGAGCCCAGACCAAGGAGATTGGCCAGGTGCAGAGTCTGAAGGGGACGGGCGCGGATGCGCCGGTCATTGCTATGTTGGTCCAGGAGGTTATGGATGGTACGATGCAGAATCAGAAGAACCTTGCTGCTGCTAAGGGACAGGTTTGTGCGAAGTAGGCGGGGATGCAGGCGTGGAGGATTTCATAAGACGAGTATGATAGGTCTTTGAGAGAGGTGTCTGGGTGTATCTTTTGGTTCATGTTTTAGAAATAGGATAAATGTAATGATATAGCTGTAATAAGGCAAGACGGGCGTTCTCTCATCCGTATTTGATACCGTTGTTTCGGAAGCACAGCCAGACATGTATGCTGTTAGTAATCCTGTTCGTGCTGTGTTTGTGTCGAGTCGAGAGATGGCACAGAAGAACATAGCATTGATGTCTGGATCTTTCGGAAGGACAGAGTCATGTCGTTGCCACCATAGGTTTTTGATTACAAGTACAAAAGTCTGAAAGCTCTGGAAAGAGGAACGAGCAGTCGGAATAGTGTCTTTTGTACCCACTCGAGATCAAGCTGTTCGATGACACAGTACGCAATACGAGCAACGCCAGAGACATTCTAGGAGAAGCGAACACTAGATTTTTCTCCCATCACTTCTGTGCCACCTTCATTTGGACGCACACACAATCATGGATACTCTTTTGCTAGTTTTCGAATTTTACATCGGACTCGGGCTCAGATTTTGGAAAAGAGGATATATGTCCTCATAGCTGTTGTTTTGGAAGAACAGAGCAGACATTGAGCCACTTAGGCATGTTTTTGAGTTTAAAGACAGGAAGTTAAGTGTGTAGGAAAGAGAAGTAAGAAGCCGGAATGAGTGGTTTGTATACCCACTGAACATCAAGCTAGTCGGCATGACAGAAGGTAAGAAGACCGACATGGTTATCAGATCAATCTCGTTCTCTTTGAAGTCATACAACGATGTAGGATTTGGACTCCGGAGACGACATGGGCTCTTCCTGCGCATTTTTTAAAGAAACAGAAAGAACATAGAATGCTTGTGTAAAGCTTTTGGTGAAATAGGCGGGAAGTTGATGGTGTAGGAAAGAGAAGAGAGACACCCGAATAGAGATGTTTATATTCACTGAGGCGGAGCCAATCGTAGTGTAGCGACGCGATCACTTCCAAAGTCTCTCTGGAGAAAACGATGGCTTTGATCTCGCCGATTTTGCTGGTTCGACACGTTGCCGCCTCATTACACATGGGAGTTTACATCATTGATGAGGTGAACGCATTAATATCGCAATGAACTGATGAAGCGCGATCTATTGATTAAGTAGTTTCTAATGTCTAAAGGTTTTTCTGCCCAAGCATCTCCATTGCCATTGTAGTAAAAGCGAGTCTGATTCGGTAGTCCACCACATTGAGCGACGATACTTCGCGACGAAATCAACCGCACTACACTCATTAGCACACCATTACTCTCAATCGTCACTCCATAACTTACGCAGCTGATAGTCTGTCCACACACTCATTAGCCTCATTTTCCCCACAACATCCAAGATCAGAGTACTTACACCACCAGCACCACACCCATTCAAACTCGGCCGTCCCCCACTGCCAGGATAAACGCAATTCCTAAACGTGGGAAAGTTCCTGCTCGGCGCTCCGGGGCTCTGGCACTACACACATGTCACGTTAGAGATCGAAACATGTTTCGTTTGCGCTGTTGTTGGTGTTGGGGACTTACGCAGAAGGAGTTTGGCTGGGAAAACGTTAGCAGATTGTTTCTGAAGGGTGTGACTTTTTGGGGAGGGAGAGGAGAGGAGGGGATTAGAACTGGATTAGGACGTGAACTTACGTAGGCACCAGGACATGTAGAACCACCCGGTAAACCCCATCCGCCGTTACAAAACGCAGCTTCGGACGCAGCGGCGAGAGCGAGGACAATGGGGGCGAAGAGTTTCATGTTGGTTGTTTTAACGAACGTGTAGTAGTTCTTCCGAAGGTAGCCAGCCTTGCGTAACTAACGGGACGCAAGCGTATATATATCAACAGCAGCCAAGACGATCCGTACTCAGGGCCACAGGCAGTGCACGCACACATCGCATGAGTAATAACCCGAGGTCTAGTGCGCGTCGTTTGGTATTAACAGTGGTTCCTCCATCTCGTTGTAAAGCCGCAGTTAATCCGCATGCTAGCTTCACACAGCTAGCCGGTTCCGTATTCCTGTCCTCATGAGAGTAGACCGCAGTACAGATTGCGCGGCTAGCTAGAGACGTTTTACAGGAGAAACGTGAGTACGTCCATGGAAGGTTCGAGCTGTCCATGTTTCAGCTGACAGGCCGCTGATCTTACGGTAGTCAAGGTAACTGCCGGTCATCGTGATGATGGGTGATGGGGGAATGTAAACTGCGATGTGAATCAAAGACCCCGAGAACCAAATCCCCGGTGCAATCAAGGCTGGTATCTCGATCGACACGCAATAGCAGGCGTGGGTAGGGCTGGAGACAAGATGGACAGTGCAGCTTACGCTAGCACTAGGTTCAAACGTGGTTAGAACCGGTACTAATATGTAGGCTTTTTGGTAAATTCCCAGTGGCTAAGGTGAAGGGCCGAAGACGAGGCTGGAGTGGTGCATTGCTTTCGTGAATACCCAGGCACTCAGATGCTCGAGTAGAAGCATAAAGCGCAATGCAGATGTTTTCTGTATGACACTCCTGATCTTCAAAACTCGATCATCTCGAACATCACGATCCTGCCCAGGGATATAGCCAGGTAGTCGCCCCCTGAACAACCCTCCTCATGCCATCCGCTTGGCGACTATAGTGGCGAGATGTGGAGCGGAAGCGTGAGTCTCCGGCGAGCCGGGCAGTGATGTGGACGCCTGCGCGAGCGCGATCAAGATCGCGAGGACGGATGTAGCGTCTAAGAGATCTGGTGACACGACGTTCGAGAGGGAGGTAAGCAATGTAGTTATGGGAGTGAACGTGAACAAGAGCACACAGAGGAAGAACGGTGAACAAGGGAAGACCGATATTCAGGGAATGCTGAAGACGGGAAAATGACCCCACGGCAGATAAGTAACATGATGAAGTAGGAAGACGGGTTGTGGCAGTGACCTACAGTACATAACATAGGCATCAGCCTGGCAGACGTCCAGCGCCCTCTCAATCCATCATCAGGAGGACAAGCCGAATCCATACTATACAATCATCGACAGCAGAGCCACACGCAACGGGTATCAACTGTGTTGATTCCTCACTTCTGTACGATCTTCGGTACCATCTCACCCACGACTTGGACAATGAATAGTAAACCCAACTCTACCCTCAGCAAGTCCATTCTCACGACTTATCCTTATCGAAAGCCCCAGCAGACGTTTTCGTCCCTTGTACTCCGTGCACGCTCGACTTCTCAACCTGGTTTCTAGTAAGCAAGGGACCTTCTTGTAACTCCGCGACTTCAGCCGTTGTTGCCGGAACAATACCATCTCTCGCCCCGCTTCCACGTCCCTCTTCTCCCTCTTTCTCCTTCATCGCCATCCCGCTATCCACCCCCGCTTCCACGATCACACCACTGTCTCCAACCCTTTCTCTCGCCCTCTGCAACTTTAACAATACAAAATCCGCCGCTCTCAAAAACTTTCTCCCATCATCAGCATCCTTCTTCCACCTCTCCCTCTTATCCCTCGGTTGTCTGTCATCTTTCCAACCATCCTCGAATGTCTTGACCTCTCCAGAAATCTGCCAATGTATTCTTTCTAACTCGCCTATTGAGTATGTCGGTTTGTGCGTAGTGGGGACTATGGCTTCGGTCGTGGGCGATAGGCATTGCGGCTCGGGTACCCAGTCGGCAAGCCTATCCGTCTCTGTCGCTGTGGTTTGGCCTGCTTCCCAAATCACTTTGTGTCGGAGGCACATGCGCCATTGTGTGAGCTTGACGTCGATGTCGTGGGCTGCGTTGCGGAGACTGACGTATGCTATGTCGACGAGTTGGATTTGTCGGAGGAGGTTTTGACGTTCATCCTCGTCTGTAGACTCCATGTGGCAGTGGTCGTATTTTTGCTGTGCGTTGATGTAAAGCAGGTAGTCAGCCTCCTGTAGTAGTTCCATCTTATCCGCTTCCAAGGTTTCCATAGTAGCCAGCGTGCTTTCAATGTCGATGCGTCGCAGATCCTCGGCATAGTCGACGGGTGTAGTGTAAAATGGTGGCTGTTGCTCGACAGGTGTTGCAGAAGCTGCCATAAGCTCTTTACTGCTGGGTTCGAGTTGCATGTCCTGTTCTGCTCGCTCAAGGGCCCCCTCTGGCATCCATCGTGTGTACCAGAGGTTGATGTGTCGGACATATTGCTGCATGATGGGGTCGAGGCTCGCCATGAGCTCCGGGTCCCAGAAGATGCTCTCGAACTCGAAGGACCGTCGCTTGACATGTCGACCAAACTGTTTGTATGCCTCCTGCCTCTCTCCAGTATACTGAAAGTACGCATGCGCTCCCAGGACACCAGCACAAGCGCCGATATTTGTCATGCCCAAGCACCGCGTCCACCTCGGTATAGCAGGCCGGCGCATAAACAGCGAAGGCACCGAGACAGCCAGACCCAATGCCGCACCTGCCAAAGCACCATCGTCAACGGTATACTTCTTCGTCCTCTCATACAGCTTCCAGGGCTTGATTTTCGGTATATTCGTCGACACCAACACATCCGCAAAAGCGGAGTAGTAATACCAGTTCAGCGCCGCACCTGCCAGGCCCGCCCAAACCCCCAGCCTTGCCGAAGCCCGTATAAACACCGCTGGCCGCGATATCGGCCTCGTAGGGGTCACACTTTGTGCATATCTCGAGGCGAAGGACGTATACGCGGCGGCAAGGACGGTCGAGGAGATGATAGCGTACTGAGGTGTCGCATTCGCACCGATGGGATCAGGCCGTTTGGGAGTAAGGCGGTGTTGCCCTTCGCCTATAGCGTTCTGTTAGCAAAAGCTTCTCCACATCATGTCCGGCGAGACATACCAGGCGGCACAAAGAGTCTCAGCACCATGGTGCCAAAACTACGCGCGTAGTACAAGATAAGCGATAGAGTGTGGTATCATATGCTGTCCACGCTACACGGCTATAAAATAGTGTGCGGCTGCAGCGAGCGCGTGGGGCATTCACGAGGCCGCTCATGGCAGTAAAGGTGCGTGGGCACTACCGGTGAGTGCCCGGATTGGCGCGCCTGGAGGGTGTCATGAGGCAGACGTGAAGGAACAAGGTTCCGGAAGCAGCTACGGCGGGCGGCCGCCGGGAAGGCGCATCGCAGCGGGACAGGTTTAATCCCTGCTATGTTCGCATGACAAGGCTGAAGGGGGGCGCAAGGGGCGAGGCCGCGTGAAGAGGGTGTCGTTGTGTCTTAGTCGGGATGGGTGGGCGAGAGCTCGCGATGATGCGCTGAGGCCGGGGTCGGAGGGTGCACGTGAGGACGTGTGGTCAGACGACCGCATTGGTCTGGAACGCCAATAGACGATCGCTCATCATTCTGGTCGTTGCGCGACTGGCAGATGAAGTCTCATAGCATGCAGCATCACACAAACCGTTTTCACAACTTGGGTATATTCATTTTGTGACTGATTAATAAAAGCTTCATTCTCCGATGGGAGTCGACTACGCTACTCCTTATCGCACAATCATTACCACGCCCCCAATCTCGATCCCACCACCCGATTACAACGACTATTCATACCAATTTAGTAACACAAGCTAATATCGAAGTCCACACCCGCTTTTCGTATTGAACACAGAAAAAGGAATAGTCAAACGAAAGAGGTAATCCCAAACGCCATCGCTAATACGTTTTAAAAGCAAGTTCAACGCCAGAAAACGAGAGGAACATGCGCAAGGACCCCATCCACCCACGCTAAGTGGCATTAGTACAAAGGTAAGCGAAAGATCGGAATCGAGAAAAGAGAAATGGCATGTGAACGGGTACGAGAACCGAAGCAGATCGCAGAAGCAAAGAAACAGACGAAGCGAAAAGGTGAAGGGAGGAGCAGAAGGAGAGAGTCGTCGGAGAACCGCCTCAATCTCCTACTGAACCGACTTGACATCACCCCGCCCTCGTATCCCTCCGCTGCATAACAATCTTCGCATCCTCGCTCCTCAAAAACTCAAACACACCCAGCTCCAGCCTCGCCAACCCATCTTTAAACATATACTCGCTCCCCTCCGTATTCGTCATAACCCTAAAGGCCATACAGAGTAGATCCTCAGGACTCAATCCATCAATACTACTCATATTCTTCCACTTCAACCGCATAGCCCTGAGATCGTTCATAGCCAGCAACCGGTCTACCAGGCCAATGTGAGACACGCCGGGGTTGGCGGCCATGCTGTGCCGTAGTGAAGCAATAGCTTGACGCTCGTGTAGCCACGCGGTGAGGATCTTGGAGACGAGATCGTAGTGTGTGGATAGTTCTGTGCGGAAGAGCGGTTCGCCGTGGTACCAGAGTGTGTGCATGCGGACGAGGAGGCTGGCTTCGTCGGGTGGCATTGTGGAGCGCGGGTAGAAGAAAGTGAAGAGGCCGGCTGTGACTTCGCATTGGAGGAGGCGGAGGTCGGCTGTCGAGACGGAGCCGCGGGGGAAGGTTTGTGGTTGTGGGGGCTGGACGACGTGTGCGGTTTCGGGGGGTTGGGGCGGTAGTTGGTGGCTTTTCAGCACGGGTTGGTGCGGTGAGGTGTGTTGGGGTGCGGCGGCGGGTTGGCTGTGGGTTGAGGGCGCTCGGGGTTTGCTCGAGGGCGCGGGCGGTGCGTCTTGTGTAGTAGGAACGAGTTGTATGCCGTATGCGGGGGCGCTTTGTATTGCGGGTGCAGAGGTAACCTGCTTATTAGGTGCCATGATAGGCTGATTAGGTGCGGCCTGCGCATGTGGTGTACTAGATCTACTGCGAGGGTGTGGTGCGAGAGAACGGCCGAAGGGGTGGCTCGGGGTATTAGATCGACTTGGTGGTTGGGGTGGAGGCTGTTGCTGAGCCTGAATATGTGGATGTGACGGTAGCTGCGTGTGCTGAGAATGATGTGTATGCGGTGATGCCTGGTGTGGATGTGGAGGGTGTGAAGGGTGGGACGGTGTCTGTTGCTGCTGCAGTTGTGCCTGAGGTTGCGGTTGCGACTGCTGTGGCTGCGGAGCGATATTTGTATGCTGAGGAGGCTGAACGGCAGGAGACTCCCTCTTCATATACCCACCTGCTCCATTAGCTGCTGAAGATGCGTTCACTGCTTGAAACCCTTGATTCGAAGCTGGTGTAGGAGTGGCTGGCGGGGCAGAACGAGGAGTCTCCGTAGCGGATCGAGCCATAGCAGCACTGCGTGAAGACGGCTCATATGGGCTCGTGTAACTGTTGCTGTGACGATGTCCAATACCAGGAGGGGGTCGGTGCACTTCTCTCGACGGTTCTCGGGATGCTTCCCTTGTCGGTTCTCGAGTTGGCTCGCTCGGTGGAGGCGTGTTGTTAACAGCAGTAAACCCTCCATTGTTGACAGCAGTGAAGCCTGCGGGCGCGGAGCTTTGCGTGATAGCAGGAGGCCTTGACACGCCGTTCAAGTCATTGTTTGATAGAGGACTGAGCTGTATCCGCAATGGCTCAGATGCGGTTCCTGGTGCTGGCGAGAAACGATGCATATGAGTCGGCATGGGAGGAATGTTCTCCATGCTGCCCGGGCCGGCAGGATACAGTGACTTGAGTGACTTCCTTGGGCTGCCCTTTCGGCTCACAGGCATAGTGCTGTACGGCCTTTTGATAGGCGAAGCCTCAGGATCCTCATCGTCGGACATAGTGAGGTGAGCATTGCTCTTGCGCTTCTTTAGATTAATGGGCTTAACGTCAAGGTCAGCGCCTGCAACAGTATCCGGATCTGGTGGGGTGAGTGACTGTGGCGTCCCATGTGGTGACTACCCTGAATTAGCGATGACAACACCAACCATCTCATCAAAACTTACCAGGCCTTCGGCATCAATGTCTGCAAGCTGATCATACTCATTCGCACCCGATGGTCGCTTTAACTTCATGTTGCGAATGTAGTAGCAAGCTTTGATGATGATCCACCGATGCAGATGAATCTTGAGACTAAAATAGGTTTAGCGCGCGTTCTGACACCTGACACCTGACCACTCCAACTTACATATCCTTATGCTCCGGCTCCTCGTAAAACAGATCTTTGTTATACGTCTTCTTGGTCGCATCCGGCGTGAGTAAACAGCTGCGATCCGCATCCCTGCCCCAAATAGCGGGTCCGTAACTCGCTAGCAGGTCCTCGAGCTCCTGGTTCAGGGAACTCGGATCCGCCGCGAAATCCAGCAACAAATCTCTTTCTTTTGGCAATTCCTTGGACAGCTTCGTCACCTCACTCGAGAGCTTGCGGTAGTCTGGGTTGTCGAATTTCGGAATGCCGCGGTTGGTCGTGGACGAAGACGCCGATAAGCCCAGGCCCAAGCATTCCGTCACCTCGCGTATAGTCGGGTTATGCGAGCTGAAGACGGATATCCAGCGAGCGCGATCCCAGCGTCGCACGCCGTGCTCCAGATCCAGGGCCAGGTTATCCTTTGAGCTCATGGCGCCACATGGGTGACGACGGGCACGTCAACAGTTGAAATGGGAAGTAGGAAAATGACGATGGAAAAGTAAGCGGATGGGATGGGGAATGACAATCAATGGCGCGTGCGCCAAAGTGTGATGGATCCGCTCGACGTTCCAAGGTTGGGGTGATTGATGGTAGCTCGCTCGGCAAAGGTAAAAGGAGTACGTTCCACTAGGCCGTCTTGGAACAAAGTTTTCTTATTGCCAGCTGCTGCTACCCCAAGAAAAACTTTGTCCAGTCTCAGATGCCGATCGTGCTACCAAACTAGACAAAGAATTGAATGCCCCTGTACACACAAGAAGAACAAACTGCGCAGCAATTGTACTCTGGAGTAGGAACCGACAGGCGCTGGTGAGGGGGGCGTTGGGCGGCGAAAGGAGGATTGGTGATGATGATTGATGCCGGTGACGTGTAGAAGGCGAACGACGGTACGCTGCGTCGAAAAGATACCCAGAAAAGAGGCGTGTCCAGTAGCGAGACAATGATCCGGCAGGGGCCGCAACAAAACATGAGCAGAGGTAATACGCGTCCGCACTCCGAAGTTAATGACTCGCACGCCAATTAATCCCCATCAGGTGTAATCATAGTACCGCCCCATCCTCATTCGTTCACACCCAGCGGGTCTCCTTTGCCCTTGCTTGTTCATTGTACGACACTTGCACTATGAGCGTGGTGCTCATTTGCTGCATTATGCTAATCATATCTATCGCAGGGGTCAATCATCATACACGAGGTACAAATGAATATGTCGCTAGCAGCACAACTCTTACTCGCATAGGCCAAAACATCCGATCCTCTTACTCAAAGCCTCCATTAGCCGCCACATGCAATCAGCGAATAAGCGGCACTATCACGGTTTCGTATAGCCGGGGATAGATGTCGTTGGTATCATGGTCAGGAGTTACAACTACACATGCATCTATGACGCGCTCGTCCCTCACCCATAGATTTGTACTACCGAGCTGCGATTACTCAACTGTGCAACCGGTTCCTGTCCAGACCGCGCGCCGCATAATATTGCTGGGAGGTACAGCGAGATCTGATAAACGCCACAGCTCGAAAGAAAAAAATGTGAGGCAATGTGACGAGTGTGCGGCGCGGTCACTGCACTCTAAAATAGGAACGTGGCATTAGGGAGATTTACGGCGCAGTGCGGAGCCTGAAGACAACGCCCCTTGGCTGCAGGGAATACACTAAGCGAAAAGGTATACTGCGAAGTGCTGCCGAGCCGTGTATTCATTCGGATACTAGCTGCCGAACTATCGAAGTTGCGTACAGTCGCGCCCTCACTATGCGCTCGCGCGTTCCAGGCGATCGCAAACTAAAGCAAATCACGCGTCGCAGAGTCCCGTACTGCATGGTGATGAGGTGTGGCACAGCTGAGCTAGTGTAATCCTACACGGTCCTGTAACATGATCAAGTAGCTGAAACCACCACTCTACGGCTGACCTACCCGAATAGCTTATTTTCCCGAATTGGACACCTACTAGTGGGGGCCTCGACCCTGGCGATCGATCGTCGCCCTGAAAACCTGAACGCCTGTATGATCCTCGTACACAGTTTTTGCGACTACAGCTGCCCGCGCGCACGATACGTGCGTATCTCCATCATGGTAATTGCGACTAGCGTCGTGACTCGCCAATATACCAGAGCATACCCTTTCCATCTTCCTCTTCTTCCTTGCGGAAGCTCTCCAGGTGGTCGTGCAGCCAGCCCATTACTTGCGTAAAATCTACTGGCTTCCACTGCATCTCTACTGCGTACTTTTCTCCGGCCAACACCACAATGGCCTGTCGCAGGAGCTCATCGCGGTCGACAGCGACGTTGGGGCCGAGACCAAATCCTCGACCCACGTCTTCAAAATTGGCGATGATGGTTTGCGTGCAGCCCATAAGCGTGCGGTGCTGTTGGATGCGCCTCTCGATCTCGGCGGCTGTGTGGCCTTCGGCTGACCAACCTGCAGTAAGATAAGTATAGATAGAATGGATGCAAAGGCAGTTGGTAAAACGTACGTTCGTTTGCTCGTAATAGAGCTGCCAGGTGGCGCTTGAGTTCCACCCAAGTCAGAAATGCTCGTTCCCTCGCAATGAAAACGGGTATGTTTTCGATCATCTTATTGTAGTCGGCTCGAACGCCTTCTCGCCATGTTCTTTCGAGTTGGTTGAGGAGCGCTTCCTCGTCCATTGAAACACCTCGTTCCTCTCCATAAATGTACTGCCGTAGCGCCCGTAACCCGTCGTAGTCTAAACCACGGTAGGGTATGCTGTTGTTTGGTTGCGGGAGCTCTTCTGGCACACCGTCATCCGACCGAAAGCTTGCAACCAGCGCGGCCATTTGGACACTGACTTGTCGATCAGCAGCCGCTTGGGTCGCGTCGGTGATTTGCTGTTGTGCCGCTGCGTTGGTCTCGGTAGGATGTGCAGCGTGGGTAGGAGCAGGGCCTGACATCGTACTGAGATACCGAGATTTGTTCGCTTCAGCTGTGAGTTTGTTCCAGACACCCTCGGCAATGTTAGATTGTTGTGTAGCCTGTTGCTCGTGGGCTTTCGCCGATGTAAAGGCGGCATTGCCATTCGTTGCATGTCCACCGCCATTGACAGCTGTAAACCCGCCTCCTTCCCGCGGTCCCATAGTGGGACTTTCCCCAGATTCCGGAGGTGTGAGCATTGCACTTGACGACATTGGGCTTCCACGTGACGCTGTATCGCCGTCGTGCAACACCGAGTTTGGCGCAAGCGCAACAAATGATGCTGGGGTGCCGCCCTCTTGCTGGCCAGAAAACTCGGCATCAGCTCGCGCCTGGCGGTTTTCTGCCTTCTTTCGTCTCTCGCGATCCAGGCGTTCGCGCGCAAGAATGACGTTGCATGCTTTCAGCCCGATCCACCAATGGAGAAGTTTGTGGATTCTGCGTGGTGGGTCAGTAGGGTTTCGGCACTATTACGAGGGCCCAAATTCAAGACGGATGTGCTCTCGAACTTATGTACTTACAATGCTCTGTCTTCCTCGTTCTCCAAGTAAAGATCCCGCGGGTAGAGTCCCTCTTCGACTCCGGGTTCATTCGCGGTGATTAGATGCTCACGATCGCCCACTCTTCCCCAGACCTTGGCGCCATGTTTCTCAAGTAAGCCATCGACTTGCTCTTTCAAACTTCCCTCGTCGCTCAGAAACTTCATCAGCTCATCCGGCTCTTTCGGTAACGTGGAGACAACATCGCCCATGTCTGCAACAAGCTCGCGTACGAGGGCGGATTCAAAGTTTGTTTTACCGCGTTTGTTCGATGACCACTTTGCGCGCAACCCAAGACGCTCGATCAGCTCGTGCATACGCACTTTTGACCGATTCTTCATAATGTCCAACCAGTCCTTGGACGTTGCGTATGTGATAGCTGAGCCGTCCATGGTGTCTGGGCTAGATGCATGGATCGCAAAATCTCGCCAGGTGAATTAAATGTAGGCTAGCGATGCAGCCGTACACAGTCGTATGAGTTCCGAGCGTTGTGGTGTCGCGACTATGCAAGGGAGGTGTGATGTGTAGTGCTGATTTTCTCGGGTATGATTACATGCAGATGCTCTCAGGACCGGGGCAGCCAGATCGTGCAATTTCGCCAAAGGGCCGTCTAGAGCATGTACGAGTCAGTGATGGGGCGCGCAAGGAAAACGAACGACATTCTCAAAGATGAATCGAGAACACGATAGATGATAAGAGTACAGATGAAGAAACCATAGCGGCGTATGAAAGCTTCGTCTACAGGTTAGCGGCACCCGCCTGGGAATGGCAGGCGGAACCAGAGGGCAATTGCTGCCGATTGGCTGGAATATCGCGTTAGCCGACGATCCCCCCAAATCACTTACACAAGGCATTGTGCACATTGTTCTTCGTCTACGAGGTGGCGAAATGCAGCTCACCGCTGCTGACAGTAATGTCTTGTGGCCCAGGTCTATGCATACGACTGCACTTCCTTTTCCACTTATTGGCGCGACTGACATCAGATGCGCAGTGGCGGGCAGATTTCGCTGGTGTACAGGCGATGGGGAATTACTACATCATCGCACGTGCTGTAGCATATGCACACACTCAAACAGAGGCTCTGCAAGTTTTGCGAGAAAAGGCCACATAGAGATCGTCATTAGTAATCGTATGTAGATACATTTTATGAGTTGCCTGGATCCTGCCCGGCCTCATGGAGCACCAGTGCTATACAACAGCCAGCCTGGTATCGATGCTTTCGACCAACTAGCACGCGAAAGATCAGAAATGATCGGGGTATATGTAGGACAACGCAAAAAGCCATCGATGTACTCAATGGTATACAGATTCTAGAGAAAGTGAGGAAGAGCACACCTTCGAAGAACGCCGAGGCTGGAATTCTAGGAAGAGAATTATCGATGACCGTTGCTCATGTCGCTCAAGCAGGGTTTGGCCGGCTCAAAGACTTGAGTACGATATCGACTTTTGCTTGAGGATTGTCTGCCCAGATAGACGATTGAGCAAGTGTAGTCTGTAGACGATCGAATGCGGTCTCCGTGCCTTTGCGGGCTACGATCGCTTTGCTGATACCGTCACCAAGATCGTATGTCAGTTTCCAGGTTTTGGTTTTCTCCAATATGCTCGCAACACAGGGTAGGTCCTCACTCTCTTCCTCCAGCAGGCCGAGCAGGCCTCCAAAAGACTTGCATTCGCGTAGCGTGTGATAAAACTCCATTTCCATGCCTTCGTCGTCGACCGACCAAATGAAATACACGCGCTCGGCTTGTTCGTCGGTCAAATCAAGAGAGATGATGCTGGTAGAGTTTGTGCGCTTGATGGCTTGATGCGGAGGTTTGAATGTATCCGCGGGCGTTGGAGCATGCTGTTTGACATCGTCGACAGGTGTTTCTGACGTTCGTTGAGTCTGCGTATGTATCTGTGGCTGCGGTTGGGGTTGGGGTTGGGGTTGGGGTTGAAGTTGGGGTTGGGGTTC
Source organism: Alternaria arbusti (assembly GCF_024043155.1). NCBI lineage: Eukaryota > Fungi > Ascomycota > Dothideomycetes > Pleosporales > Pleosporaceae > Alternaria > Alternaria arbusti. Next base: position 797,950 of record NW_026249943.1, read on the forward strand.
CGGCTCTGGCTGTGGCTCAGGTACAGGTTGTGGCGTCGGTTGTTGTTGTGGTTGCAACTGTGAAGGGCATGTACTGCTTTCCTTGGGAACAACCTCGATCACGTTCGACATCTGGGTCCTATTTTCGCTAAGCTTTCTCCGCTTCCTCGCGGCGGGTTGCTTAGTATGAGCATCGCTTTCATCGTCATCGACCTTTGCCATGGCATTCGATGCTGGAGGTGCGGCATTCGGTGCTGAAGGTGCAGCATCTTCATCAGTGGATTTCGATAGCTTGGGGGTAGAAGAGAGACGCTGTCTTGGTTCCGGTAGTCCCCTAAGCTTCGAGGCGATGTCAGCTCGCTCTTGCGGAGACAACACCGAGAGCACGGTCTCTAATGTGCCAGCATCGCTGTCAGGATTGCGAAGTGTGAGCATCATGAAATTGTTGGCGAACTTGTCTCCCAGACCACCTCCACTGATCTGCAGCATTAGATGTGAGGTCAGTATGTTTTTTCCATGTACTATTCGTTGATCCGAGTCTTACCTCGTAGGGGCGATAGGCTTGAAGACCCTGTAAAGACCTATCACTCGTCTGAGGTAGCATGATGGCAAAAACCCCAGCGTCGTCGTCGCCATCGAGCGGCATAATAACGACTTTCTGTATTTTGTCAACAATCTGGACGACATGGACTGTATGTATTTCGGTACAACTCACAACCTTCGGTCCGAACTGCACTTCGCTGAAGGCAATAACAGCTGAGTCTTCCCTAGCACAGCCTCGGCAGACAGCGTTGCGATTCTCCCTAGGACTCCCTGATACTATAGGAGGGTGTGGAGGAGTGAACTTCTTGTAATTGGCCTTCAAGTCGTGAAAGGAGGGTAGCCCTCGGAATGACTGGGTTTGCCTGTCCGGGGCCAGGTAGCCAATCCAAACGCCCCGCGCAAAGAGCTGATTGGCCGAATAAAAATGACCCTTTAGGTGAGGTTGCGAGTTGAAGCAACCATACGAGATGGAGTTCTTCCTAGGACTGGTGTTTCGAGATTCTTCCATAGATGCCTGCAGTGCACGCAGCCTAGGTGACATCATTGGCGAAGTCAGTTCGCTCGACGCGCTACGACGTGCCGGCTGCGCATCGCTTTCTGGAGATGCCGCCTTGGAATTGGTGTTTACTTCATTTGAGTTGGAGGGTGTTTGCAACCGGATTGCGTCACCAGGCTGAGGGCTGTTGTTGTCGAGACTGGGCTCACGGGCGCGTTTGCAGCTTGTTGACGGGGCCCTCGACACAGGTGGGCGCACACTCTTCCGTGCTCTTTGGGGCTGGGGCGGCATGCCCGAGTGTTTGGGTGGCATGCCGGCGAGATGTCGGATAGCGACTGGTAGGTGGTGATGGCGGTCTGTTGTTGCACCATGCGGCTGCGCGCGCTAGCGTTCGTGCAGGGCTTTAATTGGCCTACAATTCTGGATGGCATTTTAACTCCGTCGCAGCACCGCCATGGTACATCCCATCTCCCTTCTCACTTTAACGCGAACAACCGTGTCGCGATACGTATAGCACGCGACATCGGAATGCAGGAGTTGTATCAGTGAGCACGAATAAGACGAAAGCTCCTCCTCGCCAATTGAGGACGCGTCAAGTAAACAACGAAGGAGCGAGGACGCGTCTGTCTCGACCGGAGTCTAGATGGAAGGCGCCTTGCTTTAAACCGCTGCTCACTCCATCACCACCACGTCCGGAATCTATTCGCAAGCTCTCACCGCTTGACACCGACGTCGCCAGCTGCGGTGTACATCACAATTGCCAATTGGTTTTTTGTCCATCAAATCACCACTATACCCGACAATGGGGCGGCAAAAAGGCGAAATTGGCGTTGCTCATCATATAGAATGTCTTGGACTTCAGACGTATGGGAGGGAGAGGATTGAACCGGGCTTCGTTATGAGAAAACCAGTGTTCAGGTATGAGCCCGCCACTGCAATCCACGAACTCGAGGTACCCGCTCTGCTTGGTCTACTACTACGCGATGCACACGATGCAAATACTGTCATCGATCGACACGATCCCATGCTCCTCGATAAAGAGCTAGACCAGCTGTTAGTCGAGTATGGTCCCCTGATCTGGCCTGAGCCTGGTCAAGGAAGTAGAGACCATCTCCGAAAACCACAAGAGGGTACCCGATATCCGGCTGATTTGATCTATCCGAGAGACAATACCACGTAAGTCCGCTCATCCAGGTACTGGGTGCGAGCTAATGAAACCAGCCTCAAGAAACACCTGCTGGGCATGATTCTCTGCAGGCAGACTCGCTCCGACATAGAGACCTTCATAAACAGGACATACATGAAAGCCCTGACATACAAGAAAAGAGACCTAAATATCGATAATAAGCCTTGGTTTCAAGGTTGCAGATTCGTAGCCCTAAGCGAGAAAATACCAGTGAGGAAGAGACGCAGCACTGGTACGACTACAACAGCAGACGAACCCGCTCCTCAACGCGCACGTTCCGAAGAAGACCATACAGATGATGACTCCGATACGTCTGAAGATTCGGTGATGGGCACCAAGACAGGATGTCCGACCCGCAGGAGAAGCGCGATTTCACCCGGGCCGTCGCCCTTTAAAGTTGAATTACGGATTTATCGCACCAAACCACCGGGCCAGCCAATCGGCCCTGGACCAACTTGGTCTTACGGCAGTTTGATGTTCACCGGAAAGGAAACAACGTGTGAAGACTTCTTCGGTCTCATATGCAATCAGACCAAAGCCGACTGCAGCTTCCTCATCTTCCAGTTACCCGAAGATATGTCCATGGACGAAAGGGTGCGCATCGACCGAGGATCCAAGGAGTCCGAGATGACCTATCGACGTACCCTGGGTATTTTACAAAGAGCAAGAAGATTTCCATGCGGTCCTGCGTACCGTTCAGTTGAGCTGGAGATTGGGTTTGAGACTGTCGTGGATTAGTGCTGTGATACCCCATAATTTGCGCCTTGCGACTTGCATTTTCGCAATCATTCTTCCCTGTATTCATTTCTTCAACTTCGACGCAGGCGATAGCAAGATGTCGAACACGCAAGCTTGGAATCCCCAACAGACGAGCGTATCAATGTAACTTGTTGACATGACAAGATGTATATAACATGACCTCGTTATTCGTCGTGTAATTAGTGTATCCATATATCCACCGTTTTCTTTTTGTACAAAACACTTCCTTGTGTATTCCACCCGTGACTACCGGTGCTGGCCTACCCTCCTCTCATCAACCAACACACTCCAATTCTTCTGCACACTGATCCCGCCCGTCGCAGTCCTCTGCGCACTATCATCGCTAACCCTCCCCATCTCAATCTCCACATTATGCTTTCCCTGCGTGTCCTCCCCAACAAACTTGAACTCTTCCTCATCCTCCAACCGACTCATACCCGCGAGCGTAGAAAACAACCCGCCAGTCGCACCCTTCTTCCTGTGCCTCCCTCCGGAGTTCTTCGAGTCATGCATATACCCATCCAGTCCGCCATTCGAGCTCGGACCCGGACTCTTCATATCGCTCGGCCGCGAAGAAGCAAAAGAGAACAATTTATCGAGGCCGATCCAGCGGAAAGCCGGTTTCAAGCTAGGCAAACAAGCACACGTGAGACCGATGTTGATCTCAACAATCGACCACACGATGATCTCGCGGAAGTTGTAGGTTACGTCGCCCTGGGCTGAGATGGGGATTTGCAGGAAGATGATCAGGCGTACGAGCGAGACAACGGCGATGAAGGTGCCGAGGGCGAACATGCCGGCTAGCACGATGCGTTGGGCGAGGGGCGCGTGCAGACGCCAGACGTGCGGGATGGGCATGATGACGATGAAGAAGTCGAGGATCACGTTGGGGACGGAGCCGCCGAGGTAGATGTCGCGTGTTTCGATGCAGGTCTTTTGCGTGATGGTTATGTCCCAGGCGGCGCGTACTGGGAGGCAGTTGAAGATTACGCAGAGCATCTGTGAAGCGGTACTGTCAGCATATTGCGCTGAGGGTGTCAGTTTTATGGCGATAGATGACTTACGATAGCAATACACCATGCGATGGAGGCGGCGGTGACCACATAGATAGTAATGCGGGACTTGATCTCGAAGAGTCGCCAGTAGAAAGCGAGAACCGATAGCTTGATGCTCGTGATGCTGAGCGTATACAAAATCTGGCCGATGTAGATATTCCGCAAGAAAGCGATAATTTGTAACGGGTTCGTGATCTCATTGATGTGTAGTCCCAGTGACTCTCGCATGCCTGCAAGCACTGAGCGTTAGCCTACGATTCGTGTCCAAGGACGAAAGATACGTACCTATTATACACACGTAGAAGAAACCGTTCGCCACGGCCAGTGCGACCATGGACATGTAGTCGTCCATCTGAACATTGCGCCAACCCCCGTGCCGTTTCCGACAGTAGACCTTGAGGGGGACGAGTAGCATGATCAAGATATAAGTCGATATCGCCACTCCATCGAGACGACGGCGGTAGGATTGGCTGGAGAGAATGTCAGCTGCATGTTACCCAAGACACTGTTTTCTGGTCGTGATAAGACATGGGTTGGGTGAACCGCGGAGGACCACGGAGACTGGGTATGGAAAGGGTAGAGAGCAAAGAGATGGCGAGTAGACACTCCCGAACAAACTTACACGCTCTCCTGTGGATCGATGATAGGCGCCATGATGCACAATTCATATACACACTCTCTTTCCTATCCTCGACGGCGTATACACCAGGTATATCACAAACAGCGAGAAAGAAGACGTCGCAGTGGCGTTGACGGTGATGCACGAAACTCTCACATGGAAAACGCGAGACACGCACCCATGATATATCAAGAGCAAGAACACGGCACAAGACACGCGATGCCCAGAAGGAAAGAAAAACCTTTCCTCACCTCCCATGCAGACGCCCTGACCAGAACTCCCCAGATGTTCCCAATCCACCTACCGCTACCGCCGCTCCCGGTCGCGGGACCCCCTTTAGGTCTGTAAATCACCACCCTTCAAACCCATGACGGTTTACTTGCTTGTTTAGCTGTGCATCAGCCAATGGTCATCGCAGCATCCGGCAGAGAGAAGTAATAATCCGACATGCTGGAGCTGTTGGGCAAAGCATAAAGTCAAGAAGCGAGGCACTGACACACGGGGAGCATCTGGGAAGTGGATCGTCAGTTACAGGTTAGGGGGTCCTGGTCGGCCTGAAGGGTCCCTCGTCTTCACATGTGAGTGGGTGGGGGATGATCCGGCACTCGCTCCCAACGGAGACGGCGTCGTGCTACGCGGGAACGAAATGGGAAGTCACTCCACTTCAATTATGCAAGACTTCAATCTACGCCTGCATCGCACACCCTCTCGTTCAGCAAGCGCGTCGCGGCTTGAGACAAATGATCAGTATGAGAGGGGTAGATTCTTGCATCTTGCGAAAAAAGAAACAAGAACGTATTTGTTTATCTGTCGCCGCGGGGTCGAGTCTGCCGTCTGCGTGTGTACCCAAACCGACAATCACTGCGCTCGTCGATCAAAATCCTCCGGGGTAGCCGTGGCAGAATAAACTCCGAGCTGTGCGTTATTCTAAATGGCCGACTCGAGCAGATCATCCCACTTCCTGGTGTTGAGCGCATGTGCCTGGCCGTCATTTTGGCCGTGAACGGTTTAGCTTGGCCGTCCGTTGCGAGTCAGAAATGAGGCTTCGGCAATGGATTACGAACCAATCGATGGCGGACATAAGCGATGAAGATATCAGACACCTTGCGGCTCCTCGGATGAACACGCACTGCGTCTGCTTTGTGGCGTTCGTTCCTGTGGATGTCATGCATTGCCGGAATCCTACTATGACGAATTGCAAGGCATCTGGTAGGGGCGCAAGCCGCAAACGTGTGTGCAAGCTTTGTGGCGGCGTAGGAACCAAAACGTGCTAAGCTCTCGTTGGAGGGCAATCACCGTTTGCCAATCATACGCCTTGCATGCAACGGCATGGGTCGCGGAAGCGGAAGGACCCTCACACGCTATGCTGTGCCGTGGGAGCGAGAGGGACTCACGCCGTCGTCTTGATAGTTTTAGTAGTGCAACAACGAGTCGAGAAGCCGTATAGACCCTGTCGAGGCCCATCGAGTTATTGTCTCAAACCTGACCAGGGTAAATGCAGTGAAAGTCCCATGGGGCTTAGCGAGAGACCCACCTATTCGAGGGCGGCCGGCACATGCGCCATCTTCCACGTGGATGCGAGGAACGCGATATGCGGGCTTATTACAACCAGTAAAACAAAAAGTTAGTGATGTATCGTGATAGTGGCGTCGCTCAGTAAGCATCAGTAGCTGTTTGATAGTCAAAGTATGTGTTATGGATAGCTGGTGCGGGAGGTGCGGCTCGCCATCGGTCCTTTCTTAGCCCAGCCGAGAAGCAAAACTCCACATTTCAGAGTCGTTTCTGACAGGTGCCCCGGCTGCTAGTTAGCGACCTAAGGTTTTAGGAGACCAATCAACGGGCACTAATTTGGGAGCCGTGAGGGTGAAGATGCCGCGGAGCACGACAGTTTCAACCATGTGCGATTTGCAAAGTCGGCGAGCATATGGAAAGGCGTAAAAGAGGCCCCACGCTCTGCATTTCGCTTTCGGATTCCTGTCAAACTTTCCTTCTTCTCTGAATAAGCCAGGTGCATGATGGCAATTACAAATATCCAAGGCAATGGGTCATACCCAGGGCTTCTCGTGTTGTCAGCTCTGTTAGTATCGACCTACGTAATCGTTACTGGAATCTATCGCCTCTACTTTCATCCACTCGCGGCGTTCCCGGGGCCGTTCTGGGCCCGCTTGACTGTGTTCCCGTCATGGTGGCACACTCGTACTGGCGACCGACACGTTTGGCTGTATAGTCTGCAGGAGAAGTATGGTATGGTGGCCTGATTTCATCCCCAGAGTCAGTGAGTTGTTAACGATTGGTAGGACCCGAGTTCCGGTATCGTCCAGACAGTGTCGTGCTCAACACGCCTGCTGCTTTCAAGAAAATCTTTGGACCAAAGGGAAATGTGAAGAAAGGCCTTTACTACGAAGTGTGGCCACGCAATGTCCACACTATCAACACATGGAGCACCACCAGTGTTGAGGTGCACTCGCGTAAGCGTCGCGTGCTGAACTACGCTTTCTCAGAAGCGGCACTGCGAGATGCTGAGGTCTTCCTTCACGCGAACATCGACCGTTGGCTAGAGCTGATTGGTCAACAAGCGCCAAAGGCTGGCGAGTGGACGGCCTCTATCAACATGTGTGATTGGATGAACTGGCTTGTTTTCGACATCCTTGGTGACTTGTGCTTCGGTAAGAACTTTGACATGAAGGAGCCTGGAAGCGATCTCCGCCACATCCCCGAAGTCATGGTTCAATTCATGGAAATTCTCCATCCAGTTAGTCCCCTGCATCAGATCATTGATCGATCATGCTGACATTCCAAAGATTGCATTCGGCCCGTTAGCCAACGCTTGGGTATGGATGAAGCCTCGTGGGCTCGACAAGCTTCTGGAGGTTGCCTCACCGCCAGTAGTCAAGAAGTGGCAGGACTTCGTTGAAGGATGCCTTGAGAAACGGTCCGCGGTCGAACACGAATTGGAGAAGAATCCCAAGCCTGAGGGTGAGGTCCGGAAGGACTTCTTTCACTGGCTCTTCAAGGCTGTCGACCCCGAAACTGGCAAGCGTGGCTACAGCGAGCACGAACTCTTCGCTGAGTGTGAGTTGCTGACTATTGCTGGTTCCGATACGACATCCGTCGTAATGTCTGCAGCCTTTTTCTACCTGGCTCGTCGACCGGAGGTACAGGCCAAGATCGCTCAAGAGGTCAAGTCGGTCTTCTCAAGCTATGACGAGATCAAGTCGGGTACCAAGATCATGTCCTGCAAATACCTCACTGCGTTTCTTAATGAAGCCATGCGCATGACACCACCAGTCGCAGCAGAGCCCAGCCGTGAGGTACTCCCTGGCGGAACAACTGTCGGTGATCACTACTTCCCCGCTGGCCTCCACGTCAGCACCGGTCTTTACTGTCTCAGCTACAACGAAAACGTCTTCCCAGAACCCTTCATGTTCCACCCTGAGCGCTGGATCGTAGACGAGACTGGAAAAGAAGGATCCTCGGCTGAGAGTGTGGCATTGGCGGAGAACGGTTTCTGTGCCTTCTCCTATGGAACCAGGGGCTGCGTTGGAAAGAACCTTGCCTGGCTGGAGATGCGACTTGTCATTGCCAAGACACTCTGGATGTACGAGGTTCGGCCTGATCCAGAGAACAGACTTGGTGGAGGCAACCGAAATGGGAAGCCTGGGCGACAGACAGAGGATCAATACCAGATTTACGACATCTTCGTGGCCGGCAGGAAGGGACCGATGCTGCAGATGCGCAAAAGGTAATGTTGAGTAAGATGAGCCATTTGTGCAGACGACCGAAGTAAAGCCTGCAACGTACGATAGTCACCTTGGCTAGCAAATTGAGCATATTCTGATCCCTTTGAGAACGTCGTCCGTGTACAACACCACGTGTCGCCAGGTGCGTGCGCGTGTCTGTGGTGCAAACGGTGGTGCGACCATTCGGTCCCTGACGATCCTCAAAGAATTAACAGCCGTTGTACATGTATTGCGCACAGTCGGTAGTGTCGTCGCGCAGTCTCGCTAGGTGATCTGGTGTTGTTGTCGCCTCAGAGGGTTCGCTGTTACCGTCAGCGCCTGCCCGGAAGGACGTCCACGTGACGTCCCTAGCGGGGCCGATCAGAGGAGCTTCCTCAAGCTCCGAATCCGGACCTTCTTTCTCCAACTGCTCAACACCAACATCGTCGAATCTGTATTTCGTCGTGCGACCGTCGTTGTGCCCAACACGATATGCCGATGTTTTTGGCCCCCATCGCAAGCCACCGGCATGCCTCAGACGGCAATGCCAGGCGAGACTCGAACGCCATTCGACCGCAGCGGCACAGCGCCGTATTTTTAGCTCAGCTGGCCCCCAAATCCTGACCGGTCGATTGTTGTGATGGCATTGCTGCAGCCTGTAAAACAATGCATTCTCTATTATTACGCTCAACATTCTGAGCTCCTTCGTCGCTACTGACGCCTTTGCGCAACACCGTCTTTCTGATATCGAATAGGCTATCGGCCTTCAATCTGGAGTTACGCGGGTCGATCAGCACAGGGCTGAGCGGCTCGTCAAGCCCCGCGACGCCAGCGCAAATCAAAGGCACGGCGAGCTTGATTCCACGACAGCCGTTCGCTTCGCCTGGACTGCACATGGTGTGCCGCACTAGAGCAGCTTTTCCTGCCTGAGTAGGGCGAAAGCATCCGTGGGCGCATATTGGTGTGATGGAACCAGGCTGACCGGTGCAACGCATATGCTGCAAGGTACCGCCAGCCTCGTGCAACATCTTGTACGCTTTGGTGATTTCCCGCCTTTTTTTGTGGCTTCTCTCTTTCCTTTCACTTCGTTCGCTTTCGTCCTACGGTCGCTACACATTGCAAACATCATTGTACAGTACAAGAACGTGAGCGCAAGCCGGGCATACACGAAACAGAATGCGGTCACCATCCGTCGAAGGAGTACCATCACCCCTCCAGGTTGGCTCCCCAAACAGTAGGAGGACCTCCGATATCACCGTTCCTTCTGCTTTGCGCGTTGGCTCTCCAACAACTGGCGATGCCCCACCCATCCACGCTCGGCCACCGCTGCGTCGCAAGAACACGTCTGGCGCCTCCGACAGGCTGTCGCAACTCTTTCCGTCCCGACCGTCCTCAGTCGCCTCAATCGCATCTCCTAGCAGCACCCCTGCATCAAGACGTCGGTCGTTTCCTTCGCCTCTGCTACCGGCCGCAGAACCCTCGTATCGCATACCACGCGCTCCAGCGCTGCCCTCGTTTGCCCAAGAAACGTCATACAACCCTGTCGCGAGCGTGTTTACTCAAGATCGCGCATCACCGTCGTTGGGCAAGAGCGACAGTAGGACCAAACGGGTCCTCGACCGAATCGCATCGTTGCACAGGGGAGCCTCTCATGGGGGACGTTACAACCGACTGGATGATGAGGAATCACAACCCGACAGAAGACGCCTTGTAGGAGTCGACGAGGGGGATGAAGCAGTCGGATATGATCTGAGCTCGCTAGGCGGTCTGCCGCTGAAAACACTCGAGGCGCAATCGCGGACACAGGACATACACGAAGGGCAAGAGCGTGACAGAGACATGGATGAAGCTAGTCACGCCGCAGAATTTGAGCGTCTTGAAGCGCAACTCGGAGCTGGCATGACTTCTGTGCTCCATGTTCCGTTTGAGCATACCCCAGCGGGACCAGTACCAGGCTTCTTTCCAGGCCACCGACGAATTCTGACAAGAGCGGATGTAGTAGACGAGCAGGCCAAAAAAGCGCAAGACGAGGCTGAAAATACCGGCAAGGTCGTTGCTGTTGCAGCAGATGTTCCAGTCGATATCAGCGAATTCACAGGAGTTGCTCGCGACTTCGATTCTATGAGAAACTTGACCGCCGAGGCCGGTCTCATCAGCAGTGGTGCACAGACTAGCTACTTCTTTCCTGAAGGCAAGTTTCCCCTACATGTGTCGAGAGTTAGGATCTAACACGCATGCAGATCCCCAGATGCCTGCATGGCGACCCCTTACTATGAGCTCGTGGTGGATCCTTATGCTCACAGTTCTTGCACTTGTACTCGCTGGCGTTCAAGAATACCTATGCCAAATTTCCTTACGCGATGTTGAAGCAGATCCTCAGAAAGGCGGGTTGTGGCATTTCGTGAAAGTTGGCGACTTGACTGTCACGCAATATTTCACCTGGCAGTACGCGCCCATCATCATTTCAGTCTTTTACGGCGTCCTTTGGCAAATGTCGGATTTCGAGGTGAAACGTTTGGAGCCCTTCTACCAGCTATCCAAGAAGACAGGCGCAACTGCGGGAGAATCGCTTAACATGGACTATCTCACCTTTTTGAGCTTCTTAGTACCGCTAAGAGCACTGCGTCACAGACAGTACGCCGTCATTTACAGCTCGCTGGGTACATTGGTCGCTAGTAGCCTTGTACCTGTCTTGCAGAGTGCCTCTATGACTATGTGGCCACCAGAAAAGGACCGTAAACTTAATGGCTGGAAGGCTGTGAGAGTCGAACCGGCCTGGTCCCGAGCGCTCTCGGCGTGCCTTTTGATAGTTGCAGCCTGTGGAGGAGCGCTGATGTACGCAATGCAGAGGAAGAGCGGCCTGCAGTCGGACCCCAAGGGCATTGCAGGTATCGCAGCTATGGCTACGAAAAGCCATATTCTGACGGACTTCAAGGGGCTCGACCAGGCTTCTTTGCCTCAGATACACAAGCAACTTCGCCAACGAAGATACATCTTGCACAAAAGCTCACTCTGGCAAGGAGAATACATAACGAAGAGCAAGGAAAAGATTCCCGAGCACGGCTCCGATCCCAGGCCGCTCATGCTTCGTCTTTGGGCGGGTGTGCCTTTCATCGGCTTTCTCATCCTGTTCACCGTTGCGGTGCCAGTCTTCACATTCGTCAAGGCGATGAGTAGAGCCACACAGAAGGTACCCTGGATGATGACGGGCCTAGCAACTGTCATCCGCATACTCTGGAACACCATGAATAGCGACGTTCGCATGCTTCAACCTTTCTACATCCTTTCTCTGCGACACGCCCCAGCCAAGACTCTTACACTCGACTATGCTGGTACGAATCCTCTTTGGTTGCCCTTCGAAGCTTTCTTCAATGGGCATTACCTTGTCATGCTCGTCGCCTTTGGATCCATCTTTGCGGAGATCCTAACGGTCTGCGTGACCTCAATCAGCGTCGATGGCAACAAATTTATGCCTGGATTCGGCGGCCAAAAGTCTGACGACGACCACGACGGCAGCAACGACGATGCATCTGATCGTTATAACACGGAGCAAACCTTTCGCAGTTTCTGGTCGAGCTTAACGCTCACCATGCTCATTCTGATCTATCTCATCGGCATCGCTCTTCTCACCTACGCGAGGCGCAGTCAGAAGTTCATGCCCAGAGAAATCGGCACCATGGCCTCCGTCCTCGCTTTCATCCACCAGTCCAAGATGCTCTTCAGCTTCATCGACACGGAGAAGCTGAACTCAAGGGAGATGACGAAACACCTAGAGAAGAGTGGAAAGACGTACGCGTTGGGCTGGTTTCAAGGAAGAGATGGCGAAGATCACTTGGGCATCGACGAAGAAGAGATCAGCAGCGCGTACGTCTTTGGCAAGGATTGGACTGAGGGGCGGCTGAGACCAGGTAGAGATCTGACGTGGGAGGTTTATTAGACGCTTCGTCACACGATATAATGCATCTCCATTTCCATCGACATCAAGAACGCGCATGCAATTACTGACATTGACTCCCCACCCCGTATTCACAACCCTAGCGCCGAGACGCCATTATGCTGGTATAATAATCCGTTCTGACGCGTATGTGCCGCGTCATATGTCCCCGCTCCCGTCTCATCCTCATCCCCATCGCACGTATATCCTCATATCCCCTCCGTCCCCTCCTCTAACTCTGCTCCCCAACATTCCCCACCAGCCAATCCATACCCTCCTGGACACCCCGTCCATCCACCGCACTACAAGCCACAATACTCCAATTCCGGTCTTTGAGCTCCCCCAACTTGAGCGCCTCGCTGATCTCGCCCGCGCCCTTTGCGCCCGGTTGATCTTGTTTGTTTGCGAAGACGAGGAGGGCGGCGTCGCGGAGCTCTTCTTCGTTGAGCATGGCGCGCAGTTCTTCGCTAGCGGTGGTGAGGCGCTCGATATCTGTGCTGTCGATTACGAAGATTACGGCGGCGGTGTTGGCGTAGTAGCAGCGCCAGTAGGGGCGGATGGAGGTTTGGCCGCCGAGGTCCTGGGCAGGTGTTAGATGGTGGTTGTGGATGGGGGAAGGTAGGTGGTTCTGAAGGACGGGGAGGTGGGAGGTGAACTTACCCAGACGTTGAAGTTAAGGTTCTTGTATGTGACGGATTCGACGTTGAAGCCTATTGTTGGTATCGTTGTGACTACCTCGCCAATCTGGAGGGCTTGTTAGCCTCCGTATACCTCGTGTCCAGACCCAGGATGCATATTGTTTCCATATTCGCATGCCTCCTTTCTTTCCTCCTTGGATATCGCGTACCTTTAGTCTGTATAGTAACGTCGTCTTTCCAGCGTTATCCTGCATTTGTAATCAGCACCATGCCCCCCATACAGCCATGCTGAGGTGTTCATACCAGCCCCAGAATCAATATCCGTATCTCCTTCTTTGCCCATATCAGCTTTGTAAATGTCGATAAGTAGCCGCCCATGTTGTTCTCCCTGTGTCTTGTCCGCCCGTTCGTGAGGTCCGTTTGTATGCGGCGTTGACCGCTGGTCTGGTGGTTTCGGCGAAAGGGACGGTTTCGAGAATGTCGGCGATGTGACGGTTCCGTGAAAGTGTTTTAGTTATTACGCGATTATGTTGGAGTGAGCTGGGCGTATGTTGTCATATGTCTTGCTCGTGTTTCAGTGTTGCTGTCTGGGCATAAAGTTAGGCCGTCGGGTGCAAACAGGACAAACAGACCGAGGTCGTCGGCGGCAACTTTGGCCGATCGGCCGGACCACGGGTAGAGCTGATCTAGCCACGGTGCTATGCCTAGCGTTACACTACAACCCCATCATCCACACCATGCCTTACGATCGCCATGTAGTCGTCAGTTGCATCGAGAGGCACTATGACTTGCTCGTGCGCATGGCCTACCTCGACCCGGACACGATCCTCCGCCCGCCGCCTGAAGGTTGGAGTGATGAGCAGCTCGCTGTTGACACATTGCAAGAGTGGAAACGGTCGGACAGAGTCGTTGATCTCTTGCGTCACTTGCCTTATCTGAGCAAGAATATGGGTGACTCTAAATACGAGGTCTACATCGTAACGGAAGCATGCAACTTCCTTCGCGATTATGGCTGGCTGAAAGATGCGCACAAGAAGGACGCTATCAGTCTTATGATGCCATGCGAGGAGGAAGCACCTGCAGGAATGATACCGTTGAGCCAGGGCCGCGAAGCGACAGTGTGGATGATAGATACGGACGAAGGTATGAGCCGCATACAACGTGCATCACCGGATATTGACAGGTTTCACTAGGGATAATCTGGCCCATGACACCGTTCGTTGTAGACCGTAGTGCGCCAGAAGACCAACCTTGGCGGCGATGCGCAAAGCCTCGAGAAATTCAGCAGTACTTCGATAAGGTCTACAACGAGATCGAGACCTTGGTCACCGTTCCTGTACCATTGACGCGAGGTAGCGATGCATGGTACAACGAGATGGTGGATCATCGAGACAACAATGCAAAGGTGAGTGCGATCCTCTCGGCGAACGTGACCGGAAGACTCATCAAGCAAATGAACAGCTACCCAAGCGCTTGCTGAAAGAGTATGGTTGGCCCTCAGCTTTCAGAAAGGCAGAGTATCTCAAAGCTCTCGAACAAGAACGTCTCGACGCTAAACGCAAAGAAGCGGAACGGAAAGAAGAAGCCGTGAGGAAACATGCACAAAGGCGTTTTATAGCAGTTGACAAGGCGTATGATTTGCGTTCCAAGAATGGAAGCGCTGACAGCACAGCAAAGTGACAAGTCTCACGATAGATCACTACGCATTCTCCTATCTTCTTATCTGGGTCGGTCACACGCGTTACCACCGCTTCCGAACGTTCGAGACGAACAAACAGCCTCATGTACGAAGTTATATAGCAAGACAGTAAGCATACTCTGGCCAGATCTGAGTTCCGCAGTTCTCTCCGTCAGAGCCCAGGACCGGGTTTAAGGCATACAGCACTTCAAGGGCAACACCGTTGTCGTTACCGATACTCCAGCAGGTATCACCACTCTTGGTAACCATCCATCTCTTACAGTGTGCGGGGAAGCCTCCCTGAGTCTGTGTAGGGAGCGGGGCAACCACCGTGCTTGTTGCTGGCTGGCTTGTCGTGGGGGTGGCAGTGCCAACACAGTAGTAATATCCGGCCCAAATCTGAGTGGCGCAGTTCTCTCCGTTGGAACCCAACACGGTATTCCATTTGTAGAGCTGTGACAGCTCAATTCCGGCACTGTTGGCAATCTCCCAACAGCTTGCTCCTGTCGCAAACTTGTTGCAATTAGGATCGATACCCGACTGTGTTTGTGTTGGCTTTGTAATCGGCGCTGTCGAACTTGGGCTCGTGCTAGGCTTCGTAGATGTAGGTGATGGCGACGTGCCATCACCACTCGTGGCAACGCAATAGTAGTAGCCGAGCCAGACTTGCGAAGCACATCGCTCGCCAGCACTACCGAGCACCGGATTCAGCTCCCACAATCTCTGTACGCTGATCTTGGCATCGTATGCAAGCTTCCAACATGCGGCCTGGGTGTCATTGGCCATGATCCAGCGGGTACAATCGGATGCTATACCCTCTTGTATGCTATCGGCAGGTATTTCTCCACCGTCTTCGATTATGGGAAGGGATGCCGTACTTCCTGGACCGCCGCGAATTGGTCCCTCGCCATCGTCGGGGATTTCTGAGGCTGGTGGACTGATCCAAGCACCGCCTGGAGGACTAAAGGTATACTTGTCAGCTTCTATTCAATGGATGGGAGACTACATGGCTGACATACGTTAAGCAGATTGCCTGACCAACCAATAGGTGGTCACAAGCACCCATAATGTTGGGGTTCCAGCTTGCGAGCTGAGCGAGCGTGACTTCATTTGTCGTGTTCGAAAGACCTTGAGCAATTGACTCACTAATTCACAGTAGTGAGCAGCTGATACGAGAGAGTGTGTAGCAGAGATACTTACCACGTGTCGTTGGTCAAGACTCGGTACAATGTGCAAGCAAGAGGTATGCACACCTCTCCATCCGCATCGCAGAACTCATTCTTCGTTGCAACAGCCGCTTCCAGCGAGGCGATCTGGTACTTCTCCGCAATCTCATCACAATTGAGCTCCTCTTCACGATCGGGTCGTAGATCCACCATGCGGCCTCTGCATACTGTCGACGTGGGTGTGGGCGCGCTACTAGTAGTCGATACGGTAGTTGACGGGAGTGCCATCTCGGGCTCATCCGTCACGCGCGCATAGGCTGGGCCAATCCTGGTAACGAGATCACTAACAGTAGTCTTGCAAACGTCTTGAACATCTTGAAACTGTTCGACGAGATAGTCGCCAAACTCTGTGTCTTGCAGGTAATCCGATGTTACGCGGGCATGCAACATCTTGAGAAAGCACTCGGAGCACAACAAGTCGTCATCGTATAACGTTGACATTCGGCTCTGGTTTGCGCCAAAGTCGGCGCGATTGAGACACCATGGGTCATTGGGGTTTGCTTCGCAATCCATTTGGATCACATCTGAGCCAGTCCATTCGTAGGACTCGACTAGGCACCACTCATTAGACGATGAGCGCATACAAGCCATATCGAGTCCCTCCAAGATACGACCGCTCAGCGATTCGGCGGGCACGTATCGGTCGCCCGAGCGGTAATAGTCGTCAACACAAGCTGTTGCGACATTCTGCCGCCAGTCTGCTGCATCGGACATACAGCTTGCGGTGCAAAGTGTGGTAACATCGGTTGATTGCCAGTACACTTCGTCGACCTTGTGCGTCCATTGCATCAAGTCGTTATCGCATGGCAGCGTGGTGTTTCTAAAAGGAATCAGTTGATATCCATGAAGCATGCTTCGAAAGAGACGACATACAAGGCGGATACACATCCGGAAGATATCCCTAAGATTTGCGACATGGTCTCTGCCGGAACAAGAGGATAGAGATTGAAGGCTGAGGCCGAAGCCATCAAGCCCACGTTGATCAGCACGCGGCGAACAGAGTTGCGAGAAGACATTGTGGCCTCGAGACCTATCTGCAAAGAAATGCAACCTCAGCAGAAGATCAATGGGAACGCTTTTTTAGAGCGGAGTATCCGGCGATGAAAGAATGCTTGGATTGGGGATCGGTCGAGGCAGCATGACCAGACTCCGCGGATACCCCAGCCAAGCCATCAAAACGCCAGAGATAAATTATTATTAAGGCGATATCAGTAAGCCACTAGCTTCCAGCGCTCCGTCGGAGTTGAATGTTCCTCTGATCTTCACTTCGGCTAGGTTATCACTTAGCAGCCGTGCAGGAATATGGAAGGTGGTCAGCCAGATTCTTGGCATCCTTCGGTACCTTGCATAGCTGGCGGATATGCCGTCAGGAACCCGCTCGCGCGCATTCTGGCGTCTCCATGCAGCCAATCGCAGGCTGTTGCGCATTCAGGCTGGTGCGCGGTTACGCCCGTGGCGAGGCTGGCACGGCTCTTCCGCTCGATTTTGGTCTGATCCATGTTCCGCGCAGCCTTCCCGTCAGGCCACCCACTATGCTACCTTGTCTCACGCTAGCACTTGGGTGTTAACTCGTGCATTAGTATACCGTCGGTTATCCTCTTTTGGAAGGAGCTTCAATTGTAGGATCCTCGATCTTACTTTCCATCTATCAGACTCTACTCTAGTGCTGAGCGACACGGACGGTGGCGCAAGCCCAATCCCTACATCGATAGTGTTGATCTGCTCTGGCAAGAACAGTATCAATGCAGATATGACGGGTATAATCGGTACACCCAGCGTCTGACCATATGGGCCACATTCTCCTCATATTCACATTCCCTACCGCCTTTCGCCATGCTTTGTGAGCAGTGAGAAACCCCTCGACAACTCTCTTTCACGCCTGGCCACTCAAGATGCGGTCTGCACTTCTTCATAACTTAGTTATCGGCCTTTGGCTCACAAGTAGCCTTGTGAGCGGTCAGAATGGATCTTCATTCCAGAACGAGACCTTTGACGGCGAGGTGGAACAATCGTACTTCCTCGTCAATTCGGCGTTCGGAATTTTGAGGAATGAAATCCCGGCTCAAGCTCTGGATCTTCCTACCGGTACTTGCAACGATCAAACGCCATGCGTGAATGGTGCATGCTGCAGCAGTGTAAGTAGCTGGTATCGACTCAAGGATACACATTGACATAAGGTAGGTCTCCGGACTCTGCGGCTACTCTCCTTCGGAGTGCGGTGCTGGAAACTGCTCCTCTAACTGCGATGCCAAAGCAGAATGTGGCCAGTACGGCAGGCCTGGCAAGCAGCAGTGTCCGCTCGGAGTCTGTTGCTCCGAGTTTGGGTACGTGTAATTTCTTCGACAGTTCCTTTATCGCAGCTGACATTGGCATGTAGATTCTGCGGCTCGACATCCTTGTTTTGCGACAAAGGATGCCAGAAAAACTTTGGAGGCTGCGGCGACGTCAAGCGACCATCTTGCAGCAAAGATGGTGGTAGCGTCGAGGGCATAAACATTGGCTACTACGAGTCGTGGGCCAACACCAGGGCATGCAGCAAGGTGTCTCCCGAAGACCTCAATCTTGATGGTTTTACGCATCTCAACTTTGCCTTTGTCTTCTTCCATCCCACCACTTTCGACATTGTCCCAATGGACAAGAACGCGGGCAAGCTGCTGAGTCGCTTCACCAAGTTGAAAGAGAAGAAGCCTGGACTTCAAACTTGGGTCAGCGTGGGTGGATGGTCCTTCAACGATCGTAAGTGATACTTGTTCGAACCCACTAGTATTTACTGACTTTAGTAATCTAGCCGGCCCATACCAACAGGCTTTCAGCAACATGGCCAGTACAGCAGCAAACCGCAAGACCTTCATCAACAAGCTCATCAAGTTTATGGACACATACGGATTCGATGGAGCTGACTTGGACTGGGAGTACCCTACCGCTGGTGAGCCAAGATTTGCATCTCCGTCACTTTCACCCAGTACTGACATTTGGAAGATGATCGCGGAGGCAAGGCCGGCGATTCAGCCAACTTCGTTCTGCTGTCGAAAGACATCAAGGATGCCTTTCGTGGAAAGTACGGCTATACCATAACGCTGCCGGCATCCTATTGGTACCTGCAACACTTCGACGTGTCCAAGCATCAAGAGTCTGTTGATTGGCTCAACGTGATGTCATATGACCTTCACGGTGTCTGGGACGCCGCATCGAAATACACTGGGCCCAAACTCGCAACTCACACCAACATCACTGAGATCAACATGGCCTTGGACCTCCTCTGGCGCGCGGGGGTCAAACCAAACAAAGTTGTCTTGGGAAAAGGCTGTAAGTTTGCTTTTGCTCATATTCTGCGTCTACATCATCTGACTTGTTGGACAGATTACGGCCGCTCGTTTACCCTCACCGATCCGAGCTGCAACAAGCCAGACGGCTCATGCACGTTCTCTGGAGGTGCCAAAGAGGGTCGGTGTTCGAAGGCTTCCGGCATTCTTACTCTACAAGAGATCCAAGAGCTCATCAAGGAGAAGAACCTCAAGCCGGTCCATGATCTGAAAGCCGGAGTCAAATGTACGAGGAAAGAGCAGAAAAAGCTCCACAAACAGTTCGCTAACCATCGCGACAGGGATACAATGGGACAATGATCAATGGGTTTCGTACGACGACCAAGATACTTTTAGGCAGAAGGCAGAATTCGCGAACTCGCGGTGCTTGCGTAAGAAGTCACAAAGATATGTGCAACTTCCATACTAACGATGCGTTTGCAGATGGACTCATGGTTTGGGCTATCGATCAAGTCGACCAGAACGACAAAAGCCTGAATTACCCCGACGAATGGACCGAAGACGACATTGCAGCAGCCGAGATTTTCATCCAAGACGAAGCCGCCCAGGGCGTTTGCTACACGACGCCATGCGGCGAGAAATGCGCGTCAGGAGAATACGAGGCTTCGCAAACGAACGGCCAACCCGGGACGCTTTCAACAATGGACCGTTGTGGCAAAGGACAGTTCCGTCGGCTGTGCTGCGCCAAAGGCACTAATATGGGCAAGTGCCGATGGCGCGGCTACCGTGGTCTTGGCCTGAGCTGCACCGGTGGCTGTGCCAAAGATGAAACGGAGATCACGCAGAACACCAATCACCACTCGAGCACCGAGGATCAGACATGCTCTGGAGGAACACAGAGTTACTGTTGTGCTGGCTTCAAGCCCCCTATTACTAAAGAGCAGGTCGAAGATGAGGTCAAGGACAAGGCCAAAGAGGCCGCTTTGGAAGCAGCCGAAGCGTTAGCCTTGGAGGTCGCTGCCACGGCCTTTTGCAGAATTGCCATCACGGCCGCCTTGACACCGCTTACCTTTATCCCTTTTATTGGTGAGTTGCTCCATTCTTTGACCTGAGCTGTTTTCTAACGTGAGTGATGCAGGATGGATCATACGACTCGCCGTCCAAGCCGCCGTTCCAGCTCTTGCTAAAGTTTGCGCCAAGGGCATTGCGAAAGCAGGCAAATCCGTCTTCAAGTTCCGCGGAAAGGATTACGATGTGAAGCTCGACAAACCGTTGACTTCCAAAAAGGACCGCGATCCACCCGCCACCTTCACGAAACCTGCGGCAAGGTGCTCCAAGGTCGACCCCAAGCTCGCTCCCAAGCTCGCGGAACGTGCCCGCCCGATGAGACCCCGAATCAAGATCGAACCCGTACCAGGAACTCCCGATATTGATGTCAATGTCAAGACTTGTGTCTACAGCAAAGACAACGGGGATATTCATATGGGTCAGGCTTGTCTACACTACAGCTCTGTCATAAGCCGTCGACCTGCTCTCAAAAGGTTGACGTGTGATGGTAAAGACGGCATCAACATTCGCGAGGTACGAAACGCCTATTCCACCGATCACAAGACCGAGTGGATCAACGGTCACATGCAAGGTGGCGTGGTCTGCGAGCGAGACGAATTTCCACCCGCCGTGATTTGGCAAGGTCGTGATAGGAATGTGTGGATTCGTCTCCAGCCCGCTTCTCACAACAACCAGGCCGGGAAGATGTTCATGGGCGTCTGCGACGACAAGGTAGAAACTAGGACGGTAAAGCGCCTGCGTCAAAGAGTCGTGTGTAACAACGGCCAAGTCATCGAGTCTTGGGACCACACGAAGCACCCACAGCTCCAGGTCTTCAGCCTGGAGTTCTCAAACATGCCGGGAAACATTGTCGATGCAGGTATCACGGCCAACCCGTGCTGGCCCAAGGACCTCGTCGACGACCCAGGCTTCGCTCTCATGACTAACGATCCTTGGTACAACCGTGCCGCCAACCGCCCCCGCAAGAGACACACGGCAAACTACGGAAACCCAGACTATGCTGGTCTGGGCTACCCTCCGGGGCCCGCAGCCGTCAAGCTGAAACGAGACCTCGACTTCGGCCCCGAAGACCTCTACGTCGACGAAGGAAACTCGTCTCGCCTACCCACCGAAGAAGAGCTGCGCACCGAATTTGGCCTAGTGCGCTGTCAAGGCGAAGACTGCGAGCCCGAGATGAAGCAGCTTGGTTTCGCTTCTCTGCCCATTATCCCAAACTCGTTTGTCTGGCCACCCAAGTCTCACGAGCCGAGTATGACGCCGGAGGCTACGCCAACGATTACTGTGGCTGCTACTGCGTCTGCGTCTGCGCCGACGACTACGAGCACGGTTGTTCAGGCTGTTACGCAGGTTCTTTCTGCGGCGCGCGAGTTGATTACCGAGTCGGTAGAGTATGCGTTCTATGATGAGGAGGACTAGGAGGAGAGCTCTTAGAAGGGGTGCAAGAGCGTACTTAAGTGGGACAGAATGGTGGAGAAGAATAGTCGCGCTTTACAAGTCGCAGATAGGAATACATATGTATCCGGTGTTAGCTTCTCTTTCTTATAATATGTCAGTTCTCATGTTGGGTATATGCGGACTTCGGAACGTGTGAGTCGCTCGTGTGCGTCGGGTCACCACGGTACCATGGTTATAGTATGTTAGACAGAAAGCTTATATCTTAGTAATTTAACAACGTCGCAACAAAATGATCCTCTATCGATGATTGCGTCCCTCAACCAGACTGCAGATAATAGAAAGAGCGAGGAAAGAGGTTCCTGGGTAGACCTCGTGATCGCAATCTCAGTTCGCTTAGCTCGAGCGCGTCATCTGTGCGCGTACGGAGGTAATGACCGAGAGCACATTTGCGCTGAACATGAATATTGGCAGCAGTTTCATAGGCTACCTTTCCGAAAGACTGAGTGCGATACACGAAGACTACATCCCTTTGGCAACCATGGTCTCGCATGGTGAACCATATGTCAACCTTAGCAAAATAGACTAGTGTACTGCCAGACTGTAGTCATCGTCCGGTAGCAGGAGCCTGAACCAGATAACCATCCTCGCCTTGACTCAATGCTACGCATTGTGAGTCACTGCGTGTCTGGCACTGATATGTTTTGCTCGCTTAAAGTGCCACTTGGATATGTTGGATTATTCTTTGGTCTTGCGACTGGCTGTCTAAGAGGAATAAGGAGACTTACCACTGGTAGAGGTGTAAGGTCACATAGTCAAGGTGAGTCTATCTGCTCATGTTTTGGATGCGCAAACACGGAACGCGCGCGATACCGTTTCTCTTCTACAATGGTCTTCAGATAGTATATAAACTCACATCGCCTGCTCTCCCTTTCCTTCCATTCGACTCCATCCACACATGTCCCAAAACCCAAACACATACTATTCCAAACTCTTCTTGCAACACGCAACCACATTCACAACACAAGCAAGCACAACCCAAAACCACAACATGTCTTGCCAACGCCTATCAACCGTCCACGGACTCGCACCCGAAAAGCTCATCAAACTCGCTTTCAAGTTCCTCCCCTTCCGCACTCTCCAAGCCGTCTTCGCGACGCTTCACCCCGCTCAACATCGCATCTTGATGCAACAACGGCGCCGCGGCGTGAGTCTGCACCATCTAGCAGACACACTATACTACCACCAAGGCGCCACACTGTCGCGCCTATCGCGCTGGAACGAAATGACGAAGCTGCAAATGCAGCATGAACTCCTCAAACGAGAACACCTCGACGAGGGAGAGGAAAAGAGCTTGAGTGAATGGGGACTGAGGATCAGATTGGTGTGCGTCATGGCTGAGGAGAGGAAGGCCTGGAAGGAGGGGAAGGAGCAGAGGAGGGTGGAGGAGGAGGAAGACAGGAGGGCATGTATCGCGCAGTGTAGGGCGTATGAGGAGGAAGATGAAGGTGAAGCTATGGATATTGCCGTCGCCGCTTCGCAGGAAGGAGGTCAGGTGGTATGCTGAGGTGGTGAAAGGTCAGGGGTCATCACAAAAAGCTCATTGGTGTTGGTGTAGTCGTTCCACAATTTCGCCGACGAAGTCGTCTTCACTCAACCAATGTTACTACCTGACCTCTTACAGTGCCGTTGATGACCATAATACTGCCCACGCTGTGAAATTAATCTCCTCACTTTCCCTTCTCCCGTGCTCTGCCGCACTCTCCGAACGTGGTACATTCACTTTCACTTCCAGAGACTTGGTCTCACATCACCTGCACCCACTAACCTGAGTGATAGCTCTCTCTAATGAATGCAGGCCCTTCATTCTTCGCTGCCCACTTGCCTCCCCTTTTCAACTGACCGCTTCTGAACCTCTTGGATTACTTTCAACGACCCAGTCGCCGTCACAACACACGCTCCTCCTTCTCAGCTAACCTTTCACAATAGCAAGATGTTTACATCGCTCATCGCAGAGATCAACGGCGGAGAACCCTCCACCAAGAAGAGTACAACCCAGCTCAAGTCAGAGACTGCGCGAAAGCGTACCGTCGCGGGGACTACATCAACTTCGGCGCCATCACTTCGACAACGCGCGGTTCCTCGTCGCCCGCAACAGCGTCAAGCCATCGACCGGTACACGGCTGTAGCGCACAACCCATGGAGGGAGCCAAAGCGCCTAGCAAAATACTCATACGAGCTAATGAAGCAACAAGAGCTTCTCGAGGAAGCGCACATCCGAGGGCTTGAGATCGACAACGGGGATAAAACATACCTCGTAAACATCTTGATCATCGACGACGAGGCCTACGCCAAACTAATGGAGGTACTCGGTTGCCGCTTCAAAGCCGCCGACTTTGCGCAGGGCGAAGTGAGGCTCTACAACCACGAGATGAAGCGCCAACGAGCTGAAGCAGAGGCGAAGCAGCAACAATCGGTCCGTGAGATGCATAAGAATGCAAAACGAGATGCGCGCGTCAAGGCCGAGAAGCTGGTATGCGAGAAGAAGCAGGCTGAGAATAAGGCTGCTAAAGCCAAAGAGCAAGAGCACCGGAAGCGAAAGAGAAGCGGCAACCGCGATTCTGGTTGCTCTTCTGCCCCCAAGAAGGCCAAGTTCAAGCATGCACCGGCGGTGTCTTCGCGCTCAAGAAAGACCGGCGCCAGCAAGGCATCATCAGGCGATAGGAAGTTTGTCAAGATGAGTGTTGCCAACGACATGAAGGATGCGCACGACGATGACGACGATGAAGATGGACTTGGCGACTTCATCGTTGATGACCTGCCGCAGAAGCCGAAGCGCAAGAGCGATGTAGGCGGCATGGCAAGGAGCAGGTTGATTGCTGGGTTTTGATGGATGGAATATCTTTCTTTTTCTTGCTGTCATTGTTGTTCTCCTTCTAGTATAAGACAAGAATGTATCGTAGTTCCTTATGTATAGCATTGTTGCGGGGAAACCTTCATGTTGTAGTACTATTGCGCCGTCGGAGTATCCGTTAGCGCAGAATTGAGTCGGCCCCAGCGCTTACGGGCACTGCTCTCCGCCGGCGTAGCGCAATTGATTGCAAATTGTTAACTTCATTGCGACATGGATTTACTGCCACACAATGTTCGTTTAGACGGGTAAGGCATGCCGAGCTCTGTCGATCGCGTCGTTTTAACCACACTCTCGGCTAGTGCGTCATTCCCATAGGGTGCCTAACCGCGCCACGTATATATAGATGTATTCTCGCAAGTCTAAACAGTCGAACGTCCACGGCTTTACCCTTATGCTACGTCAATATGTGGACATATGACAATCCAAAGTTGCTGCTCCTTACGATATCAGGACTCCTCACCACAGCGGTCGTCAATGCGCAAAACTCCTCCTGTCGAGGCTTTTTCGACGAATTCACGGCCGTGAACTCAACCGGCCAGCACGAATTTACTTGGAACTCCTCCTACGCCGGCGATGACCCGTGGTATGTCTCTGTCCTCGTCGGATCTCGCTATGACGATCTCAGAGGACATGTTTACATCTCCGTACCTGGAAACGTGCCCAACAATACCGAGCTCTGCAAGTATCAGTGGAGCAACATCAATGCGACGTTAGAAGCCGGAGGGGAGAATAGCTGTAGCGGTGTGATCAGCTCCGACTGCATGGACCACCTGAACAAGGCACTTAGTGATACCTCGAGTTACTGTCCTAGTAAAGATACTTCGTCCGTATCAGATGAGTTCAAGAAGGCGTGTCCAATGTTGAGTGGCGGTTCACACAGTACGTTCCTTCCCTTGCATCTGTACAAACCTCCCTTATTCTCTTTCTTGTTTCTTCTCCCGCACAGAACAGACACGATTGACTTGCGGCTCGGGAGCTGCAGCCTTTGTACATATAGCTGACAAGGTCGCACAGACACGGTCCGTCAAGACGTGACCAACAGCACGTGCGCCTACAACAACATGCCCGAGGAGGTGCAAATTCCAGACAATTACAACACGTTCGGAACAAACGCAGGCGTCAGCCCGTCCGATAACTTCTATGCCGCTGCGAATGAGACGTATGATCTCTTAACGCGCCAGACGATTCCAGTCGTCCTACTGGGACGATTTGTTGACCCAGATTCGAATCTGGTGCAGACCAGCGTCGAGTTCGTGTGTATGAACGCGAACAACACAGTAGAGGGGAGCCGCGTACCGGAGGAACAGACGCCGTGGGATAATGCTGGGGCTGATATCAGTGCTAGGATGGTGGGATGGGCGGCCAGTGTAATGACGGTGGTAATGCTGGTGTTGTAAGACTGCGATACATCGTGATGGCCTATCATGGATGTAATCGATGGTGGTAGAGCAGAGAGACTATCGTGGATGGAAGCAGGTGTAGACTCATTGCTGGGGGTTGAAGGTGGGAGGGGATGGTACGCAGCTGGTGGCTTCGTTCCGAGATCGGCAAAACTCCGGCGCTAATGCGTCACTTTAATTCGATCGAACGTACTACACCTTACGCATCTCCTCTTCCATAACATGGCAACGTTATCACATTGTCTTCATCGCGGCCACAACGCGCATGTACGATGTTGCGTTGATTTGAGCGATGATCGCGACCATTACGCGTTCGCGCAGCGCGTTCCTGCCCAGCCTCGGAATGTGAAATATATCGGTACCGCTTTCAACGCATGGCGAATTGCTGCGCTACCGATGTTTCGCGCGGCATGCTCGTCTTTGCGAGCTGTGCGAGTTTGAAAGGCCTGTTGACATTCCCTGGTAGCGAGAGGAAGCCATCCGCACCGTACGCTGATGACACAGTCACGACGTGCTGAAATTTCCTTCCTGGCCTCCAGTTTCTCATCCCTGTGCCGACCTGCTTTCGACACTTCGTCCGAAAATTCACAGAAGTCGAAAGCATACCTCATCACCTACACATTACCACCATCAAGATGGCGTCAACGCTTACCGCTACTCAACAAGCCCTAGGCATCGCGGAACTCCTCGAGAATATTTTGCAACACCTCAGCCCGACGGATGCTTTGTCGAACAAACAGATGGTGTCCAGTACCTTCTATAACTGCATCAACAGATCGTCCGTTCTCAGACAGATCTTCTTGCTTGACGCCAACCGAGTCGAGGAAGATGAAGCCGATAGCAAGCTCTACTTCCCCTTAAGCAAAATCTTTCCCGCGTATGGATCTCATGAGGGGCGCGGAGTCCTCATTCCTGGATACAAATACCGACCTTTTATCTTTCTGAATCTCGCAGCCATCAGATGTTTTGTTCCTGCGGACTCCTACTACGTAGATCAAGCTGCGGTGAGCAGAGCTTTTATTCCATCAGGCAAAGATCGGCTCCTAAGATTAAAACCCGGAAGTCGAAGTTGGGACTGGGAAGCGCCTATCACCCAAGTCCGTCCATCAGCCATACACCCATTCATCGCCCGCAATCTTTGGATTTCAAATGGTTTCTTTTGGACTGGCTTTGGCTCCCATGCAGTAGTCTTCATGGAGGACCCCTTGCCCATTTCGAAATTGGGTCTCTCCTCTACCAAAATCTCGCGAGTGATCGAGGAGATATTATTCCAGGTACAGAGAAGCCCTACCGCTAGTTGGATCAAATCTCAGCTCTCGAATCCCGCTTTCACCACTGTCAGCTTGGTTATGCACTGGGAGATCTCCAACCGCTCTACCCGGGTACACTTTGTCCATCGCTTCAAAAGCTTCCGTCGCGCTACCGGTGTACTGGTTGACGATCTTCTGATACTTCTCGCCAGGTACTTCTTCGAGCGGCTCGAATTTGCTGGCCGTTCTGACGCGCTCTTCGTCCCCCAACAAGATCTCGCCGCGGCTAACGAGCTCACGAGACTACTGGACCCTGTCGGTTACTTTTACTTGAGCCAAGCCTGAGCCAAGTCTGGATTAGTACGAGCTGTCTCACTGTACGCCTGGTTTGTCTCGCGAGTTGTCTTTCACTTTGCTGGCTCGTGCTCAGGCTTGGCAACCCACATAAACGATTGCGTCGCACGGCCAAATGACTTGCCTCTCAAAATACGACCCTTACGCGTCGATCGCCTTCGACCATCGGTAGGCTCACAACGATCGATATGGACGACAAAAACTCTCCTCCACTCGTACACGGCGATCCCGCCCGCGTCTTGGGCGTCACCGAACTCCTCGAGAATGTGCTCTGCAACCTAAGCCCGGGAGACATCCTCAAGAGCGCTCAAGCGGTCTCCAAGTTCTGGAGAGATTGTGTGCAGGGATCAACTGCAGTTAAGAAGAAGTGCTTCTTGGTTGCCGACAACATGAGCGAAGAGAAGACAGACCACCGACTGTTCCTGGGGGCGGGCCTTCCCGACTTGGGCAAACCTCTAGTTGCAGACTGGAGTCGATCGCGACATACTAGGAGTATCAGCCACATGACAGTGGTGACACCGGCTACTCTTCGCGCCTTCTTCGCAGACAACCCAATGTCTCGTCGCGGTCAATACAAACAGGCTATCCAAGATTACTTCGAGAGGCTGGACAACGACGAAGAGTTGATGCGCTTGACGACTAACATGGGCCGTGAAGAGCGCATGTACGATGGCAGCGATTACGACTCGCGTCCCTACGAGTCTCTACTTGACATGTCACGTGCGAATCCGCTACTTCGCCGATCGTGGAAAGGAAAAGGCTCAGTTGTCTTCACCGGCTACGGAAAACACCTCATCTTCGCTCTTGGCGACAACTACCCTGAGGCCTGCGACTACTTCACACATATTCGAACATTCCTCGAGACTGTCGTCCATACTAGGAGCGCCGACCAGTCGAAACAAACCTGGAATACTGTCCAAATCTGCTCACCTGCCGTCACCAAGCTCACTGTTGCTATCTGGTTACCTGGAGGCCCGGACATGGCTCAAAGCTTTCTCAATTCGTCCGGTGTCACAATGCTCGACTTTGCACATATGTTCATCATAGCGGTACGAATGGCTCTACAAAGCTACGATTCAGTTGATGTGGAGCACTGGCTTGGCAACATCCATCGACACAAGCGAGGTGGCGCAACTTGGAAGAGGTCGATGCGATTATACAAGAAGGAGAGGGACCTCATCGAGAAGTTGGTGGATCAACTGGAGAAAGGCAGATGGTATCCCTGATCGCCATGGTTCTCGTCTGCCAAGTCAGTTCTCCAAAGTCATGATGTCTAGGTCTCAAAGACTTCCTGTTACATGGCCTGTGGTAATTGGGCAAGACTGATATGAGCATGCACGTCATTGTAGATAGTCAAGTGTCTCAAAGCATGTATACCTAATAAGACATTGTATGTTGCAACGACCTGCTTGTGCGTATTGCTATAGTCGTGTGGTGCGTTCCAGCTTTCCTCGATTTCGCATCGTGCCTACGTGAATCACAGCCATTTGCAACATCCGGCAAGCTATCAACCCCATGTACCCTATGCATCAACCCTACATAGTCGTCCCTGCTGAGTAGGGAGTCCTCCCGTCCCTTCAACGAACCAACTCTCGCTACCCACACCCGTAACCGCATAGAACAACCCCCAAGGATCTCTTTCCTTCTTGATCTTCAGCAGCCTATCGTAGTTATCACCATACATACTATACTGAAAGTTCGGCTCCGCAACATCCGCCTCATTCATGTACGCACCACTAAGCGGCGTCGCATCTCTCAGCTTCTGCACGTAGGAATTGAGGCGTGCATGCGACGACTTCCAGAGCTCATCGGAGAGGCTAGCATCGTACTGCCGACTATCGAAGCCGGTCATGTGCATGACTGCGTTGCGCAGGTGCGGCGAGACCGCAGAGTCGGAGCCAGGATAGCCGGCTGTTTCGTATGTTGGTGCGTAGTCGACGGAGTGGAAGCTGTAACCCCCGTCTTCCACGAATGAGCGTATTGCTGCCATGGTGGTATTGAATGTCTGGGAGGTTGGGTCTGCGAGATTGGATCGGGGAACAAGCCGGCTCACAAGACGGCTGTTACTAGTACCACCGCTTGGGCCGCCGGGCTGGGTACCGAACTTTGCATATGTGCTCCAAAACTTTGGCTCGGGGTTGACTAGTGGAATGCCAATATCGTTGAGATCTTTGATGAGCGGCGCCATGAGCTTTCTCATCTCTTCGACGGTGATGCCCGGCTTGGTGATTTGATTTGAGAGGGTAAAGGTACTAGAGGCCTTGGTGATGTAATTTGACATGATGCCTTTGGCATCATTGATGCGTAGGTTGTGCGAGAAATAGACCTTCATACCTTTCCAAAAGGTTTCATTGGATACGCGAACGGTGGTCTTGTCGTTACTGGACACTGGGCCGGTCTGGAATGTAAAGTCACTTCGTGCGACCGTCGTAGGCGGATAAGCTTTTACGATGGCAGATGTAACTATACCGAAGTTTCCTTTGCTATCGGTCAGTATCAAAAATAGTTGTGATAGTACGACGGAAGCTTACCGGGTCCACCACCTCTAATAGCGAAGAACAGGTCCGCATTCTCCGTCGGATCTGCATGCACAAACTTGCCATCTGCAGCGACAACCTCTAGAGCAAGCACCTGATCAGCCATGAGGCCGTACTTCGACGTGATGTACGAAAATCCTCCGCCTTGCATGTAACCGCCATAAGCTCCAACAGTAGAAGACCCAGGAGCTAGAAGCGTGATATCGTGTGCACTCATGGCGTTATAGACTTCGTGTTGTTCGAGCGCCGCTCCAACTCGGGCTGCTTGACCATCGTACTGACCAACTTTGTAAGTCGGTAAGTAATCGAATGCTTTCATGCGATGCACCCAAACTTGAAGTGCGCCCCCGCCGGTGTTTCGGCCGAGGAAGTCATGGCCGGTATTTCTACAATGGTCAGTTTGGGACTGGTATCTTTCCTGAGCACGTACTTGATCGTCAACCGGACATTGTTGTTCCTGGCAAAGTTGACTGCGAGCTGCACGTCTTTGACTGTAGTAGCATTGACGACAAATGCAGGAAAGCTGACGAGTTTGCAGCCAGACAGCGGAGGCGTGGCGCTGGCTGCAGGTACGGGGCATGGGTTATGTAAAGTCCACTGTCCAAACGGTACCAGTGGGTCTTCCTTGCTAGATGAGACAAGTTAGCTTTCAACTGAGGGTAAGGTTTGCAGGTTCTTACGCGAAGAGAGCATCGCTTTGACGTCGCCTGACATTTGAACACTTTGCGGTATCCTTGTACTCGCCCTCATAACAGGCAGCAGCAGGTGGAATACCCTTGAACAATGTGCCTCCAAGACTGATGTTCAAGGCACTCCATTGCGTCGATGATGGCCAACCGTCGTAGCCTGGATAGCTCTTGCAAGAAGGTATGCTGCTTGGGTTCGCTTTACCAAAAGCCAAATCAGGATTGTTCCCCACATCCGAGTCCGTCAGCTGCACGCTCTCGTATGGGAAGTTGTACGCATAGGCAGCTTGCGCCGCAAGAAGGCTTGAAAGAAGCGAGGACCCGAAGACCATTTTGGAAAGTGCGAATACGGAATTGAGATTAACAATGTCCTAAAGCTTCGAGGACGAAGCTTGATCTCTTGCAGGTTATCATGCCGGCGCCTTATACAAGCTTCTAGTAACAGCATCGGCGACACCCCTCTTCTCCAACTCCCATGATATGCCCCACATACATCCAGACTGGTGTTAGCCTGAGGCTTGGGGTGGTGCGAAGACTGTATCTCCATCTCTTGACTCGTACTGCCTCATATGATGTGGCCCCGTTCTCGTCTTGACCTTCCGATACGGGCCGGCCCAGACATATTGCCATATCGGGCGCGCAGTCAGCATGCAGCCATGTAGTTTTACCCGGTCTGGTTTCGCTGTGCATCTCGTGTGATCAATACGTCGCGCATATCGCGAAGGTTGTGAGGCTTTTGTGGCGTCCGTAATCATACAGTGGTTCCGACATCATGGTAAACGGTCGATGCTGAGTGCTGCGAGGCTACATACTGAGTCTTCCTGTTGGTCGTAACAAACGAATCAGAATGAACTAAACCTGCGATAAGAGCCTTTGAACGCGTGAAAGCTGACTTCGGGGTCTCCCCACACTGGGCGTACAGAATCGCCTTGTGGGACACATCATGCAAATGGATGTCGATATGGAAGCGGGAATGATGGCAGCATGTTCGAAAGTGATGCAGCACCCATTTTCTGATGAGATTCACGCTGGTCGTGATGCGAAGACGAAGGACCGCGTCGAAATGTCGGAGGCCTCTTGCAATTGCCCCTGTGATAACGACGCTAGCCCCTTTGGGTGTTGACCAAGCCCCCACCTGTTCCGCATCCCAAAACGGTCTCATCGTCACCCATCGCATCGACATCCGACATATCAAATGGCTTATCGTCTTCCCGTCTTGACAGAGATACGCGATTGATGCGCACGTCAAACCCAGGCAAAAAGACTCTTAGATTGAGTCCGGCTACAGCTTATCGCCAAGTTTCGCCATTGTCTGCTGAACATGTTCATCAATCTACAGAACGGCGCAATCCTCGGTATCGATCTGCAAGCACTGCTGATCTGCAAGCACTGCTCAGTCCTTGCCTGCCCTGTCATCTAGCTCAGTAGCATCCTCCATGTACTTCACCGAGTGCTTTCGCTGCTCCTCCTTCATACCCGCCTCGACATCCTGGCGACGCTGATCAGCCGACACGTCACCGAACAGGATGTCAATCTCCTCAAGTGTCTTTCCTTTCGTCTCTTTGATGAAAAATGTAGCAAAGATGCCCATGGAAAGACAAAAGATGCCGAACATGAGGAATGTTTTCCACCTGCAAAGGACGATGTCAGTGCATGTCTTGTATGCAGTTTGTAGAGTCATTGCCTTACCCGATGGAGTTGATTGCAGCGGGTGTAATCTTCGTAATGACGAAATTGAAGAGCCATTGTGTTGCTGCTCCCATTCCCACACCATACGAACGAAGTCGGGTTGGAAAGATTTCCCCAAGATAAACCCATGGGACGGGACCCCAAGAAGCTGAGTAGCCGATGACATAAAGGTAGATCATGGCGACCATGGCGATGGAGGCGGACGAGACTGATCCAGAATCTGGGTTTGGTGGGTTTGTAGCAAGAACAGCGCCGATGATGAACATCATGGACGCCATCCATGCCGCGCCAGCCATGAGCGAGTACTTCCGGCCTACGAAGTCGATACCGACGATCAAGAAGATTCCAGTCGTAATGACTTTGACTGTGCCATAGATACCCGTTGCGAACAGAGAAGCGTTGGCTGCTGATACACCAATGGTCTGGAAGATCTGAGGAGCGTAGTAGCCTGAAGGAGGGTCAGATGGCGAAGTTCAGCTCTAAAGATCTTCATCTTACCGATTGAGTTTGTTCCGCTGAACTGCTGCCAGAGCATCAACACGAAACCAGTGATGAATCGGTATCGGTTGCCTGGAAGGAGAACCTCCTTCCATGTTATGCCCTCAGTCTGGTTCAACTCTTCTTCGACTGCAGCGCGAATCTCGGCTAGCTCTTTTTGGAGCTCAGGGCTATCGGGTTGCTCGCAGCGAATGAACGCAAGAGATTGTGCAGCTTCCTCTTGTCGACCCTTTGACATCAACCACCGTGGAGACTCCTTGAGGAAGAAAAGCCCGATCAACATGAAACCACCTGGGATGAGTTGAATCGATACGGGCACTCTCCATTGTTTCGTTGATGTGGGCATGTGGAGCGCAACACCGTAATCTAGCCAGTACGCAAAAGTGCTACCAATGACCAGGAACTCCTGGAAGAGACCAGCGATACGTCCTCGAAGAGCTGGAGGAGCATTTTCCGAGACGAATACCGGGGTAATGGATGACATACCTCCAATGCCGAGCCCTGCGATGACGCGACCTGCGTAGATCACGCCAATCTCATGATGAGCGGCAGTCTGGATTGCGGCACCGATAAGGAAGACAAGGGAGAAGCCCATAAGAGACAATCGTCGACCGAACCGTTCGTTGATCCAAGCGGCCCCGATGGCACCGAAAAAGCAACCTGCAGTAAGAAGCGATACGACGTTCGACGATACCGATGCATTTTCGGAGTCGGAGAATCCAGACGAGTCTGTTGGCAAGCCGAAGTCCTGTTTGAAAGCTTTGAGCGCGAGCACGCTGCCCATTACTCCGGTGTCATAACCTTCCATAGTGTTAGCTCTTGCTCAGGAATGGAGACAGCGGGCGCCTACCGAACAGCAGCGAGCCCATGTAGGCAACACTGGTCAGCAGATAGACCCTGCGGTTCTTGAAGAATTTGGACGGCATCTTGGTTATGTCGTCGCAGCTTTCTGGGTTGACTTGTCTGCGTACAAAGAGAGAGAGGTAGGCTTTTCAATAAATACCTAGGTCAAAACACCAGACGCCGAGGGTGGCACCACCGGCAGTGCTGTACCCGAGTATTGCGTCGTTATCATGTGGAGGAACCTGTCCGACCCCAGACTCCACCTTTGGCCTCCGCAGACCCATTTATCTGTTCTTCCACCAGTCATTTGTTCGTCTCTGGGATCGTTCAGGCCTATTGTCCGACTCGGTTGCTACATACTCATGGAACAGAGCCGTTGCGACCTTTGCGAGCATTCTTAATGGTGTTTTCGTTGCGCGACGCTACAGCATGCGGCTCGAAATTTGTGAAGATAAGCCTCCCAAGCCATGTATACGAGACCGCCCGAATGCTTGGTGCTGCATGTGTTGAGCCTAGCGCTTTCATCTGAATGGCGGTATTTCTCAAGCGTCGGCGGAATAATGAGCTCCACTTGAATCTCGAACGCTAAGCTTGCCAGCGATCGTAGCGCCTGCGTCCAAAGACCCTTCTCCATGGACGCATTGACATGTCAGCAAGACACTCTCGAAGACATGGAAGACATCAGGATACGAAGGCATCTTAGTCGGGCGGGAGTATAGCCAATATCCGTCACATCCGGTCCGCTGCGCATTGCCAATCCGCCACAGACGTGACTGCAACGTCAACATGGCGGGCTTCAACAGCACGGCAGCGTTCTGGACGAAGAGTATTGGACACACTCAACTATAATCTCTTGAGCAGCTTGTCCTAATACCGCCTCTCAGATTTTCCCACGATATGCACACAAGCTGAGGCCTTGTCGACTTGACCTACCTAGGTAGCCTAGAGGGCTACGTTTGTTTCGTTCGTGTCCGCAACAACCACCGTCGCTGGATGCTCGGGTGAGATGCATAATATTGCGCGCGCTTCAGGATGTCTCATACTGAAAGTGTAATATTGCGTCATGAGGCTTGGCTTTGGCGAAGTACAGGTCGCTGGCGTTGAACGAGCGTGGTGTGCATATCATGAATGCTAGGCGAGGCAGGCATGGGCGTCATGGGGGACATTGGGCCAACATTGGCGACCTGGGCGTCATTGAGCGAAAGTGGCGTCATCTACACCCAAGCTCAACCTTCCTATTTAGGCAATCGGACTTACCATCATTGTTTCGCCTCAATCCATTGTGGATGGATTACCATGTATTCAAGGGGAACCTAAAAGCCGAGAGAAGGCCCTCTGGAGGGCTACAGCGGTAAGTCGTGCTTTGTAGGAACTCAGGTACAGACGTACTGGTCTTTTCGGTCTTTTCGGTCATCTCGCTGCTGCCTACGGACATCTTCACCACTACCAACCTGAATGTCGCACATATCGGTCAATATAACAATTCTTGAGCGAAGGACGGGGTGTACGACCGAAGAAACCGAGACAGTCGCGCGAACAGAGATGAAGTATAAAGATCGAAGCCTCCGATAATGGATGTTAATCAACACAGCAATTGCAACGCCTCTCCCTTCCAGCATAAACCCTAGTGTACAGCTTCAAGCCCACAATTATGGAATCAGCAGCAGACCAGATCCGTCAGGCATACGCCAAAGGCAATGCCCGAGAAAGACAACAAATCCAAGAACAGATCCGGGACCTACAGAAGGATCTCTACAGCGATTGGGAGATGATGTTCAGCCTAGCTATGGCAGTAAGTCTCCCCTATCCGTTACGTACGAGATACGTTTACTAATTCCTCCCCAGCCTCTTCAATGGGCTCTTATCGACGTCGGTATCGATCTCAACATCTTTACCACTCTCGCCTCATCGACAACACCAATAACACACGATGAGTTTCAGCAAAAGACTGGCGCTGCGCCCAATCTACTCGCGCACTTGCTTCGGTCCATGGCATCGTTCGGACTCATTGCAGAAGTCGAAAAGGATACGTTTGCAGCAAACCGTGCGACGCGCGTCTTCGCCAACCCGCACGTCAACGGCGCCGCGCCGCATCTGTCGAAACTCCATTTGCCGGTTATGCAAGCACTGCCTGGCTATTTGAAAGAGCACAAGTACCAGGACATCACCGATCCCAAGGACCTGCCTTTTCATTCGGCCATGAAGACGGACCTTACACCGTTCGAGTGGATGAAGCAGGACGGCGAGCAGATGAAAGCACTCGGTCACATAATGGTGCTTGACTCTGTCGATAGCTGGGTGTCTTCATACCCTGCTCAGGACGTTGTCGGCGACTTCAAGCCCGCGGACGACTCTGCGCTCTTGGTCGACATTGGCGGAGGCTTTGGCCAACATTCCGTCGCGTTCAAGAAGAAGTTTCCCGAACTGCCCGGTCGTATCGTCGCCCAAGATGTCCCTTCAACACTCGCGCATGCGCCTCACGTGGACGGTATCGAGTTCCAAGCCCATGACTTCTTCACCCCGCAACCTATTCGTGAAGCAAAGTTCTACTATCTCAGGCACATCATGCATGACTGGACGGATGAAGACTGTGTTCGCATTCTCGCGAACATCGTTCCTGCTATGGGTCCGGAATCGCGCATCCTGATCGATGAGGTGGTGCTACCGGAGACGAAGGTGCCTTGGCAGGTCGCTATGATGGATCTTGCGATGATGGCGTCGCTGGGCGGCATCGAGCGGAGCAGGGAGGACTGGGCAAAGTTGTTGGAGAGCGCGGGACTGAAGATCGCGGATGTGCATTGCTATGACGAAGTGAGGTATCATTCTGTCATTACGGCTGTACCGAATTAAAGCGCAGGCTTGTAAGTAGCAAAGTGGAACTTTGTAGTAGCATTGTAGAACAATGGGATTTACTCAACTCAGTCATTGCGAGATTGGCTTAGTAATGCACCAGCCACCAACGCCGCGGCCTCCTGCCGGCATCGCAAGTGCAACCCTCGCGAAAATCACGATTTCGACCAACCCAACCCACGCCGCGCCCTGGCAAACTTCACACGCTTTCCGCCCTTTTCTCCACCATGGCGATCTCGGAGTACGAGCAAGTGCATCTAGGAGTAATCGGAGTATGCCAAAAAGCTCCGAAGATGCGAATCAACGGTTGAAAGCGGGGCAGGCCCAGACACGCCGCTCCACTAACCGTCGCTCCGCCGATAGGGTAGGGCGCATCGAGCGTTAACACGCCCTATGCGTCTGGTCGCTGTCATAGATGCGTTTTTTTGCGCCAAGCTGCTCTACTCGATGAGGCATGCGAATCCGGGTGTTGTCGCTGTTGTATAAGGCACGGTAGACTCGTGTGGTCGACGACCAAACTTCTGAACGACGGATAAGACGTCTTTCTGGTCCACGCTACGAGCGCTTGACGCAATCTGCTGCTGTTTATCTTTCGAAAGACGATATAAGGATAGAAGAAGTGGTTTTTGTTCAAGATGGATCCAATCGCCAACCCTGTTGTCCAGATGCAGGACATTCCGACCACGAGCGACGGAAGACCCTATGTCTATGAGGAGCCTGATGAGATCTGGGATGGATTGAGGAGGACGGTGTCGAAGATGACGGGGCGATCGAAGGCGGGGAGCGAATCGAAACAGTCTGCGCATCACGAGATGGAAGTCAGATCCCATGTGCGCACACGGTCGCATCGGACGCAGCCTATCGACGAACTTGACGAAGAACCTGGGATACCCATTGTGGACGCTGAAGACGATTTCCCCGAAGGTGGGCTGCGCGCGTGGCTCGTTGTCGCATCGGCGTGGTTGATGCTGTTTCCTTCCTTTGGATTCATGGTGTCCATCGGCACGCTTCAGGACTACTGGGGCCAGAACCAGCTTTCGTATATGTCGGCACGTGATATCGGATGGATCCCGTCGGTCTTCGTCTACCTGTCACTTGCGCTGGGTATTTGGGTGGGACCGCTCTTCGACCGGTATGGGCCGCGATGGATCGCTTTGACAGGAAGTGTCATGTTCCTCCTGATGATCTTCCTGCTTGCTGAGTGCGACAAGTTCTGGCAGATGATTCTCTGTTGTGGCGTACTGGGAGGATTTTCCGGCGCCATGCTGACGACTACGAGTCTTGCAGTAGTTGCGCATTGGTTCAAGGAGAGGCGAGGTCTTACGCAAGGTATCGCCATGATGGGTAGCTCTGCTGGTGGCCTGACGATTCCGTTGGTCCTGCGAACTACTCTTCCGAAATACGGCTATGCGTGGTCGCTCCGGATACTGGGCTTCGTTTTCCTCTTCTGCTTCATCATCGCCAATATCCTGATGAAAGCTCGCATCCCGCCGTCTGCCGCCGCAAAGAAGAAAGCCATCATCTCACTCTCTATCTACGGCGATCTGAGGTTGAGCTTGTTTACGTTGAGTGTCTTCGGATTCGAAGTCGTTCTCTTCGGTGGACTGGGCATCATGCCTACTTACGCAACGCTGAGTACGAACTTCCCGCCTGACACTGGCTTCTACCTCATCGCGGTACTCAACGGTGTCTCCTGCCTTGGACGATTACTACCCGGGTATGCCGCGGATAAGATTGGTCGATTCAACACTCTGTTCATCATGATCGTCTTCACCTTACTCTGGATGCTAGCCCTATGGCTGCCACTCGGTACAACATCGCTTCCAGCACTGTACGCTTTCGCAGCGCTCTTCGGTTTCGGAACAGGTTCCTGGATGGCGTTGACACCCGCATGCGTAGGTCAACTATGCAGGGCAGAGGAATTTGGCCGATACTATGGAAGCATGTACTTCATCGCTTCCCTCGCAACGCTGGTGTGCATTCCGATCAGCGGAGAGCTTGTTGAGACAGTTGGACCACAGCCAATGGTAGCTTTCTTCTGCGCGATTCTCGGTTTGAGTCTGATCAGCTTTTTGTTCAGTCGGTGGGCATGTTTGGGAAGGCGTTGGACGCTGAAAGTAAAGGTCTGAGCGATTTGATAGATGAATTCGTCATGCTAGGAAACGAGCACGCTATGATCTTACCCACAATTCTGTTGTTGAGCGGACCGAACTAGCGTAAAACAGTCCTGGTAGTGCGAACATCAAGAAAACTTCATCGCGCTAAGATCGGCCCCTTCCGAAAATTCACGATTTAGTGGGAACTAGTCCATCTAACAAATCACATGGCTACGCTTTACACCTGTCAAGAAAGGGCCTACAACTGAGTAAGTCTATCGATAAAGCGTGATAGACGTCTAGCCGCTTAAACGCTGCGGCGAGATTTAAACCTCTAAAACCATGCACCATGATGGGTACCTAGGTATTCGTATAGTGCTTCCCAACTGCATTCCGCGCCACCACATGGTGGTCCAGGCTCACAACAGATTTACATGACGTGCTTTGATAGCGCCGAAAAGAATTTCAGGGACGGGCGAACACAAGGGCAAGTATAGTACATAGCACCAAGACAACTTCCATAGTGCGAACCCTTACATACCTGGGTACACATCCCCGCCATACTACCGCCTGTGCGTTCTCCAACATACCCCAGAGCCTTGTCTCCGCGGTCACATCATAGTCGAAAATGTTGGAACAAATCCACCAGCACGACATCGAAAGCTCACCACACATCGACCACCATGGCTCCGACGATGGCAAACCCATTCTCGAACCGCAACTCAATGTTGGTGGGCATGGTGCTACGCAGCGGCGGCTCAAGAATTATCATGTCACCATGATAGGATTTTGTTCGGGGATTGGCACGGGTCTTTTCATCGGAACGGGATCTGCGTATGCGAGTGCTGGGCCTGCGGGCTTGTTACTTGCGTATTTGGTCGTGGGGAGTGTGCTTTGGTGTGTTATGCAGAGTATTGCGGAGTTGGCTACTGTGGTTTGTAACTCTTTGGTGTTGGGTCCCAAGGCGTAGTTGCTTACTGTGATGCAGATTCCCACTGCTGGCTCGTTTCCTCATTTTGCGAGTCGCTTCATTGATCCCGCGGTTGGTTTCTCGCTCGCTATAAGCTATGGGTATTGTTATACTATATCCATTGCTGCCGAGTGCTCAGCATCCGCAATTCTGGTGGGCTACTGGACAGACATGTCGCCTGCCGTTGTCATCTCCATCAGTCTGGTTCTTATCCTGGCTACAAACTTGCTGAGTGTACGTTGGTTTGGTGAATCTGAAGTCGTCGCTGGTGCAATCAAGATTGCATGCTTTCTTGGACTCATTCTGGTTTCCATCGTCATTACCTCCGGAGGCGCGCCAAACGGTGAAACAATTGGCTTCCGTTACTGGAACAATCCAGGCGCATGGGTGGACTACAACGGCATCTCTGGGCCAACAGGTCACTTCCTCGGATTCCTAGCTTCGTTCGTCAACGCAGCTTTCTCCTTCATTGGTGTCGAGGTGGTTGTTATCACCGCTGCTGAGAGCATCAACCCACACTCGGCCATTCCAAAGTCGGCCAAACGGGTCACATTTCGCATCGCCTTGTTCTACATTCTGGGTGCTCTTCTCATCGGAATTATCGTCGATCCGAGGAATCCCGGTCTCGTGTCAGGCACTGGAAACGCTAACTCTTCACCCTGGGTTATCGCGATCAAGCAAGCAGGCATCAGCGTCCTGCCTTCGATCGTCAACGCCTGCATTCTCATCTCCGCCTGGTCGGCAGGAAACTCTTACTGCTGGGTCGGTTCCCGAATTATTGTCGCCATGACCACGGATCGCCAGCTCCCACAAATCTTCGGTCGCACCTGGAAGAACGGAGTACCGTATTACGCGGTCCTTGCGTCTTGGCTCTTTGGACCTCTCGCATATCTCAGTCTGGGCGAGGGGGGTGCTGCGCAGGCTTTTGGATGGCTAGTGAGTCTCAGCACGGTCGCGGGTCTAATCGCCTGGGCGACATTGTGTTTCTGCTTCATCCGCTTCCATGCGGCCATGAAGGCGCAAGGACTCAGCCGAGATAGCTTGCCGTGGATGAGCCCCTTCCAACCTTTTACTGCGTGGTATGGTTTCATCGGATCTACTATCATTACCTTGATCACTGGATTTCCTGTTTTCTTGAAGGGAAACTGGAGTACGGGTGACTTCATCGCATCGTATATTGGCATTCCACTCTTCATCGTACCGATCATCATTTGGAAGCTCGTGCACAAAACAAAGGTGGGTATCTCCTTTCTTCCGGACGTTGAGATTGCTGACATGATGTAGTTTGCTCGTGCTAATACTATCGATCTACACTCTGGACGTCTTCGGTGAGCCTGAGCTAAACCCCAGACATCTCAAGTCGGGGAGTACTGGGGCGCATTCGGGCGGGCGTTGGACGCTAAAGCGAAGGTCCAGTATCATTCATAGATTACTTTCCAATACGTCAATAGGAGGCTTCTGTCGTGGAATACATCTTCATGTACATACATTTCAATGTCAGGCTGTGCCGACAATTACTGGAAAGATAGCACATGTGTGAGGACGATGACTGCTAGCTTGTCCTTAACTTGGGCGGAAAGGCACCACTCCCAACTAATACTACGATGGTAAGTGCGCGCGGCATAGATGATTGCGATATCGAGGTAGATACATGATACATGGTCCTGACCTTACGCGATTAGTTCGCAACGGTCTCAAATGTGGGAAACTGCCCGATCGGAGACATCGGGCGACTAAGATGTATTGGAAGGGAAGAGTTTGGAACCATACCG
The DNA here is from genome assembly GCF_024043155.1 of Alternaria arbusti. NCBI lineage: Eukaryota > Fungi > Ascomycota > Dothideomycetes > Pleosporales > Pleosporaceae > Alternaria > Alternaria arbusti. The sequence goes on from NW_026249943.1 coordinate 839,364, forward strand.
CGATTGTGGCATTGGATAATGTGAGTACAAAAAGACAGGGAGCTTTGTGTCGTACCAGTTCACAACGAACATGTCTTGCGAAAGGACTTTTTTCTGGGTGACCGAGATGCTAAGATCCGGGCCCACCCCGTTCACTTTCCGGACATACTTTCGGTAGATCACATCGTTCCTCCCAAATCGGTCGGTCTGACTCCATGAAGGCTGTGGCGATAGGGTATAATGGAATGTTTCCAGAGTCTTACGTTCCGACTTAGGATCATGTAGACCTGTCTCATGAACACGACACCATGGTTCTGGCGGCTTTTTGGCGCTATAATTGCATCCTAACGCAACGAAAATCGAGAGCCTTTCGATGCCTTCTGACTCATTGGTCGAACCGATACTCAGTTCCAAAGTTGCGTGCCATGACGAAGATCCATCGTTATCCTCAATAGTCTCATTGCCCTGTAGAATCCTGTCCTTGACGTTCCACGCTGCTTCTGGGTAGCATCGCCGTATCTCCATAGTTTCCGGAGGCTTTCGAAGAAGAAATCCCCAGCGACGCCGCACGCTGGTCGAGATGGTCGATGTACGACTGTTGTGAATGTATATCTCTTTAGGAGAGTACTCGGATTGTACTGACTCGCATGGGATCAAGCACACACTAGTATTGGTGTCTCGACGATAGATGTTTGCAGACAAATGTCGCAGCGGAATAACCACAAAGTGTTCAAAATCATGGATAGGGTGGCACCTCAGAATACCCCAGGTGACCATGCTGAGACCCGACCATATCATGACCGGCGAGCGAAGTGGCCGAAGCTTGTAGGACTTGGTATCATCAAGATGGGTTAAGAGAGTCGCTTGCCAAATACACAACCCTCTGTGAGTGATGGCGTAAGGAGCCACGGGGTTATCTGCGGCGAAGGGTATCAAGTGTGATGCTTCTCGAAAGTCATTTGGACTCCTCGCGAGCGCGTCTCCGGTGACTTCATGCGTACAGAAATCTGAACCTTCCCATGCGAATATTGTCTCATCGTCAGAAATCTTCATGATCTCTTCCTGCAATCTTTTGAACGCTTTTATCTTGCCCTCACCATATAGCAATGGCATGTTAACACCGAAAAGTCCGAGTAAGCTGTAAGCGATATCCTCAGCCCTTGTTGCCTGCCTGTCCGCTGCCCATGACATCCTCATACTGATGCTCGCGGATTCCAGCGTTTGAGTCTGGAGGTATTCTAGGGGAATATCTGTGATCTCTGATATTCGCACACCCAAGCTAACCTTGCTTCCGATATATACCCAATCACGGGAATAGAACCTGATTCCCTCAAATGCACCATGAATTCGATCGCGTAATCTACCAACGTGAAGGATATTGGGAGCGAGTAACTCCTGGAGGGTCCAAGCACGAGTGAACCATCGACTGAGGGGAAGGCTGTCGGGTAACTCCACGTCTGCGAGGTAGGCATAGCACTTCTCGGAGTTTCTGTACCATGCGAACATACTGTTGATGGCCTCAGAGAGTTCGGCGCTGCTGCTTTTGTCGATGCAACAGGTATCAATCCAGGCGTAATCAAGTCTATCTCCAACAGAAAGCTGACAAGTTTTTTCAAGCTTAGTAAAGCCTTTCTTTTTCCTCGCTTGTCCTAGATCAGCGAGATCAGAGAATACAACTTCCTCATCCTCCCAACAGTGCGAAAGGATGGCATATGGTGGGATATTGTCGACGAACGTCTTCAGCTCCAGAGTGCGTGCGTCCAGAAGCCGCATAATGGAATTGCGTCGCTAGACAAGCGCATATTCCGACTAATTGCAGCTGTTGTTTCGGACTTGAAGTTCCTCTTCGTCGTGGGCGTTACATCGAAGGCAACGAGGCGCAAGAAGGCAGGCAGCCTTGAAAGCGTTGGAGAACACAAAGGCGCGAACCCAATAGGAATAAACTTAGGGTTGAAGGGCAGTACGATGCGCAACAGTAGCAATCGAATGATCAGGCGATGAGTGCGAAGAGAATCATCGGACGAGAAGAGTGAGTATCGTGGTGAAGGAAGGTGGGGCAGGCACGGAGGACGCATGGGCCTGGCCCGCCAAGACCCTTCGCTTGAAAACGCGCAAGAACTCTGCAGAGCTCCTCCCAGCCTTCTCATCACAGCTACATAGCTACGACCGCGTCACACGCGCGATTAATACATCGCGACACATAAACGCAACTAGCATCTCAAATCTCAGAAGCCGCAGCCACCGTCCCACAACTAACAGCAGATCCAACCATCCTCAGTCCTCCCAGCAATCAACCAAGTAAGTCCACCACTCTCCTTCTCCTACGCACACTCCCCACACCCCATCTCGCAATGATGATCACAATACAAATCACAAGTTTCAAGACGGATCGGAGAAGGTTTCACGGCCTTTATTGAATGAGTATTTCCTGTCTGAATGAGAGATTACACATACATGTTACGTCGCTTCATTACGTTTGGGGCAAGTTGCTGACGAGTCGTTACAGAGTTTCAAGCAGCGCTGCATAGGAATAGGAAGCAGTAGTAATTCATAGTCATGCCCTTTAATGCTAGCATATTTTCTGAAGATTGTGATATTTTCTCTATGTGATCTGTGATGATACGTGAAGAAAGGAGTGAGTTTATGAAACCCATGATATACGTGAACACATCGCCGGCGTCGTGCTATCGTTCTTATGTCCCACTGAAGACATGGAGCGTTCTTCAACAAGACGGGTCACATAGTAATTCGAGACATTTCATCTACCGTTTTCAACACTTAACATCGTACACCTTTGCGCTCAAGAAAAGCGAGCCGAGTAGTTGATCAAGCGAATCAAACATATTATGTTAACTTTGTTGATTCATTCCATGTTACAGTTACATACAAGCCCAGAAAAGCAGACGAACGATACCGCAGTAAAAGCAGAACCTCAAAAAAAGGAAATGAGAGTGCGAAATCCATCCCTTATGAGCGCCTGCCACCGATGAATACAGATCCTTTTCCATTCCACCCAGTATCCATTTTTCCATGGTCGTTTCATTGTTATCCTTTGCGTCGCCATCCGTGACTCTATGCATTTTGAACCTATGAGGAGACTTTCGTACCGTGTCGCGCATCTAGTCTTCCGCCATTGATGCGGTGTTCTTGGTGGTCCTGCCGCTACGGCGTGGTGTACCGTCGGCGGTGGCAGCCTTCTTGGGTGCCTTCTTCTTTGCGGGTTCCTTCTTCTCCTTCTTGGCACGGCCGCCCTTCTTGGGGGTAGGCTTTGTCTCGGCTTCTTCCTTTTCGTCGGCTTCATCGTCGTCGGCCTCGTCGGTCTTTGCCTTCTTCTCGGCGGGCTTCTCATCGGCGTCGGCGTCGGCGCCGTTGGTCTTATCCGCGGCTACTTCGTCAGCCTTGCGCTTGTCGCCGGCCTGGGGTTCCTCGTCCTTTTCGTCGGACTTGTCTTCTGTCGCGTCGTCCTTGGCCTGTTCTTTTGACTCTTCCTTCGAATCCTCCTTGGCCTCTTCAGCCTTGGACTCGCCGTTGGTTTGCGCTTCTTCCTTCTTCTCCTCACTGTCAGGCGCGTCCTTCATCTCCTCGTCCTTCTTCTCGGCTTCAGAGGTCTTCTCGTCCTCCTTCTTATCTGAGTCAGCCGACTTGTCGTCATCCTTCTTCTCTGACTCTGCCGACTTGTCCTCTTCCTTGGAGTCGCCGTTAGCGCCACCGGCCTTCTCGTCGATCTGGAGTTCGGAAGCGCGCTTCACGACATCGTTGCCAGAGCGCTCGACGTGCACAGCGGGGTTGTCGGGCGAGGCGTTCTTCTTGATGGTGTTGCCCTTCTTGGATTCAATGGCAATCTCGCCTTGGTCCTTGACCTCGGCAGCGGTGCCACCGGGCTGTCCGGAGCCCCAGTTCCATGAGACTGCTCACACGTTAGCAGTGAGTTCCTGAGTCTTTTGCGATTATACCGATCGCGGCAAGGAAGACGCGCGCGGATGGGCAATCGTTACGCGCCAGTGAGCGCAATGCGCCTGGCGGAACCTCGCGATGCGCAGCCACTGAACGGCTGAAGGGGTCTCGGATTGAGGATTGAGAGGCACGTACCCTTATCTCCTTGTTGGATCTCAGTGTCGGTCATTGTGTGTAACGTAGCTTAGCAGTGGCAGGTGGTAAGAGATGACGTTATGGTGCGCAAAACCGCGTGTAAAGTCGCGAAAGCGGGGCGGAACAGCAATTGATGCGCGTAAAGGTGCAATGGATGCGGTGATGCGTAGAAGTGATGCGCAAGTAGTTGGAAGAGACGCGACGGGCGGTGTGGAAGGGAAAAGAAGAATGGAAGCCGGGAACCTGAGTGCTGGGAAAGAGCTCTCGAAGATCGGAAGCTGCGGTGCTGAGGCGTGATTGGCTGCCCTGACCCACAAACGCCAATCTGTGCAATCTATGGGGAAGGTGGCTGGCGATCGAGCCACGGCGTCATCGGCTGGTCTGTGCGCGTTCTCGAAATACATCCTTGTCGATCGCTTCCTTCACGGCATGGCATTCTGAATAGGGTTTCGAAGAGGACGAGACTACACTCTTGAGTCGGTCATTGAAGATGTTAAGCATTTTGGTTGACTGCGCTTTGCCATAGCATCGTGTACTCATGTCCAAATCTTGCCTCCCATACCATGTATCACCTTGTCCATCCTGTGCGTATGTGCGTAGTCAAACGCCGTAACCAAAGCCACGAGATGACTAGCTGCCGCAAGAACAACCAAGACGTGAAAGATCTGATGGCTTGAGCCCCAGATATCGTAACTCCCAGGACTCCACTTCTCAGGTATTCTCGCAGCATAGATAGCGGCACCAGCAATATACAGCGCGCCCTGCAAAAGGACCCAATCCAAGCCAATGCTCTTGCGCAGATGTTCGACACCGTACAGTTGAACGCCATGAAGTACAGGGAAGACAGCGGAAAGTCCCATGAGCACAAACATGAGCGCTCGAAAAGGTCGCAATGCGGGAGTGCGGAATTTGGGATGTGTTGCTGCGACTGACGTGCCAGCTGCCAGCGTCGTGATCATGGTCCAGTACGTCCTTCGCAGTTCTGGTTCGCTGCCAAAAGCGTAGTATACGATGGGTACGAAGCTGCCCCAGATTAAGAAGACGATGCCCAGATAGTCGAGTTTGTTGCCCCAGACAGCGACTTCGTGCGAGTGGTTTTGTATGGTGTGGTACGTCGCGCTCATGCCCAGACATGCTACAGCTCCTGCGAAGTAGCAGCTAAAGGCCCAGACATCTTCTTGCGTCGCTGTGTCATAACGAGGTGACAACGTATTGTAGAGTGCGACGGAGGAGATGGCAGCCATCACAGCTCCGATGAGATGGGTGTAGATGTTGACGGTTTCGTTGTGCAGATATCCGAGACTCTTCCAGGACTTGACAAATGAGTTGGATTGAGCGCGGTATCCCGACTGAATGTAGTGGTTGTCTTGCTGCCATGGCGAGAGTTCGTCCCATAGTAGTATCAACTTCTCTTCAACCTTTTGCTCCAGCTCTTTCCCGGTTTGCGCGGCTTTTGAGGTTGCTTCCTTGGCTGCTTCCATCATGGATGTATTTGATTTGAATCTTTTGATTCAGATTTGAGGGGGCGGCCTGCAATATAAGAGTGTTTGTTGGAAGTTCACATGTCATGAAGCGGCCTCGGAGAATCCGCGAATACCCTCAGGGACTACACGCGATCTAGGTAGACTATACCGCGTCCGGTCAGGCTTGCGAGGACAACACGTCGCTTCTAAAGCAAAGCAATGACCTTGACAGCGCAATCGCTCTTTATGGGCAACATTGTCAGTGGTCTCGCTGTTGTCACGAGACAAGACATTTCCGACGCGTCGAGGTCGTGCGCTGCCCCTCCATCCCACCTTCCCTTCCTCCCAGCCTCAAGCGCGGTTGCTTTCACCACCACACACCATGTGTCGCAAATACGCTAGGTGATATACAGCCATGGTTGTTAGAGTCTTTGACATAACTTGACCTCCCGTGCTCTCCACCAGACCGCCCAACTCCACCACCAGCGCAATGAAGTCCTCAGATCCCGGCCGACCCAGCAGCCGTCGCGCCGCCTCAGGTGCATGGAACCGGCTGAAGCCCGTCCGCGAAGATGTCCTGGAGACATACGGACTGCCTTCCAAAGGAGAGACACGGTATAGCCCTCTCGCCCCATACGTCTCGACACAATGGCTAACGAGTATACAGGCTGAACGACTTCAAAACACAAGAGATCTACTTCAACCGCATAATAGAACGCTACATGAAACTCTGCGCCCTCAACCGCGACGAACTAGACCGCCTCTTCATATCCGTTAGCATCCCCCCTCCCGACACGACCACCACGACCAAGTCGACGACAGCGCCCACCGCCAATTCCAAACTCACGTCCTCCTTCTCCTCGCTCTCCCTCTCCAAACACGCACCACCAGAAGCCCGTCAACAACCCACCACCCGCCCACCCCTCGCCTCAACCTCCACAAACACACCACACAACCCCATCCCCCAAAAGGCCTTCACGCCCTCCATCCAAGAACTCTCCACCGTCCTCGCCTCCCTGCGCAAGCTACGAGAAGCCATAACCGCGTCCTCACGCACCGACGCCTTCGCTCTGCGCGCCTACACCTTCGCCATCCACGTCAGCATCCTGTGCCACGACTGGTCCTCCTACCTCCCGTCTCTGCTTTCCCTCCTCGGGAAAATCCATCCCGTCAACCCGCTTTCGCCATCCACCCTGCACGAAGTCGTCGGCCTATTGATCCTCGACCAAGCATGTCGGCAATCCGACTACTCCGGCGCCCGAGCCACGAAACTACGGTATGGATATAAGGATTGGAGGGTGGAGAAGGTGTTGCGGTGTCTGGTCGCGGATGACTACGTGGGGTTTTGGCGCGTGAGAAGAAGTGTGGATGGGTATCAGAGGAGGGTTATGGAGTGGGCGGATGGAGGGGTTAGGGTGCATGCGCTCAAGTGTTTGGGTAGAGCGTATTTGAGTGCGGATAGGGCGTTTGTCGAGAGGTGCGCGGAGAGGAGCTGGGAGGAGTTGGTGCAGGAGGGGGTTGGGTGGGAATTGAGTGCGGATGGAGAGAAGGTTTTGATCAAGAAGATGAAGGGATAAAGTAGCTTATGGGGGGATGGTGTTTTGATACCCGGTTGTATTGCATGTGCCTTGGGATTGAAGCATAGATTGGTTGAATTTCAGGATGAAGCGTTGAACATTCAGGGTATCATTAAGACTTTTCTATCAGACCACATCACTCATCCTCCATTTCTTCATCCTCATCTTCATCTTCTTCCTCCCCAGCATCAGCAGCATCCTGCCAAACATCGTCATCCATATCATACGCATCCAAAAGATCGTCATCCATCTCCTCGTCCTCATCTTCCTCTCCTTCGCCCTCGCCCTCACCAGTCTCTCCCCTAGCAGCAGCCCTCTCCTTGCGCTTCTTCTCCACATTCTCCTTCTGAACGCGTCTCCTCTCCTCTTTCTCCTTATTCCTCTGCGTCCACTTCTTCTCCAACTCCTGCTCCTCTTTCTTGCTCTTCTTGATGTATTCATGCCACATGATCTTGCCGCCGCAGACATCTTCTTCGACTTTTGTGAGGCGCAACTTCATGCGGGGGCCCAGTTCAACGAGCTTGACGGCGCGCTTCTCGACGCGGGGTTTTGAGCCGCGGGCGCGGGCGTGCGAGGTTTCGTCGCCGGCTTTTAGCTTTTCTTTTTCTTTGCGGGAGAGGACTTTTTGACGGACGGGCTGCGCGACTTCGACTTCGGCGTCGGTGTCTTGTTCGGTGTCCGAGGCGGATGTGTAGCCGGCGGCTGAGGGGTCGAGCATGTAGTCTGCGACGTCCTGGAGGTGGGGTTAGTGGAGGTTCTATGCATTTTGGGGAGTGACTGCTTACCTCGAGCTTGCCTAGGTTGGGTAGTGCGCTCTTCTTCTTCTTCTCCTTGCTGCCAATGAGCTTCTCGGCTGCGTATAGCCGGCGGATGGCTTTCGGTACGCCTGTGACCTTCGTTGTGATCGCGTAATGTCGCAGGCTGATTGTGACGGAGCCATTCTCTTCCGAGGGAGGCTCACGGTTGAGCAGGAGGACGCGCTTGATCGAGTGTAGAGGGGTAGTATGCGGTTGAATGGGTGGGAACAGGCCCTGGAACATGTCCGTCACGAGCTTCTCGAGATGCTTAGGAGGTGCCTTGTCGCCGAGTCTTTCTCTTTCCGCATCGCTGGTAAGGAAGTTGTTCATGACAAGCAGAGGCGCGACTAGGAAGTCGTTTGCGCCAGCCCGCGGGCGTCTCATTGACTTGAGAATGTCTTTGCAGAGACTGTAGTTTTCGACTCGGAAATGGAGAGTAGGTCCGCGGGGGACGCGGCATAGTCTGAGGTTGACGTTGCCGACTTCTGAGCGTGAGAAGAGGAGAAGATGGCTGACACCTAGCGGTCCACACATGACAAGGAAGTCCTTTGAGGCTGTTAGCTCAGATCATGCCGGTAAATATGTATGCAATACCTTGAGCTTATTCGCCCTTCGCTCCTTCAGCCGAATAGCGGTATCAGGCTCCAGGCAGTGGCGCACATCGTTTACGAGGTCTGAGACAGATCTTCCTACTCTAGATGTTGTTAGCAAAAGACTCGGATGTTACTCGATTCGATCACACTGACTCCTGCGCACCGATGCGAATGACCATGGATTTCGGTGTCCCTGCTATCGGCTTCTTGGAAAGCTCCTTGTCGCGCACCGACTGCTTCTTCCTCGCGGTTCCTTTTCCACGAGCCATTGCGAAAACTCAGTTGCCTCTGCCCGAGTTGGAGTATTGATGGGAATTGTTGGTGGCAGGATATGTTATTCTTACGATGCGATCTTGTGTTTCACTCCACTAAGTCGGAGGATGGCGTGTTGTTGTTGACGAACGAATGGCTTTTGCGCATGCAGTCGCAAACTAGAGCTGCGGCTTTCGAACTTTTAGGTGGGTCCGCCAAGATTTCGCGGTTTCTTTGGTTCCAACCGCGGTACCATGATTCTGCCGCACAACTTTTCCAGACTCGACAATCAAAACAACACCATGCCTGGAGTCACGAAAAGAAAGCTTCACGCAGATGCGACCACCGCCGCTGGTGTGTCGTCGAAGAAAGTGCGACCATCGAATGCACCCGCGAAGAAAGTCCAGAAGAAGCCTGCACCACCACCAGAATCCGAGTCTGGCGATGACGATGACGCCGAAGAGAGGGACTCAACCGATGGCGAAGAAGTCCAAGAAGTAGTAGGCGACAGCAATTCAAAAGACGAAGCAGGGCCCTCTACCACCGCCGACACAACGAACGAAGAAGCGCAACCCGCCGCGAACGAAGCGAAGAAGACCTTCGCCGATCTAGGCGTGCGCGAAGAGCTCTGCGATGCAGTCGAAAACTTGAAATACGTACACCCGACGCCTATCCAGGAACAAGCTATACCACTCGCCCTCCAAGGTAGGGATGTGATCGGATTGGCCGAGACGGGTTCCGGAAAGACGGCGGCATTTGTCCTACCCATTCTTCAGTCGCTACTGGAGAAGCCACAGCCGTTGTTTGGTCTGATTCTGGCCCCGACACGAGAGTTGGCATACCAGATCGCACAACAGGTGGATGCTTTGGGTAGCATTATCAACGTCAAGTGCGCGACGTTGGTAGGAGGAATGGACATGGTACCTCAGGCCATCTCGTTGTCCAAGAAACCGCACGTCGTAGTAGCGACACCTGGACGCTTGCTTGACCGTGAGTCACGCACATATACGAACTATAAGTGACACCCATACTGACAACATCACGTAGATCTTGAAAACACCAAGGGCTTCAGTCTGAAGCATCTGAAGTACATGGTTCTCGACGAAGCCGATCGCCTGCTCGACCTCGATTTCGGCCCCGTACTAGACAAGATCTTGAAGGTACTTCCTCGGGAAGGCCGACACACATACCTATTCTCTGCGACCATGTCCTCCAAGGTCGAGAGTCTCCAGCGCGCCGCACTACAAAACCCAGTCCGCGTGAGCATCAGCAGCTCCTCGCATCAAGTTGTCTCGACCCTACTACAGCGCTACATCTTCCTCCCATTCAAATGGAAGGACCTCTACCTTATCCACCTCCTCAACGACAACATCGGCCACCCCACCATCATCTTCACCCGCACAGTCAACGAAACACAACGTATCTCCATCCTCCTCCGCACCCTCGGCTTCGGCGCCATCCCGCTACACGGCCAACTAGGCCAGTCCGCCCGTCTCGGCGCTCTCAACAAATTCAAGTCAAAGAGCCGCGACATCCTCGTCGCAACCGACGTAGCAGCCCGCGGTCTCGATATCCCCGCCGTTGACCTCGTCGTCAACTTCGACTTGCCGAGCGACTCTCAGACTTACGTCCATCGTGTTGGTCGAACTGCAAGAGCGGGAAAGTCGGGTAAGGCGGTATCGTTCGTTACACAGTATGATCTGGAGATCTGGCTGAGGATTGAGAATGCGCTTGGTAAGAAGATCCCGGAAGAGGCCATCAACAAGGACGAAGCGATGGTCTACGCGGAGCGCGTGGGTGATGCACAGAGGATAGCTGTTCGTGAGATGAAGGATTACCATGAGCAAAGAGGCAGCAGGGGTGGACGCGGTGGTCGAGGTGGATCGAGAGGAGGACGCGGTGGAGGCAGGGGTAGAGGTCGTGACACGATGGACACCGAGGAGGGTTAGATGTCGTGTGTCTAGGTGTGGGCTGTCGGTTTTGGCGTTTTGATCTTTTCGCGTATACCCTACGAGTTGCTTGATCCCCGACCATGTCTTGGAGAAGATGGCACCCTTGGTCAGGACCGAAAAGTTTGTGTGCTTGTGTTTTGGATGGGGATGTGGAGGAGGTTATGATGGATTATGCGAGCATCGAATATGATATATGAACACATCGCTTTATCGAGGAGATTTTGACGGGCCTAGCGGATGGTGTGGAGGGTATAAAAGGTGTCTTTCGAGCTCACTTCTCTCGTCCTTGTTAACACTCAAAACTTCCTCTTCTTTTCCAAAAAAAAAAATGGTGGAACGTGTCCATGATTCCAAGCCTTGTGGTCACCTGCTGATGTCGTCTTCGAAAAGCACGACTTGTCAAGTCCATGGCTCTGCCTCCCAATACCATCAAACGTTCACTCTACATTCCCAAAGATTTTCCACTTTCCACATGAGATAGGCTATCCAACCTTTCTGGAAAAGCCTCGCCTCCAGGTTCATAGCGCCTCACCAACCCAACTTTGAAACCCCGCCACTGTGCATGGTATAAAACGCCCTCTACGACGGCGTCTTCTCTTTTCCTTTCATACACCAAAATCATTTCCTCTTTTTCCAAAAATGCTCCAAGAAGACTTCCATAAGTTCAAAACCCTGAGTTCCTCCTGCTTATGTTCTCCGCAAAAACTGAGGAAGACACCGACTATGGCTCCGCCTTTCGGTACCATCAGACTCATACTTCATCATCAAAAGATCCGTTCGTTCTCTACATGATAGACGATATCCGAATGTTTGAGTTGAGACTCGCTGAAAAGGGATGATTGTCTGGACATGAGACTTTGGAAGCTCGTGGCTGTGGATGGCTATATAAGCTGTTCTCTGGTCTCGATCTTTCCTCCCTCCTAATATCCAAGATCTTCTCGATCAATGACCAAAAAGAAAAGACGGATGGGTCATGTTTCCAAAACGATAACAAACACAAGCGATGTCTCGTTCTGGAAAGATGATGAGTTTTTGCGCATGGCGCTGCCTCTCGAAAAGACTCAGCTATCGATCTCGAGTATGCATTCGCGGTTTTGTTATGACAAACTGGTTCTGAGCATTCCGAAATCGTTTGAATCATATTACATGTGTTGTTCAGCATAAAGCATAATCTTACATGAAGCACATCGCCCGTCAACAATACAAATGTACTCTGCACTTCCGTTGGTTGCACGAATTCAATCGTACGGGATCAATGTCGCGTGTCATAGCAAATCTCACAAGTTCGGCAGAGCCATGAAGATCTCGTGGTAAATTTTGGATAGTACTTTGAACAACACGCATGAGGTTGAGAGGAAGAGTAGAGTACTGCAAAACCCTCTCTTACCGACGCCGAAGTCGCCCACATGCAACTCAAATTCGCTGCTTTTAGTTTAGAATCTCAAAACACAGTCTGGATCATGACCTGTTCGTATGCAGATTTTGGAGGCCACATCGTTCTGTTCGGCGGCGTTTCCCAATCATAAGGCAAATGTTTGTCAGTTTGGAGTGCGGTGGACTGAACGAGTTTTTTGAGTAAATGGACAGAGTGCGGGAAAGCAGCCATGCTTGACAGTGATGGCCTTTTGGAAAAGAACAGGGTACTCCATTCAGCTTCGCTGGACAACTTTGAATACTCAAGCTTGAGCGAGTGGATAACGAAGTGGAAGAGGAAGAAAGGATTGAGGGGTATTTACACGTCTCTGTATCACGTGTTGAAGTGACATTTATAGTTCGAATGAAAGCGGCGGGAGACGTTACTGGATGGTGGATGTTTTTGGAATTGAGCAAGTTGCAGACGACCGAAGTCATGTCAAGCTCGTTTACACTTTTGGAAAAACCATGCATTTACATGTTCCAGCTGCTTTTAGATTTGAACGGATGGTAGAGTGATAGATGCGCCGACGCTCACAGCGAGGGACAATTAAGTAGAAGAAGGTCAGGAACGGACGGCCATGCAAGAGCTGCAAATAGTCTTGGAAATTTGTTGGCAGGAAACATACCGAGGTCATTTCGTTTGTTTTTTAATATTTGTGAATGTTCATAACAATCTTTAAGATAGTAGATAGCCTCATGCCATTAGGTGGACGGCATGCTTGTTTGCTTGCTGGTCTTGCCGACTGCCGGTGCAGCGCATGAACTACTTAGCTGTCTGTTTTGAGTGCTGAGACCGCTGCAGGAGACAGCAAACACATGGAGCGTCGCTTCTCGTATTTCACTATCCATGGCTTCTTTCATCATCCGTTTTGGTAATCGGAGGTTTTGAGTAGATGAGGAAAGGAAGTATTGATCTCAATCAGGTTTTAAGGTAGATTGATAAAGAACGGGAGAACTGCACATGCGGGGCTTGGCCTTGGTCTTTTGGAAGAAGCACGCAAAGTCCATGGACGCTTGCTGGTACGCTTTTGTATCCTTGTGCGAAGGAGTGGGTGATGGAGGCAAGAAAGCAGAGTGGCTGGGTGAGCTTTTATATCTGGCCGGGCGCTATAATGTGCTACACTTGACAGATACGCCGAGAGACATAGATCGGGAGTGTGTCATTTTGAAGAATGCGTACATTTCTTCGACGCCAAAAGACATAGTAAATGGCAGAATAGTTTTCGGAAAGACCAGGTGCTCGCATGTGTTGGAGTTGGTAAGATTTGGAAGGCTTAAAGAAGGATGGATCTATCGACAGTCGCACTGAGGGAGAGGGAAGTAACTTTTGCCAGAGGCAAAGGGGCAAAGTCATGCGTGGGGGTTTGGAGACTTTGAAAGTTGGGAATGCCACATGCGTCGGGATGTAAGACTTTTGAAAGAGTATGAAAGGGTCTTTTGAATAAGCAAAGAGTGACGTCGAAACTGTAACCCAGTTCTTGGGTTTCCATGCTTTTGTCCTGGAAGTCCGACGCCGCGAATATTGACTGCGAAGAATGAATGTTGGAAAGAATGAGTTCCCGGCGGGACACAACAGCCACATATTCTTGAAGGCTGAGCCTTTTTGCACCCATAGGTTCTAGTCTCTCAATTTTCGAAAACGGTGAATTGGAGTAGATGATAAAAGAAAGAGTCAATCCATATCAACGATACTTATATACCCCTCCCACCTCCTAAATCGGCGTACCCGCGGTACCCTTCTCCATCTCTTCACACAGCTTACCCAACTCCTCAATCACAACCTGATGGTCATCCCACTGCTTCAACCCACTCACAACGACCACCGCAACCGGCCCATCACAGTTCTTGATGTAAATCGGCACGCCACCACCATGAATCGCATAGTCTTTCGCCGTCTCACCAAGTCCCATTTTAGCCTTGAACTTCTCCTCGTCGCCCTCGAATTGGTTCTGCAGACGCCATGTGCTTGCGTTGAAGCGGATGACGGCTGCGCGTTTGCGGCTGACCCAGAAGTCGTTGTCTAGGGCTGTGCCGGAGTGGGTTACCTGCTCAGTATTAGCACACTATCCATACGCGTCGATCATGGTACTCACGGCATGGAAAAGCACATGACCTGGCGTGCTGATGGTAGAAATATCTACGACAGCCGGTCGCTCAAAGGTAAGCAGGCGTGTGCGGAGGTTGTAACCGAGCTTGAACGCGATGCCGGAATCCCAGTGTGGCAACAGAGCGGCCTTTTCTTGCTTCTTGATGGCTTCGACATCGCGGGGTGCTTCTGAGAGGCCCACGTGCTGCGGGATTTGGATATCGTCTGTCGCCATCTTGGAAGTTGTTCGTTGCGGAGGTTAGAGTGGTGTGGATGAGCGATCAATGTATGTGGTAGCAGGCGTCAGGTAATTCCTGTTCTGCCCGCAAAATAGTGGCTGATGCAGAAGGATATATCTCCGATAACATGTTGAGATGCCATGCCGAGTTCTAGATCGCCGATGTCATCCGTTGGCAGAGCTTTTCATAAATGTGGCTCTGCCGGCAGGCGGAGGCTCCGCATTGTTGCGCTAATTCCCCGCCATCATCGATCTTCCGCAGAGCCGCGTCGGGTCGCGCTCCTACTTTCTCGACACGCTCAGCTACCGACGCGTTTTCGACGCGTTATCATCGCGTTCATCTCTGTCGCAGCGACCTTAGCATGTCTTCGAAAGATCACGGAGTGATGTGACGCGAGAAGTACACGTGTTCACTTGCTCCAGAGGGCACGATCCCGGCCCTGCCTTCCTTACGGCAACCTCGATCGGGCTCACGACAGCATGCTCACATTATCAGGTGTGGCGCGTATAATGGGTAGTCGCTACGCGGCACGCAGTATGAGAAAGAGAAGGGCAGGACATTGCGACTACTAAGACCATTGCAAACACTCACGTAATCATTGCAGCCCCCATACAGGCCCTTGAAACGACACGTCGATGAAAACATAATCTGCCTTCGCGAGACGCTGATGCTATTCACGTCCGCGATCCGACGTACCTCGCTGATATCAGCGAACGCAAATACCTGATACTCGACGGCAAGGCGAACGTACGTTTCAACAATGTTGCTACGCAGATCTTTGGAGGCTCTGCGCAGCAACTCTGTCGCGGTCACTTCTCCAGCCCATCGAACTCAGACCAATTGGGCGATCTGGCTAAAACATACGAGTCTGGCGGACAACTGGACTTCTCTTTGACCGTTGAGCAAGGCTCACATTGATCGAGACGGACCTTTTTCAACACGAAATTATCGTTCAGTGGTCCTATGCAGCGTCCATTCAAACTTCCGTGCCGCAGGACCGATATGTTGTTCTGATCCAAAGATAAAGTAGCTTGAACATGCCTTACGCCCCTCGGCGTCAGAACAGGCTGGCAATTTTAAACCTGAGGGAGGCGTCAGGCATCCGAACAGTACTGTTTCCTTGTCGGCATGGAACCATTCCGTTTGTCATTGTGGGCTGGTCCAAGTGACTGCTCTATTTTTGTTCATGTGTCTGAATATATGAAGACGGCATGACGCTCCAAAAGCGAGATCATACACGCACATTCAGCAACGACTACACTCATACCACCTTGTATACATCACGAGTTTTGCATCCATCAGAATACTGCTTCTTCGATTGGCTGTTCGCGGCAATTGAGCACCTCTTTATCCGATTCGCTGTGAACTTCCCCGCTTCGCCAAGGCTTCCGACATGGTTCACATCTCGCGCGTTGTTCTGGGAGCAATCGCAGGCTTCCTTACACACATCACTATTGGAGCCGCTACAACTGGGCCTGCTGTCTCCCTCCATCAAAGGATGGCTACCAATGACGAAGTGGGAACTGGATCAACCAGCCCCATCGATTCGGCTAACCCCATGGTGAAATCATCATGCGCCACCTCAGACAACAAGGGAAACAAGGGAGATACATGCCAGCCGGGTTCAAATGACGCCGCTCCAGCAGGGACCATGGAGACTACGAAGCGCGTCAAGAGAGACGAAGATACTCCCAGAGCCTATCTCCTCAGCACCATTGACGGCATCAACAGAGCCCAATACGAAGAGTGGGCCAAGAAGCCGCCGCTTGGTGACAAGGAAGGTGACATAATCGCTTTCGATGAACTCGAATATGTTTCTTGTCAATATCTCAAT
This sequence comes from Alternaria arbusti, assembly GCF_024043155.1. NCBI lineage: Eukaryota > Fungi > Ascomycota > Dothideomycetes > Pleosporales > Pleosporaceae > Alternaria > Alternaria arbusti. The sequence goes on from NW_026249943.1 coordinate 855,641, forward strand.
CTTACTGACGCGGAGGCCGCTATTGTCCGCCAGGATCCTATCATAAGATTCATCGAGCGAATTACTGAAGACGATGGCGAGCTGCGCGTCATCCCTCCGCAGGAAGATCCGAGTTCACTACTTCCAAGTTCACTTCATGTCAAAGCTCAGGCACTCAACCAGAGGGATGAGAGTGCAGCTCATCTCAAGTTGCTGTCAGCCAGGAACCAGAGAAACGACCCCACAAAGTTACCGAACTATGTGTTTGAGCCTTCACTCGGAAAAGGTCAAACGATCTACGTCCTCGATAGTGGTTATCGTAAAAGCCACCAAGAATTCGATGCCTCAGAGCGCGAGGTTCGGGACTTTACTGTTGCTAACCGATACACATTCGCTGGTATTGGGCTCACGCCAGATCAACAAGGTCCAGAGGATATGACAGATGTCACTGGTCACGGCACTATGGTTGCGAGTATCGCAGCCGGATACGTCAGTGGTGTGGCCTCGAAAGCAAATCTTGTTGTCGTGAAGATGAGGAACTGGGCCAAGAACCCTTTGAACCCTGACCGACCTGAACTTAAACCACGTGGCGTTACGGACTCAGCGCTAGAGTATGCCTTCGCGTGGACAAGAAAGGACATTAGGCAACAAAAGCTCAATAATCCCGACCCTAATGCAAGGTATATTATCAACCTATCTTATGGTATGTCTTGCCTTCCACGATCTCGTCCTAGACCACACTAACAACAGTTCAGGCTGGGACAAAGAACAGCATCCTGGTAAGATTGCGGTATTGGAGTATGCACTCGCGGAATGCAAGAAAGACGGTGTCACGCTTGTTATCGCCGCGGGTAATGATGGAGAACATCGCACTCTGGATTCCCTCATACCGCAAACCTATGGCACCGACGATAGGTTTGAAATGATCACTGTGGGTGGCGTGGACCAGACCGGGAAGTATTACGCACAGACAGTCCAAGGCAAGGAGGGCCAAGGCGGCCAAGTCGATGTATACGCCGACGCAGTTCAAGTTGTTGCTGCGAAGCATGACAAAGATTCTAAGGATGACTCCACTGAAGCAGTTGATGGAACATCCGCTGCGGCACCAGCCATAGTAAGTATTCGGCAACATCTCCAACCTAGCACAAGACGCTAATGACGGAAGGCCGGGCTCGCTGCATATCTCTTCAGCATCCCGGCACTAAGCAGCAACTGGGGCGACGACACCGCACCGGCAGACATGAAGAAGTTCATGTTGAAGAACTCTGAAGTCAGGAATGACAACCCGTTTAAAGAAGGCGAGGAATATCCTACATCGCCAAAGCCCGAAAAGGAGAGCCTCAAAGTACCATACAACCTGGCGCTGAATACGTACGATACATTCCTTGCCTCAAATCATCACAAACTAACTCGACCACAGACTTTGCGATCTTCCTGATGCGGCAGCCAAGCGTTCTCTCTTCACAAAGCGAGCCCCAACACCCGAGAAGTCGGTTCCAGGCCGCCCTATCATCGAGGGTGGCGAAGTCACGAACGAAGATTTGAAGAATGTTCGTCACCTCGCATGCCCCAGACTGAGATCATCCACTAACAACACTCCAGGAAATCTGCAACGTCCACAACCGCCCCGCTCCAGAAACCGAACCCGAACCCGAACAAATACCAGAAGCACCGGCACCACTCCCAAACACAGCGGGCTGCAAGCTAGTCAAGCCTGGCTTTGGCGCCGGTGATTGGGAGATCACAGGATCTGGATGGGGTGATGAAGCGTCGCTCAGGGAGAAGTTCGGTGATTGGGCGTTCGGCTATACTGGTGGCGATTCTTTCACGGCTACGTTTACGAGTGCCATGGAGACGGTTGATATTGAGAAGGCTGTGAGGGAGATGTCCGGGTTGGGCGATGTTACTTGTACTTAGAAGACGATGAAGATGGAAGTATGGCGCATATGAGGGTTTGCTTCTGCTGGCGTAGGAGGCGTTTGGGACATGGGCTGCGCTTCTGCATGCATGGTTGCGAACGATGCTTCATCAGGATATACTATCACTATCCGCAGCCCTATCGAATGCCCACGGGCTCTTCTTTCATATACTGGTTCTGATCCGTAACTTGGTGACATGGTTGCGTGAATATTAGCTTTTGGAACAAGGAAACACATCAGATCTTTCAACTGACTTTTTGACATTGAGCACTAGAAAAGGCATCGACGCACCTCTCAGAGACATCCGTTGTTCTGAAGAATATTTTGGTATAATCGCCTCAAAGCTCCGTACTCCATGATCTGGAGGAGTGAGAAGGAAAGCGGCAGGTATTATTACAGCAAAAGAGGCTAAGCGCACGTCTCACATGCCGACAGAGCATGCATCTTTTCGGTTGTCGCGCGGGCATAGACTTGCGATAATAAACTTCGAAGTGCTCGAGGAGAGGATGCACCTGAACATGCAATGATGGTGTTTAAGCTTTGGAGATTTTATGGAAATGGTCGACTGAAGTCGTGAAGAAAAGGGCAAAGCCGAACGATTAGAAGTTTTTATACTGCGCATCGGTATCATGCACTAATCAGTAGACACTTTTGGAAACATCTGAAAGTCAATTCCGCATGTAAAGGTAGAGTAGTTGTTTCTCGATCGCTGCAAAGTCATTCGTATGAATGGTTGTGTTTTCGAGCTGTGTAGTGCGAGCCACAAGTGGCCGAAAGACATTATCCAGGAGAAAGCTTGATTTTAGCGAACTGCGAATGCGTGTTGTTGAGGGCAGAAGGCGCAGGAGAGAAAGGGTGGCGTTTCATATCGAATGTCAACCGACAACCGCCAGAAGGTAACGGACCAAGCTGAACGAGCCTGCCGCCACGCGGTATTATCGTGAGCGTTTTGATGTACTCGGCCCAGAACCATGTCTTATTCAGTTGTATTTTCCGATGATGGGTTTATTTGGAAACGCCTGGCCTGCCGCCACATGGTGGCTCGTACTCGATCTTTAAAAAACCATAATGATTTGCGTGTTTATTGAGGCAGATGGTAGCCAGACAGCAGAAGCTTTTGTAGTCGAAAGGTGGCAGTCTTGCAGAAATATTTGTCGATGTCCAATCGCTTCTTGTATAAATGCAGCTGACATGTCCGATCTTGCAAGCAGAACTCGAGAAGATGAAGAGACAGGAAGACATGGCCAGTTTGAGTGTGGCTTTCAGTAGCATGAACGGCGAAGGGAGGCGCGCCACTCATCATCGTGCTCATCAACGTTTTTGGTATCTAGGTATGCAGGATAGCGCAAAGTGAAGTTTAGTAAACAGGACACTCAACATGAGAAGATCTGCTTTTATACCAGCACCAGCGCCCGTACTTCCGCACCGTCCCTCGCTTGCCGGCATGTGCCGGTGACGTCAGAGGCCCCCTGAGGCCGTCTACGCGTCGCGTCGCACTCGCGCATGCCCTCTGCATTCCAAGGTTACATCTGTCAACACCACAGCTCCTTCTCTGCGCATTCTGTATTATCGTTCTCTCCTTTCGAGCGACGGAAGATCTGGGCTGTTCGGTAATTACTGCCCCGATAGCCGAGTGCGGGTTGACCCTGGACGATGCGGGGACTCCGCGTCGGCGTGATCCCTTGAAGCTATTTCCGCAACTTCTAACGTGTTTGAACTGCGGAGATGAGACTAGCCTGCTGATGGCGTTGCTAAACCCCTTGCGACAAATTGGAGAGATGATATCTTCCGGTGGCGTTGTGGAGGCGTCGGTATAAGTACTGAGCGCTTGGCGCAACGCTCACAATTGCCTGGAGTAGACGCCAGCCAGTATCTCAAACATATCAAAACAGCTGCTTGGTGACTTTGGCTATCTCTTTCCGTTATGAAGTTCCAAAGATCACTACCATATCTCCTGGGCTTCAGCACCGCGGCCTCGGCGCTACCCCAAAGTCTGTCCGAAAGACATGCAGGCGCAGCTACAAGAGCAACCGTACCAACAATCTGGATTGCAGGCGACTCTACGACCGCGCCGGATGGCGGTCACAACGGTACGGAAGGCTGGGGCCAATATCTCCAATACTCTTTCGGCGCCAACGCGAAAGTAAACAACTCCGCTTATGCCGGACGATCCGCGCGCTCGGTGCGTCCACTTTGTCGACTTCTTCCACAGCACAGAAATATGGACAGAACTGGCTAACACGTAGCGGATATAGTTCACACGCGAAGGGCGTTTCGACAGAATAGCCAAAGCCCTCCAACCCGGCGACTGGGTCATAATCGAGTTCGGCATCAATGACGCCGGCACGCTTCAAAATGGGTCCACAAGCTCAACAGGAGATAAAGGTCGACCGTCATGCCCTGGTGTAGGCGATGAGACATGTGAAGTGACTTTCAAGTAAGCTACCCAAGAGCAATGCCTAATCGCAACCGCTAAACTCGATGTCCGCCCAACAGCAACGCCACGGAGGTTGTCCACACATTTCCGTCTTACATCAAGACCGCCGCATCCACTTTCCTCTCGCTAGGCGCCTCCGGCGTCGTCATATCATCGCAACTTCCGACCAACGTCTGGGAGTCTGGAAGTTACAGCTTCACTCCTGGAAGATTTGCTTACTACAATATGTATGTAACATCACCCGGCTGATCACATCAATGTCTGCCATCTGAGATTTTGAGGGGCAAAGAACGAGTCTGACTAACATTCGACACAGGCTATCGGTCATCGAACTAGGCGGTCCAGCATCACATGTGTATTTCGTGCAGCATGGCAATTACGCAGCGCAAGCGCAAAAGCTGCTGGGAAAGGAGGTGGTGGATAAGGAGTATCCGATGGATCATACGCATACGGCGCCGTTTTTGGCGGATGTGGTACGTTCTTGCAACTCTTCTCGCTCATCGCCACTGTGTTCTCGTTTTCCCGAACATTTGTCTTCTTTGACTGCTTTTTGTTTTGTATTTGAAGGAGTATTCGACTGACAAAGAGAATAGCACAGCCAGGCTTTTGTACTGGGATTGAAGTGCGGGACTAGTCCCTTGGCGGGGTTGGTGGTCAATGCTACAGCGAGGATCGAAATGGAGAGGGGGAGTTGTTTGTCCGCTAATGCTACGTTGCCGATTTAGATGTCAGACATGGTCTTGAATTCGTGGTCGGCTTCAGCGGAACACATGGCTTCTTCACTCCTGCCATTTGGAAAAGCTTTGGGAAGGCGAACGCGCAGTTCTCATCATGCATGCCCTTCGTTTCTTCTCGAACTCCGCAGAACCATGAACGATGTCCTCATATTCCTCGGTGGTACAGCGCATTACTGTATAGTCGAGATAATGGAGCAAGAGGAGAGAAAATGGTCATGCGTTCATCACCAACTTCTAAGGAATTCAGTTCGCGACTTTTGAAGTATGGGCGCTTCAGAAAAGAAGTGGAAGCAGGGAGGTGGTTTTGTGGGTATTTTCCAAGGAACGCCAGAATCAGGGCAATAACTCCTCAGAAGATCTAAGAATGACGAACGCGCGGCCCCCATGAGGCGACCGACGAGCTCTTTTGGACTTGGCAGAACATGTAGACCGAAGGCTACATTTTTGGTGACGCAGCACAAGATTGTATGGCTCGAATAGTAGAACGAGCGGAGCAGAAACGGCCATGACTTTACGCTTGTTGGTTTTTTAAGAGAATGTTATTCAAATTTCCGATGTATAGCCGTGGAAGTAGAGAAAAAGGTGTTATCGTGATCGTTTTCAATGCAACCCTAGCAACTGAGTGTCACTTTCTAAGAGGATTGAAAGAAGACTAAGCGCAAAGCTCTCATGGAAAGAGTCTTTACGGTAATTTAGACTCCACAGAACATGATCTGGTTTCGCGTTACTTTTAGGTGTTTTAGAAAGATTACATCTGTGCGAAGGAGATACAACCGAAAAGAGGAGCAGACATGATTATTGGTCATAGGTCTGCGCTTCTGGAATCGGGCTTGTTCGTTTCGAAGTGCGCGGTATAGGAGCAGAACTAAAGGTAGTACAGTAGATGTTTTACAAGCGACTTTGCAAAGTGGAAAACACTTGCTAGAGGGACTTGGGAAAGGCGAACCGCGATCCTCATACATAGCTTGATTTTTCTTTTTGGACTTCGCAGAACATGATCTAGTTCTTTATGGCAAAACCTATTCGGCCGCCCCCTAACACTATTCGGCCGCCCCTAAAAAGATTAGATAAGATAGAAGCAAATCCTTAAGATAAAAAGGTCCCTTACAGCTATAATACTCGCCTATTTACGCTTATTTCCTAAACAGGCAATATAGCGTTGCGCGCGCGAGCCTAAATAGTTATTATCTAGTCTTTTTAGTGACGTAGTATCGCGTACGCAAGCCTAAAGAGTAATTATCTAGTCTTTTTAGCTACAAAGATAAGATAATAGACCCCTAAGCACTTTTCTAGCCTAAATTTACACTAAATTAATACTTTTATATAGTAATTGCCTAATTAGGTAATATATTCTAGTAACGTAGCTTATTAGAGGCGTAAAGACGTTAGGGGCTTTCTATCTAATCTTTTAGGGGCGGCCGAATAGCGTATAGGGGCGGCCGAATAGGTTTTGCCTTCTTTATCTTTTTTGGTGTGTTGAACATATTGCTGCTGCGCATATGATGCCATACAGAAGAGGGGAAAAAGCGAACATGGTGTTCTGGACTTGGTGTTTGTAAATCACTTCCTACGTTTTGGAGTACGTGAATGTATGAAGAGAGAAAGAAAGATAGTCTGGTGGGCACTTTATGTGGAACGCCAGACGCCAAGCAATAATTGCTGAGAAGGTCTAACAAGGGGGAGGGCAAAGCTCTCATTTTAGGGTTTGCTGGTGTTTTGGACTCCGCAGAACATCGTCTGGGTTTGCGCGACTTTTTGGTTTTTAGAAAGATCGCATCTTTGCGGAGCTTTTGTAACACGAGAAAGAAGCAGGAACGGCCATTTTGAGCCGACAGCATGATTTTGGAGGTCATTTCCCGAGGTTTGAAGTACGTGAAGGTAGGAGGGAAGGAAGGAGGACAGTCTCATGGACACTTTATACGGAAGGTCAGATGCAGAGCAGGGCCTTAAGAAGCTTCTTGGATTGCGAACACACAGCTCTCATGTCCATGCACGTGGGATATTTTGGTTCGGTACGACCGGACATTGAGGGGTCAGAAGCGCAGTTTAGTGACATCGCGCAAACGCCGTTACGGGAGTTCCGTTAACACAAGAGGAGAGAAGAGCACATAGGTTCATAATATCACCTTTTTGAAGACCCAGGTCTTATAGATGTAAGCTCAGTGATTGTAGAAAGAGAAGAGAGGAAACTAGTAAAACTATGGTATGAAACGTAGCGGAAAACCAGGTACAATTTTAGCAACACAAGAGGAGAGCAGAAAGTTCATTTACTTCGATTTTTGACTTTTTGGGAACCCCAGGAATCATTGCTGGTAGCAAAGGTATTTTAGAGTGGAATAGAGGAGCGTAGTAACCAGTTTTTGGAAGACACAGCGGCCGGATGATTAGGTATGATCTCGTTGCCATGAGAGGAGATCAGACCGCCCATAGCCTCATTCTGTCGAGGCTTTCGAGAACCAGGAATCATGTTCGGGAGCATCTCAGATTTCGGGGTAGAAGAGAGGAATGCGGTAATGGTTTAAGATACAAAGAAGAGAAGCACCATATGAGAAAATGGTGGCTTTTTCGAGGAAGACGAGCACACGACTCCCATCGCAAAGTGTGTGGAATGTTTGTTCTCGGACAAACATGTGGAAGGTCTCTGGGGAGTTTTATTCGCACATATCGTATTGCGCAAGAACTTTTGATGGAAAAGAAGGCGAAAAGCCAGAAGCGAACATGAAAGTCTACTCGTCAAGTTTTGGAATAATTGGCGGCTTGTCTGCAGGTGTTGGAGAATACGTTTGGAGGCGCAGAGTAGTAGGCGGTTTTATATGAAGGACTGGAGAACAAGTCTCATTTTGACAAGCCGTGAAAAGACCGACCGCACAGCTCTCATCGCCATCGGCTCAAACAGTTTTGGATTTGGTGCAGACATTCGTATGTCGGCTATATGTTTTGGTGATGAAGCAACGCGACGGTCGCTGCAATTTGAGGAACATCAGAGAAGGCAGGGACGGACATTCCTCTTTTCGTTCGATGTTTTGGAATTTTGAGCTCACATTGTTGGAGTGAGAGAAGTAAAGAGGAGAAGTGGAAGCGCGCTGTCGTAGCAGTTTTATATGGAAAACCCGAGACATAGAACGATTTGATGGTGTTTCTGAAGGGGCGAGCGCAGCGCTCATACGTAGGTGTACCGAGAGTTTTGGGGTCACAGACAAGCATGTATATTGCCATCGTAAATTTTGGAAGTTTCGGCAAACATGCATTGCTAGACGTTGGCTGTCTGGACACATGGAACGTGTATTCGGAAATTTTGAAGGAGGAAGCGGGGGCAGAGACGGCCATGTGTCTACACACAATCCATTTTGGAAATCAGAACCAGGGTCTGAATGGAGAATGAGAAGATATGAAAGATGGGGAGAAAGTCAGCTTTTATATGCCCTGCCAAGCGCACAGAACCGAAGTCAGTGGGAAGCGATGTAGTTAGGCAAATGTCGTACATCACATGAACAAACTCCAAAGATCTTTTGATGATGACAAATTGGTATCATTACGCATTACTTTCTTTCTCAATCATCCATCCACCAGCTATCATACAACATCGTCGTCCTCTCAACTAATTACATGGCTCATAGGCCTCATCCACTAACTTTACATGTCCACAATGCTACAATAGCATGATGACATCCACCTTCTCATTTCTAGTAGCACAAACTTAGCCGGCCTGGTACAGACCAAGAGCAACAACGTGGGGGTTGATCATGCTCAAGTTGAAGGGAGTAAGGAAGGGGTTGGCATCAGTCAGAGCAACGAACATGGTGTCGTTGACAGCTGGCTCGCCCTGGTAGACCTCGCCGGCGGGCTGGTAGGTGAATCCAGTGTTCTCGCCAGTGATCTCAAGAGGAGTGTAGGTCAGGTTCAACTGCGAGACCCAAGCAACGTAGGCAGGGGCGCCGGCAGAGGTGTCGGTAATGTAAGAGTTGTTGGGGCCAACAGCCTGACCGGGGTTCTCCCAGGTGAGGTTGACAAGCTTGCCGGGGAAGGAGAGAGGCTGAGTGCGGTTGCGTGCGACGGCGGGGCCGCAAGAGTAGCCAGGGTGCTCGGTGCCGTTGACGTTGACGCAGGACTCGTCGGGGTCAATGGTGGAGTCAGCGGGGTCGGCGACGCGGTCACCAGCTACCTCGTGGGGCTTGGTGTCGTTGGGCGAGAAGCGGTTGGGGTTAGGCTGGTTGTCGATGAACAGAGCCGGGAAGTTTTGCCATGCGAGACGGGTGGTGTTCTCGGGGCACGAGCTGATGTAAGGAGCGAGGTAGGTCCAGGCCCAGGACTGGGGGATGCCAGTCTCGAAGTAGACGGGCATGGGGGCAAGGCCGAGCATCTGACGGAAAGACATTTGCTGGCGCGCCTCAGTGGCAATGGACTGGGAGAGGAGGTTGGCGACCTCGCGGGCGTCCATGTGGGCGAGGAAACCCCAGACACCAGACTCGCCGAAGCGGGTGAGCTTCATGTTGAAGTCGATGAACTCGCGAACGGTGCGGTAGGGGTAGTTGTAGGTGCACTGGGGAGGAGCAGTCTCGCCGAGCATGTTGCTGAGGAGGGTAGCGTGGCCACTCTCTTGCTGGGCCATGAAGGCAATGTAGGCGCGGTCCTCAGCAGTGAGGCCAGCGTCGAGGAAGTCCTGTGCGGAGAAGACGGCGAGACCGTTGTTGAACAGGTCGAGCTCAATCCATTCCTGGTAAAGACCGAGGGTGATGGACTCGTAGTCGAAGTCGCTGTTCACCATGTAGCGAGGCTCGGTGCCGTTGGTACCGAGACCACCAGCTGGCATGTAGGGGATGGGCATGGGGTCCTGGGGTTTGCCGTTGGTGTTGTAGTAGGTAGCCGTGGGGGCCGGGCCTAGAGGAGCGATGGCAGTGCCAATGGTGGTAGGCGCCTTAGCAGCTCCGGTAGTGGTGGGAGTGCCATCGTATGGGCCATGGCTGGTGGCGCCAGTGACATCTGAGCTCCTGCGGGGAGGAGCTGAGCCAGGTGCGGTGGGAATAGCAGCGACCTGGGAGGCAGAGCCGAAGGACGTAGCGGGTGTGGCATCTGGCGTGAAGGTAACGGAGAAGCTGGCATCCGCGTTGGTGTAGCCTGGGACATCTTCAGTCGGCTTAGCAGCGCTGTAGCCGTCCTGGGGCGCAGGGGCGGCAGCAGCGAAAGCCGCGAGGACCGAAGTGGTGAAGAGGCTCTTGGTCAACATCTTGAAATCGATTGTCGGGTCGAGGTGTTGTGCGGTTGGGACGATGGACGGCGTCTGTAATGGTTATATACGCGCATCGCGCATCAGTGACCGCATCGCGTCAACGCTACTTCCTACTGATTTCACATCGATGACCACAAGCGTCGCTGCCGAAATAGGTTTAACCGCTATGATTTCATGACTGGACGGATGCGGTAGTGCAAGCCGCAGATATCGAAAAGTCGGCCACGACATGGGAATCTCGGGACTGGCATCGGGAAGACATTTCGGACGAATCAGAAGATGCGCTGCTGAATCTTGCCTGCTCAGTGCACCTCAATGCCTGTTGGGAAAACCTGGGCGCTGCGTGAACGCGTGCGTACAGGGGGCGTGTTTTCCACGATTTGCCGCGTGCAGACAACGTGACGACGTGATGACATGGTGGAGCGTTTAAGTTTTGAGCCGCTAGTGCTCCCGCCCCGCAAGAGATCAACAGCGACAATTAACGAAACCGGCTTCCGTCCAAGGCTTCGGCGATGTCGCCAGTGCTCTTTGGGAGTAGCTCAACGCTTAAGCATACACCCGGTCTACATTTGTTGCTGAGAAATCTCGACCCGTACATCCAGATACTCGCCCCCGCGGAGCGGCAGCCTCGCGTGGCCAAGCCAACCCAGTAAGCCAAATCGCACCTCAAGCTCGGGTAAACATCAGAATCTGCAGGTACAGAAGCAGGCTCATCTCCGCTTGGCCGCTTACCGATGCGGCCATGTGAGCGCGCTCCATGCATGCTGCAGCATGTGGATCGTAGATGTGGAAAAGCTTTGGCCGAAAAAATAACGTGCATCTGCGATATGGACAAGGAAGATGGCATTACCGATGCAGCTTGCATGTCTACCCCTTACCTAAGCACATCGACGATGACGTTAGATCTGCGCAACGCGCGCCGATGTTTGACGAACGGCGAACATCATGGGTGCCACGCGAGATGATTATTGGAGAGGTGCGGGACAACAACGCACAACGCACAGCGCACATGCAGTTTGTGGAGCGATAAACGTGCGAGCTGGGATGCAATAGTGGAACTGGTATTATTCGCTGATGATTGAATTATTTCGCGCGCGACATCGGACCCCAATTCTCCCTGGGCGCAAGCTGGTAGCGGACGTATTTGCCCCTGTCGTGATCCTTGCCGAGCTTCTCGTCAAAGTTGACCTCGAACTTGGTGTTGAGGTAAGCTGGCAGATCTTTTGCGGATGTCGTCGCCGAACCATCGCCGCTGTTTTCTCCATTGCTTTGCGCTTCAGGCGCCGGATCGGCCGGTACTTGAGCAGGTGCTATGTCGGCAGTTGGCGTTTTTGTGTACCCTGTTGCGTTGGACTTTGCAAGAATGGCGGCGCCTGGGCTTCCTGCTTTGGGCAGATTCTTCAGCGGCGCTCTTTGCCGCACCCATTCGAGCATAATGTGCCAAATGTCCTTCCACGATGCGTCGGTCTTGATGGAGCCAGGTTTGCAATGGCTCATCGTCACCCTAAACCCCGCATGTCGTAGCGCACCACGCATGGCCGCCAACGGCGGCGCTGAACAGTGAACTATCTTCGCTACCGAACTTGGAATGATAAAGAAGGGGTGGTGGTCCACCTCTGCAGGATCGGACTTCGGAATGAGGGGATCTAGCACTTGAGTCTTTCCTCCATTGGACTTGTCCAGCTTGGTGCCAAATGTAATTTCCTCCAATGCTGTATGCAACATTCCTTCGATGCGATCCGTTGTCGCGTATGTCTGCTTGTCGACTTCGTTTAGCTGCGCTAGTACTCTTTCGATAAAACCGACATTATGCAACGGCCCGCCGTACATTGGTCCTGACAGGTGGGTCTTGTGGCCGCAGTGCTCGCAGTGTTGGTCCGCGGAGGGCCCTTGTGCAAAGCCGTGCTTGTACATTGGGTCACCGTTCTTATTCTTCAGGACTTTGTTCCGAGCAAGGAATTGGGTAGTCCACGCACCGCAGCCGCTTTCGCAATGGTAGACAAGCATGGTTTTGCCGGCGAGAAGCTTGACGTCGGTGGGCGCTTTGCGCACTCGTACGAATACTCGTATATAGTAGTCGATGGAGAGAGACAGTAGTGGCTCGATAGCCATGCCGTATCGACCGGCCGAAGTTGCGATGGCGTGTAGAACCAGGCGTAACCCGCCTTCGTGGCAGGGCTCGCCCTTGAATGGCAGTCCACCGTACTGCGAGTAGGTCTTCTCGAGGTAGCCGTGTGACGCGAAGATGGCGGAGTCGGTGCACGTTACACAGAGTAATCCGTCGTCGTTGATGGCTTGTATGGCCGCGTCGATGAAGGGAGCGGCAGTGCCGTATGGGTCAAGGTCAATGACATCGTAGCCTTTCTTGTCGCAATAGCTGTACATGTAGGCTATCGCATTACCAGTGTTTGCTGTTACTGTCTCCTCGAGTTTATTGTGCTTTACGTTGAGCTTTATGGAGTCGACAGCATTCTGTGACATATCGTTTGCTGTAACGGCGGTTGCAAATGGGACCTCTTTCGCGAAACGTAGGGCACGGAGACCGGTCGCGGATAGGGCATCGAGGATACGGAAGGAAGGTCTCCAAGGCGTTCGTCCTCCATTCGCACCAGTAGCGTCGTCCTGATCATTTTCACCTTCTTCTTCTTGCTCGGCGGCACCATATTTATCTAATGTCTTCTGCCTCTTTGGGTGGACCGCACCTTCTTCACCATTAGCCTCTACATGCTTCCTCTTTTTAGACAGACTTTCATCTGTGGTAGGAGCCTCAGTCTCACCATTCCCATGATTCGTAGTATCTCCCGCCGCCCGTTCCGCTTGTATCCGCTGTCGCGTGCGTTCCCTCTTCTGTTTGAATTGCTCGTGCTTCTTCAGTTTCCGTTGTATTGAGTCCAGGCCGAACGTCTTGATCGCAAGTACAGTCAAATCGCGATTGAACTGCTGAATGGGGTTGTAGAAGACTTGTTGCTTTGCATGTTCCTCCTTGGATAGCCTTGGGTCGGTGGACGTGGGGATGTCATGGGGGACGAGAATATGCGCGAGGCCTTCCTTGATGGTGGTGTATTCTTTGCCGTCGTGGCTTATATGTTGGTCGGCTTGCGGGGTCGCATCAATAGTCTGCACAGTTGCGTCGGTCATGGGGACGTCGGAAGCCATGGTGAGGGAGGTGTGGAATGCGCGTGGGAAAGAGCTACTGGTTGCCCATGCTCTGCGGGGAAGGCGTGGAGGGACTCGGAAGGCGCGTGAGCAGCGTGTCCAGATTAGAATGGAGGCCAGATTGGAGGTGAGTGTGGAGGTCGATCTAAATCCGGCGATAGTTGTGGCTTGAGCAAAGAGTCACGGCGCATCCACGGTTCTGTCGCGTCGAGCTCCAAATTTTTGGCTTCGGAGTTAAGCTTAAATTTAGCGTCACCGCGCGACTTCCCCGCGTCGCCTGTCACGACTATCACTACCCAATATATACAGCGAGTATACTAGATGCACATTGTCGTGAAACTAATGAATCGGCGCACAGAATGGTGCTATCGATATACCAACATTAACATGCAGCAAACAACCTCCAAAGCGTGCATAGTGGTTCCGCATAGACCAATGGGTGAGTGGCTGCCTGGAGAGGGCTGAGACTCCTGCTCCGCCTCACCGGCCCCTTGAACGCCTCATCCACGCCCAAGTATCGTCTTTCCTTCTTAATCTCAATCGCGATATCCATCTCATAGTCCTCTACATCTCTTTTTAGTATTTCTCCGCACACTCGAGAATCTACACCATGGGTAGACCTTCCGACCCCCCACCCAGCTACCGGGACGACCCAGACGCCGTCTCCCTCCACACCACCCCCGACGACTACACCTACGACGATGCGCCTGAAATCTCCGGCCTTCCGCCTTCCTACACCGACAGCGAAGCAGGTACCAGCAATGTACCCGCATCCTCGATCCCCATCCACCACATCGCGCCCCCAACCACATCAACGAACCACGCCAAACCCTCTTTCAAGAACGGAAACCCCGTCGTAAACACCACGATAAACGTCCAAGACCCACTCTACGACAACGACCCCGCCGCTCTCGAAAACTCCATCCGCCTCCTTGCCGAAGCCGCCCCAACACCCCTCATCTACATAATGGGCACGCACCGCGAAACCACCAAGAAGAATAACGAGACCAAGTCGCGCACCATAACTGACTTCCGTCTTGTCATAAACCTGTCCAAATACATCCATGCGCACTACATTGCCAACAACTTCGGCACCATGTCCCTCACGACAGCTGAGAACAGCGAGAAAACGCACCGCGGCACGATTCTCAAGTGTAGGGCACCGGGCGCAAAGCAAGATATTGAGGTGGGCGGGACTCAGAAACCGAGCTTGACGGAGTGGTGCCATAGATACTGCGCCTCCCCACGCGCACTTCGTATCTTCCGTGTGCGGCGCGACGTCACGGGTCTGGATGAAGCATACCTGCGCAGCCGCATCGAAGGCATAATCCGATCGACCAACTACCGCGGCAACATCTCCATAACCTTCCCCGTCGAAGACGCAAACGTCGATTTCTACACGAGCCACCGTGTGAATGCTTGGAGGCTGAAGACATGGGTGCGATGGATCTTCTACTTGACCTTCCTGTGGATCTTCAGTTGGCCTATCTTGTTCTTCGCGACGCGGCGCTGGAGCGTCGTTAGAGCTGAATGGCCATTTTCACGAACGAATAGTATGGGGAGGAAGGAGTACACGACTATTAGTGAGGAGGAGTGGATGGGTGAGTGGCATGTGGCGATAAGGAGACTGGTATTGGAGAGATATGAAGGCGAGGCGAGTGAGGAGATGATGAGGGCAGTTATGCAGAGGAGTGAGGATCCGCCTGTGCCTGGGACGTTTAGGAGTGGGCATGTTGGTGTGGATAATGCGGTGGGCGTGCTGACGCAGGGGTTTCAGGTTGCGAGGGCACTGAGTAATGGGGAGGGAGTGGGGAGGGTTGGGCAGAGTGGGTGGGGGTATGACTATTGATGAGTGTGTCGGCTCAGATGCTCGGATGGCGCTTGGGTAACTTACAATATTCGGATCTTTGTTGCTGTTGGTCACATAGAGGCATGGAAATCCGTTGAATATTTCATATCATCACACAACTGCTACCACAGTGCTCTCATAGAACAGTCAGGCCTCTACACCCTTCGATTGGGGACGACTTGGATTCTCCATGTTTCCATCGAATCGAGCATGTGATACGATGGCTACAGCAAACCTATCCGATCCCTAAGAGTTTAAAAAGCGACTATATGGTCATTCTCACGCCCGTCTACCCCATCGCAGAGCGTACGATGACAACTTATCGCCAACCAGACCCATCTCTCAGTGACTCTGACATCACAGCAGCTCTGAACATACTCACAAGCCTGACGGAAGCCACATTGACGAGCGATTGGCCATGTTTTAATCACGCTCGCGCCACTTTCATATGGCATTTAACACCCGCACAGTCCGACGAGGTCATTAGGAGAATCTCGGATCTCAGCCGATCTGAACGGCCTGGATATTCAACGTTAGAGCAATTAAAGAATTTGATATCAGAGCAAGTGCTTAACTTCACATCAGGGCAGGAGAACACTTCCACGACTGCGCATCAAACACGCTACGAACATCCTTCTGTAGAAACCGATGACGACTCTCAAGCGGACCGAACAGAACGGGGGTTTTCTTGAAATGGGAGGTAATTAGCACGTAGTAACGGCACATGCTTGAACATCACGGGGCTGTTGGCTCAGATTTTAGAATGGCGTTTGGGTTATTTTCAAATTCCTGATTATACCTCGTAGCGGCGTATCTCGCTACTCTAAATCGTTGATTTCCTGATATCACACCTAGAATGTCGATGTATGTAGTCAGTCTATGCCTCACGCGGTTCGTGTATGGGAGATTTTGCCTTTCAACCTGAACATAACAGTGGCATCCTGAGGTCGTTCAAAGAGCCGACTGCCTGCATTCCTCAATTGAGGCAACTCGCATGTCCACGGTTTGTAGTTGATTCGATCTTGTAATCAGATGATTTCAGCAAACCTGAACGACCGAGCAGAGATTTAAAGCGACTAAATACGATCATTATCCCACTTCCGCTCAATCATACTGCGCAGCATAAGATGGCGACAAGTTATTACCCAGAATCACCCCTGAGTGCTGATCGCATCACGGCATTCGTGAATACACTTCTCAGCTTAACGAAAGCCATAAGCATCAGTAGTCTGCCCTGCTTTACGACTGCTTGTAACGCCTTTAAAGAGCAGCTAACAGACGACCAGCTCGATCATGTTGTCGGTAGACTCTTGCAGCTTGATATCACTATGCAAGATGGGTACAAACATATGGAGTGCATTGGAAAGTATCTTGAATATGACGAAGGCGTTGCCTTCGAATATTGTGAGTGATAGTTCAGCAAGGTAAACGTTGTCGATTTCATATTAATCTTATTGGTTATAGTAAGCACCGGGGACCTTATGCACAAGTTTTGTCTCTATTGGGAGGCGATCGACCAGGCTGATGGCAAAGATCTGACTTGGAAGAGGTATGTCAGGACTGATGTACTTACAGGTCTGCTCAGAGACTGTGTTGCATGCGACATACTCGATGCGACGCGTAGTGAGTCTCCCGCGGAAGATAACATCGGTTACGAGCTGATGATTAGCAGCGTATAGAGGACCCCGAGGACGAGCAAATGTGGTTGAGATACATGCGGCATTGTTCATGAACAGAGAAAGAAACAGAGCGGTGTCAAACCCGACGCTGGATTTATGGCGTAAGCTGATTGCCAGTTATGCACTTCGGCAAAAGGGCAATACTTCATCCGGGCAGACACATACCTATGCCTCCGGCCAGGCTAATAGTTCTACATCCAAGCAGACGCGCGATTCGGATTCGGAGCAAACGCACTCTTCTGGGCTTGTGCAGACGGACAACCAAGCAGGCTTCGAATTTCAGCCCGTAGAAACTGATGAGGACGCTCCATCGAACTGAGGAGATCGGAGACTTTCTTTATAAAGAGGGTAATTAGCACGTAGCAATAGCCACATACTTGGAAAACGCACTGGCAGTATCGTTGTAGCAATCTAAATATCAGCGTGTAGCCCTTGTACAATCGTCTTCGCCTCGTCCTGCAACCTCTTGACCAAACTCCCAGCATCCTCAACACTATGCACAAGCCCTACCGCAGCCCCGGCATACGTAGCCAGTCGTCCCTCCGGACCCCACCCTGCATCACCCGACTTCTCAGCCTCTTCATGAAGCTTCTTCAGTTCCTCGAATGGAACACCCGCTTGGTGATCATGCCAGCTCTTATTTGTAATACCGCGCGGGCTATATTGCTCCGGCCAGCCCACCGTACCTCGCAGATGATTGTACAGCATAGTCTTAGTAGTACTCTGAGCACCATCCGTAGCGCGTACAACTTCATTCTGATACCCTTTGCCGATCCGCGCTTCGGTAGATGCAAGGAAGCGCGTACCCATAGCTACACCGTGTGCCCCAAGAGCAAGTGCAGCAGCTACACCTCGGCCGTCGGCGATGCCTCCAGCAGCTATCAATGAGATACCAGAACCGCGGATGCCATCTGCGACTTCAGGGAAGAGCGTCATGATGCCCATGCCATCTGTGGCTCTTCCGTGACCTCCTGCTTCTGCGCCTTGGATGACTAGTACGTCTGGCCGATGGTCGCTTTTCGCAGCTTCTATGCTCTCCTTCAGTGTGCCGACCTGAATCCAGATATGAATATCAGGTGATACCTCCCGGAGGCGCGCCGTCCATTCATCCAACTCTTCCTGCCCATGTCGAGGCGCGAACAGCCAAGCAGCGCAAGGATGGTGTTCTTTCACTGCCTTGGTTGCTGAATTGAGATCCCCATTCCAGAGCTGGAATCCAACACCCACCGGTAATCGCTTTCCAGACTGATATACGTCTGGAAAAGCAGAACCTGATGTCTCCTTCAGCAGTTTGCGCAATGTCTCCAGGTCTGTAGCGGTATCTTCAGGCTTTGCGCCAGGCCCAATGAATCCTAGGCCACCAGCCTTGGACACTGCAAGAGCTAGGCGCAGACCAGACATGACGCGCATCGGCGCTCCGACGATGAAGGGTGATGTGATCCAAGGGAATACAGCGCTGAAATGTTTACGCGCTGCACCGAAACTCATCGCATTGCGTATTGTGTTCATCTAGACAATCTGTTGTGACCTAAGACGAGGTATTGGAAACTTCGTGGGTGCGTGACGAAGAGAGCCGATGACGTTGGCTCAGCACCAGCGCCCACCATCGTGGCATGCAGCTTTACATTACCTAGCCATACTGGAAAACGATGGTACATTTCCACGGAGAAGGCTCCTTCGTGGTGCTCGAGTTACGTCAGAGCACACGGAAAAGCACGAAAAGGACGCGCCCGCGTCTGGGGCGCGTTGAGATGACTAATGAGGGGAAGGTGTCGGGCCGACTACTCATGCTAGCCGAACCACACCTGCCCTCGTAATACATACAACCTGCGTGGCGCTTTCGCACAGCAACCTCCAGGAGTGAAAGTGCCGTAGTAATGCCGAGTACCTGAGTGTCTATCACCTCTTGAGCGGCTATACTCGACGCGCTTTTCCTTCATCGGCGGAGTAAATCCACTCCGCTAAGTACCCACCGGATCTTCCGGTTTACTCGTCCGAGATCTGGCACCTACAGACATACTAGTCCTACTCATTAGGTTCAGCACATATGAGAAGAAACCCTCCACGGTGGTTTCTTGAGACATCCAGTGGAGACAAGTCGGGCGCTGTTGTTACGTTGACATGTCAGAGATGTCAGATAGTCAGAAAGTACATAATCGTACCCTGGCTAGCCTGACATGTAGCAACAATATCCTAACTCCGCACTACGTACCCCATGCGACTATCGGTTAGTACCACCGTATAGACCGTATTGCGTGCCTCTTATGGTCCTGGCAATGTATCTGGATTCTAGTCAAGTTGAAACCGGACGAACAAACGGCATCGCTCTGTTGATTTATATATCCATCATTGGTAGGATAAATCTTACATTCCATCATCATCACCTTACAACAGCACATTCATCAACAGCAAAACCCTCAACTCATCAACATGCCCATCAAAGTAGGACTCATCGGCCTCAGTTCCGTCACTGGCGAAATCTCCGCCAGTCCAGGAGACAGCTGGGCAGCCAGGTATATACACTACTTCCTAACTCCCAGTCCCAATCCCCACTAACCCACGCACGCAGTGCTCATCTTCCTTACCTTTTGGCCTCAGCGCACTACGAAATCACCGCTCTGTGCAACTCCAGCGTTTCATCCGCCCAAGCAGCTATCAAACGCTACAACCTGCCCCCAACCACAAAATCCTACGGCAGCCCCGACGATCTCGCCCAGGACCCAGATGTCAACCTCGTCGTCTGCTCCGTTCGAGTAGACAGACACTACGCCCTGCTCATGCCAAGTATCAAAGCAGGCAAAGACGTCTTCGTCGAATGGCCCCTCGCGTCCAACCTGTCCCAAGCCCAGGAAATGCACGCCGCAGCCCAGAAGAGCGGATCCAAGACTATCGTTGGTCTGCAATCGCGCTCCAGCCCCTTCATCCGCAAGATGAAGCAACTCGTCGCGGACAAGACCATCGGTGATATCCTCAGTTCCACGTTGACTTTCGAGATGGGATGGCCTGGTGATGTTGAACCGCCTGCCAACGACTTCATGACCAAGAAAGAGAGCGGTGGGAGTTTCCTCAGCATCATCGTTGGCCATACCGCGGATGCCGTATTCCACGCCCTGGGTGGCCTGGAAGAATGTTCCGCATTGTTGACCACCCGTTGGCCAGAGACGAAACTGCTCAAAGCAGATATGAGTTTCGACCGCATTGCCAAGCGCGAAACACCCGATCACGTCATGCTCCAAGGCATTCTCCGCAACAACTCCGCGCCCATCTCCATGGCGTTGCGACACGGCAAAACCTTCAAAGACACTCCCGGTCTCGTATGGCGCGTTTTTGGAACGAAGGGCGAGATCCGACTTACTTCTGCGACGATGCTGAATATTGGCATGGGCGGAGAGAAGATCGAGGTGTACAATCATGAGAAGGATGTTGTGGAGACGGTGGAGGTGGAGTATGACGAGGTGGTTAGGGAGTTGACGCCGATGGCGAAGAATGTGGGCATGTTGTATGAGGGGTTTGTTAAGGGGAAGAGTGTAGAGGAAGGATTTGTGGATTTCGCGCAGGCGGTGGAGTGGCATGCGGCTATTGATCAGATGGAAAAGGCCAGTGAAGGGAGGAAGTGGGTGAAGATAGTGGGTTGAGGGGTATGGGACGGTGGGCAGAGTGTCAGAGGATTGAGATGGGTAGAAACAGGGCACATTCGTTCAGAGTACATGATCTTTCGTGTGAGCGGATAATGCGCATATACATTGACTTCAAGTTCTGTCTAGACTAAACCTCCCCACCCTCACTTCCCGCCACATGGTATCCAAAAAAGCCCACATGTCAACCGCCATAATCCATAAACAATCATAAAGGTATCAGCCAACCTCAAAGTCAGCCGCGCTAGCTAGCGCCATGCTCAAACAGCATTCATTTGCATGAAGGGTATCCAAACCTTGTGTCCAAAAAAAAATCAAGAAAAAGCAAAAGCAACCCCTCCGTCCAACAGAGTGGCCGCCCAGAATCATCAGAATCGTAAAACCATCAAACTTTCAATAAGCTTGATAAACTCCCTGCCGCATATGGTCAGGAACAATGTTCTTCTACTCTCGCAGCAAGCCGCCAATGCCGAGACCTACACCTTGATCGACGCGTCCGCGCTTCGGCGGACTTGTCTGAGTGCGGAGATCCGCTGTCGAGGGCATGCGGCCGCGCTTTAGCTCGCCGGCACGGGTTAGACCGGAGCCTTTCTTGACTTGGCCGAAGATTTTGCTTTGGACGAGGTTGCTTGGCTGGGCTGATGGTGGGGCAGACATCATGCCTTTGGTGGGTGGTGCTCTTTGCAGGAGGTTGCGTGCCATTTGGCTGGCCTGGGATTCGGGGACGTCATCTTCCTCGCGGTCGGTAAAGGCTTCCTCTTCGTCAACGCTGGAAGCGGTGATGGTGGAGTTGCTGCTTTGGCGACGGGTGTTGGATGGCTTGGCTTGGTAGTGCGCTGGTGGTGCAGATTGGGGGATGTTGGTTGGCACAAAAAGTGGCGGTGTGCGGGGTACCTGAGGGTAGGCAGCTCTGCGGTTCGGGGTCTGTGGCAGCGATGACATGGACTGCGCGCCGCGCTGGTGACTGAAGCGTGATCTGGGTGCGTGTTGCCTGATGGGGGTCGTGGGCGCAGTAGCGACCTCCTGACTCAGCATCTTGTCGGCTAGGAGAAGAGCTTCGAAGTTGTTCTGACTTCTGCTTTCCTCGGACAGAGCAGGCGGCACACGGCTGCCGCGATTTCTGGGAGTTGGCTGATGAGGTGTGCCGTAATTCGACCGCGGTGAAGACTGTTCGATCTGCTCAAGAAGAGGTGCGATGTGGTCGCGATTCTTACGAATCCTCGTCTTCAGACGATCATTCTCATCCAAGAGGCTAGCAAGCTCGCCCTCACGGTGCTCAGTCAGACGTTTTTGCTGCTCAAGCATGTCGCGAAGCTCCTCGTTCTCACTCTGCAACATCTGGTTCTGGCGACCCATCTCTGATAGCAAGACTGCGTTGGCTGCATTGGCAGACTCTTGGTAGGTCTGCTCTGGGGTGGCCATGTTATTGCGGCGCTTCTCTTCAGCTTGCTGCAGAACGTCAAGCTCTCTCTGAGCCATGGCCAGCTCGACAGCCATGCGGCTGGCGGACTCCTGACTCTCCATTACAGCCATGTTGTACTGAAGCTTGTAGTGGGCTGCGGAGAGTCGCATGTCGCGTAATGCATTGGAGAGACTGTTGACCATGGTTCTCAGCTCCTCAGCAGAAGCACTGTTGACTTGGTCCTGCGGGTAGAGACCTGCACCCATGTCTGTCAGGGCAGACGGCTGATTGGGCAGTTTGCTGGTTGGTGGGGGGGACGTGAGCTGTGGAGTCGGGGGAGTAGGCGTCCTCATGACTGCACGCATGTTTGGGATCTGAGAAGAGGGTGGAGGGGTCATGGAAGAGGTAGTCCGGGGTGCGGGGGAGGTAAACTTGTGGTCTGGGGATGCAAGTTTTGACATTGCGAGCGCTGCCGACTCAGCGGGCGATGGAGAACAAAGCTTGGGTGGTGTTTCGGGTTGTGCGTTCTCAGTCGTAGGCATCAACGAGTCCTGGTACTGCGTTCCGTGGGACTCCATTCTGCCTCAGGCGCAATTGGCCCAAGCAGTGCGACACACGTCAGGAAGATATGGAGGCGGTGTTTGGTCGAGAAGAACTGCGCTTTGTCCAGTCCAACTGTGACACGCGGGGGGAGAGGTGTCAAAGAGCTGGGGGAGCTGGCGTGGTGGGCGACGCGGTAGAGGTGACGAATACGATACGGTGGGTGCAGGGGTGCGCGTCGATGCGCGTTTGCCAAAAAGAAGTCGCGGGGGTTATGCGACCGTGATAGCGTGCAAACGGCAGCGAACAGGTGTTTGCAGAAGACAGGGCGCTCGTAACGGGTGTGTTGGGTGTGTGGGTGACGATGTCGTCGGTGCGGAAGGCGCGTGGAGCGAGGTTGAGGAAGGACCGCCGGGCGTCCCTGCTCAGTACCAACCGGCGCTAGGCCCGACCTGTCAGCGCAACAGAAACATGGCTCTCCCTTTGGTTTCACGGGGCAACGGTCGCCTCCCGCTCGCTCAGACGCCCCTCTGCACCCGGCGCGGAGAATTGGTTCTCGAAAAGCAACCTGGCGACAAGTGGAGGACCCTTAATCTGGTTGGACGTGTGTTTCGCCTGTGCCGTCTTGCATGAACGACTTCCCAACCCTTAGGCGTTGCATCGTATAGCGCGCTGTCTGACAGCATCACCATGGACCAGTCCTCGTCCATTCCGCGCCCGTCTGGGATCCCACGCCCGGCACCCGCTTCGCGACTCCCTGTGCTCAGGCCCTCCAACAGCCATTCCCAGCTGCGCGCGCCCGCCTCGACGGAACAATTGCGCAAGAAGCCGTCCCTGTCGTCCATATCGCGCCCGACCACGTCGACGCTGCAGAAGAAGACGTCGAGAGCATCCCTTGCTTACTCCAGCAACCCCCTGACGGCCTCGAGCCCTGTACCTGACAATGCAGCCTCCAAACGGTCATCCATCGCGCCCTCGTCGAACCGCAGGGCGAGCGGCATTCCCAACTTCGGCTCAAGGCGGACCTCGACCGCCGCCTCAAGTACCAGCGACGCGCCCGTCTTCAAGCGGCCATTTGCCCGTCCACCGTCACGTCAGACGAATGCATCGCGCTCATCCTCGATCGCTCCTGCCAAAGAGGATGATACACTGGGAAGCCTAGAGGGCTTTAGGTCAGCCTCGAGGGCATCCTCGCGAGCAAGCTCGAGAGCCGGGTTCCGCGATAACGATCCCGAACCGGAACATGCGGATTCAGCTATCGACGATTTGTCCAGTCCAATCAGTCCTGTGAAGCCGGAGAAGAGAAAGGGTCGCCCATCGCTCTCAGAGCGCACGGCAGAGACTCTGTCCAACCTGCCATCCTCGCCAGCACCCGGCAAGGGAAGACGTAGATCGAGCTTCTTCAACGCCGACAACAGCATGGCCCCTCCGGTGCGACCCGGATCCGCCATGTCGAACAGCAACGGCAGCAGGCCATCCACGAGTGATGGTGCCCCCCACCCAATACCAGCTACACCCAAGCGATTTGGTGCTCCCTCCAACAGGCTGTCTATGACTGCACCTGGAAAGAGAAGCGTTAGTGCAAATGTCAGCACACCCGCTGCAACGCCAAGTAGGCGTACTTCGATGCTACAGCCTATGTCGACTGTGAAGAAGCAGCCATTGGCTCCGGCGCAGAACCTACAGAACACACCTAAACCGCGTCCGCTGACGAATAGCAAGAGTCTCACGGGCATGCGAACACCCCGATCTCGGCCGTCCCTCAACAACGTCTTCGGTCAAGCGATCTCACCGCCCGGCACTGCTACATCCTCACCAGCCCGGGATACTCCGGTCAAGAAAACACCTGATACCGTGCGAAAGGTCCCAAGCTCTTCCACTGCACTGCGCGACCAGATTGCGAAAGCGAGAGCTGCGAAGAAGGCAGACGTCGAAGAAGCACCCGCTGAAGCACCGCCAAAACCCGCCAGCTCGTCCAATGCATTGAGGGAACAGATTGCAAAGGCTAGGGCAGCTGCGAAGCAGGCAAAGGCTGAGCCGGTGAGGAACAGCACTCCACCCACCGATGTTATCGTGCCCGATCCTGCCGAGATTGCGACCTTTGACTTTGGTCTCGATGACGATCCCTTCAACCAGCGCCCCAAGGGTGGCAAGTCTGTACTGCGCAGACGCATTGATACCGCCCGATCAGATGGCCGCCTCAACATCGCTGCGATGGGACTGAAGGAGATTCCTGACGACGTACTTTCCATGTACATTTACGACCCCAACGATACCAAGGTGGCCTGGGGCGAGGTAGTAGACCTGTCTACTATCCTGGCTGCAGACAACGAGCTTGAGATTCTTCCCGACAGCATGTTCCCTGATGTATCAGTTGAAGACATGATTGATTCGGATGAGGCTGGACCTCAATTCGGAGGTGTACAGAGCATTGACTTCCACGGTAACATGCTGCGAGAGTTGCCCGTAGGCTTGAGACGACTTACGCAGCTCTCGAAGTTGAACCTTGTAAGTCACACTATCAGTAAAATCCATCAGATCCTGTAGCTAACATCGCCTAGTCACGGAACAAGTTGCCTATGGAGATGTTGGACGTAATCGCTCAGATCCCCACCTTGAGGGAGTTGAAGCTGGCAGAAAACGACCTCAACGGAGATCTCTCATCAGCGATATGCGATCTCACAGCATTAGAGGTCCTCGAGCTGCAATCGAACAAGTTGACAAGCATACCGGCAGACATGCAGCGTTTGACGCAGTTGCGGACACTTAATGTGTCGGACAACCAGCTCCGATCCCTTCCTAGCGAAGTCTTTTCCGCAACCCTTGTCGAGCTTCAAGCGTCGAAGAACCGTCTGGAGGGTACACTTCTCAGCCTGAGCTCAGTACCTCATCTACAGGAACTCAACGTCGCACAAAACTCTCTCACGTCTCTGTGCGATGGCGATGTGGTTGAATTGCCTGCTCTCAAGACGCTCAATGTCTCCACGAATAGACTTACGTCGTTCCCTGAAGTATCGACCTGGATCAGTATGACGGCGCTACTAGTCGGCGAGAACAAACTCTCAACCTTACCAGAGGGATTCGTGACGCTTCAACAATTACGTACTGCAGACTTCACGGGCAACGATATCACTCAGCTTGATGAGAAGATTGCCTTGATGGAACATCTAGAACATCTCACAGTTGCAGCTAACCCGTTGCGCGATCGTAAATTTCTTACTATGGGCACCGATGATATCAAACGCGATCTGGCATCGCGACTACCAGCGGAGGTCTCAGCCGACGTGGATGACGAATTCGAGAATGGTGTCACAGAAGAGGCTCAGCCGAAGTGGCAACTCACACCGTCAGGAACGTTGGACCTCGCGGACAAGAGTATGTCTGAACTAGAGATGGATGAAGTCACCATGGATGTCATGGTCAACGGCCTGCGTCAATTGCATCTGCAGCGCAACAAGTTCGAGATCATTCCCTCTATAGCGGCGCATTTCGAACACTTGACATTACTCGATCTGTCTAGGAACAGCATCGAAGTTCCTCTGTCAGCACCCATCGAACTTCCCCAACTGCGCGATCTCCGTCTCGCCAGCAACAAGATCAACTCTCTGACGCATCTGACAACATACCTCACAGCGCCTCTCCTCGTGACGCTGGACGTATCGATCAACCGTCTCGCCGGTGCCCTTCCAACGCTCCATGTAGCCTTCCCCGCGCTCACCACCCTCCTCGCATCCGACAATAGAATCTCCGAGGTCACGCCCGAAAGCTTGCACAACCTTAGGATTGTAAATCTGGGCAACAACGACATTGAGCGTCTGGAACCGCGAATTGGATTACTGCAAGGCACCCTGACAGGCTTTGAAGTGGAAGGCAATAAGTTCAGGGTACCCAACCGACAGGTGCTGCAGAAGGGCACTGATGCTGTTCTGACCTGGCTCAGAGACAAGATTCCCAGGGAGAGTTGGACGAGTGCGCAGAGTTCTAACACCGAGTTCTTCGATGCCGATGATGGTGGCTTTTGATCCTTGATTCTTCTTATTAGGGTGGTGGTTTGAAGGTTCTTGGGCACTTGTGCGGTTTCTCTTCTTTGGATAACTTTAGCGTTTTTGTAATGTCTTCGTGTATATTTATGTACTCACTACAGGCGAGTACTATAGGGATGTTTAGATTATTGTGTTCAGTTTACTTCGAATGGATGCAGCGATACTTTCAGGAATGAGCAGTTCCCAGTCGATTGTATCAGTGTGATCAAGTTTCACATCATCGTTGAAGCAGTGAAGTACCCAGTACAGCCACACGGATGAGGATAATGCTCAAGAAAACCAGACTAATCGACGAGGACACCACGGTGACTTTCGCAACAGAAAACTTAGTTCCAGTATCGAGTCGTCGTTGGTGATGCAGCGCAAGCCGACCCACCACGCTAGTGTCGGCGTCGGCAAAACGTGGCGCCGAAAACTCGGTTGGCCCACTAGCGCTAGGAAGGCTGTCGAAATTGGCGAGCGAACTTCGAGATTTCTTCCTCGACAGCCGTACGATAACTAACCCACAGGTCAGCCATCGAGGTACGTTTACCATCCTCGGAGTGCGCAATCGAACGAGCGCAATCAAATCGAAATCGCCGTCGACACTGCGCGCTTCCACACAACTCTACGAGCGAAGGACGAAGGCTGATTAGGGCAGACAATCCGACACAATGGCGATCAAGCACAACCAGCAGATTCAGAAGAACCATTTCCACAAGGACTGGTGAGTTCGCGATTGGGACACTGGGCACGTTGATGACATTAGGCTAACATTCTCCAGGCAACGCTACGTCCGCTGCCACTTCGACCAGGTAATTCCCCTCTCACGTCGCTGAGAGTAGTGGCGCCTGTGTTCAGATTTCTGACAGTACGATAGCCTGGCAAGAAGAAGTCCAGACGCAATGCTCGCGTTGCCAAGGCTGCGAAGGTAGCCCCCAGGCCCGTCGACAAGCTCAGGCCCGTCGTCCGCTGCCCTACCATCAAGTACAACCGCCGTGTCCGCCCCGGTCGTGGTTTCTCTCTTGTTGAGCTGAAGGGTATGTTGCTCTACCCAATCGCGCAAAGCGCTCCTAACACATAGCAGCCGCTGGTATCCCCCGCAAGTTCGCCCGCACCATCGGTATCTCTGTCGACCCTCGCCGCCAGAACCTCTCCGAGGAGGGCCTCAAGGCCAACGTCGAGCGCCTCCAGGAGTACCGCAAGCGCCTTATCCTCTTCCCCCGCCGCAACGGCAAGACCAAGTCTGGTGACGCTTCCGCCGAGGACGTCAAGGCTGCCAAGAGCGCCGACAACCTCGTCCAGTCCACCGCCGCTGCTCTGCCCATCAAGAACGTCGTCCAACTCGAGGAGGGCCCCATCGGCAACTACGAGGCCACCGAGAACGCCTACAGGAAGCTCCGTGACGCCCGCTCCGAGGCCCGCCTCGTCGGTGTCCGTGAGAAGCGCGCGAAGGCTAAGGCCGAGGAGGCCGACTCCAAGAAGAAATAAGCTATTCACTCAAGTAGCTGCTTGGTTCTTTGCTATGGCTTACGACAATACAAAAGTCAGGATTACGATTCGGCAATGGGTATTCCCAGCGTGGGCTTTCCCAGCATGGGCGGCGTCATGGTTAGGTCTGTCAAATAAATGACAGCATGTGAATGATACCTAGTTTTGCAAATGCAAGCCGTGCCTCCCATTCATCCTAGTCGTTTCTTTCTCTCATTTTTTTTTCAGAACAGCCTTCTCTCTCTACGCTGTAGTGCATTAGCGGCTTATTCGTGACGTGATGTTTGACCGAGGAGTATGAAATCACTATTCTCCTCGGATTCTGATATCGATGATACCTTTCGCGAACGGACGTTGCTAGCGCGGTTCTTGTTGCTATGAGCTCCCCCACCTCACGTTGTCTCCATCACAATACCACAACACCACGCGACAATTGCGCGGTACAATTTACGAAGTCTTCAAGCACTCACTTGGTAAGCACTCCTAATAGTTCCCAGTAAACCGGTAGTCGACACACTCGGGGAAGATAAGCCCTGCGCGCTCGACCTCTACCTTGTATACATCTTAGTGTTGTATCGGCATCCGCACATCCTCTGGAAATCCGATGTATTCTCCTCACATCGTTTAAATCATGGAGAATTCGATGCAAAGCCCTACAGTTGCTGACTCATTGATCAGATCTCAACGTCTTTTTCGCTTTCACGCCTATTTATCTCAACATAACGGTAACTGTTAGTCTCTCTGACCTTTCCCCCTCGAAAAGAAATCAGACTCAAATCCACTATGGTGATCAAGGCCAAGAACCACCCCGCCGCGGCACAAGCAAACCCCACCTCAGCCTTGCCCGCAAACGAAGTGCCGTGTGATCTCAGCGATCAATCAAGCACCAATTCCGGCGACATCATCTACACGCCCCCAGATTCCGGTACCGAAACCGACACGATGGCTTCAACAGCAGGCAACACGGCCGCCTCTCCATCTCTCCAAGCTCCCAAGCAACCAGACGATGGCGGAGGTTCTTTCACCATCACCACGACCCACGGTCCCAAGCCCGTCCTTCAAGACCCCAGTGCCGCCAACATCAGCAAGCGCGAGTACATCTACTTCCTCCCTTACCCTCTGCCACCAAACACCGAGATCCCTTACTCAATCCATCTCCCACACAAGAACCCGCTGAACCTACCATCTCACCAGTTCGAGCCTACATCTACTTTGGTACTAACAAGCCCTAACCACACCTTCGTCGACATTCGTATCTACAAGTCGTTCTCCAAGGACGCCATCAATTCCAACAGCGCTGGTCCCGTGCCCGTCACGGAGAGTACCAACGTAGGTAACTCTGCACACCTGGACTGGGCCTTCACCGGCACTTCCACCAGCGTACCCATCACACCTCCTCCCACCGGCCCACAGCATGGGAAGTCCGCCAAGAAGCTCAAGGAAGAAACTTGGGTAAACGTCACACACTCTACTTGGACTCACTGGCTCGACTCGCGCTTCCCAGTTGGCCACAAGAACATCCCTGTTGATGAGGGCGACATGTATCCCATCGCTCCTGGATTGACGCTGGAGCATGGACACGGATACCATCCGGCGCTTGGTGCGGTTAAGACTCATGAGGAGATGTGGAGGGACGTCGACGCCGTATCTACAAATGAGAAGGGAAGTATGGTTTGTGTGGTTATGCGGTGCCAGGCTGATCACGCGGGTGTCAGAGGTGTGGTCGTAAGGCTGGGACAGTACTGCCAAGGTATTCTCATGTGGGGTGATAAGGTTACCGTTGAGCGATGGGAGTGGGAAGATGGTGAAGGAAAGACTGCGAAGGAGAAGGTTGGTGGGAACGGCGGAAAGTCAGAGGTGGAGAAGTGGAACAGGACTGTGAGGGTGGGTGATGGCTTCTTGCCTTGCGGCGTTACCTTCAGGCCTGAGATCTTGAATGTGGGCACGGTTGTCAAGTTCCAGGACTTTGAGTGGAAGGTTGAGGAATGTTGGGAGTGGAAGTAGATGGGTATGAGCGTGGGCGATATAACTCGTGCATACCGAGTGCAAGAAGATGAGAAGGGTCATGGAGCCTAGTCGACGAAGTTGAGACAGGTGGTCTTTGTATGACTGTATGACATATGAATGACGAAGAGTAGGCACACGTAACTGCCACTAATAGTAATGAAGATCGAAATCTTGCAGATTGCACAAAAGCTGTCCTGATCGCTAAGCCCAAGCTAAACGGTGAACATGCCGCTTGAGTTCAGACCTAAAAGGGTACGTCAAGCGCAATTGCAGACATCCTAACAACACACCTGGGCAAGAAGCACAGTCAACGTCGAAGGTCGCAAAACTTCCAACGCGTCAGTACGATCATCTGACACCGGCTTGATGAAGCATTGCATATCATTATGCATCTCAGAAGTTCCTTTCTTCTCCTTGCATTGTGGCGGCCCGGCACCCTAGCCTCTTCAACTATGAACACAGCCTGGTCGAACGCTCAGAAGCCTCTAGCTCCTCAAAGAGATACGTTAAAGGGCGACCATACTGTCATCTTGGGAGCAGGTGTCATTGGACTCGCGACGGCCTACCAGCTGGCTCTTGCTCATCAAGAGGCTGCCAACGCGACGACCAGGCCACACGGCAAGATCATCGTCGTCGAACGAGCCGCGCACATCAGTCCTGCTTCTTCTGGTCAAGCGACAGGTGGACTTGGAGATTTTGGTTTCGCGAGCGGTTTCGCTGATTTAGGCGTTCTGTCCTACAAACTGTTCCAGGAACTTGCTCCCGCGAATGGAACGAAGGAGTTCGGCTTTAGCGAGTCTATGATCTACCGCATCATACCAGACAACTTCACGGGTTCGCCTCAGTCACCTGATAGTTGGGGTCCAAGTCCTCCTGTTGAACAGCCTGTGTCTGGGCTTCCCGATTGGATTAGATCGAAGGGCCACTGGTCGGTGCAGCGTGTGGCTGTGCCCCCTCATACATCGCATCTGTATGTCTACCTTCTGATCACGATGGCTTTCAGACTAACTGATAAGCGATCCCATTCAGTTCTGCCAGTTTCTCTACCAAGAGTGCAAGAAACTGGGCGTAGAGTTCATCTTCAACGCGAATGCAACATCAGTTCAGGCGGCACCAGGAGCGAAACATTTCACGAGCATCCAGATCAAGCAACGAGATAACGACTCGCTCAAGATCCCCTGCAGAAGCCTAGTCATAGCAGCTGGCCCTTGGTCCCCACGCGTCTACTCAACACTCTTCCCACACGCGTCTTTCCGACTACCAATGAACTCCACAGCCTCAGCCGGAAACCATTTCCGCGTTCGCACACCTAAATGGAAGCCTGAAGATGACGAGAAGGGAAGTGAACAAGTCTTCTTTCAAAGCGATGTTCCAGGTAGACAAGGCCTCGATATCACCAGTTCCCCGGGAGGTGAGTTGTATGTCGGTGGGTGGGGAGCGGCACCGGAAGAACTTCCAGAACTTGCGGAGGATGTGCACGCGCAGCTGGGTGAGATTGAGAGGATGATGGAGATTGTCAAGGGGTATCTGAGAGTGCCGGAGGATGACGAGTTGGAAGTTTTTGCGGTGGGGAGGTGTTATAGGCCGCTTGCAACGTTTGGACATCCGATAGTCACGAGGGTTGACTGGGAGTTGCTGGGAATGGATGACAATCACAAGGAGGTGGGCAATCTTGATGATAGTCGGTACAATTCCGGGGGTCTGTTCCTCAATACGGCCCATTTCGATGATGGTGTGACACTATCGCTTGGAAGTGGAAAGGTGATGAGCGAGCTATTGTTGGGTATACAGCCTTCGGTTGATGTTTCGGGATTGGGACTGAGCTGAGTTCGCTTTGTAGTCTCACTGATGGTGGAAGAATGATGACTATTGCGAAATGACGTTGTGAGACAAATTACAAGCCATGAGGTTCTCCATACCCGAGCCAGTGCAGTACCAAATGAAGAAATATTAATCACCATGACGCTTCGCGCATATGTAACCACCTAGAGCCCGAAAGTTGTACGGTAGCATGACAAGATTCTCGATTTCGAAGATGTTCTCGTTACTATTGGCGAGGTGAGCGTTGGCCCACCGCTCCTTCCCCAAGGGTCGAGCGCCAAGGTTGCCTACTCGTCAGCAAACGCTTGAAACCATATCGCTTGATAGACGCCCTCTCACCTACCATCTACCATCGCCAAATCGAAATCGCTGATTCGCCTCGGAGAGCGGTCGATCGTGCCGAGACGCAAGAAGGCGCCATGAGTGCCAACACTCGAACAGATAGCTTGCTGAAGGTCTTGAAAAAGCTGGCTGAAGCGGACCGCGGACCCATCGTTGAGCATCTCCCGCCCGACGAAGTGCGAAACGCATTTCTACTCCTCCTTCGCGAGCATGACGAAGTTTCAGGTACATCCCATATTGCCGCCTTTGGTGAACATACTGACCCAAGCTTACTTCCTGCAGTACCGCTACCTCAGGCGCTCGCCCATACTTCTTTGGCCATACATCAGACTGTGCCCGCACACGAGCCGAATGCTATGCCCAAGAAGCGGGGCACTTCTGCAGCAACTCCAGATGAAACGAAGCGAGCAAAGGTCGAAGCAGCTGTGCAGCAAGGCGTCGAAAACATTGAAGCACACGTGATTGTAAAGAAAGAGACGGAAATAATTGACATTGCTAGCGACAGCGAAGAACCCGAACCCGAAGCCGAAGACGAAGCCGAAGCCATCGAGTCTTTAGATACCAAACATGTACGCCAGCCAGTCGATCTTCCGATGTATCTGCATATTCCTACTGAGTCGGGACAAAACATTGTGAAGGACTTGGGTGAACTTCCCGTCTCAGTTGAAGCTGAGCTGAAGCGTCGGTGGAAAGTAATGTGGTCGTCGCAACAGTTCAGGAGACACAGATACGCGACTTGTACGATATTTCCAGCAAGGTACATGGAAAAGCGGCGGTGCATCCGAAACACGGTCGCAGGCAGTGGATGTGACCAAGACAAGATGTACAGCCAAGGCGGCGGGTACAGAGAGGCCGCAGACAACAGATGCATGAAAGTTCAGGAACCTTGCGCTTACATCTCCGAGCATGACGGACAATACATTATACTCATAGTACCTCTACCAAAGGTCCGTCGACAAGGCAAGGATTGGAAGGAGCTTGGCTATTGGGTGCTGTGAGAGAGAGGACGGGAGGTTTCGCAGGTCGTCGATCAGTCAGAGCAGTGAAGCTTCTCGGTTCGCTGTGTTGATCAAATATTGAGAGACTTCGATGGAGAAGTGTACGAGATATGTGCAGCTCTCTGGCGATTATGATGGAAGCGCACCATCTGAGTCTTCGAACTGAGATTTCGACCCACTAGGAAGAACCAGAATCATGAGCAGAATTGAGCAATAGAAATGCACTTACGCATATCCAGACAACCATGAATGTAGACCACGACTTGACTGCTTGATCGCCGCCGCCCCCGGTGTTTCGTTAAAGTAAATAGCACTAAGAGCGCATGTTAAGAGCGCGTGAGCGCGTCCATAAATATTCCCAATTAGGATCAACGTTGACCCACTACGGATGGCACAATATCTTCCTCGACCCCGGTGAATCGTATGCATGACACTGCCCGAATATTGGATAGAGAACAAGCAGCAGTTGTAAATAAAGCCTGCCCTTGTGGTCAGTTAGAATTGCGATTAGGCACCAATGAACCCCATTGAAACGCGAGAATGAAGGGAATGACAGAGGCCCTGAGGGAAAGGGATCGTGGGGCGATTGGAACACACTTACAGATATCTGGAATGTCGCGAGCGCGGACTGAGTACTGACTCCCTGAACGCCGATGCTATGCAATGTAGAAAGGTCCCAACTATGACCTTATCCTGGTTATGAGTGCAGTGACAGTGTCAATGTCAAGATAAGAACGATGAACGCGTGTCTTTCAAACAGCATCCACAGCCACCCATCCACCACTCCAAATGCCATCCGTCTTACAGCCAGGACAGCTCGCAGGGTTGCATCCGGTTGGCTTTGTGAAGTCGTACTCCTCCCATGTAATCTCGTCTACCTTTTCCTCATCCGCCATGGCTGTGTCCTCTTCCTTCTTGACCTCAGCCTCTGCAACAGGCATCGCAGCAGCGACAGGTACTTCCACACTCTTCTCAGGCACATCCTCCGTCTTCACCACCACAACCTCAGCCTTCTCCTCCACCCCATCCTTCCCACCAACCGCAACCCCAACCTTCTTAAACCTACCCCCCGCCGCAGCATTCCCACCACCCCCAATCTTCGTAAACCGACTTCCAACCCCCGGCTTCTTATTCGCGTTCTCAACATCTATACTCCGCATCTCTAGCCCCTGCTTCGGCTTGTTGCTTTCGGTATCGTTGGAGGCAGTCAGTTTCTTCATGTCGGAGAGACGTTGGCGGTGGTTGTGGTCGTAGGAGCGGAGGTGGTTTTCGTAGTCGAGTTGCCGTGGGTAGCCTTTGTCGCAGATTGTGCAGTTGAAGAGGCGGACGGCCGCGGGGAGGGGGTTGTTTCGCTGAGAGAGGTGTTAGTGATGCGTGGGTGAGGGTAGGGTCGGGGAGACGTACTGGTGGCATGGTCGCGTCTATGTGAGGTGTGTCGCGTTGTAGGGATGTGAGTGAGGCGTTGTATCACCCGTAATAGCAGTTCGTAAACGAGTCGTGAGATTGCGGGATCTTGAGGTCGTGAAGTCGTGCAGTCGCGTAGTCGCGTGTGGTGATAGAACATTTGGTGTTGCGGCTCAACAGCACGCGCCTCGGCTCAAGCATGCAGCGCCCCACTTATATCTTCACCGAATCAACGTCATTCCATGTCTCAGCAACGTAGCATTTCCCTTACCTCGCAACACCACGACACAGACCACAAGATGGAGAAGAGTCCAGGTCTGCCACCGGTAGAGGACGACGAGTTCGGCGTCATGGGCCTTACCGAAGTCGACCCTTCGCCCGTCGACACACCAGAAGAGTTGAAAGTAAATCAATATTTCCCGGTTCCGGATGAGGAACGACCTGAGAAAGAGACGGAAGAGATGAGAGGCATAAGAAGGATGAACACATTGGGACTGCGGTTAGGTGACCACGGGCCTGCTTGGTGGCGTATGTCTTCTCACATTCCCCATCTATGGAGCTGCAATGCTAACACCACTCCCCAGTCCTCCGCATACAAAAGTACTCCTCCTACACCTTCACAGCCTTCGCCGCCCTCCACATAACAAACGTCTCCATAATACCGCTCGCTACACGCTCTGTCCTCGAATCAAACCGCTACCTCCTGCTCACACGACCATACTACCAATCTGCTCTGACCGAACCCCTCCTCGTTGGCCTCCCCCTCGTCGCACACATCACATCCGGAATTGCACTACGGCTATGGAGAAGGCGACAAGCGTTGAAAAGATACGGCGCCGAGACACGGACTGATAAGCGCACGATTCCTTGGCCAGCACTGAGTGGGACGAGTGCGTTGGGTTATGCTTTGGTGCCTTTTGCTAGCTTCCATATCTGGACTACGAGAATTCTTCCGTTGTATGCGCATGGTGACTCTTCGCTGATTAACCTGCAATACATCTCCCATGGCTTCGCACTACACCCCGCTGTTTCCTTCACCGGTTTCACAGCACTGGTAGGAGTCGGGGTGTGGCATTTCGTCTGGGGCGCAGCAAAATGGTTGGGCTTTGCACCCAGCCAGGTCAAGCACACGGAAGAGAACAGAGCTCTGATCCGGAAGAGGAGATGGTACACTATCAACGGCATTAGCGCAGCTCTGACAGCACTATGGCTTGCGGGTGGTTTGGGTGTCGTTGGACGAGACGGCAAGATGGTGGGCTGGATAGGCAAAGAGTATGATGAGTTGTACAAGTATCTTCCGATCGTTGGACGATGGGTAGGACAATAAGAGGAATGTGTGGTGCGAGTTTTGCATTGTAGTATACCCTTGATAGCGCATCGACAATAGTCTACACTTTCTCGCAAGAGCACTCGACTCCACTTTCTCAATAGTCGATGTAAATTCTTCCTTCCAGCGGCCGCAGCATTTGTCCCATCGCCTTCCCATACGAACTCACAAGCAGCTTCAACCCCTCAACATCACAGACGATCGCCCGTTCCTCGGTCGTGAAGTTCAACACAACAAGCGCCATTTTCCCCTCACACCTCTTCCGATAGATAAACAGCTCCTTGCCCTCCGGATCCACCAGCTCAAACGAGCCATACACGAAAACATCTCTATGCTCTTTCCGCAAGCGGAGTACTTGCTTATAAAACGAAAGCACACTCCCCTCATCCTTCTCCTGCACCGCCGCATTGATAATACCATACTCGTCATGCACCCTCATCCATGGCTTTCCCGTCGAAAATCCACTGTTGGTACTGTCATCCCATTGAAAAGGCAACCGCGCATGATCCCTAGCCATGCGCTGTAAACCCCTCTTTATCCTTTCTTTACGCGTAGGATCCGTCCCGTTCTCCGCTAAACGCACAGCTTCGGCCCAGTAATTCTGGCTCTCGACGTCTTTGTACTCTGTTTTTATATCCCAGGATGACGGCGCGTTGATCATACCGATTTCCTGGCCTTGGAACAGGAACAAACTGCCCGATTGACCGATTAGCCACAAAGCGAGTAGTTTGCCGCTGGCGACTCGCCATTCGGGTGCGTCGTTGGCGAAGCGGGAGATACTGCGGCCGTTGTCGTGATTTTCGTTGAAGACGGTTGTCCATGCATCTGTACCCTCGATGAAACATTGCCATTTCTCTACTATGCGCTTCATTCCTGGTAGTGTCCAAGTAGCGTAGTCGTACTTGTTGTCAGAGCCTGGTGGGCCTTGCCCGAGGTGCGTGATGTCGAATTGGAAAACCATGTCTAGTTCCTTTTGTGCGGCGCTGATGTAGGGGAGAACAGAGGAGGGGTCGGGACATAAGGAGAGTTCGCCGACTGTTACGAGGGGTTGGTTGTCGTAGGTGCGGTAGTGGGAGAGGACGGTATGATTCATTTCTTTGATGAACTCGTGGATCCGGGGTCCGTTGCACCACATTTGTGCGGCGGGTTGGATGGAGCTGGTTGGGTCGGTGATGGGCGCGTCTGCGAAAGGGAGGACTTTGGAATACTTGTTTACGGTGTCTACGCGGAAGCCGTCGATGCCTTTGTCGAGCCAGAAGCGCATTGCTGAGTCGTATATCGCCTGCCGGCAGTCTTCGTTTTCCCAGTTTAGGTCTGGCTGGGACTTGTCATAGAGATGGAGGTAGTACTCTTTTGTGTGCTCATCCCAAGTCCAGGTTCCACCGGCGAAATATGAGCGATAGTTGGTGGGCGGCATGCGGTTGCCTTGTTCGTTGTAGCGTGCTGGCTGCCAGAAGTACCAGTCTCTTTTCGGATTATCTCTGGAACTCCTGCTTTCCTGGAACCAATGGTGCTGATCACTCGTATGGTTTACAACTAGGTCGAGGATGATCTTCATATCGTTATCGTGGCAGGCTTTGATGAGTTTCTCTACATCCTTGACAGTGCCGTACGGTGCATAAACGCCTTCATAGTCGGAAACATCGTAGCCCTGTCATAGTGAGGTGTGAGGTCAGCGACGTTCTATATATCCCGTACATCGTGTTCCTCACCATATCAATCTGCGGTGAGTCGAACATGGGCGAAAGCCATACCACATCTACACCAAGGGACGCGATGTAGCTGGTCTTCTCAAGGATACCCGGGATATCTCCCCAACCATCGCCATCACTGTCCTTGAAAGATGCCGGGTAGATTTGATAAAATGTTGCTTCCTTCCACCACACGCGTTTGTGGTAAGAGAGGTCCACGTGTGGTGACATGATAGTTGACGGACAAATTATGTGTACTGAGCTTGGGGTATCAGTGACTGTAAGACTTGGTGGATGCAGGCTATCCGTAAGCGGGTATGATCCATGGATTGATGGGAAGTTACTGGTGGAAGCCAGG
Source organism: Alternaria arbusti (assembly GCF_024043155.1). NCBI lineage: Eukaryota > Fungi > Ascomycota > Dothideomycetes > Pleosporales > Pleosporaceae > Alternaria > Alternaria arbusti. The sequence continues at coordinate 893,662 of NW_026249943.1, forward strand.
CAGTAGCAAGATGATGACCGTTTGGTGTACGGAGTGGGAGGTGAAGGAGAGAAGTCGTTACGGGCTCGAGTAAACTACACTTTGGTCTGTACTCCGTCCCAATGATCATCGTCATGCAGTCCATTTAATAGTCACTCTCATTCGTCGTTTTGGTGACTACTTGTAAACGGTTGGCACCCTGGTGCGAGTCGTGTTAGCCCCGCAATGTGGCGTCCGTGTTCCTTCCGTGTTGCTTCCGCATCGCCTCCGCCTTGGCTCCGCGAAAATCTATTGGTATGCCGAACCACCATAGGCCATCCGCGTCGCTTCTGATCATTCGGCAACAAAAGAGCTCGTAATTACGAGAAATTTGGCGTTCTCTGGTGCTGTTGGGTTAATTTTGGGCGTAGTATGAGTGATTTTCATACCGAAGCTGGGGCACCATGGGGAGGTACGAGGTGCTGGGCCCTCGCTAACCCGCATCAAAGGCAGCCCTGTTCTGACCATGATCATCTGTGCTCGGAGATGGTTATAAGCCTGTCACGCCTCCACAATAATATGGCATCGATTCCAGTCTCTTTCACCCGAGCTGCGACTCATTGCGACAATGACAGACAAGGACTTTGAGCAACCTACGGCGACACAGCTCGCAGCGCCCAATGAGGAGGCGCAACATGCAGCTGACGATGAGAAATCTATGAGCCTCGTTCAGGCGATCAGACTTTACCCAAAAGCCGTTGGTTGGTCAGTCGTTTTGTCGAGTGCCCTGATCATGGAAGGCTACGATCTCGCATTGCTGGGGAGTTTATACGGCAGCCCTCAGTTCAATCGCAAGTACGGAATTCTCAACGCTGCTACTGGCAAGTACAGTGTTCAAGCCAGTTGGCAAAGCGCACTGTGAGTATCAATGGAACGTTACCCGAGGTTCGGTTGTGGCTGATACCGTCAGATCCAATGGCGCACGAGCTGGCGAGGTCATCGGTCTTGTCATCAACGGCTTCGTTAGCGAGCGGTATGGGTATCGGAAGACCATGATAGGTGCCCTGATATCGATGACTGCTTTCATCTTTATCCTGTTCTTTGCGCCCAATGTTCAGACTCTGGTCATCGGCGAAGTCTTCTGCGGGATCCCGTGGGGCATGTTTCAGACCCTCACAACGCAGTATGCATCAGAAGTTGCACCTGTACGTCTGAGGCCGATTCTGACCACGTTCGTCAACATGTAAGCATTTGCATTCACTTTCCCCGAGACCGAATGCTAATGACCTTCCAGGTGCTGGGTGATGGGGCAATTCATAGCTGCAGGTGTAAATCGCGGTTGCGTCCAGCGTTCAGACGAATGGGCGTATCGCATTCCGTTTGCTGTGCAATGGGTCTGGCCTATACCGATCATGGTTGGTGTCTTTCTCGCACCTGAAAGTCCCTGGTGGCATGTTCGCAGAGGCGACAAGGCAGGCGCCAAAGCTGCATTGCTTCGTCTGACCTCGCCAGACAAGGACCCGAACTTCAACGCCGACGAGACCATTGCCATGATTGAGCATACCAACGAAATGGAGAAGAACATGTCGGAAGGGACCCGATGGACGGACCTGTTCAAGGGAACAGATCTCCGACGAACCGAGATCGTATGCTTCACCTGGATTGCTCAGACAATCTGCGGGACCAACATCATGGGCTACTTGTCAGTATTGGACGTGAAGTCAGTAGGAACTTTGGGCTAACATCAAGTAGCGCATACTTTATGCAGAAGGCGGGTCTCCCCACCGTACAATCTTTCAACATGTCGATGATCTCACTCGCCCTTGGCCTCGTCGGTACTGCTGGCTCGTGGTACCTCATGCAGAAGTTCGGTCGACGAACGATCCATTTCTCCGGCGGCTGCACACTCTTCATCATCCTGATAATCGTTGGATCATGCTCTTTTGCCGGTACCCAAGCTTCCAATTGGGCTATTGGCGCGGTGTTGATCCTCTTCGTCTTCGTTTACGACTTCACGATCGGTCCAGTGACATACTCAATCGTATCGGAGATGTCATCCACAAGATTGAAGGCCAAGACGATCGTACTCGCGCGAGCGCTGTACAATATCTCGAATATTGTGGTCAACGTATTGACAAACTACCAGCTTGGAGATGCCAACTGGGCCTGGGGAGCGAAGACGGCGTTTTTCTGGGCAGGTACTTGCGGATGCGTTGTAGTGTGGGTGTACTTCAGGCTCCCAGAACCAAAGGGCCGGACATATGGAGAGCTAGATATGTTATTCGAGCAGAGGGTCAGCGCAAGGAAGTTTGCTAGCACGCAGGTCGACCCGTACGGGCATGGGCGCGTCGCGGATGAGAAGGCTGCTGTGGGCTCGGAATGGAAGGAGTGAGAATAGCCATAATTGCGGTGCTAATGTAATAGTGCTACGCGTCTCAAACGTCGATGAGCTATGTTCGTAGATGGTTGTTCGTGTTGGCGATGTCTTGCCTCTTCAGTGACGCGCATCTGCTTAGAGATTAGTGTGTTGACTTGACGTAAGCAGCCTCGGCATCACGCGACGCGTCTGACCAGCCCGCGGGCTACCTCGGGCTGCGGCCACTCCACACCACGCCTCCTCACATCTCTAATCAACATCATGAACCCCACGTAGACACTCGAGCTTGATGCAAAACACCGTGTCTAGAACAGTCTACCGGAAACAAGTTGCAAAGGCATGTGACCCGTGTCGCCGCCGCAAAACCAAGTGCAATGGCGCGCAGCCTTGCGCAGGATGTTTATCGGCAAAACTAGCTTGCACCTTCAATGCACCACGGGGTCAAGGAGGTCGCACAGGTCCCAGGGCTAACGTACTCAACGAATTGAGAGCGATACCCCATAACGATGCCGACGTCTTCGACCCACAGGATGCTGCACCGACCGCGGTCGTTACCGCCGCTGTGGAATTGACAAGGGATGTCTTCAAAACGTTGGTCGACGTCTACGAGGAGCGCATATACAGGATAGTAGCTCTCATACCAGCCGAAAGACTGCGAGAAGAGTTCATGCGAATGCAGACTTCGCCGACATCTCGACAGCTCATATATGCCTTTTGCGCATACATGGCAAACTTTGCGGAAGCCTCCACTAATGCCAATTGCGGATCTACACAGTCTTCACAAACGGACTCACAAATCTACTACTTAGACCATACCTTGCTCTCGCTGCAGCGAGATAGGATTACGCAGCTTGATCATCGATCAGTTTATACCTCCTTCTTTCTATACGGAGCTTACGCTGGCCGAGGCGACTATCGTCAAGCATGGTTCTACTTGAGAGAAGCAACAACCTTGTTTATGATGCTCAAAGACGAGGACAGGGATTGGTTCGACATGAAGACAAGGACACGGCTGTTTTGGATTCTGGTAGTGTCAGAAAGGTACGCTGAATACTTCCCGTCTTTCCTACGTCTGTTCCCCCACTTCGATGCATCGTGGTCCATCATATGCACTTCCGACTTCACGATATCATTTGTCCCTTTCTCGTCTATCTAAACCCACCTATGAGCGGAGACAGCGACGATTCGCAGTACCCATGGGCATCGTAATGAGTGTATTGCTTACTAGTTGTTAGAGCGCATGGCGTTCGTAGGAATCGGCCCATCACACTATCTGTCACTTCCTCAAGCTACCCACTCGATGGTCATGATGATCTTGGCTTGCTCCACCTCGCATCAGTCTTCCGACCGCTCGATGAAGTCTTTTTCGCAGTGTGGAACGGTGCTGCGCAAAACTGCAGTAAAGAGTGGTTAATCCAGCTCGAGAACGATGTTCGCACCGCGCTGCCCACTGATCTCGAACTTTCGAACGAAGAGATTGCAAATGTTCGCATATCGCAATTCTGGCTACAGATCAAACTGTGGGAGCTGTTTCCCCGCTTCGGGTTTCTCTCTACAGAGTCTGTCTACGATTGCTTGACATTCAGATACCCCATTCTGGTTGGCAAAGACTTGACCATTCTCTCAATGAAGCTACCCGTTCAGAGTCTGCAGATACATGGCGTGGGCATGGTACGTCATTCAGCCGCACACTTGTCTCATTGCTAACAACATTAGACGGAAAAGGTATTCGACATAGCCTGCGCTTTAGCGGACGTTCTTCATTTCGTGCCTCGGTCTGCATCACATGCCGAGCTCAGCCCCTCAGATTACTTGACCCAGTTGATGCTGTTGATAGCAAAGCTACCAGGCGGCTCTTCTAAGTTCATACCTTTGCTGCTAGCCAAAGTCAATGAACTACTTCCCGATCTGCTGGAGCACGTATGCGAAGCGATCCAAATGCCCGTCCCCACTAATCGCAACCCCATGAGCCCGGATACACGATTTGTATATGAAGAGGAGGTTGGTAGAGGCCTTCACGCAGACTTGAGGAGAACATTGTAGCGGGATGGAAGAAAGATGCATTCGAAAACTGCAATCGGGACAAGCCAGACTGGGTCTCACAAACATATCCAACCGTAGGACGACGGACACAACCCCGAAGTACTACTTCATTCACCAATCTACCTAATGAGTACCGACCGGTCTGGACTACCCAGCGACCAGCGCCAGGACAGCCGGCCATCGACAACACTCGAACCCAAACTCAAACCCAAGCAGGACACCCTGACCATCCCAACGACCAGCGTCAAGATGGCCCACCGCCAACCACAACCCCACCGGCATGGCGACCAGCGCTCATGCGAACCTCGGCCTCAGAGCCCGCCGGCGAGAGATCGCACCCTCGATGTCGCCATCAATCACCGTCTCCAGCCCACCACCAGGGCCACACACGAAGATGAGCTCGCTGCTCAGGCGATTGTATCTTGTGTCCCTCTTGGACACCACTGTGGCCTCTGGCTGCTTGTACATCCAGGGAGGTCGCTCGCCAGGGTGATCCCTCGTGTATGTGAAGGCCCGCTCCAGTTTCGTCGTCTGACTCTCATGAGTGAACCAGCGGACAAGCGGAACGGCAACGGCGAGGAAAACGGCGACGAAGGACCAGAAGAGCGCGGCGCGGAGGAATTGCCAAACGAGATCTATCTCGTATGCCTTTCGGCGGCGGAAGGTTTCGTGCCAGTCTGTGAAGCCCGACCCAGGCACGTCTGGATCGAAGCGGCATCGGTCGAAGAAGAGGTCGAGGAGGCGGCCGAAGGTGTTTTCCCAGAATGGGTCGTTTAGGCCCGCCAGCAGGCCAAACGACACCATCATGTAGGTGTTGTGGGCTTGTCGGAAGGAGACCGACAGAGAGAGTCGGTAGATGAGGACGTGGCCTAGGGCCCAAGAGAAGAGGGTGCCGATGGCGATGCGTAGCTCATTTGAGCTCGCGGCGAAGATGGTGATGAGCACCAGGCTCAACAAGATGCGCAGCTTGTTCTGCGGGGACAGCATTGTTGCTGTTGTGGTGGTGATGATGGTGATGATGGTGGGAAGAGGAAACTTGGAAATGTCTTGAAATTGAGCAGGTGTGGTATTTGCTAAAGAGTAAGAGTTGGAGGTGGATGAGCGTTTTATATAGTACTGGCTTCTGCGCGAAGATGAGACGGTTGACAATAGCTACTATTGTTACAATAGGTACGTATCCGCCTTCACCTCTACTTTCTACAATGCCGACTGAACAATAGCGGACTCATGAAAATCTCGCCTTCACCCCGGAACGCCAAAAAAAAATCAGGATAACAAGAAGCTGACAAAAGACAGGGGTCTCGATGTGCCTCGCCTTCACCTTCACCCCAGCGTCACGTAGACCCCAGGAACACACATGTACGCTGCTCACATCAAGACGCGCACCCATGTATGCCTCAAACTTCACCACCAACTACCACACCGTCGCCCAAACCTCATCGTATACCCCAACCTCCCCACTAATAATCACTATACCTCCTCTTCGACAGCGCACTCACCCTCGACACCCTTCTACTCGCCTCATCAAGCCCCTCCCCCTCAACAAACAACCGATTATGCACTATCCAATCCTCAAACTCCTGCTCCCTCGTCTCTTCATCTGGATCAATCCAATCCCCCATCTCACTTCCTTCCATAGTCGTATCGCTCATCCTGTTCACGACACCATCGCGTGAGTGTGAGACCGGAGAACTGGATTGCTCGCGCCAGTGGTGCGGGAGGGGGCTTCTTCCACGCCCGTCGTCGTTGGCGGCGTCGATGGCGCTGGGATCGAGACGTTGGATTTGAGACTTTTTGTACTCGTGCGCTGTCTCTGCGAGGGTCTTTGCACTGACGCCGGTGCTGTTGTTGTTGTTGGTCTTCCAGTTTCGTGGCAGCGTGTATGAGAAGGCTGAGCGTATGCCGCTTGGCTTACGGCGGAGGGAGCCGCCTACACGGCTGAGCCAGGTTTTGGGGCTGGCGTCTTTGGAGTCTGAGGCTGCCTCCGCGGGTGGGGGTGTGGCTAAGGGAGAGCTACGGGGTAGCTCTTCTCCGCTGGGATATTGCATTAGGTGGCAGGAGTGGTTGATGAGTGCGGGTTCTACGCCGTTGGGGAGCTGTTCGTAGGTGGACATGCCGATGGGTACGCCGCGTTTGCGGCCGAGGGAGAAGAACCGTGTGGGGCCTGTGAAGGGGAGGTGCTGGGCCGGCGTAGGTGTCGTGGGCTCGATATGTGACTGGTTGGTGTCGGACTCAGGCTGTTCGTTTCGTTGTGCGGTCTGGCGTACTGCTTTCTTCTTGTCCTTGCGTTCCTGGTGGCGCTTCCGAATCTATCGATTTGTTAGTATGTGGACTTCTTGGACAACGGTTCAAGGATGTCTCTAGACAGTAGAGGCGGTATAGATGTAACCGATGTCCTCGAATGATGAAAGCTCGATATGATACTTACTGTACCGATCAAACCCATCTTGGGCATACTGGGCAAACGCCTCACGAAGTCTTTGCCGTTGGAGATCAAGGATGAGGGTGCAAAGGAAATCAACGGACGTCCCTGAGTACAGCTGTCAAGTGCAACATCAATATGTCCACCGACGGCTTGTGAAGTTTGGTTCCGTGGGTGGGGACGCCGCGAACCAGAGGATGTGATTGATCGAGGGTCCATGGACATGTCATACTGTTCACCCCAACACATCATCAGCACGGTGGAGATGCACTTTTTACGTTTTAATTACTCTGGCTCTTGAAATTTTCTTCCACGGTAATCGTGTAACCATTCGCAAACTCTTAAACTCAATGCAACTCGGTGGCTGCAACGCTCATATGCAGAACCCAAACTCATTTTTCATCTCGATATGCTAGTGCTGACGCTGTACATGAAGTGCTATCCCTGATAATTCCACGGGCTTGGATTTCCACGTGACAGCGGGCGAAGGTAATCCACTGTCAACGTTTGACTGTCCGGAATTGAAGGGAATGGGTCTGTAGGCCGTGATTGAAATGAACCACGACCACCGCGAGCACCAAGCATGCCCCGACCGCTTAGACTGTGAACGCTACCACGGGAAGAGAAACTACCGCGACTACCGCGACCAACAGGAGAAGAAGTAATACTTATGTGAGCGGCTTGCGGTTCCTGGATTGACACATGATCTGACGCCTCGTCCCGACTTGTAGCTTTGAGATCAAGCTTCGCTATGATGGCAATGCACTCAAGACTTGCGATCTGCTTGCGAAATTCGTTCCGCTCATGCTCATATATGCCCGCTATCTCTTTAAGCTGGCTCGAATTCCTAGCTGCTGCGTCTTTTACTGCGTTCTTGTAGGAATGTCGAAGTTTATCCAGATGTTGCTTTTCTTCCGCCCGTAGTTCTGTCAGCGAGTCGTGGATGTCGTGTTTCTCAGGCATGAAGGCCATCAGTAGGTTTCTCTTGTTATGTATCCGTATTTGCTCATTGAGATGATTGACAAGAACATTTCTTGTCTGTGCCTCTGCTGCGAACCTTGTTTTCGCTTGCTCAACTTGCATCTCCTCTTTGCGATTATTGGTGATGATAGCTTGCTCGCAGGCCGAGATAGCGTCGTTAATGGCCTTCGTAAGATGAAGTTTCTGATCCGCTGTGAGGGTCGTCGCAGTAGTAGCCGTAGGCTCCTAGGTGTAACGTTAGTCCAAGCACCGTCGAGCAAACCGAAATACCAGTATGTACCAGTTGAAGCTTGTCCGTCAGCTCATCAAGCCCATCGCTGCGATTCAGACACTCGTTGATCATACCATCGGCAAGAGCGACGAATCCTTCCTTCATGTCCTTGAGTACACCGAGTTCGATCGCATTGCCTTGCTTTAAGCCCGCGATGATGGCGTCCGACGACATATTGGGTTGGCGCGACAGTCGCAGGCGTCGCCGCAATATTGATTTCGGTTGGCGTTGTGGTCGTGTTGTGTTGGTCGGAGTCAGAGAGCCTTCCAAAAAGAGCAGGAGCGACTAGCGCGAAACCACCAGGCCAGCGGTGAAGGTGAGCGTAAAGACGAAGACTAGCGATTTTGGCATTCTGCACTTGGAAAGCTCACATGATTCTGAAAACGCCATCTTCTGCTATGTATCCTCATCAGGATGTTGTATTTCGCGAACTCCGGTCTTTTGCCCCTCAGGTCATGTCAGGTCCGTCGCTAATGTGTCGAGCACACACCCGTCCATCTTAATCCTCGAGCGAGATGCCCAGAATTGATGCGAGGCGCTCGAGACTGTCCTCTCGTATGTCTAGGCATTCCTCGATACTATCATATGACTTTGTAGCGACTTCGGTCCGCTTTTCATAATGCTTTTTGTCGGAATCTAACTCTGAAACAACCAATTCGCGAGACGCCGCAATGTGTTTGCGCTCTTCAGTCACCCCAGAGAATAGACTGAAGTAACTTACTGAAACGGCAAGAACTGCTGCTAGGCCTTTGATTGACTCAGACCTCTCATCGAGCATTTTTGACCGTTCCATTATGAGAGTAAGGCTCTTCAATTGGAGACCTATATCAGCTTGCCGACGATCAATCGCATCGGTAGTCTCTTGCTTGAGTCGGGCTAGATTAAGCGACTTCTCGACTTTACAGCGACGGATGGCTGCTTTGATGATGACTTTGATCTGACGCTGTTGGCCCACAGAGATGATTGTAGCTGTAGAGGTAGCGGCCGAAGCGCCCTAAGCCCAGAGGTCAGTCACTGTTGCAAGTCTGAAGAGAGAGAAACATACGGGTGAGTTTCCCAACTCGCTCATCAAACCACTGCGGCGGTGCAGGCCCGCCAATGCTGCACCGTTACCGATCTGAGTGCGAAACGACGTGACAATTGAAGGTGCACGCGCCGCGGTCTAAGAGTAAGATGCCGGAGTAGGCGACTTGACAGCCAGAGCCGGGCCGGTAGGACTAAGCCTCATCTCGCCAACTACTCGCTCATTCTTCATCTTCTCCGCTATACCACTCAAGCCCTCAATCAACTTTTTGAAAGCCTTCAGCTGCCTCAAGTAGACCTCTTTGGCTTTGGCCAGTCCATCAGCCCGCGCAGCTCTCACATCCACCTTCCCCATCTTGACCGCCCTGAACATATCCGTAATAAGCACCCTGTCATGTGCATGTTCCGCAAGCAAAGCGTTGTGAACCAGATTCACGGCTTGGTTCGTGGGCAGGCGGATGTAGAGTGCTTCTCTCTTTTCGAAGGCGACTTCTTGGGCTTTGACTCGGGCGTGCTGTTCGTCCAGGAAAAGTCTTTGGGCTTCGAATGCTGCGTCGATGGCGTTGATAGCGTCTTTCCACTCGGAGTGGCTGATCTGAATGGCTTGGATGCAGAAGTAGATGTTGTCGCGGATCGGCATTGGGAGGTGTGCGTAGGCTTCTGCTGCCGGGATTTCGAACGCGTCGTAGTTCTCCTAGAATGACAATGTCAGTCTGAGTCTTGAGTGTTTTCCGTAGCTGACATGTATCTCGTACCTCTCCGCCCTCAAGATCACTCGACACCTCGACGCTGTTGTGCTCCTCGTCCGGCATTGCGGTGGCGCTCTGGAGCGTCGACATCGTTTCGCTCTTATGAGTTTCGTGTTTGATGTCGCGCTGCTACGGTAGGCTGTAGAGTGCGGTCAAGAAATTGCAAAGTTGGAGGTTGCTTCTAGAAGTGGAAGGAGCCCACTAGCGCGAGACGCGGGTTCATCGATGAAAGTGAAGACGGAAACCAGGAGCCTCATCGTTTCCCGTATAGCCAGCGCGCAGCTAGTCAATCTTTCTCCGTGCTCTTTCTCACACCAGCTTTCGTGCCAATGCATGTTCGTTTGAGTAAGTCATCGTAACACTGTCTTGTATGAGGCATAAGCATAACGTTAAATGAGCGAGTAGAGCATAAAAAGGAAAAACGCAACTAAAGTGAGACTTTGGTGAAGAAGTAGACCTATAGGAAAAGACTGAAGCAGGCATACTACCCTCCCAGCTTCGAGGTGAGAGAGCCCCGTATACTCACCTACAAAGAAAAGTGGTGAGATACCAACACCGTCATCGTAAGCCATGTAGTTAGCATGAGACGAAAGGAAAGCCGAACAATCAAGACGACATCGAACCGAGAACGACCTGACCATATCAATCGAAGACCTATTATCCACCCACCTCAACCACGCCACAAGAAAAGCCACTTTGGACTTCGTGTTTCAAAGTCGTTAGATGGAGTTGCAATAGGAATACTCGTACATGCAATCGAAAATGCTCTAACCCAGCACCTACGTGTGTCTACCTCAGCCGAAAATGGTCATAGTCTGATCATACAAAATCCCGGTCCTTCGCCAAACCTGAATCCACAAGAACGCTAGAATGGCTACCGCAATACCCCTCTTACTCTCATTGTCCCAGAATCTATACCCTGAGGAGCTTAGCCGCGTAGTCGACAATCAAGCTCTCACTGGGGAAGCTCATCTCCTCGAGCTTCTGGGCATATGGTGTGGGCACCTCGGCACCAGTGACACGGGCAGGGGGCGCCTCCAAGTAGTCGAAGGCGTACTCGCAGGTAAGCGCCATAATCTCAGACGCGACACCGAAGGATGGGAAGCCAGACTCTACGCAGAGCATGTGGCCGGTCTTCTTGACGGACTTGACAATGGCCTCGACGTCGAGGGGCTTGATGGAGCGCAGGTTGATGACTTCGGCTTCGACGCCGTACTTGGACTTGAGTTGTTCGGCGGCGACGAGGGATTGGCCGACGCAGCGGGAGAGGGTGACGATGGTGAGGTCCTTGCCGGGGCGCTCGATCTTGGCCTTTCCGAACTGGGGGTCTGTTAGTATGAAAGTAGAGTGGGATGATGGTGGGGTATCTTACGGGAATGACGAAGTCGTCTCTCTGGGCCTCCTCGCTCATGGGGAAGGAAAGACCGTACAGAAGTCTGTGGGTGTTAGTACACAGTCTCTTGTCTTGCGACTGTTGTGACCTACTCGTTCTCGAGAACCACGACCGGGTTGGGGTCGCGGATAGCAGCCTTCAAAAGACCCTTGGCATCCTCGGCGCTGTATGGGGAAACGACCTTAAGTCCAGGAATGCTTCCGTACCAGGCAGTGTAATCTTGCGAATGCTGAGCAGCGACACCGGACGCGAAACCGTTGGGACCACGGAAGGTGATGTTGCAGGGCTGGATACCACCGGACATGTAGTGGGTCTTTGCGGCGGAGTTGATAATCTGGTCAATGGCCTGCATGGCGAAGTTGAAGGTCATGAACTCGCACTGTCGTCGCTGTCAGAATTGCTTTTTGGGTCATGATGGCTGAGGAACTCACAATGGGGTGGAGACCGGCGAGCGCAGCACCGACGGTCAGACCGGCGAAACCTGACTCTGTGATGGGAGAGTCGATTACCCTCTTCTCACCAAAGCGGTCGAGCAGGCCCTTTGTGACCTTGTAGCTGTGGCTCAGTCAGCACCGTCCATTGATATTCCGTTGTGTATAGCCTGCGATGTATTCTCTGCCCAATTGGACCCTCCTCTTTCTTATCGCAGATCTGACATCTCTCTTCTTCATGGTGGGACGTACGCTCCGTTGTATTGCGCGACTTCCTCTCCGAGCACGAAAACCTTGTCGTTGCGCTCCATCTCCTCGGCCATGGCCTCATTGAGCGCCTCTCGCACTGTCATCTCCTTCTGGCCCGACGCATATCCTCTCCTCGCAATTGACGGTGTAATGGCTGCGGCGCGGAAAGCTGGTCGGAAGGCGGGCGCTGGCCGCGACGCCGAGACGAGGCGGGAGGTGGGTCGGAGGAGCCTTGAAGCAGCCATTGTGGGGTGTGTGTGAGGGTGAAGGTGTGGTGAGGAAGTGCCGTGGGCGAGTGATGGCCGCTGAGGCTTGTGGTGGTTGCTGGGGCTTGCTGGACAATTTCTTGATGCGAAGATCCGAGTCGTTGGGGCCGGCGCTAGGCAAAGCTCTCGAGCAGGGACCACACTATAGCGAGAACACCCGACGTGCGTCTGGATGGTCCCTGGATGGTCCGCCCCAACAACGTCGCTTTCACCAGACAATCAACCTTTTCATATTGCATCTACTGGATAGTGATTTAATAGTCGCGTGCAAATTGTACGATAATGATCCAGACATTCAGATGACGATTACTACTTCTATTCTCTATAGCACCACATTTCGCGTTACCATGACCGTCCCTAGACCGTGCCCTACTTCAAAATATTACAGTATATATGCGCGTCTCCAATGCGCGTGATGCAAATGCCAGGAGATGATGCTCCTATATCGAAGGAATAACTCGCAGACCAGCAAGGTCCTAGATGCGAAGAGAAGTCTAATGCAAAGGGCGAGAATTGAAAACTTATGCGTCGGCGGGTTTCCTGCCGACCATGAGGTACATGGGTGTGAAGAGCTTCTCCCTGCCACCAGCAACAAGGCAGTCGGCTGCGAGGGCAAGACTGTCGGCAGTCTTTTGGGTACCCCTGGGAGCGAGACCGATCATCTCAAGACCACCGACGAACTTGTGGATGAGGCCACGTCCGACCTTGGTCATGCGAAGGATGGTGGGGATGTCGCCAATGGTGCTGATGTACTTCAGCTGGCCAGAGAGTGGCCAGTACCATGGGTATGGGTCGTCCCTGTCTGCCAGATCCTCGTTGTGCTCCATCACGAAGCCGGCCTTCTTCATGGCATCGAGCGCGACCTCAATCTTCTCCATGTTCGAGATACCGTCACCGATCTCAATTCCAAGACGGATCTCGCGGTGGTGGGGGTTGTCGTTGTCGTACTTGTCGGTCATGAGCCACTCGTAGACACCGAAGACACCGCCGGGCTTGAGAACGCGGAAGATCTCGCTGTAGATGCCCTCGAGCGAGGGTGCGTGGACAGTGGCCTCGATGGCGTAGACGGCATCGAAAGAGTTGTCAGGGAAAGACATTTGCTACTACGTGTTAGTGAGGGGTACTCAGGGTGTGAGGGTGTATCATACCATGAAGTCACCCTTGGTGAACTTGAGCTTGTCTGAGAGACCCTCCTTCTCAGCGTAGGCAGTGGCACGCTCGATCTGGTAGTCGTTGTTGTTCAATCCAACGACGTTGACACCAGCGAACTTAACAATCTCGCGGGCGGGTCCACCGACACCGCAGCCAACATCCAAGACGCGCATGTTGTCCTGGAGGTTCATCTTGTGGGCGAGGTAGTGCTCGTGGCGGGCAATGGCCTTGTAGAAAGACTCGCCATAGGCGTAGCGGGCGAAGTGGAAAGACTGTCCCCAGCCGTACTCGTACAGGTCGGTTGCGAGGTTGTAGTAGTGTCTTGTGAGGGTAGCGTATTCATCTCGTCGTTCCTGGGTCTGTTAGTAAACACGGTATACAACAATGCCACATATGCGTACCTTGCGGGTCTCCTCGGTCTCGTCGCCAGCGGCCTTGTTGTCCCAATGCTTGAAGTACTCGTCGACAGCGGCTTGCTGGGCAGCCTTGTCCTTTTGCAACATGGCAGTCATGCCACCGCGAGCCTTTGCAGACTTGCCGTGCATGGCCTTGTTGAACTCGGCATCGCGAGAATGGTCTTCCTTTTCGAGCGCAATGGGAGACATGATGGGTATTAAGAGTGATATGGGGTTATGCGGGGAGTGAAGTGAATGAAACGGATAGTAGAATAAACAATTCGAAGAGGACAGGACCCTGAAACTTTATAAAGACGACCCCGGAGAGGAAAGAGCGGTATGGGTAGGAGATTGGGACTTGAATTTCTTAGGGGGTAACTGGCGTCGCCCAATCACGACCGACTCTGTACGCGGCCCTGGTCAACAGCGCTAGCGGTCGGTCGTCGCCACCCGAGCGCGTGAAAGCCAAGACCGTAAGAGGCGTATGGCGTAGTGCCTGGATTTCTACCGTCACTCCCATACCATCTGTCGCAACAACCACCGCGCCCCACTACGCGTACTCGACGTCCCCAGATTCGCTCGGCGGAGTCGCGAGATTACATTCAAAACTCAGCCACTGTCGCACACCCTACACAGCAGGCCTCACCATGCCGCCGCAAATCAAGAGCGACCTGAACCGTATGTCATGTCTTTTTCCACTGCGCGTAGCATACACTAACTTTTGTAGGATCGGGTTGGGAAACTACCGACTTTCCGTCCGTCTGCGAGAAATGCCTGCCGGATAGCACCTATGTGCAGATGCTGAAGGAGGACTACGGCGCAGAGTGCAAGATCTGCACGCGACCCTTCACCATCTTCCGCTGGAAGGCCGACCGCACCGCGCGACAAAAGCGAACCAACATCTGCCTCACATGCGCCCGCCTCAAGAACTGCTGCCAGCACTGCATGCTCGATTTATCATTCGGTCTGCCCATCGTGGTTCGTGATGCTGCGCTGAAGATGGTGGCGCCCGGCCCACAGAGCGACATCAACCGACAGTACTATGCGCAAGAGCACGAGAGAGAGATCGAAGAGGGACGTGGAGCGATGGAGGCATACGAGAAGACGGACGAGAAGGCGCGCGACCTGCTCAAGCGTTTGGCGCAGAGTGAGCCCTACTACAAGAAGCAGCGACGGATAGAGGCTGAGGAGGGCGAGAGTGGGCAAAAGGCGTTACCCGCGCCAGGCGGAGGCGGCGCAGGAGGCGAGAGCAGTCACGTTCCTGGACCGATCAGAACCCGAGATTCACGGGGTACGCCTGCGCGAGGAGGCATGAGGCCTGGAAGAGGAGGTCGTATGGGCGGCGCATCCGCGGAGCCAAACCCGCAAGACTGGCTGCCACCTTCGGACCCTAATGTCGCATCGCTTTTCGTTACGGGTGTGGAAGACGACCTTCCCGAGCACGAGCTCCGCAAACACTTTTCACAATACGGCCAGCTTCGGTCGCTGGTATGCTCACATCGGGCGCATTGCGCATACGTCAACTTTGTCAAGCGGGAAGACGCTGAGACAGCAGCGGGAACACTGAAGGGCAAGGTGGTTATTAAAGGCTGTCCTATGCGCGTCACTTGGGGCAAGCCGAAGCAGTTAGACAGCTTGGACCAGAACGTCAGAATGCAGTACGCGAAGGAAGGAAGGCAAGTAGCTGGCTCATCACGACGGGCTGCTGCTTCTCAAGCTGCCATTGAGGCCGCACCACAGAACAGTCTGGACAGCATGGTCGTTGCACCACCCCCGGGAGCGGACGACGATGTCCAGTACGCCAGCTTGGCCGGAAACTAGGTCTTTATTTCTTGCATTGGGTCGGCGTTTTGGACTGTATGGGTATCATGATTCATTCGATGTGCATAAAAGCCTAGGAGGAACAGCATTTTGTGCCTCCCAATGTACTCTTTCCCTTGCCCTTTTTGATATCCTCGTTGTCGCCTCGCTCGGTATGCTCGTGTATCCGTAGTTCTGCCTGCGTTAGCTATCCAGCCCTTATACAATCATGCAAGAGGCATACTGTAGCTTTCGCCCTCTGGGTCCGCTGCTTGCCCTTGAACCACGTTTTCTCGTAGGAACTTGGCCACTTCCTCGGCGTGAACTAATGACGATTGCAACTCCTCGCTTCCAATTCGCAGGTTGCGGTTCGCCTCGAACTTGTTACGGGCTTCGGTGCGGGCGGCGAAGAGGGTGTTCATGTCGCCTGTGCTGTGTGAGCGCGGGAAGTAGGTCAATGTCGCTTTTCGTACCTTGGAAGGCGATGCGCGCGGATCGCAGCAGATTCCGGTATGCAACTAGCGCCATCTTGTGTAGAGTCGGGGCGGTGTGTATGTAGTGAATCGAAGCGTGTGAAGAACGACCAGTTCCGCTCGGAACTTCCGCGAGGAAAGTTGTCACACGTGACATCGTTCCCGCCAGGGTCCCCCCGGCTGGCGATCCGACACCCGCTGACGTCGCGCAGCTGAAAGTGGTCCACACACGAGCAACGCTTCGGTGGCCTCAACGGTAGAAATCTAGCTCCCACACCGGGCTGCGATCTACCAGAGCCAACATGGTGTCCTTCTGGCCTTGGAAGGTACGTCGAATCTAACTACGCGCTAATACGCTTGCTGACTGTGACAGGGTAGCGAAGATGCCGCCTCGTTCGAGAGGACGCTCAACACTCTTACTGGCAAGATCAACAGGGCCGCTGCGCGCAATGACAAACAGAAGCAGCTCTCGCGACGCGCTCGCGTCATGTGGACGCTGTATACCGGCTTCGCGTATATTCTGGTCGCGGTCGTGCTCACTTTCGTAACGGGCTGGCAGAATTGGGGTCCCATTGAGGGAAGTGTGGTGGCTGGCGGGCCTGTCTTGTATGTCCATCGTCATCGCAGCAATGAACATATCTAACCCTCCAGGATCTACGGCCTCCGCTACGCGCTCATGAGCTACTTCGACTACCGCATCCGCAACACTGAAGCCTACCTCAAGAAGCTGAACAAGGAACGCGACGCTACCATCGAGCGCCTCAAGGAGGCCACCAAGTACAACTCGACCCAGCAATTACTCGAGAAATATGGCGCCTCGCCCAAACAACCCGAGCAGCCACAACAAGGCAACTCTCCAGGTCGCACAAAGTCCCAAGGCCCCCAGAAGCCAGCGCCGCCGCCAGGTCCCCGCACTGGCATGCCTCCTCCCCCAACGGCAAACATCCAGCGACCCCAGCCCCAGCAACTCCCGCATACCCCGCAGAAACCCCCTTCGAACGTCTCGTCCCCTCAGGGCCCATCCCCGCCACAGCAACTGCCCCCACCAGAAGCCCCAGGCGCTGAATTCGCACCAAACGCCTTCAACACCGGTGCCGTCGATCTAACTAAACAATACACCGCCGATTCCCCTGCAGCCTTCACACAAACCCACTGGTACGACCGCATCCTCGACGCTCTCCTTGGCGAAGACGAAACACAGGCTAAGAACCGCTTTGTCTTGATCTGTTCTGAGTGCCGACTTGTGAACGGGCAAGCGCCGCCCGGTGCACGTACGCTTGAAGATGTTGGGAGGTGGAGATGTGGTGGGTGCAGTGCGTGGAATGGGAAGGAGAAACCGCGGGAAGATGATGTTACGAGGCTTGTTAGGGATTGGGAGGCTGAGAGGAAGGCGAAGGATAGGCTGAGTGGAGATGGGGTTGTGAAGGAGATGGAGCAGGTGGAGGTGGAGGTGGAGGGTGTGGTTGTTGAGGCTGAGGCGGACAGTAGTGGTGAGGATACGCCCCCGCCCAGTCGGAATACCAGGAGTAAATCCAAGGGAAGGGGGAAGAAGTAAGGAGGGGTTGGTAGGCATGGGCGTCTAGGTGTGCCGGGATGGCATCAAAAAGGTGCGAACAAGGGGGGTTATGTATACTAGATATTGCTATGGCTTACAACATTATAGTAAGCATCCCTAGAAGACATCCAGGATTTAAAGATTTCAAACCGTCTCAACTTTTTTCCTTAGTTGTAGCACGTGCACCGCTGGTCGTGTATAAATACCTCTCCTCAGTCACTCCCTTCTAGTTTCTTAACAGTCACCCCTTATTCGAACTTTTCCAAAAATGAGTAATGTCTGTATGATGGCATCCGGCTCCTTCCGCGCCTCTCCATCATCTTCTCCAAGACTCCTTACGCCCGCTATCATGGGCTGTGCTTCTGCCTCCGCTTCTTCCTCCGGGTTTTTCCAAAAACTGTCTTGATCTTATGCCATGGTGTGCGCTTCCTGCGCCTCTACATCATTCTATCCAAAAATTTGCCTCACTGGGATATGTGTGGTGCGTTCTGTCCTGTGCTCCTTCATCATCTTTACCAAAAACAAGTCTGGATAGAACCATGGTGTGCGCTCTTTCTGCGCCTCTTCAGTATCTTCTCCAAAACAAACTGGGTTCACCCAAATTGTGTGCGCTTCCTCCTGCGTCTTCTCAAAACACCATCATCTACCCAAAAACACCATCCAAGCGTTTGATGGTCCTGGCGACTGTCCTGTCTTTTCGAAAACACGATGATCGCCACGACATGTCTCCATTTCGGGAACGACTAAAAACATATCACTATGGACGCCATGGCTGTGGGAAGAGTCGAGAAATTGTAGTCGAAGATGACGATGGCCGGTCGAGAAACTTACCCGAAAAGCACGAATGACTTGTCGCTGTTGTCCAAAGCTGTAGACAGATGAAGCATGTGGTGTCCAAAACTTCCGGGAATCACTGGCATGGCTGAGAAGCAGTCAAATTACGCCTGAGATATGCCATGAGCTGTGCCTGTCTGTCCCAAAGAATTAAGCAATTCCAACATGGAGTGAAAAACGAAATTCTGAAGCACTTATGTGTCAGCCTGGCGGATATATAAACCTCACCGCGTCCTCTGGCTTCTTGTCTTCTACACTCCACAGCATTCTATGTTTTTTAACAAAAAATGCAGGTACACTGCCCGATGGCGTGTGCTCCTGCCCTCTCTTCCTGAATTTTACCAAAACCTCGTGGACAACATGGCATGGTGCGCGCTTCTCCTTCCGTGGACTTCTAAAACACGCGTCAATACAATCGATGTGCGTGTGTGTCGCTCCGGAAACGAAAGATTATGGGAAGAGTTTCATGTGCTCGTCCTTCTCTTCTTCGACTTCCAAAAACCGACACCGAAGGGACATGTGAGAACTCGTTCTTCCACAAACATTCCGGCACGATTTGGGATCTTTCTGCCTCATTCCTGGTTCTACAACACATCAAAGATCCGAGAAGTGCCTGAAATAGTCGAAATGGGCAGTGCTTGGCGCGTGGGTGGTGTATAAAAGCCTCGTCTTCGCTGGCTCTTCTTGTCTTCTTTATCCCACACTTCCGGTTCTCTTTACCAAAATGTACCCGCCGTCAACTCATGGTGGTCTCCTGCCTCCTTCGTTCTCAAAAACCCCACGCAAGCTAACTATGTGCGGTTGTGGTCCACCATAACTGCTACCTTATTCGCTATGAGCGGTGCTTGGTGGATACTTGGAGTATAAAAACTTTCTTCGCCGGGCCTTCCTGTCTTCATTATTCTACACTCTTCTTCGATTCCTTATAAAAGGCCTGGAACATCTTGTAATAGTGGTCTCCTGCCTCCTCGGTCTCAAAATGCCTAGACCATTCCGCCATGTGTGGGTGTGGTCCACCAAAACCGCCGCCGTACAGTTTATGAACGGTGCTTGATGGATACTTGGAACATAAAAACCTCGTCTTTGCCGGGCCTTCCTGTCTTCATCATCTCGCACACCTCTGTTGTTTTTCCAAAATCGATACTCCTTCGCTTCATGGTGTTCGCCTGCCTCCTCGGTCTCAAAATGCCGCGCCCATTTAGCCATGTGTGGCTTTGGTCCACCAAAGCGCCTACGAACATCCTGAATGTTGTCCTACCTGCTGGCCTCTGAAATTCTGTTTGATTGTCTTTTATGGCCGTCTGGACACTTGTAAACGCTGTAAATCGGAGATGCACGCGGCTATGCTCACAAAACATGGGGAGAGTGATACATGTTCTGGACTTGCGAAACGCACGAAAGCAATACCGATGACTGCGCTAGTGGTTTGGTGGTGTATAAAACACTGCTCTGCTGCTGTCCTTCCTACTTCTTTATCACAACACCTTCTGTTCCTTGCTTCAAAAATAACGTACGCGCAGTGGATGTCTGCCTCCTCCTCTTTCCAACCAAAACTCCGACCCATTCATTGCATGAGTGCGCTCTTCCTCCTTAAAGCTCACCGTAGAGCTGTTATGGTGTCTGTCTCCTGCCAGCCTCGAAGGTCACCAAAATTAAACAGGCTCCAGAAAATGATTGCTCAAGATTTATTACGTGCCGTTCATGGGTCTTCCGCTTCTTCTCTTCCCTCACAAAAGAGTTTCGATCATGGCACATGGTCCCCAGGCTGTTTGAGCTGGGGAGCATGTATATAAACACCTCCTGGGCTGGGGTTTCTTACTTCTTTATCCCTACAGCTCCTTGCACTTCACTTCAAAAGCAGTGCGCAACTTTTTCATGTCTCTGGCTCTGCGGTTCCGCTGTTACATTATCGAAAAGCCCCGTAAGAAAGTTTCATGGGAAAGCTCCTCTGTCTCTGCTCTTGCATTACCGAATGATGCTTTCGTCGTGCGCATGAGCTGGTCTCTGCGTCTCAACACTCACATTATCAAAACATCATCTCTTCGTATTCATGAACTGATTTCAGTCTTTCCGATCTTGTTGCAACAGCAAAACAAAAACCAGGTTGCAGCACATTCATGAGCTTCTCTCCGCGCCTCTGCGTTCGCATTACAAGGTCCAAACTCACAATCTTTATGGAACATGAGAGCGACAGTTTCTCAAAACACGACAGGGCTTTTGGATGCTCTCTGCTGTGACCAGGTACCTTACAATCTCTTATATACCACAACATGTGACATGACGAGGGAGATCTCAGACTTTCGCATTTCCACGCTTGTTTGACTCAGGAAGTTGCGTATAAAAGCTCCTCCTCGCTGCCCCGTCCTTATCTTCTACCCATCAATCACTAAAGCGATGTTCTCCAAAATAAAGTTCGTTACGCTGCATGTGCGGCGTCTCCCCTCCTCTTCGACCCAGCACCTCAAAAGCCAGTCTTGTTTTGCCTATGGAAACGGCGTTGCGCTCTCGAAAACGATCCATCTCCAGTCTATGCTGTCTGCTTGAAGGTCTGGAAGAAGCTTCTTAAAGGATTGGGCCTTCACCCGATGTTTGAAAACGCTACTGCCCTCACGAATGAGAGAAATCGCAAGGATGATATATTGAAAACGCTAAGAAGTTTGCTCCGATGTCTGCGTAGCTCCTGACAGAGCGGCCTTCACACATTGCTATGCTGTGGAGTGGCGTGATGTGTATAAATGATTCTCTTTGCCAGGCCCTCTCTCCTTCTTTCTACAATACACTAGCTTTCTAGTGAATTCCAAAAACGTGTTTGGCACTAACAATGGCTCGCTCTTCTCCGTTCTTTTTCGAAACTTCCAAAACGATGGCTGGTCCTTTGTATGGCCTCTGTGTCTTTTCCAAATCCGAAACCAACGTTTGCCATGTTCGCTGCGGTCTGCAAGCCCCTCTGATCTGCTCAAACTGTCCAGCGAAGATGGCATGAGAATAATAATGTCGCTAGAATCGGAACTACCCCAGCGATATGTCGCGTCCCCTCGAAAAGACGGTAGAGTTTCGACGTATGAGACGATAATCCAAAAATATCTCATCTTCCAAGGTATGGCTCTGTGGACTTCGCAGAGGACATAAGTTTCACCGACCTTGTGTCTCCTCTCCTCGAATGAAAATTCTTCAAAACGCCGTATTTTTCAAAATCATAACTGGTTCGACCCATGGGCGAGACTTCCGTTCCTTTCGCGCAAAACTTCGTCATGATTTGCTCATGGTACACTAAAAGAAGCATGTAGACTTCTCATGTGTGCGTGCCCGGCGGTGCTTTCGAAGTGAAACAAATACAGCCCGGCATCGTGCCGCCTCAAATATGCACCACCGCGGCGAATGAACCAGCCGCCGGTGTTGTCTTTCCCGTCTTTTTTTTCATGACCGTCACGTGCGACCGGAGCTGGGCTCGTGTATAAAGACCTCTTTTCGAGTGCCAACCTTCTATTTTCCTCATCAAAAGTCCTTTTTCTTGCTTTACCAAGATACGGATACCAGGAAAGCTATGGTTCCGCCTTCTCTGGATCTGGCAGTCTTTTTGAAAACACGACGTCCACTACGCATGGACTTGCTGCGCTCTCGAAAATTTCCACTACTGTTGTCATGATCCAATCCGCGGAAAGTCTAGTTGATGCCGCTTCACTGCGGAGTGTTGGCAGACTGTGTATAAAGCCTTTCCCTGGCACTGCACCTCACATCCTCATTCACATCCTCATTCACATACTTCTTTCCATGATTGTCCAAAAGGCCCATTATGGCCCCTTATGATTGGACAACCTGTCGTCTTTTCCAAAATACTCAAATAAATTCCGCGATGTACTATGGCTGCATCCTTGTTCCAGGCAGGATACGAAAGCGGACAGTACCTATTTTATGCTGTCCAGGCTTGGAAGCTTCAAAACAAGACCAGATGACCTAGCTGTCCTTCGCAGTTGTTGTGTCGACGCCAGCTGGGAAGGAAATGAGATCGCAACTGCCATTTTCAAATAACCAGATAATGCGCACATGTTCGAGTTTCGACGCATCCGGCCCTAGGCAAACACTCCGTCTAGAATGAACGCTACTCAACATCGAAATGCCGTTTGGCGATGAAAGATGGTATTCTGGTGGTCACGGCTATCATGACGATGCGGGAAAGCGGGGCTGTTAGCGTCGAAGCACTATATAAATCTCGGTATCTAGCTGACCTTCTCCTTTATCACACTGCACTTTCCTTTTACTAAAATTTACACCAAGGCTTCTGATGTTGTCTGCCTCCTGCGCAGCTTCCACATTTTCCAAAACGATGATAGAACTTTTCGATGTGTCGAGCATCTCCGCGTAGATAAAAAAGACGAGCCGTGCATCCGACATGCATTTCATCAAAATCAAGACTTCATCGAGGAATTCGATGTAGCAGCCTGATGAGAGAACTTCACTCCGCTATTCTCCAAAAGGGCCATCCTCGGATTTGGATGGGCCCGTCGGCTCTACAACTTCTGCTACAAGACACCTGCTTCTTCCTCCTCTTCTGAAGCACTAGAAACACGCAAACTTCAAAAGCCTGGCGAAGATGTTCGGATGTGTTGAAAGTTCTTAAGATCCTACAGTTCCTAAACAAACGAGAAGGACTGGCATGTTCTGAAAATGAAAATTCGCCACCAACATCGCATGAACTGATCTTCTCTCGAGCGGCAAGATTGATGAAAGAAAAGCTATGTCTAACATTTGCCTTAAAGATCACATGAACAACGTCCTGATTTTGCTGTCTCTATTGGATATGCATCCAAAATTAACACCAAACATCACGCTCATCAATGTGATGGATTATTCCTCACGAAGTCGCTGTGTACATGCTTATGCAAACCCCTTGGACATGTTTAAACAGCTGGAAAGCTAGACACAAGCTCCAAATGAGCTGGTGTCGGTGCTGAGGATGTATAAAAGCTACTGCTTCTGCTCTTCTTCCTCAACCATTCGATCCGCTCATTTCTGAAATCAAAATCTTCACGCGTCGCGCCCATGTCTGGTTTCTGCGAGAGCGAGCACCAAAAGCGGATCAAAGAATTTACATGTCTTCTTCTCCTGTTCTTCTTCCACTCTCCTTCTCGGCATACATGACAAAAAGTCGCTAGAAAGAAAGGTATGCTTTCTGGCTCTCTCCGAGGCCACGCAGAAAATGTACGAAAAAACACAGGATGTCCAGCATTCCGCAAGATCTACATCCATGACATTGTTCTCAGGTCTCTCCAGATAGGCCGAAAAAAACACAATGACCGCTCCATGTCCTCCTGGGCTTCCAGTCCGCAGTCCAACTATCGAAATTGAGCAATGTCACATCCATGTTGTTTGACTCCAAAGGTTCTACGGCTGGACGCCATGGGATCTCTCACGAAGAGCTTCGCACATTTATCGCTCACCAAACACTACATTCGGCCTTGATATGAGCGTCTTGCCCTTCTTCCGACTCAAACACGCAGCGGCAAATCTCATGAAAGTCAGCCACAACTACATCCATGATCGCGTTCCAGAGTCAAAGGCTTTGTCATCTTCATCAGCCCTAATATGGATTCAAAAACGATGACATCCTGGTAATGTTTTCGTCAGTGTCATCGTCTTGTTCATGACATATTACCCAAATAGCAGCGACCGCCAAGATGTCTCTAGTCCTGGGGGTATAAGATGCTGCAGAAGCTGCGAGCTTTCTATCTTCTTATAGCATACCCTATTCTATTAAAAAGGACGGGTCCGCAAATACATGTCGTTCCGTCCAAAACGATCGCTTCTACAAAGCCATGTCTGCTTCTGCGATTACCCTTAAACAAACACCTACATGTTTGCGGCCTGTGTTCAAAAGATTAGGACAACGGAACTTATGGTCCTTTCTGGCTGAACCCCCCTCTTTCATGCCAAAAAGCAGTCCAACGCTCGAGTTATGAAAGCAGTGGAAGTTGCGAGCCTGTTCTCCGCTAAAATCCTCCTCTACTTGATCAAAATAGGCATCCTGACCTCGCAAGTCGTTCGGTTCAAGAGCATGAAGTGCAGAAGACATGTATGTTTCGTCCTTCCACCCAAAAAACATGATACCATTTATACATGTGCCCAAAAGTCTATCTCGACAGTGGAATGTCTCCACATGCTTCAACAGTCTAGTGTTATCACAACAATCATACCAAGTGACAGCGTCAGAAACAGGTTATAAACCGCGTTCGAATCTGCTAGCTTCTTCTCTCCTCGAAGCTTACTCTTTTTTGTTGAAAATTACGACTACTATGGCACCATGTCGTCCGATCCAAAAAGCTAGCGCAGGTTATGGCCATGCGTCGGCTCCTACGTTCGACTTCTAAAACAACAGCAGCCTTCATGTACGGGCTGCAGTATCCAAAATCGGCATCTAAAAACACCATGTTCGCTTCGGATACTCTTCCTCCTCTTCTGTACTAAAAGACGGTAGTATACTCGAGATATAAAACGTCGTGCAAGCTGCGAGCTTTCTCCCTTCTCAACCCTTCCTCCCATATACCAAAATGGATTCGTATTAGGCGCACGTCGTTCTGTCCAAAATCTCGCTCTCGCACTTCTATGTCTGTTCCTCCCTTCGACTTCCAAAACAACAACGGATTTTCCTCATGTCGGATATACTCAGGAAATCTAGACCGACACTAAAATGTCTGTTTCTGGTGGTTCTCCCGTCTCCTACACCAGAGATGTGCTTCCCCAGATCAAAACAGACAGATGGCGCCAAATGACTGTCTGTTGGACTGCATCTACTTCATCAAACCTCCAGTCGCCATACCCTATGGTCCTGAGACGATTCAAAATCGTGTCAAGCGATGCTATGAGAGAGATCGGAGAAAGAGAGAAATTGAAAGAGAATCAGAGGATAACCATGTGGGAAAAACGAAGTTCCTGGAAACATCGAAAGCGTTCCCGCAACATCACATGAGAGAGCAGTGGTCACGCTGTTTGAATCCGATCAAGAAATGCGACATGCTCTCGGCGCGGAGCAAGGACGTGTATAAATACCACTCTCGGGTCTGCCTTTCTCTTCTCTACAACATTCCCACTTCTGGAGTCTAAAGAAAAGGAAAAAATCTTCACATGAGTTTGTCTGTCTTTCTGGGACGTTCTCCAAAACACTTCTTCAAGCCGCTAATGGAGTGCGCTGCGGGCGCTGTTGAAACTGCAGGACTAGAAGTCCATGTTGCTGACACTGGGCTGAGAACGTGTATTAATACCACTCTTGGGTCTGCCTTTCTCTTCTCTCTACCACACCTCCAGTCTTGGAGTCCAAAATCACCAAAGGAAACGCGCCATGGCTTCGACTCTTGCTCTTTCTTCTCTCGATCATTTTCCAAAACTCTTCATCAACAACCCATGGAGTGCGTTGCTCGCGGTGTTAACATTCGACGACAAGAAGGCGATGTTCTCGGCGAACAACCGGGACGTGTATATTTAAAATACTTCTCCAGCTTCTGCCTCTCTCTTCTCTACAGCACCTCCGATTCTGGAGTTCCAAAACAAAGAGTAAAGACGAGCGATGGCTCCGGCTCTGCTCTCCCCCCTGGGTTATTATCCAAAACTCTGGGCCAACAACTTCATGGAGTGCGTTACTCTCGTTCACTAAATCTTACGGCGGATCATAATTGCTCTTAGCGCAGGACTGGGAGGTGTATAAATACCCCTTGGGGTTCTTGTTCTAACCTTTTTTACGACAGCTCTAATTCTGGAGTCCCAAAATAGACCGAGGTCAGACTCATGGCTCCGGCTCTTCTCCTTCTGCCCGGGTTGTACCAAAACCGAATGAGTACAAGATCATTGAGTGCGCTGCCCGTGCGAGAGAGGGCTCATCTTGATTCAATTTCTTAATACTATGGTGATGATCATCATCACCGAACCTGTGGTGCTCCAACCTCATACCTTCAAAGCTTCCCTACTATCGTACACATGCAATCCAACCTCCCCTCCTCCTCCACCCATCCCACCCCTCCTACTTCCCCTGCGCCTTTGGCTTAACACTAAAAAAACTACTCATCTTCTTCATCCCACTCGTATCCACCTTCTTGAGAGCCTTAACCCCCCTCCCCTCACTCTTCTTCTTCCTCTCCTCATCCTCCTTCTTCCGCTTCTTCTCTTCCCTCTCGGCAATCTTCTCTTCGTCTTCTTCAATCGCGCGTTTACGACTGATGTTGTCTGATATACTGCGTAGAGACAGCGCTTCGGATTTAAGCGTTGCGATGGCGGTGAGGTGAGTGTCGAGGGGTGTGAAGCGTGGGGATAGGAGGGCGAGTAAGGGTGTGCGGAGGGAGGGGGGAGTGTAGGAGGAGAGGAGGTAGGTTAGGGATGTGCGGAGGCGGAGGAGGTGTGGGATTTCGGGGGGTGTTGTGAGGGTGGGTTTTGAGGGGGCGTCGTCGGGTGGTGTTATTGTTGTTGTGACGCTTGTTTGCGAGTCGACTGTTGTGCTGTTCTCCTTTTCTGAGTCACCGTCGGGGGTTGGTGTAATGGTGCTTAGTGTGCTTTCCTCACGCTTTATGCTCATGACGGGTATCTCCAGGGCTGTCTTGATGAATCTCTCCTCCATCGATGGCGGAAGCCCCTTCTTCACCATGCGCTCGGCCTTTGCGACAAAGACCTCGAGAAGCTTGGTGTGGGACAGGCGGTACATGGACTCTTCGCCTGCGTCGACTTTGTCGCATATCCTTCGCATCTTGGTTTCTATCATTGATTTTAGGGTAGGATATTGCGATAACAGCGCTTTCCAATGTGGTGAAGCGGATGAGAGTGTGTCGAGGTAGTCATCGAAGGCGAGGAAGTGTTGCTTCGTGTCTTTTGCTGACTTTGGTGTGAGGGCGGGGAGGATGAGGAAGAGGATGTCGATGGGTGTTGCGATGAAGAGATCGGCGGATTTGGTGATGTAGCCGCTGCCTACCCGTGAGGCGTCTGCTTCCTCGGTGGTGCCATCCTCGCTCTTCTCTCCTGTTATCAACCAACTCTTGAAGTCTTTCTTTGGCGCAGCGATGCGCGTGAACTCGTAGAACCCTTTCTGGGGGCAGAAGTAGTATCGTGATGGTGTATCATTTGCGGGGTTGTCGAGGCTGACTATGCGCGCGTCTTTGGATGTGTCTTTTGGTAATACGAACAGTTTCGGGGGGTTCGATGTGCTTGCGGGCAGCGGTTTGGCTGTGGTGGTAGGTTCGGGCGTGGATTCTTTAGTAGCGGCCTTTGCGGGTTTCGAGCGTGTGCGCGCCATTGCGAGGTGTCTGCTGGTCCAATTGGGCATATACAGTCTTGAATGTGGTGTATCGAGTTCGTGGTGGAATCGGAGTTCAAGCGCGTCGCGTGGGCGCAACCTTAGACGCGCAATCCCTGTCACGTCACGGTTTCGGATTAGATTAGTCTGGGGTGAACCACAGTCCGGTGTCAACAAACGCTACGGGACCGGGCTATGCGCTTGTGAGTCCTGCCTGACGATCGACTGTTTCCCATCTTGCTTTTCCCGCTTCCAGTATTGGCGTTGCTATGGGCCACTGCGAGATAGCGCATCCGATATTGCACCATCACAACAATGATTGTGCGGGAGAGCCCCAAGTCAAAAGGTAAGTCGCCCATACGAAGGTGCCATGCGTGCGCTGACTCTAGTGACAGTCAAGAACAACCAGCCCAACTGGCCCCCGCAGTCGCCCGTCGAAGCCCTTCTCAGCTCGCCATCCGGCCGTAAGAGGTACGAGAGCCGCCGCCAGCGCGACTCAGCATCGCCATCCCCCTCGAAACGCCGCCCAATGTCGCGCGGAGGTGTGCCAGCCGGCAGCGATGGAGAGGAGGATGAGGAGACACTCCAGCTGCAACTCCAGGCCATCGAGGCCAAGCTGAAGCTGAAGGCGCTGCAGAAGAAGAAGAACGAGTCCCAGGATCTGGATCGCAATGGAGCGTCATCACGAGCGAGCATGGCCACCGGCATGCGCAGAATCGACCTGCCGCGGCCCGAGACCAGGCAAGAGACCGACGTCGAGGTACCGCGATCACCAGTCCGGATGCGACAAGCGCCAACCGAGCCGAAGAGTCCTGCGCGCGTCATGCTGGGCATAGACAAGGGACTCACAGCCCGCGACGTTAGTCTCAAGCGGCCGGGAAGTGCTGTCAGCGGGCGCATGTCGCGGCTGGGCTCGTCGAAAGAGGTCGAGCCGCCCAAGATCAAGTCCTTCAGTGAGCGCATCGCAGAGAGCAGGAACAAGGAGAAGGAGCGTGAAGAGAAGGAGGACAAGGCTGAACAGAGACGGAGTAGGGGGTTTGGGCTGCAGAACATCGAAGCGCTGAAAGACCGGCCGTCGCTATCACGAACCAGCTCATCTCAGAGTACCGATACCAAGACTTCACGCGACATGCCTCCGCCGGCCCTGAGGAATC
Source organism: Alternaria arbusti (assembly GCF_024043155.1). NCBI lineage: Eukaryota > Fungi > Ascomycota > Dothideomycetes > Pleosporales > Pleosporaceae > Alternaria > Alternaria arbusti. The sequence goes on from NW_026249943.1 coordinate 922,456, forward strand.
ACAGCCGAACGCAAAGTCTACAGAACCGTACATTTGGGGGTCCGCCCACTCCAAGACCAGGCTCCACATTGTCTTTCAGGCCCGAAAGCTCACGCCCGACCTCGTCCTCTTCCAAGGCCACGTCTAGCAGCTTTGGCTCAACTCCGACAGCCACAAAATACGCCGAGATCTCGTCGCGCGACGAAAGCGCCGATGCTCCTAGTTTCGAATCGTTCTCTGGTCTCCACCTCAAGTCGAGGGAAATGCAACACAATGTAGTCACGCGCACGCTGGAAGGCAAGACGGTCTTGACAATACCTCAACTGCTGAAAACCGTCAAGGCGCCAGAATACGATCCGCCAGATTGGGAGAACGACTATGTTGTTCTTGGGGTTATCTGCTCCAAGTCGACACCGCAAAACTCCAAGAACGCAGCAAAGGACCAGACCAAGGGCAACCAGGACAAGAACTTGGACCAGAACGGCAAGTTTATGGTTATTCGTCTCACGGATCTCAAATGGGAGCTCGATCTCTTCCTGTTCGACACTGGCTTTTCGCAATTCTGGAAACTCCCTCTTGGTACACTAGTCGCCATACTCAACCCCGATATCATGCCACCACGGAACCGCGATACCGGCAAATTCTCGCTGAAGTTGTCAAGTTCTGACGACACCATCCTTGAACTTGGTACAGCGCGAGATCTAGACTTCTGCCATGCACAACGGAAAGACGGCAAGGAGTGTGGTCAGTGGATCGACGGTCGCAAGACCGAATTCTGCGAGTTCCACATCCAACTTCAGGTGGACAAGGCCAAGAAAGGCCGCATGCAAGTCAACACCATGACCGGGTTTGGCGGAGGTCCAGGCGGCGGCATGTTTGGCCGACGCGGTGGCCCGAAAGGTGATGAACTCAAGAGGGAAGGCAAGTATCACGACCGAGAACTCCACGAGACCGTCTACATTGCACCACGTCCCGGCGGCGCAGCCAAACTCATCGACCGCGACCACCAAAACTGGGAAGGCGGAGCAGGCCGAGAGGACCGCTTCCGCAAGCAACTAGCCGAAAAAGAGAAGGAAAGAGAACTAGCAAAGAAGCTCGGCACGATGGGAGATGGCAGTACCGGAGGCGACTACATGAAGCTCAAGGGTGCTGGTACCCAGAACCTCCCCGCAAGAGGCTACACATCGTCGCAAGGTTCCTCAGGCGCAAAGCCTGACAAGCCAGCCGACGTAGACTTTACCAGTCTACTTAACCGTACGTCAGCCGATGTTTCTTTGGCGCCTGTTAAACGTAAACGAACAGCATCGGCGAAATCATCCAACTCGAGCGACCCCGTCGGCTGGGGCTTCAAGTACGGCCGTATCCCATCACCGAAGAAGGATACTTCTTTCCCTTCTGCATTCCGCGGTACACGCGAAGCCAGTCCAGCGAAGAAGAAGGCGCGTCTCTTGCTAGCCGGAAAAGGCATCCGCGAGCCAGGCCGCGAGAGTCTCGGCGGTCTCGACGCTGGTCTTATTGCTGCCATGGACGACGACGACGATGACGATTTGGAAGTTGTTTAATTCTTTTGGAAAACACTAGGGGAGGCATACACAAAAAAACATGAAGGGGAGGGCGTTTGGGTCACAAAGCTCGCTGATTGGCTAGAGCTAAGCGAGCAACGGGGTGCATTTCGACTTTTCTGGGCTGATGGATACCGAAGGCTTTAGCGTGGAGCGAAGCCGCATTAACGACTTTCCTTTTGTTTTACTTGTACAATATTATACCCGCTTTGTTACGCTGAATTGTATACTGCGTTTACCTTACCAAGGTTCTGAGACTGTTCATCCGGAGAGAAGTGAGGTATTCCTAACTATACCAACGACGCACGTGCGACCACATCACCGAGGGAAAGAGCAGGACCACCACTTTCAGGAAACGAATTACAATAACATGGCGACGTCAGACCCCAAACCCTCAGAGAAGATCTACGCTCTCATCAACTACGAAGACCCCTACGTCCAACCCCTTATCATCGCCGCACTTGAGAAGCGCTTGCCAGAATCATCTTATGAGTTGATAACATCTCTATCCCAACTCCCCTCCCCCTCCTCCCGCCTCCTCCAATGGGTCCAATACGAATCCATCGACTTCGACCACCTCATTGAAAACTCCTCCAGTAGTCTCGCCAACGCCTACATAATTCGCAAAGCCCTAATCCGGAAACACTACCTCAGCACCACCATCGCCAATTGGATAACCAAATACCCCGATAGCGTACTTAAGAAACACGTCAAGCCGAGCGTGGAGTTTGAAGTCGACTACGCCGAGTTTCTGGATGATGCATTGGTTGAAGCGTGGGAGTTGAAGGAGAGTTGGGCGAGGAATGAGAGTCAAGAAGATGAGAAGAAGAAGGAATGGTGGATTTTGAAACCGGGGATGAGTGAGAGGGGGCAAGGGATTAGGTTGTTTAGCAGTGAGGAGGGGTTGACTGGGATTTTCGAGGAGTGGGATCCTGAGAGTGATGATGAGGACGAAGAAGAGGAGGAAGATGCGAGAAGTGATACCGGCGCCAACAGCAGTCTCAGCATTGGCGAGCAGGGGAAAGACGAGAAAGAGAAAGAAGAGGGAAACGGCATCATGACATCCCAACTCCGCCACTTCATCGCACAACCTTACATCCACCCCCCGTTACTCCTCTCTCCTCCCAACGCTCCCACTCCAGAACTGCGCAAATTCCACATCCGCACATATGTCCTCGCCACATCCGCTCTCCAAGTCTTCGTCTACCGACCCATGCTCGCCCTCTTCGCCGCACGCCCCTACGTCCCCCCTTGGTCCGACGTGTTACAAAACGACCGCGACGAAGCCATGCGCGCGCATCTGACAAACACGTGTTTACAGGAGAGTGGGGATAGGGAGGGCAGTGTGGGGTTATTTTGGTCTCTCCCCGACTCTTTACCTACACAACCCGACCTCGGATCTATCAAACTAGACGCAAAGCCGGATTGGAAAGACAAAGTATTCGAGCAGATCAAGGAAACGACAGCCGCGACATTCGAAGCTGCGGCGAGGGGGATGTCGATTCATTTCCAGCCGCTGCCTAACAGCTTTGAGATTTTCGGGCTGGATTTCATGGTAGGGGTAGAGGAGGATGGCGGACTGAACACGTATCTGCTGGAGGTGAATGCGTTTCCGGATTTCAGGCAGACGGGGAGCGAGTTGAGTGGGATGATTGAGGGGCTTTTTGAGGGTGTGGTGAATAGGGGGGTTGTGCCTTTCTTTAGGGTAAAGGGAGAGGGAGGGGACAGAGATGACGGGATGGTCAAGGTTTTGGATATTGATCTGGGACGGCGGTGAGGGAACATCATAGAGAGAGGGGTATTTACATTCACGTTCAGTCAAATAAGCACATTCAGAGTTATCACTCGTATTTTCCTTGATCTATACTACGTTCCCTTCCATGTCCTCCCATTACCATCGATTCAACCGCTAAGCACCGTATACCAGCTCGGTGTCTGTTCATCGAGACGCCCAGATACCAAGCAACCGCATACCGTGATCCCGCAGTCAAATCCGTATTCCCTACTTACTAACTAAGTTACTCTGGGCAACGCACATATGCGTGCTGTCCAGTAAATGTCCCAGAGAAAACACCGATTACAATGCCTTCTCGGCAAAGAAAGGTTCTCATCCCTCTTCAATGCCAAACAAACATTAAAGGCCGTCAGTAATGCGAACCTTTTCGTAATGTAATCGTGGGTATCCTGATCCTGTTCCTCGACTCGCATAGGTCGAAGAACACAAAAAGCAAACGCTCGCTATGCAAACAATCAGTCACAAAGGACCTGATGCAAAAGGGGAGTTGGGAACGCTTGGTGATAGCATCTCAACACAAGCTACGAGGAAGACTTGTTCAAGACGAACGGGCTGAAGGCCGTTAGATGTTGTCAATTGACATGGATGAGGTAGAGTGCTCACTGCGAGCCCGCTTGTCTGCTGCCTCGCGCTCGAGCGGCTCACCGCTGCGCTTCTTGGATGTCTTGGTGGAGCTGCTGGAGCTGTGCGCTGACTTGACACGCGACCATGAATCAAACGAGATCTCTGCTACTGTATAAGCGGGGGTTTCATTGGCGAAAATTGAAGAGACTTACCCTTCTTGAGCTTGCGGGTCGTAGGCGGCGGCGATGTGAGCAAGGATGGTGTTGGGACGGCGTTCTTGCCCTTCTTGCGGCTCGGGGTCGCGACGGACGCATCGATGTCGGTGATCGCCTCCTCGTCGTCGGTCTCAACACCGTTTGCGCGGTTGCGCTCTTTGATCTCTGCTTGGAACAGAAGACGGGGTTTGATAGACGAACGAGTGAGCGGACGGCGGGCCTCATAACCAATCTGGCGGCGGACTTGCTTGTCATCGGCGGAGAGGTCGTCGTCTTCCTCTGCCGCTGAGGCGCCGGAGGGTGCGTCGTCGTGGAACTTGCGGAAGACCTTGCGACCTCGGAAGATGTATACCATTCCTTCGTCACGGTCGACAGCCGCCTCCATCTTGGCAGTCTTTCGGTCGACGACCTTCCTTGACTTTTGGGGAGCAGCCTTTGCCTTGCCCTTGCCCTTGACGGTGATGAATGGGTTATCTTCAGTCTGAGCACCAGGAGTGGGTACGCGCTCCTTGGAGTCAGTGTAGATGGGGATCTTTTCAGTGTTCTCGTCCATCTGCTGGGCGAAGCTCTCTAGAGTGTAGAGGTTCTTAGTCTTGCGGCCCTTGCGCGGGGTCGGCATGGCTTCGTCGATGGTTGAAGGTCGGTTGGCGGGGAACAACACGCGCGCGGTCGAGCTGACGTCTTCGATGCGACGCTTGCGCGGCGTCTTTGCGGGAGTTGGGAGCATGCCCTGTGGAGAAGTTAGCATGTTGGGTTGTAGTAGGTGTGGAGGCCGTCTGGCACTCGACGCAGTTGTTTGTCAACCGCACCGGGCCCAGGCGGTCACCTCAGGTAACATACAGGAGCCATGTTCGCAAACAAGGTGCGCCGGGACGAGCTTGGTGCAGCAGTGTCGGAGTCAGAGTCGAGCGGGTTGAGGTCCAAGGGCGCGCGACGGGTCGAGCGTGGAGAGCGGAGGTGTTGGTGTTGTGGGGATGCAGGCGACGATGGGGGTGAGAGTGCAAAGGAAGCGTTTGCGCGGGCAGCAGAACGCTTGGCGTGAGAAGAGGCCGTTGGCGTGATGTCGCGCCTGGTCCGTGGGCTTGACCGCTCCTGTTGGTGAGTGTGAGCGTCGTGCTGGGCGGCCACTCTGCGCGATCGGCGCGGTGAAAACGGCTCGTAGTTGTCTCCATACAGCGGCGCGGGCGGCGTGTGAACGCGGCGGGGCGGGGACGGCGTGCGCTCCATGTTGGGTGGGATGATGCGGGTGTTTGTTTGGGATAGGGCAGTTGTGGTGTTGTTGTAGCAATACAGGGCGAATTGTGGGTATCCAAAATCAAAACAATGCCACAGCAAGCTCGATGTCGCAGCGCCTCAACGTTGGGATGACAATAGAGGCAGTATCGATATGCGCGCAAGTGGAGATGGCGGTAGGGCTGGTGATGGTGAAGGTGAAGGACAAAGCCGGGTGGAGACAATGGGCTATGTCACGACGGGGAATGAAGGAAGTCGCGAGGTTGGGACGGCAGGTGCAGATGGCTGGTGCTCCTTCCTTGGCGCAACGCGGAACATCAACAAACCCCTGCTAACCGCTGGCCCCGCCAAACCAAATACGTCAAACACGCCAACCTGTCAGTCGTTGAAACTCACCAAATCAATTCGTCTAGAAGAGTCCGACACAATACACAACACATTTACACAGCATGGACCCGCCGAACCTGGGCGCGCTTGACCTCTCCGACTCGGACACGGACGCGTTGTTTGACACGCCTGCGGCACGCAAGACCAAGAAGCAGACAAAAGATGCGGACAATGATGCAGCAAAGACACGGTCAAAGGAGTCGCATTACACGACAGAAGAGGCGCGCGAAGCAGCATTGCGCAGGGAGTTGGAGAGCATACGAAACGTCAACAAGGTCATCGAGGGCGTGGTAGAAAGCCTGCAGAAGGCCAAGGACAACATGGCTGTAAGGGACAATAGTAGAACTGCCGCAGTCTCTAGACTGACGATGAATAGACTGTATCACGCACCGTCCAGAATGCGTCTACCTTGCTCCAAACATGGACGCGCATACTTTCCCAAACAGAACATAATCAGCGTCTAATCTTGAACCCGCAATGGCAGGGTGCGTCGCAAGATTTGGTTGACATCGAGGAGGAAGAGGTACACCGCCAGCAGGCTGCACAACGTCGGGCGGCAGACGAGCAGGCGCGGAGAGAAGCTGCGGCTAGGAAGATAGAAGAGGATCGCAGAAAGGCTGAGGCGGCTCCCAGGGCAGGTACTCGAGGCAGAGGCAGGGGCGTCCGGCCACGCGGTGCTTCGACATCGTCCACAGGGAACTATACCGGCGTAGGCGGACAGACCGGACGTGGTATCAGTCGCAGCGACTCACGAGGTCGAGCAGGCAGCGGCATTGGACGAGGGCTTCCGCGGGGACGAGGTAGAGGCTTGGGTTGATGGGATTGCACATACGCCTTCGCCTCACCTCGAACGTATACATGAAATACCCAATCGACAGTTCCACCTGCGTCGTATACTTTGCAGTCTGGTGGTGTCGAGTGCTGAGGTCAGCATAATTTATCGCGCAATTTCGGAACGCCTCACTCAGTTTCTCTCATCTTACCATCGCCGGGCATCCATAGCTCATCCTACCACGGCGTTTTCCCCCCGAGCAACCGCGACACGAGACCTCAAATCCGTACCTGCAGCTCGATGCAGCTCACGGGCCGTTGGTGATGCGGATGCGCTTCTCAAAACGGGAAGGTCTGAGAACCCCACTTGTCGTCAGTTGGACCCCGCCGTACATTTACTTGAGATCTTGCGACGATCCGGGGATTAAATAGATTCTGCTTTTCCTGCCATTCAACCTGCTTTCTGTTTCTCCTTCTCTTGCTTTTTGCAATTTCGAACTTCTAGATCGCGCAATGGAGGTTCCGACAGCAACGTCGCTACGCGACATCTACCCCGAAGACGCGCTCCCAGTCGAGACAAAGCGATGGGATAGCCTACTCGCCAAGTTCAAGGACCTCTATGGCAAGCAAGCAGACTTTATCGCTAGGAGTCCTGGACGCGTCAACATCATCGGCGAGGTAAATTACCTGCCAGAAGTCTATTACCTGTCACTAATGATTGTAGCACATCGACTACTCCCTGTACGAGGTTCTGCCCATGGCCATTACCGCCGACTTCATCATGGCCGTAGCTGTGCGACCATCTGAAGAGAAGCCGCGAGTACGGATAGCCAACCTCAACTCAGAGAAATTCCCCACCCGCGAGTTCGACATTCCCGAGGGAGAGATCCCAATCGACGCGACCGAGCATGAGTGGACTAACTACTTCAAGTCTGGACTGAAGGGTGTATCACAACTACTACAAAAGAAGCGAGGAAAGTTCACATCCGTGGGTATGGATATTGTATGCGATGGCACAGTGCCGAGTGGTGGTGGCCTCTCGAGTTCAGCATCCGTTGTCTGCACAAGCTCTTTGGCTGTGCTGGCTGCGAATGGTGAGGAGAAAATTGACAAGACCGAACTTTGCGAGCTTGCCATTGTCTCCGAGCGCGCAGTCGGTGTCAACTCTGGAGGGTGAGTACAGTGAAGCACATGGAAGTATCACGGCTAACACGTCCTCAGCATGGACCAAGCAGCCTCCGTCTTCTCCCTCCGCGGCTCGGCCCTATACGTATCCTTCAAGCCCAGCCTAAACTACACAAACATCGAGTTTCCCAAGACCGACCCCGAACTCGTCTTCGTTACCGCTCAGAGCTTTGTCGCCGCCGACAAGCACGTTACAGCGCCCGTATGCTACAACCTGCGCGTCGTAGAATGCACACTAGCAGCCGTCTTCCTAGCCAAAGCATTCGGTCTAAAGAAAGAGCTCCCAACGGACTCCTCCCCTCTCGGTGTCAGCCTCCGCGGCTTCCACGACACCTACTTCGAAGATAAAGAGAGCGTCTCCGAAAACACAAAGATCTCCGTGTCAGATTTCGAAACGCAACTCACGAAGCTAATCCAACACACCGAAGACTACCTCCCCCAAGAAGACGGCTACACACGTGCGCAAATTAGCGGACTGCTGGGTATCTCAGAAGACGAATTGAACGAACGCTACATGTCCAAGTTCCCCGTGCGCGCCGAAAAGTTCATGCTCCGACAGCGCGCGCTACACGTCTTCACAGAAGCCCTCCGCGTGATCAAATTCCGATCGCTCCTCGCATCCCCCCCATCAAACGACCGCGCATACCTCCAGTCCCTCGGCGACCTCATGAACACGACACAAGACTCATGCCGCGAGATCTACGAATGCAGTTGTCCCGAGCTGGACGAGCTGTGCGATTTAGCTCGCGCGGCTGGAAGTTGTGGCAGCAGGCTTACGGGCGCGGGCTGGGGTGGATGCAGTGTGCATCTTGTGCCGAAAGATAAGGTTGAGGCGGTTAAGAAAGCGTGGGTGGAGAAGTATTATAAGAAGAGGTTTCCGGATATCAGCGAGGAGAAGTTGAAGGGGGCGATCGTGGTTAGTGAGCCGGGGAGTGGGTCGGTGTTGTACAAAGTGAAGGATGGGAAACTTGCTTAGATCGTGATGTATGAATGGCAGTGTGGGGTCTGCATGCGCTCATGGAGGTTCGGCGCCGCGACGTCGGACCAGGGTAGGCCGTTTGGTAGGTCATAGTCACGGCTTTGAATATATGACAATGCCATTGGTTTGTCTTGCACCACTCCATCATCACAGCTTCGTGGATGTGAAATATCTCACGCAGTCAATTCGATGATGCTTTTCTGTCAAAGTCTGGTTCATGTCACATGCGCAACTTTGGTTCTCTTCACAGATCCCATGGTTGCATGCGACGGGGGACCATGTTCGTCAAAGTCAATGGTGTGATAAAATCTGCAACACACACGACTATATTTCTACACTGTACCCCCTTGATACTCTACTTGCTGAAGACACTACACCCTTTCATACAGCACGACGCCCATCTTCACACCTGTATTCTCCCCACCCACATACTATCACGACAGATCTCCATCCATACATCAGGAGCGAAGATGACAAAGCGCACTTCCAACCGCCGCAGAAAATCTTCCCGAAAGCCTAGTGCCCGGTCCAATGCATCCGAAATGCTGTACCAGGACGCAGCCTATAACCAAGCGGGACACCAACAAGACCGGCAACATAATGGCACGCTATATGCGAGCGAAATCATGCCAGCTTTCAGCGAAGATAGCATTCAACGACAGCTAGGGGGGTACATGGTACTATCACCAACATTTGCACCCGCCCAAGCGAACATGTGGCAGCCGGGGTGTTGGTACCCGTATACGCATCCTGCTACGGGAGAGGAAGTCGCGGAGTGGTATGATGCGCGGAATGTGGACGTTGAGGAAGACTACTCTTACGGCCGCAAGCACGAGAACGGGTGTGAACGGTTCTACCACCAGGGGGACTGCTATGTTCGCCATCACTGCTACGCCCACCATTACGACGATTCGTCGACTGAGGATGCTTCCATGCCGCCGTTGTATCAGTATGTGGAGGGGTATCATGATCCCATCTTGAAGGATCTAGCACCGGATTGGTGGAGGCTGTTTGGTCATGACGTACCGAAACAGTTCATCCTTTCATCAATATCAGTGGATGATCCAGACGCGGGCTCTGAGCCGAGGAAAGCAGAGGAGAGAGATGGGGAGTGGGATGCGGCGGCGTATTTTGGGCCGTATCGTGCTTCCGACACCGAGGCATGTCGCGGGTCTGAAAGAGCGTGTGGTGAAAATGAGGCAAAAGGAAAAGACAGAAGAGAAGAAGGCGAAGACTGTGTAAATAGTACCACAACACAGAAGCCTACTGAAGGCTCTAAGCGAGAATGCAGGGGAAGAGATGACTGGGAGTGTGACTTCTGCGGCCCGGAGTGCTTTTGCTGGACTGTCAAGGGAGAGGTGATGGAGACCTGCTGATGACATTCGGTTGCGTAGGATGAGGCTGTACATAGAATGCGTGGTGTCTGAATACCGCCAGACATGCAGGAGCCAGCTTACTGCTTTGCCGAGGACGCAACCACGACTTTTTCGGTGCCCTGCCGATGTTAATCAGAACAGACTTCGTTACGAAATTCCGTTCTTGTGTTTCGGAAATCACAGCTAGCATTCTGGTGCAATGAAGGCGTCGGGTGCATGTGATGGTGTTGTGTCGCTTGGGCGAAGCCACTCGTACGACTGTGAGGCGGATATCTCGCGTGCGGTCTTGTGCGGGATGGCTGATTCCACGTGGTTGTGCTCGCGGCATGCATGGCTCTAGACTTGCTGAAGTAATCTACATTTTGATGGAGTCATCGCGATTTGAAGAACTCATTGCGTTTGGTGGTGTGACAGGCGTGGCGCGTGGTCTGGCGATAGACATCCTGCAAGAGGCTGCGACGCGGTTCTAGCCGACGTTTGAAATCGAAAGTTTACGTTGCGCAATCTTTCGCCAGCCGGTACGATTTCCCTTTGCTTTTGCTATGAGCGTGGCATGGGAGCTGTTCGGGGTGGGGATTCTGGTGGCCCAGATAAGGAGACCCCTTTCCGCGTTCAGTCGATGTGAAGAAGCGAACCGTGATGGCGTTCTGAGCTGCACCGAAGTCCTCATAGATCTGGCTGCGTATCCGATTCAAGACAGCCTGATGTATAATGTGGCTGATGTTCCTCTCTTTTCAGCGGGATACTCCTCATCAAATGAGAGAGATCGCAATCCTCAGACTCAGCGGGATTGGGCCGAAAAGCGCACGTCTCTCCAGAAGGCAGCTTGCGAGGGGGGCTGAGGAGGCCGCTTGAAGCGGCAAATAAGGGACTCGACGTGTAGTATAATGTGCCGTGGTAATCATCGATGCGATCAGATTTTGCTGTGTCGGCTTGCAGGTGGTCGGGATGGAGCGATGTGATATCGAGCAGGTGCCCTCAGGGCTGAAGTGGGGCCATCTCTGCGCAAGCGTCATCCGCTAGTCGCCTCCTTCCCAGGGTCAACTTCACGCCTCCTGCACCACCCTTTGGGAACGCCATCAATAATGAAGCTTCACCACACATCAAATGCCAATACGCATCTCACTGTCACAGTGCTTTGTCCAGACCGAGCCACCCTAACGCACATTTCCGCAGATCGCTGCACCCGCCGTTGCTGCACCCCGGATCGCGAAGGCTGCCGCGTGTCTTTGAACCATCTGCCGGCATATCGAAACATCAGCGGACTGGCTCCCAAATGGAATACAAGCTGCCCAGCATTCATATCACATAGCTGAGAGCTCCCGACCACAGACCGCGAACTATTGGCTAATCGACAGAACTTTAAATGTGTCTTGTCCGCTTCCGTCGTTATCTCTGCATTCACCACCACGAGTACGAGTTTTCCAAACAGGCTCTCAACTATTGTATTGGAACGCTCCCTTGGAAATCATGGTCGATCAACTCCATCACTGCATGCTCGACAGCCGTTCATGGCAAGTAGGTGTCCAATCTGCACACGAACACCAAGCGAGTGAGGGCCACGCTACCTTGTAAGACACTACCGATTGGCAGAACATGGTACCATATATCGTATGATCTGCGCAAAGGGTCTGCAACTTTACTGGACTATTAATCTTCAGCGTGCCTGGCCCTTGACTTGGATCACTGCAGGGCTCTAGCCATGTTTGATAAGGCTATCACTCCAGTTGGTCATGTCCAATCATCTAACCTGTATCCCAGTGGAATTCGGCAAAGACTCCGAAAGGTGATGCTGAAGTAGGGTGACGACTTGATCCATGGCATATCTGCACGGCCCACTCTTGGTATATGCCGAGAATGCCAATGCCCTACGCCTCGAACGCTACAAAATCCACGTGGTGATGTAGCATCCACATTGAGCTAGTATCGAGCTCTGCAAACGGTTGCAAGCCATCGATCAGCGGCACTTTTGCCGCATTCAGTCGAAGCCATAACGCCGTATGTTCGGTTAGTTACCGATGCTGCTCAACTCGAACATGCTCAAGTTCAGGTTTGGACTGATCTGGACACTCGTCGCGATGTTCTGTATTGTGAAATTGGGGTATCGGCTATGCAACGACTTCGATGACACGCCAAATCGAGGTCTCGCTACATACCTCGCTACTTGTATGCCGGAATTCTATAAGGTTCAAGGTACTTCCAGTGATCAGGACCGTGGTTTATCGGCCTGATAGGATTCTAGCCTAGTATCGAAACTATACTAGCACTCCCATACCACTTTACAGCTCACAGTACAACCCCTTCCACATCGAATTGTCGACGAGCTTCATCACGCATTTGATCTTGGTTACGCAGTACTTCATCTGAGGGCCTTTGCACACATGCCCGACACTACCTTCGTACTAGCAATAGCACTCGAACGAAATTGCAGACACCGGCAAATCGCACACGGGTAGCTGGATGTCGAGAATGGCTCAAATACCACGCCATATGAGCAATAATGAAACAGAACTATCCATGGCAGCTGATTCTCCACAAAGCAATCGATTACTGAGTCTACCAGCGGAATTGCGGGAGCAAATCTACCGTAACATCCTCTCATCGCCCGAACAAGGCCCAGGAATACTTCATACCTGTCGTCAGATCGAGCGAGAAGCACGCAAGTTTCTCTATCAGAGACCTATCAGCTTCCCCAATCAACTCTCGCTATACACTTGGGTAGACGCAACGCCTGACGATCTCCTCTCGCATGTCACCGATATATCAGTTGCGATTCGGGATATAGACCTTCGACCTATACTGTGCCCACACGCGTTCACACCGTCATCGTCATTACGGCCTCAGCTACTCACTTGGGAATTGTACGAAGCGGAAATTGGCAAGCTCATCTCGACGCTAGGAAGACTGCTGAACATCAAGACAATAACTATCATATCACCTGCGATATGCCAGTCCCACCTCTACGGCGAGTTCGTGTCCAGGGTTTTGGGTGGCCTTGATTTGATATCGTCGAATCTCCGGGTTGTACACGTCACCAGTCTGCAATCCTGAGTTCTAGCGGAGCAGCAAAGGACGTCCAAACTCCATCAGCTCGTCGTTTCTCTGATGACTACCAGACGCATTGTCTCCTAGCACTAAATGCACTTTATCTTCGCACATCAAGCATTCAAGCCCCTTCACTGGGGCCTGTTTCCAATGTCTCCACACCGTCAACGAGGTCTTTGCAGCTCAGTAAGAATCCCCATCCTCCCATGTTGAATTCAACCATCTCCTGGGCGAATTTTGGGCTAGTTGTAGCAGTTCCGTTGCTCAACAAGAGGCAGTCCCAATTTCTCCAAACCGCATCTGTCAAACTAGCAGCAACACATTGGTCTGTGTTGCAGCCTGCAAAGATCAATGTCCTGATACCGCGAGCCTTCAAAACACTCTCGACATTGGTCCCTCCCCAGAACCCCGACAGTCGATTCTTCCAAACTCTTAGATCATCAGGGTGGGCCAAACTCTCCAAAGCACTGCAGAGATTGGTATTCCATTGATCGCGCATGAGAACGGCGCCGCCTTCGACCGTAGATCCGTCATCTAGCGTTATGGGTCCGATGTTCGTTCCAAGACTAGGTACCTCGCGATCGCCCTTGAAGTTTGTGTCCATTGAGAAACCACGGACAATCGCAGGGGGTATAGTCTCGATATCCTCATCTGTGAGACCCCAACCGAGCCAAAGAATTTGAATTCCGGCCTTCCTGCATGCCGGTGTCGCTTGCTCGGTGAGCCTTTCCACAACTTGCAGACCCAGGCTGTTCGACGGCCGCCCAAATGCTGGGGACAGAAAGTAGTTTTGCATATCGACGACTACTAGCGCAGTCTGGTGGGATCAATGATGGCACGCGAGTCCTGTGTGCGTAGTGTCATGCGAGGGTAGACCTTGGGGCTGTTGGGCGCGGCAGGATGCGTTATGTCGTAGCCTTCCTTCTCGGAGTATAGCCAGAAGTTCTCTGCGCCCCCAATGACCTTCATTTCTTCGCTCGCTGGTGTACGAAGAGCGTTGCCTTCGTGAGTAGGAGACCATCAGACTCAGAATTAGGATGTGGATGTATGATATTGTAAAGAAGCACGGGAAAGACGATGTGCGCAAGCTGTTTGTTGCACCAATGTAATGGGTCGCTTTCGGTCTCGGTCTCGCGTACTAGCGAAACTGGAAGGCGCGTTTGGCCCGCAAACGCATTTATCATTGAGTTACTAAAGTTGGAATCAATCAATAGTAAATGAAGAAATTGTGTCATTGATTGCGATGTTCGATCATAGCTTTCACCGGCGTGTGGTAGTGTTCGTTTGAAGCCCTTGAGAGAGTGAACCTTTGTATGGCAGTGGTGACTAGTTTAGATTTGTCAGCGGACTGGGCGGCGGGGATCGGCCATTCTGCTAGCGACAAGAGGCATCAGACCGAACAGCATGTCAGCAGACCTTGATCTCATTATACCATCAGGCAACTCACGATGTCGAGTAGTGGCGTCGAGAAACGCGGGTCTGCGTCCACGGTGCGAGTAAGTAGGTTTGCTAGCATTTATCCGGCTTAGGCCGCTGCGGGTCCTTGCATCCGCTTCAGACGCGACTCTGCCACGACATCCGCGTACAGCTATAGAGCATCGAACATCGCATTCCGAGCGCTCAGAACGCGTCTAACAGCAGACTAACGCGTCTTCCAGGCTTGTGATCTGTGTCGCAAACGGAAGCGAAGATGCGTGTGGAACCACGGTGCTCAGGGCTGCTCGCCGTGCACCAATTTGAAAGAAACGTGCATGACCACGTACACGCGCAAACAAAGGTCGAAACCACAAAGAGGGTATGATCTGACTGCAGCTCTCAAATGGAAGTCTCATTGACGATAATTCAGCAACCGCATATCTGAGTATGAGGATCGGATCAAGAGGCTAGAGTCTCTGCTACATGAGCGGAACGTGGCACAACCACACGTGCGCCAACAACCGGTCATGCAAACAACAGAACATTCACCTCCAATATCAACATGGGTAGATTCGTTGCGTCATGAGGTGGAGGCTGGCCCTCATCCCCAACTTCCAGACTTCGACCCTTTTGACATGGAAAGCTTCCTACCGGATAATGATGGTTTGTTTGCAGATGACCTGGGCGCGTTGTCTACCGGCGGTTCTAGTCACGACTCTTCGACGTTAGATCCCTCGTTGCAGGCTCCGTTAGATGGCATCTATATCTCCGCCAACTTCCAAGAGGATGTTGCTTTCCTGCAAGCTGCACAATTTGGGACGGGGCCGACGGAGGATCTCAGTCTATCACCGCTGCCAATAGTAACCAGTCCAACTAGTGACTGGTATCTCCCACCCCCGGAGCTCGGAACGACACTGCTTGCGGAGTTCCTGACTGACCTAAATACCGCCTATCCGCTCTACCAACCACATGTCATTGCCGACCACCTTCGGACATGTTATGCGGGGCTGCCTGATGATTCGGCAATCGCTTGGACGAGTGCGTACATCGTCTTTGGTATGGCACATCATATGCGTGGCATGAGTTCGACTGGTGACAGCCATAACATGGACATGGCCCAGTACTACCTTGCCCGCGCTTACTCCACACTTGACACTCTACTCACAGCGCCACCATCCCTAGGACAGGTACAATGCCTTGTCGGTATTGCGTTACTCATCGTCGCCAGCCCATGCAGTAATAAGAAGCCAGCGGGTCAATTCGTCTCCACCGCCCTCCGTGTCATCAGAAGTCTAGCCAACGAAGGCAAGAAAAGCAATGCAACGGCACAGGAGCTCAGTGACGGCGCACACCAGCGTCGCGTTTTCTGGATCTGCTTCACCAACGACATCAGCCTGAGCATTTTAAGCAACACGCAACCAACACACCAGCTTCAAGACGTAGCCAACTGCTCCGATTTTGTAGCAGACGAGCTTGGTGCGCTCACTGCGACCGAGGGCACCTGGCGAGCGCATATCTTCTGGCTCTTCACAAGGATAGCCTTACTTCAGACCGAAGCCATCGACCAGGTACTCTCTCGCAAGACAAGTAACACGACTCCGCTGGACCTAAGCGCCGCCACAGCCATCGTGCTCGCACGCTTACAGGCCTTTCACGAGCAACATCACATCTTTCATCTCTCTGCTAGCCAGCTGGAACAGATACTATATCGAGCAGATATCTGTCATTGTGTTGCACTGGAGGCTTACTACTTCGGAACTGTATATCGACTACACGCGTTCACGGCGATGGACATGAGTTCGGAAGTCAACCCCTTCGAGCTAGACGGCTTAATCAAGATGTCGAAGATGAAGCAACACAAAGCATATCTGGAGGCACAAAGGCTGCTGAGTCTACTGCCAGTAGCGCCCCGGGGCAACGTTGCTTTGTATTGGTGAGTGGTGTCGTTATCTCGTTCTAACATATGCTAATCTATTTACAGGATGGTACATCCCTATCTCATCGCAGCGCTCGTCACCATGCTTGCACATCATATTCATAATTCAGCTGAGACGGCTCCATCAGCCGCCGAGATGGGCATCTATAAGCAACTACTCGCTGATATCGATACCATGGTTCTGGCAGGCGATAACCCGGATTTGGAAGCGAAAAGAAACTTTTGCAAGTGTTTATTGTCGACGCTCGAGGTGCGGCACAGTGCCTGCGCGATAGGCGGGAATCCTGGGTGCATCACGGTTACCAGCTAAGAACAAGAAGAATGTACGATTGTGCAGGGATACCGGCAATGTCGCCGTATTAGTTGACTGCCGTGCCGAGAAAGAGCTCGAGAACCTCTTCGAAGCTACCATCAGCCAATATGTTTGGTGCAGTGTCGGCAACAATTTCACCATTGTAGATACGGGGCCCAGGGCTAGCGCTCTTGAGCCTAATGAGAGTCATGTGGGTCGCGAGAGATGCTAATTAACGATAGAAGCATGGAAAGGCAATAAATTCCGAACAAAGACCAGTCATGTGCCTGTGTTTGGAGAAGGAAGTGTTCTCTGGTCACGATACTCAGTGCCTATAGAGGACTAACAATAACCGGGATCAAAAGAGCGGTCATTGAAGGACGACCGATTGACCAAGTTCCTGTCATCAGACGCAGGATATCTGGGTCTGGGTGCATGTGGACCCTTCTTCTTTCGTGGTTTGGTGAGTCTTTCAACCTCCTTGCTCAATCGTCGCATTTCAGTCGTACTGGTGTCAATCCTGGCCTTCTCTTTACTAGACTTCATCCCCTGCTCAGCCCTCCTCATGGCCATTTTCATGTCCTGGTGTATGACAACAAGACCTGAGTCAAGCTCTACTTTCCCGTCAGCTATGGGCACATAGCTCCTCTCACGGATCGCTTCCACTGACCTTTCCAGTCTCTCAAACTTATCTCGCGACTCGTTTTCAACTTCGCCTCGAAAAGATTCCATAGTGACGTTTCCAATCTTCCCAAGGCAATTTTGTATTTCTTCAAGCTTTTCTCATCTTGCATGCTGTGTTTGCGAAAGAGCTTAGGCTTCATCGCAGATCGAACAATGCGGGCGTGGACTTCAAGAAGATGGTCTATCTGTTTGCCAGTAGTGAATGCGGGGTTGGATTCCGTGTGACTTGAGGCTTTCGCCGGGACGTGCGCTGACACCCTACGGGGAAGCTTGGGCAGATGTTGGCGTGAATGCGCCGAAGTTGATGGAAAGGCACCCATATCATTCGTTGATGACAGTGGAACCCATAAGATTAAGAGAGGGACGGCTGATAAATGAGGGGTTCCGCAGAATCGGAGGTTGCCTAGGTGCGGCTGAGATGCATGAAATGGAATATTTCCAAGGGTCTTGGCTACGGCGCCATAAAACCAAGCGGCCGCCGGAAGATGCAGCAGAGTCAGCGGGAATCCTAATGCGCAGCAAATGGCGAGCCCGGAAAACAACACCGACTTGTTGCAATACATTGCGCGGTCACTTGGAGAGGAAGAAGAGTTCCATTTCTTACGATTCGAAAAGCTTCAGCGGACCAACATCGTCGCACAGCAGATGCAGCTATTTGAGCTCAGGCTGAAATTTGAGAACGCACAAAGTGCGTCAGACGATGACCTCAGCGATCTCAAGAACAGCCTTAAAGACTACGGTGCGAGCTATTAAGAACATTAGCGAACTACAAGAGTCATGTAGCTGACAAGATACTAGTCACTGCGATTCGAGACTACCAGTTCATTCGAAGTCGAAAGAGTGTGGAGAGGGAAGACATGCATCAGAGGAGACTTTTGCTGCAAGCATGGTTCCAGCCTAGGTTTGGGAATGGCGACGTGTTCTGGTCTCACTACGCCTACTTCGACGAGACCGCAGCCACAATTGACCCTTTCCGGAGCTTTTTGATGAGCAAACTGCCCATCTACTTGACCTACACTAAGAACGAGCGATCTGACCGGCAGGCAGCGTACACCGACGGCAAGGGGCCCAAGGATGTGTCGCCATTTGTCGATCATCTCGCGCGCTTCGTGATAGCAATCACGGGTGGCCTATTCCTCGTCGTCCCAATGCTCGTCATGGCTTTCAATACATCGCAAAGGAAAAGCCTCATCACGGTCTCGTTATCGGTATTCCTGTTCGCCCTCGCACTCTCATTTGGAGTCAGAACTTCCAACATCGAAGCGCTTGTCTCAACAGCGACGTATGCTGCTGTTCTGGTGGTGTTCGTGGGGACGAGTTCTGGCGATGGGGCCACTGTGGCAGCTGCAAGTAACTCCACAATGGCATCGCAGTGACTAGAAGTGAACGGAGGCCGGACAGTACAAGGACAGACACTCAATTCTTCTACACAATCGTACGACAGCTTGACGAACAGCTTCTAATCTCACCGTTACTTCGTCGAGCACGACATATGTCCTGTCATACAGAAAGTTATCTGCGGCTTCGTCAATGCCACCCACCGTGCATCGCGACTGTGTCACTCACGCTGGAGTTACGAGCCCGTTCTAGACAGCACAATATTGGAATGCGCTGCTAGTGTTACATTACCAGAGTGCGTACATGTGCGATATCGATGGGCACCAACTTATATGTGAATTCGGGCTGCGCTTTACCGTGCTACAACGCTGTCATTCCGCCGAAGAACAAAACTACCGAGGCTAGAATGCTACCAGGGCTGCCCTTTCTCCATATCGCGGGTCAAGCACAGCTTGGTGGCATTACGAATGGTATTATTTGGGCCTATCTCTGCATACCTAGGTAGCGATAAGTGAACCTGCATTTCATGGTGAGTCTTGAGGATTGTGCTGCTCGGCTAAGTATCGTGCTTGCCGGGGTGAGACATAGGGATTGTGCGATCATCAGGCAGCCGAGATGTGATCCATTGGCTCTCGACGTCTCTCGACGTCCAAGCGCCCTGCACGACCCTGTGACCTGCCCGGTCGAGAGGCGCAATTCTGCCTTACGGAGGACCGAATACATCTCTCCTTAACTTGCTTCACAGAGTTATCAATTTCAAACGGTCGGTCTGGGCGATGGGCCGCGGTGGTTACAACGGTGGTAGCGCAGCTGTGGATGGCCCAAAAGACGACGACGTGCACATTTTCACGGCGGACCAAAAATTAGATGCTGATCTCATTCGACGCTCGCGGATCGTAGAGGCTGGATTTTCTTTGAAGAACGAGCACGGCGCCGTGCAAAGCGAGTTCGGATACTGTCTTAGGGTGGATTCGATCGCAACAAGCACGCAATCATCAAGGACAAGCCTTGCAAAGAGAGTTCTCGCGGCTTTCAGAAGAAACAAGGCTGGATCAAAAAGCACGCCACAGATCAAGTGGGTGTCAGCATCCCATTTGCTTCACACAGCGCCCGGGGGATCGGATCTGGCCGAGAAATACTATCGGGACCATCCAGAAGCGAAGCGACCTGTTGCAGGGTACAATTAGTCGGTTCAGAAAGCAAAGATGCCTGGAAAGCACAGAGAGTATGCACCGGAGTCCATTTGGCGACAGCGGCAGTTTCCTCCTAATGCCAACTCTGTTATACCCTGGGATATTGGCCAACAACGACAAACACCATTGGTTGATGACGTATCGAAAGTAAGGGTCGACTTCAGTGCCTTTATCAACTCCATGGATGACCAGTTCTTTGCATATCTGTGCTTGATACGCGAGTACGCCATGCGAACTCTTCAAGGCAAAGCCGCAGAGTACAGTGCGTTGTATCAAGCTATGATCTCCCAAGACGTTGAAGAAGAAGCTTTATCACGTATGTCGGTTATCGAATTCCAAACCGATGGTCTACGATCGAGAACGTTTACGGCCTTTGCAGAACTCAGGAACTATATGGATGGAACATCGCCAAGCAACGACTCCTCATTGAGACGGTTGTTCGTGTTGGAAGACATGCCTGTGCGATACATCTGTCTGCTAGGATCAAGGCTACGCATTCATCCTACCGTCTTCGCGCGTCATTACACAACCGAGGGTAGCAGCACAATCTCGGATAACATCAATAGTCTTCCCTCTGTAGTCCAGACCAGCACCTCCGACGGTCTCGACTACGAAAGTGACGACGAAGAGCTCCATGCGCCACATAAGAGAAGAAGTTTCACTCTTCGGTATCCGGTACTCATGCCGCATGTATCTGCCAAACAGGACTCTGATTCGTTCAAATGTCCGGCGTGGCTCAAGCCCGATGGAAGACTGAGGGACCAGAGCGCAAATCCACGATTCATAGTCGAGAGGAGCCTGGAGACACCGACCAGATACGATCAGTGGGACGCAAGGGGCGAGATCTCTGAGCTGGAAGGTCAAGTCACATATTGGTACCATACGCTGCCAGGCAGCGGCTGGGAAGGTCAGTCAGAGCTCCAACCTTGCCAAATCCAGTCCAGACACTGAAGTTACACGTTCAGGCTTAGCGCTTGTTGATCCATGCCTCAAAGATCCAGCGCATCTAGCTGTCATCAGTGGCAGTCCATACCCGAACCTCGGTCGCATAATTCGATATCCAGAACTGGAAGATCATGAGAAATCTGAGTTGGCCCCTCATCCGCTACAATGGCACCCCAGTGCAGCCTTCACAAAATACAATCTGCACGATGACATATTGATTCATTGTTCGGTGGCCAATTTCGGTCCAGGAGGTAATCCGCTATCCGTAACGCCTTTTCTACGTGGCTTTGTGATCAGCAAGTGGACCGCTGAAATGAATCACATTCGCAGAAGCTACGGCCATACACGAGCGGCGCTATTCTCAAACTCTTCATCGCATTACTCTGGAAGTGCGCGTACTTCAGTCCAAGTGCGCTGGGGAGCGGATTGGAAAGAGTGGCTCTTCGAGACAATGGCCAAATTTACAACGGACCTGTATCTCTACCGTTTGGAAGTCGAGACCAACATGCGCGCTCTAGGGATCGACGTCGAAGATGCGCAAAGTTATGGTTTTGTTGGCAAACGAGAGGCGCAGATATGGCGGTTCTTGCGTACAAGCTGTATCGATTTACAAGAGATGTTCCAGCATCTGACAGATTCATACACCCAGGTCATCGCGCTGAGAGAAGCTCAGGCGAGCAATGCGCAAGCCAGCTCTGTGCGCTGGCTCACTGTGCTGGGATTTCTTTTCGTTCCTGTGTCCGTCGTCGCGGGTATCATGTCTATGGGGGGTGATTTCTTGCCAGGAGAGAGCAAGTTCTGGGTCTTTTTTGCTGTGATGTGCCCTGTTCTGCTGATCATAGGCGCAGTCTTGGTGATGACTATGGGACAGCAGACACTACCGCCATGGCAAAGATTCAGGTCTTGGTGCGGTATGAGTAGCTAAGGTATCCTTAACGATTCGCTGGATTTGCGGTACTGCCCATGTCCCTACAGGAAGAAGCTGCAGCGGGGTTAAACCGCAGCATTACAACCCTTGGTTCAAAGGCGCGATGATGTGGAACCATCTCAAAGACGAGACGTACTACAACGCCGCACGCTTCGACCCAGTCTTTGCCATGGCGCATAAGCTCCATGTACCGCTGTATCAGCAACCTGCTGGTCCGACCGCAGATATCGCATCCAAGTTGTTCGCGGGCAACTACCCAGTCGCCGAGGCGGGAAAGCTTGGGGTGACCTCGTGAGGTTGGCATGTCGACGTAGGAACACGCGTATTGCGTCTCTATGGCGCAGGTTTGTTCGATCGCTTCCCGAAACTGAAGCTGATAATTGGACACAACGGCGAAGGACTGCCCATGTCTGTTGGCCGAATCGAGTAGACGGGACTACGCAACGATACGACGTTCGATCGGGTGTGGAAGACGAATGTCTGGAGCACGACGAGTACATTCTTCACTATGAGGCAATTTCAGCAGCTTAGGCAGGTAAGCCCAGTCGAGAGGCTTATGTGTTCGGTCGACTATCCGTGCAGCAGCAATACGGATGGCTGGGCGTTCGTCAAGAAGTTGGCGCAAGCGCAGGTTCTAAGCGACGCTGAGATGGACATGTTTGCGTGGAGGAATGCTGGTAAGTTGCTGAGATTATGAGTAGCTGACATTGATGAAACCATAAGTAAAGGTAATCGAACAATGATAGTATTTGCCTATGGACACGCGTTGGCCGCATGCACAGAGGAGCATCAAGGGGTCGATGATGCCATGCCAAGACACATGACGCTTGTTCATGATAGGGATAGCGTAGTAGCTAGCGCATTCAGCTCGCGCCTTCGCGCTCGAACGCGTCTCCCGCACAGTCCAGCTTCACACATCCACCGCCTACCATCTAAACATCTTCAGGTCCTGCGAGGCCCAATGCTTGCCTGCGAGTCGGTGCATCAGCCTTAAAGTACGGCTTCTCCGCCAACGACGTAACCCTTGTTCCGTGCCTCGGCTCAATTCCTCCATAATCCCAACTCGCGTTGTGGATTGTAATTCTGTTATCCCACAATGCCGAAGTTCCTGGCGTCCAGCGGAACCGCACCTGGATATCGACGTTGTTTTCGTACACATCGAAGAGGTAGTTGAGAATGACGTCGCTTTCAGCTTTGTCTAATCCGACAATGCGATCTGTGAAGGCGCGGTTGACCCACAGAGCTTTCCATCCGGTTGCCGGGTGGACACGAACGATCGGATGAACGCGTTCGATGTGCTTAGGGCCAGCGCTAGTATCGTCACGATCAAGGTACGGGTGCGCACTGCGGTACACTGCTTCTCTGCCATCGATGATCTTTCGGAAAGCAGGAGAAAGCTTCTCGTACGCAGCGTAGCCTGAAGCCCAGAGGGTGTCACCTCCGATCTTCGGGATGGTATCGTTGTGGAGATGGGTCACGCTAAAAGAGTCAGAAATGAACATCCTTTCAAGATACTACCACTTACCCAGCAGGTTGGCGTTCGTGTACTAGATCAGTGTGCCATCTAGATGCACCACCCGTCTTCCGGAAGCTGGCTGGCACTTCCGTCGCCTGCAGGGCAGGCCACAGAACCGTCACCCCTGGCACACCGGGTACGAATGGAACTTGCGGCTTCACTCGATCTTAGCGCGTGAAGTGTCTTTGGGGAAGAACTACTCACGTGGACTTCAATTTCGCCATAATACTCGCCCAGCTTCTTCTGCTCTTGAGGCGAGAGATCCTGATCACGGAAGAACACCACGCTTCTTTCAGCGATCAGAAGACCAAGCTCGTCCTTTTGTTGGTCGGTAAGGTCCTTCAGCTGAAGTCCAACGATCTCAGTTCCGATGTGTGAGGTCAAATGGATGACTTCCTTCGCAGCACCAAACAGCGCTTGCTTCTCTGGATCGGCTCGGGCACCTGGATCGATGTGCTCACGATCATAGTCCCTGATCTTGTACACATCGTCAAGGTAGAGTGGTTTTGCTGGTCTGTACGGATAGCCGGCCGACAGATCGATTCCCGCCTTCTCGAGTCTCTTCCTGGCTGGCTCTGGCAATCCCAGCGAGTCTTTCCGGGGCTGGACAGTATCCTTCTCCTGAATGTGTTCGTGAACGGGGATTGCGATTGGAGCCATGGTCAAAATCGTTTGCGATGCAGTTGCGCAGACCTTATCGCTCGCGGTCCGACCAATTTTATATCCAGAACTCTATTACCCCACTTCACAGGTCGTTCGCTCACAAATCCGACTCCCATGCATGGCCGACTGATGTGGCTGCGTCGCGTGCTGGTTGCGACACTTGTTGCGGGGTTGCGATCACATCATAATCTTGCAGATGACGAATACCCAGTCAACGTTTCTCATGTTATCGCTCGGAGAAACTTCGCTTCATTTCAAATGTAATCACATCTTATTCGCAAATAGGTGCGTCGGTTTTGGTTGCTGGCATCCCATGCGAACATGGCCGCTCATGATGCCATTCGTATCCACTATCGCGCTTTGTTTCTAGCTACACCCCGGTTGAGATGCTTGCAGTGCTGACAAGCGCTAAAGCTGAGGCATAAGCAAGGAATGCTGACAGTAGGTAGATGGCTTTCATGGTTGAGTGTTGAGAGGCTTGTGTGTGTTGCTGTCGGCTGAAGAGTTGGGTCTTATTCTCACGCGCACGCGCGAAGCTGCGAAGAACTTCCTTCAGCATACAAGCAATATTTCCAACATGTCTTTCCGATGCAAAAGTGTTGCTGTAATTGGCGCAGGTATCAGTGGCGTGGTAGCTGCAGCTCATCTCCAAAAAGAGGTTGTCGAGGTCACTGTTTTTGAGCGATCGAGTGCCGCAGGAGGCATCTGGTACCCGGTCCAACTTCATGCTTCTCAGACAGGACTGACAGCTTAGCAGGCTCTACGATGAGCGAAAGCCCCTGGAACCACCGTATTCGGGAACCAAAGTGTCCAGAGCCGATAGTGTCCATGCGACGGAGGAGACGGAGGATACAGAGAGACTGCTTCATGCGCCACCTGGGTAAGTCCTGCAAAAACAATCGTTAAACGCTGCTCTGGACTGACTGGTCACACGCAGTCCATGCTATGTGGGCCTGAAGAACAACGTGAGCACGCGCTTGTTGGAGACCACCTTGAATCCGTTCCCGCCTGGGACTGAGGATTATGTGACGCATCAAGTCTTGTGCGACTATATACAAGCTACTGCTGCCTCGACGGGGGTGCATGGGTTAACACAGTACGACACCGACGTGAGACGCGTTACGAAGAACGGCAAATCGTGGACGGTCGAGACTGTGACTCTGCAAGAAGATCTGGACGGTGTGCTAAAGCGACATATATCCTCTAATGTCAGTATCATCCTCATGTTGGCTGCACCTGCAGGTTGCTAATCTTGGGTTAGGACTTTGATGCTGTAGTGATTGCCTCTGGTCATTACCACACACCAAGAGTTCCTGACACGCCTGGACTGGCAGAGTGGAAGCGACGATTTCCTGGTAGAGTACAGCATTCGAAAAGCTACCGAAGGCCCGATAATGCCCAAGATAAGGTACGTGCGCTCCAGTCTGAGCAAAACGGCGTCGTTGTGATCTGATACCATGCCAGAACTATCTACTTGTCGGTGCAAGTGTATCCGCAACAGACATTGCCCGCGAACTGAGCCCGTACGCAAACAAGATCTTACAGAGCCAAAGGAATGGCAAATTTGATCTACCTCCCAGCATGCTTCCCGACAATGCATTTCGCATCGAAGAGGTGGCATCGTACGACGAGCCACGTGCGAATGCATATGCATCAGCGTCACTGAACCCCGACGAAGCGATTCCGGCAACCGTCACATTGAAATCAGGCGCAAAGATCTGTGACATCGACCATGTAATACTTTGCACTGGCTACTATCTCACCCTACCTTTCCTACCACAGCTCACCTCGGACGAGACGCCAGTCGAGCGTGCCGACGACGCGGTGTTGGTGACGGATGGTACACAATTCCACAATCTACACAAAGACATCTTTTACATCAACGATCCGACCCTGGCCTTTGTTGGAGTGCCTTTCTTCACGGCCACCTTCACGCTATTCGAGTTTCAAGCTATGGTTGTTGCAAAGGTGTTCTCAGGCCAGGCCAAGCTTTCCAGCAATGATGTTATGCGGTCGGAGTACAACGCACGCGTGGGGAGTAAAGGTTATGGCAAGTCGTTTCATAGTCTGCGGGATCAAGAAGCGAGCTATGTCAACGAGCTTATGGACTGGGTCAATGCTGATCTACAAGAAGCCGGTAAAGATAAGTTGCATGGTCATACCGAGAAGTGGCACCGCGCAAGGGCAGAGCAGCTTGAGAGGATGAAGGCTTTCTTTGCTAACCCCATACGTGAGAAGCGATTTGAAGCGACGTGTATATGATATACTGGATGAATACAACATGTCTCAATCGCAAAGATCAATCCGCGCAGAGAGCCAGCAGTGCAGACGACCTCGGGAGCTTTCTACAGTCACATGATCAAATGAAATGTGTTGAGATTCTCCGCGTTTTTCGGCACGGTTATTGCGCGACTCAGGCACGCAATCTGCATGCCTGATCACGACACATGACGCCACACCACTCCCATGCATCACGACGATCTTGAGCCTACAAACACCGGAAACGCAAATTCACGCTCGTGCTTATCAGATTTAGACTGTCTACATGTCGCACAAACCCCACGCGAACCCTGTCATAACGCCATACCAGCCCCAGTATGTCGAATCGCGCTACGAATCCTACGGCGCAGTATCGACTCGCCACTGACGCGCCGAGCGCCATGCTGAACGGGTAACCTCGTAAACGATGCTTAGCGATGGCATAGAAGGCCTTGTGCTGCTTGTTCAATAAAGCTGAGGCTTGTGCCGGTGCCTCTTCAGAGACCAGACACATGCTTCACACTGAAGCCTCACGAAGATGGGTCAACTTCAGGACATTTCGACGGAAGCAGTCACAGCTACAAATGTCATCCAAACCAACGAAGAGCTGAAGGCGAAGCCGCATAAGTGGTACTACTACCTCTGGGATACCTTGGACAAGCCGAAAGAAGAGCGATGGTTCATGTTCAAGCTCGACGCCGCTCTACTCACCTTCGCGTCGTTGGGGTACTTCATCAAGTACCTTGATCAGATGAACATCAACAGCGCTTTTGTCTCTGGAATGTATGTATCCGACCTCCGTTAGCGATGCCTGGCTGACATCAGGGTAGGAAGGAAGATCTTGGGCTTTACGGCAACCAGCTCAACTATATGCAAACTTGTTGGACTGTGGGCTATGTCATCGGCGAGATACCCAGCAACATCATTTTGACTCGCATTCGACCGTCGATTTGGATACCCGCAATGGAGGTATGATTCTGCAACACCGTTCGGTTAGGAAGTGAGTACTGACACCGGTAGCTTACTTGGGCTGTCTTGACGTTCTGCCTTTGCCGTGCCAACAACGCCGAAACAATCTACGCTCTACGCTTCCTTATCGGCCTTGCCGAGAGCACTTTCTACCCAGGCATGCAATACATCATCGGATCGTGGTACCGGAAGGAAGAGCTCGCCAAGAGATCTTGTATCTTCCACACCAGCGGTGCCATCGCGACCATGTTCTCCGGTTACCTGATGGCCGGTGTGTACAAGCTCGACGGCAAAGGCGGTTTCAGGGGCTGGCAATGGCTCTTCATCGTGGATGGGATAATCTCTCTCCCTATCGCGGTCCTCGGCTTCTTCTGTCTGCCCGATTTACCAGAGATCTCGAAGCCCTTCTACCTGACCAAAGAGGAGGTTGCATTTGCGCAGGAGCGCATGCGACTCGAAGGCCGGCAGAAGCGGAAGCCATATACCCGAGCCAAGATACGGAAGATCTTTACTTCCTGGCACATCTGGGCTCTCGTCCCGCTTTATGTGTTCTTCAATAACGCTAGTATGGGATCGCAGCCGATCTTTCAGCAGTTCCTCAAGGCGAGTAAGGACCCGAAGTATACCGTCAGTGAGATCAATACCGTAAGTTCCACCATATCGTCGCAAGGAGGAGCAGTGCTGACGATATGGGCAGTACCCGACAACGACCAATGCCGTGCAAGTCGTCACAACACTACTATACGCCTGGACGAGCGACAGTATCCTCAAAGGCTCCAGATGGCAACCCATCGTCTTCGGCGGCTGCATGAACATCATCTGCTCCACCAGCCTCGCAATCTGGGATATCCCCATCAAGTGGAAGTGGGCTTGCTATATCCTCTCCGGTTTCGGTGGCGGTCTCTCTGGCTTGTGCTTTGCATGGGCACACGAGATATGCACACACGATAACGAAGAGAGAGCCATTGTTGTCGCGGCTATGAACGAGATGGCTTATGTGATACAGGCTTGGCTGCCGCTTCTTGTTTGGAGGCAGGTTGAGGCGCCGCAGTATCGGAAGGGATTTATTACGGTTGCGTTCTTGAGTGCGGCGCTGATTGCGACTGCGCTTACGATTCGACTGCTTTATGCGAGAGAGTTGGCTAAGAGACAGGGTGGTCGGGCATCTGAGCATGAAGAGCGGACGAGTTCTGATGAGGAAACGACGGGTCTGGGTAGCGACGGGGACGCTAGTCATATCAAAGCGCCTTGAGGGCTGCAATCGCTACCACTTGGAGATTGAGTACTTTACAGGAGCATTGCAGTTGAAGCTTTCCGCCTCCTTGATCATCGACTATAGCATTACCTAGATAAGACAAAATGTCTGCTCCTGCAGTGTATCTGATGCTGAACCTTGAAATACCTCTCCGTTCATGATTTCGTCGACGTAAGCCTGACCCATGAATACATACTCGCTTCCTCTCGGTCGCAGCACATAGGGTGTGTTACCACCGTACAACACTGCCACGATATCACCGGGCCACATACAATGTGGACCCAGGCCGTATGAGCCTCTCTCTGTCCAAAACAGGCATCGTTGTTCGCAGGCGGACAAAGTGTCTACCTGAAATTGAGATACGTCGGCGTCGCGTGTGTACCTAACTTCGTCTCCAAGCTCTAGCGATAGTGTCAATCTCAGCAAGAACTCCGAGCCAGCTCTATAAAACCTTGCTTGGTCCTTCCTGTCCAAACATTGAACATGTTCACTGGTCCTACCCCAGCACCCTGCTGTCAACGTTCTAATGAAACGTTCTGAGCCTGACTCTTTGCCTGTGTTTGCCACAGCTTGGATAATTGGATGTATCTTGATTTGGTTGTGGATGGAAGCTCTTGTATCCGGAGTATCTCCGCCGATAACTCCATCATCATCGGCATGCTTGGGATGATTGGCAAACTCAAGAAGCTTCCGATTGTGATAGTCCATCACGTCACCGCATTCAAGAACTTTTCCGTAGACTACGCCCTCAAGACAGAGATAGGTCGGTTGAGATGGATACGCAACGGTGCTAGCAGTTACATGTTGTCCACACGCGCTCCAAGGACAGTCATCTTCAGCTCCCAGCTTCTGCGCAACTGCAATGTCATCCCATCGCGGAGCCCATGATCTGTATTCGGAATATCCGGGGTATTCCTTGGGGTTCTCATAGTCATCAAGACCAGGCCCTTCATAGTCGACCGGATGTGTAATGTGGGCAAAGGCGGTCAATCGCGAGTATAGTCTGATAACAGCCAAGACTGTGTCGGCGTATACTTCACCAATACTTTTTGCGTAATCTACGCCTAAGGCATCGACTTCGCACCTTGGCGAGACAATGTTGAGAAGGCCATACACTTTGTCTCTGTTGTTAGAGGCTTCAAACATGCGGAAATGATCTAATGCATCGAGGAGGTGGTACATGCTCTTGTCACGCAACATATCCGCGCTTTGAGCTTCGATCTGATGCAGTACGGATACATCAGTGTCGCCGCCTTTCTCTTGCCCTGTTCTATTGCTCTTGTCAAAAAGGTATGAGGCACTCAGAGCTAGGTCCGACCAAGAGATTTCGTCACCTCCCCAGATGATCTGAGCATCTGTGGCTAAGCGAATCTCTTGAATACACCATATCCTGGAGAACCAGGGCCGATCGTACAGTTCCTTGAGACTGCTCAACACGAGTGGGCGGAGCAGCCCTTCTGGCAGCTCAGCATCTTCATGTTTCGCTGCATAATCCGTAGTTATGTTATGCCTTCGATCGTAATCATGGCAAGCGTCGGCGATCGTTTTACTGGTCTCGAACGAGAGTTGGGTCTGTTGCGCTTCTCCATGCCCTAACCAGACAACGACTCTTCTTGCCAAGGAGTAAATACTACCCATCATCGGCACTTGATGACTCTTCTCTGCGTCATCCGCCTGGTTGATACAGATTGCATCCGCCCAGATAATGCGCTCAGCTTCTCGATAACGTAACCTTCTCAAGGCCTGCGAAAGCGATGGTCCAACTTCGATATACTGACCATTACACCATACGTTGGCACGTGGTGTTGGTGCACCCCACACATAAGACAGCGCTTCATACTGAGGTGCCTGGTCAATATTGAAAGAGCGGCATTCGCATCGCAATGGCTCCTCTTCATCGAGCGCAGGAAATATTGTGAGAAGTCTGAACGTTCGCCCACCCAAAATCCTTTCCGCATAAGCAAAAGTGGCCGACATTTGGTATTTGGAAGAAGATCGAATGCGAAAGTGTGGTTACGAGCATGAACCCTGACGAACACTCTTAGAGCATTACGAAGCGTGCTACGCTCGCTCGCATATGCCCAATGCGTATCTATCGCAATTCGGTACGTGCGCTGCGTGTACCCAAATTACAATAAAGTGGCTGATAGACGCCGGTGATCGAGGACGGCAGACCAGCCGCGTCAGGCTGACAAGTCACCCGTCGCAGGAATGGGGGTTGTGTCGATACTCAGATACGTGAGAAAATCCGGACAGCGCCGATGACGTACACCGCGTTCGTGACGAGGTTTGCATGCGGTGTCCTGGGAGGGTAGGTGGGAAGCAGAGGTGCGTCTTGTAGGAGGTTGGGAAGTGGCACTACGATAAGACCTCGGCAATGTGCCGCAAATGGTACTGACATGTGGACACCGACGCTAACGTAGGAATTTCATTGTCGCGCTCGTGGGGAGCTGAGCGGTGCGCCAAGCAACGCCATCATCCGCAACTTCAACCGTAGCTCAATTATCTGCCGCTGTCACCTACCACTGCCATGACACAATTCGGTCAATTGCCGGACCATAACACTCCTTTCCACTTCAATCATCACAACTCTCGTCATTGCGATGCGCAGATTTGGTGTACGCGACGGATGTCACCTGGACATCTGGAAACCTTACTTAGCCTTCCTCCCCCAATGCCGGCCTCAGGCGATCCATGAGCCAAGTCCACGGTATGCTGACCCGCTTCCTTCATCCCATGTCGCACGTGCGTCGTTCAAACGCCGGTGCCTGGGTACGGGACACGCCCACATTCTATCATCCATGTCATTACGGGAGCTTGCTATAGGGCATTTTATACGAAGTTTCAGCAAATGTCCAGCCTTATCTATTGCGCCCCTGTGCTAGCTAATGCGGGCTGGTCAGACTAAGCGAAACCACCTGCCCTTTTGCGAACCCTCACCACCACGCTCAAGCACGTTGGGACTTCCCAGATTATTGTATTATTTTCATTGGTCGACAGGTAAAGAGGTGCTGGAGGAGTTCTCTCCTCGCCGACCTTCACCGTGCTGCAAAGGGTCACGATTGTCCTGCTGATACCGATGTTGATGCTCCTTCGGACGTCATGTGTGAATGTGGTAAGGGCGCTTTGGTCTGCCAACGGTTTTGCGGCCACGTGCGCTACCATGGGAACTATGGGAAGATCAGTACGATCACTGCGGCACGCTCCATGAGTGGAGTGTACTTCTACGGCTACTGACGATCGTGACAAAAAGCAATGCGATCATTATGTTCGGCTTCAGATATCACTGGGACTCGAGGCGCAATTGACTTTGCTTACCCCAAAGATGGACGTTTCCGTTAGAGGCTTCAACACAGGCCATCCCAAGCAACCGTTTGGCGGACTAACAAGTCGAAAGCCACATGGAAAACATGGAAGACCCGGCCTCGGGTGCCTTCAGCCGCACAAACATGAGCAAGTGTCTGGACCAGTCGCGACCCTCGGGCGATGGTGTCGTTTCAAGCAGGTGGCAGGCGCAGCGCCACTCACACTATGCGCGGGACGTGCGTAGCTCACTTCAAGTAAGTTTCAACTCCTGCTCCTACAGGTCGCGGGGTAGTTGGTGTGTATGCCGGCTCCTATTACGAGCATGCCGGTTATAATGGCCGCGGGCGCTCCCGAGTGATTCAGGAATGCTTTTCTGGTACCCGCGGAGGACTTATGTTGTTTTTGCGGCTGTCCTTGCTGGCGTTTACTCATCATGACTTCGAGATTTCCTACCGCGGAGGAGTTCGCATCGTTTCCGCCACCTAACTATGTCGACCCGGCCAACCACCTCACATTGGCATTGGCGATACTGGTTCCACTGACTGTCCTTGTCATTGGGTTCATATCATGTCGGTTCTACTGTCGGACAGTGCTCGTCAATACATTGGGATGGGACGACTGGACGATGTTGATGGCAGCTGTAAGTAATAGAAGAACACGTCTGTTGACCTGAGAATAGAGCACTGACCTGTATAGGTGATGTCTGTTGGAAGCAACGTTATGCTCATAATATCGATGCTGCCAGATTATCAAATGGGCTATCATTTATGTGAGTAGACCCTGACTTGGTTTACATACGTCGTAACTGATATCAAGTAGGGGACGTTCGACCTGAGCGACTTTTCGGGACGATGAAAGCTGCCCAAGTACGTTACGCGTCACGAGCTGCTGTTCTCATGCTCACAACAGTATAGATGGGCATGTCGACACAGTTGCTCTTCACTGCCATTATCACTTTCATGAAGGTCGCAATTCTTCTCACCTACATACGTAAGTGCGCAGCATATGCAAGGTTGTGGCAGCGCATTAACTTATAGCTTTCCAGGCATATTTCCGTCGAAGCTCGACAAGTGGTTCTGCCGCTTGATGATCTTCTACACGGTGACTCTGAATACGGCCTGCTTCTTCATCACGCTGTTCCAATGCTCGTAAGCAAACGCAATCATCTCAACTATTGCACATTATGCTAACAGCCACTGCAGACCCGCCAGCACGTACTGGGAGATCTTTAAGTACATCAACACAGCCAAGTGCCTCAACATCAAGGCGATCTACTACTTCCACTCGGCGCAAAACACATTCAGTGACTTCGTCATCTTCCTATGGCCCGCGAGAAACCTTTTGAACGTCCAAGTATCGCTTCGTCAGCGCGTAACTTTAACGAGCATGTTTTCGCTTGGGGTTATGTAAGTCCACATCTCGCGATCTACTTTGAATCAGGCTGACATGCGATTAGTGTATGCATCGCCGGCGTCGTGCGACTTTACTATACACACCTATACCTCGTCTCCTACGACGTCTTTTGTGGGTCACCGTCGAATCACAGCTGTGCGCAATCACCAACTAACAATATACAGGGTACGGAGCTACCACCTTCGTCATCATGTCGGTAGAGAGCGGTGTAGGTGTTATCTGCGGCTGCCTTCCAGGCTGCAAGCCTCTCATGAACAAACTGTTCCCACACGTCTTCGGCAACACGTCGCAAGCATCGTCCCGCCGCCGGCCATCAAACAACTTCCTCGGAGGCAAATTCGCACCAACGTCGTCTTCATCGGCAGGCAAATCCGAGCAGGGGTCATATCGCATGCAAGCTTTCCAGTCGCGTCCCGAATTACGGCGCGGTGCGACCGTGGAGAAGCGACCCCAGCCAGACGTTGAGAAACAGCTTCCTCCGCCCCCACAACCGTCACACCAAGGGCTGCGGCCACCCAGCCGAGCGGCTTTCACCGGAAGGAGACAAGGAGACGCGTACAGAGAGTTACAGGGCAATGGAAGCGACTCCAGCATAGAGATATTCCTTTTGCAGCGTAATTAAAACTTGTGCACCCTTCTTAGGGGACAGAAAGAATTGAGATAGACAAAAGAATGTTCGTGCTTTTCGTTGTCGCACCGCCGCAATGCCCCCAGAATTCGATCATGCCGCCAACATCATCGACTGCTCTTTTACAAGTATATCTTTGTACCACTGCGGACGCTAGAAGCCTGTTTGACCCCACCTCTGACGCCCCTGAGTGCACAAGTAACGTCGCATCGCGTGTCAAAAGTGTCGGCGGCGGATAGCTTGCAGCTTACCCCACTTCGCGTGTTTGCTGACGGTTCCTCGTCTCGCTATTTTCTCGCTCAGCCTGGCCGCATCTGCTTTCCGAACAACAAAGTGGGCATTACAGGCACAACACGGGATGTCTCTTGTTTCGATAGATCGGAAAGGGAACGAGACAATATTCATGGTAAAAAATTAACGGTGCTGTATTAAGCAATGGCGATATCTCTCTGCTCCCAGCGACGGTCGCCCTTTATGTATGCGTCCAACCGGAAAATACCAACGCGCGTGTACTTCTTGGTTTGCGGCTGCATTGCCAGAATGAGCCCCCGACCTATAGTGATGCGAGCTAGCAGCACAGTATGGCATCCCGCAGTGTGTTCATCGCACTGACCGGATATGTCGATCCAGGCTTTTCCAGACTTCGGATCAACAAAAGTCGGATGCCAAGACGACCAATCATCTTCTTGTGCACCGGTAGTCGCGTCCTCGTCGGTTCGATGACGTGTAGCTTTGCTACTGAACCCCCATGATTGAGCAGCTCTTTCGTGCCCCCATGATTGAGAAGCTCTTTCGTGTTTTCTCAGCTTAGCATGGAGGGTTAATGTTCGAAGTCTCATTTCAGCGTCGAGCACGTCGCTGAAGTCGTCTTTAGACGTGGCATTTTCGACGATGACGTTCAGTCGCTGACACATGATTGAATGGCTATCATACCATGAGTAGCTGATAGGCCCCTCTATCGATGCCCAAGACCATGATGGAGCCACCCATTTAGCGGCTCGGGTGGCTTTACGTGAGCTCCGATCGTCACGGTCCACTTCCCAGAGTAATTGGCTCGGCAGGTGTTCTGCCCAGAGCCCAGCGTAGTATCGCACAGGTGAGGACTGTCCAAACTTTCTGGCAACAGCCGAGATAGCGCGCAGCTTATCAGTG
This sequence comes from Alternaria arbusti, assembly GCF_024043155.1. Classification (NCBI taxonomy): domain Eukaryota; kingdom Fungi; phylum Ascomycota; class Dothideomycetes; order Pleosporales; family Pleosporaceae; genus Alternaria; species Alternaria arbusti. The sequence continues at coordinate 957,440 of NW_026249943.1, forward strand.
TTGTGGCTCAGACTTAGGTGACTGTAGTGCATGACGATGCGTCCCCAAAGATCCAAAAACTCGGTTCCTGTCGCCGGTAAAGTGTACCAGTGAGCTGGTAAGTCAAGCGAATGATCAGTTCCATATGCCCCGAACGTTTCAGAATTCGTAATCCACCCATCTGTCTCCGGGACGACTTCATCAGTGCGATTGGCGGTGCATAGATACCGTAGCTGATGGGTACCGAACTCTAGGATGCGGGGAGAAAGGATTTGCTCTTGGAAACACCATCCACGTTGGTGGATTGGCTCAGCATTTCCCATGTCCCTGCCTGTCCAGAGAATTACGGAACCTATCTTGCCGTTTTTGCAAAGATAAGGTAACCGAAAACCTCTTTCCCGGGGGATATATCTGGATTGTAGAAACCCATCCTGCACTCTGGGACTTCGTGAAGCTAGCAGGGTAACATGCGCATGGGAGTATATGTCGCCCATCCGGGCGAGCTCCACAATCTTGTCGCCATCGTCGTCCTGGACTATGCAAAGAGCGTCTATCCAGATGTACTCAAGCCCTAGTTCAGCCGTCACTAGTATAGCATCTTTCAACGTACGTGGAAGATCGCTGAACGAGATCTTGGACCGCCATGAGATTATGTTGCCTCTTTTCAGTTTCACTGGCTGATCTCCTCCCCAACAGTAACTCAAGGTAGCATACTTTGGCCGTTCAATGTGTGTTGTTTCCACCAAGCATAGCTCTGGATCCGTGGTTGAGCCCTTAGACCTTTTGAAGATCTTGATGAGATGGCGAGGTTTCAAGATACCAGAGCCTGTGGTTGTGCGCCGGGATTTGTTGCCGCAGGCGTGATGCGTGGTGGTGCACGTCTGTAGCCACGTGCGAGCCGTCGACATGGTTTCAGCGGATGCGGGATTTAGATTTGGCAGCCTGTGTTTGATGTCTGTAGCGGCTACGTTACTGAGCCACATTCATCATTAGTGCACTAAACTAGCAAAGAAGCCTTGTTCCACGAAGGACGTACTCAGCCTCCACGCACAGCACTAGCTTGCGAGCAAAGTCTTTACCGTCCGTATATTGATTGATGTCATTGGCCCAGTCTAGCACGAGCTGTTCCTCGGAGTTATGCGTGAAGTATGCGCGCAATCGACTGTTTACTGTGGTATCCCGCCGGCGGAGGGTAACAAGCCACATCATCCATTCGCAGCCACCCTTTGCTAATGCGACGGCTTCACCATAATAAAGATTAAACCAGTATCCATACTCGTTGCCGGTCGAGGATTCGTGTTCGGTAATGAGCTCCCATGAGCCCTTTTCTGGGCAGCGGTTGTAGCCGTGGAGGTAGAGGAGCAGCTTGGATTGGCACACCTTGCAGGCGTGGGGAAGAACAGGCACCAGCATACTTGATAGGCATGTGCAAGGCTTATACAGCGTAACAAAGCGGTCAGTATGCAGTCAGGCAGCTGGCGAAGTGAAAGGAATGAAAGTCGGGCGCTGGCGTTCGATGTGGAATGAGACGACGCGGGGCGGGGTGTGGGTCGGCGCGTAGCTTGCCCCACTTAGCGTGTTTGCTTCCATTGCCTCGCCCTCATCGCTTTCTCGTCATTTCTCAGCCTTTAGGGTCTTGCGAGCATTCCCATCGGAATAGTGTTGCTGTCCCATACATAGATTGCTCTACAGAACCTTATCCGAAAGCACCTAGTCCACAAGGGCGGCGTGTCAGACAGATCACTGAGCTCGTCGTACGTCGCGCCAATTCTTCAGTCCGTAGGCCTCACTCAGCCATTCAACTATGTCAAACGCACCTCGAGGCGGTGACAGAGGAAGAGGAGGATTTCGTGGAGACCGCGGAAGAGGACGTGGAGGAGGAGGGCGAGGCGACTATGGAGGTGGCGGCTTCCGAGGGGATCGAGGCGGTGGGTTTCGGGGTGATAGAGGCGGAAGCCGTGGTGGCGGCAGAGGAGGGTATGGTGGACCGCCCCGCGGTGGCCAGCAAGGCATCCAGATCTTCCCGTAAGATGTTGACCAACATTTGGTTCGTTCAGAATTAATATCCGTTTAGCAACTCTCATCCGCAAGACCCGAAGGTCGCAAAAGTTGAAGATACTTTGCATCCAGTCGGAAAGAAAGGCCTCGATCTCAGCACCCTGACGCTATCTGAAGGAAATCCAACGAGACCCGGATATGGCACGAAAGGTGTCAAAGTAGAGCTCACGGCGAACTATGTTGAGCTGCTGCCACCTTCCAATATGGTGTTGTATCGCTACGATGTTGACGTCCAACCAGAAGCCGCTGGAAGGAAACGTCACCGGGTAATGGAGCTCTTGCTTCAGTCATCGGAGATGGCTCCTCTCAAAGGCGACGTCGCGACTGATTTCCGTCAAACTCTTGTCTCCAAGACGAAGTTCAAGCATGACGAAGACATTATTGAGATTCAGTACCGCAGCGAAGGTGAAGACGAACCAGCAGCCAACGGCACGGTATACAAGATCAAAGTCAAGTATATCCGAACGTACAGCATCGGTGAGCTGGTCGACTGGATGAGTTCTACCAACCTCAGCCAGTCCTTGGGCGACAAGCAAGAATTGACGCAGGCGCTCAACATCTTCCTGAACCACTACGTCAAGTCCGCCAATAACCTCGCCACGATAGGCTCATCGAAGAGCTTCTCCCTGAATCAGAATGCGACAAGGGGTGATCTTGGCTCAGGTCTCGAAGTCATCCGCGGCTTCTTCTCCAGCGTGCGCATTGCAACTTGCCGCATCTTGGTCAATATCAACGTCAGTCATGGAGCCTTTTACCACTCTGGTCCTCTCCCGGGCCTCATGCACAGCTACGGTACACGGAACACCATTGCCTTGGAAAAGTTTCTCAAGCTGGTCCGCGTCCAAACCACGCATCTGGCTGAGAAGCGGAACAAAGCCAAGCAGGTCATTCCTCGCATCAAGACGATCTTTGGACTTGCCAGGAAGGACGACGGGCATAAGCTGACGAACAGGCCACGCATCAAGGGCCACGGTGCAGGCGCTAAGGATGTCGAGTTCTGGCTCGATGCTGACGCAGGCTCCTCCGGCGCACCCAAGGCGGAGGCGGGTGCTGTAAAGGGCAAGGGCAAAGGAAAGCCCCAGCACAAGGGTCTAGCGCCTGCTGGATCGGGAAAATACATCACTGTGTTCGATTTCTTTAAGACGAGTATGTCACCCTCTCCCTCCATAGTATCCCGGTACTAACGACATGTAGCATACAATCGTGTCCTCCAGCACCCCGAGCTCCCCGTCGTCAACTGCGGTAACCGAGAAAACCCCATGTACCTCCCTGCAGAGGTCTGCGTCGTCGTCCCGGGCCAGCCATCCAAAGCTAAGCTTGATGGTGGCCAAACACAGACTATGATTCAGTACGCTGTACGTAAGCCGTGGGAGAACGCAAAATCCATCCTCAACGAGGGTGTATCGACCGTCGGTCTGGACGAGGACACCAATGTTTTGCTGGTAAGTTTCCATTCGCGCTGTGACATCTCTTCGCTGACAATTCCAAGCGTTCTTTTGGTCTTACCATCGCACAGGGTCTGATTAAAGTACCTGGTCGAGTTCTCACCTGTCCAAGAGTCATCTACAAAGGTGACAAGACTGCTCCTGTCGACCAGAAGTTTGGGCGTTGGAATATGATGAACATCAAGTTCAATACTGGCGCATCCCTACCGAAATGGTCCACAGTCATGATATCTCTTCCAGGTAAACGCGACTCTTTCGATGGCCAAGCTCTCGGTGCTGTAATGCAGGAGTTCTACCAAGGCTTGCTCAAGATTGGTGTCAACGCCCAGCCGCCCCTTCCCCCACAACGTCTTCAACTACAGCATCCAGACGATCCATCCCTCGGCCCATATCTACAGAGAGCCGCTGGTGCTTTGAACCTTCTATTCATTGTGCTACCAGAGGCAAACATCCCCTTGTACAAGCGCATCAAGACACTCGCCGACAGAGACTATGGCCTTCACACGATCTGTTCTGTTGGCTCCAAGCTCTGGAAGGAGCGTGGTCGCGATCAGTATATTGCGAACATTGCACTGAAGTTCAATTTGAAACTCGGTGGCATCAATCAGATCGTCGAAAACAAGAGCCTTGGCATCATCGATCAAAACAAGACGATGGTGGTCGGCATCGATGTGACCCACCCTTCTCCAGGCTCGGCTGCCAACGCCCCTTCTGTATCTGCGATGGTTGCTTCTGTCGACAAATTTCTTGGACAGTGGCCTGCGACGCTGCGCATCCAGCGCGGAAGGCAGGAAAACGTCGATGATCTCTCCGAAATGTTGAAGTCGCGTCTCAACCTCTGGAAGACCAGGGGCAAGCACCCCGCATTCCCCGAGAACATTCTCATCTACCGCGACGGAGTATCAGAAGGACAATACGACATGGTGCTGTCACAGGAGCTTCCCCAGCTGCGAAAGGCATGCGAGGCACTGTACCCCGCGACTGATACCAAGAAGGGTCTTCCACGCTTCACGGTTGTCATCTGTGGTAAGCGACACAAGACACGCTTCTATCCAACAGCGGAGAAAGACTGCGATGGTGTTGGGGAAAAGAGCTCTGGCAACACGAAGCCTGGTACCGTCGTCGATCGGGGCGTGACAGAGGCTCGCAACTGGGACTTCTTCCTTCAAGCACACGCCGCACTTCAAGGAACAGCGCGTCCTTGCCATTACTATATCGTTCACGACGAGATCTTCCGCCAGATCTACGCGAAACAGGTCCCGCCACAGTTTGGTAACATTGCTGACATCGTGGAAGACCTCACCCACAACATGTGTTATCTGTTCGGTCGTGCAACCAAGGCTGTCAGTCTGTGCCCGCCAGCATACTACGCCGATCTGGCCTGTGAGCGGGCTCGTTGCTATTTGGCGAACCTATTCGACACGCCGACGCCAAGTGCCAACCCTTCCGTCGCTGGGACTTCGGCAGCTGGGGGTGCGTCGCTGGACCCGAGCGAGTCTGATGTACAGATCCATCCCAGGCTCAAGGACACTATGTTCTACATCTAGGCAATGGCGTCATGGCTAGTCACTGAAAGAGGATATATAGGTGAGGAACACACCCAGCGTTGAATGGCAATTCATCGCTACAATCTCCATCGATACGGTAACATATCGATGATCCAAGATCATACTGTTCATTATTGCTATATACAAAGCTGCATAACAGCCAAATACACTCATTTATCAGCCCCAACCCCCATCTTTTCGCAAGCACTATACCTCTCCCACTCTTGGCTTCGGCGCATGCCCCACACTCCTAAATGGCGCATAGATTCAAGCCGCCGTCTGACAAGTCGCCTGGTCCGCCGCTCTCAACCTCATGCTATACTGCTTACCCATTGCCGCCGACGTTCTGCCAGTGTATGTACATCGGAATCCACACCACTTGCTCCGAGCTTACTGAGACTGGCCCGCATGGAGACATGCATGCTTCTGGCACCCGTTCCCGTGATATTGGTTCGTAGCGACTCGTTCTCGCGATGCCGTCCGAAGTAATCTTTGACTTGTGCGGTCGTGTGAACAGGGTTCAGGATAGTTGCTATTAGCCATGTACGTGCAATCACGAACCATTCGATGCAGCGCAATCATGCCTCGTACCCTTCTCGCTTCTCCGATCCGTGGCTATGGTGTGTGCAGGATCCAGATTCACGGCTGCGCTCTGCTGATGCCTCAGTCATGAACGCTGTAGTGCAGCTCCTTTGGCAAACTGCTTTGTATGGTGTTATGCCACTGCTGTGGCGTAAACAGCTTCTCGCCTCGTGTCGCACGCCAGTAATTCGTCGTTTCGTACACCTCTGGACATCCACTCAACAGCCAGCCCCACTTCTCCAGGAATACCGGATCGATCTCCCAACTGCGAAAATCTTCAGGTGGCCCCCATACTATCAGTATGGGATTACGGTCCAGATGATTGTACTCGCAGATATCATGGCATAGCGCATCTTCGTAGTCGATGGGTTCCGTTCGCTGAAACGCTTGCAGCATGTTGTCTCGTACTTTGGGCCACGGGAAGAGATCCAACCAAGGATGATGCTCTATAGAGGCTTGGAGCTCAGTAGGCTGTAGACATGCTGGCCATTCTGCCCCTGCGTCGGAACCTAGGAGCGGGCCTTGTTTATTGAGTGGTGAGATGCCATACCAATCGTAGTACTGCGCAGTGACTCCCAGGATATCGGCGTTTCTTGCGAGACCACTAGCGACGTTGTATTTGAGTAGGAGCGGTAAGTGGGACAGGGCGGGTGTGCCTTGCATGTAACTGGCGTAGGCATGTTCGGAAAAGCGGCGCATGAGTTCCTGCACCTTTGGGTGGGCGGCCATGCATGACCTCTGCGCTATGGCGACATCTGGGTTGCTAAGATCGTCTAGGGATAGGTCGGATGTGCTGCAACTGCCTTCACGACCCGACGTGTCGCTCTCGTTGGCCTCTTCTGGTATGATAACACGGCGGGGCTGTCTGGCTGGGGCATTTTTCTTTTGTGCACGGTTTCCTAGTAACATGTTAGAACATGCTTTCTTCCTTTTTGGCGCTCGATCTGCAGGACAACTTACTCCGTGCTCTCTGGTTCAAGCGGTTCTGTAATTTTCGCCTCTCCACTGGATTGGTCACCCCCATCCAATCCTCCGTTTCATCACGGAGCTCGGGTCGCTGAGACGACCAGGCTAACTCAATGGGAGCATCTGCATAGTCAAACCCAGATGGCATCGGAGTTGCTGACATGGCGGCAGGGGAAAATCGTGTTTGTGAATGTCATCCTCCGAGCGGGTGCCAGCATATATGCAGATCGATGACAGTTCGCGAATCGGACCTATCTATTCAAGCCCCGCTTCGAGAAGCGGCATAGCCCCATCACGTTTTAAGGTGTTAAGGAAGTAGTGAGGCTCTCTCTGGCGCGATGCTGTTTTGAGAGTGTCAGCAGCGTGCATAAAGTCCGCGTTAGCTCCCATTAGCGTCTGGGCTGATGCACAAGTGCCATCAAGACAGCGGCCGGGTCCACTTCCCCGTCGCACTCGCTCTCGCGGTCGGAGTTTGATAGATCGGAGGTCTAAGAAGGGTGCCATGTCTTAGTTGTAAAGATTAGTGGGGATAGACCAGGCGTACCAAGTCGTTGATGAAATTTTGGGTGCAAGCATGTGTACTTCGCGATGACTTCATATATCATTCATTGGGACATGTGAGGCGTCGGCTTACAAAACGCTCTGGCTACTGCCATTGAGAACAGTGGCCTTCTCGTCACTTCCGCTTCCCGAGCGGGATGACAAAGGTATTGCGCACGCTTCGTGGCGGAGTTGACATCATACGTGGTATCGCGCATCGGATCCGCAGGTCTTGTAGCGTTGAATTGTTTCAGCTGAGACTAGTCGCTTTTCATTCATTGTATTTATTGCTTCGTCATCGAGAGATGAGTGATCATCCCCGATCGCCTGCACGTGGCTTTTCGATTGCTTCATAAGCTGTAGCGAGTATCGCATCTTTTGCGAACCGATATGTTCGGGCTTGTCCCCAGGTCTTCCCATTGGGTCTGCTGTGACTCTTTTGCTCAGAGCCGCACAGATCTCGCTTAAATGATCGTGGCTCATTTACCGGCAGCAGGGACGCGGTCCAGAGGGATAGTCTCCATGTCTCGGATAAGTACAGCTGGCCTATCATATTCGAAAACAATCTCCAGCGCAGGCCTGCACTTCGTGAGGAACTCAAGGAACTCGCGACGGAATGCTTCATGGTAGACGCCACGGAACTCGAGGTACCGCAACTTCGGGACGAAAGTCTTATCTGTCAACCAGTCGAGTGTGTTGTTGAGACGAATGCGCTTGGACTTTTGGCCTTGGACGACAGTCAGGGTAACGGATTCGATGTTTGCGCAGTTCTTGAGGATAGTTGGGAATGCGGTACGCGTGAGCTTCGATGTGCCGTGAAGAGCGATGATCTCTAGCTGAGGCAAAGCTTTGGTCAACTTCTCTACGCCCGCGCTGGTGAGCTCAATGGCCTCCTTCCTCTCAGCATCTCCGGCGACGAAGACACGGACTGCGCTTCGGAAAGTAGCATCTGCATTGGCGATGACGTCGACAATGGTGCTGAATATTATCAGCAGGAGTTAACACGAATCTAGACAAAGTTGGACATACTCGTCCACGTTGATTCCAGAAGCGAAAACGATCTTTTGAACGGGCTTCGCAGTGCTATCAAACTTGGTCGATGCATCTACGTGCATAGTCTGCTCATCTGGGATAGCAGCAGGCTGGTACTCGATGGCCTTTCCCTTCCTTGCCTTTGCACGTTTCTCAAAGGCATCCCACGAAGCGTCGCTCGGGGGCTGAGCCATCAGGCGAGCATCCCACTTCTCCTTTGGCTCGTCCCAGGGTCCGTAGGCTTGGGTAGCGGGGATCTCATCGTCCGGGCTGGTGTCCGATCCTGCTTGGCGCTCTTCAATGACCTTGAGCCTTTGGAGCTCTCTCTCCTTCTCCTTCTGCTTCTTCTTCTTGGCGGATCCTGAAAGTGGCGCCATGATGTCGTTTTCAGGTATACGACGTTGGGTGACTTGAAGAAGCCAGGTGTCGAGGCATCAAAAGAAGAGATCATCGGAAGGCGGGGGTTCCCCACTATCATCTTACGCCTTGCCCCTCCAAGCCTAGTGGCTTTGCGACCCCTTCGTAGCTTCACTCCCATGTGTCTTTGGGTCTCATCTGTAACACGACAAACGACTATCGCGCTGGCATCGGAATCACGATTCATGTCTGCGATAGGAATTTCACTCCTCAGATATGTCCGTCTCTGTCGCAATATCGGTAGACCTGGACCGTGCATAATCGGAATAAAGTCCCTGGACACAACATCGAATGAAAGTGAGCCCGGACCAGAGTCACCCGAGAGTTCATGTAGAAGAACGCTTCATCTGGAAAAGGGAGCATATGATGCCAGTAACACCGCGTGTGAGCTTCCTCATACTACCTAGCGCTGAGCATTCTGGTTGCCTGGACAGTCAGCCTAGGTGACTCATCCGAGTCCAGGCCGGTGTTAGCATTCCGTCGACGCGTCGAAGATATGCTTATAATAAGGTTCGGAAGCGTATAAGCTTAAGCACAGCACCAAGCATCAATCTACCATTGCTTAGCCTCGAAATGTCACCATACGACTTCCATATCTCAACTCCACGCCTCTACCTCTCCTACCTCGATCCGTCCTCTGACGAACACTGCGACTTCACTCTTGCACTCTACCATGGTGCTCCATCTGTCCGTCGGTACCCTAGCGTAATTAAAGACGTACCAGATCGCGAAGCAGCGCGACAGATCGCCGTTTCTGGAGATGAGAAGCTTCGTGCGACGGGCTATGGGCGGTACATCATCAGCTTGAAACCAGAGTCACATGAAGGATACGATGAGACCGGAGTTCCATTCTCACAGAGAAAATTAGAACACATTGGGATTGTGAGCATGCAACTGGGACGTGTTGCAGGCGAGCAAGCACCCACCATGCCGGACGTCGGCTTCAACATGATGGAGCGGTATCATGGGAAGGGATACGCGACAGAAGCTACACAGGGGTTGATCAAGTACTTTCGCGAGGAGAAAGGTGCGAAAGAGATTGCGGGTTTGACCGACGACACAAACGAAGAGGCGAAGAGGCTCTTCCGCAGACTGGGGTTCACGAATCATGGAGTCAGGACAGTACGTGGTATTCGGTGGTCGGGTGAAGTGCTTGACGTGGATCTCTGGACCTTGGGACTTGAGGATGGGAAGAAACTAGAGGACTTTGGATTCTGATCCGATGTTGCTGATATTCCCGTTCTCCACTTTATATTGGGATCCTTTCACTACTGGAGTGTCGTTAGATGGAACCTTGTTCCATGCCTGAAAGTAATGATTACAGAATCGAAGTCGTTTTGTGCAACCTCTTCTATGCTACCGGACATAATATCATGTAGGTACTCTAATTGCCGGAGTCTTGAGCTTAGCTCGAATGCCGAGGAGACACATTCGCCTCGGGCATGTCTTTACACTCCCCAATCTTCCCATCTTGCGATACGCTTCCCGCCTCCGTGCCAACTTCAATCCCATCCAGATACTCAAACCCGGTGACAACACGTGGAACCAAAGTTTGCCGAGCAGGAAAGAACAGATTACAAAAGTAGTACAAGAAGATGGACAGGAAGAACCCGTAAAGCCAGTCGAACGTGAAGAGGTTTTGGAGACCAGCCGAAAGCTTCAGATCTGGGTTGACCTTGTTGACTAGACCTGGCAGCAGAGGAATGATGGTAACGAACGTTGCGACAACAGCACGCCAGTTTGTGCCGTAGCGACCATATCGGTAGATACCTCTTGGGTCGTATAAAGCGGGAACGTCGTACTTCCTGTTCTTTACCAGCCAGTAGTCTGTGAAGAGAATGCCGGCCATGGGCGCCATGAAGATGGCATATGCGCTCATGAAGTTGAGGAACGCCTTGCCGGACGCTACGATAATCCAAGGACATAGCGCCCAGCCGCCGATGAATGCGACAAGAATCGACCCGCGACGCACATTGACGTACTTTGGCGCTAGTGTCGTGACGTCATTGGCGAAAGAGACGGCGTTCGCACTGATGTTGACGCTGAGCTGCCCAAGCAACCAGATGGAAGCGCAGAAGAAGGCGGCTGCACGGCCACCAGGCGTATCCCAAGTATCTATGATCTGTAGTGGCGTCCAATAGGCTGTGCCCCAGATCTCTTGGGCTGCGGATGCAGAGACGATCCCCATAAGAGCGACCATAGTCTTGAAGAAAGGGATCACCGGCATCTGCCAGTATTGCGCTGTAGGATCTTTGCTGAAGCGGGAGAAGTCGGGAATGTTGACAGCGAGGGTGCTGTATCCACCAGTAATGCTTGTCATGCTCGATAACCAGAGCCAGGCCCTTTCAGCGCCATGCACAGAGGCCGGACGTGTAAAGAACGTGCCATTACCGCCTGCTTTGACAGCAACCCAGACTGTCATCCCGATAGCTACCGGTGGCAACAAGACTGTCTTCACCCAAAACATGTACTGTAGCCTGTGCGTTGGAATGAGTAGGAAGGGAAACTGAATGAGCCAGTACAAGAAGTATGAGATCATCCCAGCCGTGGTGAGACCGACTGAAGCAGGCAAGTGGTTGGGTATATCGCGGAAGCTTGGCCAAATAGCGTTAAGAATCTAGGAAGATATGTCAGAAGACGCAACCATCAGGCCATGCTCAGTACAACGTACCGCAGTCACACATGTGCCTCCATTGGCTGTTTGGACACCGAACCAAAACATGGCCAAGACGCCTCTGCTCACGATGGCAAAGTAGCTGAACCAGTAACCAAAGCTGGCGCGAGAGGCAATGGGGAATGGAATGTGTAAATTCGAGCCGATGGCGCCGTTCAATACTGTGGGTATAGCGTTGCATATACCCGCCACGAGCGTTATGAGCACAGCATCGGTTGCCGTCAGACCTACTCCAATCAATATCATGACCCCCAAATAACTGTGATTATCGAGCACTTACCAAGTGTAAAGATGGCAGATCCTGAACTCCAAGTCGATATGGTAACAAGGTCACTGAACCAGTACGTTACGAACGCGCTCTTGCCCCAAGTCCGCTTTTCCGGTGGTACTGGCTCCATATCGGCATTGGTCCATACATCGGGCGGTGCGATGCTGCTGTTTTGCTTAGGAAGTTGCCAGCTCGATGGCTGCGTTATGCGAAGCTTCATCTTCTCTTTTGCCGCGTGGCTGCGACTGCGTATGCTGCCTGTAAAGTGCATTGTGAGGGGCTTCTGTTTTTTTATGCGCCCATGTGATTCGAGCAGTCTTCTCCTGAGCTCATCAAAAGTCGTTTAGCGATGAATATCTCCAGTCGTTCGAGTAAAGCGATGACGGAAAGATAGGTGATCGACGATGTACTTCGAGGTTGCGTCCGAGTCCGATCTTCCACAAAAATAGCAAGCTATCCTCATCTTATGAAGTCAGGATATATGTGCTGCGTCTCGCGGCAGGTGTCAAAGATAGACAGCTGCGCTTACGTCGCACCGCGCTGAGCAAAAGATGGGGTAGTCTGGGCTGATCTTATCGTTCATCGTGACGTGATTGGGCCATACCTCGTCGCTATCATAGATAAGTATGTGTTCCTTGCCCATATCGCTATCGTGTTGCTGCATTTGATGGGAGGTGTTCATGCTGCAATGAGACGCGTTGGGATGATATGCAAGCGTGCGCCACCTGAATGGGGAGGATGAGAGCCGAAGGTCGGCCGGCGCTAGTGCCGACGCTTATCAGTTCGCTCCAGGGCTATCTCCAAGCGACCATCCCGCAACCTCCGTGTTTATCACTGGAGACCTCATCCTTCTTGACTATGGCGCCGGATTGTCCGCTTGATCTCGCCTCGCCATGGCGTCCCATTCGCGAAGCAGGTTGACGTGCACAGCTTGTGCGAAGCGGAAAGTCAAGTGCAGTAAGACGATACCCTGCGACAACTGCATAAGACGGGGTCAAAAGGATTCGTGCGGTATCGACGCATTGCGTAGCGATGTAAGCTCTCCAACACGCCCTTTCGACCGAAGATCATGTGAGCTCGACTATTTGCGACAACGGGTCGCACGGCTAGAAAGCGAAACCTGTCAGCGAAGCCCCACGATCGTTAGAACTCCGTCCGGAACTCTGCAGCCGGAAACACCAAACGATGGGCTTCCCGATGAGTCCGCAGATGAGCCTGACGATGCTACTGTTTCTCGAGATACCGCGACAGTACTGGAGTTCCTCGCTTGGGGAAGAAGGAAAGAGCCTCACTGTCACACAGTCGCGTCCCTCGAGCCCGTGGATGATGATCCGATTGAAGTTGGTTCAGGCATATTTGATGACTTGTCCCAGCTTTCGGTGCTTCAATTACTTCTTCCAAGCCCCCACCAAGTTCGACTGTTGGTAGAGTACCACCACGAAAGCCTGTTGTGGTACCATAGCAGCTACTTCGTTCCTACTTTCCAGGCGCAACTCCAAGATTTCTACGATAGAGATAATGGGCTTATCGAACGACCATCTACGGATCTCCAATGGGTAGCTCTATTGTTCGCTATACTGGCTGCTAGTCTTGCGTGCGCACCCGATTTGCGAGCGCAATCGTGGGGATTTGACAAGGCCGAGCGGCAGAAGCTCTCGCGACGATGGTACCAAGCTATTTTCACTTGCCTTAATCGGGCGGACTATACGAGTAACTTGAGCATCCTTTCTTGCCAAGCTATAGCCACGGCAACCGTTTCAGCCCACCTCCTAGGGTTCAGTACAAAGCAAAGCATCCATCTCGCAACTGCTGTACGCATTGCTCAATCTTTAGGCGTTCATCGCCTAGGGCCAGACGCCAGTGGAGGTGTCGTAGCAAATGAGACTGGTCGTAGAGTTTGGTGTCAACTTTGCAGCCAGGACTGGTTCAGCATACCGTTTTCGGAGAGCTACCTGGTCATTCCAAGATACTCGACATCAACCCCACCGCTGAACAGCCACGACAGCGACTTGACCGCCGTTGACGCGGACGTTCCTACTACTACAAGCTATTCTCTATTCTTGCGCAACATCGCGATAATCATGCCCCAGCTTCAGGACAGCCTCGTATCATGCAATACACCTTACACACGTTACGAAACGGCCTTGCATTGGGATGCGCGACTTCGAGAACTGGCCACTCGTGGAAGGCCAGTTTTCATGACGAACGCACCGTTGGATCCGAGCTGGCCCACGTGGGTACCATGGGCGCGGCGCGCTCTAGCCATTACGTCGAGTCACAAGATCATCATGATTCATCGTTCTTTTCTACTGGACAGTTTCGTCAATCCTGCTTTCGCGTTCTCCCGCCGAACATGTCTCGCAGCCTCCAAAACGATCGTCAAGGAGTACAAGGCCTTGGTCGGGGAAGATGGCCCCACCTTGTGGATTCACCAAGCATTTGCGGTCGCTGCATCCATCACCCTGTTGCTAGACGTACTACATCGCGAGATCAACGCGAACGAAAGTTTCGAGCACCGAACACTTGTTGAAGAGGTCGTAGAGATTCTGCAGCGGCGCGCAGAGAGTATGATTGCGGTTAGAGGCGTCAGACTTCTCAAAGCTTTGCTTGCTCAGGCGTCGCACGAGACTTTGTCTCAAAGAAGAAGAAAGCGTAATCGTGACGGTACACCCGCTTCCAAAATTGACGTCTCGGCCCTGGTTAGGAACTTCTACCAGGCCAACCATGGCGACAGCTACCCTTCGCCACGTCCTACAGCCACATCAGGATCTACTACTGACCAACCTCCTCCACATTACTCGGAAGAGAACAATTGCCTCGCCACCACGTTTGAACAGCCGCAATCTGCATTTCCTTTCTCAGCCTCGGGCTTCGCAGGTACCAATAGTTTCGATGATCTTTTGTATCTAGCAAATTACGATTTCTCATTGGCGTAACTTCTCGCAGCTGTCCCTTCGACCTGGTAGTGTCCGGCGCAACGTAGTCCAATACGAGACGGAAATCATATTGCGCATCACTCGCGTGGTTGGCTTGCGCAATTACATGATTTAACACGTTTCATTCGATGACGGCTTCCATTAGTTGATGCACCGCTTTCTCAACCCCCGGGAGATCCTCCAATATCGGCTGATGACCACTTTTCACAACATGAATCCAGCTTCTTCCTCCAATCAATGTACTGAGATCTTGCGAGCGTTGTACTGGACTGATCATATCCTTGTCCCCTGCTACGAAGACTACCGGACATGTGATGTCTTGATACGGCGGGTCTTTGTGGCTACCGTCTACGATAGCTTCACATGTTTGCGCATAGGCTTCTGGATCCGCAGAGCTCACATCGAGCCTTACGGCTTCTCGAGCTACTGGATCTACCTTTCGGTCTTGGCTGCGGATTCACTGTTAGCACGGTCTCGACATTCTTCTGGGCTCATTATGTGCGTACCTATCGTCGTAGAAATTAGACCTGGCCGCAATATCCGCTGCATACTTGATGCCTTCCTTCCTCACCGCGGCCGCAAGATCGAGCATGCGCTGTCGTACAGCGGGGATGTGACCAGCCGCTTGACCGGGACCGAGTAGCATGAGATCTGCAACAGACTGCGGATGCTTCGCAGCATAGTGCAAAGCGACGATAGCGCCGAGGGAATGTCCAAAGATGACAACCTTGGACGAGGCCGAGTCATCCGAGCTTCCTCGTAAAGATGCGATGAGGTCGGCCAAGTCGACAACGAGCCCTTCGACGGAAAGTGGTTTCCTGACGCCTGCTAGTGGCGTCTTTCCGAAGCCCGGAAAGTCAACAAGAATGATGTTATACGTGGAAGGTAGAGAAGGCGCAAGTGGCGAGAATGTCTCGGTAGAGCCTCCAAGTCCATGGAGACATATTAGAAACGGACCCGAAGGATTGCCAGCTTGTAGGTAATGTGTATTTGTACCGGAGGTTGTCTTGTAGTACGAAGAAGTTAGAGTGCGAGCAATCATCGTAAGAGGGTGGGATAAGAGTGTTTGATCGTGAGCAACGGGATATTTACTCCTGGGACGAACGCAGCGTGTACATGAACGTATGCATGATATCTGCACACGGTATAACCAGCCTCGTGAGGGTGCGGCTGTATCCGAAGGTGGAGGTGGATACTCGGCCGAGGTCCTGAGCCTGGCTGATAGGAGCCCAAGGTGGTATCAATGCATTTACACCAAAAGAAAAGCGCAGCTCGGGATGTCGCCATGCGAACATTATCGGGCTGGTAGATCAGGTGTAAGTACTCGAGCTAGACTTGATGGGTCATATACTCAATGGTGGTCTCGAGACTATTCCCATGCCTCCTTACACGTAGATTGTAAAGGCCCATCAAACTCAAGTTCTACTTAGCTACTCAACACGATGGTCGTCACAGCCGTTATAACCGAAGAGACCAACTGTCTGCGTCTCAAAGCAGAGAAGCCCATTCTCGATCTCCCACATGCCGATACGACCACCGGACGCGTCGAGCCCATCAAGCACGCGGAAGGTAGCCAGGTAGACTTTGGCGCCGAGATCTACGGCATCGATTTGAACAACTTCACGGATGCAGACTTTGAGTTTGTTTCCGATGCGTTACACAAGTGGAAACTGTTGGTGTTCAAGGAGCAGCCGCAGATGCTGAAGCCGCAGCAGCAGTATCTTCTCACTGCAAAGTAGGTCGCCAGACTTCGCCATACTCGCCTGATCTAACTTAGTACCAGCTTCGACCGCGAAGAAACAACCGGTGGTTTCGCTCACGGTCACGACCCCTTCCTCACCCACCACAATGGCGTCGACTTCTACGGCATTCCCAAGCGTCCAGCAATCCCGGTGCAGCCTCAAGTCCATATTCTTGGACGCGGCCCTGTCCCAGAAGGCCACTTCGGCTTTCCGCCAGGCTTCGAAGTCCAAGGCATCGATCACGAAGAGTTCCATCTTCCACCGCACATACCGGCGGAAGAGCGCGAAGCCGGTGCCTCGCGGTTCTATCAATGGCATTTTGATGGCTCTTTGTACGACATTCCTCCTCCACGTGTGGGCTGTCTCTTGGCTGTTCGAACTCCCAAGGGCCCAGATGTGACTGTGCGATGGGAGGATGAAGCAGGGACTCAAATGAAGATGGCACCGGGAGCGACAGCAATGATCGCTGGTAATCGTGCACTGGCGCTGCTTGACGAGGAGACACGGAACATTGTTCTGAATAGCAGGATCGAGTATGCGCCGCACGCTTTCGTCTGGATGTCCAAAGCGCACAGTACCCGGCTCGGCCACTCTCTCGAAACCGAAGGGCTTGAGAAGCCACTGGACGAGCTGCCGAAATGGGAGAAGAGCAAAGTCTGTGTCTACCCGATGGTATGGACGAACCCGAAGACTAGTGAGAAGTCGCTGCAGGTGCATGGTCAAGGCGCGTTGAAGCTGCATCTCAAGAGCAGCCCTGATGGGCCAGAGACGGTCGTTGAGGACTTGGGAGAGGTCAGGGCGTTCCTCGATAAGTAAGTATCGCGATCTCATACTTTGTTCGTATACTGACTGCAGGCAGACTCATGCGACCGGCGTTGCAACCCGAGAACATATATGCGCATCCGCATCAAGAGCAGGATGTGATCCTGTGGTACAACCGCGCGCTATTGCACAGCATCGTAAGTCTTCCTTCGTGAAGATTCAGTGATGCAATGGTGACTAATACTATTTTGCTTGCAGACCGAGTTTCCGAAGTCGTACGGCCCACGTGTGATGCATCAGTGCAACATTGCGGCGAGCGATCATCCTTCGGAGTGAGGGGACCATGGCACGTGTATGTAGATCCGAGACGAAGCTAGTGCTCGTATGAGAGCTGTATGATGAGGTAGCTGCAATAAAGTATCAAACAAGATGCGTGAAAGTTGTGGATGTCAATTGTACGCGTGTGCTTGAGACAGGTATCGATGACGCGTGGCGAGTCATGCCATGATCACGTGAGCATCCCTGCGCCCATCGAACGAGGCTTCCTCCACCAGCGCTCTTCGATGCATTGTTACAGCCACTTCTCTACCACACAGCATACGCCATGATGATTCTGCAAACATCTCTCGCCTTTCCCACCGAGACCATCGCAAAACTGCTGTAGCCTGTTCTGATACCAAAGATAACAGCAAAGAGCTCGACGCGTCGCACATGTGCTCGAAGGCTCTATCTCACATAACGCGAACACCACATGCAATGACCGCGAAAACAGCTGACTGCATCTCGCATCTCACGTTTCGGTGACTGCGCTGATCGGTCGTGCACTGAGAGTGCGCTGCCCGGTCAGCGATTGCTATCTCACCACATCGTAGTCGCATGCGAACATGCGCCCACTGCTGTCGACTAACCCGCCTATCCAGCTACCGCGCTCGCACAGATCACGGATTACGAAGTCGGCCGAGCGCAGCAGCTTCCATGAGTTGACTCTCGGCCGAGACTTGGCTGCTGATAAGATAACGTCCATGGATCTTAGCGAAGGGCGCCTCCCAGGGAAACATTCCCCGCACGTTCGGTAGATTCATCGTTACAGTATCAAGCGCAGCTGAGATATGGTCTTTGATAACGACCGAGTGCTTAGATGGGAATGCGGGGATGGCCGTTGAGTAAGAGTGGGTGGATGAACATGGTCTCGACCCTGAGCATATATGTGGCGTGGGGATTATAGATCAAGGCTGATGGTGTAGACACTTATGACATCGGGCTTTGCGTTCTCAGCACTTGAACTCTCGCTTCTTTTGTTCAAAACTCACCGCAAGAGACCACCGCCTAGAAGGAAGATTGCTGGTCATCAGTTTCCTCGACATCGGCCAAGAATCATGGCACCAGGTATCCTGGCTCCTGAGCCCACCTTCAAGGTGAAGGAGATGGATAAGACTGCCAAGGAGAAGCATAATTTTGGAGCGGTGATCGATGGCCTAGATCTGAACAGCATCAGTGGTAAGCACACTGGCGCCATGAGGATGGCTATGCGATTAGCTAACGTTGTGTTGTAGACTCCGACGTCAAAGCGCTCTCAGGCGCGATCTGGACACACAAGCTTGTTGTTGTTAAGGGTCAGAAGAACCTTGCACCCATCAAGCAATGGGAGCTTGTCACACGCTTCGATCCTAAAGCACCACATGTGCATTCTCATGGCGATGTCAAGACCTTCCACAAACAGGGTGGGCTACTATCGGTAAGAGTCACCTCCAACCAGGCGGTGCCCCTCGCTAATCAGGGTCCAGAGAGGTCGCGATGTTGTCGGTATACCCAGCGCAGAGAACGTTCGTCTAATTGGCAAAGGCTACCAAGGATCAGACCACTACGGCCTCAAAGATGCAACCATCAAAAAGGAACTCGCACACGCATGGCACGACAAACCGCTTCCAGATGATGAGTACGCGCAAGGCCACACACGCTTCCAACGCTGGCACATCGATGCACCATTATACGCGCGTGATCCGGCCTGGTTCACCACCCTTCGCTGCATCAAGCGGCCCACATCTCCAGAACTGACCGTACACTGGGACGACGACAGTGGCTTGACTATGAAGACTGAACCCGGTCTGACCGCCTTCTTCAGCAACGTACAGACATACGACTTGATGACAGAGCAAGAGAAGAAAATAGCTGATCACTCATGGGTCGAGTACGCCCCCCACCCTTATCAATGGATGGGCGACTGCAAAGGCCAGTCCCACGGTCTAGGCCTGGTAAGTCAAGGTAAAGAGAAGTCAATGGAAGACCTTGGACCCTACGACGAGAAAGACATCAAGCGCTACCCGATGGTCTGGGTGAACCCCGTAACAGGCGAGTGCGCTTTCATGGTTCACGGCATTTGCGTCCGGCGCGCATTCGTTCGGTCTAGCGAAGACGAGGAACCAAGAGTCATCGATGACGTTGCCGAGATAAGAGCGTGGCTCAAGCCCATTCAAGAACGCGTACTCAGACCGGAATACATCATGCTGCCGAAGGTAGAGGAGGGGGATATCATCATGTGGGCCAACTACCAGATGTTTCATACTGCCGTGGATTACCCAGATCAATGGGGTGCGCGGACGATGCATCAGGCAAACATCGGGGCGAGTAGTGGGCCGGTTGGGCCGGTGGCTATTCCTGGTGTTGCATAGGACGAGGTAGCAGTGTGGTATGTTTATATAGGAATGTAATATGAGAATTCGGCGTTTTTCCAAGCCTTCTGTCAGCCGTTTCACCCCTGCCTGTAGCTACCATCAAGGAGTATCGTGTCGCCCGCGACAAGTGACTTCCAGCATGTCGTCCCCTGGCCTATCAATATAGTCGTCGTGGTATAACCCTACACCTGTGTAGTTTCCCGACGTGGCATCAGCAACTTGTATCCATCGTGTCCCGAGGAGCGCTTCCACGAACTTCCGTGTACTCGGTCTGAGGGCTTAGGGTCGAACGGGGAGGTAGACGACGGAGCTCAACGCGGTTTACTGTGAGTCTTTTAGCGTAATTCCCACATCTTGACATGAAATTCTGAGGCTTACTATGTTCGTTCTGGTTTGGGTCGACGCGACGCGTGCGCCTAATAACGTGCCGGACGGTGAGGACGCATGAAGAGGACACCACCGTGACCACGATGCCAACCATTGCAATGATAGCTTCGCTGGAGAGTGAAACCATGGTGTATCGCTTTCCAGCCTGAGTCGTACTCACTCCGGTGTACTGAGCGAGGATGTTTATGATCCTATGGTGATGAGAGGGGATGATGTAGAGAGCCAAATCTGGATATGTCGCCGGAGATGCAGTAGAAGCCACAGCAATCTTTAGAAGTGACTCGATGTGTATTGATGCTCTCTAGGGTATTCGTCTACATCTACCTATAAACGCGTAATCGCGTGGACGGCTGGGCTTACCCATTGCATGTGTATGTTTTGATTGCGAGCCGGTGAGGCTGGCATGCTGATGCTGTCCGGAGCTGCTCTTGAGTTTGCTGCTTGATAGGCTATCATGAGGCAAGAACGCTTGTGAAACAGTCTGCACAGCCACGCCCGCCCGCGGTGAGTAGCGGAACGGGTGGACCCATGATCATTCCCATTCCTGGTCGATGAGATGAATAGCGAGGAAGATGGATCACAGATTGCATCCAAAATGAGAACAACACCGTTTCCAGGTGGAGACTCCCGCCGATGTATACCTAAGTAGATGCCGGACTGTGAACTCACTTGGCAGTACACACCACCGTACTGATCCCGTTTTGGCTCCCATTTGCTTACTTAGCAAGCCACAATGAACGGCTCGTACGGTTGGGTAAGAGGTCTGTGGGTCGCGATTAGGAATTACAGCAGTCTTGCGATCTACATCGGCACCTGGACATGGTCAGTCACCGGATGTGCAATCTCACGTGTCAGATGCTGAGCTTCGGTCGCGGTTTAGCCTTCCGATAGGGTGCCGTAGAAGTCCGCCGGTCGGCAGAGTCGGGGCGTTCAGAGCCATACATCATCGCCTCTCCGTAAGAGTCATTGGGAAACCATGGCAACGCCCGCCTTCCAAGGTTCACAGACTTCTTGATCCGCGCATGCAGTCGCAGACTTCTTGTTCCGCGCGTGCAGCCCGAATGGAAAACACCGGGCAGGGTCCTCTCGGTAGTATATACATCCAAGTGAATGCATGTATGTCAATGTATAGCGGCACGAGACCTGTACAGACTGGCGATTCCAAAGTAATGTGCGGTAGAGGACTCGAAGTTATTGGAGTCGCGACAACTCTCGTACGTGAGCATCTCCTTGCGTACGAATCGTCCCAAATGTGGAAGATGTGGTTGGCTCCTCGTCCCTGGGTCATCGTGGTCTCGTGTGAGAAGGAGCCCTGGAGACTTGACACATGTGATAGGTACCGTTGACAACCGGCCTCGAAACCGAACACAAAGCCGATTGTTCTGCCCTATAGTGAGTTTTCACAGGCTTGAGTATTGCCTGGGTAGCTGAAATCCAGGGTCCTGGAGCTACGGAATTGTGGGGGATCCATCGTGATTCTTTGCGCTCTAACACGGGGGTGAAGAGTTTTCTCGTCTTGACGAAGGAGAGGCTTTGGATATAATTGCTGTAGAGTCGATGCGAAAAGGAAGGGGCAAGGCTTTTAATTGGTATACTGAAGTATTGTGGCCGCTGAAGGGTCGTGAGAAGTCGTTGGTTTGCGCAAGTACTAGTTCGGTACGACCAATACCCATCCCCACAACTTCAAATTTGAAGATAAGCAACCAAACTCCAACCTAGCGCACACATCTATGAGTCAAAGCCAAAACATATATAAACATGCCATCCCCCTCTCTTGTTCCTCAGAATTCCCAAGAAGAACAAAAGAAAGAAAGAAAGCTAACTATTAACAATAGAAACAGAATCAAGATGGGTAAAATAGCAGAAGAAAAGAACTGGAAAGGAAGAAATACAGATATGATAGATGTAAGTAAGAAGAGTATTAAGAAGAAGAAAGTAAATAACATGAACAGATACCAGAATATCTACAAACAGGAAAAGGAAAACCTGAAGTAAGTAAGACAAGTGAAACAAAAATGCTAACTATTATATATGATAGCAGAGACGAGATAGAAGAAGAGAAAGTAGAGAAGAAGGAAGAAGAGAAGAAAGAAAGTAGAATGAAGAAGAGTGTAAAGATGATTAAAAAGTATGTTTGTGTATAGGATAGATGTAGGTAGAGAAGGCAAAGAAGAAGGATAGAAAGAGGGGGGATAATGCACAGTTACCCCCCTCTCCCTACCCCCACCATCACTATCACACATACATACCTCTTGACTCCCCTCCCCTCCATGACATGACCAAAAAAACATCTATATATGTATACGAGAATGCGAGAATGCGATGAAGTTGAGAATTAGCTGGAGCGAAGACCGGGCCCGTGTTATGCTAGCGCACTTCACCGCGCGGAAGCGGCCCGCTATGACATGTGAACTTCTGCGCTCCGTCTCCACATTGACTTTCCACCACCACCACCAAACCTCCACCATGCCGCGCCGCAGCCAAACACCCGAAGCCTCCACCGCGCAATTGCCAACACAGTCGCGGCCTCATCCCGATTCCGACGCTCGTGAACCGCGCGCCCACAAGAAACACCATCGCTCCCATCGCTCCCACCGCTCGCGCTCCCCCCGTCGCGACGAAGACACCCACCGACACAAGCGGCACCGCTCGCGCTCACCCGCCGCATCCAGACCCATAGACCTACCCTACAAAGCAAAGCCTCTATCAAAGCGCCACTACGAAGACTACAAATCGCTCTTCCAATCCTACCTCGACATCCAGAAGAACATCCAACTCGACAGCCTAGACGAGCGGGAAACAAAAGGCCGATGGAAGAGCTTCGTTAGTCGCTGGAACAGGGGGGAGCTAGCAAGGAGTTGGTACGATCCGTCCATGTTGAAGACGGCGAAGGAGACGGTGCAGACGTATCGTGCGACTTCGCCTATAGCGCCTAGGAAAAGAGCGTCGCCTAGCTATGCACAGAGGGATGGGGAAGAAGGTTCAGATGCAAGCGACGACGACTTCGGTCCCGCACCACCTACGCACCTCCCCCGACATACCGGCCACGGTCCCACAATCCCCAACATGGACGACCTAACCCTGCGCAACGAACTCGTCACCGAAGACCGCGCGAATGGCCAATCAAATTACCTAGACTCCATCCGGCACGCCCGCAAAACGGATCGTAAATCGCAGAAAGAGGCTCTAGACGACCTCGCCCCCCGCGCGGACCCCAACTCCCGTGAACGCCAACTAGAGAAGAAACGCGAAACAACATCCACCCTAAACTCCTTCCGCGACGCCAAAGAAGCTGGGGAGGTAGACGTGCCGGAGTCGGACCTCATGGGCGACGATGGGATAGACGTGTATAAGAAGAAGAAAAAGGAGCAAGAGAGGCAGAAGAATGAGAGAGAAATACGACGGGAGGAGATTGCGAGAGCGAGGGAGGCGGAGAGAAATGAGAGACTGGCGGAACGGAGGGAGAAGGAAGCGGGGACTATGGAGTTCCTGAAGAGGATTGCTGCGGAGAGGTTTGGGTAGACTCTTGGACTGGGTAGGGGGTTAGTAGGCTGGGACAGTTGCTTCACATCTGATTGAGAAGAGAAATTGAGAGCTGATAGTTCATCGTGACTGGGATGCCAGTCTAGTGTGATTGAGTGTAATATACAAATAGTAGACCCTCCGAACAGGTCGACTCCACAACATGCTCAAACACATTCGTCCCATCATCATGTACCCGTACTCCTGAGCTCACTCCAATTCTTAAACACCCAAACTCAAACACCCTCAAGCCGACACCCTAGCACCACCCCTCGACTTCTTCCTATCATGATCCACAATCCCCCTCTTTCGATGATTCTGCGCCGTCTTCCACCGGACATACAGCATGATCATGTCCTTCAGCCCAACAAACATACATCCACCGACAACACTCCTTCCCCAACGCGTCTGCAGAAACCCAGTTGGCTTGCCTACACCACCTGCCTTGCCACCCGTATTGATCCAGCCACCGAGCCAAGATGTTGCCGGTGCGCCTGTAGGAGCCGTGACCCAGGAGCTGGGTAAGCTGAGTCTGAGGATCTCGCCCATGGCGGCGGCAATGGTGGGGAAGATGAGGGCGCCGAGGATGGTGTCGGCAAGGGAGGTGGTGGAGAAGGTAACGCCGCGTTCGCGACGGACGCGTCTGGGTCGAGGAGCGGCGGGTTGCATGGGGATGTTGGGCGGAGGTGCTGCGTGTTGCTGGGGTTCGACGTCGACCAGGTCAGGCATCTCTGCGTCGTCCTGATCGTCTTGCGGTGGCGCGTCGATGGGTCCTGCTGGGCCTCGCGCGACGGGTACGGGAAGAGCTTCGGGCGCGTCGTCATCGTCGTCGTCGTTGTCGGCTTCGCCATTGTTGTTCCAGTCTGCGAAGATGTCAAAGTCGAGTTCTATCTCTACTTCTTCGATCACATCCTCGTCACCGACATGGTCGTGGTCATGGTCGTGATCATGTTGTGCCTGAACATCTGCGGTTGTGTCCTCGCCAGCTCGTGGCTGGATCTCCTTCAGCCACTGCTGCTCTCGTGGTAACCATACACGCTCGTAGTATGCGTTATAGAAGCCCCGAAGATATGGTAGTGCGGCAAAGGTGAAAGCGGCGCTCGGTGGCCACTGCAGTTGTAGCATGTCATCGCCTGGTTGTCCGGAGCTAACGAAGAAGATGAGCGGAAGGAAGGGTAGGAAAGAGTCGGCGAATGACGTTCGGCTTGCGACCAAAACTGTCGGAATTAACGGTAACCCAAGGTCTAACCTCCAGTGCTGCCTCAGGTGTTCCAGCCACTGCAATGTCACCGAGTTCACCGACCGACTCGGCGTCTCGTAGAGCGGGCCGAGAATTTGCAGCGCATCTTGCGTGCCGAATATCTGGTATATCGTCGCCGTCCCGGATAGCGTCAGTGTCGAGTAGAGCGCCGTGCCTGTGACGAGTGCGAAGCCCGGAAGCAGGAGGTTACCCGTAAGCTTCTCAACGCCCCGAACCATATCCACCACGTAGCTCCTCGGTCGCTCAATCCTGATCTCGCTCTTGCATTGGGGACACAATATCTGCCCTGCTGCTTTACCAGCCCGTCGCCGTGAGCTGGGCGCCTCCATGTCCGCTATCCAGTCTAGCAAACACCTCTCGTGCGCCACCAGTGAGCAGGCGCAAGGCGACCTCCACTCCGATGTCGTTTCATCGTCTTCCGTCTCGTCGTTGAAGCAGATCCAGCATCTTCGCGGTTCATCGTCTTCTTCTAATTGTGGCGCGGTGGTCTGTGTAGGTACCTCGGTCTGTTCCTGCGGCGTAGAAGAGGCTGACTGTGTAGATGGCGTATTGAGTAGCAACGTCTGCGAATCTACCGACTGCCCAGAGAAACTGTTCGTCCGTTCCGTTTGCTCCTGCTGTGAGGACGATGATTCGGCAGGAGGTGAGGGTCTATGTTGCGACGCGGGGCGCTGAGGCGGAAGAGACGCCATGACGGCTGGATGTGTGCGAAGAGGATCGGGAAGGCGCGTGATCGGTCGAACAGGAAGAATATAGATGATGGCTCTGCCCACTGGAACGTATGGCGCGAGACAGTAAGTGCGGTCAGATTGTCGCGAAAACGGGTGCGGAGGTCGGACTGCGGATCGGTGTTTGTTGATTAGAGTTGCCGAAAGATCTACAAGACGTCACTAACTCCCTGTCACCTGTAGCGTGCCAAGACAAAGCACGTGCACGTTAACTTCATCAGAACGCCCGTCAGAAAGACTTATCCAGGAGTCGACATTAGTACAATGACAAGAGTTTGCAAAGGCAAAGGGCAATGTCGACCTTTGGAAGGTAGATGATATTAACAGAACAGGACTTCGATACACAATCATCCATCTCATCTACAATCGGATCTCCAAAATCTACCATCTCCCCCACAATCTCACCACCCCTAGAACTATACATGTCAGCAAATATCGCTAGATCGACATATAACAGTACTTACAGGTGGATACATTCCCCTCAGATGAGGCGGCGGAACAGGTCCCCAAACCCACGTCGGCGCCTGGCCTGGTTGAGGCACTCCCAAGTACTGCGGCACATGACCTCCTGGCAGACCTTGAGGCACTACGTCCCCGCCCATCGCGAACCCATAAGGATGCGAGGCGGCTACATTGCCAGCCGCCTGGCTGTTCTGTCGTCGGTGTTGCTGTTGTGTGCGCCCGGGCTGACTGTTCTGGCGTCGATGGCGAGACATCCGCTTGGTAAGCTTTTTGAGCTCTTTCAGCTGACCGTTGACGAGATGACGGTGCTTGAGCGTGTTAGGTGAGTCGCTGAATTGGCCTTCCGCAAGATCGGGAATGTTCTGGTCCTG
The DNA here is from genome assembly GCF_024043155.1 of Alternaria arbusti. NCBI lineage: Eukaryota > Fungi > Ascomycota > Dothideomycetes > Pleosporales > Pleosporaceae > Alternaria > Alternaria arbusti. The sequence goes on from NW_026249943.1 coordinate 983,791, forward strand.
GTTGGAGCCGTTTTCGTGGAATGGCGAGCCCACTTCTTGCATCTCGTGTGGGTCGTGGGCGGAGCGGGTTTCGAACGGCTCCGCGACTCCTGGAGAAGCATGTGGAGCTGGTGCTGACGAGTTCTCTTGCGGACCTCGAGCCGTTCGACGGGCACGCGGTGGGTCTAGACGCCAGTGTGACGTGATGCTGTCGACGTCCGAGAGGCTTCGGAAGCTGTGGTATGAGCCGGCCTCGTCATCGTCCTCCTCTTGGTTCCGTCCTCCAACCGCAACATTCTCTTCCTCAGCGACCTTGACCCAACCCGTTCCTTCTACGTACGCCAATTCGTAATGCGGAATAGCAGGATACGAACATACCTCTTGATCCACCTGATCGCCATCTGCCTTCAGACACTCTCCACAGTCGGCGCGGGGTTCTACGAGCACGCACTTGTTGTGAAACTCCAACGTTCCAGGGCAGTCGAGATGGCCGCAGTGAAGGTAGTCGATAAGGTGCTCACGGGGGCCGTCGTTGTGCGTTACGAACCACATGATACACATGGTAGCGATTGGTAGTGGAGTGTAAACGGAGGAATGTGAGACGCGATTGCTGATGCGGATTAGAAGCGACAGAAAGCGGTTGTTGCAAGATGATTGCGTTCAAGGTCAACTGAGGAGACAAGCTGTGTTATTGACAGGTTAGTAGTCAGGCGTAGCTATGGAGAGAATAGCTGCACGGACCAATCGCGTAGCGCGATGTTGCGGACAGCAAACGGAGAGATCTAGGGAGACGCGTCGGGCTGTCGCGTTTGCAGTAGCAGAATGGAGATTTTGAGAGCAAGTTTTACTGGCGGCTACTAGAGATCATTGCGCTGGCCGATGGAAAGTTGACAATGGGTAGGATATGAAAAATATGTATGGATGGTTCAAGTTGGGACAAAACGAAAGCAGTGAAAACTCTACCATCGGACACATATATTCGGTCGTTGTCTTACCATCCCTCAATCGTGAAGTCGAATAGCCTGTCACCCTTGCCCTTCTCAACCGGTTTCGCGTCGCCGTCATACAGCGTCCTCTCAAAATATGTCACCTTACCTTCCCGGTCGCATAGCACTACGATGTTCTTCTGAGTACCATAGCACCCACTCGTAGCGTCCACCGCCTTCGCCTTGACCAAGTCGCCTATCTCATGCGCAGGCATCTTGTGCTCTTCAAGATGGTCTCGTCCGATCGCCGGTATAAAGATGCTGTGACGTAGCTGGTTGAGATACATGTCCCATTCTTCATTCTCTTTCTGTCGGGGCATGGTATCCGTGGTCAAGATGTCAAGAAGACGATTGACAAGCTGGTCGCAAGATTCATTCGCGGCGACGGATTCCGCAATCGCAGTGCGCGTCCAGGCTTCTCCGTTTGTTACTTTGGGCCAGCTGCGGTCACTGTAGGCGGCGTTGCTGAGAGCTCGGGTTTCATTTGGTGTTTGCAGGAGATGGACCACACCGTGAACGTCTGGAGTGCGGTTGCTGACGATCGCTAGGCCTTTTCCTTCTTCTTTGACGACATCCTGGATGAATCCATAGCAGAGCGAGAAACCTCCTACACCTTCAACACCATCCTCTTCAATCATTCGCTTCGCGAAAACTTCTGTGCTCTCCCCTTTCATTGGGTCGATCTTCAGCCAAGCGTTTGGAATTAACCCTCTGCTTCGCGCTCCCTCAACAATGGTTTGATCCTCTTCACGGTAGTTGGTCAATACTGCGATTCGACCTTGACGAGTCACACCTAGCCAGGTGCCATGAGCAGGGCGGTGTAGATCGTAGCCTCCTAGGACTTGCGTATCTGGAGATGGCCACCATGTTGCTTCTGCCGTTGGACGGTGAAGATACTCCTGATCTGCGTTAGTTGTGGGAGAGGAACACTGAAGCCTAACAAACGTACGTCTCGATTGTTGAGTAGAATGAATGGATAGTCTGGGTGCGCGGTCGTAAGTATAGCGATACACATGGTGATGGATGTATTCTGGTTGTAAGAGGGTTTGTGAGTTGAAGTATGACAACGGGGTGTTTTGTGGCGTTGAAGTTTCGGGGAACGACGGAATAAGCGCAAAGTTTACCGAAGTGCAGTCTGAGCGGTGTGAATGAATGCCAACGAGTGCTTAAACGCTCGATTTTATACGTGGTCCCAACCGTACAGGATGTGGAGTGAGGTAGGATGACACATGGCGAGACGAAGGTTGACCCAAGGCGGAATCTGATGTCCCTGTGACATAAGGAGAGTGCGGCCTTAGGCCATCGACAAGGAAGACGGCGGTTTCTCACTTAACATTGACTCGTCGCATTTGTGTTAGCATGCTGTTCACTGCGACGTATTCGACAGTTGTGTGAGCCGTCGTTTTCTAGAGATGTCGCACAGCATAACTGTTCCTGCAGCGGAGTGACACGGCGGAGATGGCCGAAAGTGATCATTCACGTGCCAACGGCAGAACCCCGGCCCATCTGGAGCTCGGATCCCTGCCAAACGTCACAGTCCCGGTTACACCTGCCTCTGCGTCAGCCCTATCTCTTGCACCAAACTTCGCAATACCCAGGAATTGAGCGACAAGCTTCTGATATACTACATACGTCTTTGACCGAGGAAGGGGATATAATGGCAGCCAATTTCGCCCCATACCAGGACATTCCCGAATCGTCACGCGCGCTCTCTCCACCGCCAGTCCACTCGCCGAGGACATCTATCGACCGCACACGTAATATCACATCGCCCACCACACGCGCATACGAACAGCATGACTACTTCCAAGGTCAATCGCCTATATCGCCGCCCGCACAACCCGATACAGAGCGCATAGCATGGGATCAGCCTTCGCGGAGCACAGGCTTCGGCCGTTCCCGCGAGGATGTAGACATGTTCACAACGTCTTTAGGCTGGCGACTAGACTACGAAGCGTGCCTGGCATACCTTCTACTACCACCAGCGGGTGGTGTGTTACTTTTGGTTCTAGAGCACCAAAGCGACTATGTACGGTTCCACGCATGGCAAAGCAGCTTGCTGTTCGCCTTCGTCTTCGTGGTGCACATCATATTCAGCTGGTCGAGTTTCATCTCCTGGGTGCTATTCATCGGAGATTTGGCGGGGATAGGGTGGTTGACTTGGAGGGCATATTTGGATGGTGGGTCCAAGGTGTGAATGCTAGAATGGAACCAGGCGCTAACATGTGGACAGCGGCAACACTCGATCGATACGAAGTACCCTTCTTTGGTTCGCTGGCCAGCTCGATACTCGACGACGAATAGTGCGGCATGCGGAGACGGAGGATAATGTCGATATGAGCAAGCATGGCGTTTACGGAGTTTCTGACAGCGACGATCTTCAGTCGACTTGGAGTGACATAGACTTTTACAATGCGATATTTTGTTCCTGAGAGTCTGCCGATTGTCACCCTTGAAGGTTGTTGTCAATGCTCATCCGACGAGCCAAGAGGTCTCTGAATGATTGAGGCACTCGCTAAGCTTGCTACGCCACATACAAGAGCAGCGAACAATAAACGTCAAGGACGACGCCGCATGAACCGCAGGTCATTCCACTACCATGTTTTTCATCCGCTATAGATATCGCCCTGTGAGCAATACGCCAAGATTCGCTGCTTTCTCATCATTACAGCTTAGACACCAACGAGTCTCCGTCCGCCACAACCATACCATGACCGAGCGCATCTACGCGACAGGAGATATTGGGACGAAGACGCCGACTGGTGGAATTCGAAGCAAGATCTTGTTAGCCGGGATAGGTGGACGACGAATGAGTTGTATGAATTGCTTATGAAGCAGTATGGAGAGTATACTGCGCGTAAGTCTAATCAAAAGGGGTGACAACATCCAGACAGGATGTGTCAAGCGCACGTTATGTTCCAGTCAAGAGAGTCCGCAGCCGTCGTCAGCGACCGAAGTTCGAGCGAGAGACCAATAGACAGGAATACAATATTTTCAGCATAAAACATATCCATTGAGCCTATTGTAATATAGTCATATAGGCTTTCACCTATTCACACAAAGTTAATGTGGGCATACTAGATGTCCACGCCGACGTCGTCCCTTCGTATGTCACTCGCTCACAGCACGGCATCAATGATCGATTGAACTGAATGATCTCATGGAGAAACGCCGATGAGAAGATCGCAGTGCAAGACTGCTGGTCGTTTGATAGATCAACACTACATCCATTGATCGTATGAGTGCGCCATTCGTCAAAAATCTCGTGTCCATAGCTGACGAATAATGGGATCCTGACGGGGGATACTCGAAGTCGTCCACGGTATGAGCGGCAAAGGACGCGAATCTTCAATGTGAGACGCGAGTCATTGTAATTTGGCTCATACAAAGCAGGTAATTTCTCGCTGGTTCTGAATGTTTCCGGATCCGTGGTCACCGGAAGGGTAATCCGAGCATATTCCCGACGCGAGTTGAGGAGACAAAGCGGGGCCGTGAGTTCGGTTTGAACACCCAAGACGTGTGCCACTATACCTATAGAACATAGGCAGAACGAGCGTCTACAGCAATTCAGGACATTTTCGGCGACTTTTAGGTCCGTGACACCATAATCAACAGTCACATCTGAGCCTTCGCCACATAGAGAAAGCAGCGAAAAGACCCGATCGCGAACGACGCACGATTTCTTCGCTTTGAATCGGTCCATCAGGTAAATCAGACTTCTACCCCGGAGTTCATGTGTCGTGTGTGGATCCAGCGCTCCAACGCGGTCATCGCAGATATAATTAAGGTCGAAAGAGAGTGAGCTTGCTGCTAAGCTCACTCGTCCAGCCATAAACGTGATCTGACGGGCAAGCGCGACTTCTTGAGTGATCCATGCACGATCCCAATAATCAGCGTAACAGAAATGGCGGTATGCGTCCAGGTACGCAGCCGAGATCCTTCCGTTGTTGTTATCGCCTTGTGGGTCTGGACTGCTAAGCATCGCTCGTGAATCTCTTTCTGTAGTCCCTGTTATTTGTCTCCGTTTTTTCAACTTTTTTGGCTCGTTCGTTGGTGCCACTTTCTTTCCCCAATATTTCGAGGTTTCTAAGAAGAGAACGACCTCCTTCTGTGCGCCAAGCCACGCTACGACCTGTACTGCAGTTGCAAATACATCTCCCATCTGCTTAACCTGATGGTTCCTCTCGATAGCATTACTCTGGTCTATGCAGATAGCATCTATCCAAAACCAATGAGACCGCCACTGCTGCTGCTCTCTGGCTAGATCCAGGAAATTGTACAAATTCTGTCGGATGCGGAACCGCTGACCATTTACAGAAATCCATCGGCAGCTATCATCAGGGCCCCAGACGTACGATAGACAAAGGTAAGTGCTCGCAGTCGAAGCGTGTCGCAGTTGGCACTGGAGGGAACCGTCTGACGACCGTCCGGCTTGAATGTGTATCAGACGGATAGAAGGCGCGCGATAGTCGAGGGGTGCGTGGGTAAACTCTGTTGTATGACGATGACCGGCCGGCGGTGGCAGGATCTCTGTACTCATCGTAGTGCGGTGATGATCGAGATCGGATACTGGCAGAGGTGTCAGTACTAATGGACAACCAGGGTCCGAATATCGTCAACGAAGGAAGCGTACTATCGAAGAGAGTTTTGTACTTCAATGGGCTACTAAAAGGTGGCTGCTTATTGTAGACATCATCGAGCGGGGTAGTGCAGGCTGCTGAAAGTCCACTCCGACAGCCTGCCTGCACGATTTCGAATCAAAGTCATCTATATCTACCACTGCGCAGCCTGATAACACCAGGAAAAGCCTTCTTGAATGTACAAACGCAAGCACGTGCAGCCCACTTAGTGGTCGATGTATTGATGCGTAACTGTGAGAGTGAGGGACCAGCCATAAACGCTTGGGTAACGAATCTAGCGATACCTCCTGAGTAAGAAGGGCCGTACTATCCATTTGTGGCTTGATGCGAAGGTACGGAGGCGGAAGCTGTGTGTTCGTCAAGTTAGCCCTGGGGAGGTTCGACCTGGACGCGACGCGTGCTGAGGTCACGTCGCTTCATCTAGCGCAACACCGTCAACGGACCTAGGAAAGAACAATAACACTCTTCTGGAGTAAGAACCACATGAGGTTGGTTGTTAATATCGCGCAGCTTGAAATACCTATCGTTAATGTGCGAGATATTAGGCGCAGCGTGTTAGTTTCCGGCATCCACGGGTTACCTAGGCAGGTACGATTGCGACCTGCCTACGCGCTTGGCAGCCAACCCATCTACTCCTGCTGCGATTCAGCCTTCCCAGATCAAGTAACATTCGCTTGATTGAGAAAACTCGCAGATATGAGCAGATCGTCAGGCGGCCGATTTTGTTATGTGGAATTGTACATGGGTCGATCGTGGGATCTTCGATGATGGCATATGCCTTGACAAAAACATGCGCGAGCAGTCCCAGCAATATTTCTTATATGAAAAGAGCCGTGGCATACAACTCTGATCGATCAGGAGTGGAGGAATTGAAGTGGATGAATAGGAGTGGTCATGAAGTGAGAATTTCAAAGGTTTATGTTGTTTTGAGCTTCCGTTGGTCTTGCACAGAGCAATAACGGATCCTTCCGACAGGAAGAAGAAGAAAAGCTCGTGTCGGCTGCTTAGTATGATCATGACGGTCCATTTCCGAATTGGAATGGCAAGCTTTGCCGTGTGTACTTCTGGATAGTGCATACATTTTCTTTTCTCTGCGCATTTTTCTACTTCTCAAATCGGTCGCTCTCGTTCGCGCCGCTGATAGATAGACATCGCTACACGAGTGTATTACTAGGTCAATCAAATTCCGCTGGCCCGTTCGTTTACCATAACCGCCCAAATCAAAGTCATCTCGACGACGTTTAGTGGCGATAGTGTCGCCTCTAAACTCGAGCATCGTTCACGACGGGCCGGCCTTCAATCGTATCAAACACGGGTCCAACGAACTGCTTCTTCCCTCCAATAAACCACCACACAGCACTCAACACCAGAACGCCTCCCAGAACGACCGGCGCGTAGTTCATGTTTTGCGCCGTGACAGGTTGATATGGCGGGAAAAGAAGGAAGATGGACACATAGACAGTGTAAATAATGGAGACAAGGTTGATACCCACACCCAGCTTCCCGAGCCTGAAGGGGCCATATGGCAAAGATGTCGGACGAGCGATCCGTCGGTAAAATATGAGCGATATCGGCATCAAGTATGAGATGTATAGACCGACTGTGCCGAGTGATACGATAGCGTTGAAAGCAGTAGTGGACCCGATGTTCAAAAGGCCGATCAAAATGAGAAAGACGCTAGTGACCGCTATCGCTGGTAGAGGTACGTGATGTTTGCTGTCAACACGGGATAGCGTTTTCGAGCAAGGTAGTCCAGCGTCCTGGGCGAAAGACCACAGCATTCGAGATGCTGTCAAAAGAAGAGGTACCGTTGCCAATGCCGCTATGACTATGAGGGCGCAGGTCATGGCTGAAGCCGCCGCCTTGCTGCGACTGATCTGGTAGAAGATCTCGATGATGGGGTATCCGGTCGTCGTTTCCATCGCTTCGGTGATGTCACCCATACAGAACAGAACAACGAGCAGGAACCCGAATCCTAGTGCGCCGTTGATGATGATTGATGCTAACATGGCTCGCGGAACGTTGCGTTCGGGGTCTTTGATCTCTTCGGTGAGATGGGTCGCGCTGTCGTATCCTGGTCGTATTGTCAGCTTTGTACGATTGTTGGAGATGGGCGTGACAAACCCGCAAGCACATATGTGCTACTCAGCAGTCCAATGCTGAAGGCTACGCCGTCACTACTCCATCCCGACTCGTTGATATAAGTAGTGAAGACGAATTCGGCGGAGTTCTTGCTGGGCGATATAACACAGATGACAATGATCAGCACAGCCCAGAATCCGACGTGCAGCGCGAATGTCGCATGCAGAATCAGAGGCATGATTCTGATAGCGAAGACATTGACAAGTGCTGCAAGCCCAAGGAAAGCGCAATATATCAACGTTCCGTGCCACCTCTCATACGAGTAGCTCGGGTAGTTGAGTACAACGAGACCTTGAATCATTGTCGCACCAAGGAATGGGGCTGCCGCAGTAAAGGTCTGCCAGGCGAATATGCAGATCCATCCCGAGGCGTATCCCCATGCTGCGCGGAACTTCTTGGGGGCAAGTTGTACGACGAAGTAGTATTGACCTCCAGCCGATGGGAACCTGGCGAAAAGGGGTGGTCAGATGAGTTCGCAATCCACAGAGGAGCTCTCGACTCACATGGAGGCCAATTCTGAAAGAGACAACGCTGTTGCCAATGTCCCTATGATCGCGACTGTGGTATCTGTATCAGAGGCCGATTCGAGCCAGCAGATTGGAAGACGAACGTAGGTATCCATACACCAGAGACACTGGGCCTCCAGATATGAGGCCGGTGGCCATTGTAGACCCAAGTGCTTCCCATGTTGCGATCAGAGATGTTGCCGTAGAAATAAGGGAGAAGACGTTGAAGTTTTGCTACTGCTTGGTAAGTAAGACGGTATCAACGGTCTCGACATAACTTACTTCAAGCTTCTGGTCGGAGACCTGCGTCTGATCATGCTTCCCAGACATGGTCCGTTGCAGGTCCAGAGCCATCGCTTCGTTCTCTTTGCCGTCAACATCTTTTCGAGAACTCATGTTGGTTTTCTCGTTCACTCGCTCTGTACAGCGCAGTAGACGGTTAGTCCGATAGGGAGAAGAGAAAACGCTCACGCCGCATGTTCAATAGAATCATGGTCGTTGATGCGCGGAACCAATCCGAACAACCTGGACTGGTGAAGCGACTGTAACCTAATCAGGAAGTAGTGGCATGCCTGTCAAGATATGCTTATCTCTGCGCCGCATCTTTCCATTAGCAGAGGGGCTCCATGTTGAACGTGTGTCAGTGATCCCAGGGCCTTTCTCTCACGTTCTGCGTATAGTGTCCTATCTCGTCCAATCACCGAGGCGGGTTATACGAATTAGAGGAACCGGTTCTGCGGGGAACGGCAAAGGAAGAGGGTTCTGCAGCCATCCCGAAGCCGGTCATAGATGTAGGCGGAATCATGCCGTGATAGTGTACCTGACTCCAAACCAGACATGTGTATCTGGTGCTTTACGAGTCACGGTAGCCACGTTGCATGCCCGGGTGGTGCGAGACGAGTTGTTGATGAGCCGATCTGCTGTGCCCAGATCCCTTGAAGCTTGCTACGCTCGGTTTAGACGCGTCAACATGAGTCGTCAGGTCGAACGTATGCCATTGAGTTCATAATTCTCGTGTTGAAAGCGGCGCCTCTGTTCGGTGTAACGTCGGGGAGGTTGGCGAGACGTGCTTGACGCGTCTTATCGGTGTTGCGGGCAATGCGGACAAAATTCCGCGATAACGCTAGTGCCGCCGCCCACCAGCACCTGCCCGGAGTTCCATGGACGCGTCAAATGAAAACCACGTATTCTCTTTCAGTGATATCTTGTGACCTTCATAGTGGAAGTACTCTCTAGATTTCCCGTAGTCACGAGCATTTACTGTTATCTTGCTTTAATGAACTCGCGTGCGAGCATACTCTAACAAACTACCACCACGCCACCCCCCTCCCAGCAAAAGGCCCATCGCCCAACATCTGCTCAACAAGCCAATCATCAATAATGACCGCCGCAACCTTCCTAAGTTCTTTCATATGCCTCTTGCACAGAAATCCACCGCGATTCTGCGCATCTGGCCTCCATCTAATCGTATTGCGGCAGTCGCGGACGGCGCATGGTTTCTGGAGATAGCAGCAGGAAGTGAAGGAGGAGGAGATGGACGATAGAGAGGGGCGTGGGATCTTGGACATGTTTTCTGGTGTACGAGAAGACTACAATAGGGGCGTTTTTGGATAATTGAGATTAGATAATGGAGGTTGGAGTGATTCAAGTATGCTCGAAAGTTCAGATGGATAGACAATAGTTCAGCGGGACGACCACTATACCTCCGGTAACAATGCGTTGGCTCATGATGCGATGTTGTCTTTGACAAACCCTCATCTCGGTCCAATCCAAGGACGTCCCGTATCCACGTATCCCCCAGCAGCAAACACACGCCTCCTGAACCATTTCGCCCACGCTGCATCCCATCCGGCAATAGGAGTCGCATCTTTCCAATGGGCCCCCCACGCATCGATATCTAGATCCTCGTTTGACCAGCCTTCACGTCCAATGCGGTCTTCATTGCCAATGATTCCTGACCTCTGTCGTCCACTCCTGTTAACGTAATCTTCTGAAACTCGCACATTCCCGCGCCTCTACTGCGAGATGCCCAACTCCTTGTAGAAAGCTTCGGTTTGGGGCTTGCGACCAAGGAACTCCTCAAGAATATCCATCTCCTCCTTGGAACCACCACGCTCGAGAACCGTGTGCCGGTAGCGACGGCCTTCGGTGGGGTTCATGGGATCCTTCTTGAAGACAGTGTAGAACATGTCTGTGGAGTAGACCTGAGATGAGAGGTAGCCGTAGTAGCTGTGATGGTTAGCATGTGATGTTTGGTAAAGTGATCGAACGTGACTTACCCAGCGTCATAACCACCGATCAAGTGGCCAAACGTAGCCTGTCCGTTACCCCAGTGCCAGTCACCCTTCTTGTCACCCTCCAACGACTCAGGTCCCTTCAGCTGACTGATCTCGTGCCTCAAAGAGTTGTACTTCTCAGTAATATCCATCTTCTCAAGCTCCTCATGGCTGGCTGGCTCGTGAACAGCCATGTCAAAGGTGCCGAAATGCAACTGTCTCAAGTTGAATAGGGCGTCGTTGACATGCTTGGTTGAGATCAACTTTGCAACGAGTGACTGGGGGATCTGCTCCGCTGGCTTCTTGTCGGCGCCTGAAGACTCTAGATATGCCTTCTCGTAGTCGGCAGAGATGTGAGAGTAGTGGTGTGATAGAGAGCGTAGTTGCGACGGTGTCCAGCACCAGTTCTCCAGCATCTGAGATGGTGCCTCAACAAAGTCACGAACAGTGTTGGTGCCGTGGAAGCGAGAGTAGGTTGTCCGCGATACCAAGTCATGAATACCGTGTCCAAGCTCGTGGAAGAGGGTAACGACTTCATCGTGCTTCAGTAGCGAAGGCTTCTTCTTTGTTGGCTTCGAGAAGTTGCAGACTAGTGCCGTTGCGGGGTATCGTCGCTTGCCGTTCTCGTCTATGTATCCAGGCTGGAGGTTGAAGTTGGCGGCATGTCTACCAACCAGTCAGTATTCATCTCATATGCAGGTTGTACAGCGGCGTTACTTACCCGTACTTGCCGTCCCGAGGGAAGAGATCGAGGTAGAGATAGCCGACAAAGCCCTCGCCCTCGCCCTTGTCATCCCAAACGCTAAAGATCTGCACCTCGTCATGCCAGACAATATCGGAACCCTTACCGCCATCAGCAAGGGCAGCCCTGTCTTCCTCGCCAACGATCTCAACGAAGACCAGACCAAAAAGCTCTTCAAAGATCTTCAACATGCCTTGGATGGTCGTCTGCAGAGGGAAGTATTCGGCAATGACTTGGTGGTCCAACTGATAGTCCTTCTCCAGCAACAGACGATCGTAGTACCGGTTGTCCCAGAGGTAGTAGTCTTTGGTCAGCGGGCCAGTGAGTCCATTCTCCTTCACGTCTTGCTCCTTCAACGCCATCAGCTTCTCAATCTCTTTCTTGCCGCCTGGTGCGAGCCGAGTGCGAAGGTCACCGAGGAAGTCGTCGACTGTCTTGGTAGTTTTTGCCATCTTATCTTCTATCCGGAATTGCGCGTGGTTGTCGTAGCCGAGAAGGCGGGCGGCTTCGTCACGAAGGAGGATGGCCTCCCTGAACAGGAGGACGTTGTCGTTGCACTTGTTCTCATTCTCAACGAAGACCTTCATGCGCGTCTCCGGGTTCGTCGCGTACTTGAGCGTCGGGAAGAGGTCGGGGTACTTGAAGGTCAGGAACAGCTTGCCGTCGAATTCACCCTCTCCCTTCTTGAGTCCTGAGAGGACATCTTCTGGCACGCCGTGTAGCTCCTCGGGTGTAAACCACAATCCTCCGCTTTCCTCGTTAAGGTTTTTCTGGAAAGCAATGCTGATCTGACTCAGACGCTGCTTGATCTCCTTGAAACGGTCCCTCTTGGGGCCCGCGGGAAGATTCAGACCATTCCTAATGAACGACTTGTGGTCCTTCTCGAGCAGCCGCCGGGACTCCGGATCGAGGTCCTCGCCCTTCTTCAGTACTGCATCGATGAGGTTGAAAACGTCCTCGCGCATAGACGACTCAATACCAAAGTCGTCGAGCATCTGCTCCACCTCGCTGGACGCGTCGCGGAGCTCCTTGCTTGTCGACACGGCGTTGTAGAAGCCGAGGATATGCGATTCGATGGCCATCTTGTTGTCATCGCGGGCGATGGGAAGGAGTACGTTTGCGAAATTGGCGCTCTCGGGCTTCACGTCGCGGACAATAGCATCCTGGACACCTCGTGACCTGTCGATCTGGGGCAAGCGTTAGCATTTGGTCGATGCACCCCTCCGGCGGGGTCGGCAGCAGCAATTGCGAGCGGAAGCTCTGGAATCACGGAGCCATACATACCAGTCGCTTTGCGTCATTCACCAAGCTCTCCTTGGTAGCCGTGAACTTGGGCGGCAACTGCGGCGGTGTCTTGTATTGCGATGGAGCCATGGTGGAGTTGGTGAGTGGCCTAAACGGTTGTGTGTAGAGGGGATGCCGTAGAGGCGAGGGTTTGACGTATTGCAGTATAGATGGTACGCGGCCGCCGAGTCGGATTGAAGCCAGGATGGCGGATGTTGCGATGAAGAGAGCGACAGCGGCGAGGAATAGCTTGGTAAGGCGTGAGGAAGCCACGGTGCAGGTGGGTAAACAAGCGCCTGCTACTTAAGCCGAGATGTGGGGGAGATCCACAGGTGCAATTGGTGTGCTGCGATAAACAACGGACTTGTAGCTGCGAGCACGACGGTGAAAGCGGTCGAGTATAACGCGGGCGTCTACGTGACCTCTCCATCGCTCTCTGGACAGCCGCATGAGATCGCCGCTGACGCCCAGGTGGATAGCTCCGCCCGGTGTTAGCCTCAAATGGCAAGGCGGCATCGTTAAACCCATGTCATCCTGCACCCCTCATGCAACACCCGATGTTAGATATGGCCGCAGTCGGCCGTGACGAATGTCTTTCTGCAGCTGCCAATGTGCATACAGAACGCGACATTTGTGTTCATGAGACCAGCGCAGTCTGTGCAGTTCACAAGTGACACAGCTATTACGAGTTGCTTACATTCTTGAGGGAAAAAAATATGAACTTTATTAAAGGCAGATTATCATTATCGTTACAAATACAAGAAGGCACCCCTGAGCTCCTCAGACCGTCATGTGCGGATGCTGTTGTGGCTCTAGTAATGTCTCGCCCCTGCTAGCTGAGCTCAGACTTTCCGGTATGGTGATGAAGGGCCCCCAAGCAGAACCTCTCGTACGCATTGTCTCTTCGTGTATTGTGATGAAGCAATTGTCCTGCTCACTGGCTCTCTTGACGTCCTGGAGCGGCCATTCGCCCATATCGAGTGCTTTGTGCTGGCTAAAGGCATCGATCTGAACAGGCCGCGATGGCACTCTGTTGACCTTCACTGGCGTTGCGCTTCGTTCTTCCTTTTGAGTACTGCGAAACAAGAGACGCAGGAATGGTATAGATGCAGAGATTATGCCGCTGTTGGTCTCAACCTGACCCCACAGGAGTAGGTCGTTTCCAAAGCGGGCAGAGTTGGAGGGCGACTCAGCCCATAGCATCATGACCCACATGCGTACGGACGATGCGGTTATAGCCATGATGCCAACTGAGAAGATGCCGATGAGTGCTAGACGTTTGGTCATAGCTATGCGAAGACTGAGAAGTGTCGGAAGGGGAAGCATGAGGATGATGATGTCGGTTATCAGGTTGGATGCCGAGGAGAACACCCATAGCTTGATGGGGTCGAAGCATTTGACTGGCTTTCGGTGGGCGTTTGGGTTGCGATCGAACTGAGCGAAGTAGTTGGTTGTCGACCAAGCGTCTGATGGGTTCTCGCATTGGAAGGTAGATGCCATGCTTGCAGCAAACGTGTACATGCAGACGAAAGCGATCGTAGCATAAACGAGCTTGCGGAACGTGCGGTTTGCGGCGATGGCGCGGTAGAAGAAGAGGATACTGAGCTTGACGAAGCCCAGCCCGATGGTGTAGGTCAAGCGGTAGACCCACCATGATATGAGATTGCCACGGACTTGCGGCTCGATCAGGGGCCGCTTCTCCTGGATGGATGTTAGACATTGTTGTTGGCTGAAATTTGGTCTCTCTCACTGGATTGAATAGATAGCTTGGACGAGTATGGGCGCTGGTCTCATCTTGATAGAAGTTCACCACGAAGTTGCCCCATGTAACTACCTGAATCTCATTAGCTTTATCGTCGAGGAGACGAGGCTCAGACTTACAAGAGCCACAAACATGAGGTGATCGCTAGCACTGACAGTTCCCATCAAAAACCATCTGCAATAGTATCTGTTCGAGGACGTCAGCCTGTTGCCATATCACATCAACGCCAATTAGTCCTACCGCAACGCTACGATGACGGTTGACATCGTCGTGAGTATCGCCCCAACAATCACCACCACATATCCCGGCCGGAAGTACATGTTAAATGGCTGCGCGTGAAGCACAACAAGGAGAGTATCTAGGCTCGATTGAACGATTCGACGTGTGCAACAATGCGCCCGGACAGCAAGAGAAGAAAACGGATGTATGAACAAACATGAACATGAACAAAGTGAGTCGGGCCTGAGCGTTCGGTTATGAGGACGGATACAAAATGCAAACCTGAGGATTCCCCAGATTCTGCACAAGCGGGAGGGAGTGTCCCATAGGCCGTGTGGCGCTCCTTACGCGTGTGAACAAGCATTACTATCCCAGCTGTGGCGATCATGCGAGAGAAGCGACCGGATGGCTCGACGCGAAGTGAACCATAGTACATGTCTGGAGAATGCGATTGGTCTATGGCATCGAGAAAGTTCGCAGCTAGCGAATGATGCAAGGCTTAGAAACCGTTGTATAACATCGGGCAGCCATATGATCGGCCCGTAGCCTTGAAGAATCCACAGGAATCCACAATGGCATGCTATGAAGGAACAAAATGGGGCTGCGTCGTGATCTTGGCGCATGTGGTACGATCAGGATAGAGACGCTATCTCTACGCTGGGCTACGGAAGTCATGCGCGCTAAGTCCAAAACAGGTACTAACCGTGAAAGGAAAAGAGACAGCGGCCATGTGGCTAGATTCGGGTAGCTAAAGGCTTGCATGATGTGATGGGCTCGGCAGCAGAGCTTCCATCAGACCCACTTTTAGCCGGGTGGGCGTTGTGACGTGAGTGTCAGAGACCCTGAGGCTGAAACGCTTGTTGCACGCGTTACTCAACAACGAGGGCCTGAGGCGATAGACGAACGACGATGTCGCATTCGGATGCTGTTACGTAGTCTACGAATTGAAATGCTCGGGCATCGTGCTGGTTAGGAGAGCTCGATGGGATCGTGCATATTGAGCCTAGACCGCCCTCAAAAGATTGCCGATCAAATACTGTAACGACGCACCCTGGATTGTGGGTACTTGAAGGGAAGATAGGAAACATGAAGTTGCAATGAAGTCGGCAGTCTCCTGGTAAGCCGGGATGAGGATGGAAAACGACGTCGCAAGGCAAGATAGAATGCTGTACCTGATTGAGGCGGTACAGAAGGCCGGCCTCGAAACAAGGGATCGTAGGAAACGTCAAACCCCGGTAGAAGAGGTGTAGAGCCCACCGCTGCAACACAGTTAGTAGCACTTTCCTGTGATCACAGTCTGATGTTCGTGGGAGTTGCAGCGGGGGGTGCTCTCAAACATCTGCGGGGTGACGACTGCCGAGCGCTACACGAAGGTCGGCATCTGAAGGCCGCTTACACCGATGCGCAAGTTGAGTCTGGAGGTGGCTGGCGGCGCCAATGAGTCGTTGTTGAGGGAGAAAGCAGCCGTAAGACAAGCCAAGGATTCGGACACACCCTGAGTGAGAATGACTCACCGCTGCGCGCTATGATTGGACCATCGGGTGGCTTTAAGTGGGGCTGTGAACATCATCCGGGGACCACACTTTGGACTAAGGCACCGCAGCTGCAAGCCTCAGGCTTGCGTTCAGCGAAAAGGGCGTACGGGGTTTTGGCGACGGAACGTCCGGTTAGGTTCCCAAAGCGAGTACGATTTGGCAGATAATGGTGTTGTTGATGTAGGACATCGTCGAGGGTGTTGCTCACTTCGACTCATTGTGAGGTTGATGGACGTCTTCAAGGGCTCAATTTGTGTGGATATAGGCTCTTGCTCATTATGAGCCAGAGTGATTGTCGCGGAAGATGAATGCAAACATCAGTATAAACTGAGGACAGTGCAACATAGAGTCATATGTAGAACAGATATTCAATTCATCATTTGACGAGATTGACAGTGAGTGTACACCACCAGAAACCTACAACCTCTGAGATTAAACCCTATTTTGCCGATCTGAATATCGCCCTGAACAGGCGTACCATGATCCGACCCATTGTCCGACATCGTCTGAAAGGAGGCCTCTCTAGATGATGAAACAGGAAATATTAGGCCACCACATGCTGACAGACCGATACAGGGTTACTTCTGAGAACGGAGCAGGGCACGAAGCGTCTCGACCTCTCCCTCCAACCTGGCGTTGCGGACTTTAAGATCGTCTCGCTCGGCTTTGACTTCCTTGAGTTCGGTCTCGAGGGTACTCATTTGATCGACGCGCTTTTGGCGGTAGCGACGGGCAGCAAGGGTGTTTGCCTTTCGCTTCTCAACTCGGCAGGAGGGTTCTGAGTCCTTGGGGCTGTTCTTTGTAGATGACAATTTGGACGACGAGATTTGCTCAGGAGGTGATGAGCTCTGATCCTTGTGACTTGTCGAGGAAGAACCAGAATGAGAGTGGTCTACGTAGATTAGTTATTGGAGAATTGAGAAGCGTGGCGTGGTCTTTACCTCTGGTGATCAGCGCAGATGTGTTCATAGTGTTGATATTGCCCATGCCAGGCGGCATGGTAAGCATGTTCATGTTGTCTTCCGCGATCGAAAGTGAAGTAGGCCCGCCAGGAAGCAGTTGCGTGCCATCGTCAAGATATTGTGAGTCAGAATGGGGGAAGAGGTCCCAGTCCGGAGTGGTATGGAAAGAAGGGTCCGGTGCAAGTAGGCCACCTGTCAAGGCGGCGGACGAGGAAGTAGAAGATAGAAGTGAAGGGGTATCGAACAGAGCACTGTTATTATCGGCGGTCGAGTAAGAGAGTGCAAACTCCCAATTAATTGACTGACTTCCAGGGTGGTTTGGCGACGAGACGGAGTTGCTGTGGCTGCCAGTACAGGCGGGCGAGTTCGCTTGGAACGAATCGCATGGAGAAGATTGAATACTGCATTTCGGGATGTTAAAGGGCGGGTCCTGGTACCCGCTGGTGAAATCGAAGAAATCGTCAAGTGAAATTGGAAACTATCTGAAGGCGCCCAGCACTGGGTGATGAGCGCGAAGTTTGGTGACGAGAGGAAGAGGAGCGCGGGGTGGCTTCTCTTTATACGGGAGGACGGTGCCTAGGTGGGTTTGATTAGGGCTGATGGCTGATGGCATGCGCTAGCGGCCTACCCCGGTCGCAGTTTCCTGCAACTTTGAATGTAACCCGGCTGCGCCCACCAGCATCGGCAAGCACAGCCCACACCGACGACATGGCTACGATACAATCCTCACGATTACTACGGCCCAATTTCGCACTGGTGCAACAGGACACGGTGCTGTCTTTCCTGGTGCCGTCGGTCCAATGCGCGCGCTTCTCCACATCACCCGCCCGATGGAAAAGAGACAACAACAGCAACAGAGGCAATTCCGCCGTTAGAGCTACCGGTCTGCGTCCTAGACAAACATTATCGGTCAAGGAGAAAGATTTCGCAAAGCAGCGGTTGCCCAAGCCCGTCAAGATCGAGCAGGAAGTGACTGGCACACCCGACCACGGCCTGTGGGATTTCTTCAAGGACCAGCAGCTCTTGCAGACACCAGTAGAAGAGCAGAAACATGGTAGGCTGCCATTGGTTCTGTGACGGGAAGCGGGTAACTGACAGAGGCACAGGAAGGTCGTGGACTGTTGGCGAGCTGCGCAGTCGAGACTGGGACACCCTGCACCAGCTGTGGTGGGTATGCGTGAAGGAGCGGAATCGTCTTGCGACCGAAAAGCTTGAGCGAAAGCGTCTGGACGCGGGCTACGGCGACTTCGAAAATGAGGAGCGAGACAAAACGGTGCAGGAGACGATGAAGGCGATTCTCGACACATTGGCCGAGCGACACCAGGCGTACCAGGAAGCCTATGTACTCGCGCAGCGCGACCCAGATATCGACTTGTCGAGGACAGACGGACCACAGTACACTCAGACACCATACGTACGTACAGCTTCTCAGGATGGCTAGTCACATGCTAACGCATTCGTAGGAACCCGTAGAAGCAGACGAGACGCCGTACGAGACTCCGGCCGAGCAAACCATCGAAGAGCCCTCGAAAGACAAAGTACTTCCAGAACCTGAAGTGCAACCGAAGGAGAAGGTGAATCACGCATAATGAGGATCATGAGTGCAGGTGGCATATGCGCCTGGGTAGCTACCCGGCGAGGAATGTACCTGTTGAAACTTTTGCAACGGTACGGACATCGTACAAATGTGACTACGATCATAAACGCATCGCATATGGGATGGCGAACGGGGAGCACTGCTAGTGCAGTGAGGATGCTGTATAGATTAGGGTGGCCAGGGCGGCCTCTGTAGCATATCGCGTGTATCACAATCAGTCATGAAATCAATGAAGTGCACTAGTCAAGCGTTTGCTAACCGCGAGGAGTTATGAAAGTAATGCGAGCATAAACAGCCCTGGAGGTCGACCAGATTGGCGAGGCGCTTCCCAGAGAGAGCTACAACCCCACATCCATCACACCGCCTAGGGCTAACACCGCCTGTCCACGCGCCTTCTTAGCGGACACCCTCTACCGCAATCCTCAACTTTCTTATTCTGCACCCGACATCTGACAGCCATGGACGAGATTGCCCCCGAATACGACGTAGTGGTCCTGGGAACAGGTGGGTTGCCCTTACCCCACCTACGTAACGCTGCCGTCGCGGAAGCTAACTATCTCCAGGTCTCACGGAATGTGTACTTTCAGGGTAACAAACGGACGCGTGCCAGCTTCCGAGTCCATACTGACATGCTTGCAGAGTCCTTAGTGTCAAGGGCAAGAAGGTGCTCCACATCGACCGCAACGACCACTATGGCGGGTAGGTTATCTGAACAGGTACCCTGAGGGGCGAGAGCTAACAGGAAGCAGTGAGGCAGCATCGCTGAACATT
Organism: Alternaria arbusti; assembly: GCF_024043155.1. NCBI lineage: Eukaryota > Fungi > Ascomycota > Dothideomycetes > Pleosporales > Pleosporaceae > Alternaria > Alternaria arbusti. The sequence goes on from NW_026249943.1 coordinate 1,003,192, forward strand.
GAAGCTGTAAGTTTTCGACAAGCCTGGCAGTCCAACATATGCTAACCCGGTGACTAGCTCTTCAAGCGGTACGGCCAGACCGAGGGCGAGCCATGGAAGAAGTACGGTCGCGTCAACGACTGGAACATCGACCTCGTCCCTAAGCTGCTCATGTCCAACGGTGAACTCACCAACATTCTCGTTTCCACCGACGTCACCAAATACCTCGAGTTCAAGCAGATCGCCGGCAGCTACGTGCAACAGGGCAACGGCGCCAAGGCAACCGTCGCAAAGGTCCCCTCAGATGCCGGCGAGGCGCTGCGATCGCCTCTCATGGGTCTCTTCGAGAAGCGTCGGGCGAGGAACTTCCTTGAGTGGGTTGGCGCTTACAACGCCGATGACCCAGCGTCACACAAGGGTACGGATGCTCAAGTAAAAAGGAATAGAGAATGGTGACTGACATCTGACGCAGGCATCGATATCCAGAACTGCACCATGAAGGACGTATACGACAAGTTCGGCCTTGAGGCTACCACTCGCGATTTCATCGGTCACTCCATGGCCTTGTACCCCACCGACGACTACATCACACAGAAGGGGCAAGCAAATGAGGCCGTCCAACGCATCAGGCTCTACGTCAACTCCATGGCACGCTACGGAAAATCGCCTTACATCTACCCGCTCTACGGTTTGGGAGAGCTTCCTCAGGGTTTCGCTCGTCTCTCCGCTATCTACGGTGGTACCTACATGCTGAACACCGACGTCGACGAGTTCCTCTACGAAGGTGACAAGGTTGTGGGTATCAAGGCCACCATGAAGGAGAAGGACGACGCTGGCGAGGGCATGAAGTTTGAGACCAAGGCAGGAAAGATCCTCGCCGACCCGTCATACTTCCCCGGCAAGGCGCGTGTTACTGGACATTTGCTCAAGGCCATTTGCATTCTGAACCACCCCATCCCCAACACAGCCGATGCCGACTCACTGCAACTGATCATTCCTCAGTCTCAGGTCGGACGCAAGCACGGTACGTATACACCCGTGTGCCCACAGAACCCTTGCTGACAATTTCCACTAGACATCTACATCGCTGTCGTCTCGTCTGCACACAACGTCTGCCCCAAGGGCTACTACATCGCCATTGTCTCCACCATCGCTGAGGGCGACAGCAACCACCACCTTGAGCTCCAGCCCGGTCTTGACCGTCTCGGAAAGATCGAGGAGAAGTTCATGGGCCCAGCTATCCCACTCTACGAGCCAATTGAGAGCGGTGCCAAGGACAACATCTTCATGTCGAAGAGCTACGACGCCACCAGCCACTTTGAGACAACGACTGGTATGTTTCCGATGTCTGAAATGGTGCACGAAATACTGACATATGACAGATGACATCAAGGACATTTACCAGCGGGCCGAGGGCCACGAGCTGGTTGTCGAGGGTCTGAGAGAGGGCGCGAACTTCAATGTTGAGGAATAGACGGGCTCCACGAGGGGACGGATGATACAAGCATCAACGGTCTTTTAGGTATATCGTTTGGTAATCGGTAAAGACTTGGCTTCTACAATGACTTGCATTCTCAACATGTGTGAACGCGTGATGCTGCGGAGCTCGAGCTCGGTATTTCCTATTTGGGCGATGAGATCGGTCCCTTCCAACTCGACCACCACGTGCGTCTCGACGAACGTGTCAGTCCAGCCCAGATCAAGGTGGATAACAAGTCAAAGCTGCATCCATTTGTAGCGTATTGAGTCGTGATGTTGTACCTGTGCCTATGACGACGGTAGATCTTGGCAGGGATACCTCCATGGCTCCGCAACCATCTGAGTACTGCAACGCGTCCACAAAACGTGTCCTCGAAGCGCATTGCTGTTCCCACACTCCTTTACCATGGCGCAATTCGGTCGCTACAGGTTCCTGCTGGTAGCAGTGGTGTTCCATCTGGTGTACATTTACACAATCTTCAGCATACATTTCACAAGTCCAATTGTCCATGGCATGCGCGAGCACCGCGTGGAGACGCAGGAAGCTCCCGCGAAACGTTTAGTGCTTTTTGTTGGTGAGTCGCGTCAAATGGGCGTCCATTCAGCACTGACAGTATTACAGGCGACGGACTCCGTGCAGACAAGGCATTTCAATCGTTTCCCAACCCTGATCCCAATCCTCCGACCCCTCTCGCAGACAACACCAGCGACCCGCGACCTCTCGCCCCGTACCTTCGCTCTCGCGTCCTAGAACATGGCACCTTTGGCGTCTCCCATACACGCGTTCCCACCGAATCGCGCCCCGGACATGTTGCGCTCATCGCAGGCTTATACGAGGATGTCTCCGCGGTCACGACCGGGTGGAAGCTGAACCCGGTCAACTTTGACAGCGTCTTCAATCGAAGCCGGCATACATGGAGCTGGGGCAGTCCCGACATTCTTCCCATGTTTGAGGCGGGCGCTGTACCTGGGAGAGTCGACGCATACTGCTATGGTGCTGAAGAAGAGGATTCCTCCAAAGACGCCTGGGTGTTGGACGAATGGGTATTCGAGCGCGTCAAGAAGCTCTTTGCGGACGCCAAAACGAACGCGACACTGGACGCAGAATTGAGGCAGGAGAAGAACGTCTTCTTCCTCCATTTGCTTGGAATCGACACTACAGGCCATGCGCACCGACCATACTCGTGGCAATACTTGCACAACATTCAGATCGTGGACCGTGGAGTTCAGGAGATTACGGAGTTGATTGAAGAGTTCTACAACGATGACAAGACGTCCTTTGTGTTCACAGCGGACCACGGCATGAGCGACTGGGGAAGCCATGGAGACGGACATCCAGACAATACGCGCACACCCTTGATTGCATGGGGTGCTGGTGTTGCAGCCCCATTGAAGAACGCATCAGGCGTTGCGAAAGGCCACACCGAGTTTTCTTCTGACTGGAACTTGGACGAGGTCGAACGACACGACGTTGACCAAGCCGACGTCGCGGCATTGATGGCGTACCTGGTCGGTCTGGACTTTCCCACCAACTCTGTCGGAGTCTTGCCGCTCTCTTATCTTGACAAAGACCCCAAAGCCAAGGCTGAGGCTCTTCTTGCCAACGCTAAGGAAATACTGGAAATGTATCACGTCAAAGAGGATATCAAGAAGTCGACACAACTCCACTACAAGCCGTTCTCTGGCCTTGGTGACGAGGCACATTCTGTCGAACATCGCATTGCGGAAATACAAGCTTTCATCGACAAGGGCAACGATGTAGAAGCTATTCGTGAGACTTACGAGCTCATCGATCTTGGTCTTGAAGGATTGCGCTACTTGCAGACGTACGATTGGCTCTTCCTCCGGACACTGGTGACTGCTGGCTATGTTGGATGGATCGTATTCGCCATCACGACAGTCATTGACCTGCATGTGCTCACCGAATATGTGCCAGCACAAAGAACGGCGGCTAGTATGGTGGTGTTCTCTTCTGTGTTTGTTGCGCTTTCTGGAGTATTCTTCAAACAGGAGTCACCGATCGTCTACTACGCATACGCCGTATTCCCTGTCTTGTTTTGGGAGGAAGTCTTTGCGCAGAGGCTGTCGCTCGTCAAGGGCAGCAAGGTTCTGTTTGGTCATCTGAACTCAGGCGCCGATGTTGCGAAGCTTGTTCTTGCGACTCTAGGCTTTTTTGGTCTACTCGAGGCTTTGGTACGTAGGCTATGCACAGAAACACACGATGGTACTAACTCAGAGATAGGTCCAAAGCTACTTCGTCAGGGAAATCTACACCGTATGCTACCTGGTTGCAACATTGTGGCCAGCAGTCTATGGACAGGAGTTTGTGAAGAAGAACATGGCGACAGTTGCCACTTGGGTCTTGTCTTGCATAGGCATGAGCGCTTTCACGCTACTTCCAGCCAACAAGGCAGAGGACACTCGCCTGATGTAAGCGCGTCGCCCACATGAATTGATCTGGGACTAACAACCTGCAGTCTTCTTGGAGGTGCGTTGATGTTTGTCATCGGCGCGCTTTACCTGCTCTTTGAGAAGAGCATTCTCGAAGACGGTAAATCCGAAGCCGAACTCGCCAAGCATGAACTAAACAACAACTCTCGTATTATATTGGGGGTCCAGCTCGGCCTCGTAGTGCTGTCCATGATTGTCACCAAAAGCAGCAGCGGATACCTCCAAGCGCGCGTAGGCATACCATTCGGCGTTTTGACAGTGACACGAGCAACGCTGTTGGCCTCACTCGTCGTTCCCCAACTGCATGGTCTCTACCCCAACACACACTACGTCCACCGCCTCGTAGTCATCTTCCTGCAGTTTGCGCCGACATTCATCATCCTCTCGATCTCGTACGAAGGGCTGTTTTACTTCGCCTTCTGCATGTGCCTATTCAGCTGGATGCGCCTCGAGCATCAGGTGTACCTGCATAACACGAGCAACCCATCGGCTGCAGCCATTACATCGGATCCGGCCAAGCCTACCATGGACGCTGCATCTGATCGCCTCGATTCGCTCCAAAAGGGGGAGTACAGAACATTGACTCTAGCCGACGCCCGCATAGCCCTCTTCTTCATCTTCTTCATCCAGTCGGCCTTTTTCAGCGCATCCAACATCGCGTCGGTGTCGTCGTTCTCGCTGGACGCAGTCTATCGTCTGGTTCCCATTTTCGATCCATTCTCTCAAGGCGCACTTCTCATGCTCAAGCTGATGGTGCCATTTGCGGCCCTGTCGGCAAACTTTGGTCTCCTCAACCGCCGCCTGGGTGTTGCGCCGTCGGCCCTCTTCATGGTGGTGATGGCGGTCAGTGATGTCATGACACTGAGCTTCTTCTACATGGTCAAGGACGAGGGCAGCTGGCTGGAGATTGGAACGACGATTAGTCACTTTGTTATTGCGAGCTTGTTGGGTGTGTTTGTTAGCGGACTCGAGATTTACAGCGAGTGGACTATTCGGGGGGTGGAGTTTGGCGGTAGCAAGAAAACGCAGGGGAATGGGACCGTCAACGGAAAGGCTAGTGGGAAGGTAGAGTAGTTGGTGTATGGAGTAGTTGTAGTGTGAGTTTAAAATTAGTTTTGTATGCGAGCGTATGGTCACCTCAGACAAGGGAAATGTTGAACAAGTGCGCTGAACTGTACATTACTATACAAACATGAGTTCACGAAATTTCAAGGCAATGTAGCCGTATCAACCCTTTTTGACATGTTCTGTAGAGGTGGCTCTCCAGTTTTCCTTTTGGATTAGGTGCGATGTTCCAACCCTGTTGAGATAGGGGAATCAATGATCAAAAAGTATGGTTCACTACGGCAACGGTAGGATCGCTAGAGGCGCCGTACCAAACACGCAGGAAACGCACGCTGACTAGAGCTAGGAAGATGCATGCTTCCGAGATGAGCTGGGGTTGCTGGGCAACAATGCGCTGTGCAAGTGCCTAAATCAGTCGTGATGCTCTGGAAGCGACGGCAGCCGCGTGGGGAAGGCGAGGTCGCTTGAAGGAGCACCACCGTGCTGTCTTGTTATCAGGCGAGATGGGCGGGCGGCAGGCTCGAAGCGGTCTCGAGAGGTGTGATGTGGCTGGGGACGGGCGGCTGGGAAGGCTCGGCTCCACAAACTAGCGGGGGCCTGCGGATGCTGCGCTGGGCGGCATGCGAGAATGGTCCTACCCAACGCACGACTATACAAAGCCTACGCTCGTCAACAACATCCGTTCGGCGCATTATTACCTCCGCTACCGTCTGCGGCGCATTGTTTACCTCCATCGCTCCGCAAAAGACATATAGTCTGTCTTGTGCAACGCGCCGTGTGTGTGTGCAACGCAGCGCATCATCGATAGTCGTGTTATCGTGTCTTGGAACCAGGGGCCCGCCCCAACCACCGCCGCCAACAGCAGCCCGTCGTTCAACCTCGCACTTTTCCTGCGAATCGAAAGCCTAATTCCCACACGCCCAACCATTCTTTATTCGTATCTTCAGGCGCAATCTCGCTTCCTCTAAACTGCCAGCTTATAACACCGCCGGCCTTCACCCTTCGCTGCAGACTCTTCTTTTCGCATAATGTTCTTCAAACGGTAAGTCGGACCTGCTACGCGCTGCATCTGGTGACGCGCACTAACTTTGCATAGTCGGTCCCGAGCCAATTCTTACGTCGACAACAGTGAGAACCCGCGCTCGCAGTCATTCGACGATTACACAGATAAGCGCCCCGAGTCGAGCCGTAAGGAGTCCCACCACAGCCAGCCCTTTTCCCCTACCGAGGAGCCGGACATGTATCCCCGCCAGCAGCAACCCCAAGAGCCGACGTACGCGCAGAGTGCTCCCCCAACCCACAACAACATGCCCATCCGCTCCCAGCAGGTGCCCCCGACCGGCAGCAGCGCCCCGATGGGGCTCGGCATGCCCGACCTCATTACCGCTGCCTTCAACCAGGCCGTCCAGCCCTACACGGAGAAGATCGAGCAGCTCGAGAGCCAGCTCGCCGACATGCAGAACTGGGTCGACCAGCTCGAGCAGCAGCGCGCCGAGGTGCACAACTGGATCGACAAGCGCGGACTGCGACCAGGTAAGCCAACTGCACTGCTCGCTGCACCACTTTGTACTGACCTGCCCAGATGTTCCTGCCTCAATTGCTAAGATCATGGACACGACCACCGCCGACGCTGCGCCCACACTCAACGCCCAGCTCGACCGCAAGATCACCATCGTCAACTTCGACCTGCACCGCCTGCAGGACGACCTCAACGACTCCATCTCCTCGTCACACTTTGCCTCGGCCATGCTGAAGTTCCTGCCCGACATCCAGCGCCTGACCCTCCTCCCGTCCGGCCCGCGCTACGCCTTCGACCTCATCCTGAAGCTCGGCGGCAACCTCAACTCCCACGGCGGCATCGACAGTGCTGACGCCGGCGACATAGCAGCCCGCCGCGACTTCTACAACAGACTCGACGAGACCATGGTCGATGTCGTGCAGCGCCGCTTCGGCGAGGGCGAGGGCTGGGACGTCAAGCGCGAGATCAAGCGCATCGAGAAGACGGCCAGCTACCTCAAGACCTACGGCGTCGAGCCATACTTCCCCTCAACGCTTGAGATGATGAAGCGCGAGATGGAGTTCCAACCGCACCCCAACGGCGGTGTTCCCAATGGCGGAACAGGAACCCCACCGCGGTACCATTAGATCTCTTGAGGAGTGTGAGCTGGAGGTGTGCTGACAGTCTGTAGTCCGAGAAAGTTGACCGAACAAGAGAGGCTGGCGAAACTGGCAGAAATCCAGCAAGCCTATGAGCAGTTTCGAAGTGCGAGCGACAGCTTGAGCCAATTGCATTCGTTCGTCAAAAGGAAGCCCGGGCGCTCTTCGGGGCCTCCCCCGCCGCTCCCTCCACGGCCTCCGCCTCAGCCGCCCACGAGACCTGCCCCACCTCCACCCGGATCTATCTCGGATCTCTGTCTTGGTGGTGATGGCCCTGCTGTTCCCGGCCCGGCTGCTTGATGAAACTTGTACTTAATACTCTTGATTGAACGAATTTCCTTGATGTGTTGCATGATGCGGGGAAGGGAAGGGATTGGGGGCAAATTGGGGTGTGGTTCTTCTTCTGCATCATACCCGAGCATTTATGGTAAATGGCGGCGTTTTGGGAATTGGGTAGCCTCCTGCATGTAGCTCGCGGCGTACATTTAGTATAGTTGTCGCTTCTTTTGAAGTAGTAATTGAGAACATGACTGAAAATTTTGGGTCTGCAGCCTGCATCGATGCAAAGTGAGTGATCCAACGTCAACGTAGGCTCCATGGTGTTTGGGTTTTACTTGAACGAGACGGGAGAGGTTAGAGCTTCCAAAGTTGTGCTTGACTGGACTGCATGCGCTCAAAAACACCATTCGCTAGAAATATGGTATTGCGCTGACAGCGCACATCACCGAGCCTGCATTATTGAAGGAACGAACCCGAGCTGGACATGCACTCACTCAGCTTCTTTGCGGAAATCAGGTGTAGAGGCTCGGCGATGGTGGTCTGTCTGGGTATAAAAGATCTACTGCTGCTGCTCAATCTCTTCTCCTTCATTATCTCAGTCTGGGTGTGACACTCCAAAAACTCAGCATCCCTACGTTGATGTTCTGTCGGCTCCTGCTTTTCCAAAACGTTGTCGACAAAGTGCCGATGAATTTCTGCTCCGCTCTCTTCCTCTTTGTTCAAACAACACCTCAAATGTCCATAACCACTATGGATGGTTTCCAAAAAGACAAAAGTGTGTTTATCATGTCGCGATCTTCGAGATTGGCGGGAAAAAAAATGCATTGCCGCTCATCGCATGGCTTCGGGTGCTCAAAAGAGCCCATGGAGCTCTACATGTGGGCGCTGGTGGAACTCTGGTTTTGGGACATTTCGAAAAATCACAGGCTAAGATCGCATGAGCTTTGCGGGAATTCTTTACGCTTTACTGCTCTTTCGGCGCGGTGCTGTCGTGGGAGATGGGCATAAAATACGGTCTTCTGCGCCTTCGAATCTTATGTCCTATACCACGGTTTCTTTTCAAAACACCAAAACTACTGGGGTCCTCGGAAATGACCTCGGGACTGTGCTGTCTTTCTCGAAATCAAAACGCTCTGGGTACTCAGAATGTTTGCCCCGCGCTGCCTTCCTCTCTTGTTATGACGACGTTCAACTAGAACTGATCTTCTGAAACAATCTATGTTTCTCCTGATGACTTCCAAGATTCTTTCCTCCCGCCGACAGTTGAACTAGTGTCTGGAAAGTTGATCAAAAGACAAGGAAAACTCCCCATGGAGACCTCTGCTGTTGCACTGGCTGGACTTGGAAGCGTGCTACACACAAAAAACGCATGGTCAAAAGAGATATGTTGGAGGAAGAGCAGAGAAGTTGATAAACCAAACTTCCGGCGCGATCTCGGTATCGATCTTACGTTCTAGAAGCGATATAAAAGCTCTTCTGACCTTTACTTTTCTTGTCTCGTTACATCCTCTACGATCTCTTCCGATTTACCAGATCTACGCCCCACCAGGCTATGTTCTGCCTCTCTTTCTTTCTCAAAAAGTTCTACCATTGCGGCGAATGTTCGACACGAAAAGAAGAATGGAACACGTTCATATGTCTTCCTGTCGTCTGTGCTTGTCGTTCTTGAAAATGCCAAAACAAGATGTAGATGCGCCTTGGTGCCCGACGGGAGAATTCAAAACATGAGAGAGAAGAATCTATGTCGTCCAGCGACCCGACTTCGCATCATTTCAAAGTCTACTTAGCTGTTCGAGAAGAGTCTCCAAAATCAAAGGCTGTGATCTAGATGGCTGTTCGGAAGAAAAAGCGTGGTTGGAAGAGGATATGGAGTCTCAAAACAGCCTTGTTGACACGTATTGAGACGCCTGTCGCGGACCGTTATAAAAGCTCCGCCCATTTCTCTCTTCCTACCTTCTCTATACCTTAGTGCTCGAAGTGCCTTCCTTCAAAATACGGTGCGCCGCACCTTATGGGTTCTCCTCTTCGAAAAGAACATAAACGACTACCGTTGTCTCCTCCCGTATTTACTTCTCTATCTCTTTCCACCGAAGGGAACTACACACTCACGTATGATCTTTCCGCTCCTCTTTGTTCGGAATTTGATGTCCTATTGCACCAAAAGAAACCAATAAACAGAATATGTTCGAGAAGGCAGCAAAACCGAACCTGAGCAACGCTATGGCTCGCCTGCGCCCTGCGGTCTTCAAATGCGAAACAAACTGTACAGCCTGGACATCTGCATACGCTTGAGTGCTGAGGGTCGCACCGATGGCACAACGCATGTTCGAGTGGGATCTGTCGCAGTGACCTTTGAACAGTTTTGCAGGGCGCAGGGAAAAGGATGCATTGTTTACTGTTCACTGTTGTCTTGTTATCTCATACGATCAACTCTTTCTTTCTAAACTACCAAAACAGCATGGGTAGAGTACCATGATCTGCTCCTCTCAAAACAGAAGATTCAGAAACCTATGGCCTAGCGCTTTGCTCTCGACATCTACAAACATACAAGCGCTATCTAGATGCTCTCGCCGTCGCGGACTCCGCTCTTTAAATAATTACGTTAAAAATTTCACATCACCTACCTGCTTCATCGCTGCTTCTGCCTTGAAATGAGTCAGGCGGTGTCACCACATCACTCAGACGCTCAGCTCTGATCTGTACTGCCAAAGATCGCAAGATCAAAACCATGGAAGAAGGAAGACGATGTTCGTGACGACATCTCAAAATGGACTTGATACTTACCGCACTCATCGCAACCAAGGAACGTCCTCTTGGGAGTCACCAGCGTTCCTTCGACCAACAGCATCCTTCCAAATCATCAGCCCCGTCGACAATCACGGTACTGCGATGACGCACCAGACAGCACTCCAGCGAACAACATCAAAGCTATCGCAATCATACCGTATACCAAAGTACCATCTCAAAGACCCAGCCCAACCAAGGACCAGACCGCAGTCTAAGTCAAAGGCGCACTCTATTCTTTCTGATACTTACCGCATGCTGCAGACATGGCGGCCAACTTCACACGGCAGCGGCAGTAGCAGTAGGGTGCCTCTTTGCCACAAGCATTTCGGAGTTTACGTTCACTTTTCCAGGCATACATAGCAATTGCAAAGACTATGTTCTGTCGGAGTGGTGCGGTGCGGTGCATTACCTCCCGCGTCGAGCGACCCCGGGGCTTTGTTCAGACAGCCTGTGGTAACTCTGCAGACACCCGCAATCGACAGTTTTCGATGACTTGCTTGAAATAGAAATGCGCTAGAACTACACACTAGCCCAGAAGGGCTTGGCGCATCCCGATGCTCTCTTCCAATGCTTCGGCGCGTCCAGCCACCAGACTTTATCACTTAAATCATCAGATCAACACGATGGCATCGACTGCACAATACGCTTGTGGGGTCTGCCGGGAGCGTAAAGTTCGATGCGATCGCGCTCTTCCAAAATGTAGACGGTGCGATCGTCTCAATCAACCATGTGGCTATCAAGTGCACTCGCGTCGCACACGCGACGAACAACTCAAACAGCTTCAGGAACGGCTAGCCAAGACGGAGGCTCAGCTTGCTCTTACCGCGCAAAATTCATCTACGACGACTACACCTCATGCGCAATCAGTTCCTATCGTAGAACATACGGCTACTAGCACTCCGATGGACGTCGATAATACCAGAGAGATGAGTGCAGCTGTTGATGCGCCAACAGATGGGTTATCTGCTCCGGATATTGGTCTATTCACTTCTTTTGCAGAAGATATGGACTCCAACATGACGTTTGACTGGATGAACCAGCCGCTGACGGCACTCGAACCCATGGATGATTTACTTCTCAATCAGCCTCAGAAAGCGACCCAGAGCGGCCCGGAAGAAGACTTATCTCCAACCGATCTAAGTTCGCTGCACGATCGCTATTTCGAATCCGTTTACTATTCCTTTCCGTTCATAAACAGAGATAAGTTCATGATTGAGTCAACGGTGAGCGGTGGCCCTGCAGCGAGTGCTTTGGTCTATGCTGTTGCGCTTGCGGGTTGCTCTCACATTACCCCTGAAGACTCCGAGCGACAGTCGACATGCTACAACCTAGCGCGTGATTACGCCGAGAGATGCGAGCGAGAAGACTGCATGAGTGATCTGAACTTCGTTCAAGCCTTGCTGTTGATAGGCCGCTTTGAGGCTACAAGCCAGAAGCTGGAGAGGAGTTGGCTGACACTGGGACGCGCCGCCATGCTTTGTAGGCTTTTGAGGCTACATCGAATGGACGAAGTCAGCCATGATCAAAATACTGAGAGCGGAGAAAGCCAGAATAGCCCTCTTTTCAGTTTGCCGCATACTGAAGATCCAGTGCTACTGGAAGAGCGACGGCGCACATTCTGGGGCTTATACACATTGGAAAGCTACGTGAAAACACGTAGCGGATTACAGTGTCAGCTGGGAGGCGTCAAGGTGCGGAATGTGAACCTCTATGCCTTTAAGAGTCTGACACAGTATCCAGGACTTTCGAATCAACTTACCATCGCCAGGGCTTTTGGATTCGAGTTTAGTACCGCTCAAGATGCCTTCTGTTCTAGACGTGGGTACCGAACCCGGTCTCGAGCTATCATCTTACGCTGGCTGCGTTCTAATGGTCGAGTTGGCCTTACGCTGCTTCGACCATGGGCAACAACGTGACAGACCAGGTTTTTGGGACGACTACTACGCCCTAGTTAAGAAGACTGACGACCTCTTCGTTCTCCTCAAGCGTCATCTCAACGCGACTTCCATTCGTGAAGATCCCGTAGCATTCAGTCTCTACATGAATTTGCGCGCGACTGAAATCTTCTCTCATGAATCAGCTATCACAAAGAGCGAGGAACAAGGACTACCGTCATCGATGATAGCCGAGAGCCAACGTCGCTCTACCGCCGCAGCTTTCCAAATATGCAGCGCGGTAGGGCTTAATCTGCCATCGCCGCGCAAGGAAAGCAGCGATATCATCATGATGCAAGCTATCTTCATTGCCTGGCCTTTAACTATGGCGCTGAAGGCCTTGCATCGGGAACTCGTAAACGAAGGAGGAAAGGAAACTGTGAGTGGTGTTGTGGCTTCAACACGCCTACTTTTTGCGGCTCTGGACCACGTTGAAGAGTCGGAAGGATACTGGCATCAGAGCGTGACGCATGTTGGGGCTAAGCTACAGGAATGGGAAGAAAAGAACGGGTTGGAACCGGTGGCTCTGTGAGAACCTTTGGTCTTCTCTCCGATGCGTATAACGGGAAAGCGGCGATAATCTCACCACAACACCTCATGACCACGAGAAAGATTCTGGTAATTCGCATTTCGTTCGTCTTAAGCCCAACCTTTTCCGTAAAATATTCTCCGATAGGTGATCTGCTTCTTCATTCGACCGTCATCATTTCGACACATGAATATCCCCAGGAGGTAGTCGGTCGCTCGGACTCCGTGTCCGTGTCCGTGTCCGCCCCGTACATCATCTCTCCTGCCGTTATAGTCTCGTCGCCACACATTGACCTCAATTATGTTCTCCTTATCCCTTTTAATTCTTACGAAACTGTTCCAAGATTTATCGAAATTGTACTTACGTCTGCGAGAACCCCATGCCATTGAGGACTGATTGAATCCTATTGAATCCTTCAAACATGGACTACACAGATACACAACCGATCCCGAACGACTTGAATTGCGAGAAGAGTGCAAGATCGGCAGATTTGAGTGCTCAGAGTTCACCTGACGAAGGTCTCACTACAGCCGACAAGTCAAGTCCTCGCGACATCCATGGTTGGAAGGTAAGTAAGCCACCAGCACACACACTCATACAGACCATCACCATAAGAATGAACACTAACGCGATACCTTTTCATCTATCCAGTGGGCAACCGCATACTCCGCCATGCTATCAACAACCCTCCTCTTCGCCCTCGACAACACCATCGTCGCTAACATCCAACCCGCCATCATCGCCGACTTCGGGCACCTCGAGCTCCTAACATGGATCGGAACGGGCTTCGCCCTCGGTACAATGTTCATCCTGCTCTGGGGAAAGATCTATGGCGTCTTCAACATCAAATGGGTGTACATCTTCAACATCTTCTTGTTTGAAGTCGGCAGTTCGCTTTGTGGTGCTGCGCCGAATATTGAGGCGCTTATTATTGGGAGGGTTGTTGCAGGTGTGGGTGGATCGGGCATGTACTCGGGTACGCTGACGTATGTGTCTGTTCTTTCGGATGAGAAGGAGAAGCCGGCGTATCTTGCGGGGAGTACTGTTGTTTGGGGGATTGGTAGCGTGCTGGGCCCAGTGGTGAGAATAACTCTACACCTCCGTCCTTACTAAATGTATGCTAACTTCCCATCATTAGGTTGGCGGCGCCTTTGCGGCAAGTAGCGCCACTTGGAGATGGGTATGTCATTTCGTCTTTCCATCTTCGGGTTCTTGTCATGGAGGCTGATTGTTTGCTAGGGGTTTTACGTCAATCTTCCGATTGGCGCTCTCTTCGCACCTGTATACTTCCTCCTCTTCCCCAGTGTCGACCCCTACCCATCCAAGACGCTCGTCGAGAAGCTACGCCTTGTCGACTGGATCAACGCCGTCATCTTCCTCGCTGGTTCCGCCTGCCTAACCGTCGTGCTCACCTTCGGCGGGGTCATCTACCCGTTCAGTTCCGGAACTATAATCGCGCTGTGGACCATCACGGGCGTTCTGCTTGTCGTCTTCATCATCACGCTGAAGTTTCACCCGCTCGTTACCAAAGAGAATCGACTATACCCACTTCATTTCTTCAAGCAACCGACATTGATCAACATGCAGCTTCAGGTGTTTCTATCCTCTGGTATTATCCTGGTAAGCTGCTTTCGAACAATGATGAAGTCAAGATAGTAACCTATCCCCAAGGCCATGACTTACTACATACCCCTCTATTTCCAATTCGTCAAGGGCGATGGCGCACTCGAGGCCGGCGTTCGTCTCCTACCATTGATCATGTTCATGGTCTTCGCGTCAATGGTGAACGGCTTCTTGATGCCGAGGTATGGCTTGATACCTGTCTGGTATATAGGAGGTAGCACATTGGCACTCATTGGCATGGCTCTGATGTGTAAGATTTTCACTCCATCCAACTTCTAAGTAGACCGGCTAACGGCTTTTGTAGACACCGTCGATGAGGCTACACCCAATGCCAACATCTATGGCTACAGCATCCTCGTAGGAGCTGGCACAGGGTGTTACATCGTCGCAGGTTTTGCCATTGTGCAGTCTTTGGTTCCTGTTCATGAGATAGCCAACGCCGTTGGTGCCATGACCATCAGCCAAGACCTTGGTATGGTTCTCTTTCTCGCAATCAGCGGCAGCCTCTTTCACAACGTGGCCGTCGACAGAGTCAGCAGGATACTCCCGGACGTCTCCCCCACGGAGATCGGAAACCTCATCGCGGGATCAAGTAGCAAGGCCTTCCAGGCACTGTCCGATGAGGAGAAGAATTTGATCGTTCCCGAGATAGCCAGCGCCATGACAAGCATCTGGGCTTTCTTTCTTGCTGCTGCTGCGCTGAGCGTGGTATGCTCGGTTCCATTGCTGGTGAGTTCTCTCCAAGATTTGCCTTCCTTCCGCTGGATATTGTTTACTGACGTCTACGATAGAAAGCCGAACTCAGTGATGGGAGAAAAGGTGCTGCGATACCTGCAGTGTGAGACGCACCGTTACTGTAAGTGCACATGTCAAGCGAGAGGAATCGTCTTGATTGGTGGTGGCTTCCACTCTAAGATATACTTTCCTCTCCACTATCGGAACAGGAACCCGTGATCTATTCGTTGCATAATCTATCTTGTTCCCATGATCAGTGAATCTCTGAAATACACAGCACTAACTGCATGTATGAGTAGCATGATCTGAGGCGGAGATTTTGTGATGTTGAATCCAGATGCATCCGCCCACGATCCGCCCTGGCCGACTGGCGACAGGGGTGAATCCAACAGGCGACCAATAGACGAAGAGCGGCCGTCTGTGTCCGTTCCTACCTTCCTTCTCATGTCTCCGGGCGTACCGACGACCCTCGAGATACTTGTCCTGATTAAGACGGGCCTTGAAAACTATCGCAAAGTGTTAATTAGAAAAAAGACTAGGGATGTATGATCGGGAATTGATGGAGTGGATGAATGCCATCATCGAAGAAGCTATTGATGGTTCCAGCAAAGTGGAGCTCGAACTCCGCGCGGGAGCCCCACATTTCCCGGTCGGCAGAACCTTCCGCCGCCCAAAATTTCGAGCCGTCTCAGGTACTCTCCAGCGCAACTTCCAGGTCTCACTTTACCACAATCTGCTCGCCTCCAAACACCCGTCACGATGTTCGCCGTTCCCGGATGGAACGTCGCCGCGCAGGTGAAGACCCAGGTCGAAGTACCAAAGCCAAAAGATTCCACCAAACCTGGAAAGAAGGCGCAAAAGCGGAAAGAGAAGCGCGAGGAGCAGCAGGTCAATGCGGACAATCTTGCAGAGCAATGGGACAGCATAGCCAATGGAAAAGGTGCGGAGGTGGAGAAGACCGAGAAGACCAAGAAGCCAGAGGCAGCAAGTGTAGAGGCGACAGATGAGGCAGCGCAAGACAAGCGTGGCAAGAAGAGGAAGAGGGGAAAGGCTGGAGGTAACAAAGACAAGGAGGCAGATGCAGATGGCGCAAAAGAAGTGGGCGCGGATACGGCGGCGGTAGCTGAGCCTGCAGAGGCTAAAGCAGATGCTGCGAAGCCTGCTGAAGAGAAACCCGCAACAGCCGACAGCGAGGCAAAGCGCGAGAAGAAGAAGCGCAGGAAGGAGTCCAAAGCCGATAAGCTCCTCGCCGCAAACGCAAACGGCACGAACCCCGCCTCCGCGACTCCCGTCCTGGAGAACCTCCTTCCCGAACCCAAGGGCCTCACACCCCTCCAGCGATCGATGCGCAGCAAGCTCGCCAGTGCGCGATTCCGTCACTTGAATGAAGCGCTTTACACAAAACCCTCTGCGGATAGCGCGTCTCTCTTCAAGGAAGACCCATCGATGTTCGAGGACTACCATCGCGGTTTCGCACAACAAGTCGAAGTATGGCCATCGAACCCTGTAGACGGCTACGTAAACAGCATAATCGTACGAGGCAAGCTACGGAACAAGGACATACGAAAAGACCGAAGAGGCCCACCAAAGAACGCAGTTCGCAGAGGCCCCGGTTTCGAGGAAGAAGAGACCACAGCCATCGCACCACCCCGTGGAGACGCGAAGCCTCTCCCTCGAGACTTCAAAGGCCACTGCACCGTCGCCGATCTAGGCTGCGGAACAGCCTCGCTATCCTACCGCCTCCAACCTCATCTCAAATCCCTCAACCTAACGTTCCACTCCTTCGACCTCTCCAAGCCCACCGGTCCCTCCGCCGACCTCGTAACTATCGCCGATATCTCCGCGCTGCCCATCTCCGAAAACAGCGTCGACGTAGCCATATTCTGCCTCGCCCTCATGGGCACAAACTGGCTCGACTTCATCGACGAAGCATACCGTATCCTGCGCTGGAAAGGCGAGCTCTGGGTCTCGGAGATCAAATCGCGCTTTGGGCGTGTGGATAAGAAGAAGGGTGGTGTGCCTATCAACTCCATTGGCTCACTCAAGAAAACTATGGACAAGAAACCTCCCAAGGCGAAGAAAGCTAAGGCAGATAAACCACCTGAGGAGGGCCCTGTCGACTCGGAAGACGAGGAGGAACTCGCGGTCAATGTAGATGGCCAGGAGGGTAAAGAGGGAACGGATGTTTCTGCGTTTATCGAGGTGTTGCGGAAGCGCGGATTCGTTCTTGATGCTTTACCCGAGAGGCCGGGCGATGCGATCGATTTGAGCAACAAGATGTTTGTGAAGATGCAATTTGTCAAGGCGGCGCATCCGAGCAAGGGCAAGAACGCGAAGGAGGACCAAAAAGCGGGGGCTGTGGCGCAGAGGGGTGGAGGTATGAAGTTTGGACTCAAGGGGAAGAGGTTCGGTGCTGGTGATGGAGATGACGAGGGCGATGCTAAGGACGGCGCGGTCTTGAAACCGTGCTTGTACAAGGTCAGGTAGACATGGGAGTGCATTGTTACGATAAGCGCGTTGAGGGGCGTTGAAAGCCTTTCTTCATTTGATCTATCTATCTTCGTAAAACTACGTTAATGCATATGAAGCTTCTTCGCTTCTAGTCCTGTTCCCTGGTAATACATGCATGCTATCGATGCCATGTCGTGAGTTCGTCAACTCATGTCCTCGTCATCGAGACTCGTTTGAACTGTTCAGATCTTTCCAAAGGGTTAAATCTTACTGAGTGACACTACAGCGGGTGTAGACAAGCGCCATGTGATCCTGATCCTATGGTGCTGTGGTCGTCCCGTTGACTAACCACCGAGAAGGAAACTCGCGGCATGTTCGACGTTGCCTCCGAACATCTCCAGGGCTTGTATGGCTTCCTGTTCTGAACAGCCAAACATGCCAGTGAGTTGCTGGATGTTCTCCTGAGGGAAGTTGCTTGTGGGTGCAGATGCTACGGGCGCTTTGGACGCTGTAGGTTGGGCTTGCGGCTGCGCTGGTTGAGATGATGAGGATGATGCGCCGGCATTTGAAGGACCAGCTGCAGCACTGCCTTTCGGTCGAACGGCACCAGTTTTCGCACCAATCTCCTCTCCGTTGGGACCTTGGACAGTTGGCTCGTTCATTTCCGCCTCCTCGAAGCTCCTAGGGATTTCTGACTCGTGCAAGAAAGGTACCTCCTGACCTTCAAAGCATAGGGCGTTCTTCTCGAGATCGATCTTGGCGCGGTAACGCTTGAGCATGTCCAGACCAAAGAGCAGGTCGACGTCCTTGCCTTCCATGACTGTGAAAGCGCAGGGCATGACCGCACCTCCAATCTTGATCTCGGCGTGATGTACACGGCCCAGAATACGGGCTGTGCCGACACCTCGTGCCATACCGGCATATCGGACGTCCATCAGGCGCATGATACCACATCGCTCGGCGCAGTCGGGGGACATGATGGTGGCCTGGGCGCCAGAGTCGACGAAGGCTTTGACGGGCACGCCATTGACCTCGGTGTTGACGTAAAGCATGTGTACGCGCGTGAACACTGTGACATGTTAGCTTCCGTGGACACAGCCCCTCACTTATATATCCCATCGATCTATCCGCCGGTCGAAGTTGACATACCTTCAGGGTTCTCGTCGTATGCCTTTTGCAGGTTCTCGACTACGCGGTCCTGGCGGATGATGTCTTCTATCTTTCGTTGCGCCTCGACGTTGAAAGGGTCTTCGTTGAGCAGGGCAATCTGGTTCTGGCGCTCGCGCTCCGACTCCTCGGCCTGTCGTTGCCTCATGGCATATGTATCTCTCCAGCGGGTGGGGTCGTTGACGGCGGCGGCGAGCTCCGGGTCGCCCTGGCGCAGCTTGTTCATCTGCTGGGGGTCGTTGAGGACAAGCTGTCGCACGCCTTCTGGATCAGGTTGCGCGGGCCTGCCCGGCTGCTGGAGATTCCTGTTTGGTCGAGGTGCGGCGCGCATCACGACGGCCAGCATCTCGCCATCCCGTATTCCGGCGTCCTCTAGTGTCTGTGTGTCTACGGCTACCGGCTGGCCGTTCAGGTAGAGGCTCTGTGACGCGGCGGGCAGGCTGGTGTCGGCCTCGATGAAGCCCTTGAGGTCCTTGACGGTGCTGCCGGGGGGCAGTTCGAGCGTCAGCAGGTCCGTGTCGGCCTGGGTGCCGGGCGCGGTGATGGATATGGTGACGCGAGGCCTGGCGGCGTGTGTTAGCAGCGTGCTGGGGGTGGTGGCACAACCACGGCTCCGGAATCGACTCACATGGTGGTTCGGAGCGGGCTGGGGCGTATGCGGGCACGTCTGGATGAGGCCAAAGAATGTGACACGGTGGGAGGTGAGGTTGGGTTGGGCGGGTCGGGGCAACGGTGTCTCGGTGCGCAGGAGCTTATAGGAAGGAGGCACTGGGCCGTGATGGTCTGGTCGCAACCTGGGACTGGAACGGGCCGGAGGGTCCTCGCAGTGAGAGAGGGAGAGGGCACGTCAGTCGCCGCCTGCTGGGCTGGAAGGGAATGGAACGTAGTGGAGCCGCGAACCCAGCGTCGGATGAATCAGCGATCAGAGGGCACAGGCTGCATGTTGTGAGAGTTTCGCCTAGGCCACCAAGGCTGTCACTCGTAATATACCAGCAACGTCGGGCTGGGGCGTAGGCGTCGGCGCGCAGTCGAAGGAGTAGTACTACTGCATCCAAACCACGACGTTGGCGGTGTAGGCCCAAGCATGGCCAGCAAGCGGGGCAGCCGACGTGCGGGAGAGGCTAGACAGTGCAGACAGTCGCGTCGATATGAATGAATCCCGTCTCTGCTTGGAGCCACGGCGTGTCTGCCATGCACTTGTCCTGGGCGGACTATGCGGCGAGCCTGGTCACCATCTCCGCGGGGGTGCTGTTCATCCGGGAGCATACCCAGACCTTACTCCAGCTACCTGGATAGCATAATGTCTGGGATGCTTCAACTCTTGCCCAACGCATGCACGAGAATCATCTGGCCGCTGCGCCCTACGGCTAGCCCCTGCAAAGGATTCCGTGAGCTGTAGCTCCATGCCACCAGGTGCTGCCATACCCCACCGACATCATCCTACTGCACGTCATGGTAAATCCCATCGCCACGCCATCGCTAGTCAGGGCATGGTCGATAATCCACGAATCCCGCTGTCAGATGTTATTGCTTTTTGAGACTCAAGCATCAGTCTAGAAGAGTGAATCCCATACCAGCCATAACACACGCATATCCCCGCCTGCTCCTTTGGGCCATCTGCCACCCAGCTAACCCGGAACGATCTGCATCGGCAGGCGCGAAGCGAACCGCTAGTAAAGGCGGGGCTGAGGCCGCAGAGAGTCTCGTGAGTCCTCCAGGAACCACGAACCCAGACTCACCACTGCACTCCGGCTTCCTATAGTTGCATCAACCGACCCTCCTGCCGTACCATCATCATAACACCGCTCCATCTGACCTGTCCAACTCACCGCCAAGATGCCACGAGACTTGCTAGCAGACAAAAAGACGCTCGATGGCATGCCCGAACTATCAAGAGAGCCTGAGACCGTCGCTAGCCCAGAGTCCGTGGAGCAGCAATCGAGTCTGGTGCCCCATCGCAGTTCCAACATCGCTCAGGAGGGGAGACTCAAGCAGATGGGCGTCCGGCCCTACGCTTCATTGCTGAACATCGACGACCTGGATGATTGCGATTGGCTCGAGCATGCGGCCTTTGATCCAGTTGAAGCTGCATCGCGCGAGAAGGTGAGAACGATTGCTTTCATCGACGTTATCTCGAACATCATGGTCAATGCCTGTATTTTCTGCTCAGTGCCACCATTGGGCTCCGTCAGGCAAGAGCCATGCGCTCTTCTCCATAATGATGTTACTCAAACCACCAAGTGCGCACATTGTCTTCTGCCCTGTTTCCTATCCATCGTTTCACGAAACACCAATATACCTCTTACGTCGTTCATCGGGTTCAATTGAGTTTGTTATGCGCTGGTCGTTCGCTCTTTCCCCTTCCTCGCTCATGTGCTGCGCTCTTTCCTTCCGGTCTCTTTAGATTCCGCGCTGACTTACCACAGCTCGAGTACCGTCTGCGAACCTGTGGTGAGCTCTGCAGTGGGCTCTTCTCTTCCGCGTATCCCACCACGTCAGGACCATTAGGCGAGACCATCAAGTTGCACTCCTTCCCATCAATAGACTCAGCAGACACAGACCGGAAGCGCGTGATAATTGGTCACATCATCTCAACCAAAGCAAACTCACCCCTTGTCACCGATGACGCGATGGACTATCCCAAGGACTGGAAAACCAACTACCAACTCACGCCAAATGTAGGCCACAACGAAGACGGTCAGACAGTTTGTTTGCACTCATTATGTGTACACCCAAACTTTGCGCGCAAAGGGCTCGGCTCGATATTACTGCAGAGCTATGTACAGAGAATCAAGGATTCGGGTGTGGGTTCTAGGATAGCGCTCATCTGCAGAGACCGGTATATACCTTTCTATGAGAAAGCGGGATTCAAGAAGATCGGACCCAGCAAGTGCCAATATGGTGGAGGGAACTGGGTAGATATGGTGCTGGACTTTGAAGACAGTGGAGATGATGGTTGGGAGTACTAAGAAGTATGCTCAGATAAAAGCGGGCCTTCTACAGGCTGGCATACAATCACGTCCGTAGATGTTTGAGCGATTCAAGAGCGTGTAGAATGGAACAAAGCGCATGTGCAAGATTTAGATGTTCACGCGCACTGTATTCGCTACACATCTGTCGTTGACTAATCGCCCATTCAGCCTCGCTTATTAAACCAGCCTGCTTAGCTCCTGCCCTCAGGCTTCGTTCAGCCGTAGGCAGCTGCGCCTCAGCCTCGTCTCACTCATCAAACCCGACAGCGTTTCCCTCGCTTCTTTATTCTTTTCCTCCTTCCTCCCTCTTTCTGACTGCATTGATGCGCACCGTGTTGTACTTATTGGCGACCGACCCCACACGTCATTCCCCATCATGTCCACCCTGTACGAAGACACTCCGCTCCACATCGATGCCAGCACGAACATTCGACTGCTTGAGATTATCCAAGCAGATGACGAAACGGCTCCAATAGCCTGCACTCTTCGCGTAATCGCTCTCCAGGAGTCGCCCAAATACACCGCACTTTCATACGTTTGGGGCCCACCAACACCCGCAAAAGATATTTTAGTCAACGGCGAGCCTTTCACAGTACGCGAAAACCTTTGGAACTTCATGTATCAAGCAAGGAAAGATCGGCGGACTTGCGCTTTCTGGATAGATGCTGTCTGCATTGATCAAAGTAGCAATCCAGAGCGTACTCATCAAGTCTCTATGATGGGGAAAATCTACTCGGAAGCTGAGCTTGTCATAGCTTGGCTAGGAACTGCTACAAAATACTCAGCTCAATGGGAACGTGCCATGAAGACAATACCTACTTTCGATGAAGATGATCACAGGAATTTCAAACGCTGGTACAAAGTATATGGACCCTCCATTATCGATCTTCTGGACTCGCCTTACTGGAGTCGAATGTGGATTATACAAGAGTACAATCTAGCACGGCAAATTACTTTGCAGTGCGGCCCTCACAAAACAACCGGTGAACTAGTCTTTTCGCTTTATGAGCCCTGGCACAGATATTTCATACGCTATGGAATCAAGAAGCGGCCAGGTTTTCAAAATTCGCTGGCCATCGGTGTGATAAATACTTGGGTCAGGCTGCCTAGCAAGAATCTCGCGGTCTTCGTCACTATGACCCACGGAGTCTCAGGGCGGCATGTTTGCGCGGATCGACGCGATCGTGTATACGCATTATTGGGGTTGCATGGTTTACAGGAGCCCGAAGAGAACTCTATGATGCCTGACTATTCCAAGTCTATACTTGAGCTATACGCCCAGCTTGTCCGCATACTCCTCAATGATGAAACAATCGAGGGCCATGTCAAAGCGTATTTCATGATTACTGTATTGCCGGAAGCGCTGATGATTGAAGAGAAGGAGTTGGAAGGTCTAGACCGCGGGACGATGCATATCCTAGAGAAGCATCGGAAGTATTATGCAGACCATGGGATCACTGACGAATGAATGGACAGACGCGGCTACTGGAAGATATTCGGCGATCACATTGGGTACACCTGAGAAGGACAGATGGAGATCTTTATGCCGGAAGTCTACGACGACTCTTCGAAACAAGAAACCAAGACCACTCAAGCGTACTCACTCCTATCCATCCACCCATGCTGTAACGCCTTCCCATCAATCTCGCTAAACGCAAACCCACTCTCGTACCTTGCGTACTCAATTAACTTGAGCGTATCCATTTTCGCGCCAGCCTCGGTCTGCGCCCACATCGCCACACTCAATACATTCTCGCCCCTCATGTTGAGAATGCCAGGTGGAATGGGATAGCGAGTTTGAGGTCCAATATGGGGAACGTATTTACCGTACTGGTAGCCGTTGACGAAGAGAAGTATGCGTGCAATGGTACCTTTCGGCGCACCGAGTTCAATGCCGATTGGAACGTTGAGGTCGGAGTCGATGGAGAGGGAGAAGGTGGTTGTAAACCAGCAGATACCGGCGCCTTGGACGCCGTCGGCAGTGGGACTGGCGTCTTCCCAAGAAGAGGTGTCGAAACCGGGGAGGTGCCAACCGAGACGTTCGCCGTACAGACCGCCTTCGTTCATTGGACCGCGCACGGGATCGATGTTGTGCTCTCCACCTGCGTTACCTTGAATCTTCCATTGGTCGAACGAGATTTTCTTGTTGTTACCGCTGAGAAGTTGGGCACCTAGTATACCGCGAGGGTTTTCGGCGCCTGCGGGGCCTGTGGAGGTTTGGTCGTGACCTGTATAGTCGGCGATCACTGTCAAAACGTTCCCTTCGTCCTTCAATGTAACGTTCTTGAATGAGAGCAAGGCTGTTGTTGAAGTGAGTGATGCGTTACCGGGGTGGTAACCAATTAATTGCCCGTTGAGCCAAGCACCCCAGCCCGCCGCGACACCACCTTGGACTGTGATGTTGAGAGATGATGCGGTTTTGCCGGAGAAATATCCTCGGTAGATCTTCGCGCCAGTATAGTACTTGTAGTCACTGCTGAAGAGTACGGGTAGGGTAAGTGGCTTCACGGGACTCAGGGTGGTGTTCTTGTTAGCGACAACCCAGTTGCTGTCATCGTATGAGGGTTGGATCTCAGGGGAAGATTCAGCAGCTTTGAAGTTGGCAAGCTCTGGAAGAGTGATCTCGCGTTCTGCGGTTCCACCGATCTTCGCAGTGAGAGACCCATAGGGAGTCTTCGCGGTAGCGAGCTCATTTCCATTCCATGATATCGTTTCCGCATCAGAGCCGGCGTATACCTCGATAGTCGTCGCATTTGCATTGTCGCCAACAACGGAAACTGTGCCGCCTGATGCACTGGCTGAGCGGACGAGATATGGCCCGAGCACGAAGATCTGGTGGTCAGGTGTGACGTTGGGGTCATCTGTCGTTGATGGCGCAAAGAAGGTCCATGCAGTCGGTATATCAAGCATATAAGCCAGAACCCCGTTAGAAAACTCAATGACTGTCGCGCCCTTGCTTTGGGTGTACGAGAAGGCTGAATAGGTGCCATTGGCCGGCTTACTCGCAAGGTCTGACTCTGCACCGTAAGCCTTGAACGTTACGTTGCCCTGCGATTTGAATGCGAACTCTCCTGTCTGGCCTTCGCGGGTGTAGAGCACGAGGACGGGCCGATCAAACAGGCCGTAGGTAGCAATCTCGGCTGACGAGTAGAGCAGCGTTTCGTCACCCACAGCGTAGTCGGTAACCACCCATCGACTCTGACGGCCCGCAAGCTGCATGCTTGGAATGTTGACATCGCCTTCAGAAGTCTTGACTGTCATTGAGAAATCGGTCACAGCACGGGTGCGCGTGTTGTTGTTCTCGGCAAGATAGAATCTACCGTCCGTATCGCGGCTCTTGAGTTGCCAGGTCCAGATTGCAGAGTTGTCGACTGCGTTTGCTGTGCCGTTGTTCTCCATAAAAGTGTTATGAAGACCCTTACTGACGCGGGTGAAGAGTGCGAGAAGTTTGTACTGCTTGAACTTGTCGCGAACTTCTCGTGTCTCGCGTAGCGGCGCGTCATAGTCGTAGCTAGTGTATACAACGGGAGCTGCAGAATGGCCCCAGTTCGTGCCTCCGTATGCCATGTACAAGTTCAAAAGGCTAGCTCGCTGTCCGATCAAGCCCTTGTAGAAGACATCTGCGAACTCCGGGCTCTGTTCAGCCAAACACTGGTCGAAGAAGTAGCCACCCCATGGCTGAAACCATCCACCTTCGAATTCGGGCAGATATTCTGGCTGAGTAGGGGAGACCTCCTGAAACCACTGGTAGTAAGTCCTGGGTAGGTTGAATCCAGTGTCGAGGTTTGTGCAGCTCATGCCGCCAGGGTAACTATCCAGACCGTAAACGTTGATCGCGCCGCCAACATTGTTGTAGTCAGTGGACCAACTCTTCGACCTGAAGCCCTTCTCGTTGTGTGACAAAGGTACAACGATGCCTGCGTCTTTAAAAGCGGACTTCAACTGTTCCATGTAGATGACCAGTGTGTTGTTGGCTTCGTAACGGGTTTGTTGCAGTTCGTTTTCGACTTGCGCTAGGATGACAGGTCCGCCGTTCGTAATCTGGTTCTTTGCGATGATCTCGCCAACTTCCGCTATCCATTCCGACCACGCTTGTCTATATGTCTCATCCGAAGTTCTGTACTTGCCACCACTTCCGTCGCTGGTCCATAGAGCGAAGCCACCTCCATTTGTCTCCGCGTTACAGTATGGACCTGGTCGTGCGATGACGTAAAGTCCGGCTTCCTTAGCCATATCAAACAGGCGCTGGATATCTTTCCCCGGTGTTGTGAAGTCGTATGCGCCTTTCGATGCCGAATGGTACGACCAGAAGAAGTAAATTGAAACGGCGTTCATGCCGTTCGCCTTGAACTTCTGGAAGACGTCGAGCCATAGCTCAGGTACTGGTAGGCGAGCATAGTCTAGTAGGTGCAAAAGTTGAGTTAGCACTCATCTCGTTTACGCTTTATTCATCTCAAATCATCAACGTACGGAATTCTCCACTCATGATCATGACGCGCTCGCCGTTAACCATGAGCGACCCATTATCCCACTCCACATCCGTTTGCAGGCCATTATCGGTCGCCAATACACCAAAAAACAGCGAGATCGCGACTGCAAACAGATGAAAGAACCGCATCTTGACTTCCTCGGTGATGAAGAAAAGTCAATGAGACGCGACGCGACTTTTGCTCTACGACATAGCTCTCGACCTCGCGTGCAGCTAGCCCGTGGACTTCAGCCGCGGCCAAAGATCGCCATCCGGACCTGCGCTTCACGGAACGATCTCATTGACGGTATAATGTTTGCCATGGAAGAAATGCTCAGCGGGGTAATATGCAAGGTACTAGCGACCCCAGATGTGTGGCGTTTGCGGAGGCGGGTGGAACGTCATTCGCCCGAGATGCCGAGGGCGCGTGAAGGAACCTTGGAAGCTTGCCCCAGCGGGAGGATTACCATAACAGGAAGGGAGGAAGTATGTGCACGTCATGGAGGAACATGACATGTAATTTGCATCCTTTGCTGGTGTTTAGTAAACGCCCATAGGTGTTGTCAGGAGACATCGTGAGGTGGCTGGGAATAACGCAGATTCCCAATCTATGGCCGGTGGACGTACTAGCCATTTCCGGCACGCTACTTCACACGATGGAAGAGAGCTTTCCCACACCACTGCGCCGAAGTGGGCTGGAGCAGAGTCAAGCCTTTTAGTTTCCGTTCTTTCCGAGGCTTGTCACGCAACTCTGGCTATGCATTGACATGTTCACGAGGGTACCTTCGAACGACAGGCTTGGAAAAGTGGAAATCGGGCGGGTCCCACTCATTGGAGGATTTTCCGAAACAAATCTCCCCTGACCACACCCACGCACTGAACAAGCGTTGCTTCGAGCGACCAAGTCCCTCTCATCTCTTCCTCTTTCTCTCCACTTAGTGGAGGATCTCGAAACAATCCCTCATCTGTCAGTATGGAGAATATTGAATCGGGAAATTATGCCTCCGTCAAGTGTAGATTCGATGTATGAGTAATTGGCTGGTGGCTAAGTCATTCATTCGCATGTATCATTACCAGGAATTCGTATATATGTGTGGCGTACCAAGCATGTAGGCCAAGCAACCAAGCACTTCACTCGCTCTTTTAAGCCTTTCTTCAAATCAATCATCTTTCACAATGGTCGCCCTGACTCTTGGTATCTTCTTCACGGCGCTGGCGGCGTCCGCTGTAGCAGCCCCAGCCCCGGCCATCACTCCTGCACCCAAGCCCGAAGTCGTGAAACGTGCCTCCAGCTGCACCTTTTCGGGCTCGAACGGAGCTGCTGAGGCTTCTAAGTCGCAGTCATCATGTGCTACCATGGTCCTCTCGGACGTTGCTGTTCCTTCAGGCACTACTCTGGACCTCTCCAGCTTGGCTGACGATACCACCGTCATCTTCGAGGGTACCACCACTTGGGGCTACAAGGAGTGGAAAGGGTATGTATTTTCCAAGTACAAACTAGCATGAGGCATGTTCTGACTTCGTGAACCAATTCTCAGACCTCTCCTTGACATTCGTGGAACCAAAATCACTGTCAAGGGTGCCGAGGGATCCGTCCTAGATGGTGACGGCGCTCGTTGGTGGGACGGTGAGGGTGGAAACGGCGGAAAGACGAAGCCCAAGTTCTTCTCAGCACACAAGCTCACCGACTCCTCCATCACTGGTGTTACCATCAAGAACCCTCCCGTTCAAGTAGTCAGTATCAACGGATGTGACGGCCTCACCATTACCGACATGACCATCGATGCCTCGGAAGGCGACAAGGACGAGCAAGGTCACAACACGGATGGTTTCGACATTGGCTCGAGCAGCAACGTCATCATCGACGGTGCAAAGGTCTACAACCAGGATGATTGCGTTGCCGTGAACTCTGGTACCGTATGTATCCCCTGGGGATTGAGATGATGACACCCGCTAACCATATGGATAGGATATCACCTTCAAGAACGGCCTCTGCTCTGGTGGACACGGTCTCTCCATCGGCTCTGTCGGTGGTCGTGACGACAACACGGTCGATACGGTCACCTTCTCGAACTCCGAGATCACCAAGTCCGTCAACGGCGTCCGCGTCAAGGCTCGCGCTGGCACGACCGGCAAGATCAACAAGGTCACCTACGAAGACATTACCCTGTCTGAGATCTCCAAGTATGGCGTCCTCATTGAACAGAACTACGACGGTGGTGACCTCCACGGTGACGCTGATACTGGCGTCCCCATCACCGGTTTGACGCTCGACAACGTCACTGGTGATGTCTCCAGCAGTGGCTACGACGTCGTCGTTACCTGCGGAAAGGGCTCCTGCACTGGCTGGACCTGGACAGATGTTTCCGTAACTGGCGGCAAGACCTACGACAAGTGCTCCAACGTACCCAGCGTTACCAAGTGCTCGTAAATGGTAGTTGTAGCCTTTTGTGGTGACGGCTTGAGCCTTTCTCATCTGGGGTGACGCACATTCCGTTCTCGGTTTTGGCATGTCGTCAGAGCTTCGCAGTCGTTCCTTTTGCTGCGCTGTAGATATTCTTTTCTCTTTTGCATCTTCAGAAGACCGCAATATACTCTTATTTTGAAACCGTACGTGCGACGCGTACCTTCCACGAATAAATGTCTGTTTGATTTGATGTAGCGACGACGCGGTGTCGGATTCGTGGTTTGACCATACGAGACCGTGCTCATGGTTTCTACTGTCAGCGGCGGAGCCGGGCGTCGTAGAACTGGGTGGCTAAGCGACATGTCGCGAGATGGAATCCCAGCATGACTGAGATCTCTTTCGCACGTTGACCAGCGCAACTAAAATTGGAAAGAACCTTGAGAACATTTCCTGCATTAAATCAAGTTGCCTTGGTTGCATTGGCACACTGGTCTAGATGTTGATGCGCTACGTCATGCCCCTAAGCTTCCAAGCTTCCGGTCGTGGAGCCGTCGCTAGAGCGGCTCGCGGCGGCAGCCACACCAACGCGCGCATTTCCATCCCTTATCACCAGCTTAACGCGTTAACGAGACGCGTCAAAATGTACCTCAATTTCATTATCAGCCTTTACGAAACGCTACCTGATCTCCATCATCTTTACCACACTCCTGAACTTCACCCGCCTAATGCGAATTCGTGTACCTTGCTTCTTCCAAACCTCTCCTCCCAGAGATCTTCTCATTGATCCCATAGCGATGTAGTGCCTCTTCCGAGCCGAAGTACTTCATGGTCTCCGTTACGAGCTTCGCGACTGTCACGACCTCATCTTTTGCGTCCGGTGTGGCCTCTTGCAATGTTCGACTCAATCTCTTCAGATTCTGGATTTGCAGCTCAATGCCGTCTAGGCTGGAATGAATGATGAAGCTTAAAGTTTCTGTAGGGTCTGGTTCACCGCTGATATTCAAAGTCAGAGAAGTTTCGGTCAACGTCTCGAGAGCACATACCTGTCGTCATCTCCGTCCTCGAACAACGTCTCGTCGTCGACCTCCGGAAGCTTTTTGAACTTCAGATCCCTTGGCTTGGCCTGAGAACAAGCGTCGTTCAACTCAGCTACCAGATACAACAGGCGGTCTAGGCTTCGCGATGCGGCGTCCACGACTTCTCTCTTACGCGAATCCACCCGAGCCATACCATCGAGATTCGCAAGATAAGCCCACACTTGCAGATCGAAAGCAAAAGCTTTAGTGTGTTCTACAATCTTGTCGAACGTAAGATCTTGAGGTTCCGCAGCCTCAACATCCATGTATGGAGAACACGTGCTACTGATCTGGTCCAGTTTGTTTTGTAGCGTCGCATACTGGTACTGGAGCTCGGGTCGTGCAGTGGGTGATCTTGGGCTAGCGCTCGGGCTTCGCTTCGCCCTAAAAGCCTGACCGCTTGTGGGCAATGGCGGATTGTCCTGGTGGATTTCCACTTTGATGCTTGGTTTCTTCTGGTGCTGTGGCTTGCCTTCGTACCTTACCGGTAGTTGACTTGACAGGACTGGCTCGTTGGTCAAATCGTAGCCGGAAACTGGTATCGCGCTGGGCCGGACCTCCTGAGTGTTGTACCGTCGTTCTGACCTTCTGTCCCTTTGACCAGCTTCTGAACTCGATCGCATCCTCCCAGTAGTTTCGAAGACGGGGACGCCGAGTCGGTCAGGCGTTGTAGGAGAGTTAGCAATTCGTGGAGATGAGGCTGTACCATGCTGACTGTCATGATAGCGTTTCATTTCTTGTTCGCGACTTCTTCGATCCCATCTCGCCTTTTCTTCTACGGTATCGACGTAGCCTCCTGAGCGCGACCGAGTATGACTGGGATTCCGACGACGTTCGTCGACTTCTAGGAAGTCTGTTGGAATGGTCGCCATCGCACGGAGTCGCAACTAATGGAGGGATGGAGATGATCAAAAGCTTTTGACGTGGTACGAACAAAGGCAGGTATGTGTCTATAGCGAAGAAACCTGCTGCTGTGGTATGCACGGAACGTTCTGTCCGGTACTGCACCCAGTGTCAAGAGAAATGTGTCAGTGGGGTCGAGAACTCAACAGAAATGAAAAGATGTAGGAATGCCACGCTCATATGAACAGTGCGACCCAATTGCCAGATCAGGCAGCTGACTTCAGACGCCTTTGGGGGCCGTTGGGGGCTGAGCACCACCAAACGGTAACGTCATCCCTGTGCCGCTATGCATAGAGCCAATTCCGACCAATGTCACCTCAATACCCCACACCAATGCCGGCGAGCTGATGTTCGCATCTGTTCAGCCGCAATAGTTCGTGGGTCATGAGGCCGCCCATTTAATGTCGAAAATACTTCAGGCCGCCGCCTCTAAAAGACGGCCCAGCCCCCCTCCGACCGTGCTGATATCCTGGACTCGCACTACATCTTACACGAAATTGCACCATACAGTTCCTGCGCTCGGCAGCTGTTGCTGTTACACTACTCAAAGTTTTCCCGACTGTGCCGCACGCGAGTTTACTGCTCATTAGCGTCATAGAAGATACATCTCAACCGCATCTTCAACGCGACCCAACACTCCAGCTGGACGAGCCATGGCTGAAGTTCTTGGCGTTATCTCTGGTCTCTATACAGCAGGACAGGCTCTACACACCTTTGCCCTTGAAATCAGACAATGGAGACGACTTTCCGAACGACTCTTCGACATCAAAGAAGGGCTTGACTTTGCGAAACTATCTCTAGACAGCTGGCAACAAAAATACGACATCCAAGTGCATCGACCCCATGTTCACACCAGGATCTTGTTTGGAAAAGAAGGGCACGAAAGGATCACAGCCACAATCGGTACTGTGAATGTGATCACCGGAAGTATCAAGAGCGACATCAAACGAGTCAGAGGCCTTGCCCTTAACTTCGAGTCTAGGAGAGGATATTATGGAGAAACTCAGCACTTGAGTAACGAGGATCGGGTCAAGGAGTGTCTTTGGAGAATTCGCCACAACACCACATGGTCGCGCAGATTCGAGTTGAGCGTCCTTGGAAAAGCGAATGATCTAGAAGAGCGTCTCAGGCGATTATATCAAAAGCTTACCATGCTCGAACGTTTTACCGACTTTTACCTCGAGCGAGAGCACGCAGAGATCTTCTCGGAAGTCAAGCGGCTCCCTGGACGGCGAGTGATAATCAAGGTCGGAGACGGAAGGACGGATACGATACAGAGCAGGGTTCTGGACGCCGTTCGCGCCCAAAAAGATGCTGAGCGATTACATCGATGCAGCGACTCCAGCCGGGACAATCGACTACATCTCGGGTTATCCATCCCTCGCATTCATAAGCGCGACTTCGCGTTCTTGCTCAACATGGACGGGGCAAGCCATGAGATCATCGTCCATCCTGTGACCCTTAAGACTATCTACGAACCAGCTTTGGTGCCGAAGAATTTCGCTACTGCTGTGTCAAGTCTCATGAACAGGACGCAGGATGACTGCTACATGATACCTCCTTTGTCAACATCAGCAGGCTTCACGGTCAAGAATCCACCAACAAACCTTCTCTCTGACTTGCAGTACAAGGAAGCCCTATCGGGTGTGATTCGCGATCAGAACGTCTACCTCGGCTCACAAACGCTATACTCTCAAGACCAAAATGCGATAGCGACTGGCATCGCCCAAGGCTGTTTTCGATTGATAGGAAGCCAATGGTTGTCATTCCTCGACTGCTCGAATGTACGTTGGCGGAGAACGAAGGATGGGAAGTGGGCTAGCATGCTGACCGCAGCGCCTGGCTCCTCGATGACAACACGTACCCTGAACCAATGCTACCAAATGAATCGCCAAAGGAGAGATGGTCGCAATCTCTCCAAACACATCCAAATCTTTCGCATCGGACTCGTCCTCGCCGAGATAGCACTCAAATCACCATTCTCGTACATCGATTTCGACACGGCGACCCATAAGACACGCTTGTACATCAACGATGGCGAGGAGGTCAGTGCTCACGATGTCGCATCGCAGGTCGAGTTGAGGAGTAACATGTTATTGGGAAACATGGTGTTTTTCTGCCTCAATGTACTGCAAGATAATGATGTTATGGCGGAGAAGAGCATCGAAAGTAGCTATTATCAGGATGTACTCGGGCCGGCAGAAGAGCTGGAAAGGTTCTTCGGGGCTGACAGGCGAAGAGGTGGCTTGAGTCCAGGCTCGAGCCCAATGGGGAGTGGAGCGAACACGCCAAGATCAGCTGGGAGTTCATATGTGTATTGATGTTGCGCTTGCTTTTGCATCTTGCTTTTCCCTTGAGACCTCCGCTCCATGATGTTATCCGCTGTACTTTCTGCGTCACCACATACGATTTTAATGTAAAAAAAATCTTGAATAACATCAAAGTCTCAATGAGGAGTAGATTCCAATGAATGCGCTGAGTACTGAGCACCAACACTAGTGGGATTCAGCTGCCAAGTAGCGCGGACTTCAAGATACGGCACTGGTCAGCCGTGGCGCTGTAGTTAACACCGAAGGACACGAAATACGAGTGATGACCGAGCAGTGTTCCGAACGAAGGAGCTGTTAAGAGGTGATGCTGTAGCATCCTGCTAAGCAATTAGTGAGACGATCCGAGGCAGGTGTGCCAGGCTAAAGCACCGCGTTGAATTTGTACCAGACGCCTTCGCTATGCACTAGTAAACAGGGAGTGTGCAGGGAATGTTTTCCGCAAACTCTTCTTCTCAGACGGCGAAGCTCTGCTCGTCCTTCCTGGGTCCCAGCCCCCTCTTCACACCATCCTTCAAGCTCTCCCAGTTCACACCATCTATCCTGCGTCCACGTGTGCCCATATCAGACGCGACATCACTCAATTTGCCTGTGGCAATCCTGCGCATCATAACCAGATCTTGTGCGCTCTGGAAGGTCCTGCCTCTGCCTTCAGTCAGGAACTTCTCGATGAACTCCTCTTCGTCTTCACTGAACGGCAAGCCCGCTAGCTCAAACGCCTTAGCGTCTCGTGTGTACATCTCGTGTTCGGGGTCCTGAGACCACGGTTGGTGATCTAGCGTCTGCTCGATAAGGATCTCTAATAGTGGTCTCTGCTCGTACTCCGGCCTGCTGTGGATCCACTGGTACATCTCCGTGACATTACGACCTGCAAGGTATTTGGCGAACTCGTCCCTGGTCTTCTGATCCTCCAGCGGCGGCCGTACGCAGTTGTAGTATGCTAGCGCCAGTATATCATCTTTCGGATCCCTTGCCATGCCCATGCTGCTCACTTTATCCTGCCCTGTCAAGAGGGTGTACATGATCTCGTCGGGGAAGGTAGGTATTATGCCCGGGTATGTAAGGTGTCCGACGGCGGTCGCGAATTGGAGGTGGTCGAGGAACCAGAGTCCTTCAACGAATGTCCAGAATCGCTTCTCGAGGTGTACGTCTTTCGCGAACGATTCAGCTAGCTCTGTCGCTTCGTGGTGTTGCGCCGATAAATCTTTGAGTAGGTAGAACACAAGACAGTGCTTATTGTGTAGTGTGGTGTTGGAGGAGATTATGCGCTGATGGAGCTCTTGAAGCTGTTGTGAGCTTTTGGGCGGGTACATCTTGCTGCCTATTTCTAATTAGCATTTGGAGAGGCCCAATGTGCGCGACTTGCCCTTGATGTTTAGGAGTGTCAGCAGCCGTTCGAAGAAGGTGCGCCCACCGAGCGCAGTCCGGTATGATTGAATCTCTTGAACAAGGCCATCGTTGTAGTGAAGATTGCGATATACCGCGTCAAAGTCCTCAATATCAAGCATGTTTAGGGTGGAGCGTGTTTTGCTGGGGTGAAGGTAGTCGGGGTCTGTTGCGCGCGAGGTTCTCGATGGACCATTGGGGTCGCGCACGTCGATGTTTCCAGCCGCCGCGCGGTCACGTGGGCTCTTCGGACACTTGGCGCCAAGCCTATCACGATGGCAGGAGCGAGGCCACACAGCAGCCAGACGTTCTTGAAGCTCGCAAGTTTGATATTCAATATGTCTGTGACTTCTAAGAACCATAAAGCTTAGCGAGAGTCGTAGGTTATCATTGATTGGTTAACGCGTCCAACAGTTCGTTCTGCTGGTTGGCACTACGTCCAGCAGACTGCATGATAATAGCTCTCCAGTATGCGTGCCTAGTCATGCTATACAGAGCGATATTTCGTTGCACAGGGCGTGAGCTTGAATCTTATGTCAGCATCTAGGTGTCGTCCCCGAGCATGTCAGACTGCATGCATGACCTGATCAAACAGACGTAAATCGCATGAAGACATCGAGGGAGGTATTGGAAGGTCTTCATATAAGCCATCGGCGATGATACTGATGAAGGTTATAAGTCTCAAGTCACTGCCACGCGTCAGTACATGCCATACACATCATGCCATGGCTGTCGTCCTCTCCCGGTCGATACATCGTATGACCCGAGTTGCAGCATGCATGGTAATGATTCCTCCTCGGCAAT
This sequence comes from Alternaria arbusti, assembly GCF_024043155.1. Taxonomy (NCBI): domain Eukaryota; kingdom Fungi; phylum Ascomycota; class Dothideomycetes; order Pleosporales; family Pleosporaceae; genus Alternaria; species Alternaria arbusti. The sequence continues at coordinate 1,038,171 of NW_026249943.1, forward strand.
AACAAACAGCGATGTCGGTTCTACGCTTTCCGAAAGTCCGGATGTACAGTGTGTAAAGATATGTCAGACACTTGGCGTTCAGTATCAGATGATGAAGAATCGCTGTCGAAGAAGGTATAGTTGCGAGGTCCAAGCGAATGGGTGCCCGCTGGCCCCACACCTTGCGCATGTTCGCGATTTGCAGCTCATAGGATCGGTGACGAATTTGCATCAAGTGCGCTTATTGAGTACCTCAAGCGCTAGGCAGAAACTTGGAGGTCTGAGTCAAAGCCGGGGTCGCAGAGCCCAGCGCTGCCTTCAACGTTGACACTTCTTGATTGTAATGTTGCGTCAGAATGGAAGTGAAGCGATCTTGAACAAGCGGATAAATACTCCGAAACGAGTTTTGCGGCTCTAGAACCTTATCTAGTTGCGAAACAATCCTGAACCTTCGGGTTGAGGCACCATGGCATGATGTCTTCTCGTCAAGTTTCTGTCACATTGAGCCACAGGTGTGTCAGCCCGGGACTGGCCGGATGCCAGCAAAACACATGGAAATCGGAGCTTGATCATCTTGCGGTCTGCGCGTGGGATTATATCCGCCTCTAGCGTGCATTGCCAAGAGAAAACAAAGCTTGAGTGGATTAGAGACATGGCGCAGGTGACTGTGGTTGATGTAAGCACCAATGATGTCTTTCGCGAGTGTGTAGCTCGGACAAAGCCTGGAGATAGCGGTGGTTGAATTTTTGCAAGATCGCGAAGGAAAACTGGGATCTGACAGGCGCGCGGTCTTAGCTTCCGGCGTGCCCTAGGACAGGGTGGTGAAGATCGCATGTGAATCTTCGATTCGAGCGCAAGTCGAGTGTGGGAGGCCGAGACGGATGGTCGTTGTCACCGGAATCCGATGCAGGCGCTTGTATATCCGCCTTGTCGCAGGCATGGCGTGACACACTCCCTGAGTCTGCGACGAAGTCAAAGGCGATGAGGCTGTTTCAATGTCAGGCCAAAGTCGCCGTAGGTTCCAATGTCATGATGAGATAGATGCAGCCACAACCTTAAGACTAACATGGCGAACTTTGCCGGGTGGATTGCTCGCAAAATCCCATTAGCGGTGGCTGACGGAGTGGCCCTCTGTCCGTGCTTGCCCGGACCCACGCCGCGCCTGACAATCACATCCGACGTCACAGCCAACGAAGAATGCCATGCGATCGGATGGGTTTCGCAGCTGACAAACTCTTGTCGCAATGACTTGCTCAAACTTCTTGTTCCGAAACTTCCGGAAACAATATAGATGCGAGCTAGGCCCATGGCGCTGGCGGCCACATGCATTGAAACATTTCTTCCTGTTACATCTGCTGTCTCCCTTGAATCCCTCATCTTCTTGTTGCTTTGACAGCGCATCCTGAAGTACTGTAGCCATTCATACGACTGGTCTGCGTCTTGCTATTTCAGTTGTCTGAGCTTTGCGCAATACATTTCACCTGAACAACTCTAATCCTTCTCTGAACACAACATACATGCCGGATCGCAGGAGTTTGACGATAGCCACCGCGGCGCTGCTAATTGGGCTCTTACCGTTGGCAGCTGCGCATGGCGATAGCAAGAAAATGGACATGAGCGCACATGATATGCCGAAGGCGCAACCGCAAGACAATGGCTTTGAAGGTTATTGGAGTTTATCGGAGCATGCTTCGCTTATGTACTGGCACATAGGGCTTGAGATCCTGGCCTGGATTGTCATCTTGCCAATCGCAGTCATGTTTAGCATCGCTCGCTCAAGATATACTCTCCCCTCGCAAATGATCTTCCTCGCCACCAATGCGTTCGCGCTCGTACTCGGCCTCGTATACGACCACAAGACACCGGAGATGTACGCAGGAAATGCACACAGCAAGATGGGATGGGCCATCACCTGGATCGCTTCGGCATGGGTGTTCATGGCTCTGATCCAGGCCTACGCTGGTAGGTCAGAGTCTCACTCGAAAGCGGACGAATTTGCGGAGCCAATGACGACCGCCAATATGCTCAGATATGAGCGCGTACACGACGAAGAGGCTGTCGCGCCGTCGCGATGGTCAGGGGATTCGGGGCAGGGCACAGAGCGGAACTCGGCTTCTCTGTATGATCCCTCTCAGTCCCCCAGCGTGGAGTCTGAGAACCAGCAATTCGCTCCCCCTCTTCGAAGATCCACACATGACGACGACTCTTTCGGTAACGACGACGACAGCGACGACGAGAAGCGCGGCTTCCTTCGCAACACCTCGGTGGACAATTTCTTCTCTCGCAGCGTGGCGCGCTTCGCAGTTGGTCGGACACTCAAGGCAATTCGCTTTCTCCACGTTGCCATCGAGCGCACAATCTTGGTACAGGGTTTCACAGCGATTGTAAGTGGCGCCATCGTCTACGGCGGCATCGGAAGGGGAGGTGCAATTTTCAACGTCCTGGCGCACACAGTAAAAGGAGGGATCTTCTTTCTATACGGCTTCCTTACCTTGGGTCGATGGATGGGTGCATTTGCAGATTTCGGATGGGCCTGGAACGTGAAGCCACCGAAGGAAGTCGTCGGTCGTCGGAGAGCGGCACTACCGTCGGCAGAGTTTACCGAATCCTTCGTCATCTGGCTATACGGCTGCACAAACGTCTTCCTCGAACACCTGGCTGCGTGGGGCGATGCATGGACTGCACAAGATCTGGAACATGTTTCGATTTCGGTGATGTTCTTTGGTGGTGGTTTGGTGAGTAAAGGTCGCTCCTTCCTTTTCTGTTTAATATCGCTGACATTCTTCCTAGTTGGGAATGTGCATCGAATCGACCAAGGTACGCGACCTTCTTAACAGCGGAGTCGTTGCCTCTCAAGCAAGCTCGCTACAAAACGAGTCCTGGAAGCAGCCTAGCCAATATCGCTTTTCGATGAACCCACTCCCGGCCCTAATCATTATGTTACTCGGCAAGATGATGAGCTCTCATCATCAGAGCTCAATGGTCTCGACTATGATCCATACCCAATGGGGCAGCATGTTCATGGCCTTTGCTCTTGCCCGCGGTCTTACCTATATCACCCTATACATCTCACCACCGACTTCGTTCCTGCCATCCCGGCCGCCTACGGAAATCATCACCGCATTTTGTCTGATATCGGGTGGTATTACCTTCATGGTCAGCAACAAGGACACGGTCGCAGCTCTGGAATCATACGACCTCGACGCTATGTTCATCTTCACGGTTGTCATGGGACTTACCGCGCTGCTCATGGCTTGGACGACTGTAGTAATCGCTATCAAGGGATGGGCTCTACGCAAGGAGAGCAGCAGCCAGTACGCAAAGGGTCTTGCTGGAGTATTGGCGTAGACGACATCTTTACGAGATACCCTCGATCGATCGACCGGTCACGATTTTCTTATCTAGGAAGTGGAACTTCCACTTGATACCCTACATTTCCTCTTCACGACTTTGACGCTTTTTTTTTGGTTTAATGGGTTGGTCGCAGTATACCCCTTTCTTAAGGAAGACGACAGCCTGGATAGCTGCACCTAATGCCTGTTTTGTTATAGACCGGTGGTAATGAAGGTCATCTTGGATGAATGAGCTTCTTGGGACGAAGGGATCATGGTAGTAATAGACGAATGGCGACTCTGGAAGTTAATACTAGGTTACACCACAGTTAGCAATGTAGCCATGCAACCCCTACACGATGTGGGATAATAGAACATTCATAGAACGAGCTTCCTCATTGCCATGCAAATTGTACTCATCGAGACATCACCATAGATTTGTCTGACGTTCTCAACGTGCTCCGCGACCCCGTCCAGCGACACCTCTTGCTATGCCTGTACCACCCCTGGTTCCTCTAGGCGCACCGCCGCGTGTAGGTATACCACCCCGTCCGCCTGCTCGTGGTATTCCCCCTCTTCCTCTAGGTACGCCACTTGTTCTCGTAGCCGGTGCTGGCGTTTGTGGGTTCTGGAATTTGGAGTGGATTTTACTACTCGGCGGGTTGTCGACGAATGAAGTGTCGGTCGTTAAGAACGTGGCTTCCATATCTTCTGGGCCTTGAGAGCGATTCAGGTTTGCGGCACCCTGATCAGGTTGGTTCTGTGGGCGCTTGAAGGATTCTGGAACAGGAGCCTAGTGACGAGTCAGTACCATCCCGCGTTCTCTCTCCTCTGTATCTTCTCTTCAGTCTCCCATCACTCACCTCCGGGAAGTCTACGCAAAAAGCATTCATGTTCATTCCATACAGAAACCCCGCAAAACTCTCTGAGAAACGTGCCAGGCTCTCGTGCATAAGTTGCAATTGCAAGAAGTTTTGCTCAAGGTCTGCCATGGCGTCGCTCAACTCTGCGAATCCATCCTGTAAGCCTTCAAGCGCGTTGCCAGATGCCGAAGCAGCGCGACCGCGTTGGGATGAGTCGCGTAATGAGGAGCGGGAAGACGGGCGGAGGGGCGTGGTCGGACGTGAGCGTGGTGATTTGCTGCGTGTGCGCCGGTACGAGGGCGTTGTTGTGGGTGTTGTAGACGCCATGTTGCACGGTGGTAGATGTATCTCCTTGTAAATCTGGTAGCACAGTCGCGCAATTGCAGTCTGGTACTGTGACGCCTCTGAGATCTTGAAACGCGGTCCTAGTTCGGGAGCTTGATACGAAGTAAACAGTACCCCACACGCAGGGCAATCGCGCTAAGACCAATTGGTCGATGATGCCATTGTTCTTGCTTCCAAATGTACGCCTCTCTGTATGTCTCCGGATACTTTGTGTTCAGCAAACTATCACAAGACGCACTTGCCCGCAGCTGGCTCTAAGGCGTCCCGCTGCTGCATTCTGTACGTAGATCGCGGCTACATATTCGTCCGACGTATCCGGAAAGCTCTGCCGACGTCACACTAAGCAGACGCGAGCAGTTGCCATAACGAGGCTCAGCTCAGCGACCTGACACTTTTCCATGTTGCCTCGCGCACAGCCCCTACGACGACTTTTGCACTCCTCTACACCCAAGCGTCCACTATCCGTGTATAACCCAAAGTATCGCGGCGCCCCACCTGCCCCCTATAGCTCTACGAATCCGGTCACACGCGCAAACCTACTACATCACAGTCGGCGAAGCACGGCACCGGCACCTCACAAGACAAGCGGACTCAACCTGTGGACTGTAGGAATAGTCGCTGGCATTGCAATTGGCGGCGTGCTACTTGTCCCTTTCGTACAGAGCTCTTCAGAGCCCAAGACAGCCAGGAAATCCACCCCGACTCATTTCAACACCGCAGACCTCACAGACTCGTACCTCGTCATGGCACCGAACACCCCCGCCGGGCGACCGGGAACGCTCACACCCGAAGAGGACAAGAAGCTGCGTGAGCTATGGGGGATCGTTATGAAGGTTTTCGGCGTGGAAGCGGGGTCGGAAGCTGCAAGCACGGTCGATGAGGTCGCATCACCGACCACAAGTGAGGCGGCAGCGGACGGCAAGAAGGACAAGAAGAAGAGCCGATTGAACGTGTTCAAGAGGAATAAGGGCGAGAAGGGCGCAGACGACAAGGCGTCGACTGCTTCGACAGGCTCGACCCCGTCAGACATTAGCAGGCTGTCAATATCCGCCGATGACGACAAGTTCGGTCAGACCGCAGAGTTCAAGGCAGCGATCGCCAACATTCCACCAGAGGAGCTGCGAAGGACCTTCTGGATGATGGTCAAACACGACCACCCCGATGCTCTCCTTCTCCGATTCCTCCGCGCACGGAAATGGGACGTGGAAAAGGCGCTAGTCATGATGATCTCTACCATGCAGTGGAGGTTGAACGAGATGCATGTCGACGACGACATCATGAAGAATGGAGAGCTCGCCGCTGCGCAAACTACCAGCGACGATGCTAAGACAAAGAAGAACGCGGAGGACTTCCTGACACAGCTGCGCATGGGCAAGAGCTATCTACACGGATTGGACATTGAAGGAAGGCCGATGTGTTTTGTTCGCGCGAGGTTACACAAAGCCGGCGAGCAGACGGAGGAAAGTCTGGAAAGATTCACCGTCTACACTATTGAGACCGCACGCATGCTGTTGAGGCCTCCGATTGACACAGCCGTAAGTCTATTCTCTTCTCCGGATTGTGTGCAATGATTAACCGAATACAGACTATCGTCTTCGATATGACGGACTTCTCTATGGCCAACATGGACTACACGCCGGTAAAGTTCATGATCAAGTGCTTTGAGGCCAACTACCCCGAATCGCTTGGCACCGTTCTCGTCTACCGAGCGCCCTGGGTCTTCAACGCCGTGTGGAGTATCGTCAAAGGCTGGCTGGACCCCGTCGTCGCCGGCAAGGTGCACTTTGCAAAGACGATCGACGATCTCAGCAACTACATTCCAAAGTCGCAGATTCCAACTGAACTAGGTGGAGAGGAGAAGTGGGAGTACAAGTTCCCAGAGCCCGTGCCTGGTGAGAACGACAAGATGGCCGAAGAGAAGCCAAAGCAGGAGCTGCAAAGCGAGAGGCAACAGATCGTCGACAACTACGAGACCTCCGTGCTGGAGTGGGTACACGCCGGTGATGGTGCGCCAGCGGACGAGAAGAGGAAAGAAAGGGATAGCATTGCCGAACAACTGAGGCAGAACTACTGGAAGCTGGACCCATATGTTCGAGCTCGCTCACTGTACGACCGTATGGGCGTCCTCCAGAGCGAAGGCAAACTAGACTTCTACGGCCAAACCCCAGCGCCCGCCGCAGCCGCAGCGCCAAAAGCAACAGAAACCAGCGCCGACGATCTCGACTAGGACTCGAAAGCCCAGCTACTCCGGCGGTACAGCACCTTCAACACCTTGGCCGACGCTTCGAAACAACCATAATCCCTTTCCCCTTCGTGGCATCCACTATGTTGGTTTGGTAAACGGCCGGTTTAGCACACCATCACTCTAATGTGTAGTCTTGAAAACAAACTCTCTGTATACTCCACAACCCATCCCCTTTGATAGCCTTCGTCTCGTAAAGTTGCAGTTAACCCCTACCTAATAATATCTCTCATTCGCCTCTTACCAACCAACTACTAAAATCCCCACACCACCTGCTTTTGCCTTCCCCCTTCTTCCTTTACCGCCTCACTACGTTTCAATCCTCTCCGGTGAAATGCGCGCCCCATACTACGGGGCTTCCCTGCGTGAGCACTGTTCATTCGATGCGGCCCAAACTTCCGATCGCGGGTCGATGCACTAGCACGATTGACGTCATGTTCCTGCATCGGAACAAATGTGACGCTTGCTTCTTTCTGCTTGCCCTTGGGACTCTCGGTATGTGCTTTTCCTCCTTTTTCCGGCTCGGCTCCTGGGCCTAAGCTAGAGGGTTAGTTAGGCGGTTGCAGGTTCCGTGGTGCTGCTAGCACGGTTGTGATGGGCCAGGCTTTATCGCAACGTCGCGGTGTTTTTGGCTGGGTGCGCTGCACAGCTGTGGGTGGCTCCGGGGGAAAAGAGCTCAGGCTCGTTCCTGATAGGTGCCGTGGAGATCTTCGTAGATCTACATCTTAGAACTGGGAATGTTATGGTGTTGATGTTTTGTTTGGCATGGAAACGTTACTGTTGGTGTTTAAGATTGGATGCGCACTTGTGAAGTTGGTGTCGTGACATACGGCGCTCAAATTCGATAGTTTGAACTTTGGTGTGGTCCTGAGGCGTGACAACTGAACACAAAAAACGGCATGAGTAAGCGTGCGCGTGAAGGTGAGACCTGATCCTATGCATAATATTCGTACTGTAGATTTACATGCTATACAAACGCTCTATGAGGTGACTTTAAGATCTCTGCCTTCTCTCGTCCGATGGCTCTCGTGGTTGGCCACCTCGTCCAGTTTGGTGGCCATATCATTGGCATCCTCTAAGCCCGTGTCTATCGGTCCCGCTGCTTCGTCGACTTGCTCCAGCGGGACATTCGTACCCATCCGTCCTACAGATCTGCGTTCGGGTTTCACGCTTTCTGCGCTCTTGGCATCCACATCTGTGCTGGCTAATGTCAAGCCTTGAGCTGGGCGGTAGGTGATGCGGCCTTCAGCGGCGGCCGCAAGCCGTTGCTTTTGGCCGGTTTCTCCGGCACGACCTAGGACGCCAGCGATGACTTGTATGCAGCGTAGACTGTGATGTGTTAGCCTGAAACAGTAGCCGCTGGTGGGAGACGTCTTACCTGTCGTCGTTGGCAGGGATGGGGTAGGTGACCCAGGTGGGGTCCGCGTTGGTGTCAATGACACCGATGGTGGGAATGTTGTTCAGCGCACACTCGTGCAGCAGAACGTAGTTCTCAAGGGGATTCATGCAGACGACCAGGTCGGGCCGGAGGACGGATCGGTCGAAGAGCTGCTCTTCGAAGCCGGGGACCTCCTCGTCGAACTCATTCACGACCTTGGTCTTGCACCTGCCGAGAATTTGCTGGCCGTTGGTGATGCTTCCTGGGATCCAGCGCTCGAACAGGTGGTATCCTTTGGCTAGCTCGGCAGCGCGTGCCACTGCCCTATCCTGCCCGTCGCGTGTGCCCACGAACAAGATCATGCCTCCCCGCCGCGCAACTTCCTGCACGACCTTGGCGGACCGCCGCAAGTGGGCTGCAGTGACTTCGAGCGAGATGATGTGGACGCCTTGCCGTATGCCGTGGATGTAGCGTGCGTTTGCGGGGTTCCAGAGGGAAGTGACATGGCCTTGGTGGGCCTCGGAGGCGAGGAGCAGTTCGAGGGTCACGTCGGCGGGCGATGGGGGGTGGTTCAGGAGGGAGTGCGGTTGGTAGTGCGGCTCGATCTGGGTTCCCAGATGTCCCATCTGCTTGGCTACGGATCGTCAGCAGGGTGGAGTCAGGATGGGGCGGCGGTCGTACACTGCTGCTTGTACATGTAGTACTGCTCAGCGACATCGTCGGAGGCGGACTCGGAGGTGCCATGGGTCTCGGGGTCGACGGAGGGGATGGGCTGCTGGAGGTGAGTGTTGAGCTGGGCCTCTATCGACTGGATCTGCTTGAGACTGTTGTCTGTAGCGGCCTCGAGCGACTCGGTCTCGGTGGAGAGAAATCGCTGCAGCGGGCGGAGCGGCTGGCGGGAGTGTCGTGCGAGCGCCCGGGGGGCTATCGATGGTGTTAGTATGTGCAGTCATGTCCAATTGACGTCTCCTACCACTGCGCGCTGCGATGCTCCTCAGTATCATTTTGCCGTCGCGTGCAGTCGGCGCTGTCGCTCCAAAAACTCTCGAGCCGGGGCATGCCAAGCCCCCGCCAAGCTAGCCCAATTGGGCCACCCTGCAGGCCAGCCCATCCTCCAGTGTCAGACCGATAACCAGCCTCAGGCGATTGCCGTCATTGTCAGATCATGTGTGCCAGTCAGGACCGCAGCGAGGGGGGCTGCGTGCATCGGTCCCACCGGTAGGGCAGAGCATGGCAAAGTGCAAAATACCATAGCTGGTCCCTGCTTGCAGAGTCGCTCGCCTCTTGCTTATCCCATGCCGCTCCGCCTGTGCTCAGAGTGCTTGTGCCCGGGCTGCCCCCAATAATTGCTCGCGTGAAGCCACTGACATGCTTCCGTCATCTTCTGCAGCTATCCCGCACGCGGCCTTTTGGCTTGGCACCTAGCGCATTCCACTGACGCTACACATGCTCGCTCTTCGCATCCCAACCTCACCCGCCCAATCTGCCCCAGACGACTCCCCGTCCTGCTGCACTGCACCTGCGGTCGAGGAGCCCCCCATCTGTCGCCGCCCCCGGATGTCGCTTGTCAGACGCTGCACGCCCCGCCGCCGCCGCGACTCCAACATCACCCGCGAGACAAGCGATAGCGCACCACCGCCGTGCCCTCGGGCGCCGCCCACACCCGTGGATGCCTACAACCCCGTGCCGGACGACACTGCCTGCTCCTGCCGCTCTTGAGCCCGTAGCGCCCTAGCCGCCACCATGAATGGCTACCCATATCCCACCCGGCCCTTCAACCCGGCCGCCAATGGGAACATGATGATGAATATGAATGGGGACGGCATGAACGGCTTCAACATGGTCGAGGGCCAGTCGCTGGACTCCATCGTCGCGCAGAACGACAAGGACAACCGCCGCCGGAGTATGCCCGTTTACGCTAGAGGGCCCCAACAACAGCAGCAGCAACAACAAATGAATCTGGGCAGCCCCGACACGCGCCGGCTGAGCATGATGAATTTTGGTGACCCCAATGGCGGAGACATGGACGATTTCCAATTCGACATGTCAACCGCTGCCATGGACAACATGATGCGCAACAACACCGCTTTTCCGCGCACCACGGCCGACATCCAGAATGACCAAATGCCGGCTGCCGACCTCAACATCAACACACAGTTCCAAGGCCAGGCCTCTCCCTTTCCGACCATGGGCGGTCCTGGCTCTGCCTACGCCTCGCCCATGCACCAGAAGAACTCCCTCGACCTGGACATGGGATCGTATCAGAACGGCATGAACATGCCCTTGGACATGGACGATTCGATGGCCATGACACCCATGGACATGAACATGTTCCCAGGCAGCCAATTCAACACACCCATGCTGGACTCGCCCATCCAGCAGGACTTTGTAGGACCAGTGCCCGCTGCTCCCCAAGGAGACAATACTCCGTCAGGGCAGACCCAAGACCAGTTCAAACGTCCGTCCCTAAACAATACACCAGAAGTCAAGTCTGGCAGATCCAGCTTCCTCAGTCGGTCGACCAGCCAGGACCAGTCCAGCATGCGGTCCCACTCCCGGCCCCAAAGTGAACACCATTCTTCCAACAGTGTTCCAACGCGCATGACCCTGGCCTCACTGCAGAACCAACAACCCGTCGCACAGGACCCTGCTCAAGATCTGTCTAAAGAGGTCATGAAGAAGCAACTCGCAGACTTCAAGATTCCGTGGCAGGCGCCCACCGGCGGGTTCCCGTCAACCAAAGCGAACAACCCGCACATGAAGACGCAGTTCAAGAATGCGTACTCGTCGACCGGATTTGACATGCTCGGAGTGCTGGTACGTATCGACACAGTGTACTGAGATTGACATACTGACATGCCAATAGATGCGCGTAGCTACTCGACCTGAACCCCAGATCGACATCGGCTCCGTTGATCTTTCGTGCGCTTTCGTCGTTTGCGATGCCGAGCTGGACGACATTCCCATTGTTTACTGCTCTGAGAACTTCGAACGACTGACCGGCTACACGAGACATATGATCCTCGGGCGGAATTGCCGTTTCTTACAAGCACCTGACGGCAAGGTGGAATCGGGTATCAAACGCAACTACGTTGACGATGATTCGGTATACTATCTCAAGAACATGATCGAGAGTCGTGCCGAGGCGCAGATCAGCTTGATCAATTACCGAAGAGGCGGCCAGCCATTCATGAACCTGCTCACTATGATCCCTATCGCTTGGGAGCCTGGTGGCAAGATGAAATTCTTCGTTGGTTTCCAGGTCGATCTAGTCGAGCAGCCTGGAGCCATGACGAACAAGAACTCAGGTGGGCTCCCGCATCTAACACAACACCTCGTGTGTGAGCTGATCATGTTATAGACGGTTCGTACCGAGTCAACTACCAACGCGGAATGTCGATACCCAGTTACGTTTTCAGCGACCACCACAAGCCACAAGCAGCCGAGCAAGGTCAGACCATCTCCAAGGATGAGGTGTCTAACGTGCTCGCTGCATACAGCGGTAGCGGTGACTCAGAGATGACCAGACGTATCTGGGACAAGGTCCTGCTTGAGAACAGCGACGACGTCGTCCATGTCTTGTCGCTGAAGGGACTCTTCTTATACCTGTCACCGGCCAGCAACAGGATACTAGAGTACGACCCAAGTGAGCTTGTTGGGACTGCCCTGTCTTCTGTCTGCCATCCTAGCGACATCGTCCCGGTTACACGAGAGTTAAAGGAAACCACAAACGGCGCATCGGTCAATGTCGTGTTTAGGATACGGCGAAAGAAGAGCGGCTACATGTGGTTCGAAGGTCACGGTTCCCTTCACACGGAGCAAGGCAAGGGCCGGAAATGCATCATCCTTGTGGGTCGCGAGCGCCCAGTCTATACTCTCAGCAAGGCTATCGTACGCGAATCCGGAGGCGTTGGTGACAACGAACTTTGGACCAAAATGTCTACGTCAGGCATGTTCTTGTACGTCTCGTCCAACGTACGTCAGTTACTCGACAAGCAACCCGAGGAGCTTGTGGGCACAAGCATACAATCTCTTATGCGCCAAGAGTCTAAGATCCAGTTCGGCCGTATCCTGGAGCTTGCCAGAGGTGGCAGGAAAGGTGAAGTCAAGCACGAAATGATCAACAAACGTGGCCAGGTCCTCCAGGCTTTCACAACCATCTACCCCGGAGATGCAATCGAGGGCCAGAAACCCACCTTTGTCGTTGGTCAAACGCGACTTCTCAAGTATTCGCGAAATAGCAATGCTGGCCGCCCATCGATGTACACGAACACCAAGCATGAACGCGACTCTCATAACTCTGTACACACGCAGATGTCAGGAGCAGCATCGCCCGCCGCAGGATCTCTGACCGGCCACACCGGGTCAAATACGCCAAACACATCAAACACAAATCCTCTTTTCATCACTACCGAGGAATCGCCTGCGACGTTTGCTGGCCACAACGGTCTACAGCTTGGACACCAGGATCAAAGTCTTGCTTCAGACGATAACGTGTTCGACGAACTGAAGACGACACGAAGCACAAGCTGGCAATACGAGCTCCGACAAATGGAAAAGCGAAACCGATACCTGGCCGAAGAGGTCCAGAGCTTATTGGCAGCCAAAAAGAAGAGGAAGCGCAGAAAGGGCGCAGGCCAGATGCAGAAGGACTGTGCGAATTGCCATACAAGAACAACACCCGAGTGGCGGCGAGGTCCATCGGGCAACCGCGACTTGTGCAACTCGTGCGGACTACGGTGGGCTAAACAGGTAAGTTAATCTTCTCACATCTAATCCACATAATCAAACTAACAGGGACACTCACAGCAAGGACGAGTGTCACCTAGAACGTCGTCTGCGGCCAGTGACAAGAGCAAAAAGAGTGCTTCGCCACGCCACTTTCCTACAAGCCACTCAAGTCATCAGACTATCCTTCCTCATGCGAAGACGGAGAGCGGACAACAGTCTACTATCCCTTCGCCAATGGCCACTTCCACCAAACGTTCGCCGCAACAAGGTAGCATCAGCGAGTCGCATGCTGCAAAGGCGCCACGTATAGAAGTTGCTGCTTCACAGGGCTTCATTCCCCCACCGTCGATCGATGAAGTGACGGAGCCGGAATCATAAGCACGACGGATCTGAACGTCGTCTTCTTGCTTCTTCTTCGCTGTTTCTCTCTCCTGTTTCGTGTCATTCTCCGCTTTGGTCAAACGATACCCCATTACTTATATTCACTTTAACGAACTTCACATTCGCTTGCTCGAAGCGAGCTTCTCATGGGGGAGTTTTTAGACTCACATCCTTTTTCTTTCTATATCCGTTTGATGTTTTACGACTTGGGTCAACAACGTGGGGAAGGTTTGGCGTGTGGTCGAGCTATTCGACTGCGGGTTTTACAAATTGGAGGCTGAGAGATGAGGCGCAATATGCATGTACATGTCTTGGGCACACTTTATCAGGTGTCTTCTTATTCTGTTGTATATATCAACGACGTTTGGCAACGGTACGGGATGGCTTATCAGGATCGCGTGGGGCGCACGCGTACGGACGGTATCACTCATCAATCAATCAATCATATATGTCGCATCAGTTCAGATCATGTCAAAATGAATAGTGGAACGCGATTGCATGACCTGGCTGAAGCGTCATGGCGAACCCCAACGTTGCCCTTTACCCATTAATTCTTTCGCAACTCTCCCCCACCCGCACATCTTGTCGATTCGCTTGTTTGCTCGCTCGCCTACGATTCGAGTCGAAGCGAAGTGACGCGACGCGACCATCCATCCCCGCCGCAATTGTGGCGTCGAGTGGCCTCACTTGTCATACGTCAAGTCAGATCATAACATCAACCGCTAACTAGGATAACAAGGCCCTTTTGCCCATATCTAGTGCGTAATCCTAGCATGTTTGCACGGCTGTTTGTTTGTACGAGGCGCACCGCAACTGCGCGGCTTCCAAGGTTGGCAGCGAACACGAAGTACGATAAGACAACGGGCATCCCAAGTCCAACCTACGACGCTGACGTCGGCCTTGTCCTCGCTTGGAGTCTGACAACCTGCGACAGGCGCGTGGGACATTGACAAGGTCGGGGAGGGTGTGTTGGATGTAGCCCTAGAATGCGCGTGATGTGGCGCTAGAACGCTGCATGTGTTCCACGGAAGCAGGAAGAGGAACACAACCGAACAGGGGGTTTGGCAGGAAGGAAGCTGGGCAGCATGCAGGTTCCCGGACAGTTAGCCCCGGCATCACTGGGTTTAGTTCCAAGTCTCTTGGACACATGGCAGATTACGCTCCATGGATAGCATCTAGATTTGGGGGGCCTAGGGAAAACGCCATGCCGAGTAACTCGTTGGGTATTCTCTGAGCCTAACCTAGATCTTGTGAGGAGTCGTTGGGTTGGGTATTGCGAGAACGGTAGTTGGAGGTGGGAAAAACTTCGTGTGCCTCGGCATCGAGACCCGTGGCCATGAGCTCCAATGACGAAAGCTCAAAGTTCAACATGGCAAATAAACTTTGGTCCATCGCACGTTGTTACCCACATGGCTTGGGCTCTGGCAGACTGCCTCCCTCGTTCCCCCCTCCCCAAGCCCGCTCCAGCCTCCCAATCAAACAAGTGGGGCCGTCTTCCGGGCTTGATCCTTTGGATCCTTCGATCCCCTGCGGCCTGAGCGTTCTGGCAGCGCCTTATCTGGGCTCTGATGTCTGTGGGTTTTCCTTGGTGCGTGCCATGACATGTCGAAGCGGCGCGCGCGATGCAAGGGTACAAGGGTCTGTGGCCCTCTTTCGCACCGAAACTTTGCGCGCGCAGCAGAGCCGATGGGGGACATGGTCCCCGGATACTTGCACGCAAAAGAGGTAACGGGCTGGGCTTTTGGAGGCGATCTTCGTCCTTCATTTCTTTTTTTCACTTAGTCCTAGGCTGGGTTGAGCTTCATGCCTGATTCATTTCTAACGCTGTGCGGCTTTGGATAGTACTAGGGACCGTTCCGTTCTGCTGGGGGCACTGTTCGCTTCATTAATTTGTTGGTTGGCTTTCCGGTATTACACATACGAGAGGAACGCCTGCGTTGCGCTGCTCTGCCTTTTTGTACTTTTGCATTTCCTGGTTCTTCTTCGTTTGTCTGGACCGCTGCGACGATAACGCGAACTTGCGAAGCCTACGCGCGATATCTTTTCTTGTTTCTATTGTCGTGGGTTTACTTTTGGTCGGACCTCAGCCAAAGTCGTGACCTATTCCGACGACACATTCCGAACGCGAATTACAGGACCATACATATCTGCACGGGAACTTGGAAGGATTGCGTTTGCGTGGAACCACGGGACACGAGAAAAGGGAGTGCTTGGTTCGGAAGGACGGTTTGCGACAAGCGCACCCACGAGAGTTGACGACTCGAAACGGATCCGGTTACGACACGAATACCGCCTGAACGGGAGCGCATACACGTCACAAGAGTTACAATCGCAGACACAGAATCAAGCGCAAGAGAAGGACACAATGGACGAGAACAACAGAATCACGATTACAGTGTGCGGTGATGGTGGATGCGGAAAGAGTTCGATTACGCTGCGGCTTGTGAGAAGCCAATGGACATCTGAGTACGACCCAACAATAGGTACATCCCCCTGCGCGCGAATTCGTCGCAACTTGTAGCCTCACACGACTAACACCCCTCCAGAAGACTCATACTCCGTAACCCGAACCGTCGATGGCGTCCCCTACTACCTCATGCTCACGGACACGGCCGGCCAAGAAGAATACCGCGGTCTTTGGGCCGCCTCGAACCTGCAATCCGACGCCTTCCTCCTCGTCTACGACATAACATCTGCCAACTCGCTCGACGCGCTCGACTACTTCATGGAGATGATAGAAATGGAGACCGAGAACCGGTTAGACAATGGCAAGATACCGCCCATCAAGTGCGTGGTAGGCAACAAGTGCGATTTACAGGGCCAAAGACAGGTAGAAGCGAAGACGGGTCTCGAGTGGGCGAGGCGGAGAAAGTGCGGCTTCATGGAGACGAGTGCGAGAGAGATGGTCAACATTGAGGAGACTTTTGCGCGTAAGTCCTGCAGCGCAGATGACGGCAGAGACATGGCTAACAAGACGGACAGTGCTCGTACGTCGTGTAGTAGAAGCGCGGAGACTCACTGCCGGAGACGGCCCTGCGAACCGAACTGCCGCTCTTCCCCTTCAATCGCATCCGAACCGCGACCCGAACTCTTCGGCGGCGTATCTGGATAATGAGAAGGATGATGAGGACGAGCCCAAAAAGAGTTGGTGGAGGAGGCTGAAGTGCTGGTAGTTGCATTCCTATGTTGCTACGCATTGCACATAAGTCTCAGGCGTTTACCAATAGCCTGGGGACTTGTCGTTCATTCACGGGCTCGCTGAGATGTGGCATGGGACATGAAGCACGACCTGCTTGTTTTCTACACACTTTGCTTTCCCGTTTATTTCCTTGACTTGTATATATGCGTCGATGTTACGGGCGCAAAGCATTTGTATACGCATGGCATGGATATGTCGATTAGCGGGAATGGGGAAACCACGGGATATACCGGGCGGCTGTCTGATTCTTGTTCATTTTCTACAGCGTCTCACATCTTGCGACTGTATATTTCCTTGCATCACTGTCGATTTCATACTGTAAAGAGTTCACATCAAGTTTTGAATCAGAATACATACCTAGGTGTCAGCTGGCGCACACTGCAGATGAAATGAAACCTTTTCGTATGCTGCGATTTGCAGACTCTATCAGAAGGCTCTACATTCTGTATGAGTAATTGAGCGCAGCAGTAATCGCGATATGTACCTATAGGATGTGGTGCGAACGATGACCGCTTTGAGGCTAACCACCCCGTCGGCTATCCAAGGCATCGCTAGCGCGTCTGTGCACGAGCACGCCATTGGCCTGTAAAGCCCTTGGACAACTTCGAAAACCCTCGCAATAGCATCGAACTGTTAATACCAACAAAAAGCTACAGGGACATCCTGCACCTGTCGATACCCAGGCAAGGAGCGCAAACAGTGCGTTCAAGGCCGGTGACGTCGTAACTACCCCTCCAAAGGGTCCGTGTTGACGGAGATAAGAGAGCATCGAGCAAGAAGAGATATTGGCAACAGAGAAAGAGCAGGAGCAAGATGTCGAAACCTCACATTGAGGAAGAGCTTCCAGTTCAGGATGGTCTTTCTCGAACACTCAAAGACCTCTTCGCAGGTGCAGTGGGAGGAGTTGCGCAAGTCTTGATAGGACAGCCTTTTGGTAAAATCTCTACGAATTGCGTGTGAGACATACGCTGACTTCGCACTTCGACAGACATTGTCAAAGTGAGATTACAAACAACATCACAATACAATGGTGCCCTGGACGCAGCGACCAAGATCTACCAAAACGAAGGAGCCCTCGCCTTCTACAAAGGCACACTGACACCACTCATCGGAATCGGAGCTTGTGTATCAATCCAATTCGGTGGCTTCCACTATGCACGACGTGCCTTCGAAGCCAGTAATGAGGCCAAGACTGGAAAAGGTCAATTATCATACTCACAATACTATGCCGCAGGTGCATTCGCCGGTATCGCCAATACCGTTCTATCCAGCCCCATCGAGCACATCCGTATAAGACTGCAAACACAACCCCACGGTGCAAATCGTCTCTATGCCGGCCCGATCGACTGCGTGCGCAAACTCTCGGCACACCAAGGCGTACTTGGCGGTGTCTACCGTGGCACAGCTGTCACATTCATGCGCGAAGCACAAGCTTACGGCTGTTGGTTCACCGCCTTCGAGTACATGATGAACGCAGACGCTGCACGCAACGGAATTGACCGGAAGGAGATCTCTACCCTAAAGGTCGCGGCGTATGGTGGACTTGCGGGTGAAGTACTGTGGATCAGCAGTTATCCGTTCGATGGTGAGCAAATCCTTTTCCTGTACGAGTGCATGTGAGACATATACTGACCTCGTACCTCTATCTCTGCAGTCATCAAGAGCAAGATGCAAAGTGACGCGTTTGGCAAGGATCAGAAGTACAAAAGTATGAGGGATTGCTTCGCGAAGACGTACAAGGGAGAGGGCTTGGGTGGCTTTTGGAGGGGTATTGGACCGACTTTGCTCAGGGCTATGCCAGTCTCGGCAGGCACATTTGCTACGGTCGAGGTCACGATGCGATTGATCAGCTAAGAAGCGCTCTTGGTTTCACGAACATCCCCAGATATTGCGGTGGTGGAGTCTATACGATAAGCCCAGATCCATAATTGATGGAAGACGCCGTTCAGATCTTTAGCCAATGTTTCAGGTGTGCATACGGAGAGTTTGCGATACGTACCATTGGGAGATCGGCCTATCTGTATGCGCGTGCGAAACTATCGACTTCGTAGTGTTCCTGTCTTTGGCTAGTACGCGTCGATAACAACACCGCCATTGCGTCTGAGCTTGGCTCGGTCTTGGTCCACAGATTGTTGCGGTGCGACCCCTTGAGAAACCACAAGGTTGCCGCAGCACTCAGCCAGCCTCTGAATGCATTTCACATACTGAGCTTACTCAGCCTCTGTCTGTAACGCGTTCCATCGTCATGCTGACTACATACAAAATAGATACCCATGTAGTCTGGATGCTGCATCCTCTCGGATGCAATTTCGCTCCTTCTTGTGCATTACGTCGGGTACCGACGCACCCTTGTCCAAAGGCAGCCGTGCCGCATCCCCCCAAGATTCATGCCACAGCCTGCAAGCCACATACTTTGAGCACAAACTCGAAGGAACCACTCATGAAATTGCACAACCAACTTGAGAAGGTACGGTCGGGGCCGACGGGCGTTGTTCCGCTATTGTGCCGCAGTCCCGCTGCGAACATGTGGATTGGTCCGTAGAACTAACGGGCAGCACCAAACTCTACTTCTTCTCACCCCAAGACCTGTAACATGCGATGGGAAGTTCCTTGTACGAGAGATAGAGTTTACAGCGAGTTCCAGGAACCTGGCTATGGCCTCGTGGAATTTGCCGAAGAGCTACCGGGTATGCAAGAACGACTCTTATGCGGCGCGGTTTGCATCCATCGCTCGTCACACGTCGCGTCACGTAAGGAGATTGCCGCTTTTAGCTAGGGAAGCAACGCATTCGTAGTCACGGCGAAAATCACCGTTATATCAGTGCATATGTTATGATATGATGTCGCTCAATGTCCTTTTCGATCGTTTCGCTCGAATCGCTGCTTCCTACTCTGCACCGCACCTTCGCTAGACCTTCCAACACCGTGGGCGCGAGAGACGCGCCTGCATCCCACGATACGCGGCGACGACCGCGTCGAACGAACGCGCAAAATGCTCTTCAGCACAACACTAAAGAAGTGGAAGTCCAGCCTCAACCCTACAAAACCATCTTCACAGCCAATCCGACCCCCAAAACAAACTCAATCGGACGAGAACCTAGTTTCGATGCAACTACCAAAACCGCGATATAATTCTTCGACCCATTCGAACTCCGAAGCTGCGCTTCATCGACCGACGAGTCAGATCGTGTGCCATTCGCCGTTGGACAAGAGGAATAGGGCCGGGAAGAAGAAGGGGAGGAAGAGTAAAGAGGACCAGGTTGCGAAAGAGGGTGATGGTAATGGATTGAGACATAAGACTTCTACACGGGTGTTGTTCTCGTCGACGCAGTTTGACAAGGTTGATGTCAAGAAGCCTGCTTGACGAGAGAATGGGGATATGTTTTACGATGCAGATAGAGGATACTGCGGAAGAGTTGCAGTCTGTGGGGAAGGAAGTAAATGAAGTTAACGCAAGCGAAGACAGCAAAGAAGGAAAGACAAACTGGATGAGGTACACATTATGATCTTGATCATCTTAACGTTGCCGTCTTGATCGATCATCTCATTTTAATCTCGATAATTTCTATTTGAAGTTCGTCAGGAAGCGAAAAGGTGTAAAGACTCGGTATTCGTCGACTGGATGAGGTACTAAGGCGCTGGCACCATTCCTCTTTCAAGCAGTCACCACTCACATCTGAGCTTCGGCCCCGCATACATCGAGCTGAAGCGGTTTCTATATCCCTTGTTTTCATACCCTCAATGAACGCTAGTGGAGGCGAGTTCTCAGATTTGGCTAATTCATTAAATTTAAAATCATTGGGATCTACAGTCGCCCTACTTGTACATATGTAGGAACACCATCCCTTTCAATTATCTGCAGATCTTACTCCGTCAATAGATCAGAGACCGATAACAACCCTTGGGTATTCATCCTCTGATTCTAGACTGAAGTCCGGTGTAGTGGGATGGCGCTTGTCTGCCTCCAGGGTGCAATCGTAACATCCGAGAGAAACCCGTCCATCGATACCCATGACTTGACCCGCAAGAAACACCGCCCATGCCTGGTCGCCCTCGGTGGGTAAATACGTATGATACTGGTTGGTACCATCCATGGGACGTTTGTGCCTCTTGGACATCCAGGTAGAAGCTTTGATGATCAAAGCTTTAGCTCGTGAAGCATGCCCAGGGCAGGGAGACTCCGCTTTGCTAAGGCTTTGAACCACCACTACCATGATGTCATAGATTCCGGAAACACCTATCGACTCTCCATGAACTCTCCCAACAAGCGCGATCTGTCTTTGCATTGGGGCATAGTCTGGTCTTGCTCTCTCGAAGTTGATGTAAAGTGGAACGTCCGGAGGCTGTTGGCGTGGCTCGCTTACGAAACTAGACTGACTGGGTACTATAGACTGGTCATTTCCCTCGCCTGTGCCTGTGGCATAACTTGCCCAATCGTCAGACTGTGTAGTCTCGACACTACCGTCTACGATATGCGCAGGCAAGTTTGCGAATACTAGGTTCTCGCATCTGAAGCCAATGGCACTTGGATCAACCTTCATGTTGAACATCAGGTTTGGTAAGACAGTGTAGCCATTCCCCTGATACCCGATAACATACCCATCCCATGCGTTGTCCGAAGGTCCAAAGTTCAATGGCAAGCTCGCATGACATATCGCAAGCAATCTCAGCACTGCACCAGATGGAAAACCCCGTTCCAGTTCTTTGAACAACCCGGAGAGAAGCTGTAGAGCAGTGTGGTCCGTATAGTTGCAAGGTCGATACAGATCTATGCGTGTCGCATGTGCCCACATATTATAGTTCTCCCCCCCCCCAAGTATCTCTGCAATCGCAAGGACAATGCAGATCACGATGATCTTCCAGTGCCGCACTGACTCTGGTTCCGACCGTTCGCAGTCTGTTGCCATGTCGAAGTCGCGCATTTCTTTCATCACTGCATCGGAAGCAAGTTCATCGAAGCAATCAGCGACATTCTCAGCGATTTTGGAAGTGAAGAATCGACAGGCCAGGCCCACGCACAGACTGTTCTTGGTTTTGGAACTCTTCTGCCAACGAGGCATCGCAACCAAGGCTGGTACAATGCCATCTTCATCACGTCGTTGAACGGTCCAGGTGAAAGTAAGCCTGCTCCGCATCTTGGCCCGTATACCGTTGAAGTCGGTTTGAATCTTCTCTGGGCTTAATTCCGCTGGGCCTCCAGATGCAAGGAACAGCATAGAGCCAGCAGTTTCGTTGCGATAATGGTGAACGTGCTGAACGTCGCCCTCGGATGTTGGGCAGTCTTCGTCTTCGAATGCAAGAGTATCCGTGACGTGATGTCCACTTGTGACAAGCGTCAATCCGTCGTAAGCGCCGGGTGGGCGATCATTACTCGAGATGCGGATTGGCCCTATCAGCCAGCCAACGCTCTTCAAGCATGCAGCAACGCGAACTACGTCCGCGCTTCTTGTAAGATAGTGGGTTCTGCGTTTTTGTACGACCCATCTCAGCAAGCCCCCGATGTATTGATCATCTGTGCTGAGAGTTCGGGATTCCGTAGGTGTGAATGTTGGAAGTCGAGTCTCTTTGATGGCTTCTTCGAAACGAGTTGGTAGAGAGCGAAAGACTCCTTCTTGGACGATATGATGAGCGTTGTCGGTAAGCTCACTGAAAAGCAGGTCCTTCACACCTGGATCCACACCTTCTTCGAGAAGAGTAGGTGCTATGCATTTCATGAACATACGGACACCAAACTCAGGTCCAAAAAGGTGCGACAGCGCGCATATGGTGTATCCCACTAGTTGAGTCCTTGGATCTCCTCCGAAGCAGGCTTCGGGGTCTGCATCATTTAGGAGTCGAATGCCGTTGGTTGTGAGAATGTGACAGGTGGCCGGCAGAGTCTCTGGTTTGAACCCCAAGTCCCTCACTCGCGTGAGAGAACTGAGCCCAAGTATATACCTGAAGACCTTAACAAGCTTTTCGAGGCCACCGAAATGGTTCCATAATGATGTGATAAGAGTAGCCGTAGCTAAGACATCGGGTGGCCCAAGTTGAAGTCCTCCTATCTTCCCATCCGGTTGAATTATTGCAGTCATAGTGAGACAGTGTTCTTCGCATTAGATGATAGAGAAGTCATCGGAAATGCTCTCCGAGATTTTGAGCAACCTCAAGTATTAAAGGCCGACAACGCGCAAAACATATCAAAGAGAAACGGAAGCTGGCGTGCCGCGAGATGAGCCAATCGAGGGAATTTCTTGCGCATGTGTATGCAAACCATACGTCACCAATATATGGCTTCGACTCTAGATCAGCGCGGTCTGGGATTACCATACGTTTCGATTGGCCGTTGGAAGGCAGGCGTACTACAAGGCAGGCTTATCTTCAATTCTCAGCGCTCTTTCGAAGATTTGAGCCTTGTGAGTTGCCTATCTCCGGTGAAATGGCCAAGCGACATGCGATGTTGGGTGGCTGATCCGGCCTTGCTCAGCAATGCGCTCCTAAGCGAAAACACGGTACGATATGCAAGCCAATTCTTACGAACGCGGGATATGACGAAGCTGACCGTTCGGTAAGCAACAAATAGAAGCGATCGTTGTCATCGAAGTGTGCTAGTAGCCACGTCAATTACACTTTGTTCCTTCGAGACATCTATTGCAAACCACCTTGAACATTTCGGTTACGGTTACTTCCTGAGAGCGATCATAACAAAGTCGAATGAAGGGTGGTTGAGTATTTCGGGTCGGTTGTTGTAAGCTCCATCACAGCCATCCCACCCTCCTTCCGATGATGCTCACACCCCCAAGCGCAGCGCTAACCCCCGTCCACACCACCAAACTGCCATATTGCGTTCCGTACAATCCATGCTCACCAAGAGTTCCCGTCTTGATCAATGCCTCACTGATAGGCCCACTAACAATATTCCCAATACCCCTACCCATACACAAGAACGAGAAGACCATAGAGCTCTCCATCTGTCCCGTACTCGTTTGCACTGCCCTCATGATGCCAGGCCAAGTATTCGCGAAGCTGCCTGCGAAGAGTCCATATGTGAAGCAGAAGATCAGCAACGGTGGTAGAGACGTGCTGAAGCCCCAGATCAGGAAAGTGGAGATCATGGCACCGATGGTGGAGATGAGGATGGCGGTGGTGACGTGTGTGCGATCGATGATACTTCCCATACTAACGGATCCGATGACAGCGGCGACGTTGAGGAGAATGAGAGGAACGGCAGAGACTGTGCTACTGAATCCCAGTGCCTTGGTGTATGTAGGAAGGTCTAAATTAGCAAAACATCAGTGTAGTTCTCGCATGTGATTCATACAGAGACACTTACAAATGGATGGTACAAAGAACCCTAAGCCCTGCAAGATGTTGCCAGACTGCAGAACCCAAAAGGTCTTGTTCGTGAGGAAAGTGAAAGTAATTCCACACCTAGTAGTTGCCGAGACAGGCAACCGTGGTTTGATAAAGATTGTGACGGGTAGAAGAACTGCAAAGAGTAGGCCTGCCCATATGCGTAGCGTGTTGCGGAAGCCATAGCGATTGAGAAGGAACTGCAGCAACAGTGGGATGACGACGCCACCAAGTGCTGTTCCTGCCCACATGATACCAAATGCGAGACCTTTGCGTCTTACAAACCATTCGTCCAAGAGTATGATACAAGGGCAGTACGCTATTGCGCCGCCGACACCATAAAAGATCCCTTGAGTGACGATGAGTTGCGGTACGGTCGTGCATAGCGAGCTCAGACCAAGCGAAAGGCACATGGTGAATACACCAGCGACCATTGCCTTCCTTCTGTACTGCGGCCAGCGCGTGAACGAACCAAAGGTCAATGGCGCGATCATGTATAAAATGCCCATCGCTGAAGTGCCGATGGCTGGGATACCAGATGAACCTGCGAATTCTGGGGATGAACTATAGTACTCTTGGAAGATGCCATATGACCATGGGAAGCCTAGTAGATATATTAGCAAACGTTCCAACTTGGACAATACTACGGGAGAATTGGGTTGGAAGATATGCAGTCATGATGATACTACGAGGGCAAAGGCGTAGTCAATGAAACACTTCACACTCACCCCATACCATCATCTCCACCATAAAGCCAGCCGCAACGAACAACCACGCATCTTTCCCGCAATCAGTCGGCGGTAGCAAAGACTCGTTCTCGTTCGCGGGCTGCTCATTCCATCGTTGGCTTGATTCAAGCTCGAATTCCGATTGGTTGTCGGGCGTGGTGCCGGTGCTTGTAAGGGCCGATTGAGTTCTAGTCTCCATGATGAGTGTTGAACGTAGATATCGTCAGGTTGCTGCTCTAGAAAATATCCACAGAGGGCTTCATTTATATGGCAATCAATTCAGCGCTGATGCTGTATGATATCAACGATAAATGCATAGCAATTTGCTGACTGCAGGGTCCGCCGACCAAGATCATGCCCAACGCACCAAGGACGTTGAGCTGTTCAGCTCTAACACAGGAAGAGAAAAGCGATCCCTTCTCGAAAGCGGGGCATGGCAGACTGGTAGAGATGTCATAATTTGGAAAGAGTGCATGGCGCTGATTTCAAAGCGCTTTCGGAGTGGGCGACGCAGCGCACATGGAACTCCGAGGGGCGCCGGAGTTCGGCATAGAGTGCTCCAGTGGCTTATCGGTATCGCAACGGAGTCGGAGGCGATATCGCACAGCTGAACACGCGCATTTGATGGGAAAAAAATTGATGAGAAATCTGTTCACGGTTTTCGCGCCTGATGTCTGATGATGCAGATCGCATCGGTTGAGCGCTAACTGTCCTTTGGTCGTAGCTCCCGCCGCATCCATGTAGGCGAGAACGGCACCTTCCCATGTCCGGACGTAATGTCCTACGCTTTCTCAGGCTCATCCAACAAGTAGCCATCCCTCCTACCTAGCACATCCTCGACGGTCTCGTCTGTGAATTTCAAGTCCTCCTCAAGCGGCACCGTGTCTTTGATCTTCAACAGCATCACTGGCAGCGCGACGATCAAGCTTCCAGCCAACAACACCCAACTGGATAGGAATATGTCCATGTAAGGCCTCTTGTAGCCGTCTAGGCGGAACACGATAGCTGCGCCAGCTGATTGAATGCCCTTGTAAAAGCCAGCAAAGTTGGCGAGCTTTCGACTGTTGTTCGAGATTGCGCCCATGAACCTGAAGATGGTTAGCAGAGAGCAGTGCCGATTCGAAGATCGACGTACCAGTACACGCATGTCTGCCATGCTGCATCATAAAAGCCATAGCTTATGTACAACACCATTGGGCCGCCTGTAGAGGTAGAGATAAAAAGTCAGTATATGTCTCACATGCATTTCGCACATGGCTTTCACGTACCATACCCGCCGTCTGTCCAATCAAAGTGGTGGCTATCATCGTCGCGACGATACCGCCGTTGGAATACGTACCCTCCTCCCCAAACGGCGAAGGTCAACAATAGCATGACTACCCAGGCAATCTTCGCCCTGGTAGTCCTTCTGACGTTCGGGAAATCCAGTGCAAATCCAAACACACCAGCTCCGAGTATCTGCGCCAGCCAATAAAGCGCATTGTTGAGTGCGCGCGTCCGCACATTGAAACGTGCGTAGTTGACGTCGTTGAACTGGTACGTGTAGAACCAATTAGAGGCGAAGAACATAGGGAAGAGGAGTATGATATAGGGATCCGTACGGAGAGTCTCCCAAAGACCCAAGATCTCGGACTGCCAAGTTGGGTGTTTCATCATGATAATTCGGCTGCCGTCGCGCCGTATGACGTGTTTGGCATCGATGAGTGTCCAGGAGAGGCAGGCGCCGAGGAATGTGAGGACCATGAAGCCGATGTATGTCTGGTCAGTGACAGCTGCTGGTCCGTCTGCGTTTTGTGTATCAAAGTTCAGCCCAAGCTGGACCAGGCTGCCA
The DNA here is from genome assembly GCF_024043155.1 of Alternaria arbusti. Classification (NCBI taxonomy): domain Eukaryota; kingdom Fungi; phylum Ascomycota; class Dothideomycetes; order Pleosporales; family Pleosporaceae; genus Alternaria; species Alternaria arbusti. The sequence continues at coordinate 1,064,512 of NW_026249943.1, forward strand.
ATAACAGCACCCATGTTGAAGATGCTATCATGAGAAATTAGCTTATCTCGGTACGGTCCGTACAGCGACACCTACATCCAGAACAAAGAGATGTACCGCCCCTTCTGCTTCTCTGGTGGATAACTCATCCTGCAGAGGTACGAAGTCAGTATATGTCTCACATACTCTTCATAAGTCAGCTTACATTATGGCACCTTGCGCCGACCACAGTATGCCAGCGCAACATCCTAACAAGAACCCAGAGAAGACGACGTAGCCCAAGTTTTGAGTTTTGTTGAAGCAAAGCAATGCACTGACGTAAACGCAATACCCCAGACCGCCGAAGGAAAGCGCAACTCGAATACCGAGGACATTGGTGATAGTGCCAGCAAAGAAACCGACGATTGCGAAGGTAGCATAAAGTGTAGTATTCGCAGCGTTGCTGGCATGTGCATCGTCGTCGAGACCTGCGGCTCCGATACCATTGACGGCGTTGAACATGCCTGCGTAGAGTTAGTAAAATTTGCGTTGCTACAATCGTGGGCTGCTTACCGGGACACAAGAAGCACACAAATGAGACTAAGATCAGCTGCGATTCTGGCGATGCATAGCATGGAAGCTTGATGGGTCCGATTCTCAAGCTGCGGTATTTCCATCCTTTCGGTCTTTCGAAATCTCCATGGTCGCCGTTACTGACAGGCGCTCTTGCGCTTGCCCATCCAGAGTCGTCGTTTTTCGCCATTGGTGCTCGTATAATTGACGGGGCGTCTCGTGGGACTTGAGCCTTGTATTCAAGCAACTAATCGGCGAGCTGCAAGTGCGGATGTTGTAGATAAAAAAACGAGATAGTGTTGATTCTACCGTGCAAACCTGAAACGACGAGACAAAGGAAGGATTCAGAATGCTGGTCAGGCTGGTCTGTTCGTCTTAGTAGCTGTTGCTGGATCGCTCACGTACGATGGGGCCAGTTCAGTCCGATCTGCGGACGTGCATGCATTCGTGTTTTTCGATAGATGGACTGATTGGCGCAGAGCATGATTGTGGCAGCGCAGTCTCGCTATCTTTGTCCCACCAGCTGTGTTACCACACCCTCCTTTATGCACAGTGCCCAACCCTGGGGGCGGAAGCTATCCATGCTTGGTATCGTCAGAACGCTAAAGTCCTACTCAATTTCAGGATGCTATCCTCTAATCAGTATATTTCTATTTGGCGCACCAAGATCGATTACACGAGCAAGGCTCGATCGGAAGCTCACTTTGCGCAGCTCAGCTCGTCGCGTAAGACTGCTGTGTGCGGCGCGCCTATGTAAGCCCGTGGCGTACCCCAACGCCAAATTGTGAACACACCCTGCATCCACAGAGATGGCTCCGCCCACTGCAGAGATAGAGCCAAGACATGCGAAGTACCACTGGGAGTCGCAACACGTATCAGCCCAGTGAGCTGGAAGGTCTATGTGCTCGGAGTGAGGTGCGGAGGTCAAAATGGACGCATTGGGATATGTTTCGGCCCCATCATCTTGCTCGTACGTCTACGCCTCTTTCCATCACATTCGCAAAGCCCTTCGTGAGAGATATATGACAGGCTTATCATGGCGCGCATCGACCAATGGGGATAGTTGTGTTCGGCCCTTGGTCGAAGTGCACAAGCAAGGATATTGCGAAATCAATAACCCCGCCGGCCCCAATGGTATAGACTTTTAATATTTCTTCCATGTGTCTATTGGACGGCAAAGTTCCAGATCGGCGTCGCTTTGTACTCAAGCGTTGAGTAGTTCTCCCGGTCAGGCTCACCGCATGATCCACTGCTTCATGGCGTAAGCCACGACCTGTGTAGCTATCGGTGCTTTTCACGTCACACTGCCTAGCATAGCGTCTGCGCAGCCAGCAATTCGATCTCTCCTGGGCCTCACACCCATCGCAATGCAAATATCGACCATCTGCGATGGAGAGAGTTGCAATCACACCGGCGGATGCATCTTCCGCAGTTTCGGTTCTGAACAAAACGGCTTGGGCGTTGTTTGTATCTCTTTCCGAACTCAACCTGGACGCGAAACATTGCGATGCATCCCTTGACAATCTTGTGGGGGAGGTGAAGTCGCTTGGGAACGAGTGTTACCAGATTCACCTCAAACTGGCAGAAGTCGCAAGCAAGACCAAGACAGGGTCACCTCCACCTTATGACGGGGATGGGAGAATGTGGAATTGTCTGGCAACTCAGGTCGAGGATGCAAGTCAGACTATAGATAGCCTGAACTCATTCGTCAGCGCTGTCAGGATGGAAGAGGCCGAAGAGGCCAGCATTGTATTCCAGCCGCAACGCCTTGCCCAGCTGCACAACAGCAAGGAGCAGATTGAAGAAATGGGAGCCGCTGTACACAGACACAGCGACAATTTGAGAACTACGTTACTTCTGATTCAGGCGTAGGTCCTTCCTTGCACCAAAATTGGTTTCAACCGCTGAATCGTTTCCCAGTGTCCTCTCCTATATTGCGCCTATACAGGCCGAACGACGTCCTGCACCTGACGTCATGAAGCTTCAACAAATGGTTAGGAAGCTACAACGATCATCCCAGGTCGGTCCACCATGGCGGTATTCTCATACAGAGGCTACGTTGATGCAATATGCGCAAGAGGTTATTGTGAAAGGAATGAATACTCCGGGAGCCAACCCACGGGAAGACATTGTAGCTCAGACTTCACCCAAGGTATCTAGCAATAGCGATCGTCTGCCATGGATGAAGGCTATCCAAGCAATAAGAGAAGATCGAAAGGAGTCGGTGCCAACAAAGAGCCCTAGGAGAGCTCTCAGTGTCTTGCGAGGTGCGGCTCCGCTTCAAGGTGTACAAGAGCGTGAGACATCCGACTCGGACGATGATCTGGATACCGACTTCGCGAAAGCGGCCTTGAGCACAGGCTCGCAAGCCTTCGATTCCAGAAGTTGGGACGAGGCGGACTCTCTACTCCAAGAAGCACTCAGAATATTGCAAGGGCTGTCAACGCGCCAACGCGCATTCTGTGACGTGTTCAGCCTCTTCTACAGGCTTGCAGTCTGCGCCTACCACGTTCAGGAACCTGTAGATGCGGCAAAAGCTCTGATCGGATTTGTCAACCAGCCAGCAGACTCTGATCAGCAACGTGAATGCATTCACAACGCGACGCACTTGCTGTCTCAGTTATATGTCCGAATGAGGCAACTCGAACGTGCACGAGCCGAATGCGAGAAGGCCTTACAAGCAAGACGACGATTACTTGGAAAACGGCATGCTTCGTCTTTGGAGTCCTTGGCTCTTATGGCTCACATTTACGTCTTGCTCAATAACCGTGCGCTTGCGAAATCCTGCCTTGCCATGATACCGGAGGCAAACCGAGAAGCCTCTTTAAAGGCAGTCGAAGAATCGCTGCAAACGAGCGTAGAGCACCTTGAGTTTTCTTCGCTTCTCTCGCGTGCGAGACCTCCCGAGACCGATGCGATAGGAGAGCGACCTCGCAGCAGACTCTCCGAAACAAGCTTGGAAGCCTCGCCAGAACCTACTGGGAGCGACTCAGCATCTGTGTCCATGGTACTGGCTGCTCGGCCTTGGAAAGCGCCTCGAAGTGTTATATCCGAGAACATGACTCTGGTGGATTCCAGCCCTCCGATGGGAAAATCGCAACCTTCTGCATCAAACAAGGTGGAATGGAGGCCGTCAGAGGATGGAATTTGGACACAGGGCTACTCTCCTAGCCCGAGAAAAGCAGAACCAGTGGTTCCGAGCTCGGATGAACCCAGGCATATGGCGACATCCGAGGGAAAGCCCTTATCTCGCAAAGAAATCCTTGGTAAAGTCGGATGCCAACCAAGGGATCGGACCGAAGAGGCTGTTTGCGATGGAGATCATGGAGCGTTGACAGCTATCCTTAACAAGAAGAAGGGGTTCTGGCGCTCGAGTGTGCGTAAACGGGGCCGTCCAGAGCGAGTCACCGCGCTACACTTCGCCGCGCTGCTGGGAGAAGTGGTTATGGCGAGGACCCTGATCCAAGCGGGATTCAGCGTCAACGAAGTTCCTTTTGGCTACTCAACAACTCTAACGCCGCTCAACTTCGCTGTAGGCGCTCGACAAGTGGCCATGGTCGACTTGCTCACTGCCAACGGAGCGGTGCCAGCCGAGCCGGACACCTGGTCGACCTTGGCCGGACAGCTTATGAGTCGCTCATGGCTGATCAAGACCACGTCGGATGCCGACAAGCACCTCGTTCCAAGCCGCATCATCGCAGTCATGGATGTCTTGCTCAACCGCGGATGGGAAATCAATGCACCGATGACGACATCTGGGGGAACCGTGCTGCACCAAGCTGTTTCTTTCTGGACAGGCGCCTACAAATGGGATCTGGATCTTCGAGCCACAGTAACATCCTTCTTATGTGAGAGAGGAGCAAATCCGTTTCAAGCGAATGCAGAGGGCAAGAGCCCTTATGACATTGCCTCTGATTCGGAACATCAAGATCTCCTGGCGATCATCGAAGAACATTCCAGGTCGAAAAGGCTCACTGGCACGGCAGCCATGCCGGCTGAGCTGTCCAGTCATCAATAACGAGGCCATTTAAGCTTGAGATTTGGACCCGGGTGACTGATCTCCAGCGCGATCAGTAATTGGGATCACAGGAAGTCTAGAGTGGTCAGCATCATCGAATAGTTTTGATCGTGCCATACGTTGGAGACGAGATGGCTGCCATACAATGATCGAATGTCTCATATATGCCTTATACGCAAGGTCACATCCTCGTAGATTCGCCTATGTACCTAGATGCGACGACTGGACAGGTGGAGAACTGAAATTGAAGGAAAGGCTGGCCGTCCTCCTAGAAGAAGACAACGGGATCTGCCTGTAGTTGGCTGAGTCCGGGGAGAGAGTCATGCATGACGGTACAGAAGACATCGTGCGACGCCGGCGGATCATCCTGCTTGTCCGTCAAAGGCGTAAGCCGCACATTGCGGACTTGGTTCTTCGCTTCAGGACTGAGATGGCGTATGAAGTCGAGAACAGGTAGATAATTAAATGCATAGAAATGGAACTGGTTCTCTGAGTAGATGATTTGTAGGCATTCGTGATAGATCAGGCGGTTCGTTCGCAGAATGTCCAGAGTCAAATGTCTATCTGGATGGGGGCGGCAGTTCTTGTTCCATTTTCTGTTGATGGATCGAGAGTCGCAGTCGGTGTACAGAATGAAGCGTTTGTTTGACGATGGTAAGACGTACCGGAAGATCTCTCTCCGGATCTCAGATGGAATGCGCAGTAATGGTGGATATGTATCCAAAGGCGATATGGTCTCGGCTAGCGATATTTGCTTCTCTACACTCTCCTTAGATCGACGGTCCAGACGACGTAGGCGGATATCCTCCGTTGGCTTGGGTGTGGGTGCCATCTATACACACGTCAGTGCCACTAAAGACCACAAGTACGGGATGACCTGACCTTCTTGGCAGATGTCTTGGCCGGCATGCTCGTAGAATGGGCGCTTACGGGAGAGAGTCTGTGGATGTGGTCGGGGCTAATGGCAAGTCCTGCGATAGGTTCACCCTATGAGACGAAGCGGTCACGAAGTCACATGTGCCGTGTCAAAGTCACTACGCAGCACGGGATTGATCGTATGGATGCTGCGACGACGAAGAATGCAGGCTGGAGGTTTGGGGGTTATGCGATGGCGTACTGTGGCACAACGCATGGAAGGTTGAGAGAAGGTTGGAAGAAGGTTGTCAACAAGGGCACGGACGGCCTTGGCAACGAGACGGACGTGCCCTGGAAATGGAAAATTCACGGGAACGCGTTCCCCGCAGACAAGTTGGAAACATACGGCTGCGCATACCCCTCACATTACACCGCCAGCTTTGTTCGAGTTCCAAAGCTTCCACGACCTGAGCTCAAGTTTTTGTGTTCGCACCATCAGCCAGCATGTCGTTCGGCGGTCAAACACCGACCATCGTGGTGTTGCGGGAGGGTAGGTGCCTCGACACTCTTTGATACACACGTAGCTTACAGCCTCAGGTACCGATCAGTCACAGGGTCGCGGCCAGGTAATATCAAACATCAACGCCTGCCTCGCTGTGCAGGCCACGATCAAGGGCACTCTAGGACCGTATGGCGGTGATCTGCTCATGGTCGACGAGAATGGCAGGCAGACAATCACCAACGACGGCGCCACCGTCATGAAGGTAGATTATGCCACAAAACCTTATCATATACACTAATACTGACTGCATGCAGCTTCTCGACATCGTCCACCCCGCCGCCCGCGTCCTCACCGATATCGCACGATCGCAAGATGCCGAAGTGGGCGACGGTACCACGTCCGTTGTCGTCATCGCCGGAGAGATACTGAAGGAGATCAAGGACTTTGTCGAGCAGGGAGTCAGCAGCCAGACCATCATGAAGGGTCTGCGGAGAGCATCGCATCTTGCTGTTAACAAGATCATGGAGATTGCTGTAGACACCGCCGAGGGCAACCAGCGGGATACCCTCCAGAAGCTCGCCGCGACCGCCATGAGCAGCAAGCTCATTCACAGGAACGCCGACTTCTTCACAAAGATGGTCGTAGATGCCGTACTTTCGCTCGACCAGGACGAGTTGAACGAGAAGCTCATCGGAGTAAAGAAGATTACCGGTGGTGCTCTCCAGGACTCACTGTTCGTTAACGGTGTCGCATTCAAGAAGACCTTCTCATACGCCGGTTTCGAGCAGCAACCGAAGACCTTCAAGCAGCCCAAGATCGTCTGCCTGAACGTCGAACTCGAGCTCAAGAGTGAGAAGGACAATGCTGAGGTACGGGTGGAGCAGGTCTCGGAATACCAGGCGATTGTCGACGCAGAGTGGCAGATCATCTACAACAAGATGGAAGCGCTATACAAGACGGGCGCCAAGGTTGTTCTGAGCAAGCTCCCCATCGGCGATTTGGCGACACAGTACTTTGCAGACCGAGACATCTTCTGTGCCGGACGAGTTGCCGCAGACGACCTCGACCGTGTCTGCCGGGCAACGGGCGCGAGTCTTCAGTCTACTTGCTCCGACATCCAGAGCAAGCATCTCGGAACCTGCGAATCCTTCGACGAGCGACAGATCGGTGGCGAGCGTTTCAACTTCTTCCAGGGCTGCCCAGAGGCCAAGACTTGCACATTGGTGCTCCGTGGTGGCGCAGAGCAGTTCATCGCCGAGGTCGAGCGAAGCTTACACGACGCGATCATGATCGTCAAGCGTGCGATCAAGAACAGGAACATTGTTGCCGGAGGTGGTGCCGTCGAGATGGAGATCTCATCATACCTACACAACTACGCCGACAGTAACATCCCGCACAAGCAACAACCCATCATCAAGGCGTTCGCGAAGGCACTCGAGGTCATTCCTAGGCAACTGTGCGACAACGCCGGTGTCGACGCGACGGACATCCTCAACCGCCTTCGCGTAGAGCACAAGAAGGGCAATATCTGGGCCGGTGTCGACTTCACAACTGAGAGCATAGCAAACAACATGGAGAAGTTCGTGTGGGAGCCTAGTCTGGTCAAGGTCAACGCTCTGCAGGCGGCGACAGAGGCGGCCTGCCTCATCTTGAGCGTTGACGAGACAATCAGTATGTGAAACCATGTCATGTAGTCAGCAAGTGCTAACAATAAGCAGAGAACCAGGAGTCACAGCAACCGCAGGCACCCAACAGGCCGCTACCACCAGGCGCCGCCCAAAGGGCACTCGGCGGAAGGGGACGTGGCCGCGGCATGCCCAGACGGTAAAGACACAGAGACAAGAGAAGGGGTGTATACCACAACACGGACACGCTTATGCTACGCCACGTCGTAGATTCAGCTGTCTATGAATAATGCGAAAAGGAAGAATCGAACAACGTCATGTTCACACGTCTGTGCAGCATTCGTGGACTTCCCACAACTATTTGCCGATTCAGTGATCATTATCGGCAGTCCTTCATTGCTGACATTCAACTTCACATCTTCGAATCCTACTCCTTGATCCCCCTCTCATCCCAGCTCATCCCGTAACTCTTGACCCTACTAAAGTAAAACGCACGATCGTTCTTCAGCCCAAACTCGGCCCAATCATCCGTCAACCGATTATAGCTCCAATACCCTTGCCAAACCAGTTTGTTGTTCTTAGCCCCTCTGCCCGCATTACCAAAATTAAGCGCCATCTTGTACATGTACTTTGGCGTCGCTCCCGGTTTCTCAATATGCACCGTACCCTCTTGTTCTCCACTACCCGGTTCAGGTCCACTCATACGCCAGCGGCCCAGCACGGCGTCTTTCATCGGCGCGCTGGGTAGGTTGTGGTGGTTCTTACGGATATGTTCGGTGTAGAGATACGGCACTACGTCTGCGGGCTCGGTCGTGGTAAGTAGCGAGATACACGTCCCATCGAGGAGGAAGCGTAGGTAACGGAAGTAGGTTACGATGTGGATGGGTGAGTTCCAGGAGGAGGTTGTGGGCTCGGCTTGTCCTGGGCGCGTGTAGTTTACTGTGCTGATGTAGCAGCCGTTGAAGCGGATGCGCGGGCGTTGACGGAAGAGCACGCGGTAAGTAGGGTAGGGAGTTGGCACGAGGAGTTGGGTTAGGAGTGCTGGGGAGAGGGGTTCTGACTCAGGTTCTATCTCTTCGCTGTCGGAGAGGGAGAGGTCGGCGGTGCCTAGGGTGATGCCGCCTGCTTGGTCATCGTCGAGGGGTTTCCCGCCTACTTCGCATGACCAGGTGTAATGCATGGACGCGAAGCCGTACTCAGGTCCGATAGCTAGTCGTTTCCAGACGCGGTCTTCGGTGGTTACGAGGTAGGCGAGGCGTTTGCATACTTGGGCTAGGCGGGCAAAGGATGCTATGTCCTGGACTGCGAGCTGCTCCAATATCTCAACGATTATTTCTTCTGGGATGTTGGAGATTGGACATGGAGGCGCGGGACTGAATTCTGTTGGCGGTAGCTCGCCGAGGATGGAGGTGCTGGCGTATTCGCTGATCAGGTTTTGATACGAGGGCGAGAGGCCATGTAGGGAGTGGTGGGCGGTATTAGGCACTGTCGCGGAGGCATTGGATGGGTTGGGGTCCTGGGGCTTCGGAGCAGCTGATGAAGCCGATGCACTTGCCGCTTGTGCAGCTTTGAGTCTCTTGAAGTATGAGGGCGGGAAGTACTTTGCCTTGTAGGTCTCTTGGACTCCTGAGTCAAGCTTGAAGGCCTTTCTGTATAGATCGACGCTGTCACCCAAACTACCTTGACTCTCTTTCTCTACGGCTTTCTCATAGTGTTCTAATGCCGATCTTGGTTCTGCCTCCTCAGCAATAGCGGCAGCGGCCTGGGCACTGGTCTCATCAAGTCTCCGGCCATGTTGCTTCTCGCCCAGATTGTGATAAGTGTATGAGTTGACTTCGTCACCGCCTTCTAGGCTCAAACTTCGAGCACGAGTGTGATGTTGAGCATCCTGCGCGTTGCTTTTGCTTGGATGAGGTTTGCCGGTGGATGAGGAAGTAGCGGTGGGCTTTGCGGATGCCGACGAGGCAGGCGCCTTACCCTTGACCCGGGCAGTGACTTCCTCTCTCCATTTCTGGCGGAAAGACTCAAGCTCGGCCTCGGTGTTGGTGGAAAGGTCCTTGGGGTCCATGGTAACAAACTTGGCCAAGATCGGTAGTACTTGTCGGTTAGATGCGGTATGTCCGAGGTCGCAGGTGTCGATGGCAATAGGACGTGCAGGGTACAATGCAGAGGCTAGCAGCAGGCTTTTAGTAAGAATACATGATACAACGGAGTGTGACTCAGGACAGTGTTCCGTTCACAGCGATTAGGCGTGCATGAAGGGGCCTGTGAAGCCACGGCGAGGCGATGAAGGGCGCCACTCGATGCATGATCTAGCCCCGACCCATGCGCCATCTGATAAGCCAACGCCCTTTCCTCTGGCTTTCGGCCGGCGGTCCAATCAGTCGGCGGGGGCGCAACGTGGGCGGCGCGGGAATGACGCGCCAAAAGTGCGTAGTTCCTTCCGATAATTAAGTCCTTGCGTCAAAGCTTCCCGTCGCCTTCGTCACCACTCGTGCCTGCCTATCACCGCAGCAAACAATGCGCAGTACGCCCTTTTCGCCCATCCAGCCCTCTGCCACCACAACCCTCACCGCTGAGAGGTAACACGCCGTTCCGCTGCCATCCCGACCACCGGCACCATGGCCACGGCCACCCAGCGAGCCGAGGAAGCGGACCCGAGCGGTGTGGGCGATGTGTCGCTCGGACAAAAGATGCTGTCGGCAGTGTCTGGCAGTGTCCTCACGTCGTTACTAGGTATGCAATATCTGCACATTCCTTCAACATAAGTCTTTCCGACTGCGCTGTTCTTATCCCGTCTGAACTCTGCACATTTGGGTACTCGCATCATGGAAGTTGATACTAACACTCACCAGTCACACCTCTCGATGTCGTCCGCGTACGTTTACAATCACAAGAAACCGTCTCGAGCACAGCGCCACGGCCACGCGGGTACAATGGCGCAACGCTCACTCAATTCCGCGATCTGCCCCCCAACCTCGGCATATCGTCTTGCTGTAGAGAAGTCTTCTGGATGAACAACAAAGCACCCTTCTGCGTGGCGGGGCCTACCATGGCACCCATCAACCCCGCCGATCTGAGCTGTGCGGTAGAGGAGGTCGAACGGAAAACAATAAATAGCACATGGGATGGGCTACGCAAGATCGCACAGAACGAGGGACCACGGACACTCTGGAGAGGACTGTCACCAACATTAGTCATGGCAGTACCTGCAAATGTCATCTACTTCGCCGGATACGATTGGCTCCGGACAGCGCAAGCTTCGCCCCTACGACAAACGGTATCAGATGCCTACATACCATTAGTGGCCGGAGCGACTGCGCGGATACTCGCTGCGATAGCGGTAGGCCCGATCGAGATATTCCGAACGCGAATGCAGGCAGCCAACTCCACCGCCACCGCCGCCGGACACTTTCGAGACACGATGGATGGACTGAAAGACATGGTCGGCAACCAGGGAGTCTTCAGTCTATGGCGGGGCCTCACATTGACCCTCTGGCGCGACGTACCCTTCTCGGCCTTCTACTGGTGGGGTTATGAAGCCACAAGAAATGTTCTGACCGACCAACGAGGACGGAGAGAGGCAAGAAACGATGGTTTCGAGTTCCGCATGGGCCGCGGTGAGGAGAGGGTACGACGGAGAAGCAGATCTCGAAGCCAGGAAAACCACAGAGATACACTAGTCGATAGCTTCATCGCTGGTGCTACGTCAGGAGCAGTCGCGGCCTTTGTCACCACACCATTTGACGTCGGAAAGACAAGACAACAAGTCGCGCGGCACATGGGCGAGACCGCTAAAGACATTGCGAACTCAACACGGCCAGAAGACCAATCCATGCCACGATTCCTGATGCACATCTACCGCGAACAAGGCATGCCGGGCTTGTTCAAGGGCTGGGCTGCCCGATGTCTCAAGATCGCACCGGCATGCGCCATCATGATCAGTTGCTACGAGTTTAGCAAGAAGATGGCCCTGGATATGAATGAACGACGAGAACGAGAACGACAGGACGCATGATCTGCCACACTTCACACTACCGACCCCGGTGCATTCTACATTTCGCACCGAGCACTCACGTTTTTGGCTTCACATGTTTCATGACTATTGCATAGCGGCGCATTAGGAGCATTATGGTAAAACCCACTCACACTTGCATTAACGGCGTTTGATGCAGACATTAGGCGGTCGTTCTTTTTTTTTCTGAGCCGTTAAAATGGTCCACAGCGATTCCAAAAGGAGAAATCGAAGAGGCGCGCTGCAGGCTACATTAGTATCAAGATGAAAGGTTGGTTTGATCTCAACGCATTGTAGACTTCTGGGTCCAGCGAGTACGTTTTGCGCATGATATATGCAGCAATCCATAATGTAAAACACCCATTACAATTTACGTTAATTTTATCTTTTAGTGATGTCCCTGTCCAGATTCTCCAGGAATCCTAGGAACGCCTGCTGACATTGCTCCGCTTGAGTGACATAAATCTCATGTCCTGGGCCCTCGACAAGCACGAGCTTGCTTCCTTCGATCTTCTCCGCCAGGACTTTCATATCTTCGACTTTTACAGCAGCACTCTGCGTTGGCGATAAGATTAACGTCGGCACTTTGATCCTCCCCAACCAAGGCCTCGCGTCCAATGTCGATAGAAACTCCGCATATTGAGCCAAACCCTCACCATCACTAACAGCAATCTGTTCCAAATACCACGGAAGATACTGCGGATCCGTCACGGGGATAGTCCCCGGAATGCGCGACAACTCCTCTGCCCAACCCCGTGACCCAAGCTCCCTGCACGCCGTCGGCCAATCCTTCCTACCGAAAGCGAATAGCCGCAAAGCCACTGGAGGTAGATAAGTCGGTGTAGAGCAAACAGTCAAGCTCAGCAGCCTCTCTGGGTGTTTCGCCGCGAATATCTCGCCCAGAATGCCCCCTGTCGATTCGCCGAGGAAATGCACTTTCTCAACACACAGTTGATCAAGCGTATCGACAACCTCGCCTAATACCGTATCTAAGGTATAGTCGTACTTTTCTGCTTTTTGGGGATAGCTGGAGTATCCATGGCCTCGCAAGTCCCGTCGTACGACACGGTATTTACGAGATAGAACGGGGATCCAGTGGTACCAGAAGGCGGCGTGGCGCCCGAACCCATGTTGTATCAAGATTGTTTCTCGCGATTTCCATGGGTCGGTGAAGTCATTCAGGATGTAGTGGGTTCGTTGACCGGACGGGTGGTGGATGAATGTTCGGCCGGAGGCGTCGCGTTCTAACGGCATGTTGAGGATGCGGTGTTGGGTGTTGCGGCTTTCGAGTCGTTCTCTCCCCAATCCCTTTCACTTTTCCGGGGTATGTGCTCTTTCCCAACCTTTTGCTCACATCCGATGCCGACTTGGTCTCACCAGGATCGTGTTGTAGTATCCTGGGGTACAGCGGCTTGTGGGGCCCATGTTGCGGGGAAGCTGCAGGGTCCACGAAATACCTAGGTATACCCCAACTCTTAGAACTATACAGCCTCACCAATAGCTGCATTAAATTTTGGAAGATCTGGGGTTACAGACTGTATGAATGGAACAACAGCATCACAGCTCACCATCTAAGTGCTTCAAGGTAGGCTTCCAAGTGGTTGAACATTTTCTCCATCTTCACACAGCAAATAATCACCATGACCTTCCTCGACATTGTTCAGGCAACTTGGCGGTCGTCTTTTGTCATCAAACTTGGGCTTATTGCTACAACACCAATACTTCTTCTCTTAACCATATACTTCATTGTCGTACCCAACGCCATCAAGGTAACACACTCCATGAGATAACCCAGCGCATTCTACTGACTCGGATCGCAGGACACAAGACGTCGACATCTCCCACCAGGTCCCAAGGGCCACCCATTCGTCGGGTCCCTTTTCGAGCTCGCAGACACTGAAGCCGTCCGCGAGAAAGCCATCGCCTGGCGCAAGCAGTACGGCCATGTATTCCACACCAAGATTGGCGGAACAGACTACATCTGGCTCTCCTCACCCCAAGCCGTAAAAGACCTCATGGACAAGAAATCCAACATCTACTCTTCTCGCGCCCCAGCCCCCATGGCTCAAGACGTTTTGTCAGCGGGCCGCCGCCAACTCTTCATGCAATACGGGCCCAGATGGCGTAGTATCCGCAAGCACAGTCATGCGCTCCTGAATCTAACAGCAAGCACGAACTATCAACCGGTGCAAGACTTTGAAAGCAAAGTCCTACTACAACAACTAATGCGCGACCCCGCTGACTTCATGTCCATCAACCGCCGCTACTCTGCCAGCGTAATCATGCAAGTTACCTACGGCTACCGGATACCCAGCTGGGATGACCCGCTCATAAAACGCATCTACGGCGTCATCGACCGTTTTACCGTGAATACCGCACCTGGTGCCTGGGCTATAGATTCCTTTCCCGCGCTAGCCTCACTGCCACAATGGCTTTTCGGTAACTGGCGCACCCATGGGCAAAAGCTGTGCGAACAAGACAGTAAAGTGTACCTCGATCTGTGGAACAAGCTCAAAAAAGACACAGATGCCGGTGTGGCGAAAGATTGCTTCACGAAAACGTTCTATCTAAACGGGCCTGAGAAATCGGGGATTGATGATTTGGCTGCGGCGTACACGTGCGGCGGGCTTATTGAAGCGGGCTCCGAGACTACGGGGTCGACGCTGAACAACTTTGTACTTTGTATGGTGTTATTTCCTGAGGCGCAGAAGAAGGCACAGGAAGAGTTGGATAGGGTCGTTGGGCGAGATAGGTTGCCGACGTGGGAGGATGAGGAGAAGTTGCCGTATGTGAGGAGTGTGATCAAAGAGGTATTGAGGTGGAGGCCCGTGAACAAGTTTGGCATGCCGCATGCGATCAGTGAGGATGATTGGTATGAGGGGTGGTTTATTCCCAAGGGGAGTGTCATTGTGTTGAATTGGTGGTATGTATACCTTCTTTCCCCATTATCCTACCCATTACCATTTGACTGATTCGTGTTATAGGGCTATACACAACGACCCAACACTCTGGTCCAATCCCACGGCTTTCGACCCATCTCGCTATCTAAACCATACCGCATCTGCGGCACACTACATGAACAGTCCCGATCCTCTGGAACGCGATCACTTCACCTATGGCGCGGGGCGGCGTGGATGTCCCGGTGTCCATGTCGCTGAACGCTCACTGTTCATCAACGTATCGCGCGTACTCTGGGGATTCAATCTCAACAAGAAGACAGGGAAAGACGGAGAAGAGGTGGAGGTTAATACGAAGATGGAGCCAGGGTTTATGAGTGTGCCAGAGCCGTTTGAATGCGACATCAGGCCGAGGAGTGAGGCACATGCCAAGATTATGAAGGAGGAGAGCGAGAGGGCAGAAAGGGAAGGGTTGAACTATTAATGTGGGTAGTTTGGTATTCATAGATATGATGACTCAAGACAGTCTAGGTGGCTCGAACTCAACCACGAGTTCAAGAGCATGCTCAGATGCATGATATCGAACTCGTGGTTCAGTTTGAGCCACCGAGACTGTCCCGAGCCAACGAATTGAGTCTACCAAAAAAAATCTGATTGATACAAAACATGTCCTAGTACCCCGCCCTCTTCGGCGGCTCCTTGTACCCCACATCCCAGATCTTATCACTCTCCAAGCCAATCCACCGCTGACTCTCATTCGGATAATCAACCTGTTGTCTAAAGTAGATATTCTCCTGTGATAACTCCACCGCCTGGCCAGTCAAGTTGTCGTCTGCGAGGAAAGCGTCCATGGCCTTGTTCACTGTCGACAAAGGTGTGATGTGCTCTTTCGGCCATCGTGCTGCTACTTCTGGTGGACAGAGATTTGTGGGAATGAAGGCTGGGCAGATTGCGTTGACGGTGATGCCTTCTTTGACGAATACGGGGCCTGAGGCGCGGCATAGACCTATGACACCGTATTTGCTGGCGGTGTATTGGGGGCATTGTGTCATGGCGCTAATGGTCTCGTTAGCCTCTTGAGTCTCTTTACACTAGGGGTTGTAGGGGAAATGACTTACTATAATCCTGCCGCACTGCTTGTAGCAACAAACTTGCCCTTCCCCCCACCTGCCTCTTTACTTCTCCTGACATAATACTTGAACAGCCATAGTCCCTGGATGACGGCTTCAAGATTGACCTCCATAGTCTTCGTATTCAGCTTCTTGACCAAGCCGTCCTCATCCAGCTCCTCCTTGTCCATATCCTCAAAGATGTTCTGTCGGTCATCGATACCTGCATTGGCATGGCAGAAGTCCAGACGGTTGCCACCCCATTCGTATGCGCGTTTGAACAGCTGTGCTTGCGATTTGTATGATGAGACGTCGACTCGATGAAATATGGCGTCAGGTCCAAGGGCACTGGCTACGTGCTCGCCGGACGAGGGATTGAGGTCTGCGACGACAACTTTGAAGCCTTTGCTGTAGAGGTGGGTTGCGACTGCTTCACCGATGCCGGAGCCGGCGCCTGTCACAATGGCTACTGGTTTCGACATGTCGTTTGTTCACTGATTGCTTCAGCGTTTTCAAGGCTTGAGGTTGATAGTGCTTTGCAAGATCAATGCTCGAGTTCCTAAGGAAGAAAATACCATGCGCCGTCAAAGAATAGCGTGGTATGCCTTACTACACCATCGCTCTCGCATGTTTGCCGATCGGAAACATCGTCCCGGCTAAGCTGCGCGGCAAACATCGTCGTCGCTGGGGTTATGGGGCGTGGGGATGTGCTCGAAGACCCCACATACTGCACGTCGGGAGTTGAGGACAGAGCCGAGTTTACCCCGCACTAAACTGCATGGGGCGTGCGGGGGTGAAAGCGCTCGGCGGACACTCGCGAGCGACGTGCATTTTCGTTTTCGGTAAACCGATGCCGAAATGCATTAGAGGATATGAGATGAGCAACAACCACGCAACCTTTGCTGCTGTTGTGACTGACCAAGTAGAGAACTCGGGTGCTCGACACGAATGTGGCCAACCAGACCTTAGAAGCTCTCATTCGCTACTTCCCAGCAACAAACAAATCCCACGCCACACTGACCTCATCGAGATCGACAGCTCCTTCTTGTCTTAATGTCTCCAGCCTGTCAACATCGCCAGAGTCTGGCCCATATATCTTAGTCTGACCCTCCGCCCAAGTACAACCAGCCCGCCCGTACGCAAAAGCCACAAAGTCCTCCGCGATTTTCCTGGCCGTCTTCTTCGCCTGATCAAGTATATGTTCATTAAAGTTCTGAAACAGGAACACTGCATCCATCAAATGCACGCTCTTCCCGTTGAACATGCCGTCCCAAGGATTTGGCTCAGTAAAGAGATACGAGGAAACCCTCCCCTTGAAAGCACGCGCGTAGTACGATGCAGGAAGCCCATACGCGATGTCCGTTCCTAAGTTGATGATGGATGTCATGGCCTCTTCGTCTGGAGTTGAAGGTGCGATACCGTATGCAGATAAGACGGCTTGAGCAACCGATGCCGAGAGGTTGCGGGAGAAGGATGTATGAATTGCGGATGCGATGCCAGGAAGACGCGAACTCAGACCCATGAAATAGAAGACGTTTCCATCATCTGCGCACGAGCCTATCAACAACTCCTCGCACCGAGTGTTGTGCAAGCTCTGGAGCGTGCCATTTGATAAGTTCGCGAATGAGGGCGCTTCGGGAATCATGTCGCCATCCAGGTATGGAGCGAGTGGAATCTTGATTGGTATCTTCTGGACCAGGTCTTCGGGACTCATGGCAAGTAACTTCTGAATACGATCATGCGTGGAAGCGTCTTCGAGTCCCAGGGCTTGCAGAACAGCCTTGTAAGATTTTTCGGCCACAGCGGGCGAGAGTGGTTTGAGCATGAGCGGCGTTCCAGACATGCTGATCCCACGTCTGAACAATGGTTCTTTGCAACTTAGATGATGCAATACGGAGGCTAACTCATATTAGCACACCCCCGATCCACGTTAAAGATAACGACTTGTAATAACTTACCAGCACCGGCACTAACCCCAAACACAGTAACATTTTCTCCATCACCTCCAAAGCCACCGATGAATTTCTTCACCCACTTCAACGCACATCTCTGATCCCTCAGACTGTTGTTTCCTAGATACCCAGCATTTCTCAACTCCTCACTCGTCAGATTCCCCGGTGCACCTAGTCGGTAATTCACAATGACGACAACTATTGGCATGCCAATGTCGGCGCTCATATTGACGAGACGTGCAGGATCCCATTGCGGCCAAGAGTTTGCGCCCATGATGAGGCCGCCGCCGTGAATGAATACCATGACTGGCAGGGCGCTGCCGGTTTCTGTGGGAAGAGACGGGACGGTGATGTTTAGATTGAGACACTCCGAATGGGACATGGTAGTTTCAGGTGCGGCACCGATGGTGCATTGAATCAAGGTGGATTGCTCGAATGAGCAAAGGTCTGGTGCTGGGGCGCGTGGTCTGTTGTTCTTAGCATGCAGTTCTGCGGGATGGAGAACAAGGGGCCAAGTTACCCGTATCGTGTAGCATCCACGATTTGATTACCATACCAAGTGACGAGTTCGGGCGCTGCGAGCCAGTTCCTGACCTCAGCATACTTGATGCCGAGGAACTTTCTTACTCCATCTTCTTCCACGCCCACAAAGGAACCAAAAGTAGTCTCAAGAGTGGTTCGTTCCATATAGTCACTTGGAGTCATTGTAAGAAATACGCTGCTCTTACTTATCCTGCTCTCCATAGGACTGTTCACCTTATATACCTTGCTCCTCCCCCCATATAATCCCTTCACCCTTCCAATTATCCCTCAGCTATCTATGGTAATCTAGCACAACATACACGGCGTACGATCGCACTAACCCACCAGAGACGAAGGAAGCGGGTACTTGAGGCGGGCGTAATCCTCCACCCCCAATTGAGCGGAGCGCGCACGTGACATCGGCCGAACTCTACGGAATCTGTATACTAAAACATTACGCTATGACCTTCGTCACGTGTGTTGTTGGTACTGGTGAGGCTGCTGCCGTGTCCAAGTTGGAAGAAACTTGATTATACCTGGTAATATGCAGAGATGGTGGTATTGATAGCGGACTAAGGATGCGAGATATGTTAGCGTAAACAATGCGCTGTGATGCCTGCATCGAAAAGAATACTTTGGTTTGGGTATTGCTTCCACTGAACTACTCCTTCGAAATACCTCCTATATGTCTTGTCACTATTGTCCACCACCCTACAAACTATGCCTTAACCTCAACGCTCTTAACAAGCTCCCCACCCAACCGCTTGATCTCATGCACAATACCCTCTCTATTCGCTTTAATCTCAACATCATCCTTCTTGCCAGCCACGGGAACACTGTTCCACCCAGGCTTGACCTTCCAACTCCTCTGCGCTGTAACGACTGGGTTCCACAGCCCAACGATCTTGTCTAGTGTCTCCGGGTCCCAGAACCAGAGCACGGCATCGCCGTAGATTTCTAGTAGGTCTTGTGCGAAGAGCTGCGGGAGCGGTGGTGCGGCCGGTGATGAGCTGGTCGTGGACTTCTGGAGGTCGAGGTTCTTGAATTTGGGAGTGGATTTGCTGGATTTGGTTTGCTTGAGCGTGTGTTTCGTGGAGATGGTTATGGTGATGTCGAAGTCGGAGATGCTGGGCGTGAAGAGTGCTTCGGGCGAGAATGTGTTCTGTGCCTTGGCAGCATCTTTGCTGTTGTTGATATGGTTCAGCAGACGGTCTTCGTCCGCTCGAACAGCCTGCGTAGCCGCCTTTGCCAACGCCGTTAAACGTGCAGCAACAACCTTCTCAGGCTTCGCTTTATCTGTCCAGGTTGTGCCCTCTTCGTCAAGATTTGTTGCAGCAAAGAGCACAACGCGGTTCATGGCTGGATCTATGCGACGCCATGCTTCGAAGCGCGTCCGTAACCGGTCGAGATCTTCAGATTTCATACCTTTGGATGTGGTGTCCTCCAAATCTGCGGGGTTTGCGGAGAACGTTGTCGAGAAGTCGACTATCAATGGCACATGTCTCCAGTCCCATCGGCTTATCCAAGACAACGTTCGTAGGAAGCCAGTAGTTGCGGTTGTGGGTACCAGCCATGGGTGCGGCTGCAGGAATGTGCGGATGACGAGAAGCTCAATAAGCTCAGGCGAGAAGTGCGGAGCCAGAAGGTGCGATGCGAACCACTTCTTCATCAACCGTATGGCTGGCGAGAGGGCCAAGAAACGGGTACATAACGTCTGTAGTACCTGCGAATGCATAGGGGACTGAACAAACTCGCGCTTGTACAGTGCCAGAGATGCAGCAGCGGATTCTCTTGATGGTCCATCCAATGACTTATCCTTGATCTGGCGGTCGAACAGCGTAGGTTCACGGTCGTGGTAGATGCGGATACGGAATGTGAAGCCTGCAGCGACGGTAACATCCAGGAACGCTTGGTTCTGAGCTGGTTGTGACGGATTTTCCATGCCCACGCGAGCAACGTAGCCAGATTCAAGCTTCGATAGAAGCTCGGCTAGCCTGAGCAGGAAAGCGATCTTGGTCCGTTGTATGGCGCATAGATCGTCCGGCCAGCGACCAGAACCCTCAAATTGCAATACGACAGAAGCGGGAGCATGGCCTGCAGCTGGGACGTCAATAGACGCATATCGAAGTTGTGGGTCGGCGGCCCTCAAATGGCGAAGGCGAAGTGGGAGTTCTTCCAAATCTCGAATGTCCTTCTCCATAGCACTGAAAGCGTTCATGATGGGCAAGAATGGCGCGGTCCCAGATTGTCCCTGCATGCGGCCAGCAGGGATGAGGTGTCCAAACGAGTCGCTCGAGAACTTGGCTGCTTCCGCCACTTTCTCACCTACGTGTTTGCCAAGAATGTAGAGTACGATCTGTTCGATCACGGAAACAGATGCGTCTTTGACGGCCCAGACAACACTCTCAAGAATGCTGCCATCTTTAAAGCGTCTGAGCTCCGCCTTCTCGCCCCAGAATTTTCGGAAAGCTGCAGCTTCCTGTTTGTTCTCAGCAGAAGGACCGTGGTCGACAGTACGAGTTGCATTGGCGGGATCAGTAGCGAAGTTGACAAGCATGCTTCTGCTTTGCTTATCCTGTGGACGTCGCGAGGATATCGACCACGACTCTTCTTCGGGCATGGTGAATGACAAAGCCGAGATGCGGTCGGTAAGCGCGCGAGTTAGACTATTATGTACTTTCTTGCAAGTCTCGCTGACGCGTTGGTCGTATTCCTCACCGGCGTTTTCGAGTCCAAGCGATGCAAGAGGTATCTCAAGTGTGGCATCGTAACGGTACTTCAACAACTCCGTCTTCAGAATGAATGCCGCATCGAAGTGATCGAACACAGAGTCACTGAGCATGTCTACGGTAGTTTTCGCTTCGGATCGTAGACGCGTGTAGGACCATGGTGTCATCTTGAAAAGGACATTTTGTCCACGAGGGCCGTCAAACACGACAGGGGCGGTCTCTGCCTTCGGGATGGTGATGTTGGTGGCTTGGAAGATGAACGGTTTCTTTGTGAGATCACCTCGGGACAAAAACTGCAACGTCGACTTGAACAGTTGGTAACTGCTGAATCCTGAAGAGACAGATTGTGCACCGGTGCCAGCGTTTGGCTGCAGTAGTATAGCCATGATCGCAGCCCATTCAAAGTTTCCGAAACCTCCTTTGCGAATCTGGCTACCGAAGCCACGCTGCTTCAGCCAAACACGTCCAAGTATGCAAGCGTCCTTGAACGCATCAGCTCTCGAGGCGGTGCCGTGAAGAAGCTTGAGGTAAGCCGTGACGTTGGCATCCGATTGCAGTGTGTTGTTGTAGAATGGCGTTGGAGTGAGCGTCTTGGTGGAGGCTTCGTCGTCGCTACCCTTTGGTCGCACGCAGTTCGAGGTGGGCAGCAGTTTGTTTGACGGGAAGGTTTTCTCCGGTACCGCGACCAGGATGTTGATCTGGCACTTGGAGCTTGAGAAGTCGTCCGCATCGCCGTTTCCGCTCGGTCGTACAACTAGGATAGGCTGAAGCTGGTTGCCGTTCAGGATGTCGAAGGATGATTGAAATTTGTGTTCCTTCGAAGCCTTGATGCCAGCAGCCAGGCACGCCAGATAGTACGAGCGCTTGTAAAAGTACCGGTGATTCAGGTAATCCTTGTCTGTGAACAGACTTCTGGGCATTGTCACAACTAGATCAATTGACATGCCTTCGTCGTGTCGAGTCGCGATTTTGAGTGGGTAGCTGCCGGTCGCGTTGATGCTCGCAGGTCGTTCGTACTGCAGCTTGTAGAGGGCGTCTTTAGGAGGGCGAGGACTGGGGAAGGGGACCGCGACACCGGCTGACTTGAGCGCCTTCTCGGCTTCAGCAATCTACGGTTGATTAGCTTGTACTGACCCCATCCGAATCATTCTTCACATACTGGCAATGGCTCGCGGGCGGGTATCTGCTCGATGATGGTCTTGAGGGTGCGCATCGCGTTCTCTGCGGGAGCTTCCTTCTTGCCGTACTTCAGCTTGACCTGGTCGAGCAGCTCATCGAGCTGAAGCTTGAACATGTTCGACTTGAAGGATTCCGCAGTGTATACGCCGTCCTGCAGGCTCGGCGCAGGTCTCTTGGGCGGCTTGGACGCGCTCGTCGCTTTGCCGGCAGTCGTCTGCTTCCTGCTCTCATGGACGTCCTCTTCTTCCTCAAAGTCGTTTCCTTCCTCCCCGCTCATATCCTCGTCATCGTCGTCTTGGAGCTCTTCTGCGCTGTCCATCTCGGCATCGCTGTGATCGAGCGCATCCTCGGCATCGCTGCCGTCCAGCGCGACTCCACCGTTGTCGCCGTCGAAATGGGCGAAACTTCCTTCACTGCCGTCCTCCGAGTCGCTGTGCTCGAGCTTTCTCCGTTTTGTCGCGGGAGGTGCCATGGTCGTGGTTCGTGAGGTGTGAGCGCATGCGACGCGAAATTTCTCTGGGACTTTTGGGAGCGGACGCTTATCGATAAGCAGGGATTAGTTATGGCGCGTTTACATCACACCCACCCCTCTTTGACAGCTACACGAGCTCGTAACCTGGGCGCGCTTGCCACATGTACACCGGTGTACTTGCTATGCATGCATCATGAGCTCTTGACACACATAATCGCGTTAGTCTCAAGCTTGTCCTGGTCTTTGATTTATATGAGCATATCTCTATCTAACTAAATCATCTCCATTCGTCTTGCTCCCCTAGTACTACTTTTCACGGTGCCTCTTTCCGCTAAGTTCAACCGCGTACGCGGACCTTCCCTCTTCTTCAAGCCCCCATCTGTAACTGCACAGAGTAAAGCTTTCAGCATGGCTTGGCGAAGCTCTGGGGCGACTAACGAAGCTCTGATTACCAACCTTGTAAAGAACAAGCTGATCCGGTCTGACCGTGTTAAAGATGCCATGTTACGGGTAGGGCTGCGAGTGTTTGATGAGCCAACATGTTCAAGTATGATAACACTCGCTAGGTTGATCGCGCGCACTTTGCCCCAGCCAAACCGTACGATGACTCTCCTCAACCCATAGGGCACAAGGCCACTATCTCCGCACCACACATGCATGCTTCAGCGTGCGAGTCACTCCTCGACTACCTCCAACCCGGAGCCAAAGTCCTGGATGTTGGTTCTGGCTCGGGCTACCTCACAGCTGTGCTCGCGAACCTCGTTGCGCCCAATGGGACGGTCATTGGCATCGATCACATCCAGCCGTTGAACGACATGGCGAACGCGAATATGGGCAAGTCGGAAGAGGGGCGGAAGATGCTGGAATCGGGCCAGATCAAGTTTGTGACTGGTGACGGGCGAGAAGGATGGGCCGAGGGCGCGCCGTACGACGCTATTCATGTAGGGGCAGCAGCAGCTGTGCACCACGAGGCGTTGACCGATCAGCTGAAAGCTCCGGGCCGGCTGTTCGTTCCGGTCGCGGAAGGCGGGACGCAGCATATCTATGTCATCGACAAGAACAAGGACGGAAGTCTCGAGCGGCAAAAGTTGTATGGTGTGCAATACGTGCCGCTGACGGATGCGCCCGTGTAGGTGGAGATGGAATTCGAATGGTAGCGTAGTCTCTATAGCCGTCTTGTACCACTACTGTCCTACCAGCCCCTCGAACAACTCATCCCGTCTCCTCCGTAATTCGTCAAGCCTAACCTCCAGTTTACCCACCTCTTTCCTGGCCGCCTCTTTGTCCGCAGGCAGGCCACCAAATTCTCCGACCTGCTTCTCCAGGCCTTCTACTCGTTCTCGCAGCTCATCGAGAGCCTTCTGCTGCTCCAACATGTCGGTTATAGCCTCGGCAGATCCAACGTTCTTGGACCCCGGCGTCATGTTGCGCGATTGCGACGACTGGAGGGACGAGAGCTTGTCTTCGTGTTCGCGGATCTTGTTGCGTAGGTGCTTAACCTGACGCGTTTGCTCCGTCGTCTGGCGCTGGAGATTGGACGGCGTTGCGAAGGCGGGATTCGTTTGGAGCTCGTGGAGCTGGGTTCGAAGGAGAGCTTGCTGCTTGTCTAGGTAACTTTGCAGTGTGTGGATGTGCTGCAGCTGGTTCGTGAGGTTCTGCGAGGCGGTCGTGTGCTGTATGAGAGCATGCGCGATGCTCTCGGGGTTGGCGGTCGGTAGGTTGAGAGCCACAGCTGTGGATGCGAGTGCATTGAGCGCTTGCTCGCCTTCGGGGGTAAGGCTCGCTTGCAGCCTGGACAGGATGCGTTCGTCGACTTCATTCCTGGGGACCTACCGTCGTGAGCCGGGTGCTCGGTGCGCGGCAGCTGATGCGGACCTGCAGTTCTCATACCTCGTCCAGCTCCTTCAATGCCTCCCTCTCCAGGCGCTCCATGACGGTCCTCTCCTCGTTGGCGCGCTCATTTGCCATGGACAGCTCGCGGAGGACCTTGAGCGTCTCCTCGTTGCGCTCGAACGTCGGCACCGTGCGCCCGGCATACTTGTACGACAGCCATGAGTCGATGTGCGCCCAGTCCTGGGCTTGTGCGCGCTGCTGACGCGCTTTGGAGGGCGAGAAGAGGTCGGAAGGGGTGAGGTTGTCCATGGTCGTGCTCGCGGTGCTCAGGTGTCTGGCTATCGAGAGCTAGGCTGAACCCTTACAGAAGAAAGCAACGCCAAAGTGGGGCCAGTGCGAGCGTGAACGGGCTCAGCTGCCCCAGTCGAGGGTGCATATGTGGATGCGCTGACGTTCCGGACTGCCACTGCGACGCGGAGGCAGTGATGCTGCATTATCGATAACCTTAAATTTCCTACCCAAGTGCCGAAGTCGGAGCTAATCGGCTTTTGGAATAAGCCATGGTGCAATTGGAGTCATTGCGCCATTACATCTCATTTACCTGCCCCGTTACTGGTGTCTTCGCTATTCTCTAGTCTTGCCTTACCACCCTTTTCTCGGTCGTGCTTGCAACATGTCGCCAATGGTCCTGGAGAACGATGTAGAAGTCGGAGAGAGTCTGCCGCCGGCAACTGAGCACGTGCGTCCAACTTCACTCCTGACTACCATATCATAGGCTGATAAGAGGCAGGCCGTTAGTGTGTCACTGCCGACATGGCGGGCAAACGTTGGATATGAAGAGGGTGAAGAATGGGTCATCAGCAAAATGAAGACTGGCTATCCTAGGTACTGTGTGGCGAGGCAGATGGCAAACGTATGCTAACCACGACAAGATTCTTCATACACAAGATCATACAAGCCTTTGCGGCTGCAATTGTCGACAAGCATGGCAAAGAGGGAGAGAGTGCAATGCTGTTCCCCACAAACGCAACTGCATCGAGGTGTCAAGAATTCTTCCTACGACAAGCACCAGACCTGGATGCGTCGCAAGTTCGGATTTTGGATTTCGTACCGGCAGCTGAAAGAGCTCGCTCTGACGAATTGCAAATTATTTCACCGAGAGTATCAGCCGTCCTCTTCCCAAAAGATCGCTTCAGCATCGCAAAGACATTTTGGCAGCACTCCGGAGATGGTGTCTCAAGTCGTAGAGCAGAGTACTGCTCTCAGCTCTTCAAGGAGGGCGTTTTGGTAGAGGCTTCCACTGTCAACCAGCCAGCAAGAGTGTGCAAAGGACCCAGACGGTATCAGAAGCAGACGTCGATTGACCTGGGCGCTTCGGACACATCCACCAACGGCAACGGAGAAGTGCAAGATCCTTCGCAGTTCGTCGAAGAAAGATTCGGACGCAACTTGGATCTCTCAAAAACCAAGAATGCAAAGTTGGCCATTCGAAGGCGCATTGCAGGTTCATTAACCGCAGACGTCAGCTTGGCAGAAGCAATGACCCTGGATCATGACGCGGCAAGGAAGAGGCCTGTAGCAGGCTTCTCCGAAGATGACGTCTATCTGTATCCCACTGGAATGAGCTCCATTTTCAACTCTCACCGGAATCTACTCAGAGCAAAGGGCTCAAAGAGGGCTATCGTCTATGGGTGAGCTCCCCAGTCTCCGCGCCTGTACCACTCTAACAGCTTCAGCTTCCCATACATCGACACCTTGAAAATCACCGAGAAGTTCGGTCCTGGTTCACAGTTCTACGGCTTCGGTTCATCGGAAGAGCTAGACGACCTCGAGCAACGATTAGAAGGTGGCGAGAGATTCGTCGCCCTCTTCACCGAGTTCCCCGGAAACCCGTTACTCAGATCCCCGGACCTAGAGCGCATACGTAAACTAGCCGACAAGTACGACTTCTGCGTAGTCGTAGATGAGACGATTGGCAACTTCATCAACGTCAATGTTCTACAGTATGCGGACGTTGTCGTCAGCAGTCTGACTAAGGTATTCAGCGGAGACAGCAATGTCATGGGTGGAGGGTAAGCACCAACCCTGACCATTATCGAAAGACACTTACTAAGACAAAACTCACAGACTTGTGCTCAACCCTAAAGCAAAGAACTACGCCCTCCTCAAGCGCACATGGGAAGAAGACTACGAAGACAACCACTGGGCTGAAGACAGCATCTTCCTCGAGCGCAACAGCCGTGACTTTGTCTCGAGGATCGATCGTATCGGCACCAACGCCGAAGCCATCTGCGACGTACTCAGCGCACATCCCCGAGGGACGTACCTTTTCCACACCTGATCTCTCTCATCCAGCACCCAACTAACACCACCTGCAGTGAAACAAGTAAACTACCCCAAAACCTCACCAACGCGTCCCTTCTACGAGAAATGCCGCAACCCCTCCGGTGGCTACGGCGGCCTCCTCTCCGCCACCTTCTACACAAAAGCCGACGCAATCGCCTTCTTCGATAACCTCGATACCGTCAAGGGACCCAGTCTAGGTACAAACTTTACGCTCAGCTCGCCGTATGTGATCTTGGCGCATTATGGCGAGTTGGACTGGTGTGCGAAATGGGGCGTGGAAGCGGATTTGATTCGATTTAGTGTTGGGTTGGAGGAGACGAGCAAGTTGGTCGAGACGTTCAAGAGGGCGCTGGATGCGATTCCTGCTGCAGAGTAGTATTTGCGTTTGGAAGCCGGTAAAATTGTGCGAGTAACAATGCGAATCGATATGACATGGCATATTCTGCATTTCGAGGCATTGGCTGCATTCGTGGTCTTGACCTTCTTACCTCGGCGGTTCCTTCCAGTCTGGGCAGTAACATGCGGTTCTCTCCTTATTTCGCTTCTTCTGGCAGCGACGAACATGAAACGCGAGGTCGTTCCTTCCGCCTTACATCTCCTTTACAGATCCGCGAGCGACGAAGCAGCAGCATTCGCTGCTCACGAGGGATGGTCCTGTATAATGAGAGCATCATTCACTTCTTGATCAGCTAGTGGATATTATGTGTCATCACCAGTGTGGGCTACGCGTTGACATGACATAGCTGGTGGTAAGATCAACGCATCTGCCGCTGTGTTTGATTTTCGCATTGATGTGTTCGATCTGCGCGGATGATTCCGTGCACTCCAGATCTCGACTGATGGCCAGTTATTATGACATTGTCCAAGCATCGATCGACAATCGCAGTGTTGGTATGCAGATTCTGTCTTGTTGGATCGTCATACTGCGCTACTCCACAGTAAAATCCGATGAGAGATATCGGCTGAGGCATTGAGTTTCGTGGATTTTGATGTCAATGTACATTTTTCGTGTGAGCGATCAGTCGTTGAAGTGTCGTCATGATGCCACGGGAGTCTGATTTTGATCATTCCAGATGAATTCAAAGTGTCCGACAAGAATGTTCGATAGTTGTCATCAAGGCAGAGACACGTCATGATGGGCTGATGACAAAGGATTGGATGTACGATATCGCGGTCATCTCTGCCGTTGATGGAGAGCGCAGTTGCAACGAGTCAGCAGTAAATTCGCGTATTCTCGATGGAAACCAGGTTAGGAGTAGCCCCTCCCACCCCATCTGTGACGTTGCAATATTGATCGCCACAAACATTTCCCATAACACTTACGCCTGCGTAGGCGTGTTCTACGGCACACACTTGTTCATCCTTAGGGCCCTCATGTAACCGAAGTATCGTCACCCTTGACTTCCTCCCGTATGGGTACCTGCGGGCCCGGCGCTCATGTCGCAAACACTGGTCGTTGTAGTCCACGTGCATTCATTGGTTCGCAAAACCTGCCTGAGCTTTTGCTCGACGGTAAGGCAAACCGTGTACCTATCTGAGGCTCTGGGGGTCTGGGGCGGATGGGCGCTTCCGACAACCCGAAGTGAAGCGCAGTGCGGTGGGCCTAAGAGGGCTGTGATTTGACGTACTCATTTGCGACAGCGAGTTCTGATATAGACTAATTTTGGGAATTGGATGAAGTTTCTGGAGCATAGTTGTTCGTCGCTAAGATCATGTCGAAGCATGATGAAAGTGACAAGTCACACATCTGTGTGGGTGCCTATACAACTGTTGTGTTAACGGTTCATCAACACAGCCGCCTTGTGTTGCTGCTACTAGTTGTTGCAAGTGCGTAGACTGTTCTATCCCAGCAACTCAAGAGTGCAGGCGGGTCCCCCCCGCTTGTAGACGTATGGGTGAACAAGTTACTTGTCACTGGCGCTGCGAACCTGCCCGGAATCCACATCGCTTAAAGACGCCCCATGGGTCGCTATAGAATCCATGGCAGAGAAGCTATGATCTCCAAAGTTGAACATAGTGCGACTTATTAGGTGTAGGAGGTATCGTATGAGGAATGTGACAACTGTGATTGTAGTGCGATAACGGTAGTGCGGAGACTACAGCCCCTGCGCCCGGCCAGGGCGATCCTAGATCATCCTGGTTTCGCATGAACATCCAAGATTCGCTCCGTGCCATGGCAGGTGCATCGTACCATCTGATCATTAGGCGTGCCAGCGGCTAGAAGTTGTATGTCGATATAGTTGCATCCAGGGCTGAGCCTCAAGTGGCGGGGCGTTAGGACTCAGGTCGCCGTCATGTGGTCGCCGTAGTGTTAACGCCGAACAACAACGAAGATGTCGGCGAGTAGGGTGCGGCTCAGCAACGTCTTCGTTCCATAAGCGGCTATCTCGTGTATTGAGGCCAATGTTCTCAGTGGTACGAGCGCTCAAATGAGGTGATGGGCCTGCATGGATGCCAGAGCTAGGATGAAGCCGAACAGTTCCAAGGTCGCTGCCGGCGCCGGCAGGCATCTTTTGCGCGGTCGCGGATGGACGAAGTCGGCTTAAGTCGACCCCGACGCAGTGGATCCACGCACAATTGACCCGCTTCGAAGTCGAGAACGGACGGGATCTGATTTGTGCTTTTAATGAGAGGCTGTTCAGGAGGGAAGCGTAGAGTCGCAATTGGAGAGGCGACGCATGGCTGCGACCAATCAATGAAACCTTGGCACTCGTAGTAGCGGCTACGACTTCCTTCAGAGAGTAGCTGTGCTCGCATTCATTGCTTTGGCCGCAGTTCTGAGGAGCCGAACTCCAGTCTCCACAACTACATCAAGAGTCGAGCTGTTCGTACGGTGGGCCCGCGATGGATGTCTACCGTGAACGGCGGCACTGCGTGCCCCTCCGAAACGCGCGGACACCTCAGCATCCCACCTTGGCTTCAGTCACACTCCTTCGAAGTCGCGTACAGAAAGCCACACAACTTCTTCTCGAGCTTCGAGATGGATTCCAGAAGCTCCGACACCGTAGGCGTGCCGCCTAATTCTCGTCGTTCACATTAACGGCAGCGCTTCCGAAAGACAACGGGCCGCTTAGGCAGTGCCCAGCACGTGCTCGGGCAACACTGCAGCGAGCCAAAATTAGAACCGCTCGATGAGCTGTGCACCGGCAGAGCATGACACGCGATTTGGGTTCATGAACAGCATACTCTCGTGGCTCTCGTGGCAGTGCCAGTAATATTCGAGATGAAGCTGGGCTTACGCCACTCCTCTTTCGACTGCATGTTACCCGACAACACCCACATTCTGTCTATCGTGCGTTATTGCGACCCACCCGCGGCTAACGTAGAGGGATCTGACAGGTCATTCCTTATACCAGACTCAACGCGGCATGGCTCCTCGTCACAGGCGCGGGATCGTGAGCGCCACCAACCCTCTGCTTGGTGAATGAGGCATCCATCCACGCCAGTATTCGTGGCTTCGCCAACACTACTTGCGGCGATGGCATCACTCGCTAATTGACAGGGGCTGGCTTTCGGACAAGTAGTGGGGGTTATGGCGAAGACATCGTCGGCAGACTAACAGGCATACCTGCTTTCATCCATCCTAGACAGAGTCGCGCAATTCTCGCTGGTGCGTGGGTACCCCGGCCCAGACCTGCCAGGCACCCATCGCGGGTGCACGTCCTGTGGCTAGTCAACGGTCGGAGGGCTTGGGTTCGATACCAGGATACGGATCCTTCGAGGCTCCAACCAGTCCGCAGCCGCAAAGCCGGCTCTGTTGCTGTTGGATCATGAAGCTCAGATGCTCTGTTCCTGTGCGTCCAGTTTCCCCCATGTAGGGCGCAGACCATCAAATGTCAAGGTTTGATACGTGATTCTGCCTCGCAGTCAAGTTGCCATAAGGCTGGTATAATTCCTCCCGACGGGCCGTACTCAGGAACGCAAACGTACGTCAACCCCACTGGTACCTTCCGCATCAAATGTTGCCTTTCCATTATTGAACATGACCGATCGGTCTCCCAAACCACATCAACCCAAGACGACGACCATCTCACGAAGACTTAGGGACCGTGCCGACCAGAACCTATCTGTTCAGCCACCAGAAATTCCACAAATAAGAGGAGCTCGCTCCCACCGTGCCGCAAACTTGCAAACGCCCCGCCACAATCCCATTGATTATCAGACGCCCGGGTCGCACCCACTTTCGCTAGCCTGGAATACTTCACACGTTCTCGAAGACATTCCACCTGACAGCTCCTTCCATTTATTGACCTCTCATCGAGATAGGTCTCCCGACTCGTCTCTTGCGCAAACAACATATTCTGCACACCACGAGCCACTCCAAGACTCCAACCCAGGACTTGCGCATAGCGTTAGCCCACAGTCGCTGCGCACTCCGCACAGCCAGCCCAGCCGAGCGCTGACCTTCTTCCCATCGCCATTAACGTCTGTTTCTGGTAACCACGACCTCGAGCTACAACTGCCGGTTGACGTCGGACAGTCGGACGATTCGTTCTTGGAACTGCAAGATATGAGGTATATCACTCTATCAGCCCTCAAGAATTGAGCCTGTTCTAATATCGACAGCACCTTGGGCTTCATGATGCCATCTTCGCAGTACGGAATGGGCCACTACGGCTCTCCACAGACGTCTTACTCGTCGGGCTACCCACCTCTTCAGTCTTACGCAGAACCAAGATCATCAGCGTCAAATCCATACAGCTCATCCTATGCTTCGAGTCCGCTGCCCAATGACAGCCAGCAAAGACGATCCGATCAACATAACATTCTACCGCCTTATCAGCCTCAGCATCCATCTCTTCCACGTAGCCCCTACCAACAGCACCAGCCCGTTGATTCGATGCGAGGACATGCATCTCCGATGTCTTCTACGGCCCATTCCTACTCCTATTCGGCCCCGCACAATAGTGTTCCGAGCCAGTCGATGGGAAGCAACTCTTACTCGCCGTAAGTCAAATTAAGCGCCTAGCAAAGCTTTCCACTGACTGAAGAAAGTCCACAGCCGTACCCTCCAACTACTTATGGTACTAGCGATTATCACCACCCACTGCCGACTATGTACCCTCCAAGTTCTACGACACCTGCCGCGTATCCATCGTACGAGTCTTCGCAGAGTGGCCCGCCGGCTGGTGGTCCAGTACCTGCGCTATCTTCATCTCCAAGTACGCAGGGCAGTGCAATGCAGCCACGTGTTGTGAACTCTAGACCGAAGCCCCAATGCTGGGAGCATGGGTGTAACGGACGGCAGTTCTCTACGTTCAGTAACCTTTTACGACATCAACGAGAGAAGTCAGGGACCGCCTCGAAAAGCTCATGCCCTAGGTGTGGAGCCGAATTCACGCGGACTACTGCAAGAAACGGGCACATGGCGCACGATAAGTGCAAGCCAAGAAGAGCGTCTGAAACGAGTGGGTAGATGAATCCTGTATCTCATCGCTCGATCGATCTAGAACTATCCAGTTCAAGGACAACCAAAGAAGGTGCTGGTTGAACTAAGTGTAATACCCGAGCACCAAGTGTCACGGTCTGGCTAAAGACATTAGGCTTCGCCTCGATATCATGCAGCATCGACACGCACAGGTGGAAGCATGCCAGCTGGCGACCATACCATTGTGTGCCGCTTCCCAAATCGGAATTTGGCCCGCAGGACACTCGAAGCTTCCAAAGGGCACACTTTTACGCCGCAGGAATCGTAGCTCCGACTTGTCTCGTACGCTTTAGGCTTGTACACAGTCCCGGCTCCGTCACACTTCGTGACATTAGTGTTTGAGCACCAGGCTTCCAGCGAAGCGCTCAACAGTCATCAGTTCCTTTGTATATAATGTTTGCAAGCAAGCGCCTGTTCTTTATGAAGCCACGAATATACAGCTTCAAGGTCGCAAAGACCACCATCTCTTCGTATACTTGGCCAAATTGCTACAACATGGCCTTCTGTACACGGTCTCGTCCCAATCTCAACTATTTGAAAGAGCGCGTATGTCATTTCCTCACACCCAACGTCGGACTCCTTCTCCTTCGTACCAATGAGACTGGATTACGAAAGAAGGCGTTGACCGACCCGTTCGAGGGATCGCGGGAGGATTTGGAGGAATGAGGAAAGCAGGAACATGGAGTTCCTGCTGGTTGAGGGTGCCCCTGTAGCTTTTCCCTGCGATGTATCCGACCACACGGGTCACGCAAAATCATCGGTCAGCACCTCTTCCCTATCAGGGTCCAAGAGCGAACAGAGCACCGTGGCCGACGCTGTCCCGCACGGCATGCTTCGGCAATGCCGCGCGAAATCGTGCGAAAACTCGTACCTTAGACCGAGAAGGGAATTTTACCGAGCACCTCTACGATTCAGCATTCAGCATCAGATCGTATGGCAGTTCCAGTAGGTTTGCAGCACTGCAATCTTAAACATGACTTGCGACTGATTTCACAACAGAGCCGTATGTCCATGACTGATGCTCTACCCGAATTCGATTCGATGCCTTCTCGATGCGCACCAATTATTACGAGCCGGTTTCACATGCATTAGCCACGAACACGCGAGCCAGGCTGCCGACTGACCTCGCACGGCTTTTCTCAACTTTGAGTAACGATCAGTCTAGCGGGCCGTTGTCGCCACGACTTAGTGCGGGAAAAGCCTTGTAAAAAGCACCCACCGCTGTGGAGAAGGACCAACCATGCAACAACGAACCGAAGCTACCGAGAGGCGCCACTAACGCGCAGCGCACCATTCGACAATGGTTGTCAAGTGGACGACTGTGGTCCGGGCAATTGTATGTACTCATGAGAACCATGTCATCGGTACAACAGCGGCTACGATACTGGTGGCCATTCGTTCCTCATCTCCATGTTGACATCACTGGGCAGCGGAACAACAATCCGCCATGCGAATGGTCCCTTGTTTCGGAAACCGACAACCGCGTAAATGGGCTTTC
Organism: Alternaria arbusti; assembly: GCF_024043155.1. Lineage (NCBI taxonomy): Eukaryota > Fungi > Ascomycota > Dothideomycetes > Pleosporales > Pleosporaceae > Alternaria > Alternaria arbusti. The sequence continues at coordinate 1,098,023 of NW_026249943.1, forward strand.
AGCACCGGGTTACAAACGTACATATGCATATATGCAACTTTGGGAGACACCGGTGACGTGGATATTTCCGGCTTTAACGTACAATATGCAATCAAACACACGTTCGGTGGCTCACTGGTCGCTCGCACAAAGTGTGTGTGATTGAAGCTTCGACGTGCATGCTGCCAAGACAGCCACTGCAGCTCAGAAACGCGTCTAACGCTGTATTACTGATCAGGAAAATGAGTATAGAGATCATTATTCATGTTTCGCCCTGCCTCTGCGGCGCGGGACCCGCACTGACACACAACACAATGATACGCATCCGACTCTAGGACAGACTCGTGGCCCAAATCCGATTTGCAAGGTCATCTCTCTGTCGCTTGGCCTTGCAAACCCGGCAGACTTAGCGTATAGTCGGAACCGAGTCGCTGGAACCACCCCTTGCTCATTGGCCCCTTACCGCTTTGGAGAGGGATTGTACCTAACCACGCGGGATTTCGGTCCAATTCAAGCACCGGGAACAATGACGTGAAAGGGTCCTCGGCGGTCCATCTTGCTTCGCCCCCACAGCCAAGCGCGTGCCCGACACGCCTTTTGCTGACGTGTGGATGGAGCTTGGAGAATCGCCAGGATGATCCGGCGGGGCGCGGCTGCGCGGGAAGGATGACAGTCACTTGATCCCTCAGTGTACTTAGCAAGGATGAGACAAGGGGAGCACGAAGTACATTCATTCGGCATCACGTGAAAACCGTTGTGTTTGGCTCAGATCTCAGCACCCTATGTACAGGCGGCTAGCTACAAGGTAATGGAATGGACGATCCGGCATGCAGAACCCGCTAGGGCGAACGGGCTGACTTGAAGTAACGCCGCGGCTTCAATCACTTCACTCCGCCGTCTGTGTTGCCCGCGGCTGGAACGATCGAGCTATCGGACCGCTCGCCAATTTGTTAAACGGAGTCTCAACGATGCAGAACTGCCTCTACGAGGTTGATGACCGGAGTGTTTACCAACCTAGGACATCAGTGCCGGCGGCACAGTGACGGGCGTCAGCCCTCCCTTGTCCACTTTGCCTATCTCAAAGCGTCTAATCGTATGTTTCCTCAGGCGACCATAACACCGCCCCACCCCACAGCAAAACTACCTTCTAGATCACCTGCATGAGTCGATGAACGCAGCACAGTGTGGCCAAGAAATGAAAGACATCTCACCTGCGTACGTATCGTTCGATCTTGACGAAATTGTGGCCCATGTGTGCATCCAGAGATCTTCCGTGGGAATTTCACGCACTGTGAGCGTCTCCACGATGTGATCGAGACGCGCAAGTGACCCGGCAACGTACCCGAATCCGACCTGGTCTCGCGCTCGCGTCTCTAGATCACTGCGCCGCAAATGATGAGCATTAGGCGGGCTACCCACAGTGCAGTCGGCGATATGTCATCGCTTGTCAGAAGTGAGGCATTCGCAACTTACACACGAACAGAAAGCATCAGAATGCCATCCCCAGCAGCACTCAAACACCAACATCTGACGCGCATCCCCTTCGCGTGGTGAGCCATCGCAGAGATAATAGCCGGAGTTTTGAACCATGTGGTCCTCGCATGTGCAAGGCTGACGTGCATGGTCAAGGTTACACATGGGGCTCCAGGGCAATGGTTTGGCTCGTAGCGCTCGCGTGTCCACTACTGCGGGAAACGTGCAGTGTCACCTTCGAGAAAGCCGGCTAAAGTCAGAGCCGTCCACCAGATGGGCGGACTGTTTCAATGAGGCGGCGGCATGTGCGTGGGAATAGATTAACCGCACAAAGCGGCCAACAGCCGTAACAGGGGTCTTCAGCAGTCCTTTCATGGTGGAGGACGCGAGCCTGTCATACGGTCATATCATTGTCCCATATACGTTTAGGTGTCTGTTTCGTAGCATTTCAGCCTCAACCGCCGGCTGAGCTTTAGCGGAATCCTGCGCCGAGATGTTTTGATGCCGTAGTGCACTGGGGTTTGGTCGGCATGTGTCTTGTGTGCTTCGATTCGAACTCGCTAGAGCGTCGCATTGTCTGGCGACTGCAGCATTATCTTTAATCTCGTAACGCCTTCTTAGTCTGGTAGGCAATGCGCTGAGCTGGTCATTGCTACTGGCATATTCACATGGAGGTAAGGTTATTGGGTACCCAGCCTGCGCCAACATTACGCCCTTCTCGTGTCTGAACCCGATCGTCGCCCTAAGCCCGTCGATGCCTGGCGTTCAGATACGAATACGCGTGCCGTGCCGGAATCAGTCAGCAATAAGACCAGTGTATGTTATGATGTCACACGATCCCAGACATCGTTCTTGATATGCAACTGGCAGAACAGCATACATAGATGAAGCCCTCCAGAACCAACGCGGAATGCAGATATGGACCAAGTCTTGTAAAGTCTCCACGAGACTGGAGACGTGACCAGCACATTCGTACTTTGCTCTGCTGAATGCAGGCATGGATATTCACGCAACAGATGATCGTACGGCAAGATGGTTTTGCATTCTGCAGTCCACACGATGTTTCTAACGCTGTTGGCTAACGAATGTGTTGATACCTACCAGTGAGTACTGTGCTTTAAGCCGACAGTAATTTTGAATCAATGCAAGGTCAGTACGGATACGATTTGTAAATCGCACCAGGGAAAAGGGCGTCTGCTGTTGCGGCGATCCGTGTTGAGGCTGAGAGCGATGGATGAGGGCCGCTCCGCAGAACGGTGACTCCCCGCAGAGCTAGGACCAATGACCACCAATGACTAACACGACAGTCGCGACCTCCATACTTCCAACAGTCGACAACCATCTCATGCCACCGCAACTTTCCCGTCACTCCGAGCATCACCATCACTAGCATTGCCAACACTCATGTCTTTCTCTAATTTCTGAACGCCAGCTTGGCACCTTCACGCAACTCGTCGACGAGTTGCCTCAAGTCATTGCTTGACGAAGTTCCACTCATCGTTTGCCTTACACACCCGTCACGATGCTTCCTTTATTATCGCAATTATTTCGGACGCACTTCTTACACACCAACTCACGATCGATACCACGCTTACTCACCAGCGCAACGCGGCAATACGCAACTTGACCAGTCTTACCCCGATCGCGCCTTCCCGCGAGGAATAAAACCACGAAGACACATAACCTCTACTACGCAACATGGCCTCCATATTCACCTTCGACCCCGACCCTCCGCGCGTTTCGTCGCCGTGGGCGATTACGCCCATCGGCGGCGTTGCGCACTCCCCGGTTCCAGCCACGAACCCCCGACGAATTCCTTCGACTCTTGGTGGTCTTACCGACGAGACGAGCGCGAATGCAACATCCCTCCCCACCGATATAGATTATACGCATATCACACGGTTAGAGGCGGAACCCCAGGATGGGCCTACGGAGTACAAGCTACATCTGCTGCTCAGGCGACGGCGGTCGTTCACCCGTTCCAGTACTGCACGCCATATATCTGGGTCCATGCGTCGACCTGAAATACCTATACCAGCGGGTCGCAGCGTATCAGAGTCCGGCGTCCTGGCCAACACTCCCCCACCACTGGCATCTACACAGTCAAAGCAGCATCGTCTGGAGCAGCTGACTACCCAGTTGCTGTGGCGCCTACAGCAGTCATGCCCAAACCACATGTCATCATCCATGGCACCTGTCATACCTCATTTCCCCGACGATGCACGTCTGTCAGCCCCCGAGATGCCTCAACGTCTACTGCCGGGATTGGAGGAGAGTAGCGGTGCGCTCTACGAGATTGGAGTTGCAGACGACGGAACTATCGTTGGTCTAGCAGAAGACGAGATGGAAGAGAGCCTGAACAATTTGCGCGCCATGGCTGCAAGCTTAGGCTGTGGAATCGAGGTTATGCGCAGGGTTCCAGTGGGCGACTGCGAGTGGATTGAGAATCCTGGCACAGTACAACAGAGGGTGGTAAAATCGCAACTACTAGTTGCCGAAGCTCTGGTCCGCCCAGAACAGCACTTGATCGATCATACGAAGAGGAATGAGCAAGATGCAGCCGACGTTCCGTCTAACTCCGGTGCTAGCAACGTTGTGGCTCTGACTAACGAGTCTAAAGGGGTCACTGAGCAGATGCGTGTTTCAGTGACCGGTGCCACCATGTCCGGTAAATCTAGCCTACTTGGCACGCTTTCTACCGCCACGCTGGATAATGGCAGAGGAAAGAGTCGCCTGAGTCTTTTGAAACACAGACACGAAATCGCATCAGGGATGACCAGCTCTGTCACTCAGGAGCTGATAGGGTACCGTGATGTGGGAGGCTCGTCACGCGTGACTAACTATGGCTCTGAGGACATTGACTCGTGGATTGACATCCACTCGGCTGTAGAGTCAGCGGAGAACGGCCGACTTGTGTTCCTTTCTGACTCAGCTGGCCACCCTCGATTTAGACGAACCACTGTCCGTGGAATTGTTGGCTGGTAAGTGATACCTGCATATTACAACTCCCCCTTCTTTCACATGTACTCCTCTGGGTTATCTTCTTCCCAACCGTCCCGTCTCGAATGCATGTGGCGGACTCTGCTAACTTGTCCACTAGGCAACCCCATTGGACACTCCTGTGTATCCCAGCTGACAACACCAGTGAATCTTCAGGCAAGCTCGGAGCATCACCTTCAGCGGAAGAAATACTCGGCCCAGCAGCAGCAGATCTAGATCTGTCTCACGCACACCTTCAGTTATGCCTCGCCCTGGAACTACCGCTTGTCATTGTCATCACTAAATTCGATTTGGCTAACATTACCGACCTGAAAAGCACCTGTACCAAGTTGTTCTCTGTATTGAGAGAGCACAACAGGACGCCTTTTCTCATCGGTGATGCAGCTCCATCTGTGCTAGAGGCCGATCTACACACAGTTGATGAAGGGGATCCTAAGATCGACAAGGCTCTAAGTCTCCTTACAGACTCACCACTTGCGGCAGTGCCGGTAGTTTTGACTAGCGCCGTCAAAGGAACAGGAATCCGGAAGCTTCATACATTCCTTCGAGAACTGCCCATGCCCAAGGACATGACCCCACTTACACCTGCATCAATTTCACCACTCTTTTATATCGAAGACGTCTACAGCGTGCGGACAAATACATCAAGTGATCGATCTGCGATCATCGGGGGCTACCTCCGCTACGGGTCTCTGGCCGTTGGTGACGAGCTGCTATTAGGACCCTATCCTGTCGATGTAAGCTCCGACGACAGCGACAGCGGAGGCGCAATGCCAAATCGCAAGCCATCCATTCCGCAATCGAGGTCATTTCCTGGCGCACTGAACACGAAATCGAAGAACGCCTCATTGCGCGATCGGCATAGTGAATGGCGACGCGTCCGCATTACCTCTCTGCGCAATTTGCGTCTACCCGTGCGAAAGCTGCATGCAGGTCAGGTCGGGACCATGGGCCTCGCACCCGTTGATACACCGATTGTCAGTCCATCAATAAACAGGATACGCAAAGGCATGGTCTTGGCGACTCGCGAGCCTAAGGCGCACAAAGTCATTACAGTGCGATTCGAGGAGAAGCAAGCAGAAAGTGTCAAGGACCTCAGTGTTGGTAGTGCAGTCGTTGTCTACATTGCTAGCGTAAGAGCTTCATCCAAAGTGCTTTCCGTTGCTGCCGAGCGTGCGGAAGACCCTACGCTCGAGACTCACGGACACGATGATGCTTTCGGGTTCGGCTTTGACGATGAAGTGGAGAAGTCAGCAACCGAGGGTGCAGTCATTGTGACCTTCCAATTCATCGCTTCGCGCGAGTTCGTGGAGACGGGTGCCAAGGTGTTGGTCATGCCTGGTGGTGGGCCAGGGCTGTTCGGAGGTAATGAAAGGGGTGCCAAGGGTATGGCTGGGCTGGAAGGGTTTGTTGGAAGAGTAGTGGACGACGCTCAGTAAGGTTGTGGTCACAGAAGCCTATCGTCACGTCTTTCTTGTCTGAGAATGAGTAGGTATGCATCGTTGTCTCTATTTTACTTAGCAATGGCGTTTGGGGCAATAGACGAAGTAATGATAATATATCTGATAATTTTACACATATGTTTCGTGCGTGAAGAAAGCGAAAGATGAATGACTTGTCTCATCAAACATCATTGCACACATCACAACAATCACAAAGGTCAAGAGATGTTGCACGCCCTTCCCCACACGCAGGCACTACACCGCACGCATCCATGACAGACACGCACGTCATGCACCCACGCGCCTCGTCACCACAGAATCGCATATTGTCTTCACCCGACATCCATAAGGACCGGCTAGATATACAGGCAGCTCAGAGTGAAAATTTGGGAGGGAATTATGCACGCACCGCCCACAGCTATCCAGACAAAAGAGACCTTTTACATTACGGGAACCTTTCGCCTGTGAGGGTTACTAGGGGTAAAAGGGACGATTGTCGGCGACTGTGGGTTCAGTACGGTAGTTGATGTATCGCTAGGCTATACTGAGCAGCAGGAATGGGTCTGGTCGCTGAGCTCCACCTTAGGCCGCGAAAGCATGTTTTGGGTCTGGGCTTTCTTTTTGAGAACACGAAGGAGAGGAAAGGGACATGTTAGGGAGCATTTGGAACCGCTTACCGCTTGTATGGCGGCTATGAGAATCAGGATGATGATGTGGGGATACCGTATTCAAATACCGGCTTTCCGTGCATTCGGCGCACTTTCTTTTATTCAAAGGCAAATCGATCGTTGCGCTGTCGTTTATGATCAAGCCGCTGACGAGGCGAAGAGAACCTTCCGAGGCCCACCCATGGTCAAGTTCTTGGAAACAGCTGCACTAGTTCCGCTGCCTTCCATACTTTCGAGCATCCTGTCCATGCCACCGAGATCAAGCTCGCCACGAGTGAGGAGAGCCTGGTCTGTTCGGGTGGATGTTTCATCTTCCACCTTTTCGCGCGCGAATATGGCGTTTAGATCACGTCCAAGAGGCTGACTGGTGCTGGCGGTTATGATGAGGCGGTGCTCCGCTGAGATGAGAGTATCTCTTGCGACGGCCATGCGCGAGGCTTGGGCTGTGGTGTCGAACTGTGAGACGGAGGTGATGGATTCGCCGCAAAGTACAACATCCTGTTGTTGGAGACCGGGGCCAGGCAAGGAACCTCCGCTGCTGGCGGAAGCAGTGCGAGTCCAGAACTTCATCAGATCTGCTATCCTGTGAATTTCGGTCCCGTACCAAATGAGGACCGAGTCCTCTGCCGATACTCCGTTATTTGACGTGATGCTAGCAACAGAAACGCCACCTCTGGTTGCGACTGTGGAACTTGACGCGCTGCCCTGGAAGAGCGTTTCCTCTTTCCGCTTACGTGTATTCGGTGTCATTGGAGCGAGTGAATTACGGCTTCCGCGCTTTGGACTCGATGCGCCGCCAGAGGTTCCTTCTTTCTCGGCTGTACCAACATACCCCCGAAGAGAAAATGCCGATGGATCTGCTGGAGGACTTGGACCAGACCGGTCGACATCCCAGACGCCCCACTCGCCGTCTGCCAGGAGAGCTATTATATGACGACCATCGGAAGCCCACGCTGCGTCGATGATAGCTTTACGCGATGGGAGAACAGCAGGGGTGAGCGCAATGTTCTTGACGCTCTCGAAGGATGACCTGAAGGTTCCCACGAATGCGCCAGGCTCCGTGCGACTACCGCTTCCTCGTCGTTTACGAGCTGGTAATGTAAAAGGATCGTAAATGCGCGTAGTGCCAGCCGAGTCCGCGATCAGTAGTTGCGAATGGCGAGGCTTCGGATATTGAGCGGTGTTGAAGGCAATACGAGAGGCAGGCTTGCTGAGAGCCAGCGTTTTGTAAGGCGTGACAGGATGGGACACCTTTAGTGACGTCTCCGACAGCTCAAAACGGAACAGCTTGAGCAAACCTCCCAGTTCGGCGGAGTGGGATGCCACAAGTATGTCGAAGCCTCCGTCAGCGCGCGATTGTGGTTTGCGCCTAGAGTTCGCCGTGTCTTCTTCCTCTTCATCCATATCCACGTCGTCGTCCCCATCTTCTGCAGAGCTTGGTTCTCCCCTTGCGGTCCAAGTCATAGTAACACCCATTGGAATGCTCTGGTGACCGTGGACCTTGACAACGTTCTCGCCGAATTGTGGCTTCGCGCTGTATAGCTTGTCTTTTGCGACATGCGGAGGAGGGCTCAGAGGCAGCGTAATGACACGGATGGTCGAGTCGGCGCATGCGACAGTGAAGAGGATGTTTTGACTGAATATGGGAGGTATGGTATCTGCGGGTCGGAGGGTAGACGCGCTCGGTATTTGGGGTACGGCGATGTGGAGGACTTGGGTGCTGAGCGACAGAGACAGCTGCTGAACGATCGAGGCATACGGCTGGTCTGGGTCGAGCTCTTCTTCTTCATCCTCAAACTCGGCCTTAGGCAGCGGCTCCGCGGCAGCTTTGGCAGGCTCGTCATCGTCCGAGTCGATGATCATGATGGCATCCTTGCTTGTTCCATTGACTTTCGCTGGCTTCGCCGGCTGCTTGGGAGGCGGCGCAGTCTTCTTCAAGGGCCGTCCGCCTCTCCATAGAATGCCGACGCCAGTCTCGTGGCCGTAGAGTACGATGGTCGAGCCATTGGGGGCTTTGACGGGGTATACGGTAGAGTCGTGTACGCGATGCGGAAGCTCGTACCTATAAGATGCTATGTCAGCAGTCGCGTGACGCGCAGCGTGGTGAGAACATACCTCAGCTGAGTCAGCTTCCCTTGCGTCGTGACAATGGGCTCCATGCTTGCAGCTCGAGGGTGGTGAGCGAAGCTACCGCCTAGGTAACGAGGAAGGGGCGAAGGATGCGACTTCTGCCTGAAGCGCAACTATATTCAGAACGTCTGAAAGGTGTCTGATTGTTGTATTGGCAGTATGAGAGGTGCACGAGTGGCGCGACGTGATGTGTGAGGGTGAAGGAAGCTCGGAGGTGCTGCGGAGTTTGTCAACATTTCCCTGGGGAAGTCGCGCTCGACCGCAGCGCGTCACCTCAGATCGCGCGCCCCGCGCAAACAAACCGCCCTTCTCACCCCGACGCACACACGCCACCCGAACCTCCCTCATGTTGCGGGCCAATCTTTCGCATGGCCTCCCTTCGCTCAATCGGGGTCCACAAGCCCTCCGCCCTGCAGTATCTGGTCCAAGAGTCCATCCTGACCGACGATAGCACCGACCGCGACTATGTCTGGGACACCTACACCGACGACAGCCCCGATGGCTACACCGACGAGCTCGTCACCACCGAGTATCATGTGATTTGGTCGCGAGGTGGTGTTATACGCAAGGTCTTCAACTTTGAAGTTGAGAAAGAGAAGGTCAAGCAGGCGCTCTTGACATGGTTCTTGGTAGACGAGCCCTCCCATGGCACCTACGAGCCTACCGACAACTCGTCAGAACACAAGTCTGCCGACCCTGCAAAGGGCTTCCTCACACAAGGGACCCAGCCTGCTACCGATCCCACTGCGCCAGCCAGTCCCACAACGCCCACGGTGGAGAAGCTATCGCGTGCTCTCGTCGTGTTCCTGAAGTCGCAAGCACACGTCTTCTTCCTCTCGGGCACCACACACATCGTAAACCTCCCCTTCGAGGTGGACAAAGCCTTTCCTGCAGCACGGGGTGTTGTGCTACAGAGGAAGCTTGCTCCTTTACACCCTGTGCCCACCAGTCCGCAGTTGCCGTCGGCTCCACAGAACTCCTTCCTCACGAACAACCAGTCTTTCCTCTCACAACAATTCTCCTTTTCACAGAGCTTTCATAAACCCCACCGGCGGCATGGCTCTTCAATGGGCGCATCGCGACATGGTAAATCTCGCCTGTCGTGTGCAAACACGTTTCTTGATGATTTGATCAACCCTGTTGCGCCTCTAAATCCAGAGTCGATACCCAGGTTATATTCCTTCACAGACCCGCTGTCGGAGCTGGGACTGGTGGTCAGCGTTGTTGCAGGTGGTGATCGCAGCAGCTTCTTGACCTCCCAAGGCTCAGGTCATCGGCGACTCGAGGCAATTGACAAAGCTGAGGAGATCATCTACGTGTCTCCGCGGAACGAGATTCTGTTCGATCGCAGTGGTAATGACAAGCCTCTTCTACTAGTAGTCACAGCAAACCACGAGACTAATGTATTTACCATCTGGTCTGCGGCCTATCTTGAGCCAAAATCAATATCAAGTTCTCGCAAACAGCACATCCCTCTGCCAGTAGCCAAGTCTCGACGCCGTAGCTCATATGGCGGCACTGCACCAGGAACAGGCGCAACTACGCCAGCAATTCGTGGAGCTGACAGATTGAGGGAAAGCTTTGGTGGTGCTCCACGCAGCAAGACTCAGCCCCCATCCTTCAAGATCACCAAGGAACGTCTCTCTGACCAAGCAGTCGACGACGCTCTTGCCTCACAGCTCAATCCCGACTCTGATATCACCCGCCAGCCAAAGGAGTCCAGGCGAGTAAGCTCGCTGTTGTCACGGGCTGAACTTTCAACGAGCTTTGACAGAAGCGCGTTTCAGGACATGGCAACTTCCCGCACCAGTATTGGTGGCAGCTTCAATGCAAGTCAGCGAAGTAGGCACTCACTGGGTCACGATCGTACAAGTTTTGGTGGCTTCTCACAATCTCGGAATCGAGCCTCCACCCCTGGTAGCGTTACATCCCGAATGAGCTTAGGTGCTGTATCGATTGATGACACCCTGGACGATGTCATGGACGAGGATACATTCGACACTATAGAAGATTACGATGAGCTTGATGATCTGTTTGCACCGCCTGATGGTAAAGGAGGACCGCAACCTGGAGATGGACTCCACAAAGAGCTCATCATCAGTGTCATCGCAGAGCTCCCAGTTACACAATACCTCAAAAGTGGCCTCTTTGCCCTTGGGAACCCTTCGAGTTCTGAGGCAAGTCAGCATCGTTCCCAGAAAGATGACGTTACTAACGCTTGAGTAGGAATGGCATGAGCCAAAGGTACTTACGCTGAATGCACCCTTCAATTCAGCAACTCTTCATGAGAGAAAGCTGTACCTGTACATATCCCATCCGTCACTCCAACTTCCACTCGAATGTGAGCTCGCAGTCTCACGAAGAAGACTATCACCATCCGCATCGGCGACCCAGTCGGGGTCGGCCAGTGCGGCTCCTCGATATGCTTGCGTTCCGAAATTTGTCAGCTCGCGACAGCTAGATAACGCACTGGATCTTGTGAAAGTTCGTGACGGCCATGTCGAGCGAATCGCGCAACTCAATTCAAGAAATCCCCAGGAACCTTGTTTATCGTTGACTGCAGGTTGGGGTAGCCACCTACCGGTGAAGCTCACCTTGGATTCCATGAAGATGTTTGATCCGTATGCCATCATACAACGCGATCAAACCAGAGCAACGGTAGGGTCAAGACGAATCATAAAACCGAGTCAGCCGTTACGAGGGCTATCGTCATTAGGGAAAAGCGGCAAATTAGAGCTACATGACGGTGAGCTGCGTCGCCATCGGATGGTATTGCGTCTGTCTCCCTCGAATGGCTATGTTGCTGAACTCTTCCGAGTGCTTTCAACGGTTCTGCCAAACTATGCAGGCGAATTTCTACTGGAGATTTGGTGGAACATTCGCAAATCGCTATCGGATGAGGGAGCGGAGCATGTGAGTGCTGATTGGACAGCTTTCGTAGCGACTCTGCTCACTCTCGCGGTACCCTTCATCGATGAGAAGAAGGGGAAGACGGTCACTCGTGCAAAGTCAACTCAGCGAAGAAGTTCTGGGCGTCCTGCAAGCCAAGCCAAGCCAGACGAGTTAATTGATGACGAGGACTCAGCATGGCGTCTTATGTGCAATCGCCAGACGTCGACACCGCAGGCCAAGAGTTGGGGATCCTCTCCCTGGGCCTGGGCTTTGCACTCTAGCCCGACATCAACGGCGATGAGTCCGCCGGCCAAGCGTGACTCACTGCAGCGCCAGTTGCCAACAGTTGTTCAACAGATCAGCATTAAGAACGGCATGATACCAACTTGCCTTGAACTTGCTCGTCAATATGTCCAGTCACCGATCGGCAAAGCCACCAATGACCATTGGAGACGACTGTCTCCCTCGGAGAAGCAGGATCTTCGCATATCGTCTTTGTCTGAAATTGTGGTGTCGCTCCATCTCTTCCGTGAAGAGCGCAAGCTTGACACCCTGTGCCAAGATTTCTCTGATATGCAACATGGGAATCTCGCACCCGTGTTAGCACAGATCGGGCACTGGCTTCGTTGGGAAGCATGGGATTGGAGACAGGGTGGATTCTTCGATCTTGATGGGGGTTCAAGTCAGGATTGGGCATATGACGAAACCACATTGATCAGCAAAGTTCGGCTGCATGCACAGCCATGGGATGCACCTCCCTCAATCATGGAATGGATTAGCACTGTCACAGGATCCCAGCATTATGCCCCATTCCCCACACTGGCGATGCTCATACGGAAGTCCAAAGCCTCTCCACACTCGTCCATCAACATCGACGAGATCATCGCCGGGGTAACGCCCAGGACTGTAGCATTGCACAGGTTCTTCCGTGACATAGACCCTGCATCGAGCCCTAAGAAGGTTGTAGAGCTGATCAGGACCTGCAATATCAGCCCTGAGCTGTTAGCCACGTTGCCGGAAGCCGCTAAAGCACCACTCATGGAGGCTATTACGAGATGTCAGGCGAATCCACCTACTACATGGTCGAGCTCACTACTCAGACTGGTCCAGCGCGAAGACTTGGATCTTAGTCACACGCCAGTTGCAGACTTTGCCCATGATAGCCACTTGGCCACAACAGGCGGAGGTCTGCATGCAGCTGGCACAACACGAGACGTTCACACCATATGTCAAGGCGCTGATCGAATGGAAGCAATTCAATCAACGTCTGAAGTTGATCGGCACTACATCACGCGACTCATATTCCGCGAAGATAGGCGGTTCATGGAGGCATACACGCTGCTAGAACCTCTGCGGCAGACTGTCGCAGAGTACAAAGCTGACAACCGGCAAGACGATGCAGCAATGCTCGAGGGACAGAAAACACTGATGCAGTGGGTCATGGTGCGCACGTTCTCTTTGCCGTTGGGCAGTTCCATGATCAAGTTCAGCAGCAAGAAACCTCTGCTGACAGAGAAATACCCGCTATACGGCTTCTCTACATCATGCCTCATGAAGCCAATGGGTAACGTTGTCACTGCAGAACGGCAAAATTATTCCGAGGAGAAGTACTTTTGGGCATTCTTTAACGCTGGTGCTGCAGCTGGTCTCAGCATATCGCGCGACGCCCAGGGCATCGACACGTCATGGATCATGTACAACAAACCTTCAGAGTTGACGAACAAGCATGCTGGACTGTTGCTTGGCCTTGGTCTGAATGGCCATCTGAGAACGATTGCGAAGTGGCTGTCATTCAAGTACCTTACTCCCAAACATACCATGACTTCGGTCGGCTTATTGTTGGGCTTAGCCGCCTCATTCATGGGTACCATGGATACGCTGGTTACAAGACTGCTGTCGGTGCATGTCACAAGAATGCTTCCACAAGGAGCAGCCGAGCTAAACCTCTCTCCCTACACCCAGACCACGGGCCTGATGGGCATTGGTTTACTCTACTACAACACACAGCACCGTCGCATGAGCGAAGTGATGCTTTCAGAGATCGAGTTTGTTGAGATTCCAGATCCATCAGAACCACCAGATAGTTTGCGGGATGAAGCTTACAGGCTGGCTGCGGGCTTCGCGCTCGGCTTCATCAACCTGGGCAAGGGTAAAGATCTTAGAGGTCTCCACGATATGCGTATAGTTGAGCGTCTCATGACAGTCGCTGTAGCGCCTAAGCCCGTCAACGTTGTTCACATCCTCGATCAAGCCACAGCTGGAGCAGTCATCGCCGTTGCCCTCATCTTCATGAAGACCCACGACCAGACCGTCGCGCGCAAGATAGACATCCCGGACACGCTGCCCCAGTTCGACTACGTTCGCCCAGACATTTTCCTCCTCCGCACCCTCGCAAAACATCTCATCATGTGGGATACCATTGAAGCTTCGGACTCCTGGATCATCAAGAATCTGCCGTACGATTATCGCGAAGCCTGGGACCTCAAAGGTATAACACGACTCCGTAGCGAGCAAATGCCCTTTTACAACATCATCGCAGGTCTGCTGTGGGCTGTGAGTCTCAAGCATGCTGGTACGGGGGACATTCAGGTCCGCGACTTCCTGATCAAGTATTTGGATCAACTGATACGTATCAACAAACTTCCCGCCGTACGCTATGATTCTAAGCTTTCCAAGAACACAGTCCGGAACTGTCAAGATCTCATTGCTCTAGCCGCCGCAACTGTCATGGCAGGAACTGGCGATCTCGACGTCTTCCGTCGCTTGCGCGGTCTCCATGGCCGCATTGGTCCAGATATTCCCTACGGCTCTCATCTCGCAGCTCATATGGCCTTCGGCACTCTGTTCATCGCGGGTGGTACCCAGACCTTCAGTCGCAGCAACAAAGCCATTGCCAGTCTGATCTGCGCATTCTACCCCCTGTTTCCCTCCGACGTACAAGACTCGCGGGCCCATCTCCAGGCGTTCCGTCACTTCTGGGTACTAGCCGCCGAACCCAGATGTCTTGTTGTGCGGGACGTAGACACAGGACGCGCCATATCCATGCCCATCAACGTCGTTTTCAAAGACAATCAAGAAGGGAACGAGGTGCCACAAACAAAGACACTAGTAGCGCCCTGTCTCCTCCCAGAAATCCATCTTATCAGCCGCCTTGAAACAGCAGATCAGACGTACTGGCCCACGACCCTAGATTTTGTGCACAACCCACTCCATCTCAAATCCTTCGAGCGCAACCAAACACTAAACGTTCGCCGCCGCTCTGCCCACGATACGTACGCCACGGCGTTTAGTTCTACCCTTGTCGCCCTCAACGACGCGCAATCATCCAAGACGGCCAACCTCCTCTTCCACTGGATCTTCACCCTTCCCGCGCTATCGCAGTTCATATCTGCCAGCGACGCAGGACTCATATTGCCACTCGATCAACACAGTAAGAGCTGGTTGGACCCCGGAGCTACTGTCGTGGAGTCGAGGTTGGTGTTGGGTAGGCTGGCGAAGAGCTGGAAGGTTGAGGAGCTGAGGCAGTTGAAGGGCGTGTTTGAGTGGGCGGATGCGGCGTGTAGGCAAAATGGGAAGTTGAGGTGGTTGGGTAGGGAGGTTGTGGAGAGGATCAAGGCGGGGGTTATGGATCGGGGGAGGGGGATGGGCGGGTAGGAGGGTATGTGTGAGCATAATGAAGTTTTGGAGAGAGGTGTATGTAGGAGGTGTATGAAGTAGCATTCCAAATTCGCATTGTTCAAAAGTGATTGATGATACTGCAGGTGTTCTGCTTGATCTGAGATTCCATGTCTATGACATAAATGCATGCGCGTTTAAATGTAGCGTCTACCGTCTGACCATCTAACCATCATATATACAAGCGCCGCAACATTAAACGTATATAAATCATGACCTCGATCACCACTTCATTTCCCCCTCGCCTCCCTAATCCCCCATTTCCCCACCTCGGCCATAGCCTCCTCGCCTCCCTTAGCTAACCTCTCATCCTTGAGAACACCAGCCAAGCACTGCCATCCATCTCTACCTCCACCCCACTTAAGCACCTCGTTCTTATAAAGCTCGCCATTTTCCCTATCCAAACTACCTTCCTGGCCATTATGCTGAAACACGTCTTTCCAGATCTTCGCCGCCAGCGCACGGTCAAAGAGGTAAGAATAATACGTGGCCCCGTATCCGAACAAATGGCCAAAGAAACCCTGCCAAGCCGTTCCAGCAGGCTCAGGGACAGAAGCGTATTTATTATAGACGTCGTGGTAAACCTTTGTGGAGTTGAAATTGGGGTCGGCGGCAATGGGGGAATGGTACACTTGGTCGAGCATGCAGAGCAAGATCTGGCTTTCGAGTTCTGAGTACTGGTTTCTGTTATCGATAGCAAGCCGGGCTTCGACCGCAGCCATGGGGACCGGCGCATCGGTTTCCCAGTGCCGGGCGTAGAGACCGAGGACGTGGGGGCAGAATGCGAAGTGCTCCATTAGCACCGAGGGTAGCTCGGCGATGTCGGTTGCGCATCGGGTGCCGGAGACGTTTTGTAGGGCGGTGCGACCGAGGATGGAGTGCAATGCGTGACCCATTTCGTGGAAGAGGGTGCGCACGTCGTGGATGTTGAGGAGGGTCGGGCGAGAATGCGAGGCTTTGCTAAAGTCGCAGATTAGTGCTATCGTGGGGAGTTGGAAGTAGCTGTTTCGTTCGGCGTTGTAGGATACTGGCATGCCGTCTGTGGCGGCTTCGATGGGCGAGGAGAAGCGGTGCGGCATGTGGGCCATTTCTTCCATTTCTGAAGGTAGGATCTCGCGGCTGCAGCGGAGGGTGAAGTGCGCTGGGTTCGGAGTCTTGCCGGGTCGTGAGTATAAGTCGCAGTATAGGACTGCGATGTGGCCTTCTGTGTCGGAGATGACGTCTAACCGGCGGACACCATCGTCCCATACTTCTCCTGGTTGGGTCTCCTTAGGTACAAATCGAACGCCGTAGAGACGGTCGAAGAGTCGTGATATACCCTGTAGCACAGTACCAACGGAGAAGTATGCAGATAAAGAGTCGGGCGTTCGCTGCCTGTAGTGGCTCTCCATAGAGGCTAGCATCTTCTGTGTGTAATAGAATTTATCCCAGGCGTTGATGCGATCGGGGAAATTGTCCTGGTGGGCGTCGCCTCTCTTCAACTCCATCAACTCTTCTAGATCAGCGAGAACAGCCGGCCGGCTGTCCTCATACAGTGCCTTTAAAAACGTGTTGACCGCTTCCGGTGTTCGTGCCATCTTATTCTCCAGCGTCATGTGCGCAAATGTCTCGTAGCCTGAGGTTTGGGCCAATTCCACTCGCAGTTTCAATAGCTTTTCTAATCTCGCGATGCTTGGTTTGTTGGCTGTCCGGACAGCCTGGTACGTCTCTTGCCGTACATCTGCGTCGTCTACGAATCGTAAAACCGCTTGCGATTCGGAATGCATGGTAGAGATCTTGGTCTCGCCCCATTTCGTCAGCGCCTTTGCGAGGTTTGGGTCCAGCCCTCTCAGCTTCGACGACTTGAACCTCAAGTCCCGTTTCTCTGGCGCCATGCCTTCCACAAACTCGTTCCCTACGTCTGCAATCTCGCCGCTCAGATCTACGAGCCGCTCCCTTGTCTTGTCGTCTAGTCCGATGCCAAATCTTGAGAAATCCTCCATCAATATCCGCGCAACGATACGCTCCTCCTCGCTCCATGTGTCGTACACCTCGGATATCTCCGACGCCTTCTTCAGCTGGTCGTGCAGTACCGGCGTGGTGTTCAGCTGGTTCATGTACTGGAACACCGTCTGGTAGGCCTTCATCGCCATCATCTGGAACTTGCGATCCGGATGCGTGCCTCTTACAAAGTCGGCCAAGTCTATCACCCGACATAGTAGATCGCTGAGCTTGTCCAGGTCTTTGACCATGTGCTTGAAGTCCTCCGTCGACTGCGCGGCCGCCACCTTCTGCACCACGGCATTGCAGCGTTGCATTGTTACGGTAACGAAGTCGACGAAACCCTGGGGGTGGGTGAGGTATTGGTTCCCTATTATTCCCGTGGGTTTTCCCTTTTGCGATGCGCGCTTGAAGTCATTCCAGAAGGATGCATTGTCGAAAACCTTGCGCAGGGCGTCGTCATCTGTCTTCCCGCTGGCAGACAGGCCGTACAGAGCGTTGGGCGGCGCAGTGTCGCGTGCTTTGGCGGCGGCGGCGAATGTAGAGTTGAAGCGTCGTTGGCGTTGGGAGGAGCGCAGGCATTGTTGGCAGACCCATGGCGACTGCTTTGGGCGAGCGAGGCGCTTGAGCATATTGGGTTGCACGGGTGAAGGGTGGGCTGGCAGATGTCGGACGAGACGAACGATGTCATAGCTAAGCCGAGGACGGGCGGGAATCTTGCGGCGCTCGCACGGCCGTTTCCGCGTCTTCTGAGCTCAACATCACCAGTTGGACATTACCAGACTCAACCCATTGCGCCTGCCCCACGCTCGACATGGCTTTCAGACCGCTGTTACGGCAGGTGAGTAGCCCGCAGGAGATGACAGACTGTTTATTGACATCGCATAGCGCGCCGCTGTCCCCGCCATGGCCGCCCTCTCCGCCGCAGCAATCTTCGCACCACGGACCGTATACGCAGAGGAGCGACCTGCCGACCACTTTGTATGTTGGACTGCCCTCAAACACTCGACGAAGCTTTCTTGGGCCCTTTATTCCCCTTATCAATCGTAATACTAACGTAAAAGTAGAACCGCAAACCTATCTACGATGACATGCCCGTCGATACCACAGCGCCTACCGCTCCCGCCCTGACAGAACCGTCGAACTCTTTATCTCCAGAGTCTACCTACCGACCGACACCGACCGACCGCCTCGCAGTCCAGATCGGCCGTGCGCGCATGGCTCTGTACGAGCAGGCTGTCCGCGGCGAGAAAGCCGTCGACAACGCGCTCACCGAGACGCTCCGTCTCGAGCACTCCTTCACAAGCACCATCCGCTCATTAGCCCCACCGAGGGAATCCGGCGAGAAGGTTCTCCCAGGCGCTCTCTACGTCCTCGTCTCCTCCATGGCCGGTTCCATCGTCACGCGCAACCGCAACATCCTCCTTCGAACCTCCGTCCCCGTCGCTGTCGGCATCACCGCTGCAAAGTTCGTGCTGCCCATCACCACCAAGAACGTCGGAGACCTCATCTGGACCTACGAAGAGAAATACCCCGTGCTGGCGGATACCCATCTCCGGATGAAGAACAGGATCTCGCAATTCATCGAGACTGGAAAGGCACATGCGCAGGGAACTGTTGGTATGGTCGAGGGCAAGCTGGCTGATACACGCGAGAATCTTGAGGGATGGGTCAAGAAGGGCCGGTAAATAATACCTTAGCAAAAGCTTCCATGGCACGAGTACCTGTACATTATTAGTAGCGGGGCATAGGTGGGAAGACCATCTTCACGCAATGTGATTTGCATTTTCTTTTGTTCTGCTCCCTATTTATCTCTCATGCAGTTGATTTGCCCAACTTGAGGACAGTGCCGTCTTCTGAATCCTTCCAGCGCGATCATATCATGGCCACGTCCATCCAGTAACTGCTTCCGTATATCGCGTACCTTTCAACCAATCTCATACTCCTTTCACCATATTCCCCGTTTCGTAGATACCATTCACATAACCAACTGACCGCAGATGACTCAATCTTCAGAAACCTCCTGCCCTTCTTCGCTGAGCGACAGATGCTCAGCCAGAGCTTCATGTAAGTCCACTCCTTCGATTGGCCGAGTTGATAGCAACTTCTGTGTGAGGTCGAGAAGGAATTGCACGGGTAATCCCGATTCCAGCTTCACCAGGCTTGGTCTGGCGGCGCATAGGTCAACCATGAATTTGCGCTTTCTTGGTCCCGATCGCACGTGGGGTTCGTACCAGCTGACGATATTGCGGCAAGGAATTGTCACCTGAGAGGCTGAAGAGATCTCGATAACGGCCCGACCGGCGGCCAAGAAGTAATCGGAATCTTCGAAAGATATTGCCATCGACCAGGCGTTGAGAAGTTCCGTGAGTGAATCTTTTCTCGACGTGATACCACCAGTGTACAGCCACTGCATGTACCGGGCGAAGTAGGAGTCGGACCAGTTCGTATACAGATCTGTCACTCTCATCGACTGAAGTGACGGTGGTCATTCGAGGCGGCATAACGGACAAGTTCGTTCCCGCTGCAGCCAATCATCGATGCATTTCGTGTGGAAGTTCTGACCGCATGCCTTGCAGTATGAAATCTCTGTGAAGCCGGCGATGTCTTCGGTGCAGACTGAACAGTCACCTTCAACGGGTTTGCGAGAAGTTTGTACCTCCATCTTGAAATATCTCGAACTCGAGCAGAGCAAGTCCTCGTGAACTGCAAAGTTGGTCTTCTCCTTGCCGAACTGAATGTTCGCGAGTTTGTGCCCGAGACTGGAGCATGGATCAGTACGAAGCCGGATATTAGGAGCAGCATCAATCTCACCGTTTAGCTTTTCGTGCGCCTTTTCTTGCCGCGCTGTGAGTTCGCGATACTGTCATCGTGATGTCCCGCTTGCCGAACTCGCTGAACTGTTGGCTGATGTTCTTGAACTCTCGAGAGTTATGTAGACGTTCAGACTGTTGGTAACTTGCCGTACATAATATATACTGGCACAATAGTCTGAGTGCCACTTTATCTGGGGTGAGGCTATTGCAGGAAGTAATGACACGGGAATAGGTAAAGGTGACTTAGGTGCAAGATCTATTGTAGTAGGATTGTCGTCGCTGCGGTTTTGGCCAGCATTCGGTCTCCCGTGGTGACAATCTCATTGTCTTTGGATCCGCCTGAGATGCGACGACATTGGAGAATATACTAGGGTAATTACGTCTTAAACCACGCGACTTCCCATTTCGAGAGTGTAAAGAGCCAATCTCGCCTTGCACTTGCAGGGTAAGAGCGACAGCGCAACAACGCTCTCCAGACAGCAGTCACAATTGCCTGTCTGCTACGACACACGTCTACCTCCTCTTCACTGCGAACGAGTTCCGTTCCTTGGAGGCGCTCACGGAAATCGCGAGAGCCATCTATAGGCGACTTACCAGTGACGTTACTGAAAATTCATCACCCTTGCTCGATATAAACAAGTCAACATTGCCCACATCTGATAGAAAACTCTTAGCAAATCCGCCAAGCGCGCTACTTACGACCCTACACCACAGACTACCATGCCTGGCCTACTTGTTCAAGGTGCACATGCATGACAGCTCAGCGCTTTGATGCATGGTCGCCGAACGGTGTATGGCATAGCAGGGGACGCCGTTGGATGATGCTAGGCGGGACGCTTTCAAAGCCCGCAACGACTGCCACATACTACGCATCCCCACAACATGCGCATTACGGTTTGAGTGGTCGTACGAAAGCGGTCGTCTCCTTGCTGATTCTTGTATCCACCACCACGCCTATCTGCGACTCCAACAGACTTGGTGATTGCATTGCATGCTGACCAGGCCTCTCTTGTGAAAGTGGCAGAATTCCAATACCTCGGCGAGTTCTCCTTGCAGCAAGTATCCCGACATGATGCACTTCTCAACAGCCAGACCTTGCATATACATCGCTGGGATACTAGTGAGGGTCGGCACGGATTCTGTCAGCTTTGCGAACGTTTCTCCCCAACGGCCCAACGGTCCAGGCCGCAGTGGCAGGTAAACCGCCAGTTTGGTCAGAATGGCATGATTTGACACGGCCTTCCCCGGATCCGATACATTGGTTGATGCGCCCGACGCATTCCTTCCAATGCAGCTCACGCGGCCAAGGCGCCGGAAACGCCGAGCTACGAGTGGCTGAGCCAGACGAAGACGAAAACCATGATAGAGACAATGGCAGGGAAGCATTTGGAATTCCGATAGCCGCAGGTAGGAAGCCGTTTGGGAGAGTCCTTTGTGTACGCTAGAGAACTGTGCCTCAAACACACAGCAGAGCAAGGCAGATCAGGTCTCATTCCCAGAATTGGGTCAGGAGCCGGGGCTTAGGTCGTGTTAGCGTCCGAGAAGCAAAGGAAGAAGACAACAATGGTGGCATTGAGACATTGACGGGCGTGTTGATGGTGTGCACCCGGGGGATGGTCGGTGAGCTGGTGGCCCAATCTCTCGGAAGGAGTGACGCATGTCCAAAGCCACGCACTCGGTACTGGCAGGATGAGGCGTAAAGCTGTCGGTGTCATTCGACACGTCGGTCGTGGCTGTGGGTCTTTGCAACAGCTGGCAGCAGACAGGGCGGTCGAGGTTGCGAGGACTGCGGGGTTGACTGGCCCCCTAGCGCTCCCGTCGGCGCTTTCGCTGTCGGCGCGCCCTCCAAGGCCAGGGCCTTGGGAACGACATTATCCATTCCGCTGGGTTTCGCCTCTTCCTCGACACGACTCGGGGCGAGTCCTGTAGCGCACCGTAGCGCATCCCCAAGACATCATGGCCACCTCTGCGACTGACCGCGTGCGCAAGACCAAGCTGCGGCCGCTGTCCAGTGCCACCAATCTCACCGACTTCACACACTCGACGGCCGACCCAGCTGATGTATGCCGCCTGCTCTCCCCACTACATACGTACCAAGGACTCCAAACTAATCGCGATATGTAGTCGGATGCACCCTCAGATGGAGAACTCAACGACTTGTACCTCTCCTCCTCTCCCTTCGTATATTCCATGCGCTCACACATCGCAGCGAGGTGCAAAGCCTCACGCCAAGCATGTATGGCGTCGAGAAGAAGTACGGCCGAACTTACCATGGCTTCCATGCTGGAGGTACGCATTCCCACGGGACGACTCTTCACCTGACTCTCGCTAATTGACTCCAGCCTACCCATTCCCCAACGATGAGGTACGCGCTGCTAGAACCCATATTCGCCATTCGCCCTATCGCTGACTCGCATACCCCCAGCTCGAGATATATCGCCTGGAATGGGAGCATCACATTATAACAGGACTTCTGCAAGGAAAACACTACTTCGCGCCGCTGAACACAAAGAGATCGTCGAGGATGCTGGACATTGGCTGTGGCACCGGACAATGGTGCATCGCCATGGGTATGTGCTGTGTCTATAGCTCCTTGTGGAAACACGACTGACAAGCAACAGCAAAGAAGGCTCCAAAACATTGGCGGGTACGCGATGCAATGCTCTCTTCATGGCCACGCTAACCAGACACCAGGTCGAAGGCATCGACTTATCCGCGATCCAACCCAAGAAAGACAGACTGCCCAACAACGTCGACTTCTGGCTGGACAACATCCTCAAGACATCTTGGTGGTTCCCCGAAAAGCAACCCTATACCTACGACTACGTCCACACACGCTTCATGCACGGCATCTTCACAGACTTCCGAGAAATCATACAAAAGGGCTTCAACAATCTAAAACCTGGTGGATGGATGGAGTCGCAGGAGATATTTTCCAAACTCCAGTGTGCCGAAGGCATGCCGGAAAGTTACCCGCTGCTTGAATGGTCAAATCTGCAGGACGAGGCCGCGCACATCCTGGGCCGGCCGTTACGCATCGCGGATAAACTCAAGAGGTGGTACCGAGAAGCTGGATTCGTGGATGTGCACGAGGAGGTCTTCGCTTTACCCGTGAATCCATGGCCGAAAGAAAACAAGTCCAACATGTACGGCAAGTTCTGCATGTGGAACATGCTCGTCGGTTTGCACGGATGGACTATTGAATATTTTGTCACCGGCTTGGGCTGGACACCAGCAGAGGTCGAAGTCTACCTCGCGCATGTGAGGAACTCGCTTGCAGACGAGAGTGTGCACGCCTATTACAACTTGTAAGTCGCACGTTGAACATGTCACAATATGACGAGGCGGATGCTAACATCTACTAGCTACGTAGTATGGGGTCGCAAACCTAACGACGGCGAAGCCGGCAGCACAATACCCAAGCCCGACCACTGGCCGCAGCCTCCCTCTGACGACGACGAATCCACCTTTTCATCGGGAATATTATAATACACTTTTGGAACAGCCAGTATTAGCTGGCACGTATGCATATGATTTAGCTCTTGGCGTTATTCATTCATTGGGGGTTTGGGGATCGTGCCTTCTTTCCTTTTACATGGATTGCAAGGAGGTAATTTGTTGTTGTCGTTGTTCTTTGCATATTTTCTCGGCGGCTTGTGTCGATTGAAAAAGCCTTGAGCGGTGGTTGGGATCCTGTTGCTTGAGGGTCTGCGATTTACGATGTATGAGACTTGGACTTTCTATGGTGTTTGGATGAGGGGGTTAGTTGTTAATGTCATTCGGTCTGTTGCTATCTCAGGTCTGTGAATACAAAGAGGAGTCACTGTAACGTGTGTATCGGGGTTGTCTTCGTAGTTGTACGTGATACAGTGTGCTACTTGGATGTGCGCACATGCATCATAAGTTACGTTGGAGCCGACTTTAGACCTGTAGCTACAAGACCGCTACCGATGCTCATACCCCTTCATGCTGTTTCTCCGAAGGTGTCCCAACATTGCCTGAAGTCGCTAATGGATCTCGAGCGTGTCGCTGAGATCTCAGGCCTCCCTTTCCATACATGTGTTCTTGTTCAGAGGCCAGGTGCCTTTGATTTTGTGCCCCTCCAGTTGAGTTTTCATGGAGATGGCAAGGTCAGCAAGGAACTCTTTGGGCAGTTCATCACTACACTTGATCAAAAAGTCCACAGAGATCTTGCGCCACAGATCTACCATAAGGCGACGACCGAGACTGCCCGCGCATGTTCCCCGGTATACGAGCACGATGGTATCGGTTCGTGGACAGGTATACTTGTTCTCGTATTTTCCCATGGAAACCTCGAGCAGACTTTCGACGGCGGAGTTTTTTGCTGCCCTGTCTTGCAGCTTCTCACAAAGCACGTAAAGATTGCCGAGCACGTCGAATTCGTCGCAGATGGTAGTAACGGTCTTTGGACTTTCAAGAGTGTCCGTGAGAACAAGACCGGTGTACACTAGATTCATGTAGATGCCGAAGATCTCCGGATTGTCCTCTGGGAATCTGACAATGCGTCCTTCGCTCTCCGCCCAGTTTCCGTTTAGAGCACGTTTAAAGAACTCAGAACGTGCGCAGATGATTCCTTCAGGTATGGAGAAGCGCTGCTGGTGTGGCTCTCTGCCCACGACGATTGTGATGAGCTTGGACGGGTCGAAGCTGCAATAGTTAGTCTTTGATGATAATGTTTCTGCCCTTCAATACTCACCTCATTGCTTTCTTCACGTCTCCTCGAGTGGCCTTTGGAGTCGCCATGGCCGCTACGATGATGGCAGAGTTACCTGATTGGTGTCGGGGAAGTGCGAGATGGCGAAGGGCATGTGGAAAGCGAAAGGTTTGAAGTAGGTGTAAGCGAAAAGAAGACCCCGAAGCGGTAAGTTCGTTTGTCCAAATCTGGTGCGGTGACTGGTGAATTCGAGTGACATCATCGGTGTCTGCGCGCGGTGAGCGACCGCCTACAGCTAGCCTTAGATGATGGTGCTCCGTCAACCTAGGGAAAAGTGAACACCCTGGGGTCTACATCGATGTTGATACACCCACTTTGCATGTACTTATGTCTATGTAGTCTGCAGACCTGTTCAGCTTTTCCCTTGTATGAGGTGGTGCAGCTAGCGAAGCACCCGATGTTCAAACTGGAGGATGACCAGAGAATCAACGCAGCATTTGTAATGTAAACCCATAGAGACATACTGCTGCCATGTTTACAGATACTCCCTAGGTGGACGCTGCCGCCATAAGACAGTGGTACACTGACAGGTGGGAACAAAACGAAAGTTCAAGTACGGTGTCATGTAGGAGAGCGGGGGTTCGAAATCAGAGGACGAGCATTCTCTGTGGGATTTGGGTCTCGTAGGATTTTGGAGATTATGACGCAATGGATCAGTTGACAAGCGAATGTTGATTCCTGCAAGCGCTGTAGATTTGCCGCGTTATTTTGGCTGGCTACCTGTGCTACATGTCTCTATACCTTAATACGACTATTTCCAAGCTATCATAGAAGAGCCGTCGTCCGATTTCATTCATTCCGCTGACCACAAACTCCACGATCATCCGGTGCAAGTCGGTAATGGCAATCCCAGAGTAAGACTCAAAGTTGTTCTTGATACACAGTGAAAGACGAGCTAAATGCAACGTTCCGCATACGTGCAGGACGACAAGCATGAAGCGAATGGGCGAGATCGATGAAGAATTCCTTGCATACGACTTCCGATTGCTCGAGAATGCACTTAGTGTTGTCATCATTCCAAATGTCGACCATGAGGCGTCGTCCAGGGCTGCCTTTCAACGTGTTCTTGTACATGAACTCGACGATCTCGGCGTTGGGTAGTCTGTCGGCAAACAAATTTCCTGTAGTTTTGGGGTGGAGAGTCTGCAAGGCGGCATTCTTAGCTTGCTTGTCTTGCAGTTTCTCGGCGAGGATGTAGAACTTGACGGTCGATAAGGTATGTGCTTGGAACTTGACAGGCGTCATCTTGGAAGCGTCTGGTTCATTGTACAACACGCCCATATAGATGAGATTGACGTAGAGGGCAAAGATCTTGGGGTCGTCCTTAGGTAGTTTGACAAGTCGATCCTTCTTCTCAGACCAGTTGCCATTCATTGCGCGGCGAAAGAACTCGGAGCGTACGCTCAGGATGCCTTCGTGGAGTAGGAAGTCTTCTTGAGAACCTTCAGGACCGACGCGCACAGTCAAGAAGGAAGCCGGGTTGAAGCTAGATTGTTCATGTCAGCATCGGCGATTGACGGTTACAAAAGATCACTTGCCTTATGGTGCTGACTTTCGCAGCTTCTGCAGCGGTTTGTGACTCCATCGTGAGCACTATCGTCCTGGCGGTCTTGAATCGCGGGTGGTGTTGTGGGGAGAGGTGAGGAAGAGCTTGTCGTAAAGTTGCAGCTATACGAGGAACTTGGCTGTGAACAGATCTGCGTCTATGGCAAGCCGCAATCAAAGCGAAGGCCGAAATGCAGGACTAGAGCTCTGATGGGTGTGGAGGCTTTTGGGGATGGAGTGAGAGAACCCGCAAGAATGGCGACGGAAGCGGTCAAGCAAACAAATTTCTTCTGCTGCCGCTAGATCTTAAGGCAAGGCGGAAGCAAAAGGCGTTAGCATGGTACGATATTATGTAGGATGTGGATACTGGGCGAGGGACAACCACGTGCCGCGAGTCTAGTCGCGACTTCCTGAACATGCAGACACATCTTGCCATCATCGTACCTGCCTCAGACGATGCGGCCACCCACCTGGATGTGACATGGCAGTTTGCAACTTTAACTGATCAACCTCACCATGTTGTACCTCTTCCTCACCGCTCACATTCGCTTGCGTGGACCTTTGCCATGTCGTCATCACCATGTGAGAACCAACTATACTCCTCACCAACATCTTGAGGTTAGCAAAATCCCAAACAGTTCAGATACGGACGCAACCTCTTCGCACACGCCACACCGGCTCTGAGACTCACCTTCACCTCGCCCTCCACCCAGCCTGTCGTCTACCTAGCCCCGCCACCTTGCATGCAAGCCCTCTCACCTGAGCCCACCCAGTACCACCACCCACAAGACCCACCTTTACCTGAAGATATAAACCCCAACGTTACCCCATCCACCATCAACTCTCCTCCACTTGGCGGACTCGGGTGGGCTCCTGACGGGTACATAGAGTGCATTGCACGGATTAGAAAAACCTAGAGAAAAAACAGACAACATGTCCATCAAAACCAAAAGTGACTCTGGTAATGGGAAAAAACACATAAGAGAAGGATTTGTCACACAAAGGGCTGAACTCAGGAGGGCGCGCCGTTCGATTCGGAGTGGGCGTCGGTCAGCAGATGCTGGGTGGGGGTTGAGTTGATTCTTTTTTGCCCTCTTTTTTTCGATTTGGGTTAGGAGGTGAAGGTGAAAATGGCATGTGAGAGCGGGTGACGTATGTCTCTCGTAGAACAACAACACGCGGCCGCAGCTAAGACATAACAGAGGAATGCAGAAGACACGCAGAGGCATGAGGAAATAGAGACATAAGACAGATACAGATGACTTGAAGTTTCATGTGACTTTTCTACTTTTACCGTTAAGTATGTCCTTCCTGAATGGCATCGCAGCGTACCCGTTAGGCCCGTGTGATGGCGTGGCACTCCTTTCTGTCAGCTTCTTCCACAGCTCGCCTATACTTGCTCTCTTGGCGGGGAGCATGCTATATTGCAAGCTGTATAAGTTGCGGCGGTGAATCGGTGGGACAAACTGCCCTGACACGAGATACAATAAGACGCTAGGCGAGAAGTAGTGCTTGCGTATGCGATCGCCAAGGTCGAAATAGGGTTGGAACATCGCACGTAGTGACAGCGGGATCGACTGCGTAGTATGAGTTCTCGTATATCACAGGATAGAGCAGTTCGACTTACCTTCAGCAACACATAGGCCGTCGGCGGTGAGCCTGTCTCGCTTGTCGTGCTAGAGGTAAGATCGGTCGTGTCTTGTAGCTCGAAACAGATTCCTCCAGGTAGTCTTCCAGGATCCTTCAGTCGTAGCATGACTGCAAAGAGCGGGAAGTGATTGAGACAGGCAAGCCCCATCTCCAGCGCAGCTTTCAGTCCGATGACAGCAATGCGTGCGCTCGCAAACGTCAAGTAGAAGACGAACACAGTTGGCAGTAAGAAGAACTGCAGTGTGAAAAGAATTGTGCCGAGCAATAGCTGGTCCAAGTCGTAGTCGCATGAGTCGATTCGGTTGCGGAGGATGTTGCGCTTCTTTCCACGGAAAAGGTGGAAGAGGGATATGATTATCGTAAGCTGCCAATGAAAGATGCGAGCAGACGCGACGTAAAACGAGTAGATGTGCAGCGTCAGCAGCGAAACGAGGTCCGAGAAGATTGAGATGGGCATAGTGGCGCCAGCGAAAGCGGAAAAGCCAATGATCTGGATCAGCGCAGGTAGGTGTGGCCGCAGAAGTGATATGCATCCCGCCCAGTAATCAATGACCCAAAGAAAAAGGTCGCCCAGGAACGCAGCCAGTTCAGTGTTCAACTTCAAGCCTCCGGGCCATCCCATAAGCCATGATATCATGCGCCGCAGACCGTCGACCGACCAGGTACTGAATATGGTATCGACCTGAGCAGCCACGAACGAAGCGTTCTCGATGATGAACGTTCCGACAGCAATGCCCATTATGACATCGTTGGCAACTAGCCACAGACTATTGTAGAACCGGATATACTCAGGATGACTGTTAGTGATGGATTCCCAGTTGACTTTCCGCCTTCGTAAAGTGAGATACTGAATGGGCCAGTAACAAGACTGTTGTAATCGTATGTCGATCTGTTGCGCTGTTGCGGAGATGTCCTTCAGAGCTGGCGAGTCGGAAGAACCTGGCCGCCAATGTAGAAGCTGAAGGACTGCCTCTCCCATTATGCGATGTGTAATCAGCCCGAAAATGAAGAGTTGCGCGGCTACCGGCCATATCCAGACTCTGAACGCATAATGGAGGACAAGCCATATGTAGTCCCAGAGATCGTTTGCAGACTCGACGACCCGCTCACTGACACTCAAGGCTCGCTTCATGCGCTTGCCTATCATGCCGATGTTCTTCTGCAATAGGGCGTTCAATTCGTGCGAACAGTTCACCTGCTCGATGAGCATCGGCAACGCCAGCTCCTTTTGAGTGCGCGGGTGTGCAATGACCGTGTGCAGCTTGAGCTTCTCAACGAGATGTGCCTTCCTTCTGCGCTCCTTCTCTTCTGCTTTCTCCAGCTCCTCGAAAGCTACATCCCATTCCGCGACCCTTGTTTTGTCTCCTAATGCGAGCGTGATAGGCTTGAGCGAGAGGTATTGCATACGCGTTGGGTGCGGTCGGTCGTATACGATGACTTGCATAGCCACGAGCGGTTCGTGAGGATAATGAAGGCGCGGAAAGCGGAACGAGGGGTCGGTATGAACTACGATGAGGTCGGTATCAGGCTGTTCGACTGGGCTCTTGGGGTTGACGTAGCCCAAGGCGCGCATAGAAGAGTGTCCGCATCGTTGAAGTAGTTCCTGGACATCGTGTGGGCTGTGTCGCAGCAAGGTTCCGACAAGCAGCGCGTTCTCGACTTGACGCAACTCGACTTCTTGAAGCACAGCTACCACAAAGACATCTGACTCCGAGTTTCTGAACCCCACCAGAACACCCGGCACAGAATCCTTTGGAGCGTCTGACGGCCAGAATACGCGCATCAACCCATTGTGTGTGACCATGTCATCATCCTGCTACCCCGCTAGACTAGAAGGAACCGCGACGTTTGAGCTGCTCGCGCGCAGAGATGCCGGTGCCTGCGAGTCGGGGATGCTGTTTGATGCTGTTAGTAAGGACCCGGAAGTGCGATCAAGGCTCATACTGACCAGGTCTGTCTCTTGTGTCGCGATGCGCACAACCGGTAGTATGAAGAGGAAGAACAGTAGGGACAGCAGACAGAAACCCTTAGCAGTCCGTGTCACAACGCCGTGATCCCAGGCAAAGATACCTAGTTCGTAGACGCGCGTCACAAGATCCCAACGGGCGGTCGAGTACCCTGCGACGAAGATTCCGATAGTAAGAATAGAGAAAGCGTGCATCTACGCCGTCATGCCAAGTTGTATTCGGAATGGTCGAAGGGGGACTGCGCGAACACTAGACTAGCATTCAGGAAGGCGCAAGTGTCTGCGATGCGTCCTGGCTTTCACTCTGTGAATTGACACTGGTATGAAGTAGTGCGCTTGGGAGTACATGGCGCTGGATGCATTAATGCGCGAGGCGTAGACAGACGATGATCGCGTACGTGGAAGGTCCGACCGGACTGATCGAAATGTGACGCTAAAGCCGAAATGGCCTAGCGTTCATCGCTCTGTCCTCGACAACGGTGAACACCATCACAGAGGCAAGCATCAACACCCAGACGCACAAGGAGATTCACCCTTTTCGACAAGCAGCTATAACACACCAGCTGCCGTGCTACGGTAGGTGCTTAATTTCGTCTCGTCAACTCTTTCTACTCTACTTCGATACTGTCTACGCTGATTGCTTAGCGCGATTTGGCGACGAGCATTCCCAGTGCCACATGCATCGGTCGATATGGGCAGAGACGGGCAGAGGGCCGGGAACACCGAGAGTGCATTGCGATGGGCAGAGGTAACTACAAGTAATGGATTTTAACGGCGTTTCACTGCTGTGTGAATCGCAACGACCTGGGCAAAATTTGGCGCTTTCACCTTATGCAAGAAAAGAGCTGAACAGGTCTAGAGCCTACATCGACGCTAGGTTACCTATCTTGTAGGTTTTCACGTCGATGTAGGCTGCAGGCCTGTTCAGTCTTTTTCTTAGTTGACGTGCTTTGTTCGCGTTGATTACTAGCGCGTCGCGTCCGTCCGCCTGAACCTTGGAACCTTCGCAGTTTCCGTTCACTCCAGCCGCGACTGCCTCTTTCATTGACCTCCACAAGTTGACAACACAAGTAAAATCTCACCGTTGCTAATATTACCCAGTCAACTACGAAACCCAAACTTTGACCCTAGACAAGGAGACTATCACGACAAACAAGGCGACATGACTGTCTGTGGCTTCTACCAGCGGAATGCATGTAAATTCGGTGGTAAGCTCATCCGCTATCCTTTACAGACAACTGTCTCACGCGAAGCAGATTCCTGCAAATTCGAGCACCCTGGAAGTTCGCGAGATGCAGCTCGAGGCGGAGGCGGAGGTGGAGGCGGCTTCGGCGGAAGTTCCAACCGCTTCGGTGCTTTTAACGGCGACCGCTATCGCCCAAGTGATAACAGCGGGACTAACTCATTTGGTGGAAACCGTGATCAAAAATCATCGACCTTCAGCTTAGACAAGGACGCTATTCAGATCGATCTCGCCAAAGAGCGCCCGATCTATCCGCTTTCATGCTACGGTCCAGGAAAAGATGCTCCACGGCAGCTCATCGAGGGGCCTGTCGAGATCAGTCCAGAGGAGCTTCGATCCCGGTACTACACATTACGAGCGGCGGGCAATGAGCCTACAGCGGTAAGTCTGAAGTTCGGCGCTGGGTTCTTGATAACTAACGGTCTGTAGCAACAAGAAGAGGGAGCACTGAGCGAGAAGATGCAGCAGCAAGTAAAGGCGATTTTGGATGATATCACAGGTGCTATCAACTATGTCGCAGAGGGTGCCAACGTTCATCCCAACCGCATCGACATCGCCAAGGGCACTGCAGCAAGCGGATCAGCAAGCAACCCGACTGGGTCCTCTAATAATGCTGCGAATCCTTTCATGAAAGCACCAGCGAATCCGTTCCAGACTGCTGCAGCTTCATCTCAACCATCCGCGTTCGGGCAGGCTTCTACACCAGGATTCGGCAAACCGGCCTTCGGTCAACCAGCACAGACAGCGTCCGCGTTCGGTCAACCTTCAAATCCAGGTCAGACAGCATCGGCCTTCGGTGCAGCCTCTGGTTTAGGTCAGAAACCATCACCTTTTGGCCAATCTTCAGCGTTGGGTGGCGGACAAGCATCAACTCCAGGCCAGACGTCGCCCTTTGGTGCAGCTTCTGCTTTAGGCCAGAAACCATCCCCCTTCGGCCAACCGTCAGCATTGGGTGGTGGTGGGAGTGCGTTTGGGAAGCCTGCTTTTGGTGCCTCAGGATTCGGCCAACCGTCCATGCCGGGCGCAGGAAGTGCATTCGGACAGGCCAGCAGTATGGGTCAAGGTTCTGGATCTGCTTTCGGCCAGCCATCAGCTCCTGGTGCAGGAAGCGCATTCGGACAGGCCAGCAGTATGGGCCAAAGCTCTGGATCTGCTTTCGGCCAGCCATCAGCACCAGGTGCGGCGTCGGGTTTCGGCCAAGCAAACGCTCTTGGACAAAAGCCAAGCCCATTCAGTAAACCAGGTTTTGGACAGAGTGGATTTGGACAGGCGGCTCAACCAGGTGCCAATGCTTCTCCTTTCAGCCAGCAAGCTTCGTCTGGCGCGTCACCATTTAGTCAGCAAGCCTCGTCAGGTCCATCTCCCTTCGGCCACAAAGCACAGCAACCAAGCCAGTCTTCACCATTCAGTCAAGCAGCCCAGCAACCAGCTCAACCTTCACCGTTTAGCCAGCAAGCTCAACAGACGCAGAAGCCGAATCCGTTCGGTCAGCCTCAGCAGCCGTCTACACAAGCACCTGTACCTGCACCTGCACAGGCAAACCCTTTCGGTGGCGCCGCAGCGTCTCAAGCTCCGGCCTTCGGTCAACTAAGCAAACCGTCACCTTTCGGCACCCAACAGCCTCAAAACAACGCAACGCAGCCGGCAGCTGCCAACCCCTTCCTCAAGCCTCAAACATCTGCCGCGCCAGCAGACTCCACGCCTTCACCTTCTCCGTTCACCACCCAGACACAGAGCCAGCCTGGTAACCCTCCCGCCCCCGTCCAGGCTACCTCTCAGCCGGCTTCAATAGCACAGACTAGCTCAGCACCGCGCCCCCATGTTGAAGGTGTTACACCAGATGGCAAGCCCATCGATCCCAAGGACCGTTACAAGGAGGGCAAACCAGAAGAGTATGAGGGCGAGCAGGGTAGGATTCTAGAGGAGATCTACAAACGTGTTGCTCAGCTCGGGCGATTCAACGATGACGAAGACATACCCGTCACACCACCGAAGTGCGAGTGGATCGCGCCGCTTACGCTGTTGTGAAGCGACGATTTGAGTCGGATAGGACAAGTGGGGGCATCTGATGGTAAATGGCATGAACGGCGTTAATTTTGGTTTCGTGGATAGATCTCACATAATGATGTGTTAAATAATAGACTAAAATGCACACGAAAGCGCGTGTAGTTACGCATTCAATTAATTGCAAATACGACCTTCCTAAACGGTGAAGCAATTATCTCGTAGTTAGACAGAGTTTCAGAGAGGCCACGATTCAAGTCCGCATGTCAAGTTTAGGTGAAGGGCGCCTGTCACAATATTATCATCAGGTCCCAAAATACCACCATGAACAGCCTAAAATATATTTGGTATAAGGTAGTTACTCGATGAGTATCAGCTTTCGTAATGACGGAGAAGAGTCCAATCTCGTAGTGTACATGCGTGTTCCATCCCACTGGTCCATCGTTTTGTACTGCCTGCTCAGCCCGTGCATATCCCCATTCGGCGCGCTCCGCACGTTCGGCCGCGTAATCGTCGCTTGATAGGTGTGTGATGGGTGATTTATCGCTTCTTCGCATCGACTTTGTCCTCGAGGGTGCGAACGTAGCCTTCTATCCGTTGGACGGCGGATTGGAGAGCCTGGTTTCGTTAGTCAAGGCCTGCTTCACTTGTACAGTCCCGATGTATTGTTCTTGCGATCGAGCTTATGCGCAAGGGACGCAGGTAGGAATGACGTACGTAGATGTCCTCGGTTAAGAGCTGGTTCGATACGCGGTATTCGTCAATGACATAGTAGTACATGCCTGCGCCGGATGCGGTAGCACCGAGAAGGAAGCCGAACAATCTGTCGTGTGTTAGCCATAAAATTTCAGCCTTGTTTGCCATTCTAGTAGATGACATTCGCCGTCGTGCCTGCCTGATGGCATGTGACAGTCTTCCGTGGCTGTATAGCCGTCCAAACCAGTTCAATAGAATGCAATTGCGAAATGAGCACTCACCCTCCCCTGAAAGCACCAACGGGCTTCTTCACTGGCGCAACAACAGTGTCCTGCCTCAGTACAGCGCTTGTCTGGAATCCGCGGGAAGCAGCCATGGGCGCTCGAACGCCGGCGCGAGCCGCCGCCCTCAAGAATTGAGTTGCCATTGTGTCCTTTGCTATCTTTTACGTCGCTCGTATCGTGTCTCGGAATCTGGTCGCAGATTGTGAGCGTGTGGGTGGAGCGTGGTGGTGGTGACGCTCGTGTGCCGGCCGTGACGTTTGTGAGCTACCTGCTCTCCGCACTACAAACAAGCAAGCTCGACTCGCCTGACCTGGACCCTTGCCTGCCTCACGCTTATGTCAGCCACCCCGCCTGGCTTTATCTGGTAGACCATGCACCGCGATTCATTCATCGCATCTCGACACAACAAAGTTTTTGCCAAGTGTGATAACTGAAAAGGGTTGCACCAGTTGCTTCGTCTAAGTTCTCCCCTTTCGATGGTTCTGAGTCACGATTATTGCCGCTATCCAACTCCGTCTTCAGCGACCCTCTCCAGATGCGGTCCCTGAAGGGGCCATCCAGGGCTTCCGAGCTCTTACCTGGTCGATACGTCAAATACACTCGCACATGCCAAACATGCATATGACGCGGAGACATCTCGTTATAGTAATTATTGAATTAAATCGCGATGCGCGTAAGGGTATTGTAAATCATGTACACTAAGGAAATGAGGGCCTACTAACGGGCAGTGTCCTCGTGCAGTCCACCAACTTCATCAGATCTCTCTTCTCTACACCCAGAAGACTCATCCTGATGTAAGCCTTCGCATAGTCCAGGTTCCAATGGACCTGGTTACCAACAAACGACTTCCACTCATCGGCGATCTTGGGATGTGTCGATAGCACCTTGTCGCTTGGGAGGACGAAGACCTTCTGATCAGCACTGCCACCGGAGGGATTGTTAAGAGTATCGTTGTAGAATTCGACGTCCCAGACACCGGGGGTCGTATCGAGTGGCTTGTCGACGACCTCTGGACGGACGTCCACGAATCGTTGCTTGGCTGTTGCGTGGGCGCCTACGAGTGCTGCGAGATCGTGGGGCGAGAAACCCTTGTCCTTGAAGATGGCGATCAATTTGTCGGCGTCTTGATGAACGTCAGGTAGAAGTCCTTTGGGCGCGGCCTTGGTCGCATCCTTGCGGCCAACGAATGTAAGTACGCGGGGCCCCTTCGGACACGAGATTGTTGCGTGATTGTGCGCATATTGGACGAGATCAGCGTATCCGACCTTGTACTTGGATTGTACATCTCGAAGTTTTAGGCGAATGCTCTGAAGACCGTTGTTTTCGGGTCTTTCATGCTCGCCGAACTCCATGAGTAGCGATCCATCGGCACCACCGTTGAGAGCATTCTTATCCCAAGACCCAGCATCGTGGAAGCCCATACGGACTGCAGCACGAGCATTGTCGTTGCATTGTTTATCGGCCCCAACAAATAGCTTGGTAAGCTCGGCAGAGACATCGTACCCTATATCTGTTAGGCCATAGACGATTAAGGAGGATTGTCGTAACTCACAAACGCAACATTTGTCAACACTCAACAATGAGCAGGTCAACGGCTTGTTCGTCTTGGTGTTGTCGATGGGTGACTTTTTACCAGACAGAACGTCCGCAATGAGTTGTTCGATGCCTGAGAGAACACCATTGAGAATCCCATCAATAAGGCCGGGTGCGGCATGACGCGGTTCCAATGGAGTTGATGATGCTATCGAGCATAGAGCGATGAGTGGCAACGCCAGTGATTTAGTAGGGACCATCATGGCAGCTGAGGTAAGTAACGACCGAGAAGATTATGAACAATAAATTATAAGACAGTGTAAGAGGAGCAACTGTGAGCTGATGAGGAACAAAAAGACAAGATGTTTGGAACATCCTTATATTCCCCGACTGTCTCCTAACAGCAACGGTTTACCAAGTCCCAGGCCTTCCATTCTCGCCGATCACAGTCCCGCATGGAACCAAGACGCCGTTCAGTTGAGACCACAGCAAGCCACATTGAGTAGAGGGATACAGCTCGGTCCCCGAAATAGTAATCTATCCCTGTAGCCCTGGGTTAAGCCAGCCGCTTTAAGGCGATACGGTTGAGGGAAGCCAGCCAAACAGCTACCAAGTGATGGTCATGACAGCGATATGCAGGGCCGAGCCTAGACTAATGACCCTTTGAGACAGGTAGATCCCGTCAGTGTAGGAAGTCAGCGCAGTCTAGCAGTCCCCGCCTAGAAAAAAGGTGCCAAGCTTGCGAAGGGGCGCATTTGCGAACGGTCTAGCTGTTACAGACATGTGCCTGATTCAAAGAGTGTGAGTCGAAACACTCGCCATTCGACAAGCAAGTACAGCTTAGAGCGGAATATCGACAGTACAGTCACAGCATCCTGCGTGAATGCCACCAATACGTGAGTGCGGAAGAGCACCCTGCCGAAAAGCAGCATACCGCTTTGCGATTCTCCGGTGCCGCTAGCGTCGGTATCCGTTGTCCAGAATTCTACGAAGCCACGATAGCCTCGTGTTTTCTCGTGAAGATGCATGGTGGCTTGTCCAGATCTCGCGTGTTCGCTTGGCATGTCAAAACTCAATACTCTCCGCATGGTGATCCGGGACCTGAGCCCATCATCCGCGAAGAAGAATACGCCACTTGCCTTGCGGTCCCACATACGGGAACTCGTGCAACGACTAAGCAGTGTATTTGTTCTTCAGCTACACAAGCTAGTACCATCAGCTGGGATTCGCTTGCATGCCCAGGTGTCGTGGCATGGCGCGCAATGCGATTTCGAGCTGCCTTCGGGTATTGCCACAAGATAGCGATACAAGAGCCACTGACGCTTTCCGCTAGCGAACGGTGATGTTAGTGATTGAGGCAATCCGGTCAGCCTCCAGTCCATCGACCGCTTGTAGAAGAGCTGAGCCAAGTGATCGACAACACTAGTGTAATCGTGCAGCCGCTGCTGTGGAGAGCCGGAGCCACCACGAGCACATGACCTTTAAAATGCTCAGCCCTGTAGGTATTTGGCAGTAACTGAACACTTCCTCATGCAACTGGATTACCCTCGAGTTCTGCTAATTCAACAAAGGGCTTGTTCATGGTAGTAAACCCAGCATCTGCCACCCCGTGTCGGTGTCTATTGCTTTTCAGGACGTCAATGTTGAGAGTAGTGTTCAGAATGCGCATCGACGCGCATACAGAAGGTGTAAAGAGCGAGGGTCTTGCAGGTACTTCTGCTGACCTTGCGCGGTTCCGCTTTAATGCAGGTACCATTACCGTACCAACGTGTTGCACGGTAACAAGCAAAGCTATTGACGTTCAGTGCAGCCTGACATCGTTTGGAACCAAAGTGTTGGATGATCCGACGCTCGGAGGTCAGGCGCCCATGAGATTCGATGGCAGAACAGCCCAGCAAAGGGTTGGAGAAGTTGAAGTCTAGGGTTCAAAGGTTGTTGAGCTTCATGTACCGTTCCTATCGCCTCCAGGGCTTCTTCGGCCCACAAAAGCATGAGCCTTGACACGGTGCTTGATTGTTTGTTCGCTCCAAGTGTTAGCATAAACGTCCCTGACCCCTTACCGCCATAACGCTCAACAGTGACAAATATTCCATCAGACGTCGTTATCGCATTGCTGGAGAGAGAGATGCTTTGGTGGAGCGGCGAGGCCACGGCTCTAGCGGGAATAATGGTCTTGGCGTGCGGCAATCGGAGCCCCCGATCAGCGGAGGCCTCGACGCGTCTCGCCCTTTTCGATCTTTGTCCCTTCATGCATCAATACTGAGGGCAGATTCGCATCAGTCGGGCATTCGCATCAGCCATCTGATATCGGCTGGCACTCCCCTTTCGCAACCTCGTCACTCTTACTCTGAGCTCGCGACCATTATCACGTCATGCAGACAGATGTCGCGTCCGGAATCCTCTGGCAACAGTCCGCCAAAACGTCGACGGACGGTTGAAGGGTCGTGCTGGCCTTGCAAGCAAAGACGAGTCAAATGCGACCTCCAGAAGCCCACATGTCGACGATGCCTCCTTTCCGCAAACGCGGAAGACTGCAGCTACGACAAGTTACTACTCAGATGGAAGAAGCGACCTGCTAAAACGGTGCCCGAATGCCTCCCACAGCTATCCATCGAGCGTTCGCTCAATAGCATTCACCTGGCATTCAATGAGCGAAGAGCACTGGAATACTTCAAAGCGCGATTATGGCCACTTTTCTCCACTCTTCATGAGCCAGTTCCGCCACCAGTCGCACTTGCCCTGCGCTCTCAACCTGTCCTCCAGGCCCTATGCGTATTTGCCGAGGAGCATCGGGCGCTGCAAGAGCGCGGATCGTCCAAACAGACTCTTGAGAGGAGACGCTTGCATTGCTTGTCAGTTATCCGCGGCCAACTGAGCAGCGAGCAATCCGATGGTGCTGCGCTCTCCGCACTTTTAGTTGCGGTGCTGCTTTTGTACTTCCTGGAAGGCTATGTCAACTGCATGTCAGATGACGCTTCGACCGGTTGTCACCTTGCAGGAGCGATCGCAATCATCAACGCAATGGGCGGCTTTCGAGCAGCATGGTCATCGTCAGACAGAATGACTAGAATGCTACTCTCGGAACTAGCATCCACTGATCTGACAGACGCCTTGCTTCAAGACAGAAAACCTTCGTTCCCAGCCTGCATTTGGGAGACAATGGAGTCAGGATCAGTGTGGTGGGAAGTCGTCCCTGGCACTACATCACTTGGGTCTGTTCTATCCACATTGGCTGAGATGAGCTTCTACCGCCACGAGCTACAAACTGGAGCCGAAGTTTGCGTCGAGAAGGCGCAGGCCTTTGAGCACGCGCTTCAGCCAACGTACTCCAAGCTAGAGTGTCCAGATGGAGACGCAGGACAAGACCTGCTAAGCCCTGTTACAACGGCATCGCTTTCACTTGTCCGTTGTTTCCAGCACGCAGGCCTCATATACCTTTACAGCGCTATTCACGACATTCCCACGAAACACTTTCTTCTTCAACAGCATGTCCATGCGTGTCTAGAGTGTATACAAGGCATGGATACGAGATCTAAAGCGCAGAACTGTGCTCTTTTCCCACTCTATGTAGCTGGCGCACATTCACTCTTGGAAGCCCATCGGGAATGTGTGATGAAGATTTTGGGGAACATACACAACAATCTGCGATTCGAGTCCGTGTTGTCTATTCGGGCAACTTTGGAGGCACTCTGGCAACCTTCTCGTAGTCCTACTACGTGGAGCGGAAGTTTCAAGAACACTGCCATGTGTACATTGGTTATATGAGAGAATTCATCGGTTTTTGCTATAACAGAAGATTGCGATAGTTCCGTCAAAACGCCTCCAAGCCCTACGACCACCAGCCACTTGCTCAACTGTCTAGTGTTTTCACCAGGGGCGGCCATAATTCATGTCGCATTATACAGAGATTCCAGACTAGATGTATACATGACTCTGAGGACTATCTAGTTGTTAAGATTGAAGAGTGTGTATGCAGCAAATGCGACAGGAATTGTAGCCACCCTTGGTGCCCGTATCCCAGCATGTTACCAATGTCTGAGTACCGCCTCCCTCACTCCTACTCAACGAGAGCCTCCACCTCGATTTCGACTTGCATGCCCTCGATACCAAGTTTGGTAATCTCGACACATGTCCATACCGGTCGGTGATCAGGCATGACGCGTCGCCAGCCTTCGATACATAGGTCCGCAGACTCGTCGATATTTGTGTGGTACGATCGAATAGCGTATACGTTCTTCCAGGACACGCCCTTTTCGACAGATTGTAGCGCCTTCTCAATGTTCTCAAGCGCTAGCTCCACTTGCTTTGCGGCGGTCGGTGCTACGTTCCCTTCCGCATCCCAACCACCCTGGCCGGAAATACGGACGACGTTTCCTACTTTGACAGCTTGCGAGTAATGGAAAGCTTTCGACTTGGATTCGGTTCCAGCGTAGTTTCCGAACGTTGCCATAGTGAAGATCTCAACGTCGATAGTGAGCTGCGTTTGAGGCTAAATGAAGAAGAAGTCGGTGACAAGTGTTCTAGTCAAGAAGGAGTCGGGCGAAGAAGCTTATAACACAGTCTTGGGGATGATCGCGACTTATAGGCCTATGCATCGTATGGGGCGTATTTCCGCTGTTGGGTCCCGTAATGTATGTTCGCAACACAGCTCCGCGTCATCGCACTGGAGTCAAGCCCCAGACTACGACAAGAATGTTCAATCGAGAGGCCAATAACTCAAAATTGCCCGGTATTTGCCTCGCTCTGGTATAGGCAAGCTCGCTATGGTTGAATTGCTCTCCTTGACGAACGGAAGTGGAGCGTCCCCGCACTACATATCTGACACAAACAAACAAGCTTCTATCTCCGATATGAATGATAACGCTGGAATCACGGAACATCTCAACATGGAAGGTTACCAGGCCTCGTTTCCGCCACGAGATATGGGACCGGGGTTTAGCGTGGCGATGCCTTGCAGTTCGAGCTATACCCAGCATGGCAAGTACAGCGGCCATTTCTTGACCCACATTTCTCTGCAAACCTATACACGCGATCCTACGCTAAGGTGTAGATAGTCGCCAATGGTGTCATTCGGCATTGTCAACGTCCATCTCACGATGATCTAGCATTTAACTGCTCTTGTCGTCTGCTTGAAGCGTCGTCGGAAGCAGCGCACGGGGAAATACTACTACCTAATGTACATGTTATCGATCAACCCAGTCTTGACGCCTCTGGGCTTTGCGGCGTTCTTGGTTGTACTTGCGGTTGGCCTGGTATGGCGGACGAAGAAGACTTCGAGCAAAAAACTCTCTCCATCTTACGACGTGAAGCAAAAAGGTGCAGTTGATCAGAATATCTTCAATTTGAACAGGACTGACCTTTCCAAGTCCCATCTATACCATTCAAAACACCGTTACCGCAGCCGGCGGAAGACTACAAACTTGAGCTTACAGATCCCAAGCTCTATCGACCCTTCCGCCATGGACCAAACTTTGTAACAATGGGGATCCGGAAAATGAATTGGAACCAATGGATTGAAATGGATTCGAATTTTATCCCTTATCACGACGCCAAGGTTCGGGAGCTCGAGAAGGACGTCAAATCCCGGGTACAATATGTCGACAACGAAGTCACGCGCCTCGCATGCTTTGAGGTCCTGGAAGAACTGACGCAATATCTCACGCATCGCTATCCGGAAGTCTTCCAATTGCACGGCAACATCCTTCATAACACAGTCACTGGTGAAGAATTTCAATACCCAGCACCGAACCCGACGGAAGCTATGGTTACCGCAGCAAAGCTCGTCCAGGACGATCTCGTAGTCATGGTATTGAATGACGATGGCCAATACCACATCGATGCGGGCGCGGTCTGCCTACCTGGGTTCTGGCGTTTGACTGAGAAATACCGCATGTCGCT
The DNA here is from genome assembly GCF_024043155.1 of Alternaria arbusti. Lineage (NCBI taxonomy): Eukaryota > Fungi > Ascomycota > Dothideomycetes > Pleosporales > Pleosporaceae > Alternaria > Alternaria arbusti. Next base: position 1,139,632 of record NW_026249943.1, read on the forward strand.
CGACGAACTCCATATCGAAGCCGGTGTACCTCATTACCAAGAGAAGTTGCAAAAGGCCATGAATCGTTTCTTCGCAAATATGACGTGTGAGAAGCCTGTCATTCGGAATAACGTAAGTAGCACCAACGTCACTACAAATAATGAGGTACCAGTGCTGATAGATCTGTAGTTCTTCATCCAACTGGACGACGGTCTCGCATGGTCACACCGCATGGGCGATCAGAACTCCAACGCGGTTGCTTCCTGGGCCACTGCCAACTCCAAAGGTCTCCGTGTCGAAGACATCCACTTCCGCTCCGAACGGCAATCTCTGCGACGTCTGCCAAAGTCCAAAGCTCTACTCTTCACCATCAGAACGTACTTCGAGCCGGTGACGACCATTGCGAAGGAGCCGCATGTGCCAGGAAGACTGGCCGAGGCGATCAGGGGGTGGGATGAGACTGTCAGTTACTACAAAGGACGAGAGCATTGGGAAGGTTTGTTGCTTCCGTATCTGGATGAGGAACATAGGAAGCAAGTTGATAGTGGGGTGTTAGAGAAGCCGGAGGGTGAGTTCCCTTTTTGAGTGTACACCATTGCCTGTAGGTGTCTAGTATGAATATACTTTATTGCATACTATAGAGTTCTTGCGATGCTCTCGAGATCCACACCACCGATGAATGCTTTCGTATTTGCCATGCTTGGCCGATAAAGCCTAAGCTTCTAGCTTGGGACTCTCTGTAGAACTACCCATGTACATCACGCGATCGCTATAGCGAAAGCGCAACCTTCCAGTGCTGCACCTTTTAGATAAAAAAGAAATCACGATTAGCACCAGGCATGGGTGCAGTTTGCGTCTCGCTGTTATAGACAACATGATCAAATAGAAATATACATCAATTTAGAAACTATCGACTTGGCAAGATCTGACAGTATGTATACTGCAAGCTACCCCAACGGCGGCGCGAAGCGAAGTACATCACTAGCCTACGAGAGCAAGAAGATTCGCCACATTAGTAGACATCATCAACCTCATCAGGCGGGCCCCTGAATTCTGTTCATGGTCAGCAAAGTCACCAGCCAAACATGAACACGTTGATACTTACTGTTTCTGCCAGAGAGCGCATACCATAGCCCGCTCAAACACGCAAAGCCGATCAATACGACACTAGCGTAGTTCATCGAAACCTCGGTAACAGGAAGCGCAGTTGGCATGCTAAAGAGCACCAATTCGAAGAGGATCCATGCCACAGCACCGATGTTTGCTGCGGTGCCCACCAGACCACCAACATTCCACTTTGCATGTGCGACTTCTCTCCTACCGGTGAAGAGAGAGATAGCGATAGGAACGAGGTACCCGATGGCGAGTGCGATGACGCCGACTGATGCGAAAGCGGTGAACGCGCTGCTGGAACCAAGATTGATGAGACCGAGTAGCATCTCGATGACTGTGACGAGCGTGAGCGAGTAGATGGGCCGGTCGGCGATAGTGCGCGTCCAGAGGCCAGCGAGGGGAAGCGCGTTGTCGCGGCTGAACGCCCATGTGCAATGTGAAGCAGCAGTCGTGATTGCGATGGCGCAGAAGAGAGTGACAAATAGTATCATTATCATCAATATCAGCGCTCTTGTCTTCGAGCCCATGATAGAATATATGATGTACGGTAGCGCTTGGCCGTAGGGTGCGTTGAGGATGTCTTCGAGCGGCGGTAGCGTAAAGCATAGCGGCAGGACGAACAGGAGCGATGCGAGCCCACCAAAGGGTATGCAGAGGGCGATAGCACGAGAGACTTCAATTTCGGGCTGAGCGCACTCTTCCGTCATTGATGTCACCATGCCGATGGCGGAGAAGGCGTATGCTGGTGGAAGGAGGCCGATGAAGAACGTAAAACCCGTACCCCAGCCCGAGAAACTGCTGTCGTAGTTGCCGAGCGCGTAGGAGACTGAATGTCGACCTTGCTGAGCGCGGACCGATAGAGCAACCAGAAGTGCGATGATGGTGATGAAGTTCCATACCGCGGCCACGGAGTCCACATACGGTAGCAGCTTGTCTCCCAATGAGCAAACAAGGAAGACCAGCAGACACAGCGCGTAGAAGATGAGAAGCAGTTCCCAGTCCGATGCTACCCACTCTGGGTTGTAGATTGATACCGTCGCCGCGATAAGGGAAGCAAAACCGAAGTTGACGGACAGTGCAATGGTCCAGTTTCCGATGAGCCAGAACCAGCCTGTCAGAAATGAGACGATCTTGCGTGTCCTCTTGCGCTGACCACAGAGCCGATACGACCAGTAGTACACACCAGAAGATGTTGGATACCGTGATGCCAGCTCTGCAAGCGAAATCGCGACACAGCCATTGAAGAACAGGACAACCAGTACGCCGACGAATATTGACAGTTGGCCACCACCGTAGATGGCGCTCATCAAGGGACCGCCAATACCGTAAGGTACAGCCACGATGGCAAGACACATACCCAGAACGCTAATGAGTGACCGGTTCTTCGTGAGCTGCGCGTCGTATCCCAAATGGACGTGCTCAACGACACCCTCCTCGCGCGTAGTCACCGGGCCCATTGGATTGCCGAGCTTCTTCTCGCTGTTGGTCGCCGACATAGTGGGAAAAAGACGATTCTCGAAATCAAAAGGGCAGGAATGATGCGGCGTCGAGTTTCTGCACGAGGTGAATGAATATAGCTGTTACAGGCAGTTCCATCTCATGCCGTACATGCGCTATGCTCGACAATGTGGCGTCCAACATGATAAGATATGACGATAGTTCATTGTCCACAGATAGCGAGCACCGTCCATACTGGCTCTCTACCCCGGACTGAAGTGTCTTGATTCGAGGTCAAGCCTGTATTGACTGCATCTCTACTGACTCGTCAGAACATCGCTTCGAGATAAGCGGTGGCTTGAATAGTTTTGCGGACTACCATATGATAAAACAACCAAACCGGAAGTTCTAGCGTCAATGTAGGCTCCAGAGTGCTCGGTTTTCCCTTGTGCATGGTGCAGCGATGCCCTGTTTTGGAAGGATGATAGGCCTCTGGTAGTCGTTTCCGGGGCCCCAGATTTCGCGTGTAGAGCGCTCGCACATGACTTTGTTAAGTAAAAGCTTATCTTTCGCTCAAGCCTTAGATGCGCCGTCAGATCCGTGCCGCTGGAAACATACCAGAAACGTCTCGAAGGTCTGGATAACGACTATGCCCGGGAGAGCAGTTTGGAGGGCAATGTCAAAGCGTGTGCTTGCGTGCTCGAGATGCCGATCTGACATTTGGGCCCTGACAGTGGAGCCTCTGCATTAGTGTGGTACTAAGCCAAAGATGGCAAGTTAACGGGCAAAGATGGCCTTGAGAAACGCAGACTACCTTATCACTTGAGGAAGTCACTGGCCAGCGCAAAATGTGGACATCTTGAACAAGTCGACGCCAAAGTGTTCCTCTGGAGTTCCGAGTCTGCCTGTGGACGCCTTGTTGATGGACCCACATTCAGGAAACCACCACATGCCTTCGGCAGCGCGTCTTGGTCAGGTTCTTGTCTGTTTTGGGAAATTTAATGGGCATAGCTTCTTGGGATAGTATGATAGTGGTCGCGAACCTGATTATGACGATGTGGGACAAACGTCTTTGCGCAACCTCGGTACGGGGTGGGTGTGGTGTAGACGCGTTGATCGAGAGCGCAGGATATGAAGACCAAATGTCCAGCTCTGTCCACGAGTTGTAATTTTCTATCCTCGTTGTATAACACTCTCTGCATCTTGACCCTTCTTTTGCCGCACACATATTTTCCACAATGGCCCAGTCGATCGACCTTACAGCACCTAATGGCGCGAAGTGGACGCAGCCCACTGGTAAGCATCAACAACTCCCAATATTGTAGGCGTGAACAACTAACATTGGTTAGGTCTCTTCATCAACAACGAATTTGTCCCCTCCAAATCCGGCTCAACACTAGAGTCGATAAATCCGTACGACGAGTCCGTCATCGCAAAGGTCTCCGCCGGGAACGAGGATGACGTAGATGCTGCAGTCGCCGCAGCACGAGCTGCCTTCAAGTCATCAGCATGGCGCGACATTTCTGCCGCCGAACGAGGCCAACTGCTGTGGAAGCTCGGTGACCTCTGCGAGAAGAACAGCCATATTCTTGCTACCGTCGATGCGTGGGACAACGGCAAGCCTTACCAGCAAGCCATGGACGAAGACGTCGCTGAGACTATCTCGGTCTTCAGATACTACGCAGGATGGGCGGACAAGGTGTATGGGCAGACGATTGAGACGAGCAATGCGAAGCTGGCTTATACCAAACACGAACCCCTTGGTGTCTGTGGACAGATAATCCCATGGAACTTCCCTGTCATGGTATGTATCCATCGACTCCGGCTGGTGTAATTCAAACCTAACAAGCCTCATAGATGGCTGCTTGGAAACTCGGTCCAGCATTAGCTTGCGGAAACACCGTTGTGCTCAAGCCAGCAGAGCAGACACCACTTGGGGCACTATTCCTGGCCACCTTGATCAAGGAAGCTGGCTTCCCTCCAGGTGTGGTTAACATCGTCAACGGCTACGGCAAGAGCGCAGGCTCACGGCTTTCTGAACATCCGAATGTCGACAAGATTGCTTTCACAGGAAGCACCATTACCGGCCGAGCCATCATGAAGGCAGCAGCAACGAACCTGAAGAACATCACTTTGGAGACTGGCGGCAAGAGCCCACTTCTTGTATTCGATGACTGCGATCTCGAACAGGCTGTGAAGTGGTCGCACATGGGTATCATGGGTAAGCTCCCTTCTCTTTGCAACTTCACTTGCCGTACACAGGACTAACCAAGCCGTCAAGGTAACATGGGTCAAGTCTGCACAGCAACATCCCGGCTCTATGTCCAGGACACCATCTACGACAAGTTCCTCGAAGCGTTCAAGAAGCAGACCAAAGAGAGTACCAAGATTGGTTCGCAATTCGATGCTGACACCAACCATGGACCTCAAGTCAGCAAAGCTGCCCAAGAGAAGATCCTTGCATACCTCGACACAGCGAAGTCAGACGGAGCTGAGCTCGTCTTCGGCGGCCAGCAGAGCGGCATACCAGAGAAGGGATACTTCGTCGAGCCGACTGTGTTTGCCAACTGCAGCAATGATATGAGGATTGTGCGCGAAGAGATTTTCGGTCCTTTTGTTGTTATTCAGAGCTTCAAGACAGAAGACGAAGCGGTCGAGAAGGCGAACGATACGGAGTTCGGATTAGGAGCGGCTGTGTTCACTCGGGACATTATGAGGGGCCACCGCGTGGCAGGTGCGATCGAGGCGGGTATGGTTTGGATCAACAGCAGTCAGGACTCGCATTTCGGTATCCCGTTCGGTGGCTACAAGCAGAGCGGTATTGGGAGGGAACTGGGCGCGTATGCGCTGTCTGCGTACACGCAAGTGAAAGCTGTCCATGTTAACTTGGGCACGTTCTTGTAGACTTACTTTTAGTGGATGATTTGGAATATGTACCATTCCGATGTATCGCTACACATGCAATGCGGTTATTTGGAGGGTGATGATGCTCCTACCCAGATGAGATCTTGGGCGATGGGTGATGACGCAGCGTGTCATAGTCGCGTCGCGTCGGGTTAACACCGCTCCACGCTTATCTCCGTCTCAGCAACCGCCACCCAGCAGCACCTTCCGCGACCACTACTGCAATCCTAGACTCAACACCCGTTCCTAAACCCCTCTCCGTTTGAAAGCCGGTCATCGCATGCGCAAAATCCTACAATGGTCCTCGGCTTCGAGCGCATCAACGAGCGCACCCAACGCCCGAACGCGCACATAAACTTCATACGCACACTGCCCGGTCCGACATCGTCCACGGCGGAAAACATCCTGAACCGCGTCGCAGCAATATGTTATCCCTTTATGAAATCGCATATGATCCTTGTTCAGGCGCTTGAAGAATTCCCATACAACACCGAGTTTGTCGGCCGCAACTTTAACGCTGGCGAGGTCATACAACTGGTGCTCAGGGACCGAAATGGAAGATGGCTGCCCCAGAGGATGGTGGAGATGGTCATGGTACATGAGCTTGCGCACTGCAAACAGATGAATCATTCGAAGGCTTTCTGGAAGGTTCGAGATGGCTACGCGGTGGAATTGAGGGCGCTCTGGACAAAAGGGTACACTGGCGAAGGACTGTGGGGTAGGGGTAGAGATCTGGATACGGGAGCCTTACAAGCGAGCGATGGCGAGGCTGTGGATGTACCCGGGCATCTATGTGGTGGCACATATGGACGGAAGGGAAACAAGAGAAAGAGGGGTGGAAAGGAGAGGCCCCTGCTGAGCTATGCGGAGAGGAAGCAACGAAGGATACTGAAGAAGTTTGGGGCTGGAGGCCAGGCATTGGGTGCCGATGACGACACAAAAGTTAAGCTGGAGAAGGGCGCCCCAAAGAAAGGCAAGCCTAGGGTCGCTGGTAGCGCACGAGGACGAGATCTCAGAGCTGCAGCGGCACTGGCACGTTTCGAGCCAGTCAAGAAGGAGGAAGAAGTCGTGATAAAGAAAGAAGAACCGTCATCGGAAAGCGAAACAGAAGACGAGTTTGTCGAAGGCGATCAAGACGGCGCAGCGGTAGACGTAGATGGCAAGAGCATGTTCGACGACAAAGGCCGCGCCCTGGTCAAGATCTGCGAGGACGAAGACGACAAAGATGGCGATGCAAGGAGGGAGATGGACGAGATACAAGGTTTCGCGCCGCAGCACAAACCAGCGAAGAAGACAGCGTCATCGTCCAAGGCCTCGAGCAAGCCATCAGCACCGAAGTCAACGAAAACTCAGTCTGCATCAAAGACCGCCTCGCGATCGACTGCCACCCCTCAAGCATCAGCAGGGTCGGCCAACTCTCTTCCAAAGGTCTTCAAACCCCGTCCCAAACCGAACACGGCCGCCTCACAACCCCAGCCACCGCCGAGCTCTGCCTGTCCCATATGTTCCCTCGAGAACGAGGCCGGAGCATTGACATGCGTCGCTTGCGCAAATGTATTAAAGAAGGACTTTGTACCCGACCACTGGCGATGCAAGAGCGCTGCTTGCGAGGGAAGCCAGTACATCAACGCCGGGGACGCAGGTGCTTGTGGCGTCTGTGGGATGACTCGGAAGAAATGAGATGAACACTGTGCAGTGGAGCAGCATGGAGAAGAGGCTGGTGGCCGCAGCGATGATGGAATGATTATGATACCCAATTTCCTGAAGAAATAACAACACCGTTACAATGCACTGCATTCCGAGCAGATCAGATCCAGATGTCATGACTTCATTCCATGCAATAACGCTACGCTAAAGTCAACAGTGGCAAACCACAACACCCATCCCATGATGATCAACACCAAGCCATGCATAGTAATGACCAAAGAACGCCTTTCGCCTCCCACCATTCACGGGTACTGCAAGTCCTACCTCGCAATCCTCAGATGCGAGGCTCCTAAGTTTTTCCTCGCGCTAGTCGGCATGCCCGCGCCCCTTCCACTAGTTCGCCTCATGCTCTCCAACTTCGCCTTGAGCTGTTCATGTATCTTCCTGTTCTGGGCCCACCCATCGGCCAGCTTTTGCATTCGAATGGCGGCGATGACAGCGAGAGCTGCAGATTTGAGCTTGGGTCGGCGGTCGTGAACGGTGACGTCGGGGGTGATGCCCATCTGAGAGATGAGATTGAGGTCTTCTTGATTGCTGGGAGGTGTTAGTGGCTGTACTGCACAGAGTCTCTGGTAAAGGGGTGGAGACATACCATTCATTGTAAGTCTGAATCTGCATCAAGAAGAACTTCTTTTGGTACCCAAGGGCTTCCCGGAACGCCTCTGCTCGCGAGCATCGTGCGCGGAGGAACTGGATCTGCTTGGCGAGACCGTTGATCTCTTTGATATGGCGCTTAGTAAGGGCTTCCGCCTGTTCGTCCAGATCAATCGCATCCTGGTTGGCCTTTTGTTGGATGGACTTCGAGGAAGCTTGGATGAGACGAAGCTGCGATTCCTTCTCACGGAGGTGAGACTGTAGGTCTCGTAGTTGACGCTCAAGGGCGGATTGCTGTTCCCGTGCTGTCGACTTGGCTTCAGATAGAGATTTGCGGTGTTGAGCATCCTTGTCGCGGATCCGTCCTTCAAGATCGCGAATCTGGTTCTTAAGAGCGGCCTCTTGTTCGCGCTGTGCCGCACGGGTCTGAGATTGCAGGGCCCCGTTTTCGTTCTCCTTTTCGCGTATCATAGATTCCAGAACGGTGATCTTCTCTTCGAGCGAGGCCTTCTCCTCGGCGACTTCGTCGGCATCCTCTTGCAGAACTTCTATCTCAGCTTCGAAGTCGTCCTTCTCCCGGCGAGCGTTCTCCTTGAGCTCCTCAAGTGCTTCCAAGCGCTCCTCTGCAAGTCGTTGCAGGGCATCAACTTGGCTCCTCTGCTCGTTCAGCTCGTCGCGCAAATTCTCTAGCTCGTCGTCGCGCTTGCGTACTAGGTCCTGCATAACATCGATTTGGGTATCGGGCTCGTCGGCATGGCTCCGTAACGCGTCAAGCTCGGCCTCGCGCTCGGTTATCGTTCGTCGCGCTGTATCCAGCTCCCGGGTCCTGTCACTAAGGTCATTCCTGAGTTGTTTGAGCTCCTTGAGTGTTGTCTCTTGTGCTTCAATCTTCCTCTGCAGGCCGGCGATATCGCGCTCACGAGCTTGCAACGTTGATTGCGAGTTCGAAAGATCTCGAGATAGTGCATCCCGTTCGCGCGTGATCTTCTGGAGCGCCTCGATCTGGGTGTCCTTGCCAGATACAGCGGACCGTAAGTTGCGCAGTTCGCTCTCGATGTCTTTACGCTCCTGCCGCAGAGTAGCTACCAATGTGTCGCGGTCGTTGTTGCCTCTGCGCAAAACCTCCACTTGCTCATCTTTGCTCGACATCTTGGAAACCAAGTTGTCGCGCTCACGGCGAAGATTGTCACGTTCTCGTATGGCGTTGTTGAGCGACTGTACCTGAGCATCTTTGTTGTTGAGGTTTGAGCGAAGGCCGGTAAGCTCCTGCGTCGCATCATCGCGCTCACGTCGTACTCTTTCCAACCCATCCAGATCGCGGTCTTTCTGGTTCAGTTCACGTCGAAGCTGTTGCAACTGCTGTTCGTATGCGGATGCTTCCCGTTGTAGGCGTGAAATCTGCTGCATAGCGTCTTGGTGCTGCTTCCGGAAGTCGTCTAGCTCATCAGCTCTGGATTCAGCAGCGTCGACCCTCGATTGCAGTAGTTCAATCTCAACGCCCTTTTCACGAGTAATCTCGACCACCTTCTGTCTGGCATCGTTGGCGGATTGCTGCGCCAATTGAACCTGGTTGTCTCCCTGAGACTCCGCAAGCTCCAAACGTTCGCGCAGTGCATCCATCTCAGCATCCTTCTCGTTTTGAATGGTTTGGAGGCGCCGCTGCAGCTCTCGGAGCTCGGCATCCTTTTCGCGCTCCAGTGAACGTAGGCGCTCCTCGAGAACAGAGAGTTCCTGGCGTTTTTGCTGCTCTGCGACCTCGAGATCATGTTCCGCTTCATCCAGGCTCTCGTTCAACTCCCGAATTTCCTGGTCCTTGCTGTCGTCGGCGCTGTCGAGCTTGGACTTCAAGGCGTTGATTTCAGCGTCCTTCTCGCGCTCGACGGCACGAAGTTGTTCCTGGAGGTCCTCGATCTTCTCGCCCTGTTCAGCCACCTGCCGCTCCTTTTCTGTGGCGTCTTCTTCTTGCGACTGCTTGGCCGATTGCAGCTGTTCTTCCAACTCGGCGATGCGTTCGGCTTGGTCCCTAAGTTGGCGGTCCTTCTCCTCGTCACCGGCAGACTGGGAACTTTGCGCATTCTTCAGCTTCTCCTCCAAGTCCTTGATCTGTTCGTCCTGGTCGTCTAGCATCTCGTCCCGTCGGTTGAGCTCTGCTTGTGCCTCGTCCAACTCTGCTCTGACCTTGTCCAGCTCCTCGCTGTCGCCACTCTCTTCTTCCAGCTTCCTTTCGAGACGCTCCACCTCGGCCGCGCGTTCGTCGGCTAGCCGTCGGAGCTCGTCCATCTCTTCCCGCATGCCTTCGTCGACGTGCCGTCGCTTGACCTTCTCGGCGTATTCCCGTAGCTGCTGTTTGTATGTGTCTAGTTCCCTCTCGGCGGCTTTGAGGTCTTTCGAGTAGTTCTTGATATCGCGCGCCATCGTGACCTTCTCCGACTTAAGGTTGATGTTCTCCTCCATGGCTTGTCGGTTGAACTCGGGGCCCATCTTCTTCAGGTTCTCTTCCAGGAAATGAATCTTGAGCTTTAGTCCGAAGTTTTCCTTGTCGATCTGCTCCAGACGCTGCAGTTGTGTTAGAACCTGTGAGTAGTCGTGGCCGGGTGAGCCCGGATATACATACCGCTTCCTGCTCTCTCAGCGTAAGCACATTGCCGTTTCCGTTGTCCATTTCGCCCTCTGCCCTTCTTGGTAGCGCGGTGGGCGTGCTCATAGCACTCGAGCTGGGGTCTGGCAGCTGTGTCCGGCCATCGACCGAATCGGCGAAGGAACTGGAATGTATGTCGTACATGCTCGCCTCGGGCAGCGGCGTATTGCTCACTTGGAAGCCTGGCTTCATTGCGGCGGGCGTCGTAATCTTGCCGTCGAGCAGTCCGTTGACCTGGCGCGTGCGATTCGCGGTTGCGCTCTTCAGCATGGGCGTGAATTCGTTCTTCGCGGTTTGTTGGCGTCGGGATGCAAGCGGCTGTCGGGGGGTTCGGGCGCCGCCCATCTGTTTGAAGAGGTTGTCGCGGTCTGTCGGCGCATGGAATGTCTCCTCCATGCTGAATGAGGGCTCGTTGACTGTAAAGCGCGTCATATCGCCAACCTCGGTGCGAGGCGTGTCCGGTAGGTGCGCCATGGTATAGAACGTACTCTAGCAGCGCATGAGTGAGAGAAATAGAAAAGTCCTTTGGGGCGCACCTCAGCAGTGCGGATGCATCATGTTCCACTTCATCATACTCCAGATGTTGTTTGTTTAGGGACGCTTGGACCACGACAGGGATACTGCCCGCCGCTAGCCCATGCAGGCAAGGACCCGAAAAGCGCGTCTGGAAGTCACGTTACCTCTTTGCCGCCTACACCAGAGACTTCAATCCAGGATAAATGCTCCTCTGCTACTAAGTACATCCATTTCCGCCCCTCGAGAACAGTGGCAATACGAAAACACAACCTAAAAGTACCGAACCGACTATACCCGCACAAGCGTTGGGCTCAGTCTCGAAACAACAACGAAGCCAAGATCCATCTGACTGGCTCCGAAAACCAAAGATAGCACCATCCGGAATATATATCCTGGACCATGGACGGGCCACAAGACGACCTTAAGTGGTTTGGTGAAGGATTCGATGGCTTTCCCAAAAAGCTGCCCGATGATGTCGTGGAATACATGGTCTTCATCATCGATTCTAGGCTCTCAGACGTCCAGACAAGAGAACGGTTACAAGCTTTCCAACGCGCTCTAAATGCATTAGAGAAGAAGTTTCTCAAAGAGTACATATGGCAGCGTGACTCTCTCAAGCTCGATCTAGTTCGCGAAGAACACCAGTGGCTGCTCAAAGGACGCTCTAACTACGGCGATAGTGTGGCAGACGAATGGCTTATTGTCTACTTTCTACGTGAACAAAGCAAAGAGTTCAAGGACGCATGGATACGCATATATGACAGCGATGGAGAGTTCCTCCTGATCGAAGCTGCCAATGCACTACCGAAGTGGCTGAGCCCTGAGGTTGCCGAGAACAGAGTCTGGATCAACAGTCATCGCCTACTAATTATACCACTCGGAAAAGAAGAGGAGCCCGGCCCTTTGACTCAAGCACAAGCTATTCAGATCATCGACGCTACACCAGCACGACCACAGCAGTACATCAAGGTTGAAAAGGAGGCTTTTCATCGCCTGGCTGGTTATCCGGCTGCCATCTCGGAGAATCAACATCACGCGACTCTTCCTTTGCCAAGGAAGGTTGCACATATTCTGCACAGCAACCCGTCGTATATCGCACCAGTAGTCGAAGCCTTCTATCTTCGAGATCCCATCTCCATCCGGCTCATTCAACCCGAAAAGTCCAAAACTCCGCTCACTTTCCCACCGGAAGACTTTGTAGACATCAGCGTTCGTTTCACTAAAGTTCTTTACGCTCAGCTTCTCGGTCAGCATTGGGAACCGCCCGCGCCATGGGACGCAGCACTGGAGCAGCTCGTCAAGTCTGGTAGACCAACCGAGAAGGCAGAGATCGGTATCAAAATCACAGCAGGCATGCAGATGCTTCTGTCGCACTCTTTATACACATCTCGCAAACCGACGCGTGAGATCGCCCTTTTACTAGAAGACTTGGAAAGTGGTGACGACACACTTCCTACCGACGCCGAAATCGCCGGTTGGCCCAAGCGTGAAGACGATGAAGGGTGGCTCAATATCGACTTCTCCGAGTTTGAGAAGGAGCTCGAAGGCAAAGGAAGCGGCGCGAAAGACGCGTTTGGTGACAAAAATGCGGAGGAGAATTTGAAGAAGATGGTTGCACGCTTCAACGACTTCCTGGCCGACAACGAAGCAGGCGCTGAGGGTGCTGATGGGGTTCTGGACCCCATGGATATTGACAATGACTCTGACGCTGGCGGCAGAGGATGGGAAGACCCAGAAGATAGTGATTCGCCAGCCGAGAACGAAAGCAAGACCAAGGGCACAAGCAAGGCAAAGGCCAAGAATAGCGAAGATGAGGATGACACGGATGAATACGACGACGCAGAAGCCGACGCGGAGTATGCCGAATACGAACAAGCCTTCGAAAAGTACATGATGCTACCCGCGGCGGAGAAAGCCATTCTCACAGAGGAAGCTCGCGCACTAGCGCTCGAACAAGACGCTGAGAAGGAAGAAGACGAAGAGATCCAGAAACTCAGTGAGATGATGGAAGCTGAGCTCTTCAGCCATGGTGCGCTAAACGTCAACCCCAAATCGGAGCACAAGCCCGGAACAGGTCTCCTGTCCGACAGCAAAGGAAAGGGCAAAGGGAAGCTTCAAGAGGTCGCTGAAGAAGACGAGGAGGATGATGACGACGATATCCTAGACGAAGATTACAATCTCGCTGATAACATGCTAAAGGCGTTCAAGGGACAGGCTGGTATGGCGGGCCCGGCGGGCAACATGATGAGGGCGATGGGCGTGCAGTTTCCACAGGACGCTGATGATGAGATCAAAGGAAGCAGTAGTAAGGGTAAAGGCGCGTAAGATGTCTAGCACGTACAATTACTTACAACAACTTCCGTATGAGTAATTTATGTTCCTTCCTCCATCCACTCGTACTTATCTCTGCCCACTGCCACTTCCAGTGCCTCCGTCTCCACTTTGACCCCATTCTCCTCCAACGTACTGTTTCGCATACTTACTAATCGCCTGTATATCGGCGAACTCTCAGCGACCAACTTCCTTCTTCTGTTTATTACCTCTGTCTGACTCTTCCCCTTTATCTTCAACATCTGCGCAAGCTCTTTGTCCTCTTTACCCTCTACATACAAACGCAGAATCGCTTCGTCATCTTCCGGAGTGAAATCATAAAGCTTTTTGCGCCGCTGTAGATCGATGACATCCTGCGGTACTCTTTTCATAACCTTGAGGGCTTGCCATCTAGATTGGATCGCTTCAATCGGGACGTTGATTTCGCGAGAGATAGCCTTGGGCTTCTGCAGGCGGCGGTGTCCGTCGATCACAGCGGCATCGAGTTCGGGAGTCCAGTTTATGGTGGCGCTCACGTCTCTTTGTCGGATCATGGCGTAACGATGCTGAGTAGCATGTGTGGTACGATTGAGAACCTGCGCTGCTTGTTCATAAGTCATTGTCTCTATCTCAATGAGACGGATGAGTTGGCTTTCCTCATCGTAGTTCCATCGACGCTTCTCGGCCGGGGCTTTCCGGGGACAGGATTCGCTGGGGTATAGGGCGTCCATATTGAAACAAAGTTGAAGGTCGTCCTTTGAGTGTTAACAAGTTGAGTAAGCCGGTTTTGTGAGTGTTAGTAACATTATGTGGGCATAGTAGCCGAGTATATATCTAGATAGGAGAGTGGCGGGAAGCGTCAGCTGTGACATGTGTTAGGCACCAGAGGGTGATCACAGCTTGAATATGAATTCACTTTTGATCGAATACGATCCCGTGCCTTTGTAAGAGTACAGTGGCAAGTATCGTATAGCTCAGAGAGATAGTCCCAGTCTAGCGTAAACCCCTGCTAGGTAGCGATCAAAGTCATGACACCGAGTGAATGCGAATACTCCCGATACGAAATAGCTCATTCTAGTAGTGCGATTGGCTTTTTCACAATAAACGCAAAGCAAAAAGGTCCTAATGAGTTCGGAAATAGATGAGTTGAATTGGGCTTATCGCACTGTTGACCATGGGATCTAAGAAGACCCAGGAAGAATGGTGCGCCCACCCGCCAGAAGTACTGGATGCTCATATGACCTGTGAAAAGTCCAATGCCAATATCACTGGCTCCGTATCCTCCAAAATTCATTCACATCTCCCTATACAATCCAAAGATCTTGGTTGTAGCCACCCTGCTCATGTACTGCCCATGCTCGCTAATCAAACACCATAAACTCCTCCATGAACTTGTCTGCCTCCTCGTCATTTGGATTCGTTCTCTCCTTCTCGTCAAGATAGACCGAGTAGACTGCCTGCTTGAACCACCGACCAAGGTTATACCTCACTTCCTCTTCATGACATTGACTGAGCCACCCAGGCGTGTGGTACAGGGCTGTTGCCGTCTTTCGGCAGCTATTTTGCACAGCCCACAGGACTTGACCGTGAACCTTCCACCTTCTGTCGTCACCGCAGACAGCGATCCCATATTCTCCAATATGCTCCTTCGTAAGCGATGCCCACTCGGCCGCGAGGTAAGGTCCAACAACGGTGCGGAGAACGAAGCCGCTTTGTTCCATAAATACGCCGGAGGAAGGATGTGGTAGTTCGAGACAGATGTAATAGTAGTCGCCGTACTCGTACACAATGCCGATTCTGTTCAAGTCTACGGTGTTGGGGTTGAAGGTAAAGAAGCTGTCTCGGAAGTAGAAAGAAGGACCATAGGTGGGAGCGGGCTGGTCATTGCCGGACGCCGGTAGAGTGACGGTAGAATCGCTGACCTTTTTCGCAATCTGGCGCGCTTCAGTGCCGGTCACCAGGCTGTCTGATCGTGCTTTGAGTTTGGAAGTGTCTGGAAGAGATTTGACCGCGTCAGATGCGTTGTGACGAGGACGCCGTCTGATGATACTGTATGGATATGCGTCGACGTTGATCTTGAGTACCGAGATAATGTTAGATGCTTCCGTTACTGTAGTTAGCGAAGCGCCGTATTCGCGTTCCGCCATTTTGTGAGTAATATGCTGTCCGTTAGAAGTGGGAGAAGGTAAAAGAACTTGGAACGGAAGGCAGAATCGCAAAGGTTGAAGTCGCGTTTGTGACGACAATAGATCCTTGCAGGAGGGAGCGAACAACGTTAGGTGACGTAGAGTTCGCAGAGCGTCTCGCAACTTCAATTTGGCTTTTCAACGTCTTTTCGTTTTTTCTTCGCTTTACAGTAATCGTTCCAGGCTCGTCGGAAATATTTTAGCGCTGTTCCATGAGAAGTAGATGCCCACCCAAGTATGGCTCCACGCACTACCAGCCCGGCAACAGAAGCATAGTATCGGAGGTCAACCGCAAAGTGAAAACTATACCAACGTAAGCACAAGTGAGGGTAAGCGAGTAAATGTATTGCGGACATAGCGTACGTGACCTCCGAGATTTCGTGACCTTCGCTGAACATCAACCTCACTGTCAGGCCCGATACCCACAGTATCCACCCCCATTCTTTCAACCTCAACTACAATGTCCAACCCAAATTCTCCGCCAGACATCGAGGCGATTCACAGAAGCGTCGGACTGATCACGCCCTCCTCCGCCCCGCTGCCCATACCTACTGCGATTATCGCTGATCAAGGCGCCTACTGTAATGTAATCTGCACCAAATACATGTGAGGCACAGACTGACGTCACCCCCAACATCTAGACATGATCTGCTTCAAGCCTGACAACGCCGGTATCGTCACGACCCCGCCGCTCTCTGCAAGGAAAGACTTCGTCGCCGCCAACTATCCAGACCTCGTCCAAGCTTGGGACAGGAAGAGAAAAGATGACTGGGAAGAAGCGCTACACACGAAGCAGAGGATTACCGACTACGCGGTCTTTTTCCGGGGTAGGCAGCGCGCTGGCGTATTGGCAAGACGCGATGCGGGAGTAGCATGCGATCAAAAGTTGCTCCCGGGGATGAAGCGTCATTTCGGTGAGTTGCGACCCTGTGCAACACACGCTCGCGAGCGGGGTGCCTTCCTGGTCTGCAACGGCTGTCGTGTCGCGCATCATGCGCAGGTAGAGCGAGACTTCGAGCGAAATCGCCTGATGACGGAAGGAGCGCGCGTGCCAGTGTGCGGGTTCTGCGCGAGGAGGTCGGTCCTGGATCTGGGAGAGGGACACCGAGGTTGTGCATGCGATCAAGACTGGCAGTGTTTTCGGTGTCGAGAAGATTTTCTCAGAAAACTCGCAAAAGCAAGGCAGCGGTCGCAAATGGAGGGGAAGTGTGGGAAATGCGATAGTGTGGATGATGTCGTGGAGCATGTGAAAGTATGCCTCCTCTGTCAGGGAGTGAACGTGTATAGCAAGCATGTGTGAAGGACGTTGAGATAAGACAAAAGCGGACATTTCGGACTCGTGTTTTGGAGCTTCATGGAGAAAATACATAGCCGTTGCATTAAGAAAGCCTACTTTACCTGGAACAACGAAAAGGCAATAGCAGCATTGACGAAGTTGAACCAAATGCACCTCGCTCTTTTTTCGCGCAACCTCAGTACCGTGGCGTAAGTTTGACATCTAGCTTCCCCACTATGATGGTAAAGCAGTCTCGGGTCTTGTTCTCGATTGTACTGCCATCCTCACCCTCAGCAAAAGAGATCTCGAATGATCTAACAAGATTGGCAGTGACACTGCGCAGCTCCATCATGGCTAGCTTCTGTCCGATACAGTTGTACGGTCCAATGGAGAAAGGCAGATAGGCACGTTTGTCGATGATAGCACCAGGTCGTTCGCCGGTCCATCGCTCTGGCATGAAAGACAGCGGCTCTTCAAAGTATCGTGGGTCGCGTTGCAGGCTGTAGAACGGCATCCATACATTAATTCTTCCGGGTATATATGTGCCGTTGGGTAGAGTTATTCCTTCAGGTGGTGTCTCGCGCTGCGCTCCGGAGGGTGTCTGAATGTGTTAATGATGTCAATGATGGCCTCCTTGGGCGAATACTTACAGCAGGATGAAGGCGCAAAGCCTCGTTGATTACCCCGTCCAGATAAACACACTCGGTGACGTCTTCAACATTAAGATGCGCTTTCTGCGTTTCGATTTCATCAATAGCGGTGCGCAGCTTGGCTTGGATCTCCAGATTCTTGCACAGTTCGCACAAAAGAAATGATAACGTTGCAGCCACGGTGTCGCTGATGATCATGTCAGTATTCGGGACTTTAGCTGGAGGTTGCAACAGGATCAAGTGCAATGCCGTATCTAGGCAAAGTCTCGTAACGCCTGGCACCAGGTACTTCATGGGGTTGCTTACCTCCCAGCTATGATCAGAAGCCGCGAATCAGAATTCATCTCGGGCGTTATCCGGTCGTCATTTGGGTCCAGGAGAGAAGAGAAAACGTCCTTCTCTTTGGGTGTATCCTGGCATTCGTGAGAAAGCCTCGTTGAGATGGAGGTTATCGCCATGGCATGCGTACCTTTTTTCGCTCTTCGAGAACCTTTGCACTCCAGGCTATATGCTCAAAGAGGGGTCCAGAACCGACAGGTGTACGTGCGATAAGCCGCATCGCCCAAGAGATGTGCGCAAAAACACTTATGGGTGCGTGGCTCTCATGCAATAGCTTGATGAAAGGATCTTCTTTACCCTTCTCCATCATGTCAAAGCTGCGGTTGAAGCCGACATCTCCCATAACATCAAAGCTGTAGAAGTTGACCCAGTCTGTAATTCGAACTGAAGATCGTGTAGCTTGCTCTTTGAGCTTAGACATGAGAGTAAGAGCATGGCGGTTCAAGCGAGGCTCATATTCGCGGAGAGCATTTGCGTTGAATGCACGATCCCACATCTTGCGCCTTTGTCGATGTTCATCTTTGTTAGTTGTGAAATGAAGAGAACGCCCTGCCACTTCGGAAATACTGTCGTATATAGTGTTCTTCTTGCACTTCGAAGTCGCTCCATGGATCAGAGGAACGGCGTCAGCGCAGTAGACCGTGACTTCTACATTTGGACAGGCAAAGTCAGTACCTGTGTCACACACACCTTCATTGTCTTGGGCTTACCTCTAGGACCAGTACGAATGACGTCTTCTCCGTACTGCTGGGGTAAAGAGTCGAGCCATGAGAAATACTGGAAGTTGGTCGAAAGTACCCCGACCGAGATGCCGTATGACTTTGAGAATCGGGCGAGGAAGGGGCCAGGGAACTTTGCAATGTCAGCAAATCCTACTTGTTCAACGTCAACGAGGTGCTTGCCTTCCGCAAGCGATGGAAGAATCCCCTATGCAGTAATATGCTGGCAACTAAGATGGCGAAATAGAATGTTGCCGTCCTTGCCGCAAGCTGGAATGCGGCACCAAGAGATTTAGTCGACGTATCAGCAACATATTCGAGAGTCGCAATGCCTCCAAAGGCGACAGTCCAGGCCCCAATGACTGTGTGGAAGGTGTTATCCCAGTCGCTTCGGTGAAGAGCATAGTGAGTTGCCAATGCTAGTGACGCAATTAATGTTTTGCTGTGCACAAGCTCCATGATTCCGTACGACATGATAGCTGATGGAGAAGGAGATGAAGAATCTCGAGAGATGTTGGAATGATGAAGGGGTTGCTGAGAACATGAGGAGCTGAATGGAAGGTTGGACCCTGAAAAGCTGAACATTTGGACGGACCGTACGAGTGAAACGCACGATCTTGGAAATTCGTGTTAGCACGCGCGGCTGAGAGGTACAGGTAAGTTTTGACCGGAGCTGAGGGAGCACAAGATTTTAACAATCGCCATTGTGCTGCGGCGTAGTTGACCTCGGGATGCAGCAAACATTGCCTCTGTCATGCTGTGCCTCCTATGCCCAGGTCTGAGGTGGATATTTTGGAATGCGCCTGCGGACCGTTAGCTTGCAGGGATTACGTGCTACCAAGCGGGGCACTAACCTGATTGAGGCTGCTTGGCAAGAGCTCCTTGCTTGACAATCGCGTCGCTGCACGATCTTTCTTTTCAGAACTCTACCAATCTCCAATTACATGCCGAGGTCTCAGCCCCGAGGTACATCGAACGGTGTCACGACGCGCTTATAAAGCCACCACAACGTGAAACTATTCTCCTAACAGAACCTTGCTGATAAGCCCTAGGCTAAAGACATCCCGAAGCCTTGAATGTCTCTCGGACCTGTCGTTGCCAAGCGGTCGTTAAGTCTTCCTCGCTCGATCGAACCCTGTCATCTCCTGACTCGCAATTGCTGTTGAACATCTTTTTTCTGGAGAATGCACGGCTGATGGATATGCCATTCTGCACGGCGACTCGGTAATGCACCTGGAAGTCAAGCCTGGAATCGATGCATGAGCCTGATCCATCCGCTAGCTTGCTTCGTGGTTGTGCAAGCATGTGGCACCGCATGTGAGATATTGTATCTGCCACTCTTCGCAGCCGCGGACGATCAAACTTCCACTGTACGTTGAGGTGTTCGAGCGTTTCGACTTTCAACAACGGTTCGATCCAGGAAGCGACCCATGGTCTTGGCCCAACGGTCATCTGTGCTTCCCACAACAAACACTCTTCCGCTGAAGAAGGCGCAGTGTCATAGCGCTGATGGGAACTGCTGATCATTAGATGAAGCCTCCGTAACCCCATGCGCGTGGTGGACAAGAGAGTACAGAGGTCCGTGAAGTGGTTATAAGCGAATTGCAGCACAAGCGAGTCTGTTGACCTGCGGAGAACGGGATAATGAGCTCCAACGGTGCCTCTCATATTGCTCGCTTCCACTAACGCAAGCTCCATGGAGGAAATAAGCTTGAGGGATTCGGCAGGCCTGTCGCACAAGAACGCGAAAGCGGTCGGTATACTGAGGCTTTCCGTAAAGCTGAACATATTCTGTCCATAAAAGACCTTTCTAGCTTCATGATAGATCTGCCGGCATGTTTGCAACAACCGAATTTCGATGTGGTTGGACGACGTGTCCGATGGAATTGCAAGTTGATATGTCATTCGGATGTTCGTAGGCCCATCCCTTGAGTCGTACTCCGCGGAGGTCAGACCAATGTCGAAGCGAGGTGTCAGCCAGATCCGTCGGTGGGCGCGTAGACGTCTCAACGGGTAAGCTCTCTCGAGACCACGGGTACTGCGGCAAGCCGGGGCTTCCAATAGGACGGCTGCGCTTTGAACAGGAATCACATCGCATACGAGGACGTATCCATAAATAAGATCTCGAAGCTCCCGCGGAAGTTTAAGAAGTCGCGAAGACATGGTGGCACAGATCAGGGGTTCACTGCGCAGCCGTTGAGGATGAAGGCGTGTCAAGTCGATTAGGGGAGATGTGATGACGCCGTTCGTTCCGAGAAAGGCTAGATCAATTGACCGAGCACCTGGACAGGGGCCGAGGTCGGACTATCCCCCGCCCCTCTCCTCACGCGCCATACGACCACCTTACACAAGAAAGAAACTACACAGGTGCACTGGCGTCTACAGTAAAGTAATAGCTGGAGGAAACAAGACCTGAAGGCAGTGTACCTAGGTACACTTCAAAGAGATGCGTGTTGAAATCTTCCTTTGCACGAAGCTCATTCTCTGTCAGCTCCAGTTCCCTTCTATTAATACCAGATGACGAGTATAGACTGGGTTCATGTTCACAGAAGGAAAAGTCAAGGAGTGAAGACACAGCTAAGGATGTGACAGTCAAATTGGCTATAAGCTGTATATACAAGAATCTTATCGATCGTCACTTCAGTTTTCCCTCCACTATGTCACCACCATTCCCAGCCTTGCGATACTCGTTTGCTTCCTGGTCTCCACCAAGTGTTAAACACTTTACAAGTTGGCAGCAATGAAGCTACGGAGAGTAGCCTGGCCAATGTTGGCGTACACACCAGGGGCGTTGGGGGCAGCGCAGCCATCACCCCAAGAAACGGCACCGAGGAGGACCTTGGTGGACTTGTTGACGATAGGACCGCCGGAGTCACCCTGGCAAGAGTCCTTTCCACCCTGGGAGAGACCGGCGCAGAACATCTGGGCGGTAACAGCCGAGGTGCCGTAAGAAGACTGGCAGGAGCTGCGGGAGACGACAGGAACATCAACCTTGAGGAGGTTGACGGGGAGCGACTGGCCGCCGGAAGAGGTAGTACCCCTAATTTGAAAGTTAGCTATGTGTTTCGGACAGATTCTGAACAGATAAGAATGACAAAACTTACCAGCCAGCAACGGTGAGGGTGGTTCCAGCAGCAGGGTCGGATCCGGACGCGGGGAGCGTAGCGTACGAGACGGTGGAGCTGGTAGGGATGGAGGTGGCCAGCTTCATGATGGCGACATCACCGTTGTAGGTGCTCGCTACGTAGCCAGGGTTGACCTTGATGGAGGAAACACGGGCAACAACACCGCCGGAGGTACGGCTCTGGATTCAACGTGTTAGCCTAAACAAATCTCATGGCCAAGGTGGAAACTTACGTTGGAACCAGCGCGAACTGTGAGGCTGGAGGCAGTCTGGCCAACAGCACAGTGAGCAGCTGTGAGGATGGTGTTGGCGTTCAGAAGGGTGCCACCGCAGAAGTGGGAGCCGGAGCGCTGGAGGGAGACGATGAAGGGGAATTCACCCGCGCTAGCGGTTGTTCCACCGACAATATCCTCCTGGCTGCCGTTGTCCCAGTCGGGGATCTCAGTGGGATCCTGAGGGATGGCTGCGGAGAGCACCACCGCTGGGATAGCGAGGACGGTGAGGAGATCTTTGATCTGCATCTTGAAGGAGGTTGGCCGGAAAGCTGGAGTGGGACTGAAGCTGGAAGCGAAAGACTGCTGGTTCTCTGATGAGGACTGGCCTGAGAATGAGAGGAAGACAGCCTCCTATTTGTACTCGACTGGTCACTCTCTAGTCTTGCGACTTCGATGTGGTGGTATACACCAACCTTGCCACATTGTTGTCGTGTGGTCCAGGTATGCCAGAGGTCCCAAGACCGCTAGAACAGGGTATATTCGATGCTCCTTCTGCATGTAGAAGGAGAAAAGCAGTGTACAGCGGTGATTGGTACTGTTGCAGTTATAAGTTCCTTCTAAAGCCTAGCATCCTTCATGCAGCCATCCGTCGAGGTGGTGCTTATCTACTGCATGACTATCGATACCCCGGAGATCCCGTGCTCGTCGCCAAACGGGAAGCTGTTTTGGCACACTATCGTACAACTGGTTCTGCATAGTAGTGTCTCCGGCCCTAGGGGATATTGTGGTGAGTTCGGCCGGTAGTGGCTGGTTTCACGTGCCAACGTCGGTGAACGCCATGTGCCATCGAGATAGAGGGAAAAGAAATCTGGGAAACATAGGCGGAAGGCCAGTCAGCTGCTGCTGTGGCAGTACAAATCTCCAGCCTCTAGGCTGAGACTACGCCGGTGCCGGTGCCGGGTGATCTTCCTTATGGCGTTACATGGATGAAGATCCTAGGTGAAGAGCTACATAGCAGCTATAATTGGCTCATTGGGTGGGAGATCAATGATTGCGATAAGATCTAGCTGATGAGCATTTGCGACTACAAATGACGAGTGGCCTGCAGCGTCCGGCAGTCTCCCCCATGGACTCGTTGCCAAGCCTTACCAAGCTTCCGTTTATATTGCAGTCGTGGGCGCGATATGCGAGATAGCAAATGGTTGGTGTGGGAGCATCGTCTCCCTGAGAGGCCTGTCTCGAAGAGGCAGTTACTGGTGAGGGTGGGGCTTGGCATGCGGGCCGGCCCCTGCACATTCCCTCCGAAACACTCCGCCCTACCTGCTGCGATCGCCACAACACCTGAATCATCTCGTATGGACGCGGACTTCGCGACCTAATCAGACTGAAGAGACCTGTTAACAGTAGGTGGCAAGAACTTTGCCCCCACTGCGTCATTTATCATGGACAGGTATGAGCGAGGTGTGTCCGCCACGGTCTGCGAGAAGTACAGGTTGGTGAAATCTGGAGCAAGCACCGCACCTCTCGCGCCCTCTTGAAACGATACCTTGCAAACTCACAAAGCCTATACTTCCTTCAATACCGTATATACGTACAGTGATGTCTGCCTAGGTGATAAACGGATGATGTTCTGCGTGCTGCAAGGTACCTAGGTAGTGCTTCGCCGCGCGATAGGTGGAACTGCCACGAATTAATTCAGGCACATGCATAGCACAGCTGTAGGATCTCTCAAGACCTCCTGGCTTCGCATTGAATCCATACGCTAATTGCATGTCCGACTAATGTACACATCAAACCGTTCTTTGTTTACCACAACTCATCCCAGCCACTCATTGCTGTCTTCTAACCTTTAACCCGTGCATCGATAAGACCTACTGTTTCAGAGAGCCCTTCTTAGTCTTCATCCTTACTTCGGCATCTTCCAGCAGCCCGCGATAGTCCTCCGGGCCATAGCTACTCACGCACTCCCTCACACCTCCACCCTTCCTCCGCTCCTGCATACCCAGATCTCTGAGCAGCGTGTCAAGGTAAGGCATCGTATCAAAGACAAGATCGGGTAGTGTATGCCCATAACTCATTGCGCCGCGGAGAACACAGTACTGCGTGTTCCGATATGTTTCCTCAAGTGCCTTGGTTGATGAAGAGGGCGGAGATAGGGTACCGTCGAAATAGGCAGTGATCCAGAGACTTTGTATGTATGCGCACGGGAAGGTAAAAAGACAATGGGCTGCACCAGCGAAGGCGATGTTGCGCTCTTCCATGGCTTTTGGCGGGACCATGAAGCGGTATAAGCGGTACGGTTCGGCGTTTGAAGAAGGCTGTTCAGCGTAACGAAGGGAGGGATCGGGATGATGTATACGGCTCGTATCCCTCTCTTTCAGGTAAGGGTACTCGGTGTACAGAGTTTCCTCTGACTTTCGTATAAGCTCTGTCTCTTCCGGCGTGAGTGCAAGTGTACTAGGTAAGCCCAATTCCTTCTCCAGCTCTTGAGGTTCGAAGCGGAAGGTGTATCCCTTTTGCCAGCCTGTTGCACAAACGACTGCATCAGCCTCTAACACCTTCCCTGACTTGAGTACAACCTGTCGCTCTCCGTACAGGCTTTCAATGTCGTCAACGATCACTTTGACTTTTCCGTCTTTGACCAACTCGAAAAAGCTATCCGGATAATTGTGAATCGATAACGCATTGCCGACTTCGAAAGCACCTCTCCAAGGCCGCAACTTCTTCGTCTCAGGGTGTTTGTCCAACCCATTTAGCGCGATCGCATCTTCTCCAAGTGTGTTCCAGAAAGCACCCACTATTTTCCTGCCGAGCCACGTGCGATGGAAAAAGGAGCGCAGCCAGCCTTCAATGCCTGTCGTGGGTGCCCAAGGACAAGGAGACATGAAGCCAAAGAAACGTGTATGTACCAGTTTCTCCAGCCACAATCCCAATGGTGTGACGTGACTAGGCGCCATCCACACAGGTCCGTTGCCGTCAGGACGAATGAGTAAAGTCGCTGTAGTAGACGGCTGACTAGCACATGCGTACGCTACATCCCACGCCGACTTTCCAGATCCCACAACGACGGTATGCTTGCTTGGTTTCGCAATGACTTCGTGAAATTCCGGGAAGTCTGCAGCATGGATGACCAATGATCTGAAGTTTGTCGACGTTTGATAATCCGGTAATAGTGGCTTGTTCGTGGTACCGACTGCAATGACCAGTTTCTTCGCTTTGATCTGGGTGCCCTTCCTATTCAATGGAGATGCCGCGCAATGCAAAACCCATCCATCCGCATCTTCATCCCTCTCGATGATCTCAACAGTTGTTCGCCCTCTAACGAATTGCTCTACATTGGCCCATTTCATGAAAGCACTAAGGTAGTCGAACATCTTCGCGGCAGGAATGTGTTCTCCCCTTTTCACCATGAACTTTTCTTCATCCATGGGGAAGTCAGGGTGTTCGTACATGCCCCACAGATTGTTGGTCCGGAGACCGGGAAACACACGATTCGGTGCCCATGGTCCGCCAATGGATGGCGCAGAGTCGAGAATGAGTATTTTGGCTGAAGGATGTAGGCGGTGGTATGTGTGAGCAGTTGTGAGGCCGTAGATGCCTGCACCTATGATCACGAGATCCGCTTCTTCCATTGTACGGACGGATGTGAGAAACCACTCGAGGGTTGGAGGAACTTGCGCAGAGTTATGTGCAGCTGTATGGACGGGGCTATACGTGTCGAGAGTAGAAGAACTGCGGCAGGTACAGTGGACACCATCCGTTCTATTGGTTCCGACAGCGTGAGATGGAGCAACGGGAGGCCCTATGATTTCGATGCGGTAAAACAAGCGAGATCTGTATCATCCATGTCATCCCTGCAGTAGCAGCTATCAACAGTACGATCGCGATAACTCGAAAGCTTGTCGGAGTTAAGAATTTGTTGTAAACCCTAAGCTTGGTCATTCATGTGTTAGAGACGTGTTCATGCTACAGTCTTGGTCTTCTCTGAAACCTCTGCATTCTCATCAACGCTTGCATTATAACATAGTATCGGGTCGAAATCAGAGCAGGTACGCCCATCAGGAGGGAGGAAATTCGGCAGGAGCATCATAGTTTAGCCTTTACAGAGCCAACCCCAGCCTTGACTTGCACAGCTCCAGTCGAATCGGTATCCACCATTACCACAACCCCTTCGGAAGCGGTTTGGTCTGGCTTCAGCACGATTTCCTGACAGTCTTCGTTGCCTACTTCATTCGCAAATTGTACGACTACAAAGTCGATCGGTCGGTCCCCAATCACGATCATCGGCGCATGCCATGTCCCAGCCCCATATGTCACTGCTTGACTGCCGTTTGCAACGAAGGCGCGGAGATTCTTGAGGTCTGGCAGGCCAGGTCCCTTGGGTCGCGCTGAGGGGTGCAGCCGTGAGAACTGGCTCTGGGTAGGCACAGTCTCGTTCGAGTACGGGCTCGGCCTCGCGCGCGCGAAGATGTCCATGACACTCCTTTTCCGTTCGATGTGGGGTGTAGGATATGGCGGCGCTCTGCCTGTGTGCCTTCTCGACGCGCTTGCCGGCAGTGTTGGAGCCACTATGACAAGATACTGTGTGTGCCTTTCCTGCTGCGACAGCCCCATGGGTATGAATGTCTGCGTGGTGAACGGATGTCTTTCGAGAATGCCAACGTCCAATAGCTGCCTCTGGAAGTCCCCGCATCCTTCCTCGTCCTCATCTAGGTCCAGGTCTCCCCACGAGCTGGGCATGCTCATGCTCGGCTCGTGCGGCCGGAGGTTGCGCGGCGAGCAAACAAACATGTTCATTACTGCCTTGGCAGGTTTCTTGCTCGGCGCAAGGCTGTACAGGTTCGACATGTGTGTGACATCGAGGTACTTGGTTGCTGAGCCCTGATTGGCGGCGACGGCGTCCGGCGGTGGTACGCGTTGCGGGATGGGCAGCTTCGCGGACGGTGATGTGGTCGGGTTCTCGATGACAGCACCGAACTGCGCGAAAGCAGTCGGAGTCAGAAGCTCCATCGGGATGCGTATCGAAGGGGCGGGCATCGAGGTCGGCATCTTCGCGGCACGGCGTCCAAAGGGACGTGGACGGAAGCTACGATGGGTCTGTGGAGTTGGGGGGAGCTCGGGAGCTTATGGCGCTACCGAGGCGATAACGATAGACATGGAGTTCGCCGTTGGTATATCGCGAATGGTTAACTCTACGCAATGCTTGTATAAATTGCGCGATCTCCTACGTATCTAAGCAGATGGAGGGAGTATGAAATGGTGTATCAGTCGCTGACACTCGAGAAGAAGCCGACGAAGCATGCTCGATTCGCGGCTCTTGCTAGGGAAAGCTGGCCGCAGATCGTTGAATCTCGAATCCTTCTGTGCAGGCGGCACAAGATCGGTCTAGACTCGGTGACGTCGATGCAGTCAGAAAATGTATTCAGAAGAGGAGTTTCGAGCGCCAATACGTGCACAGTCTCTCCCATTCACTCTTCCGTCTCCAGCATGTGCTGGCGAGGCTGATGTCACAGTCCCAACGCCAGCGGCCCGCATTTTCCCCGAGCACTAGCGCGTGTGCCCACGGATTTCTTTCTCGACGGCCGCCATCGCCTTCACTACGCTGTCACACGGTCACCCTTCAATTCCCTGACGCGTGTTCCTCCTTCCCTCCACGATCCACCCGTTGCCGCTGCGTGCGCCCAAAGTCTGCCCTTGGCCTATAAAGTCCCGGAACTACGTCACACTCGAATCCATACCCACACCCCCGACGTGTTCCTGTCTTAGCCTTACTCATCGCCAACCCACAAAACCGAGCTCAGCAGTGAGCCAGACTTCGCGACCACCAGCACCTTGCCCCACGCCCACTTGTACAACTTCCTGTGACTTTTACTAGTTATCATGGCTGTTCCCACACAGTTGGCTTGTACGCACCCTCCGCACAGTCGGGCGTGAGACACGCTAACAAGACTCGCAGACCGCTCCGCCAAGGGCATCGGGATCTTCAACGCTGCTCCAGTGTATGAGGCTCTTCCAGGATTCGTACGGTAAGTGTCTAGACTACGCCACAAGTCCTCGCGCACATCCACGTGCAGTTCTGACGCTGACTCGCACAACAGACCCGAAGGCAACCTTCGCTGCTGCTGCTACTCGCCCGATAGCAAGTACTTCGCATGGGCAACACCTGAACAGGTTTCGGTGATTGACGCCTCAGTCGGCAACGTCATTACCACACTCCCCACACCGAACGTTTACGAGCTCGGCTTCTCCCCGCTCGGCACATACCTCATCACATGGCAGCGCCCATCCAAGGACGAAGACGGGAACGCGGCGAAGAACCTCCGGGTCTGGAAGACGCTCTCCGACGAAGCTGAAGATGACGGATCACGGGCAGTCATCGGCGAATACGTTCAGAAGAACCAGAGTGGCTGGAACTTGCAGTACACGTCCGACGAGAAGTACTGTGCGCGCGTTGTAACAAACGAGGTGCAGTTCTTCCAGTCGAGCGATTTGCGCAACCCTTGGAACAAGCTCCGCGTGGAGGGAGTGACCGACATGGCGCTCGCCCCAGGCAAGAACCATTCAGTTGCCGTTTTTGTTCCGGAGCGCAAGGGTATGCCCGCTGCTGTCAAGGTCTTCCAGGTCCCTCAATTCAGTCAGCCGGTATCCCAGAAGACTTTCTTCAAGGGCGACAAGGTCCAGCTGAAGTGGAACGATCTCGGTACCAGCTTGATTGTCCTGGCCCAAACCGAGGTCGACAAGACGAACAAGAGCTACTACGGCGAGACCAACATGTACATTCTCAGCGCCAACGGCACCTTCGATTCGCGCATCCAGCTAGACAAGGAGGGTCCTATTCACGACGTGTCCTGGTCGCCAAACTCGAAGGAATTCGGTGTCACCTATGGCTACATGCCCGCAAAGACTACCATCTTCAACCAGCGCGCGGTCGCACAACACAGTTTCGACCTAGGCCCACGCAACACTATCCTTTTCAGTCCCCACGGTCGCTTCGTCATCGTCGCCGGTTTTGGTAATCTAGCTGGAGATATGGACATCTACGATCTTGAGAAGAACTTCGCCAAGGTCTGCCACGTCAAGACCTCCAACTCGACCTATTGCGCGTGGAGTCCGGATGGGCAGCATATCCTTACGGCTACTACTAGCCCGCGTCTTCGTGTTGACAACGGTGTTCGCATCTACCATGTCAGCGGAGGCCTCATGTACAACGAGGACATGGCCGAACTCTACCACGTCGTTTGGCGCCCTCAGCCAACCTCGATGTACCCTCTGACCGACCCCTTGACCAACGTACCGGCACCGCATCCGTCTGCGCTCGCCTACCTCAGCACCCAGAAGACACCGTCCAAGCCTGCGGGTGCCTACCGTCCCCCCGGAGCGCGCGGAACCGCTACACCGCTACACTTTAAGCGTGAAGATGAAGGAGGCGCAGCTTATGCCAATACCGGTATCTCTTCCACGAACGTTGGCTTCGCCAATGGATTTGGCAAGCCGCGTCGCCGTGAGGTACCAGGAGCAGAAGCTGCTGAGACCCTTCCACCGGGCGCTGCTCCCGGCGGCGGTGTTAGTCTTACCGGCGCTCAAGATGGCGATGGAGAGCTCTCGAAGGCGGCTTTGAAGAACAAGAAGAAGCGAGAGGCCAAGAAGGCTCGCGAGGCCGCTGACAAGGCTGCTGGACTCGGCGCTGACGGTGCCAATGCACCCAACGGAGCTGGACGTAGCCCAGAACGTCGCCAGCGCAGTCGCAGCAAGAGTGGATATGAGCAGCAAGGACGAAGCGCCAGCCAGCACCGCAACTTTGGCAACAGCCCAAACCGTCAAGCCCGCCCGGACGGTAACCAGCGCCAGAACCCTGCGCAGCAGCGTCAGCAAGCTCCAGCTCAGGCTCAGGCCCCTCCCCCGATCCAGACCGAGAGCCAGGGTCCTCCCCCTGACCTCACCGTCACCAGCCCTGGTGACGGCGGCAACCCTCAGGACAAGAAGATCAGGGGTTTGCTGAAGAAGATGCGCGCCATCGATGAGCTGAAGATGCGTCAAGCCGGCGGAGAGAAACTAGAGGACACCCAGGTCAAGAAGATCAGCACCGAGAAGCAGATCAAGAAGGAACTAGACGCCTTGGGCTATAGCGGTTAGAAAACACTGTAGATGCATGTGAGTCCCTCGAGGCCTAAGCATCACAACATGTAGTACGTTAGGAGATGAAAAACTGAGTCATGTATTGTTCTCTGCATTCATTCATGATCTCGTGATTAGGCTATGACCCTGCATGATAGTACCCTAATGTCCAGGTATCTTCCTCCACGCTGGGCCGTCTTTCATGGACATATCATGAAGGTCGGACTGAAGGATCGGTAGGCACATCTACGTGTTGCTTCTAGTGGGAGGCATGTCCGCCCTGTGTGCCTAGCTCGGAAGCGAGTTCACTGCCTTTTTTGAAAGTGCCGTCAGGGTTGCGCTGCGTGGAATATGTTAGCTACGAACTCATCGACCGTACTTCAGGACAACTTACGCCGCTCTGGTTGCTGGAAGTCTGAGCACTAGAGTCGTTGGAAGAACCGTGGGATGCGTGGCCGCCCTCAGCACCAAGCTTGCTGGCGACCTCTGACCCCTTGGTGAAGGTGCCATCTGGGTTACGGCCTGGCTCGCTGCTGTTGGACGTGGAGTCTGTAGCACCGTGGGAAGCATGACCACCTTGAGCGCCTAGCTCCTTTGCGAGGTCTGAGCCCTTGGTAAAGGTACCGTCAGGGTTACGGTCAGCATTGCCGCTGTTGCCGGTGGATGTGGACTTCACAAAAGGTCAGTCACTGCACATTAGAGTGAGGGTATCCGGTACAACTTACTTCGCTGTTGCCAGAGCCGTGCGAGGCATGGCCACCCTTGGCGGCAATCTCACTGAGCTTGTCCTTGGGCAGGTTGGCGAAGTTGGAAGGGTTGGAAGAAGCCATCGTTGATGATTGTGTTTGATAGAGCTCTGATTGAGTGTTGTAGTTTGAGAAGATGGGTCAGATTGGTTGTAGGATGAGAAAAGAAGCAAAGACGAAGTAGGTCTGTTTATATCCCCCCACCTGTACGCGCTCCTGTTTGCTTCCCCTAGGCAACACGTCACAAATGCGGGCAGCACGCCTGCAGGTGAGCCTGCATCAGGCTTCAGTCTCCACCTCGAGGCATGTTAGTGTCGATCAAACGTCCGCTCATGTCTGATTTGCCGGAAAAAACGGTCATCTTGAGGGGGAAGCCACTGCAGCCTGCTTGCATCCTTGTGCCATGTTGCGGACTGTGTCAGGGCAGCGGGTGATGTCATGTCACGTGATTTGGACGCGTCGCGCGTACTCACGTGTTGCTGTGCCGCGTGGCGGCCAATCAACGTGCTCGGGGGGAAATGACAGGCCGTGTCCGACGTCACGTCCCCGACGCGAATCTCTGGGGCTGGGAGATGCTTGCAATCGTCACGATACTCTTACGACTCGTCATAGTCTCCATAGTATTATCTTCGTTACTCCACGCTTCCCCTCTCACCCCATATTCTACATCAGTTGACAGTGCCACCATGAGCCTGAAGCGTAAAGCAGCGGCAGCGGCCACGGACGCGTCAAAGAAGCCCAAGCAGAACGGTAGCATTACCGCCTTCTTTGGCGCCCCGAAACCCAACCCCAATGCGCCGCCCAAACAATCTGCTGCAGCCGCAAAGTTCGATAGAGATGCATGGGTTGCCAAACTCACAGACGAGCAGAAAGAGCTGCTACAACTTGAGCTCGACACGCTACACGAGAGCTGGCTGCCGCATGTCAAGGATGTGCTGCTGACACCCCAATTCCTCGAATTGAAGAGGTTCCTGAAGAAGGAGCTGGACAGTGGGAAGACTGTATACCCGCCGATGAAGGACGTGTACTCCTGGTACGATCTCCCACATCTTCCGGGTGCATGCTTGAGTAACGAAGACTAATACTGGTTAGGTCGCGACACACACCCCTCAACACCGTCAAGGTCGTCATCACAGGCCAAGATCCATACCACGGCCCCAACCAAGCCCACGGTCTCTGCTTCTCCATCCGTCCACCGAACCCTGCGCCTCCTTCGCTCATGAACATCTACAAGGCCCTCGAGAAGGAGTACCCAGACTACAAGCGACCTCCGAACAAGGGTGGTCTTCTGACGCCATGGGCTGATCGTGGTGTTTTGCTCATCAACACCTGCTTGACCGTCCGTCGCGGTGAAGCAAACTCACATTCGGGCAAGGGCTGGGAGCTGCTCATGCAGAAGGTTATTGATACCGTGGCCAAGGTGCGGACGAATGGTGTTGTCTTCCTGGCCTGGGGCAGTCCGGCGCAGCAGAGGACCAAGGGCATTCCAGTTGACAAGCATCTTGTGCTGAAGAGCGTACATCCTAGCCCGCTGAGTGCAGCGAGAGGCTTCGTAAGTACCGCCTCCCGATATATCATGATTCAAGTGCTAACGATGTGTAGTTTGACAACGGTCACTTTAGGAAGTGCAACGAATGGCTGGAGCAGCGTTATGGCAAAGATGGTGGCATCAATTGGGACTTGAATGTTAATGCTGAGAAGACTGAGTTGTAGTCGTATACTGTTCTAGTCCAACCTTTCGGAGTTTTGAAGGCTACAATGAGAAGCTGAAGTTAATAAGTGCTGACCATGGGTGACTTCGAGGCATACATGAGACTAGATGTGGTACATTAGTGACAAGTGGAGGTGCGTTGTATGTATACATTATTGTAGTGGTTGAACGTTATAACGTCGAAAAGGAACTGACACTCTCCAGCCTACTACAGCAAACCCCGCTCCAAGAGACCAAAGTTAGGCCAGCAGTTCCTCATCACACTCTACCTAGACTCGCAATTTCCCTTTCACCTCTGGAAAGATACGAGCAAGTTCAGGGCTCTGGATTAGGTTCATGCAGTATAACACACAGCCACTGCTACATCAATACGCCGTACTTATCCTGGAGTCTCCGCATCACCATCCAGTGAACCAGATCCCGCGCCGCAGTTGCGTCTTCCAAGCTATCATGACCTTTATTGCCTTTGGTCTGAATGTCCGTGTCCAGGTACTTCTTTAGCAGTGTCTTCAACGCCAGATCACCCGTACCCTTTTTCTTCTTCTTCTTGGGCTCACCCTCAGTGGGGTTGGTCGAGTCGATCATTGTCTGCGCATCAGTCGCTGGGGTAAGCATGCTACTCGTCGCTAGTCCTGTGACCTCCGGAAGGCACTCCTCCACCCTTCTTGCCGCCTCTTCACTAAGCTCTTTTTCTCTGGCTTCGATTGCCTTCTTCTCCTGAATGATCTTGTGCTCTACGACGTAGGAGTCTACGACTTTTGTGTGTATCCACTTCAGTGCCTTGAGGTCATTATGAACGCTGTGTCCAACGAGGATAGTCTCTGGACCGACAAATTTCCATAACAGTTTTCTCGCCCCAGTCTAAAATTGGTGTACAAAGTCAGTACATGTCTTCCTTCGGCTTCTTCACGTAGTGACTTGCCTTCCCCTTTAGCGTGGTCTTCTCACTTATAGCTTCGTTCATCTGATCCCACGTAACGCCCGACCACTTTGTGTTGAGATGTTGCATTGGTTGATCAGGCTTAACAAGGTTGTTAATGAGCACTTCTCCGGTTATGTAATCGATGGCGCTCAGGCGAATGAGCTCAGAGTCTCCACTCCTGGCTGTTCCCATCTTCAGAATGGGAGTGAGAAGTCAGCATGTCTCACATACATTCTGTAGAGCTAGAACATACCTCGCAGTCGATTGCTACGGCAAATTTGGCGTTCATCCTGCGGTCCGCATCCCAATGACGAAAAGGTGGAGTCGGTTGGAATTGATGTAGGCGTTCGAGCTCACCTGATCGATATTCGCGTATTCTGTGCTTGTCGGAAGTCCTACATGGCTGGGCCTCCGAGACGTGTTTTCCGCAACACAACCAGCACTAACAAGATTAGTTGGGTTAGGCAACGTCGAGTCAGCCTGCCCTCACCTTTGTCGCGCGGTCGACTGGCGCTGAGTGGTGGAGACACTCTATTGTGCAATACTGAATTCCAGAGCTACCGTTCTCGTATGGTACGATCATACTTGGCAATGTCTTGAAGGGCGTGTCAGGTGGATGTGAGAGAAGCTGTTGGCTACGGCGCGTTATGGCCTGTTGGAGACCCTTGCTAAGCTGTTGGATAGCTACCAGGAGTTTAGCAATACTCTTAAAATCGATGTGCACAGTCCAGGCACTGAGCTTGTACTAACTTTGATTGCATTTGCTGCATCTTCGTTTCAGATGAATCTCCTCATCTGTCAACTGTGCAAAGTTGTAGCCATGTTTTCGCAGAGCATGTGTGGGTTCTAATAGGCTCAGAAATTCTCGGATGTAATAATCCCCGGGCGGTAGTTCGAGTATTGAAGGTGCTTGGCCCTCGCATGCTTCGGGTGGAGGGGGATATGGGACGACATCGCCGGGTGGGGTTGGTCCTGTTGCTCCAGTGTTCATGATCCAGAAAATGTCTAGAAATCGGCTTCTTGTGAAAGTGTGTGACTCAGGCTGATGTGAAAGATGCTGGAATGTGAGTAGTCCAGGTTTCGATACTGGGATGCGGTGTTTGTCTGCTCAGATGAACCCACCGCTTTCCTCTAAGGCTATAGTCCAAGTGACATGCAGGGTAGCTACCGGTGTTTGGGATATATTGCCTGCGAGTCCTGCGAGGAGTGGCAGACAAAACTGGTGACAACGGTGGTGATACCGAAGAGTCTATGTGATGGAAAAGTGGGGGAAGCGGAATCGGGATGGCGCGTTGACAAGGGTGAGTGCGCTAGCACCATGTCGCGTCTTCCAACAACGTCGCCAGCTGGGGTGCATTCACCAACAAGGTCATAACTACATGCTCTTTGTGCTACATTCTACAGATCATTGAGAGAATGAGTGAACATGGCCGCCAAATTCATGCAGGATTTTGGATCCTGCTCCGTATTTTATCCCGACACGGCACGTAGGGGCTTCGCCACCTGGGCAGCCAGCTGGATTTAGCTACTCATTGTAATCTCCAATCCGCGCTGATATGCATGACGTCATGTGCCGCCGGTAGATGGTAAATCAGCCTAATCCAGTCGATGTTCCATGAACTACATACCCTCGCAGCCTCGGTAGTGCTATACAACAGTATAACTTCCCAGGTCATGCAGAAACGTCGAAGCCTCGTAGACAACCGCCCAGACAGTGCGCAAACATGGCCAAAACCACAGCATTCAACGTCCTCGTTTTCAGCAAGACCACAGGCTACCGTCATGACTCTATCCCAGCTGGAATCCGCATGTTCCACAAGTTAGCCAGCGATACGAACCTCTTTAAAGTCACAGCTAGTGAAGACGCCTCGTTGTTTACCTCGTCTTATCTCGCGCAATATCAAGTCATCGTCCTCCTGCAAAACATCGGCGACGACATCTTCACCCCATCCGAACTAGAAGCTTTGAGGGCCTGGGTGAAGAATGGCGGCGGTATCGTAGCTATCCACGGCGCAGCTGCAGCTATGCAAGGGAACGAATACTACACGAACTTGGTCGGAGCAAGTTTCGACACGCATCCCGATCCTGAGCCCGGTACCATCGTTCCTGAAGAGTCTGGCCTGAAACACCAGATCATGAACTGCTGTGGTGGGCGTGAGGGCTGGAAGGACGAATGGTATAACTTTCACACTCATCCAAGAGAAAACAAGAACCTCCAGATCTTGCTCAGAGGTGATCCGAAGACATTCCACGGAGGTAAACACGGAGATGACCATCCGTTGGTATGGTGTCAAGAGTTCGAGGGTGGAAGGGTATTCTTTACGTCTTTGGGTCATTTCGATGAGGCGTACGAGGATCCATGGTTTGTTGGACAGGTCGAGAGAGGGTTGCTGTGGGTATCAAGGCAAATGGAGGTTTGAAGGAGGGTAGATGACTTGACAAGTTGTCTTTGAGACTGGTTACCATCGGTTTGAGGCTGATGGCGGAGTCAACGCAAATGAAGATTGTAAACCCAATACCGAGATACGCGCAATCGCAGATACAAACAAGTAACGCCGTGCGCCAGACCCAAGACTCCGATAGACTTACGGTGAGGCGTTGTGGTACGGAGCGCCTGCTCACCGCGAGTGATGATGGACTAGCGTTAACACATAACAAACGCTCATCTCAAATTCTTTTCAGCACCACGTCCCACACACTCTGCTCCAAACACTCCTCCCATCATCTGCCTTCAATTACTTCTCCCATTACATACTTTCCACGATGGTTCCCGCAAACGAAACCCCCGCGCCACTGTCACAAGCCGAAGAGGCGGAAGTTGAAGCGCTGTTCGAGAAGGCGAAGAAGCTGCCCCCAGGCATGTTTCGACAGCTCAATGAGCAAGAGCGCAAGATGCGCGAAATGGCCGCCGCTGATCCAGAAATGGCGCGCTACCTTGAGAGCGTTTGCCGCGCGTACTTGAGCAGCGGAGCGAGTTCGGCGAAACCGGATACCAAATTGGAAGAGGAAGATGAAAGCAAGAAGGAAGAGGAAGAGATGGAAGAAGAGGAGGGTAAGGCGAAGGCCGAGGGTGGAGAAGAGGAAAGTGGATGAAGACAACTTCCGGCTTGGTAAGAAGCCACCTCACTAAAATCTTGCCATCTCTGGACATAATAGACTAACAGATTGGTAGCCAAGGCGTGATAGCTACTATCTGATCCGGGGATAGATGAAAATTGAGGTTCTCGAATAGAACATGAAATATCAGTGAACTCCAGACTTATTTGAGGAGAGTCGTATTGTCATCATTCGTGTGAAGAGAAGAGAATCCTACGTAATACCATACCCTATTAACTCCGCCTTGCTAATATATCATCAATTACCTGTCGTTCCTTCGATCCATTGTCTACTCCGCACTAGCATTTGTCTTAGCCGCCGCAGCAGCAACTGCCTTCAAAGCCGCCGGGGCATCGTCCCACGGCATGACCAACTCAACAAACCGCATCTTCTGCGTCTCGCCACTGCTAAACTCTTCATCTTGGAACAGCTTCTCAACCTCCTCCTTCGTCTCCACTCTGTATGTGAGTACACTGCCTTCTTCAGCGCCGAAAACGCGGGGAATGTCCTTGTACTTCCATTCCTGGACGTCATTGTAGGAATCTTTCCATCCGTGGATGAGTCGTTCGATCGTGTAGCCCTTGTTGCAGATGACGAAGATGATGGGAGCCAGCTTGTTGCGGATCATAGTGGAGACTTCTTGAGCGGTGAGTTGGAAGGAACCGTCACCTGTGAATAATATAGTGCGCTTGATGTTTGACTCCTTCGCGGCGAGGGCAGCGCCTTGGCAGGAACCGGTTGCGTAGCCGATGGAACCCCAGAGAACTTGTGAGATGGCGTTGACGCCAGCCGGGAAGCGGGTTTCCCAGATGCCAAAGTTGGATGTACCGGTCTCGGTAATGAGGACGTCATCCTTCTTTAACCACTGACCGAGCTTTGGCCAGAACCAGGCGTGTTTGATGGTTGGTTCTGTCGATGAAGTCTCCTTGTCTGGGATGTTGTTGTTCGGGTTGGGTCCAGATTCGATGTTCAGCTTTCCCAGCTTGGCTGTGACTTTGGAAAGCACGCCGTTCATTCTAACACCAGGGTATTCCGAGTATCGTACTTTGCATCCGTAGCTGTGTAGGTCGATAGTCGTGAGCTGTGACATGCGGATGGTGAAGCCTGCAGTGTTGAAATCGGATTTGATAGCACCAATGCTGAGCACGAGGTCGGACGACTCGACGCGTTCACGCACACCAGCGTTTGAACCGTCTCCGGCGTAAACACCACCGTAGTTCGGCAGAGTCTCGTCTACCGCACCCTTTCCCATTGGGGCGACGAAAGTGGGTATTCCAGATTTCTTGATGAGCTCGTGAGTCTCCTTCAGTGCTCGGTGGCGGATAGCGCATGCATCTACAAGAATGACGGGGTTCTTTGCCGCGTGCAGATACTTCAGTACCACGTCAACGACGTAGTCTTCGGCTTCTTGGTCGTTTTGCGGGTATTCCAGATCAAGCGGAGTATTGAGGCGATCGCCGTCGACCTTCTTCGTTACCATGTCGCTAGGCAAGGAGATGTAGACGGGCCTCGACTTCAGGTAGCATTCCCGAATGGCGTTGTCGATCAGCATGGCCGCTTCGTGCTGGCTGTTGAGCATCGAGACAGCACACGAGATCTCCTTGGACATGCGCGAGAAGACCGTAAAGTCGCCATTTCCAAGAGTGTGGTGCAACAGCGCTCCGTTTCTCTGAGACACAGTCGATGGGTAGCCGACGATGTGGACGATTGGGACGTATTCCGAGTAGGCTCCGGCGATGGCATTGACAGCGGACAATTCACCCACGCCGAAGGTCGTTACCAATGCAGAAATGCCCTTGACTCTTGCGTAGCCGTCTGCGGCGTAACCTGTAATGATCGTCAGCACCTATCGCATGAGACAGACGGATCGACTTCGGTCGCTCCCGCAAGCGAGCCGCTGATAGCCCGAACGCAAGAACAAGCTCCACGTACCAGCATTCAGCTCATTGCAGTTGCCGACCCATTTCAGGCCGACTTTGGGGATGTAGTCGAGTGCGACGAGGTTGTAGTCTCCTGGAACGCCATGGACGGACTCAACGCCGACCTGTTGTAGTCTTCGGAAGAGGTACTGGGATCGTGTCAGCAGCTAGCGCGCTTTCACACGCGTGTACAGCCCATGACTTACCTCTGCGACGTCAATTGGGTTTTTGATATCCTGCGATCGTAGATCTTGCGCCATGTTGCCAAGCTGTCAGAGAGATGAAGCTTTGGATGCTAAGAAAGTAGTTCGTTTGATGGGGTGGTGGCAGGCTGTTGGGCGCAGCTACCTTTAAGGGTCCGCGAAGTTTACAGCAATGAGGTCATGTCCGGTCTTTACCGGCCAGCGCCATTGTTGGGCCTGTCTCGTGCGAGTGCATCGGGTGCATGTGGGATGCTGCACCATAGTAACGCGACGCGCAGCATACCACGCCGTTTGTCAGCCCAGGTGGCGTGAGCTACCAAGTCTGCGGCATAGTATTGCTACCGGATGCGTGCACTCGCAGCTCGAAGTCTCCTTGACGACGAAATTCTTCGCAACAACACCAATCCACAATGGACCTGTCTCGCATCAAACACGCGATAGATATGGGTGAAGAAGTCGAGACATCTGGAAGTGGGGCGCATCCTTAGCTTCGTGGGAATTCCATGGTAGCGGAACCACTCTGCCAACATGTTCTTAGTAACTATGCATCATCACCTGCGTGGCAGCAAACGCGAAAACTGGTCAATATCAAAGCTTTTCTAAGCATGCAATCGAATGTTCATATCACGACTTTGTCTCTTGCAGTCTGTCTTTCGTCATCGCCTGTACCCTCTCTACCAACTCGTCGTTTAGCGGCGTTCTCACACCCACTTCTCGTCCTCGCCTTGCCCAGTATCCATTGATGTATCTGATTTCCGTCTCTCTTCTATGCCTCATATCCCATACCATGCTAACGGTCGTCGCTCTGTTCTTCTCGATTATATCCATAACAGTAGCATGCAAGGCTTTCGCTGAAAACCTTTCCTTTACTCCCTCTACGCCCTGTAGTTCAGGCAAAGCGAGAATGACAGACGAGATCTCTTGCATGAGCCTCATGTTGGTTTCTGGGATGCTTAGAATGTATGCTGTTACGGCATCTTCGAGCGCGCAGATAGGGTTGCTGAGAGCGTTACAGGCAAGCTTTTCTAGTTGTATCTGGAGTATGGTGGGCCATGGGTAAGCCTGGCAGTTCAGACGAGGTGCGCGAGGAAGAATTTCCAAGAGAGGTGAGGGTATCTGTGATATATCGCCGTCTTCTCGCGGGACGGGCCCTACCGATGTTGCTGCAGGTCCTGTATGGGTGACATCAAAAGGTCCGTTCAGAGTGATACCATGCGAGATCACACCCGTAATGTAATTTGGTCGCGTCTGTGGATCAGGCCACAAGAACATATTTGCGTCTTCTATCATGCCTGCCCCGTTCTGCAGGAATGTGATATTTGATGTGCGCGAGAGTCGGGGTAGAAGAGGTTGGAGGGCTGCCACAGTCTGCGTAGACTTGACGCATACGACAAGATCGTTGATAGTTTCGTCAGTTGGGGGTCCTGGTAGCTGTAGTACCTCAGCATTCCCAGCTATGCACAGCTCTTGCACCGGGTGCCATTCTTTTCCGTGCAATACTTCCACGTCATAACCCGTTCGGGCAATCTGTTGGCCCTCGCACGTCTGCAGTAGAAGAATCTTCCCGTTTCTTAGGTACTCGTTCATGAGAGAAGGACGATGTAGCAGCAGGTTTACTACTGGCCTTGTGGGTATCTCGGCAAGCGTGTGAGCTGTGAAAGTGCCTACACTTCCCAGGCCCAGAACATGGATGCGCGGGGAGGCTCTAGTGCTTGAAATGCTGCGATGGTGTGCGGGCTCCTCGGACGCCGACCCCCAGCTTCTGAAGGTGCCTGCGAGGGGATGGCAAGCTTCACGACGCCGAGAATGAAGAACATGCCCCGCTCGAGGCACCCCTATGACAGAGTTTAGACGCTGGCAAATTGCCATCTTGACCCACGTCAAGAATTGGAGATTTTCAGGAGAATAGTTCCTGCTCTTGATGATGGTGTTCCTGGTGGGTGTACATGTCGCGCTTTACGGCCTACGTTAGGAGGCTGACCCCACGCCAACCTAGGAAAAAACTAAACAGCCTAGAGCCTACGTTGATTTTAGGTCGCCTACTTTGCAAGTTTTTGTTCTAATGTAGTCTACAGACCTGTTCAATTTTCTTCTTCTATGTGGTGACCCTGCTTGCTACCTAGGAAGCCGCTGCCC
The DNA here is from genome assembly GCF_024043155.1 of Alternaria arbusti. Lineage (NCBI taxonomy): Eukaryota > Fungi > Ascomycota > Dothideomycetes > Pleosporales > Pleosporaceae > Alternaria > Alternaria arbusti. The sequence continues at coordinate 1,180,188 of NW_026249943.1, forward strand.
CACCACGGATTAGTAGAAGGACACATGGAGACCAGAGAAATATGTCTACACCGTTGAAGCGGTGTACTCGACGGGTAAGTTTGGCGGAGATCGCAGAAGGAGCTGAGTCTGAAATTGTTGATACGAGGAAAGGTGGCTACCTGGGTATTGGAATGGCTACGTGGATGGTCGTACGGATGCGCCGATGGATGGCATGTTCCGCTCAGTTCCTGACTAACGGTAGACGATAGCTTCAGCCCTGACGCACCGCACCGCAGCCCCGGCCTCGGCTGGTGCTCACCTGGGTACTGCGATGCGGTAGCCGTGGTTCGCTCTGTTGGTGTGGCTGTCACGAGTGCACCGCCACGTGCTCGTGTGACATGAAACACGGTCGACGGTGTCTCTCCGGAACGCTACGTAATGATCCATGCGCATTGAAAGTTACTGCAGCGTGGAAGGCGGGTCGAGAGCGCGCAACGGCTGACAGCGTCAGAGTGCTGGGCGCCTCCAACAAATCACCTTGCAAGCTTCACTGGTGGCCCGTGCCTCTCACGACGGCCAGCCCTCAGGCAGCTGTCGACGGCGGCGCGTTCGGTCGCTCAGTCGCTGCGTGCCCCTCGTCGCCGCTGTTGTCGTGCCGCCGTGTCTTCTGACGCTGCAATCTCCCGCCAGGACCTGCATCTGCCGGCGCTGGAGTGCCCATCTTTGTTGCGACGCCGGCCAAGCGCATCCGCCATCCTCGAAGCGCCCACGTCGACGCAAGCGCAGGCGCCGCGTTTCTGCCCTCGATTCACTGCTCCAGCGTTCACCCCCCGTTCGTGCCAACGGCTCCGCGATTCGTAGCTCGTATTGCACTGTCCGCTAGGCTCTGGGACCCACAGGTTCCGTCAAAGGAGCCCAAGGAGCCTCTGGACGACGTTTCCGCGGCAGCGTCATGTCGTGATGGGACGGCCGCTCTGCTGATTTGATACGAGGACATGACCCACGAGTCCCGCCAGCGCTCCGCGTCCAACATATCGACGCCCTCCGACCGCTCTGCCCGTCGCGCACCGCGCCCGAATCGCAACCCGCCCACCAGCCTCCCGCTGCCCGAGATCCCCAGCGTCACCTCGTCGCCCTCGTCGTCGCTGCAGCCGCTGGGCCTGAGCAACCTCGGCTCGCCATATCCCTCCTTCTCCCCCGGCGGACCCAGCGCGCCTGCCTCGAGCCCACGCGGACGGGCGCATACCGTCCAGGGTCCAGCGATGCATCAATACATCCCCCCTCCGCCGCCCCAGCCCTCGAGCACGCCCGCCGGCCACATCGCCCTCCCCCCGCCGCCTCCACGGCCTACGGGCTACGGCAACCTGGGCGGCATCTCCATCCCGCCGCCTCCCCATGCCAACAATTGGGGTCCCCCGCGGCCCCAGTACCAGCAGCAAGGCTACGACCCGAGCCAGTATCGCAGCTACCCTCACAGCATCCCCCCTCCGCCAGGGCCCCCGCCGCAGCAGATCCAGCACGAGCGCGAACCTCCACTGACGTCAGCCACGTACATCCCCGGCGGCGAGTCATTCGGACCTGGTGTCGGCATCCCTCCGCTGCACACCTCGAGAGGCTACCCCGAGCCATACTACCGCGACGACAACTACTCCGCCAACGCCGACACGTCCGCCCAGGGCTTCTCCAGCAGCCTCCTCGAGAGCGTCCAGAGCGTGCAATATGGCTCCAACAACGGCTTCAACGCGCCCCCGACGCCCAGCAGTCGCAACCACCTCAACATACCGACCGAGAGAGCCCAGGTCTACGACTCGTCTGGACCGCCAACCGCCACGCTGCAGAACCCCATGGTCCAGAATCACGGCAGCGTCTATCACCGGTCCGAAAGCAATGGCACGACCCCCATATCCCCACATGACTCTTCGATGCACTGGCCAGCCGAACGCGTCCAACACTGGCTAGCGAGCAACAATTTCTCACGAGACTGGCAAGAGACGTTCAGGACACTGGGTCTGGAAGGCTCAAAGTTTCTGGACATTGGCCGCGGCCATGGCAGCAAAGGCAATGTAGCCATGATGCACCAGGTCATCTTTCCCCAATTGGCCAAGCAATGCACCGCAAGCGGGACCGGATGGGATCAGAACAGAGAGCGAGACGAGGGTCGCAAGCTGCGCAGACTTGTGCGCTCCATCGTGGAGACGGGCCATATCGCCAACCCCCGCGCAGCACCGCAACGATCCGACACTGGCATGACGAGCGCCGGGACAGAGGGTACTGTGGAGAATTCACCGTACATCGGCACCAGAGGCATGGACTTTGGATCAACGCCAACCACTGCTGGCAATGGCGAAGAGAGTCCGGGCCGTCAGCTGCTCTTGCACTCGCCTGGTGGTAGTACGAACCCGCCCAGACGCATCTCTACACAGCAACGCAATTTCACTGTGCCCGGTCTCGGCCCTACTCCAGATTTCTCAGAAGGACCTGCACGCAGTCCCTATTCGAGGGAGGTTCTGCAAGGCCTAGATCCAAAGCCTGTACGCCATAGCCCGAATGCATCCTCAGAGTTTGCGCCATCTTCATTGGGTGCATCGAACTATCGCCAAGCAAGTCCGCAGCAAAGCCCAGCGCTCCCTTCAGCCCGTCTTGCGACCAATGGCGGTCAGCTCAGTGCGGGTCTGAGCAACAACGGATCGCGGTACTATTCCCCGCATAACCGCGTCAACAGTACCGAATCCATCAACTCCACCTTTGCAAACACTGGCTCGGGTCCCCCGTCAAGCAGATCATTCGATAATCGTTCCGATAGTCGCAACGAGAACCGGAAGAACGGTTACGAAGGCTCACGACCAGGTACTGGACTAGCTAGATATGACTTGGAAGCGCCCACCAGCGCTAAAGATCATGAGAAAGGTTTCTTCAAGAAAATCATGGGCGGGCGGAAGAAGGAGAACCACCCATCTCCCGATGACACGAGCCTGGATTCACCCACTAGTCCGGCAAGTCATCGTACGCATCCAAGCGGGTCCCTGTTTGGGAAATCTGGCATGAACTCAAGCGAGACTTCCTTGAACGAGCGACCCCCTTCGAGACGATCAGCTCAGACAGACTCCGACAATCGAGCAACAGGTCGTACTCGCACATCCGGAAGAGAAGATCGCAAATACGCTTTTGTCACACCAGATGGCTGGAACTACCGGCTCATCGACATCACCAACGTAGATTCACCAGCAGCTCTACGAGCTGTGTGTTGTGAGGAGCTGAGTCAGGGTCTGAGCCAGATATCTGGTGTAGAGTTGCATCTCACGAATCCTGGGCAACAAGACCACGATCACCCGCTGTCCGACTCAAAGTTGTTGAAGGCGCGGTCGCAATATGGGAATCGAGTCGGCGAGCTCAAGATTTTTGTCAAGATACCGCAAGAGGGAACCGTACCTCCATCTGCCGGGCTAGGAGTGTCGCTACCCCATACAGCTGCTAGGTCTATCGATGAGGACGCATACTCTCGGCTGAACGCCGACTCTCAACTAGATTCTCCAGGAGGAAAGTCAGGAGAGTCCACGCTAGTCGCAGATAAGAGTGCAGCTCTTCGCAAGATGGCAGAGAAAGCCGAACCCATGCCGAACAATGCAGGTGACAGGCCTGCAGAATCGGCTTGGGAACCGCGTGATGACTTGGCCGAGGAGGAACGAAGAAAGCTGCTCGAAGCCGCTGCTGAAGAGCACCGCAAAGAAACAAAGCGGAAGCAGGAAGAATATCTGAGGAGTCGATTCCAGAGGGCCAATGGACACAGTCCTGACCTGAACCCCACTTCAGCCGACAACCTCAGCTACCGCAGTCAGCGTATTGTTGACTTTGATGAACCCCGCGCTTCTCCCTATGAGGACGTAAAGAAACCATTCGATGCTAAACCCAAGCAGCTTGTCCCACTGCGAGAGCCGCCACCAGTGCCAGCCGATACGAGCACACTGTTGAAAGCCAATTCGCTGTCGAGGGCCAAAAACCGCGGCTCATGGCCCGAGAGTGATGATGGCAAAGACAAGCGGAGATCAACAGAGTCGCAGTCAGAAAAGCGCAAAGCCATTCCTCAGGCTGCAAGCGGGCTGGGAGGCATCGCTGCTGCTATCATCGGCGCTGGTAATCTTGGGGCAGGCATAGGAGCAGCGAACAGGGCGCCACCAAAGGGTCCTCAACCAGCAAACAGCGAAGGCTCGCCTGAAAGCATTCGACCTTCACAACAGGTATTGCTGGATAATGGATTCGCAGCTAGATCTGGCTCCGGAAGAAATAGTCCAGGTGGGTCACCTCGCAGCCCCGGCGAGCTCACAATGAGCAAGGGAAATATACCTTTCAGAATACCTGACTATGAGGAAGCTTTCGGAGACGACACGTCCAACGAGAGGCCAGACCTCAGCCTTGAAATGCCCGATCCAACAGCACCGCGATCGAGAGACGAGCGGTCTCGTTCGCCAACTCGAAGTCCCCATACAGCGCACGCTCCAGAGTCTACCTTGAGCAGAGAACCATCACGGGTGTCAGTGTACGGTCCCACTCACGACTTCGAAGAAGCGCGAGTGTCGTTCATCACGAAGTCTCCAAATCTGGAGCCTATGGATTCTGACGACGATGATTCTGACGATGGCTTGTTCGCTGCGCCGCTCGCAGGACGAGCTGGTCCACCCACACCTGCCCAGAGCACTCCCATCACTCGGACCAACTCCCGCAGCCAACGGCCAAACCTTACACTCAAGACACAACGGTCAAAGAACTCGCTAGCGCAGGTCACGGAAAAATCTGAGCAAAGCGCAGCTGGTGATCGCGATTCGCAGCCAAGCGACTTCCACCCCGAGTCGGCTGCGTCTGCAACGTGGACCGACTCGCCAAATGATACGAACAAGTTTTCCCGTCGAGAATCATTCGCCAGCGATGTCTGGGCAAATCGTCCACCAGCTGAAGCCCTCGTGGAACACCTTGACGAGCTCTTCCCGAACGTCAACCTCGATCAGCCGATGCTTGAGGAAGAGGAAGCGGATGGTGCTGCAGAGTCAGCCAACGATCCCCCGCCTATACCCGCCGAGCCCACTCCTCAACCTCTCACCCGTGGTGGTGCAGGACTGCAGAGTATCGCGCAACGCAACATGAGGAAATCAGGCGCTGGTTTGGGCCGCACAAAGTCTATTCGTGAAGTAGTGAAGTCGCAATACCAGCCACTCGACAAGAGGCCACTCCCAGGCCAGGCACATGCTGGTGCCGGTCCATCGCGTGTTGCTACGTTACGCAATGGTGGTGACATTGTCAGGCGAAAGTCGACGAAGATGTTCAACGCCAGGACTGAGCAAGTGCGACCTCAGCGCGGCTCACGTCTCGTTATGGAGACGATACCCCAAGATCATCTGCCAAGTGTTCCATCGCGACAGCCAACATTCAAGTGGATGAAGGGACAGCTCATCGGCAAAGGTACATTCGGTCGCGTCTATCTCGGTATGAACATCACTACCGGAGAGCTTATCGCAGTCAAGCAAGTCGAAGTCAACGCCAAAGCAGCTGGTTCAGACAAAGACAAGATCAAGGAACTCGTCAAGAGTCTGGATCAGGAAATCGACACCATGCAGCATCTCGACCACCCCAACATTGTGCAGTACCTCGGATGCGAGCGCAAAGAGTACAGCATTTCCATCTTCCTTGAATATATTTCCGGTGGCAGTGTAGGATCCTGCATCCGCAAGCACGGGAAGTTTGAAGAGTCTGTCGTCTCTTCGCTCACAAGACAGACGCTGCTCGGTCTCTCTTATCTCCACCGCGAAGGCATCCTCCATCGCGATCTTAAAGCCGATAACATCCTGCTCGACCTCGACGGCACGTGCAAGATCTCCGACTTTGGTATCTCCAAGAAGAGTGACAACATCTATGGCAACGATGTAACAAACAGCATGCAAGGTTCCGTCTTCTGGATGGCGCCCGAAGTAATTCGCTCTCAAGGCCAGGGCTACTCAGCTAAAGTAGACATCTGGTCTCTGGGTTGCGTAGTCCTTGAGATGTTTGCGGGTAAACGTCCTTGGTCCAAGGAAGAGGCCATCGGTGCCATTTACAAGCTTGGTAGCTTAAACCAAGCCCCTCCCATCCCCGAAGACGTCTCCAGGGTGATTGGCGTAGAGGGCCTGAGCTTCATGTACGACTGCTTCACCATTGACCCCATGGAGCGACCTACAGCCGAGACATTGCTACGAGCGCCATTTTGCTTTAGCGATCCAAATTACAATTTCCTGGACACGGAGCTCTATGCTAAGATCCGGGGAGCTTTTCAGTAGTTGTTGACATACTTGCGATAAATTCAATTTAGGTGGGCGATGATGACGACGAATGTATTGGAATGGTCACAGTGTATATTGGTTTTATATACCCACTTTTCGTTTGTTTTCTGAGGATGATGACGTCTTTGTAGCGAGCTGCGCGGATTGAAATACGATACCTGGTGTACTCAGTACTCTTTTTCGAACATACTTGTGACGTGTCTTGCCGTTACAATAGGTTCTTGGAAACTGGTGGCTATTAGCGTCAACTAGGGTTCATATTTGGGTACACAAAAATAATGGTGTTGCGGGTAATAACTGTAGGGAAGCCGAAGTGAGAGAAGCATTGATCGTACTGCATTACCTATCCAGCTACGGTTCAATCTATGACACGCTCTAGACAGATGGCACGATGTGTCTACTTTATCCATCTTCGATCGCGTACAAGGCGACTGGATCAGCGTGGGATGGTATATACAGGGTTCACCACTATCTGCCGTCAGCGATTGCGTGTTCAGCGGACATGAATCCCATCCTCTTCGTCAGCTTATGATGGCGATCAACCTTCTGAGCTACTTCGGATTGGGGCGGCGGTATGTCCCGACTGCCGAAACTTAGATGCTGTACGTCCTTTCGGCGCTTTCTTGGTACTCAATAGGGTAGCTTCAGCCGAGCACATACTGGTGTCTCGTCGGTTCAATAGTTTATTGGGGTCTTCGCCTCTTCTTCTGCTGTTGTACCACCGTGAGGAGAGAGTTTGATCAAGCTTTCTGGTAAGGTCAGAGACATTGCTGCACTGCTGAGCCGTTCGCTCTGGTTGCGCATTCATCACTGACGAGACACTGCCCCATTTCGCAACGCGAGCCGCGCCGTCCTTCTGCTTCGTCCCTCGCAACGCAAGTCACGGTCCGAGACATTGGGAAACATACGGACATCATGCTTGTATACGGCGAGGAAAGATGACAGCCCCAAAGTCAGATGATGTGAGGTATCAGTCCAAGGCGAGTGAAACGTTTCGCCAAAGTACTGTAATCAATCGAAGGCGGCAATTGTCTCTTAGTGTGCGAGTATACGGACGGGAACTGAAAATAGAAGGCGATTTTGTGAACTGAACAAGGGAAACGATGTCATAAAGACAAAGTGGACTGTGTTGCGCGTTACCGTCAGCCGCTTACTCTCGGCGACCCTCGTGGCGGATCTGACACTCGCCTGTGGAGAGGACCCATCCTCGCATCTTACTCGGAGTGCCGTGGGTCTGAACACAGGCGTTATTGCCGCGCCGCCGCAGGTGCTGGGCATGCAGCGCACCGACCGAACCGAACAACGACGCCAGCTAACGATACTTCTAGATTTTGGAAGATCCGCCGTCTGGGTTCGCGGACGTCACTCCACGGCAAAAGCACTTGTTGAGCGGCGATATCGATAAAACATCTCCACAGAGCAAAAGCTTGATCCGATTCAAGCACTGCAATATGCGGAAAATAGGAGGGTTGAAACAACGATGTGGACGGCCTTGACATGTGGACGGTGATCCATGACTGGTGAAACAGGGCCTGGCGTGTTCCTGCATAAGATCGGCCAACAAGCGAGCTGCCGAGGAAGGCAGTCAGCAACATGCCTGAGGAGCGCATAACGTGCATAGTAGAGGCCATCCCCATGCGGACGGGGAGCAGTGCTGCAAGATGAGGATGTGCATTGATAAGGCCGTGGTGAGTTCTGCTACACCGTCCTGGTGCGTGAGCTTGCATGGGGTCGTGGGCGTAACGGTAAGCAGCGTGCGCAGGACACGCCGCAATCAAAAGATGCGAGAAGTGGATGCAGAAGGCGAAAGTACCGGTCCTCTTGTGGACCGCGAATGGTTCTGCAGCCGGAGCGTGCCTGAGGCGTCTGCGTGGCGGTGCTGGGCCCGCATGGAGGGTTTGCAGCCGATGTGCGTCTTTTTCCTTTTGCCATAGATGAACGACTCGTTGCTCGGGCCCACGTTCAGGCGGACAGGTCGCACGATGATAGGGAGCGCAGTCCGTCGTGCCATCTCCCACGGTAGCGATACATCACGTCGCGACGACAGCGTGGGCAGGCAGCGAGGCGCACGCCGGCGGCAGTGGGCTCCCAAATCACCAGCCTGCAACGGCCCCGGCGTGCGACGTCTTGCCCGCATCGAGCCAAGTCAGGGGAAGGCGGCGCGGATCACTCGTCTTTAGACGTTTCGGGACCACCAGGGGACCAATCGTCGCCCGTCACTACCGATGCCGCCACGAATACGACTACACCCCCGGTCCAGGCTCAACCGCCTCGTGTCCAAAATGGCGACCAACCGCACCGCCGTAGGCCGAGTTGAGCATGGACTGGGAATAGCATGCCTCGATATATGACCCTGCTGCTGACCCGCCCCTGCTCCGTTTACGCCGCAACTCTGATTCCTCGTTCTTTGACGTCGAGGTCTCTACCGCACCCGTTTTCTTTCCAGACCTTCAGGCTTGCTCCAAAGGTCGTTACGCTCTTTAGCATCGGTTTTAATAGTCCTTCCTTCTTTAGGTTCTCGAGTCACCTTCACTTTCGACTCTTGGCCGTCCCGGTCCTTCAACCAAACACAAAAAGCACCCACTTACCTTCTTCACCATGGCCAACTTCAGCAAGCCCGCCAGCATGATGACCATGGTCTTCGGTCTGTTGTCGCTTCTTCAGTTCACCGTTGCTTTCCAGCATGGCTCCCACCACCACGCACACCCTGCTCGCGCCGCCAGCGACGCTTCCATTGCGGCCCACATCAACGAGATCGAGGGTGAGCTCACCAAGCGCCAGTCGAGCGGCCCCATCGCCATCACCGGTGTCTGCAGCTCTGGCACTGCCTCCAACGGCCAGTGCAACGGCGGCAGGACTTCTGCTCCCCGTCTTGAGATCCGTACCTTGGCGCGCAACGCCGACCAGTGGAATCTGTACCTCCTCGGTATGGAGAGGTTCATGGGCAAGGACAAGGACGACATGCTCTCGTACTACCAGGTCTCTGGTGTCCACGGTCGTCCTTTCCAGACCTGGAACAACTTCCCCGCACCTCTCCTCAACCAGCAAGGTTTCTGCCCTCACGGAGGTTCGCTCTTCGGTTCCTGGCACAGGCCTTACCTTGCCATTTACGAGGTGTGTATCTTGATAACTCATTTGATCGTACGTTAACAGTTCGCAGCAAGCATGGTACCAGAGCGTCATGGAGGTGATCGCTCAGTTCCCCTCCAACCAGCAGCAGCGATGGAGGAACGCTGCGTCCACTCTCCGTATGCCATACTGGGACTGGGCTATGGACCCCAACGGCGGCCCAACTGTCCCCACTCAGATGCGCGACTCGACCGTTACTGTTACCAAGCCCCAGGGAACCGTCACTATCCCCAACCCGCTGTACAAGTACAGCTTCGGCAGCTCGCTTCCCTCTGAGATGGGTGGAGGCCCATGGAACAGCTTCCCTGAGACTCTCCGTCGCCCGGTCGCCAACCCTACCCGCAGCAACAACAACGAGATGAACGCCCGCTTCAACTCCATCCGCGTCTCTCTCCGTGACCGTGTCTTTGCCCTGTTCTCCAGCAAGGCTAACTGGGGCGCTGCCAGCACTTCTGCCATTGGTGTCCGCACTGACCTAAGCGGCGGTGGCGTTGACAGCTTCGAGTCCGTCCACGATGCCATCCACAACACTGCTGGTGGTGAGTCTGGTGGCCACATGTACTACCTCGATGTCTCGGCTTTCGACCCCCTCTTCTGGCTTCACCACACCAACGTTGACCGTCTCCTCGCCATGTACCAGCTCATCACCCCCAACACCTACATCTCCAACGGTAACATCCCCCGCCCTATGGCTCAGTGGAACCAGGGTGAGCCCAAGAACCAGTATTCTCCTCTCAAGCCCTTCACCAAGGACACCGCTGGCAACTACTTCACCTCGGTCGATGTTAAGGAGACCCGCACTCTCGGATACTACTACCCTGAGACTAGCGACCGTTCTTACCAGCAGGTTGCTCGCGCTGTTACTCAGCTTTACGGTGCCGGCCAGAGGACTCTAACCAAGCGTGACGGTGACGAATCCGCAACTGGCCAGTACCTTGGACGTCCCATCAAGGAGGGTGACTACCACACTGTTCTTTCCGTCATTGCCAACAAGTACGCGCTTGAGGGATCCTACACTGTTCACTGCTTCGTTGGAAAGCCTAGCAGCAACTCCACCTCCACCAAGAACTCCACTGCGCCCGCGACCGAGTCAACCTACCCGCTCCTCAACATTACCACTCCTCTTCTTTCCATCACCATTGGTGGTGGCTCCGCTCCCAGCACCGAGGCTCCCAGCAACGAGACCGATGCCGCCTACGATCCATCCACCGACTACACCCAGGACCCCAACTACGTCGGTTCCTATGGTATCCTTGGTGCTATGATGCAAGGTGGTGCCAACGCTTCCCAGGCTCTCATGACTGAGGGTGCTCTTCCCTTGACCACCTGCCTCCAGGGTAAGGAAGCCGCTGGCGAGCTTGAGTCGCTCCGTCCTGAACACGTTGAGCCCTACCTCAAGGAGAACCTCTACTACAAGGTTGTTGGTGTCAAGGGCGAGATCGACGCTGACACCATCCCCGACTTCCACATCAGCGTCAAGTGCAACAAGGCCAAGCCCGCTGCCTCTGACGACGAGCTTCCCGACTTGAGCGCTCCTTACGAGGTTCTTGAGAGCGTCACTGCCCACCTCCCCGCTGGAAAGCCCTTCAAGTACATTCCCACTGCTATCGACATTCCTCTGCCCGATGGCCCAGAGTACCTCGAGCCCAGCAGCGATGGCTCTAAGCCCCAGAGCCCCAGCAACGGTGTCTTCCCTTACCCATCCATGCCCTGGGAGGAGGAGGGTTACTGCATCACCAAGCAGACCATTGAGTACGTTGACGAGCAAGGTAACTTCTTGTACTCGGAGATGTAAGGTGGTAGATTTCGGTTATAGAAGAACAATGTGGTGGAGAGAAGCATGTGTATGCTTGCGTATGAAGGAACCTTTACATAATACCTTTCGATGTACATTGGACATGAGAGCTTTTTTTTCCTTACAAAATGTCAATTGATATCCAGCAGTGGTTCTCGTATAGTTTTTCCTAACGTCATCTTCTCCTTGATGTCTCCGTCCATAGCGTAGGCGTATGTAGCGCTTTGCAATATGACTATAAACATACTTCCGTTCCGATGCCGTGCATGTGCTGCTTCATGACATGAAATTGTGAGTGCTGGTGATGGTTTCATGAAGCGAGATCTGCCTAATCCGGAATGCCTGCTGTATCTGTTAAGAAGACGATATGCGCAACTGTGCACTCATGTCGGACATCACATAGAAATCGTTTAGCCAAGGCAAGCTGCAGGCATGACAAGCTCCGGCTTGCGTGGACGACGGCGCTGTGCCCCGCTGGTACCAAAAGGCGCTAGTGGCTCTTTGGCCGATGTCTCTGGGCACGCACCGCGAGCACCACATCACGGCAGTATCTCTCATCCTGCTTGACCATTCCTAGGGTCCCTCAGGCATTCCTGCGTAAGTCCTACACCATCGTCGTCATCGCATACCGCGTCTGCACATTGTGTCTCTTCAGCATGGCGTCTGAGGCGCGCAGTCGCGACAGCTTCCCGGTCCTAATGCGGGTGTCAACATTTTATGATTGCCATGCTGATATCTCATAGACCAGTCCGCCCACCATGCCCGCCATGCTCGATGATCCCACCGCGCCGGTGATATATAGGACCTCTGGCGACGTGCCGTACCCTCCTCCTGGTGGCCCGCTACCTGTAGGCATTGCACCATGTCAAGTCATCCTGCGCGATCGCGTGACTACCGCAACGATCATACCCTTCTCTGCGCCGAATCAAGTACCCCTCACATTACTGGCATATCTCTGCGACCAACTGGGTCGCGAGATAGAAAAGGGAGATACGTACCCCATGGTTGATCCGCTCGCTCTTGAGGCTTTCGGTCCGTACTGGTTCGGTGTCTTTGGTGCGATTATGCTGCTGGGAGAGATCCAGGACGGTCGCGAACTACACGAGATGGCGCGGAGGGGTTGCGACTGGGAGAGGGAATGTCTGGGTAGCTTCTACATCAAGCCCAACTACCCAGGACGGTCGAGTCATGTCTGCAATGGCGGGTTCCTGGTCACGGATGCGTCGCGTAATCGGGGTGTCGGTCGCTTGATGGGCGAGACTTATCTGGACTGGGCTCCGAAGCTTGTGAGACTCGCCGTGAGGGTTACATCGCATGCGCTAACACGCTCAGGGCTATACCTACTCCGTCTTCAACCTCGTGTACGAAACCAATGTTGCTTCATGCCGCATATGGGATGCCCTCGGCTTCAAGCGGATCGGTCGCGTGAAGGGTTGCGGTAACCTGAAGTCGTATCCCGGCGAGCTAGTCGATGCCATCATATACGGAAGGGACCTGGGTCAGGATGACGAGTTCGTGTCTGAGGAGCGCTTCGACAAGATCCGCTTCTACCTCAAGAACGGAAAATACCCCAACGGTGCTGATCGAGCAGAGAAGAGCCGTCTCCGTAGCGCGGCGACGCACTACAAGCTCACACCCGGAGAGGGCGACGGCCCTGAGAAGTTGTGGCTCAAGGGCAAGGAGGTTATTGCGGATCCTAAGCAGCAGTATGAGATTGCTCGGGAGATACATCACAAGTCGCATGGGGGCATCAACAAGACTACGGCAGCGATTGCGGAGCTCTACCATTGGGTTCGCATAAAGGAGACCGTCAGCCAGGTCATTCGCAACTGTCCAGAGTGCAGCGAGATGAACAAGGGCTTGTCGGCTATGCGCCAGGGTCAGAATCAAGCACGGGCAGAGGCGAGGTCAGGATCCAGTTTCCTGTCATCAACCACTACCCAGCCAACTCTGACACCAACACCGCCGAGCTTGTTCTCACCAACACAACCACCGCCTCGTTCAGACTCACCGGGTGGCCAGCTACAGCTCGAAGCCGCACAGCACCAGAGCGCAATCTATCCGCAGTACGCCCAAGATAACGGCTACGACCTGCCAGTCGATCCCGCACTCATGCATGGTTTACAGGCCAACACCAACCTCGCCGATCTTCCGCCATCGCCGTTCCTTGCAGCTCAGGCGAATGGCGTACCTCATCCGGGGGAGCTCGACAATCAGCGCATGAGTCTTGACCCAAGCTTAGATGAGCGGGCACCCACTGCAGGGGAGGAGATGCGTAGGAGGTTGAACCGTGTGAGCCAGTATAAGTGAGTAGACATCGTGTGGTTGAGTGAAGTGTCGAGCTTAACAGCGTATGGCGAAGGTGAGTATACCAGTGATACCAGACATGTAGGCGATGGGAAATGTGTATGAAGAAGCCGCAGGAGAATACGTGGAGGATCATACCTAGGATATAGCGGCAGTTCGATGAAACAAGTAGCATAACGATGAAGTCATTGTAAAATCCCGGTTGATTTGGAACATACTTGTGACGGTGTCTGCTTGAGTTGATCTTTATTGCTGTCTGACGTATATAAACTAATGACTACACGCTTGTGGCTCTCCCATCAAAATCGCCGGCTCACATCCTACCCCTCTCACTTTATCTGTTTCGCCAGTTCCCCTCCTACATATCTCGACCTAATTCTTTCCTTCCATTCCGTTCCTTTCGCGTCCAATCAAACATCTTCAGATAACCTCTTCCTCTTCCCATTTAACCCTCAAACAACCCCCACTCCTTCACTTGGAAGCTCTCCAAAACCTGCTCCTTGACCGCCTTGCTATCCTTCATCAACTGCGTTTCTCCACCTTGCTGTTCTGCTGGCGTGTACTCGCCTGCGTAGTGTGGGATATTGACTGATACCATGACCTGCGATTTGTGTTAGCCAACAAAGGGATAAACTGTAGATGCCTGGGGAGAAGAGGTATACGTACATCGGTACCTTGCTCCTTGAGACGGAGAAGAAGGAGATGGATATACGTGAATTCGGGAGTCTTGCGGTTGGGATGAGGGTTGGGTGTTGGTGGTGTTTGGATGAATGATAGTGCTAGGACTGGCTTGTCTCTGTAATCACAGTCAGCCTTCCATCCACGTTTCCGTATACAATACTTGATCCTCTCTTTCTTCGGTCCTGCTTCGCTTTTCCAGAATGATGGGGTGGAATACTTACGGCAAACTCTTCATCACAGCACGCTCTTGCGAGATAATCGTACTCTGATCCCCAGTCCCCTCGACCAAATCTCCGAAATGATACTGAAGCGCTTCTTCATCGCTGTTCTTCTCGACATACTCTAGTATCTCAATGACGATGCTAGAGTAGCCGTTGTTGTCGAGGTAGACTTCCTGGTGGTCTGGGATTTGGCGGATTTGACTGTTTGTTCACTTTATCAGTATGCTGTATTTTGCATTGGGAAAGATAAGTGCCTGCCAAATTAGGCATTTGGAGTTGTGGTGTTGATGGAACGCATGCAAAGGGAAGGCGCGGGATGTGGGGGCGCGCAGGATGAGAGAACTTACGAGGCGTCGGCGAAGTTTGAGGGTAGATCGAGGGTTATTGCGCCGCCGTAGAGGGGGGTGTTTGTGAATGCCATTTTGTAATGTGTCTCTATCTCGACTTGTTGCGCTCTCTGCCGGGGTTGATGTCGTTCTTATGTTGTGACTTTGACGTTGGTGATGGCGCGAAGGGACGTAGGTAGCCACCAGGCAACATCAGGCAGCATGGAAAACGGCAACCTACAACGTATTTCTGACAACGCAGCAACAGAGCAGCAGCTCACTTAGATTGCTGTGAAGTAACTGTGTGAGTAGCATCCAATTCACATATTGTTACTACTTATTTTGGGTCATTCTTTTTCCAGAATGGGCTCATAATAGCCTTCAAATAGCATCATTGATTTGGTCAACAAGACACTACAGTGACTATGATAAGGTCAAGACACTTTGGAAACCTGTGTTTCGATTTGAAATGTAGGGTATCGTCTGAACTCTTTTGTCCTTCTATATGTCCCAAATGCAAGTTTTGAACGCCGTGCAATGCATGTTCTTCTACGAGCCCAAGGGCGTCCTAACCGCGCAGCTATCGTATTGCCACCGGAGTGATGTTTGACCCCCCCGATAGCAGTTCAGCGGTCGCACTCCTAATCCTGCCGTCCATCTGCCATGGACTGCACATCAGATAGTCTTGGCCGTTGCCGTAACCTCAACCTGATGCTGCAACCTGGTCAACCTCCATCGGGGCTGTCGCGGTGGTCGTGCGTGTTCCATTGTTGGTCGTGAGGCCTATCGCTGCCTCTGCCTCCTTCTGAGAGTATGGCTCTTCGCGAAGTTGCTTGACTCTGCAGACTTGTTAAAATCTAATCCTACAGTCGCATACATGAGATGTCCTACCTGCGCTTATGGACCTTGCCCTTCTGGTGTGCGACAAAGTTGGCGTCGCTCTCAAAAAACTTTGCGCATTCCTTGCAGTAGAATTCGCCCAGACCGGGCAAATCTTCTATGGGCTTCGCATCCTTGAATTCTGCGAGATGCTTCTCGTCGCGCAGGTCGGCGTGGATCTGATCGAGGTCGCGCGTGTGTCGACGTGTCTTCTTCTTGGAGTCTTGTCCGCGTATGGCTGGCATGGTGGGCAGTATCCGCGGCCGTCGGTTATCCGTGTGGAATCGTGATGGTCGGCTATAGAGAAAGTTGCAGTGTGGGGACACCTGCCGACGGGGGCCCGTGCCCGGTCTGCAGGTCAGAAAGACTTGTGGAGCTAGGTCAAATTAGGTGCTGGTAGATGCTACTGTCGCTCCAGACCCGAAATTTGCCATGTCTGCAGGCCTGCACGCTGACTCGGCACACAATTGTTGAGTCGGAAAAGGACGCGCAGGCCGCCGGCAGCAGCGCGCGCGTGAATGTGCTATCGCAGAACGCCAATCACCTGCAAAAGGAACGAGCGCGGGGTTGGTGAACCGCTGCCGGGTATGACGTCTGGGTGAACACCTATAGCTTCCCGACACATGGCTGCGCGGCCTCCAAGACGTGAAATAGCAGCAGGCAGCCAGTCGCACACAGCGCAATTACTCTCTCCATAATTGCGTCTCCATTACATCGCCCTTGCACGTGAAGCGGGCCAACGGGACTGCGCTGCCGACCTGTTTCTGGTTCTGGCGCCGAGGTATTCCGCACGCAGCTGGGGCTAGACGAACCAATCACGCCCCTCGTGATCCTCATTAGTTATCGCCCAACTTGAGGCAGCTTCTGACGTTCTTTTCCTCCGCTTCCTCCATCACTCTTCTCTCCACACCACTCCCCTCCTCAAACTTCACCATGCAGAAGTTCTCGAGGCTCGGCCGCCTCGGCCAGAGCCTTGCTTCGCGCAGGCAATTGGCCACCGTCAGCGATGCTCCCCTCTCTCGCAAGGTCGAGATGACCAACTGGGAGAAGGGCCACTACATCAACTACCAGAAGATGAACGAGAACCTCGAGATTGTTCGTGCCCGCTTGAACCGCCCGCTCACCTTCGCCGAGAAGATTCTCTACTCCCACTTGGACGACCCCCACGGTCAAGAGATTGAGCGCGGCTCCAGCTACCTCAAGCTCCGCCCCGACCGTGTAGCTTGCCAGGATGCCACCGCCCAGATGGCCATTCTTCAGTTCATGTCAGCTGGTCTGCCCTCCGTTGCCACACCCACTACCGTCCACTGCGACCATCTTATCGAGGCCCAGGTTGGTGGTGAGAAGGATTTGGAGCGCGCCAACGAGATCAACAAGGAGGTCTACAACTTCTTGTCCACCTCTTGCGCAAAGTACAACATTGGTTTCTGGAAGCCCGGCTCTGGTATCATTCACCAGATCGTGCTTGAGAACTACGCTTTCCCTGGTGCTCTCCTCATTGGTACCGACTCGCACACTCCCAACGCCGGTGGTCTCGGTATGGCCGCCATTGGTGTCGGTGGTGCTGACGCTGTCGATGTCATGGCTGGTCTTCCCTGGGAACTGAAGGCTCCCAAGGTCATTGGTGTTAAGCTTACTGGCAAGCTCTCCGGCTGGACTGCTCCCAAGGGTACGTATTTGCATTATTGGTTTTTGAAGCGGGGCAACCACGCTAACGAAGTCTACAGACATTATCCTCAAGGTCGCTGGTATCCTCACCGTCAAGGGTGGAACTGGTGCTATCGTCGAATACCACGGACCCGGTACCGAGAGTCTATCCTGCACCGGAATGGCTACAATCTGCAACATGGGTGCTGAGATTGGTGCCACCACCTCGCTCTTCCCCTTCAACGACCGCATGTACGACTACCTTGCCGCCACTAAGCGCCGCGACATTGGTGACTTCTCCCGCGAATACGCCGCCCAGCTCCGCGAGGATGAGGGTGCCGAATACGACGAGCTTATCGAGATCAACCTTGACGAGCTCGAGCCCCACATCAACGGTCCCTTCACCCCCGATCTAGCTACACCCATCAGCAAGTTCAAGGAGGCTGTCAAGGCCAACAAGTGGCCTGAGGACCTCAAGGTCGGTCTTATCGGTTCTTGCACCAACTCCTCGTACGAGGACATGAGCCGTGCTGCCTCCATTGCTGAGGACGCCATGTCCCACGGCGTCAAGGCGAAGTCTCTTTTCACTGTTACCCCTGGTTCCGAGCAGATTCGCGCCACCATCGAGCGCGACGGTCAGCTCAAGACCTTCGAGGAGTTCGGCGGTATGGTCCTCGCTAACGCATGTGGCCCTTGCATTGGTTAGTTGTCTCTCTTCTTTTCAAGGTAGCCTGGAGGTATACGATACGTTTTGTTTTGTCTCTTGACAAAATAAGCGCCCTCGTATGCTTCAGAGCTGCCGTATTCCCCCTCCTTCACGACGCAGCCTGGAGGTGTTCGATACGTTTGGGTTTGTCTCTTGACAAAGTAAACACCCTCGTATGCTTCAAAGCTGCTTAGTTCCCCCTTCATTTCATGGTAGCCTGGAGGTATCCGATACGTTTTGTCTTGTCTCTTGACAAAACAAAAGCCGTCGTATGCTTCAGGGCTGCTATTTTTCAAATCGTATCTGAGCATCTGCTAACGAATCTCCAGGTCAATGGGATCGCCGCGATGTCAAGAAGGGCGAGGCTAACTCAATCATCTCTTCTTACAACCGTAACTTCACTGGCCGTAACGACGCCAACCCCGCCACCCACTCTTTCGTCACTTCCCCCGACCTTGTCGTCGCCATGACCATTGCTGGAACCTTGAACTTCAATCCTTTGGTAGATGAGCTCGAGGGAGCGGATGGCAAGAAGTTCAAGCTCAAGGAGCCTTCCGGCATGGGTCTTCCCGCCAACGGCTACGACCCAGGCCAGGATACGTACCAGGCGCCACCCGAGGATCGCTCATCCGTCTCCGTCGCCGTTTCGCCCACCTCCGACCGTCTCCAACTTCTTGAGCCTTTCTGTAAGCAACACTCTTGTGCGAAATACACGGTGCATACTAACTTTTACAGCCGCCTGGAACGGCGAAGATGCGAAGAATCTCCCTATCCTTATTAAGTGCCAAGGAAAGACTACCACCGATCACATCTCCATGGCCGGTCCCTGGTTGAAGTACCGTGGACACTTGGACAACATCTCCAACAACATGTTGATCGGTGCCATCAACGCTGAGAACGGCGAGGCCAACAAGGTCAAGAACCTTCTCGACGGATCTTACGGTGCCGTCCCTGATGTCGCCCGAAACTACAAGAAGAACGGCGTCCCATGGGTTGTCATGTAAGTACTTTTTCTATACACGCTTACCAGCCTCTTGCTAACTTCGAACGCAGTGGTGACTGGAACTACGGAGAAGGCTCTTCCCGTGAGCATGCTGCGCTTGAGCCCAGGCACTTGGGTGGCGCTGCCATCATCACCCGCTCCTTCGCTCGTATCCACGAGACCAACTTGAAGAAGCAGGGTATGCTTCCCCTTACCTTCTCGGACCCTGCCGACTACGACAAGATCGGTCCCAATGATCGTGTGACCTTGGCCTCCACTGAGCTCGCCCCGGGCAAGCCCCTGACCATGACTGTCCACCCCGCCGATGGATCCAAGGAGTTCCAGGTCAAGCTCTCGCACACCTTCAACGAGGGCCAGATCGAGTGGTTCAAGAACGGCAGCGCTCTTAACACCATGGCTAAGAACGCCAAGCAGTAGATGCACAGAAGAGAAAACGAACGAAAACAATCACCACCGGGGATGTAAATACGGAGGACGGAATACCCCGCAAATGCTTCACGATTGGGGATGAAAGTCAAATCAGGGGTGGAGCAGAAATATGAAGAGAGAGCTGGGCGTCCGCAGACGGGCGCAGCAGTAACGGCTCCTGGGTCGATCTTTCGGGCTCAAAGTAGTTGGGTTTGCTTGTATTTGTGATGATTAGCATGCAATGTATGACTGATTTTTTCTGGTTACAATATGTATCTGCTGTGATATGAGTCACGATCTGAAATGTGGCTGGCAAAGACGTGTGGTTGTTTTGTTTCCGTACGCAAAGACACGAGGCATAGTGAAGTATACATTGCGATTCTCGCCCGTGTGCTGTAATCGGCAACTGCTGCAAATACCTTCAGGGTACGTCTTGTCGTTTTGTACAACTAACAAAACTTGCATGTATTCGCCCCGGCTACTCCTAGAACTCGAGTATACAAGCTATGACATTCACACGGTGCGCGATTGAGGATGACGCGCGCAGGCTGAGGCACGGTGCACAATACCGCCGCAAACGTGCGAGTGGATCCTGGACCCGTTCCCGCTAGTCACCGGGACAACGGCCGATAACAAACACACTCGGCAGTTCTCCAACATCTACACATCCTTGCGCGAACAACCTTCTCGGAACCAATCGCACACACAACGGCTTGAATATCCTTACATATTGCAAGATTGCATATCACCTCACCTCATCATGGCGCGTCTACGCAAACCAAGCCCGAACGAACCCAGTATCTTTATGCCACCGTCCGAGATGAGAGCAAGCCGATCCAGTCCCCGAAAAGCCACACTGCGATACGCATCATCGCAAGAAGATGACAGCTCGATACTTGTGCCAAAGAGGTCGAGGCGCACCGCGCAAGACATTAGCATATCGCAAGACGAAGAGCAGTCCTTCCGCATACCTTCGATAGCAACGCCAAAGGATACGATCAGCCCCCGCAAGCAACGTGTATTGCGACCGGTCGAGAGCAATAGCCGACTCCTTCGAAAATTGAGTGACGAAAGTCTGGCAAGCCCAGAGAAGAAGCAAAGAGCGAGGAGGGTGCGCAGTGGAACAACAGACACGGATGTGGGAAATAGGAATGGGCTTATGTATGCCAAAAGCCTGGCTAGAAGCGTGGTGAACAAGCAAAACAAGAAAGGCAAGATTAATGTCGTAGGGGAAGTCGAGGCACAAGAGGCCGCTCAACGGCCACGAAGTAGGGAACACGAGAGCACAGAGGAGGCAGTCGCGCAAGACGACGAGGATGCCGAGGCCGAAACAAGTCTGTGGTGTGGCGATGAGGAAGCAGAGACACAAGAAGAGGTCGCTGAACAGGTCATAGAGATCAGCGAGGATGATGAAGAGGACGAGCCTGTCGTAACGTCGCGAACAAACCAGCGACAACCGCGCGCACGGCGCGTCGTATCTGACAGCGAGGAGGACGAGAGTGAGCTAAGCGCACCACAACCTACCAAACAGCCTCAGCAACCAATCTTCAAGATTCCCGAACTCAAACCGCCGACTGATCTGACTTCCATGCGACCGCCACATCGAAAGGGTCACAGCACGATATTGAATTGGGCGCAGGATGTCGTCGACCTCACCGACTCGCCGGAGGCCCCGGAATCTTTCGTGCTTCCTGAACCCACTCACGCCCGATCAAGCTCTTTCGCAGCATCTTCTCGGCCTACTAGCTCAGCATCGAACGGTCCGCTTGCGATTCTTACGTATTCGCCCACACCTACCAAGCAACGCTCGCCCCGTAAAGCTCCGCCCATCTCGCGACCAGCCACTCCTCCCCTGGCACCTCCCAGTCCCACCAAGCTCGTCTCGCCATCGAAAAAGAAGCCCGTGATTCCTAAAGCGGCCGATCTAGACGGAAGACCAAGCCTTGACGCGTTCTGGAATCCTGCAGCTGTAAACGATTGGACCGACCGACACTCGCCAGCTAAGCAGCTCGTGTCGCCTAAGAAGCAGAAATGGAGGGACGACATAGTCAAGATGATGGAAGGTGTTGCTCTAGAAGACAGCAGTGACGAGGGTTATGAAAGCCCCATCGAGAGCCCCAAGAAGAAGAAGCCCACAAGTCGGAAAGCAGCTAAGGAGAAGACACCAGAGACTGAGCCGGTCCCGAATGTCAAGCAGATCCGTGAGCAACGCAAAGCCTTCGCCGAACGCAAGCACGCCATAGCCGAAGCCTTCCTCATCGAGCTCGACACCACAATCTCATCAGGTCGCATCCACGAGCTCTCGAAACCCACAGGTGGTATCAAGCTCGTCTGGTCCAAGACCCTCAAAACAACGGCCGGTCGTGCGAATTGGCGTAGAGAGCAAATACGCATCCGAACCGGTCCCCTGCCCACCGACACGCGCGTTGAGATCCGACACCACTGCTCCATCGAACTCGCCGAGAAGGTCATTGACGACGAGGAGAGACTCTACAACGTACTCGCGCACGAGTTCTGCCACCTGACCACGTTCATGATCAGCGAAGTCCGTAACAACCCTCACGGAGCAGAATTCAAGTCGTGGGGTCGGAAAGCTACCGTTGCGTTCGCGAGCAAAGGAGTCGAGGTCACCACAAAGCACTCTTACCAGATCGAATACAAGTACGTTTGGGAGTGCGTCTCCTGCGGCTACGAGTTCAAGCGTCACTCCAAGTCCGTTGATCCGGCGCGCCACTCATGCGGCAAGTGCAAGGGCAAGCTCGCGCAGACTAAGCCCACCCCCAGGGGCGGTGGCGCCGGTGCTGCTGTGGGCAAGGACGGCAAGAGAGAGAAGAGCGAATACCAGGTCTTTGTCAAAGCCAACTTTGCGCGTGTCAAGAAGGAGCTGGAGGCGGAGGGCAAGGATGCGCAGATGGGCAAGGTGATGGAGGCTGTGGCCAAGCAGTATAGAGAGAGGAAGGGTGCGAGTAGTATTAAGGGGAAGGAGATCATTGATCTAGAAGCTGCTCTGGATGACATGAAGATCTAGTCCTGATAGCACATGAATGAAGTGTATGAACAATGCCTATCAAAGCACTAGTTGTTCTTCTGTGTTTATCAATTCGTTTGCATGGTGTGAAACAGTGAAAGAGAAGATGGCAGTGCGAGTAGTCTAGTAGTGGGCCTTGTCTGGCCATCGGAACTGGAAATCGGACTCACCGTGGTCTCAATACGCTGCAGTGAAAGCAAAGCACTCCCGCATAGTCAGGCCCTGCTGAACTTGTCACCAGCACTCGCTGAAGACTACAGTAAGAAGCTGAGATTTATTAATGTTAATCATAGGTGAGGTGAGTTGAGTTATACATTGGTTTGTATTAGGTTATTAGTGTCCAGTGAAGGTGAGCTTTATGTATCCAGTGGTCTAGCAGTAGAACGTAGATACTTCGAACGAGGACTAACATCTTCTAGCTCACTAAATCATCTCCCGCTCCGACAAAACAAAATGGGGCTAGAAGCTCCTCACTACACTATGTCCACACGATCAGACAGCACTTATCATATCCCAGCTATCCCGCTATCGCCATCATACTAGCGTTACCTCTGCTTCTTAGGGGTCGTCATCACCCACATCCTTGTCCCCGTCTTCGCCTTTTCCCGCAGGCTTGTTCCTATGCTCATCTGTAAATAGGTTTTGGTTCTGATCCTGGACCTGGTCATGGGCATTCGCCGCGTTCTGGCCGTAGAAGCTCCATACCACATTCTCCCAGTGGTCTGCAGTAATCGTCTTACCAGCAAACATCTTGAGCATGTATGAGAACTCGTCGTCAGAAAGATTACCCTGAGGGGGCACATAGGAGGACCCATCAACTGCAGGGGTGTGTGAATCTGCAGATGGCGCATCGGGTGTCTGTGGGCGAACTCGCTGCAGTGTGTTTTGATACTCCAGATGGTTGACGGACCCTCTAAGACGGATGTAGAGTTGGTTCATGGCGTCGACCATGTCGCGGGTGTCGTTCTGTTGGTCTTCTAGCGCTTTGACACGGGCTTCCATGTCTGTACTCGCTGTAGTTCCGGTGATAAGAGGACCAGCGGCTGCGTCGTGATCTGTTGAAGTGGGACGAGAGGGGTTCAGGTCATGTCCCTTCTGCTTTCCCGTCTTTCCCATAGCTGATATAGGGAGGAAATCGACTACCTCGCCGTCTGTGTTCTTGATTTGGAAAGCACGTACAGAGCGGGCGGGCTTTGGAGTCGCTGTCATGCGGTTCGATTGATCAGCTTGGTTCTGAGCCGCGTAACGAAACAGATCTCTAGAGGAAGAGCTTGATGGGGAAGAGCGAGTGGGCAGAGACATCCTTGAAGCCTCGTCCACCGCGCGACTAGCTTGTTGTCCGGTCCGCAGACCAGAGAGCTCGTCCATTGCTTGGTCGCCGTCATGCTGAGAGCCTTCATTTTGGGGTATGTTGAGGCTTGGTGGAAATACGGCACTTGGTCGAGGTTGATTGATTGTGTTTCCATGTACACCAATTGTCAACCTGCCGTTGAAGTCCTCGCCAGATGGCCCCCTGCCAATTGCACTGTTGAGTCCCATCCTTCCAAACTGAGATAAGCCGTCATTGACGGAAGGGCTGCGATCTGGCGCGGGTCCTACAGCGCCACTGTTGTGCCCACCGCGGTTGTTGGTGCGCTCAGTTCTGTTCGAGCCTCTGCCTCTTCCCTGTTTTCCCCTTCCGGACTCATTGCGACGGCCACGCGACTGTGTATCGCGAGGGCCCGTAGGCGCGTTTGCTGGTGGGGCGGGGGGATCTGGTTCATTCTCGCTATTCGCGCCGCCTGGAGCCCACTTTGAGCTGTTCATAGTCCTTGTGTTGTGATTCCGCGTGGATTTGTGCTTGTGTGTCAAAGAGCGTGACTGATCCGAGTTGGAATGCGGGATGAGAGCCCGAGCTGATGCCTACTGTAGGGAAGAGCAATCGCGTCAAGGAGAGCAAGCAGATTTGCTCAAGCAAGCAGTGCGAAAGGAGTGCAAAATAAAGCACGAGACTGCAAGTGTAGCTCACAGTGCGTAGAAACAGTCAGCAGGCTCGCGCTTTGAGTTAGCGCAGGGAAACGATACGTCAGTTCAGCTCGCGTTTGCTGTGTCGTGTGCGCACTCTTATTTTGCCATCAGGATTTTGTAGAACTAACGGGTCGAGGTTGGATAGACACAGACAAGGGCCTTAGATCGACTATCGGATTCTGTGGGTAAGTAAATCTGATCTCTCCACTTGTTTCTCATGTGCGTTGTATTCTTGCATGCGAATGCAATCCATATGTATTCATCTATCGTTCCCTCGTATTATGTTCATGTACCAGCCACCTCTTTGTGTCCTTTTCTCAACATCTTCTTGCTATACTCATCTTCTGTTCCTAAACTCTTTCCCTACAAAGCAATAGCAAAACCCACAGCTACAACCGCAGTGCTAATCGCCGTCCACAATGTCCTGCCACCAATCATGGCGCCACTCGCGTCACCCGAAGCAGGGTCGCTCGAGCCCTCACCATCTCCCGTTGGGCTCGGCCTCGGGGGTGGGAAGCTTGTGTTGGACGGCACGTCGGTAAGGTTCTGCACGGTGATCCAGGTCGCCGCCAGAGCAGTCGTCAGGTTCGCGTCAGCTGCAAACTGGCTGACATTGAAGCCGACCCTGTTGTCCGCCAGGTTCTCGTACATGGAGGGTATGCTGAAGTTGCGCGGTTGCTGCATGAGGATGAATGTGTAGCTGTGGGGGCTGTCACCCACTGGAGGTGAGGGCTGGAGGTATGGGACGGGGTTGTCCGACGGAATGTCGAGGGCTGAGCCAGTTGTGTTCGCGGAGATGGGAACAGAGCGCGTGACGTTCGTAGCGATCCAGTGTACTAACTGGACGCGTGAGTTGTTACGGGGCACGTCGAGGTCGACCATGAGGAGGACGCATTGGCCGGGGCCTCGCTCGTCGGAAAACCATACTGGCGACGAGACGGTTGGGGGTGCTGCGGTTTCTGGTGGTGATGAGTGTTAGTTGGTGTTTAGCAGTACTCGGCTCGACTGCGCCGCGACGACAGCGGATGGAACGTACCGGGACGAGGAATGCGCTCTCCGCCGGGCGACACGGTATTGTTGCTGTACGTCACGGTCAAGTTCTGAGTGACGTCGATGGGAAAGCCAGGCGCTGATCCCGCTGTCGCGACACCTGCGAGTAGCGCAGTCGCGCTGAGAATGGTCTTGGTGAACATGGTCGGTCTCTTGGCTGGTGTGGTAGTCGGCGTTGTTGTGGAGCGGGTCGTACTGTTGTGATGCAGTTGGTGCTTGATGGTCGAAAAGCAACGGGCGCAAGCAGCTTCTTTAGTATTCTGGCGTGAACCTGCGTCGGCTGCGGGAGCTCAGGGCTTGATGCGCAGCTAAAGGCCTATTTCCGTGTAGCCGGAGTGACAGCAGAGGTTCATGACGTTTACCAAGACTCGGTCCCTTGCTCGGGGTATCGCACGGCCAGCGGACGGCATCCCGGCACAGCTCGAGAAAAGGCTGGGGCTGGCCGCCTGAGGGGCCTTGTTCATGCCGCAGCCAGAATCATTCCAAGCATCGCGCTGGTCGCCTCGGCCTCAGGAATATCGTTAATCGAATTTACCATGTTGTCCGCGAGTGTATGTAAGCACGCGTCGTTATTTGGTTGCGGTTGCGACGCATGCTCGCTAAGTCGGGGCCAAAGAGACGGGAGCCGGCTGAACATCCAGCTATTCAGGCCGCCCTCATCGCACGATGCCTGCAATTAAGCCACGCATGAATCAAGTAAGCCTGAGATTTGTCTATGCTCTATGGTTTCGAGGCCTTGCATCCTCACATGGTTTTATCGGCGGCAGCCCTATCACCCCTCGCTCGGGATGCAGACGTTATGTCTGCACAAGCGCAATGGTATCAGAAGCCGCGCCCCATCACCAATCCTCCAGGGCTATTATAAGGTGATCATGTGGTCTCGCGCAGGGCCGACACCAATCCATTTGACCTTGACTCCGACAAACTTCTCAATGTACTCAATGTAACTCCTCGCTTGGCTGGGCAGGTCGTAGTAGCTTGTCACGCCAGTCGTCGGCTTCTTCCAACCTGGCAGTGTATCGTATTGTACTTCGACTTGGGCAAGGATCTCGGGGTTCGCGGGGAAGCCTTCAAGCACCTCGCCCTTGTACGAGTAGGATGTCGCAACCTTGAGCTCGTCAAAGTCGTCCAGAACGTCGAGCTTGGTGAGGTTGATGGCGGTGTAGTCGTTGCACGCGTGTGAGTGCTTGACAACGACCAGGTCGAGCCAGCCGCAGCGGCGCTTGCGACCGGTTGTAACGCCGACTTCATGGCCTACTGACTGAAGCTTCTCGCCCACCTCGTTGAGCTGCTCGGTAGGGAAGGGTCCGCTACTACTTGTTAGCCTCTGAATTTGTCTTTCGGTGCGATGCAACTCACGATCCGACACGGGTAGTGTATGCCTTGACCACGCCAATGACCTCCTTCAGTGACCGCCATCCCAAGTTGAGACCTGTGATGACACCTCCAAGACCAGTGTTTGATGATGTGACGAAGGGGTATGTGCCGTAGTCGATGTCCAGCATCAGCGCGTTCGCACCCTCGACGAGGATTTTGGCGTTCTTCTCCTTTGCCGATGCGAGGAGCGGGATCTGGTCGACGACGTAGGGAGCAAGCTTCTCGCGCAGAGTCTTTGACATTGTCAGTCTTTGTCCCGTATATTCCAACGCCGTTGTAACTCACCTTGTACTTCGTAATCTCCTCTTCCACATCGTACTTGAGCAGATCGCCATATCGCTTCTGGAACGAGTTGGCTAACCTCCTGAGCTTCGTCTCGAAGATCTGCTCATCGAAGAGGTCGCACATGCGGAGGCCGCTCCTGGTCATCTTGGTGCTGTAGGTTGGGCCGATACCCTTCTTGGTCGTGCCTGCATCCCGCCATCAGCACGTCAGTCCCGCAGCAGGCGCGTGTGCTCCTCACCAATCATGCCACCGCCCAATTCCACCTCCTCCAGGCCATCCACCATCTGGTGCACGTCAAACACGACATGGGCGCGGTCCGAGATGAATATTCTTCCGTCCGTCTTCAATCCGTGTTTCTCCAGCGCTTCCAGCTCCTTGAAGAAACTGGGAACGTGAACGACGCAGCCACTTCCGATGACATTGATGCAGCCAGGGTTCACGAGACCGCTCGGGAGAATATGGAAATCGTACGTGACGCCGTTCGCGACAATGGTGTGTCCGGCGTTGTTACCGCCCTGGGCGCGGGCGCAGATTTGCGACTCATGGGCTAGGATATCGGCCAATTTTCCTTTTCCTTCATCTCCCCACTGTGCTCCGAGCACCACAGTAGTCGACATCGTGAAGGCGAGAGACAAGAAGGAAAGGGTGGACGGGGCGGCAGGTGGGTTTTCAATTCCGCGTTGACTCGATCTAACAAATTCGTGCCCCACCCATCACCCCGCGATGCCGCAATTTTCCGCACGAGCCACCAGTGACGCACCTGGGCATGTGAATGAGCCGCAGGATCCCATATGTCTGGGTCTTTCCGGGTTGATCTGCAGTCATCGCAATCACAGTTCATACATTGGTGTATAGCTACGTTGTTATCGTGGTAAACGCATCAAGGAATTAAGAAATTTCATTCTCATATCTACAAACACTCCAAGTGGAAATTGAGTCACATCCATACCTATCCTCCTAACCGCGCCAAACACCCGGACCCGGCGGCTGATATGTCTCTGGTGCCGATGTGTACTTGTTCAGGTCGACGAGAATCCCCGGGTCGTTACTTCTGCGGCCCACGTTAGTATGTCTCTGATACTCATCAGTTTTACTTACTTGTAAGCACCCGGGAACGCAACTAGCGGGCTCGGCAGCCCAGCTCCTCCCCCTGTTATCTTGATCTGCGAGCAAGCCAGGTAGAACTGCGCTTTGTTCGCTTGCATAGCCATATGCAGTGCGATGTGCTCAACGCGGAGCAAGTAGTCGCCCGAAGGCGTGGCAGCAGGGATTGTTGTGTTGGGTGTGAGATACTCGTCTGCAAAACGTCATTAGTAAACGCGAAGTGAAGAGAAGGAATAGCTTACTCTGTCCTGGCCAGCTCATCTGCTTCTGCGCGTTTACGCTCGGCATCGTGGTACTGATCTTGAACCACACTGCACCACTCCCGTCCCAGCTCTTCAGATCCTTGCCATCGGGAACTTTGGCGAGGTAGTATTGCGTTGGCCCCGGGTGATTAACCTGCTGCGTGGATATGTAGTGAATAGTCGATCCGGCCGGTACGCTTGCGACGTTTGGCGCGGTTTTTGACGTGTAGCAGCGAATGTCCGCGACCGTGGGGTTCTGGTCAAGTAAACATCCTAGACAGTAGTAACTCGAACACTATCTTACCTCAATCCCTTGCTTGGTGTTTGCATTCTTGGTCTCGCGGGTCGAAGCCCAGTCTTTATCTTCTGGCTTGCCGTTTACGACAAGACGTGGGAAGGTATCTATTCGTATGAGATTCGTGTCACTGAAAATCATTTGATGTTAACTCACAATGTGCCTTCACCACCGTGGCGGCTACCAGGAGTGCAATCAGTATCTGCATGATGAGGGATCAGATCTTTGGGCCTGAGAAGCATCCAGCTCTCGCTTGACATCTTATGTATGCTCCATGACCCCAGTTCCAAATCGGACATGTGAGCTGAGTTGGGAACTATCGGTAAATTAGCTTGGCGGTTTGACATACACCGAAGTAGTCTACTGCAGACCATACACACATCGCAATATACCATCATCGACAAAAAAAACCAATAGACATCAGCCTTCTTATAAATCATGTGCCAGGGTCTAGCATCTGCCGAAACAAAGCAGTCCAATGACAAGACCGCATATTGCCAGTAGCTCATAAGATCAATCGTAGAGTTCACCATCACAATGAATAATCGGAGAGATTAGATGCCCATGTATATTGGACAAGCTGTAAGGGAAAAGTTGAATTCCCATATGCCCTACGCTAACATCGAGCAAACTAAAAACGAACGAAGTGTTGAGGTCGTATCGAATCGTAAACACACACGTCTAGTGCATGTAGCGGAACTCAGGGTGTCTGTATCCGAGATCCTTGATCTGAGCAGCGGTCTTGCCGACCAAGCGGTGGTCTCGCCTGCCCATATCACGCTGCTTGTTCTCCCACTTGCAGTAGCAGATACCAAATATGGCGAGAATACAGACGCAACACTGACCAACCAAGTTGATGGTGTGGCCGATTGGGTATCGTGGCGCGTCAGCACTTGTGTAGGTCCTGTAATGTATTAGCCTAGGATCTGATTCGATTCTTCACATGATCTGACGTACCAAGTCGCGAGAATACCTCCAGCGGTACCCAGTGTGACAACGTAAGCAGTCGAGACGGAGCGGATAGCAGGGCCGGCCGCATTGTTCGCCGCCCACGCAAGGAAACCAGGACCTCCGGGAAATGCACCAATGGTGATCAAGAAGATACCGCCGTATCGGACGTTAGGGTCGGTCGCCCATCGCATGATCGAGAAGCCCGCAATGGCCGGGAGCGTAAAGACAGCGAGGTAAACACCACGGCGGTTCGTCTTGTCTGATGCGAAAGCTATTGCGATAGCGATCAAGCAAGCACATACATAGGGAGGTACTGAGTAAAGTTGTGCCTTTGTGGCCGTCCATCCGAGATCCCTGAGGATAGTGGGCTAGTAATGTATGTTAGTAAACCATAGGTTATGGGGAGGATATCGGCTTACCATGAAGAGTGAGATACCCTGTACAGTGATGTTGATGAAGAAGAAACCAAAGGCACAGAAGTAGTTTGTGATGTTCATCACGGCCCGCTTGACGTGGTGTACTTCAGTCTTTTCGTTCTCATCAGCTCCTCCTTTCAGCACCAGTCTCTGTGTGGCAATCATTCGTTCGCGCTCGTTCAAGAACCAGCATTCTTCTGGGCTACGAGGCATAAGAAAGGGAGCAGCAAGGCCGACAATGACGGTAAAAAGTCCCTCAAAGAAGAAGATGTTGCGCCATGTGTGGAGAATCATGGTCGAAGCTCCCCATGGTGGAATACGAGCGAGACTGTAATGCAATTAGTTTTCCATGTAATCTCAAGAATTTGAAAGGACCTACGCAGTAGCGAGTAGCCCACCAAAAGCTCCAGCCATTGAGGCCGCTGAAACGTAGATACCGATGCGGAACAAAAGTTCGTTGCGCTTGTAGAAACAGGTGATGAAGAATGCCAATCCCCTACAGACTGATGGTTAGTATGCACTATAAACAAAGATAGAAGGTACTTACGGCATCACACCACCTTCAAACACACCTAAGAAGGCCCTTGCAACCAACAGCCCTGCGAAGCTGCTCACAAAGGCGCTGCATAGTGAGACGAAACCAAATCCACAGACGAGAAGTGGCAAGTAGTATTTCGGGCCAAGTCTCTTGAGAAGGATGTTGCTCGGTACTTCGACGAACATGTAGACAATGTAGAAGATGGAGGTAACCCAGTTGAAACGTACACCTGTGTTGAGACCCAATTCTTCTCCCATACCCTGGATACGCGCGTTTCCAACATTGACACTTTCCAGATGGTCAGCGAACAGCTTTGCGCAGAGTGAAATGATACGTACCGATCGAGGAAACAGAGCAGGTAAAGAAAGGTCGTGAGCGGCACAATCACGCGGTCCAGTTTACGTCGAACCTTCTTCTCTTCCTCAGCTGTCCAGGTAAACTCGCCGTCTGTAGATCGGTCGCTTCCATTGGCCTCCTCAACTAGCAAATCCGTTAGCACATGTTCGCGACAAGATTAGTAAACAACGTACAAAGCACATTGTCTCCCTTCTCCAGCTCAGCAGGGGTTGGGTGGTTTGGGTGTGTCCCCGTCGATACCATCCCTATTTGCGCCATCTTTTCCAAGTAGGATGCCGAATTCGAGATCTAAAGGATGCGAGGCGAAATCTCTTCGTTGTGTCGTGGCCCCACAAGTTCCGAAAGTCTGGGGAAAGGAATCTGGGGAAGAGCACAGCCCATATAAGAACGTACGATGCGTCCCGGTATCCGAACAAGCTTACTCGTCGCACGTCTGTGTCTTGGGTCGCAAGTCGAAAGCCAGGAAGAGGGAATCGGCAGTTACTTCGCAGCCTTCAGAGGATGGCAATACGGCACCATGTTTAGCTTGATGTCCGCTCCACCGCGCGCTCTTATCCCGTTCCAGCTGGCGGCTTGATTGAACAGGGAGCGAAGTCGGTGCGGAAATTTTACCGAGTCGACACAGAACCCTACATAACGCCGCATAATTATCAACGGCCTCCTCTTTGGTTGGCGTGTTGCGGGGCCGTTCTCTTGGCTGACATGGGTTGACTCGTGGAGCCCGCGAGGGTGACGGGCGGATGCTTTCATTGTGGTCATTTTGAAACGCCACGCTTGGCGAAGCGGGACGAGAACTTTGGGGTTGCTAGCAGCTCGCGATGCGTTTCGGCAGTTCTATTCATCTTCACAGTACTTCCTGATGGTGTTAACAAACTGTATTTATGGATTTCTTCTCCTCATAGATTGAACTGGGGTAACGGCGGATTGCGGTCAGATTACGGGCGTAATGTGTGACAGAAGATTTATCCACCGTGGACGAGTTTTGCTGCCGCACCAACAATGTGGGCGATTGACTGCTGCATATCAGCGCGGCAGGATTGCATACGGTCTACAGTATTCCAGACAACTGGGTATCCTTGCCGCCGAGGTCTAAAGTGATGCAACTGGCATCCTTCACAGATCATGATGTACCTTTGCAGCTCATGCAAACAATAACATCCCCGCAATTTAGCCGGAATCCTTCGTCGTCCGGTGGATTTTCTTGATTCTTTTGTGCCTTTCTGAGCAACAAAACGCAGAAATCCACCGACGCGTACTCGCAAGTAGAACCTCTAGAGGTTCTCAGCGAGTGGAGTGTGTGGTAGGGTCCATCAAAGTGGGCCAGTCTCGTATCTGGACTGTTCCGGTTCGATCTAGCCGTATAGTGGCTGCGAATTATGGCTTGCATCAACGCAGAATGCAAAAGCTTTGGGAAGTCGAAAGACGCGACTCGGTGGCCGAAGATGGCTGTCAGTGCTGCGAAGTAGGACGGGCGCCGGCGTCGGGGAACAGGACGCTCTTGCCAAGCTGTCGCGCCACGTGGCTGAGATACTGAGCTTCACAATATTGCGAGTTCCATAGATACATACTGACCTACAAAAGATCGAACATTTCATATTCGACAAGGATTCGCAATTACAGTATTCAAAGCGCCGATCATCTCCATAGCCTCATCTTCAGAGCCTCAACTTCTCGAAGCGCTGTATCAACGACCCACGACTCCACAAATCATCGCGTCAAGGGCCACTTCCCCTCACAAATCCATGAAACTCCACAGTCGCATACGGGAACGGATGTCCTTTCTCGGCAACGCTACCTTTGGCGTCTCGCCTTCGTCTCCACCAACTCCTTCATCACGTCTCTAATATCATTAGGTCTTACCGGCGCGTCATCCAGATCCACCTTCGAAGCTGATGATACTATAGATGCCTGGGCTTTGGCGGCTTGGGTGGCTGCCCCGGCTTTCTTCTCGGTAGCTGATCGAACACGGCAGTCGTCTTAAGGGCGGGTTTGTTCCCGCGATCATCCTCGGTTTCGGCTATTCGATCATGTGACCACTCTTGGACATCGCCTTCAGCAACTTAGACTCCAAAACGATCAGCTTCGTGGTGATCGAATACAGGTCGAGAGTTCTGCGCACCGTTCTCAGAGAGAGCTGTTTGCAACTCTTCTCGAAGCTCCAAAATAGCGATTTCCGATGCCATATTTTGGTCGTCCATTTGTCGGACGAACTCAGCTTGCTCTACCGCCAAGATGTCAAGCTGAGCATCTACTTCTTCGGTATGGCGCTGACCATCTGACAGTAGCTCTTCCAGAGGTGCTTTAACCTCATCTTCAACCAAATCCAGGCTATCTGCAAGCTCATCTCTCTCTTCTTCTAGCGCGTCCACCCGTTCCCTCGACTCATGCACTGTGTCTGTCTCAGCAGCGTGAGATCTAGTTAATCGCACGAACGCTTCATCGCGATTAGCTTCCTCTTGATCTAGACATTCTCCGCAGTTTTCGTCCCTGTCGTTCTCGAGCTTTCTCCAAACAGATCGGTGATTGGCAGCTTCTGCGGTTTTGGCAGTGGCACGGGACCATGTCGTTAGATCTTGATGCCCGCAAGCGAATGTTGTCTCTAGATCGACGTGAACACAGATGTCCGCTGTTGCTACCTTTAAGTCCTGTTCACGCTCCGCTTTCCGTTGCTGGAGCATCTTAGCAGATACATTCCCAGCATCTCGAGCCTTCTGTTTCTCTTCGTTACGTTCGCGACGGAAGCGATTGATGAGTTCCGTTACACAGGGTCTGCAGTCGTACTGACTTCTCCTACTATGGTCTGCAGTCTTTTTGCAACTCCTCTCCCCACAGGGGAGGTTGCTCTTGCTCTGGTGGCCACAGTCGTACGTAATTATGAGATTGGTACACATGACGGACAATATGATTTTGGGGTAGCGGTATCCGGCGATCTCAGTCTGCGATTAAGATATGGGTGACGGACACGACTCTCGTATAGATTTTGCGCATCTACGCTACAACCTTGGAATGATCAACGACGTGTCACTCAGAGAGTCTTCAACAGCTTCAACCTTGCCATGTGAGCCAAATCGGCACATTGGCCAAAATGTGTCACATTGGTAAATGCTTCACAAAGGCAACTAATTACAAAATCATTACATTCGGCACACGATTCCTGTTTTCCCCAGAAAACGCCGTCCACTACCTGCATCCTGTCATCGCCAAACACCCAATCTACTTGTCTGCTCCCCTTTATCACGCTAGCCCAGGATGTGCACAACATATCGCGTATACTTCTACTGCGGACACCTAAAGTCTACGACCACTCACGAGCACTCTGGCATCGAGTGCACAATCAACGAGGCGAAGAGCATCACAGTCGACGAGAAGTGCAAGCGCTGCGTCCAACGAACATCTCGAAAGAATGTCCGACTCGGCGATATCATGAACGGTGCGGAAGTACCATCGATAGTAAAAGGCGAGGAGAGTGGTGCCCATAGTGGCGACAGCGAGCGATGAAGGGAGGTTCAGAAGACTGGGTGCTCTCAGTAGTTAACTTCACTATCATCGAACCATCATGAACAACACAGAGAGCAAGAAAACACATAATTCGATTTCTGGATTGGTATCAAACTAGTATACGCATACGATGACACCGCCCTCTATGCGGTGGTCTACGCTCACAGGTTCGTTATGAAAGTCGTAGCATCGCTGAAATACAACGTACTCAAATCTCGCGTTGCGTCCAATGCATGCCAACGTGATGACCTAGTGAAGCGCTTTTACGGGTATGGGAGTAGCCTATAGTCCAAGTTGTAGTCACATAAGCCCAGCGTATAGTTCTCCCTGGTCTCTTCAGCTCGTCCCAAGCATCACAGCACCCTGTATGGCAGACATCACCGTACCTGTCAGTCAAGTCTACGTCACCTACGCTCCCTTGGAAGATATCTGGAGAATTCCAATACCAGGCTGTGAGAAGAATGTCTAGCCCCATCGCCTTATAGATTGCACGCGGCATTACTCGTGCCCGGCGAAGGCTCCATAGACAGCACCCCTCTTCTGGTGCTAGCCTTGTCGACGATGGACATAGAGCTCCCGAAAAAACGAACCTTATCGTCATGAGTGCTGCGACCGACATCTCGACTTGTGACTATCCGTTGTGCGAGGGCTCGACGAGATCGCGGTCGCTAATTGGCGATGGGTTGTCGGCACCCGAGGCGTGGACTAGAGATCGGTCTATGCGCGAGGTGCTGGAGCGACTTCCGTATACGAGATATGTGCGACGAGGGCGCTATGCGTGACACAGTCTTCGGCGAAATGTTATGAATGGTATCGATGCGAGGAGAACGGGGCGGAGAGGAAGCTGTTGGACGCGTTCAGAACAGCTGATCCGAAGACGCGGCGGAATGAACATGGTCGGGGGGGGGGGGCATGTGAATATATGGCATGTCTGCTCCATGCTGAGCTACATCAGTGTAGACGACCTGCGGGTTGTGTAGGAAGCCTCGCAAGCTTCCAAGGTTGGGTTCCCAGCCGCGTTCCGATGCGCGGGTGTTGCCGGCTATAATCGATAAGTTCCGACGGAGATTCCGATGAACTCACCACGCCACCTCCACAACCGCTTGACTTCGAGACTTCACACCCCAGGTCACATTCCACTCAAATCACGACGCGTCTTACTTGATAACCAACATGGCCAAAGTCGAAGGTGCTCCTGCTCATGGCGCTGTAGCCCACCTCCTACCACAAACATACAAGCGATTAGTCTCGGAATGGCTGGAAGAGGACACACCAAGTTTCGATTATGGTGGTTTCGTAGTGGGCGAGGAGCTGTCAGAAGCGAAGCTGCTCGGAAAGAGTGAAGTGAGTGTTCCGACTACTGTAAGTGCCGACTAACATTGACAGGGCATAGTAGCAGGCGTCCCGTTCTTCGATGAAGTGTTCCGACAACTAGGTTGCACGTGCGTTCATCTCACCAGATTACATGATCAAGCTTAATATTGACGATTACTAGCGTAGAGTGGCACGTCAAAGAAGGTGCTTCATTCCAACCCATCACCCACTGCGCTACTGTGCGCGGCCCGGTCCGTCACCTCCTCCTCGGCGAGCGCGTGGCTCTCAACACCCTCGCTCGCTGCTCCGGCATCGCGACCAAGTCAAATCGCCTACTTGCTCTTTTACGAGGAGCTGGTTACCCAAACATTCTTGCTGGTACCAGGAAGACTACACCAGGTTTTCGACTTGTAGAGAAGTACGGCATGCTGGTGGGGGGCGTGGACGCGCATCGAGTTGATCTTAGTGCAATGACAATGCTGAAAGACAACCACATCGTTGCCGCAGGGAGCATCACCAATGCTGTAAGAGCGGCCAAAGCAGCTGGTGGCTTCGCAATCAAAGTCGAAGTTGAATGCCAATCGTTTGATGAAGCTGACGAGGCGATTGCCGCTGGCGCTGACATCGTCATGTTAGACAACTTCACCCCAGAAGGTGTCCAGGTTGCTGCTAAAGACTTGAAGGATAAGTGGGGACGGGGTACTGACGACAGGAAGCAGTTCCTCGTTGAAGTGAGTGGTGGGCTTACAGAGTACAACGTGGAGAAGTACGTCTGCGGCGATATTGACATCGTGAGCACCAGTAGCATACATCAAGGAGTACCACACGTGGATTTCAGTCTGAAGATCGTACCGAAAAGCAAGAAGGATGGAGGGGAGAGTTTGGCAGTATGACCTGACGGCGGGCGAGGGGGACTCGTTAGTGATCCTTGGGTACATTAAGATATAGCTCACTAATTCATCGTAGTTAGTCAAGACATAAGTCACCGGTCAAAGACATGGCTTTCGCCATTATATTAATTCCCGGAACTGTCACGCATTCGTGCCATGACCGCCGATGCTGAAGTAAAGACACTTACCCTTCTAGCAAGGATAATCACGGGTTCAAGCAATCGCTGTCCGTGCTAATCCTCAATACGACAAGATCATCGATGAAAGCGCTCTTGTAGTTGCTGCCTCCCAACATGTGGTTCCACAACGCCATCGACTGTAATACGTGGCCGTGTTATACCCCTGCTCCGGCGTCATCTAGCCGCTCTGCGCCGCTCCTTCGTCTGTATCAAACTCTTACAACCAATCTTCTTCGTTACGCTTACCTACGAGTCCTTTGATCTTCTCAACCGGCGGGCCTGATTTCCGGTGAGGTGGTACGGATCCGCTTTCCCTGCGTTTTGCCGTCATCCCTGCCATATATGCTAGATAACTCGTGCGTCCGCCGAATACATGCGACGGTCTCAACCCATAGGTCGCTGTCCTTCTCCATGGTCTCGTCTGTCTACTTTGAGTCGAAGGGCTTCTCGTTGGTCGTACTGGATCGATGTACATCATGGCGAGGAGACTGACTACGCTGGTTGCCCACGCCCTTGACGCCCCGGCCATATTTTACGGTCAACATTACTTAGATTTGGAATCTTATCCAGCAGTGGGTATACAAAGTCAAGGAAAGCTTTGTCACTCCCTTGAGTAGCATTAGCAAGCGCTGGTGAGAAGTATAGCAGTTGGACCCCATAACAGTGGGCCTATATGTGGTCCTGGCGCGAAGCGTGCCTAATGAGCAGCTTCCGCGAAAGTTTAAGAATTCAGGCTCTAAGCGAACTACCTTTGCTTCGCTTACCTTCCGTGTGCGCAGTAGTCCAGACACGAAGGAACGACATCCTCTCGCTTCAATATCGTGTTGTAAATTACCATGCTTGCACTGCATGAAGCCAAACCGCTTTCTATCGACCGCCATGTAGAGCTCCGAATCCTACATCGGCCAGGCCGGGTGACAGAGCACGCATATGCACCATCTCACGTATATATAGGCATGG
This sequence comes from Alternaria arbusti, assembly GCF_024043155.1. NCBI lineage: Eukaryota > Fungi > Ascomycota > Dothideomycetes > Pleosporales > Pleosporaceae > Alternaria > Alternaria arbusti. The sequence goes on from NW_026249943.1 coordinate 1,218,047, forward strand.
AGAAAACAAGTATAAACGTGTGAGCTGTGAGCACCCTCTTCGCACCATCGATCAGTCGTTCATGAACCTCAGCTCCATCAAACCCTACGATATAATTGCTCTCCTCGCTTTCTTAATATGCAACACTTCAACACCATCCTGGCCCTCGCTGCTGCAGTGTCAGCTGTCGATATCAAATCGCACGGCGAGTCACACTGCAAAGGGGTTACCCACACGTATGTGAACGCCAACCCCAACAAGTGCTATGGCCTTGGCGGTACATCCTGGGCTTGGTCGTTCAACGCTATTCCCACAGACTGGAATCTGGAAACTCGAACTCACAAAGATGGATACTGCAAAACGTTAGTTCACGCCTGGAACTCGAATGGCGCAAGCACGGTGTGCCATGGCGCAGCCGTAAACAACCTGAAGTACACGGGTGCTGGATACAGTTTTGCCAATAAGAAGAGGTCGGAAGACACTGTTTTCAACAGCGAAGACTGCATCTGGAAGCCTGACCTTTTGACGCTGAAGGATGGCACAACATACATGCTTACGGATGTTGAGGACGAAACCGTGAAGATCATGTAAGAGAATTTCTAGACACCGGACATGACCCTGGATATGATACACTAACTGCATCTTCCCATAGACTCGCATATGGTGACAACACCACGATTGCCGAAAACATGCCAAACCTGTTCGACAAGTACATTACACAGGAGCGTCGCTGAGCGCCGGCAAGATCGGCTTTTGGTGGTCCCTAGTGGGATGCCTTGGTTGAATACATCCAATCAATCCCCTTCAACGTTACTGCAACCACGCAGAGCAGACGCATTCACGACTTCCAAAGCTCACATCACACGTATTCAATCAGGACCCCTGAAACAAGAAAACGAGTAAATGAGATGATCCGACAGATTTTGGGCGATCAATCCAAGAGAGACTCATCTCGCTGTATACTATTCGGACATCACACAAGTTTATTTAGATTGATAATCGTCCTACTCCGTTCCCACTGCTTCTCATGTTCATATCTTTTATGTTTGGTAACACTTGGAGGATGATGATGGTCTTGCTAATCATCGTCCCTGCATTTGAGTGATGTCGATGTGTGAAGGTGGTAAGCCCAACCAAAGGCAATTCTCTTGCCTTACCCTCTGGAATGCTCTCTCAACACCACATCAACCATCATTCTCGTGGCACATTCACCTTCACAACACCATGCTATTGTTGGCTTACAGCGCAATAAAGAAGCATCAAGAATTTGGATAAGCGCTAGGTTATTGTGCAGCCGTGAACTCAATAGCAACAGCGTGGCATTGTGCTGGCGCACCTTCCACCTTCCGACTTGGTATAACCAGTCCTTTCCGGATTACGCCAACCTTCCCACAATGTCGCATCGCTGTGTTATGGTCAATACAATTGACCTATAGAACAAAGTCATTTTCTCTCTCTCACACACTTTTCATCGTTACCAGAAACATTTGCCGAACAAACACAGGTACAAATATGCGCACGAAATTATCGTTTACTACGACCCTGGCGGCTCTGGCCATCCTAGGAGATGCGCACGGAGACCATGCTAACGACAGCAGGCAGTACACGCTAACAGACGATCTTAGCTACAAGAACTTCTTCTCCGCCTTTGACTTCTTCAACGAAACCGACCCAACCAAAGGCTTTGTCAATTATCAGAATCAGGAAGATGCGACCAAGCAGGGCCTAATAGGCTACCTTGAGGACACAAAGTCCGTGTTCATGGGTGTAGACTATACCACTAAAGACCCTACTGGCCGCGCTTCTGTTCGCCTTGAAAGCAAAAAGAACTGGAATCATGGACTACTCATCGCAGACATCCGCCATATGCCTTCGTCGGAATGTGGCACTTGGCCAGCATTTTGGCTCTTATCGTCTTCAGTGCAATGGCCGAATGGCGGGGAAGTCGATATCCTCGAGGGTGTTAACGACTACGAAAGCAACTCTGTTACTTTGCACACAACCAAGGGCTGTGTTGTTGATAACTCGACTGCGGCTGGAGGAGGATTGGGTGCTGTAGGTGGTGATAACAATGCGCCATTTACTGGTCTTATGAGTACCGACGACTGCGACGTCGCCGCACCTGGCCAAGAGAAGAACGTCGGATGCTCTATCCACGCTCCTGACACCATGCCTGGTATCCAAAGTGGCGGCGGTAGCGGTAGTTCCGACAATACTGGCGCCGCGCCTCTCCCATCTTATGGTACCGAATTCAACAAAGCGCAGGGTGGTGTCTATGCCATTGAATGGGCCGCCACCAGCATCTCAGTTTGGTTCTTCCCCCGCGACTCCCCGGGCTTCACGGATAACTTCTCTTCGAACACCACGGCTCCTGATCCATCAACCTGGGGCACTCCTATAGCGCACTTCGGCGGTGCTGGCTGTGACTTCTCTGAGCGCTTCAAAGATCTTCAGATAATCTTTAACACCGCCTTTTGCGGCGAATGGGCTGGCGCCGAGTGGGATAAGTCTTGTGCCAAAAAGACCGGTGTTGCTACTTGCAATGAGTATGTACGCAATAATCCCCAAGCCTTTGTGGAGGCGTATTGGGAAGTGGCGGGATTGAAGTGGTTTCAGAAGGGTGCTGCGTAGAAGAGGAATACTATCATACCCTCCTTCTAAGCTTGTGCCAGTTATCCATGGTCTAGTCGTCGATGCCAATACGGAATATTGGTGATTCAATTGGTAAATTGACCATATGTTTATCAGCCGCATGGGCGGTGTATCGAAGCCGCGAGCTTGTCCTGTTTTCTATGTCTCTCAGCTTTTCGCGCAACTTTGGAAATATGATCTTGGCACATGACTCTCGAACGGCCGTTCATCCTGAGATAAATTCATCACCTTGGTTCCGCCGAGAAAAACCGATTGTTGCAGTGCATACCTAGGGTATGCCGTTTGAGCCGTGATAGTTGAAACGAGCGCTTCCCAATCGATCTAGCAGTGTAATGACTGATATTGATCATCATTCTTGATAACTTCTTCTATCGGGTTTTGACAAGCATACGTAGTGATACAACAGATGAAAAGCGTTGCAGTCGGTTGGAGATGGCTTCATCTCACGCGTCGCGGACGCGTCAAACCGCGGGATGGTCTAGCCGACACAGGTTAGAGTGGGAATCGTTTGTCTGCAGCACTTTTCGTCCACTTGTTGCATCTCACCGCAACATATTGCAACATCAAAGTCATCCCCTCCATGTCGGTATCTTCATCTGGTGCCTTCTCGAATTTCTATTCGGCAATATGGCTACTCAAAAACGATTAAATGATGCTGCACGTCTGACGCTACCAAAGACCGTGTTTACCCTGAGCAAACTACCAGAGTACGAGCTCCTTGACGCTTGTGCTTATGAGAATATACTAATTATGGATAGTCTAACTAGCGAAGTCGTTCAAGTGAGGCTTGGACACTTTATTTACGACTACATTCAGCCTCCCGCACAGGTTGATCCATGTCAGAGCAAAATAGATGATTTCTTCTGCAAAATCCCCAAGACCGATAAAGCAGACAATGCCACTGGAAAGGTTGACTCGGCAAGTGATACGGAAGCCAAGAAGAACGAAGATATGTTCCACGTGCATAAGAACGTTTTGTGTAAAACGTCCGCATTCTTCCAGGCCGCTACAAAGCAGGTATGGCGGGGCCGACCTCGAAAACCTATCGATCTTACCACGGAAAACGGAGAGGATTTTAAATGTTATGTACAATGGTTATACAGTGGCAGAATCGCGATAAGCTACAACCCAGATCCTTAGCAAAATGACTCAAACGGTTCATATCCCCCTTTGGACGATCTCATAGACCAGTACCCCTTAGGGGGTAGGATCATGGATCCAACTTACCAGAATTCTGTCATGAAGGTTTCCATAGACTGCATAACTACGGGACTCCGCTTCGATCGTGGAACCTACGCGATTCAGAAAGCGTACAAAGGCACTATGGCCGGTGATCCGATGCGAAAGCTGCTTTTGGATTTCTGGATTTGGACAGCGGATGAAACTTGGGACGTTTCTGATATCATTGAAGATGCGGGCAAAGAATTTACCCAGGAGTTGCTGGCTGCTTTGCTGGCGAAGCGCACACATCCTGGATGGTTTGGCAAAAATAGGCACATGAGGCCATGGACTGATCCTCAAACCCAAGGAGCGTATTACATCAAAATTCCTGATGGCAAGAAGAGCGTTACTGCATAGCGAGATATCGACACACACCGGTGGCAGGCTGCTACTAGATTCATATTATTCTCCGGTACCTAGATATCACCATCGCCTCACATCTTGTAGCCTACGGGTAGAACTGCGCAAAATTACACCGACTTATTTCCATTCAGTGCACGGATGAATCACCACGAGTACCCTGGTCCCGGTCCGGCCGTAATCGCTTGCCCAAGGAGCAGCTACAACGCAGCCCTTCACTACGTACAAATGCGCAACGCTAATCCCAGAACCTGATTAGCGCCGGTGCGCTCTCACCTCAAGTTGTCACTTACCGTAGAACCCAACACCTCGCATTTGTTACGCCTCCAATCGACTACCAGAAGCTAGGCTCGTCAACCATGGCGCCCCCAAACGAGCAACCAGCGAAGCGCCGAAAGCTTCTGCCTCAGGGCAGTGCTGATTCTCGTGATCTCCTTGAGTAGGTTCAACATACAAATGGGTTTGTTTTGGAGCAATTCTAATGAGGTATAGTGTAGGTAGCGAGATACTCATTGTCAAGGTTGGGGGTGGTGACGACCCTGTCGAACCGAACGTAGCAGGCGAAAATTGCGACAAGCCCGAGCACAGCAACGAAAGTGACGACAGCGATACCGACTCAGACGTTTCCGAGGAGCGCATCTTTCACATCCACAAAGGTGTTCTCTGCAAGACGTCCGCTTTCTTCCGAAATGCAACGAAGCCAGAATGGACTGCTCCAACACCGCGCCCTATAGATCTTTCTGACGAGCGTCCGGATATCTTCTATTTGTATGTACAATGGTTGTACAATGGGAAAATCGCTGTCGAGACCATGTCCTCCAGTGACTCGGATGCGGAAGTTCGCAAACACGAGAAGGTGAATTTTCATTCACTGATTCAGTCGTACATACTTGGCGAGAAGCTCATGGATACCACATTTCAGAACTCAGTCCTGAAATGTTTGATTGAGTGTGTAAAGCAAGAGGATAACTTCCTCAGCGACCTTACCGTTAAGTTGGCCTACGAGCGCACGACAAAACACTCGCCTCTTCGCAAATTGTTGGTCGACTTCTGGGTGTGGTACGGCTGCTCTGATTGGGCGGCCGATGACATGAATGAGGATCTGGGGACCGAATTCACGAATGACCTACTTAAGGCTGTGCTAAAAGTGCGGGCTGGCCCAGATGAGGAGAAAGACAGGGTCGAGCTTCCTTGGCTGGCACATCCAGAGACCTACAGCATAAAAGATAACATGGAGACAACCAAGGGTACCAGCAACAGCGGTGGTATAAAGGCTAGAGGGGAATGTGTCAGCAAACGCTACTGATACTTGTCAAAGAAAGGATTGTGCGAGCCCTTTAGGATGCACTGTGTTAATAGGCTACTGCATAGAAAAGGAACTGTTGTATATTGCTGCAGCTTGAGGCTTTTGCTGGCTAGTTTGCACGCATATCGCAGGTCAGAGCAAGGGCATATAATTGATAATGAAACGAGAGTATCATCACTGACGGCTAGCATTTGCTCATAACTTCAGTGCCGTACTTCCTTTAGATCGTGTATCTGAATCTCGGGCTGTCATCGCCCATCTCTGCAACATCCTCATCACTCATCCCTTCAATGAGATGCTCTTCCTCACCCTTCTCACGTCTCGAGTTGATGCGCCCAAGATGGAACCACATGACAGCGTAGCATATACAAGCAAAAGCCACCATGGCCATAGTGATACCGTGGCCCTTGACGAAGCGGGGGCGATCAGCCGTGGGATAGATCTAGCGATCCGTTAGCAGTGTTTCCACGTGGAGCCTAGTGATTACGAATAAACTTACAAAAGCACTCATGATACCCGCACAATTACCGATGCTCAACTGCAACCCTGTCGCAGTGGTTCTCTTTCCATATCGCGGCAAGTTTGTAGGTAGCCAAGCTAATGGTAGACCAACGCACACATACAAGCCCATTGCGACAAGGAAGCAGCCAGCGTAATGCACGCCAGAGCTGGCGTCGCTGATCAGCATGGCGTATCCGACGATACTCACCACACCGAGCAAGATGCTATAAAACCCACGCTTTTGCTGTTTATCGGAGAAACGCGCTACAACCAAGTAGGTGATTGCACCTAGTGCATAACACGGAATCGTAAGGACCTGCACCATCGCGCTGCTGGCGGTAGTGTTGATTGACCTGATAATTGTCGGCAGGAAGGTAGAGTAGCCGTAAAGCATGGTATCGCTTCCGAATTGCGCAAAGCAGAATACCCAGACTTTCCAGTCCTTGACGCACTTCCTTACATCCTCCCAGTGAAATTCCGCTGCTTTCTTGGTGTACCCTGTCTGGCGCTTGAGGCGAGCGGCGGCGAAAGCCTTCTCTTCAGCGGTGAAGAAGTAGGCAGTTTCCGGGGTGTCCGGCAGGATGAACCAGGTCGCGATACCCAGGACGAAGGTAGGAATACCCTCGATGATCATGATCCAGCGCCATCCGCGTAGGCCAGCCGTACCATCCATATGTCCAATAGCGTACGCAAGTAGTCCGCCGCATGCTCCGGCCAGGGCAGCAGAGACGAAGAGGTATCCGATGCGTAGAGCAAGTTCGCGCTTGGTGTAGAAGAATGTCAAGTAAATGGCCATTCCGGGGAACAACCCTCCTTCCACGGCGCCAAGAAGAAGACGGCATGCAATTAGACCGCCGTAGCTCTGCACGATACCGGTCAAGGTCGCGATGATACCCCATGCGACAGTGATAAAGGCTATCCATCGCGAGGGCGTAAGTTTCTTCAGCACCAGATTCGATGGTACCTCGGACAGGATGTACGTGACGAACAGAATAGAGACGGCTGTCTGGAATTGAGAATCTCCCATATTTAGATCTTCTTGTAGACCATATAGACGGGCATTACCGATGTTGACCCTGCAATCGCGTAAGCAAGTTCCTCGTGCAAACTGCTGCAGACTCCCAATTGCATCCAGCCCGGATAGACGGCGCATTAATTAAAAAGATCCAAACTCACCTGTCCAGAAAACTGAGCAAGTACAACAGCATTACCACCGGAATGACGAAAAGATCCAGCTTGCGCACAATCTTCGCTTCCAAAACGGGGTCAATGCCTTCTAGCTGCCTGCCAATCTCATCGCTCTCCTTCGCGGCATCAGGCACAGCCGGGTCGTACTGTTTCTCGATGTCGCTCATGGTATCGTCAGGCGTCCTCGCCTAATAGTGGCTCGGAGAATTAAGCAACAATGATGATCGATGACTCCACGTGAGGAAAAACGGTTGTCGCGTTAAAAACGCAAGATTGCGGCAAATGCGTCAGGAAGGGGTGGTGAAGAAAAGAGCAGCGAGCGTCGCGTTCTTAATGCATCCGGCCGAAATACTGATCCGTCATCACGTAGCAACTCCACGACTTTGCCACGGAAGGGAAATGCTCATGCTTTAAATTCGTCGACGGCCTACGGCTTCGACATCGGACGAGTCTGCAAGGGGCCCACTCTGAACATGTCGCCCGCGGGCAGATCCATGGCGGGGGGCTGGAGCCAATGGAGCACCGAGCTAACGGTTTGTGGTATGACGTTGACGGCTACCCTGCCAGTAACACAGATACGACTGCTGGACAACTGATAACGAACCACACGCGTCGCTGTGGCCTATTGTCTGCCAATGTTCCAAGGTTGGGGGAGATATCAGACAAAGGATGGGGGTGCTCGCGTGCCCTTTTGAGAGAAGTGGTGGGGACAGGCATCCGGTGTGGTTTGACATGTTCGTCGCGTTAGTCCGCTGTCATGCATCGCTTAGGCAATGCGATTAGTCCTGTCTGACCAAACAATTGCTCCAACAGGACTTGGAGACGCGATTGCATCACATCACACTTTGTTGTGCAGATCAGCGCTGATCCTGAACGTGTTCCACAACACGAGCTAATCACTAATTGATACCATTTGAGTGGGGATTGCCATTCTCAAGCAGACAGACGCCCTCATACCAACTCAGACGATGTCAGCGACGGATAACTAAAGGGCGTCGTATCCCAATCGATAGGCAGTACGATACCAGAGTATATGTCGATCTGCGCTGAGGGATCAACAGGCCATCCCAGGTCGTCGCGCGGAAAGTCGATCTCAGCCACTGCAGGTTCCGTATCCACGCTCACGGTATGCTGGACGCAGGTACCGGCAAGACTTGACCGTGCAATCGCACGAACCTCCTTTGCCATTTTCATTCCGAGTGGCCATATAGTTCCCATCGTGTTCAGAAAGCCGATGCTGAGACGCACACGATCTCGCGCTATCGACAGCGCGTGTCCATCCAATAGATAGGTGCATACAGACACTTGTGCTGCCGCGAGTTGCGCGGTTAGGCACATGATAAAAACATTGTGCTTTTCGAGAGCGCATGGGATTGCGAGGAGTTTGGTATGCATTTCGGTCGCCTTGAGCACACGTGCGGTATGTGTGTTTCGCCCAGCTCTTGGTGTCAGCGTAAAGGGAGAGGGAGGTAGAAAAGACTGCGTGGTCATCTCTCGAGGAAGGTGAGCTAGTGATGAGAAGGGCCTATGCAGTGTTGAGATTACTCTGTCCTTGTTAGTATGACAGTAGCAGTGCATGGAGGAACGAATTACATCGCAGCACACATATGTGCCATGTACCTGTTGCACGTATGATTAGCGATCATGTTTTCGTCCGGCTGACGGTGTGGCATACATCACCTCATCTACTTGGCCATCGGGTCGAAGCGGGTCCTTCTTACAAGCTGGTAGCATCGCCGACCAGATCGCCAATTTCATGTCGCAGTTCTCGGTCATCGTTTCGCTAAATGTAGCAGTGTCGATAAAGGACTTCATGGCTGGAACTGTTAGACACCATTCGAAGTAGATAATGGCTCTCATTGAGTACGTCCGCCTGTGGTCTGTACTTACTGCAAGCGATGATCATTCCGATATCATAAAGATATACGATTGAAGAGTAAACGATCTCAATCTCTGCGAATTCACGGGCCTGGTACTCAGCCCAAGTCATCAAAGGCGGGATGTTCTGCTCATGTCAGCTCTTATCTCTATCTGCGCACTATCTCGACATACACCTGACTCAAAGTACTCATCATCGCATGGCAAATCAACGTTGCTGGATGTGAGAAGTAGTGTGTAGAAGGGCGTGTTGGTGACAAGGGCGAAGTTTTGATCCACAATATAGAGTACGTAAAACGTTCGCCTCCAACACTCTTCCAGTACAGCGCTACCGTCTCCATACGCTCGAGCAAAGTCTCTTTCGTTCATACGCAACTCTAATGCAATTGTGATAGCTTTATCCAGGTGCTTACGAGCCTCGGCTCTGGAAATGCTGTGGAACTCAGCGAGAGCAAATAGCAACAGCGCTTGAACATTGAATGGTGTATGCGCCAGGTCGGGCGACGTGACAGCTTCTAATGCTGTCATTTGATAGGGTTCCGATGGAGTCCAAGGGGCGTAGATTGATCCAATCCATTCCAAGACGGATAGTAGTGTGGTCATTCCATGGTTCTCGTGTAGGCGCCTGGCTTGCAGATAGTGGAGAGGCAGTACAACTGGCCATGAAGACCAAAAATATTCGAAGTACAAATCGATGAGTCGTTCATTGTCGACTTGGAAGATCATTCGATTTCGCTGGCTCTCGTTCCGTCCACGAAGAGGTATGGAAGAACCTGATGAACCGCTCTCAAAGGATCCCAGGCTAGATTGGTCGGATGGGGATGGCGCTGGTAACTGGAGTTTTCCGCTGGTCATGTTTTTGGGTTCTTGTTGCAGTCGTAGACGTCGCTCCGCAAGTGCAGCTTTGCTGAGACCTCCTCTTTTGGATTTTTGATAGATGCATTCTTTCCCGTCGCGCCTGCATCGGTTGCAGGCGGGTTGTGTGGAGTCACACTTTACGTGTCTATTGCGGCACTGGATACAGGCCAGCACTACTCGTTCAATTCGTTTCGGATCCGACGATAGCTCCATGGTTGGAGAAAAACGAGAGGAAGACCGTAGGTTGCGATGGGATCACGGCCGTAATTGGGGGCACCGCCAAAGGAGACCTTGCGCGCCAACCATGGAAGGTCAAAGTCAAGATAATCCAAAAATAATCATACATTCCGGTGAGTGGAAGACAAGCACGACGCGTAGGGCTGATCTGACTGGTTAAACAGCGTGTCAAGCTGGACGCCTGCCGACTCGGCAAGAGTCGGATGAGCATCAGCATTGGGGGCCGCTCCTTCTTCATTAAGACGTTACATTGAAAACCACAGATTCTCAACATGGTTTAGGCATGAACAGAAAGCGCCTGCGTGCCACACATTCAAGAATTCAACTTACATACATAGTGTCACTATTAATCCCGTACATTCGCAAGCCTTTCTACCCTACTACCATGAACTAGAAATAATCGCACTATAAACCCACAGTCAGCCTTCGTGATACGACAGGCCAACGTAGCAACATCCAAGTCTCTGGTCTCAATGCACAAAACATGTAATCATATGCGTTCCAGACCTGACGGCCAATAAACCGTACCAGCTGGGGTTGTCGCTTTTCGGTCGTATATCTATAATCGAAGGCGATGAAGCAGAAGAAAGAAGCCGCGAGCTTAACGCAGCTTGCCGTGATCTTGAGCCTCTTTGACTTGTTCAAAGACCTGCATTGTAATGTTAGTTATCGGAATTCATACAGTTATGGGAACGGCGTTGCATACCTTGAGCATCTTCCTACGTGCACCAAGCGCATTGACTCCACGCTTCTCCAAGCCTTCGTCATCGAGCTCGATAAGCTCCTGCCACTTGAGATCCTTCAGGTTGTCTGTGTACTTGTGCAGACGGAGACTCCGAAGCCAGTTGGGAATGTCCGAAAGCAGACCAGGGTCGGTAGGATCCTCCGGGGGCTTGGAGCTGCCGCGACGGCCTCGGGGAGATCGACCGCGATCAATGTTGTCACCGAGGAAGCCATGGCCTTCATTACTGCCGCCGGCAAGACCAAACTGAGCAAGGTTGAGAGCGCCCATACCGTTGTTCATCATGCCACCGCCGTAGTCAGCAGCCAAGAACCCATTAGCTTGAGGCGATGTGAAGTTGCCCATGGCGCCCATGCCCTGACCCTGCATTGCGAAGCCGGGGGAGCTGGGGCGAGATCGGCGGCCTTGCATAGCAGCCAATTGCTGGGCCTGAAGAGCAGCCGCTTGCTGTGGTGTCAATACTTGGCCAAGCTCGTTTGTCATCAGGATGTTTCCGTTGCCCATCTGAGGCATGCCGGGGGACATGGGTCCGTTGTCAGAAGATCGGGCGCGGCGGAATTTGCGTACATCGTCCAGCTGGATGCGGTTGTTGACTGTAGACAGCGCGGCCAGTTTCATAGCAGTAGCGTTCGCGACCATATCGGCCTGGTTGTTCGACTGTTGGAAATTGGCGACCATGGGAGTGCTCAGCTGGGAAGCCCAGCTTCCACCTGGGTTGTAAGAAGGCGAAAGGAGCGGCATGTTAGAGGAGTTGGCCTCGAGAGCGTTCAAGGTGGTGGTCTGGACATTGTTGCTATCGTTCTGGAGAGGAAGACGGGGAGATCGAAGACCGGCGGATGGAGGTGGCTGAGTGAACTGGCCCATCGGTGGCTGCTGGTGCTGCTGCTGGCCCGAAGACTTGGGACGGTTCGCGCCCTCGTTCCAGGGTGATGCTGGCGGAGCATTGTTCTCTCTCTTGCTGTCCTCAGGGGCGGAGATGGTGGGAGCCGCTAGAGAAGTACGATCTCCAACGGTGCTATTGCGGTTGGACGCCGGCGCAACACCAACAACGTCGGTGAACTCAGCCTTCTGCTTGGCGATGGCAGCCGCGGCGTCCGGGAACATGCGGTTGATCTGGGATGTCTCCAAGCCCGAGTTGCGTTTTCCAGCACCCGGGGATGGCGGCGGACGGCCGAGGCCCATGGAATGGCGGTTTTCGCCAGTGCCGAGCTTGCTCATGGCGTCGCTCAGTTTCTGCGTCATGGGATCTAGCGCTCGTCAGCATGGAAAGTAGCCTGTGAGTGTTGTCAAGCTCACCTTTCTCTCCAAAGTTGGCAGGGGACAGAACTCCAGACATGGGCACGTTCTTGGACATCTGCTGCAGGACTTGGATGAAGAAGCGAATCTGCACCTGTGTCGTCTGCTGGAGGAGAGCGTAGAGGGCTGCAGTTCTCTCGGCCTCACTAAGGACGCGGAACCACTGCTCAATAGCGCTCAGCTCGTCCTTGAAGTCCTGATCAAGAGTGGCTGTCGCCATCTCTTCGAGTGTGTTCTCATATTGGTCGATATCGGCGAGCCACTGCTGAGCAGCGCGCTCCATCTCATCCGGGTTGCCCGACTGCGTGTTGTTGCGCCCGAAGTAGATTTCAGACGCGGGACGAATGCCACGGTTGGCAAGTGGGGAGGGGAAGCCACCTAGATCAGCTGAGGCACGGAGGTGGTGGTTGGCGCCGAGGGAGGTTCGGGCTTGCGGGGGACGGAGCGAGCTGGAACCCTCGGGGGTGCTGTTCCTGTTGGCGGCAATGTGGCTGGCAGACATGGCGGCGGTGAAAGTGGTCGACTGCGGGTTGAAGTGTAGAGGGTGAAATTCTGGCAATTTGTCAGTACGGCCGGCCCAAGTGCTCGCAGACCGGATGCTGGCACACGTACAGTGTAGACTGGGCGGGAGCACGAAGGAAGGTATTGATGCTTGCACACGAGTCTTCTCCTGCAGTCCCAGCTGCCCAAAGTCAGTATAACGTCGGACGCTCGTAGGAGCGCGAACTTGCCTGTGCCTCAAAGGAGAGCTCGATGAGTTTCGCGGGAGGCTGACACTTGTGCAGGGATGCGGTCTGCTGCGATGCACAGGCAGGCCGGGCAATAAGAAGAGACAGCGTAATATATCAAGGTACAAAGAAGGGAAGCTCAGCGACAGGAGGTCGAGTGTGAAGACGGCCAGAGGAGTGTTCGCTGCCAGGAGTCCGTCGAAAAGCCCGCGGCGTTGGGTTAGCGCGCCCAATCACGGAACCCTGCGCAAGGCTGAAGCAACGGCTCGCCAGATCTAGCCTGGTCCTCAGCTGTTACAGATAGTCGCGGCATACGTGACTACAAGCCTTCTGTTTGGATGGCTTGCAGGGCTATCTCCGATTGTGTCAAGGGCGGCTGCAGCTGCCTGTGAATCCCTCGCCTCTCCCCATGGTACACCTCCACACGCCCACCCACCAGTTGACCGACTGTGGCACTGTGGCCGTTTCGAGTCGAGCAAACGCGTCGACAGCGTGCTAGCCACACGATAGCATAGACGGTCAGAAGCGCACCGTTTCTGTAACAGCTTCTGCGGTGCCGTGCTTCTTATTGGCGAGCCGCGCCGTCAAACGCTCCGAGAAACAAAAGGAATTCTTCCCGAGACGTGTTCATGCACTGCCCGCTGCTAACACTAGTCGTTCGGGTCCACGGATACAAAAGTTGTGCCTCTCCAGGTCGTGTTCTATCATTGCAGGAGCATCTGAGACGACCCACTGTTGCCTGATCCGACATCTGATGCCCGCAGGTACATGCGCTAACCTTTAAATAGTTAGCTGCGTGTCGTCAAACGTGCATTGATAGCGCTCCAACGCCCGCGAACAGGTGAATGAATGTAGGAACGATCCATTCTGAAGTGAATGAGGGTGAGTGATAAACATGATCTGATGGCGATTGATAGGGTGAAAAGGAGGCGCGACTAACTATAGGCAACATGGTCGACAACGATCTGTTTAACTTGCAGCTCACATGGTTCTAGTAAATACTCGCTAACAACTGGTTTTCTAGAATAATGAGTGATACACAAAGTCTAGTTCCTCTACCCCCTTGTAGGCTACAGGCATGTCGCTATCAATAATGATAAGCAGCTTTTGTTTCCGCGAATTACCAGTATCTGAAAAAGCTAAGAAGGCTACAGTGCCTGAACAACCTACAAACTGGACATCTTCAGGCAATGTCGACTTCGGGGCACCTGTCTGATTTTCTCTTGAATGGAGTGATTGATATGTCGGAAAGTAGTGATGAGGTGGATGAAGATAGTCTTTGAGTGTTGTAAGGTTAGAGTATTGGAGTGCTGGAATGCTGGGCTAGGCTGCGGCTGGATGCTCTCGCTCTTGCCATTAGGAGCGAGTTCTAGTCACGCACAAAGAATTTCCTTCACATACCTTTGAGTCCCAAATGCCCAGACGCTCTGGTGTTGGATGCGTTCCTCCTTGAGATACTGGGTGTAAGAGTCGGCGGCAGCGTGGCCGACAATAGTGCCGCACGCACCAGTTACCACGGAGCAGAAGAGAGCCTCACTGTGGAAGAATTTTGTACGAAGATGAAAGTGTTTCTCGGTGGAAATGGGTATCTTGTTGTTTTACATCTGCCGTGCTCCAAGTTTCATGATGATGCCGCTGCTTGCTGTGATTGCTGTGCTGCCGACTGGATTTGTATAATCTGATTTGGGCATTAGCAATCCGCGTAACGAGACACGTTCGAAAGACATACCTCGCCCTTGATCTTCTCACTCCTGTCCTGTATACCCTGTATCTGTTTCTCGATATCCTTGCTGCATCCAGTCAGAAGAGACTCGTCACGCCAACTGGCCCACTCACATCTGTTTGTCGATGAACTCGAGACGACCGTTGACCGACATGACTGCCTCCGTCTTGTCCTGCTTCAGCAGTACTGGGCCAATTTGTTTATAGATGTTTGCATCGTCGTCGAGGATGTCAAACTCCTGAGATGACGTCTTTCAGTATGTGATCCGAGACCAAGCGCAATCTCCGCATACCTTTTTGACGGTACTATTCTCCTGTTGTTGCGATTCGAGCTTCTGGCGAGCCTCTACTGCAGTTCCGAGCTCTGTTCCGAGATTAGCTACAGATTGACCATCTTTGGGCGCGGCTTACCAGCCTGGAGGCCTTGGTAGCTGTCAGACAGCGCCTGCAGCTTCTTTTGCACGTCTGCCATGGCTTTGGTGATGCTGAGTGACGCGTTCTGCAAAGTTTGGTGCAGTCTCGTTCGGAAGTCGCGAGTGGGATGCTGAACTCCCTCAATCCGGTTAGAAGCAACGCGGGGCTAGGTGCCTTGGCCGTACCTGGAGCGACGGGCACCTCTCGTGTACGACCGCAAAGCCCATTCACGCGAAACAATCTCGAGCGCACCCTCGCCTAAACATCGTCGATCCAAGCTGCGAATCCTTCCCTTGCCTCACATACTCGCCCTGGCCCCGCGAACCCACAGGCAGCCTGCACGCGATTGCCCCACTCAGATCGCCCTCCGCGCCCATACATCGATCAATCAACACACCAGCCGACGCGCGCTCCGAGAATCACGCTCGCGGAAGCCTCCACCGACCTCCGGCCTTCACAATGAGCAACGCCGACTTCCTCGGCCGGGCCATCGAGACGGTCAAAAAGGCAATTGAGACGGACACGGCAGGCGAATATGAGAAGGCGTATCAGCTGTACTACAGTGCTCGTCAGTGCCACAGGATAGAGACCATGTAAATATGGATGCTAACTTCATGCGCAGTCGAGCTGTTCATGCTCGCTCTCAAATGTACGTTGGTCGGATTTTGTAGATTAGCAAACATGCTGACGCTCAGTAGGGGAGAAGAACCAGAAGTCCAAGGATATGATCCGC
Source organism: Alternaria arbusti (assembly GCF_024043155.1). Taxonomy (NCBI): domain Eukaryota; kingdom Fungi; phylum Ascomycota; class Dothideomycetes; order Pleosporales; family Pleosporaceae; genus Alternaria; species Alternaria arbusti. Next base: position 1,233,862 of record NW_026249943.1, read on the forward strand.
GGCAAGGTAGCCGAATACATGGAGCGCGCCGAGAAGCTCAAACAACATCTGAACCAAAATGACGCCTCGAATCGCAAGAAGCCAGCAGCCATGGGCTCAAACGGCAAAGCAGCAGGTGGAAGTGGAAAGGGCGGAGGGTACATATCAAGTCTGCGCCTGCCGAGAGTTCGCAACTGACCTCTAACAGTGACGAGGACGAAGGCGAACAAGACGCCGACTCGAAAAAGCTCCGCGGTGCGCTCGCTGGAGCCATTCTATCCGAGAAGCCCAACATTCGATGGGAAGACGTAGCAGGTCTGGAGATGGCAAAAGAAGCACTCAAGGAGGCCGTTATATTACCCATCAAGTTTCCTCACTTGTTTACCGGAAAGCGACAACCATGGAAGGGTATCCTTCTCTACGGGCCACCTGGTACCGGTAAGAGTTACCTGGCAAAGGCGGTCGCTACCGAGGCGAACAGCACATTCTTCAGTGTCTCCAGTTCCGATTTAGTCAGCAAGTGGATGGGTGAATCAGAACGGTAGGTGAAACAGTCCACTTCGGCGCGACGCGGCAGCTGACATGATGTTAGACTCGTAAAGCAGCTCTTCGGCATGGCTCGCGAAAACAAACCCTCGATTATCTTCATCGACGAGATCGACGCGCTCTGCGGACCTCGAGGTGAGGGCGAGTCGGAAGCATCACGACGTATCAAGACAGAACTCCTAGTGCAGATGGACGGTGTCGGTAAAGATTCGAAGGGCGTACTTATTCTCGGTGCGACGAACATCCCATGGCAACTCGACTCTGCCATCCGACGACGATTCCAGCGGAGAGTCCATATCAGTCTGCCAGATCAGCCCTCCAGGATGAGGATGTTCGAGCTTGCGGTTGGCAACACACCTTGCGAGCTGAGCCAGGCCGACTACAAGAAGCTAGCCGAGCTTAGTGAGGGATACTCTGGGTCTGATATTTCGATTGCGGTACAAGACGCGCTCATGCAGCCTGTGCGACTTATTCAGACAGCAACACACTACAAGCCCGTCGAGGTAGACGGTCAGACAAAGTGGACACCGTGCTCACCTGGTGATCCACAAGCAGAGGAGAAGTCATGGACAGACCTAGACGGCGATCAGCTGCTCGAGCCACCTCTAAAGGTCAAGGACTTCGTCAAGGCGATCAAGGCTTCAAGACCAACTGTGAGTAGAGAGGATTTGGACCGCAGCGCCGAGTGGACAAAGGAGTTTGGTAGTGAGGGCGCGTAGACGAACCGTTTGTTGTCGTTTGAGGCGGTGCTGTATATCTTCGAGGCGCTTTTGGTGTTTATCTCCCCTTCTAGCATAGCGATCCCAGGCCGTACATGGACCGGCTGGCGTTGATGCTTCGAATACATGAGCAATTTGAGGCCTTTTCGTTCCATGATGCTACAAAGGCGATACTGCATACACATTCATATCTCGCTTTCAGATTCTCAGGATTGAGGTGAAGAAGATGTCATAGCGACTCGTGGCACTCTACGTGATCTCACACTGCAAAGTGAAGGTTCTTGAATAACGGTGGCTCATTTCTCGATACTAAGCTGGTCCAGCGTAGTCCATTCCATGGCACGATCGAAGTGGGTGAGGGGACGAAGGGGAAACTTTGGGGGAATATGTGTAAAACCGGACCGGACCTGACCTAACCGCCTAACCCAACCTGTCCTACCCAAAACAAGCACTCCACCGTGATAAAGATGCTTCTCTATACTTCGCCAGCCTTGTTACCAATGACGAGGCCCAGAGACCCTCACGTCATGCTCTTTCATCGTGTCTTCGTGCTGATGTCATGTCACAATTCCGAATCGAACGCCGCTCATGCATCGTGTCCCATGTGGATTCCCTTCCACAAGTCCATAAAGTTGACCATTTACGAACGGCCTAGTCAGCCTCTAGCTGAAGTAGGCTTGCGCAGTACGCTGCTGCTCTGGTGTCAAAGTCGCGGCAGCCTGGCCAAGATCGGTGCTGGTCGCCTGGATCAGAGCCTTCACGGATGCGACAACGCGGTTCGCGGTCTGTCCTTGCAGAGTTTCGGCCTCCAGGGCTTGCACAACGTAGTTGAAGACCTTTGCGGGTTGAGAGAACACAGCTTGGTTTTGTCTGAAAGATGTTAGTGTGGATCTCACGCATACGCGGCGTGGTGCTAGATTAACTTACTGTTCAATCAGCTGAGCTAGGAAGGCATAGGCGTATGGTGTAGCCTCTTCGTCGTTGGTGATGGGAAGTGTATCCATCCAGGCAGCGGCGACACTGTCCCAGTTTGCGACCTTGCTTGCATTGTAGTGTAGGATCTTGGCAATTGCAGCCGAAGCATTCTCTGTCGCGAAAATGTCGTCGTCCGCGCGAGCGTTTGGTCTCTGTGTAACCTGGAAGAGCGTCTCCAGGGAGGCCGCAACAAATTCGGACCAGTTCTCTCCACCCTTGTGAGCTGCAACACCAATTCCGTATACTGCTGCCTGGCGATTGGCAGGGACGTCGTCTTGCATACCATCGATGAGAGGTTGGATAATTTGGTCCTTGTATTGCCACGACTCTGGTCCACAGAACTCGAGCACATCGTCGTAGATGCAAATCGCCCACTGGCGTTGAGTGGGGTCTGGGTTAGCAGCGGACAAGCTATAGAATTGGGTTAGTTCAGCCCAGTAAGGCAAGAACGCTGTGCCCATGGTCTTGAAAATGCTGTGGAACGCCTTGTTCATGTCTGAGAGGAGCGTCTGGTCGTCTTCTATGGCAAACAACAGATCTTCCGAAGCTTCCTCACCATCATCATTCTCGGCCTGCTCCTCTAGACGTTCCTTTACGCGTACGTGGTAGTCTTGAAGCACGCTTCTAGCGGACTCAATGAAGGTCGTCATATGTGCGTTGGTGAGGCAGTTGCGGCCAATGCACTCTAAACACTCGTAGAAGCATTGGTACATCTCGGCGAGGGTATCAATGGCGGGCTCAGTGCTGAGCACTTCGAGGACACGCTCGACGGTGCGTCCCCACAGCTCGCTCAGTTGTGTAGATTCCGGACCGTGGGCCTTCTTGTACGCATTCAACAGCGCTGGAACACACTTGGCTGATGCCACTCGCACGGGGTCGTGGAAGAAGAAAGCTAGACCTGGGAGCGCGATCTTCTCCATGATGTCGTTGACGTAGGGCTCGAAAGCGTCCTCTAGAACTTGCGCGTAAATGACAATGAGCTCAATAGCCATGTGTTTGTCGTCAAGGATGCTGGTCTTGATTCCAATAACCTTGCCCTTGAGCGGAACCAACTCCCAGCCTTCTTCATCTTGGATCTGGGCAACTTGTTCCTCGTCGTCAAGAAGTTGGATATCAGCCTTGGCTCCAGCAAGCTCGGTCAGTGGTGGGATGACACCAGCAAGGAAAGGAACGAACTCCCGTCCTAGAACACGGCACATGCGGCCCCAGCAGTGGAGGAGATAGGATGCTTGCGGGTCATCGGCCTCGGAAACGCTGTTCTGGATCCGTCCGAGCAGCTGTACAAGGTTGAGTGCGTCTTGGCCCATACGGTCCTTGCCGACAGCGAGAGCGATAAGCGTCGCGCACTCCATGGCCTTGGCACGGAGAAGTCGGTATTCCTTGGACTGCTCCTCTTGTAGGACATTGAAGAGAAGAGGCATAAGCGTGTCGTAATACTTGGAGAAGGCAGCCTCTGCGGAATCCGCAACGGTGGCAATAGTAGACAGGGCCTGTTCCTGTACGAAACGCTTGGGGCTCTGCAGAAGCATGAGCAAGTGGTTAAGCAGCTGGTCGAGGTATGGCTCAAGGATGTTCTTCTCAGCCTCCTCGCAGAAGTTGACTAGAGCAGCAGCAGCGTGCGCCTGCACGCGAGGCTCCGAAGACTCCAAGACAGGGATGATGTTGGGGAGAACGACCTGGTGGTACGTCTCTTGCATGGTACCGGCAAAGTCAGTCGACATCTGTCCGACAGCATTGCAAGCGGCCCATCGCACTCGTGGATGGGGGTCTCGGAGCGCAGGCAATACGAGATCCAGGACTTTGTCAAGCTCGCCAACCATCAGCTCGCGACAACCCTCGGAGATGGCTGATATCGCCATGAGAGCAGCGTGCCTGTCGCGCCACGCCGAAGAAGTCATCATGCGCGGAAGCCAGTTGAACGTCGGAGGCAGAATGGCTTGTCCACCGAGCTTGTTTGCCAGGCGATCCATACACTGCTCACCAGCCACATGGTTCGAGTCGCTTTCTTCATCCAAGTCTTCTGACACGTTCCACTCCTCAGCATCGTCATCGTCAGCTCCAACGTCGGTCATCAAAGACAGACATTGAGTAACCATATCATTGGTGAAGTTGGCATCCTTCTTGCACATCAGAGGCGCGTTGTCCGCGAAGGTCGCCATGAGTTCCAACGCGTTCTGCCGAGCCGTCTCTCCTAGATCCTTGTCCTGGATAACGGAAATGCTGAACTGAACGAGGTCGTTGAACGGAGGCTTGAACATCTTGGGCGCAACTTCGGCAAGGTCAATGAGCGAGATGAGGGCCTTTGTGAGGAGCTCTGCATCGCCAGACTCCTTGATCGGGGGTAGAATACTGAGGATCTCTCCGACGAGAGAATAGTATTTGGACTGGGCCTTCTTGGTGATTGAGCGGAAGAAGGACGCGAAGGCTTCGACGGATGCGATTTTGACCTGTGAGATGTAAGTCGAGAGCTTCCAGGTGCATGCGGAAAACGAACCGATGTCTCGCTGTCGGCGAAGCCGCCCTTGAAAGCAGTTAAGACTACGTCCTCATGCTGCTTCTCGATGATCTGCGGGGTTGTCGAGAATATCCTGAAGGCGTTCTCGCGCTGCGCGGGGTCTGCGGACTGGCTTGCCTGGAACAACGCGCCCAGAAGCTCCGGCCATGCAACGCCTAGATGAATTTAGACATGATCCTGTAGTGTGTCCCGTTTCCTCGTACCTTCATCTGTGTGCTGACGTGCGAGTTCGGCAACAGCATCTCCAACCTTGGTGCGCACTGAGTTGTCCGTCTCGTTGGCGAGGCAATGGAGCAACTTCGCGCGTATGGCTTCGCGCTCGGGGGCGTTGAGGGTCAAGAAGAGGTCGGCGGTCTGGCCTGAGGGCGCCTTTCGCGGTTTCGACGACTGTCGCCTGAAGATGACGGCGGCGAACGTCCGTGTCTAACACAGCCTGTAAGCTAGAACCCAGGGTTTCTACCGAGCGGGACCCTTACTGAGGTATCCTGCGCCAGCTCGATCTGCTCCGAGAGGCCCATCAAGAGCACCTCGGGCCTCTGAGCAACCCACTCGTCATTCAACTGCTGCTCGGCAGCCGTGCGCTGAATGTTATCCGGCGACTGGAGGCCCTGCAGCAGGGTCGCCAGCGCCGTGTGGACCTCGGCGGGGAGGACAGACATATCGTATGCGTAGATTGGTAGTGGAGGGCAGCGGCCCAGGAAGCGTGGTGTTGTTCACAGGCAACAAGGGAATACGGTCGCTTGGTCCCTGGTAGTGCTGCTTGCGGAGCGCGTGTGACGTGTTGGAGCGCCTCTGCTGCAGTGGAACTATGCAGGACGGGGCAGCGTATATCTTGGTGCAGACACGATCTTTCGGCGGCAGAGACTGGTGCTTTGTGTGGTTTCGCCTCAAGTCATTGATCGATGTTTTGGTGGGGGAGAGTGTTGGCCCAAAAAAGTGTGTCACTCCACTCATTGGCCAGCTAGCGTATCCTTGAAGGCTACGGAGCCCTGGAGTACACCGACTCACGGAGCATTCACTGTATGGACCCTGTTGAAACCACCCAGCTGGCTCATATATACTTGAAAACACGATCGACACTGCAAATTCGGCGTAATATCGTGTATACTCTTAGTGAAAGGAAAGATGAATCAATACACGGCTGGGTGCATCGCCAGCCATCCTGTTCATGAGAGATACCATGCGCGTGACCTGCCACGATAGGAGTAGGAAAACCTTGATCTAGCTTCAAGTACGGAACCCCGAAACCTACAGCAATGCTAGATCCTTGAATCTGTTTACTTTGTTGTAGTAGGCTGTATAGGCGCTGTCTAGGTACAGCCGTCTTCAGAGTAAGCTCCTCCGAGGTTAGATGCAAAGCCCAGGCAGTAGGACAGACCAGATGGAGCCAGCGCCCGAGCTAAAATTCTGGTCTTTTGCAGGCAGTCGCCCGTAGGCCGAGCAGGCGCATGTGCAATGGCAGCAGGCCAGGGGAAGAGCGGTCTAGCTAGCCTCGTCGCTTGCGCCTTCTGCGTCTACCCTGGCAACCACGACTTTGCTTCTATTGACCCCTCACCAACAACCCGACTTCCACGTCTCGGTCAAAAGCAACATGTCGCATACGGGGACTATGCGCGGTACGCCCAAGCCCAAGAACCAGCACCCGCCCCAGCAATTCCCCCACAGCCCCTCGGGAATCCCGCGACCAGCAGCTCTCGAGACGCATGCTTCTCATGTTGCCCAGAGCGATGCGGGCGGCTCTTCGCTCAGCGCCAGTCGTGCGAAAATGTCGAAGCGCGACGACGTAAGCTGCCCTGCTCGCCATGGACTGCCACATACTCATGATGCCTAGGCCATCCGCCGCAAGATCGAAACCGACCTGAACAAAAAGAAGAACCCCAGCGGCCGCGTGCGACCCTCCAAGAAAGCCCCGCCCGGCACTGTCCTCGCCTTGAAGCCCTCCCCCGCGCTCCAGATCAAGCCCTCCACCTCAGTCGCCGAGGCTGCGCAGTTGATGGCAGCTAAGCGCGAGGATTGTGTCCTAGTTACCGACGACGATGACCGTATTGCGGGTATCTTCACGGCCAAGGATCTGGCCTTCCGCGTCGTTGGCGCCGGCATCAAGGCTCGCGATGTCACCATCGAAGAGATCATGACCAAGAACCCCCTCTGCGCAAAGACCGACACAAGTGCGACCGATGCTCTGGATCTCATGGTCAGGAAGGGCTTCCGCCACCTTCCCGTCATGGTATGTTGGGCTATAAATATGCGTCGCGGGTGAACTGACGTGGGATAGGACGAAAACCACGACATTTCCGGTATCTTGGACATCACCAAATGTTTCTACGACGCCATGGAGAAGTTGGAGCGCGCCTACGCTTCCTCGCGCAAGCTGTATGATGCTCTGGAGGGTGTGCAGGCCGAGATGGGCTCCAGCCAGCCGCAACAGATCATTCAGTACGTCGAGGCTATTCGTCAGAAGATGTCTGGTCCTACTCTCGAGTCTGTCTTGACTGGCCTGCCCCCAACAACCGTATCCGTGCGCACTTCTGTCAAGGAAGCTGCGTCACTCATGAAGGAGAACCACACAACCGCTGTTCTGGTGCAGGACAATGGCTCAATCACCGGCATCTTCACCAGTAAGGACGTCGTCTTGCGTGTGATTGCCGCGGGGCTCGACCCGATGACTTGCAGTGTCGTACGAGTGATGACTCCGCATCCCGACTTTGCGCCTATGGACATGAGCATCCAGTCCGCTCTGCGCAAGATGCATGGTAAGTGGTCCAAATCTACAGCTCTTCGAATAATTGCTGACTATTGCAGATGGTCACTACCTCAACTTGCCTGTCATGAGCGACGCAGGGGAGATTGTTGGAATGGTCGATGTTCTCAAGCTGACTTATGCCACTCTTGATCAGGTACGCCCACTCCTGCTTCTCAAAGTATCATTGCTAACTCCTTGAAGATCAACAACATCAGCACGACCGACAGCGAAGGTCCCGCGTGGAACAAGTTCTGGCTGTCTCTGGACAACGAGACTGAGTCGATGATGTCAGGCGAGGGTGGGAGTCGCGTCCACGACCATCGCTCATACGTCTCCCATCACGATCGCCCCGGTCTAATGGACCGTGGCGATAGCGTACTACCCAATGAGTCTGCCTCTCATCACGGGGACTCACCAGACGCATCTGCTGTCGCCAGTATTCCTCCCTCTCATATGGAGGACATGCCGTTCCCTTTCAAGTTCAAAGCTCCAAGTGGTCGCGTTCACCGTCTGCAGGTCGTTGTATCTGCTGGTATTGAAGAGCTCATCCACAATGTAGCGAACAAGCTTGGAGGAGAAGTCGAGGCCATAGGAGGAGTACCGAGCTTTGATGACGGCAAGGTTTCCCGGGGTGGCTTCGCTTTGAGCTATCTCGACAACGAGGGAGACACAATCTCCATCACCACCAACGACGATCTCGTTGAGGCTGTCAGTCTATCCCGCATGGCACATCGCGAGAAGGTAGATCTCTTTGTGCACCATCCTGAAAAGGCACCAATGTCTGCCGAGGTCAACCCACAACCTGCACTGCCCAAGCCTGTCACACCGCCTGAGTCGTCTCTTCGCGAACGTAGACAGTACTTTGATGAAGAGGAAGAGAAGCCTAGATCACGAGGCCGTAATCAGCCAGTACCTATCTCACAACAGCCGGAGATCATCGCTGGTGTACCGAACGATCTTCTCCTTCCTGGAGCTATCGGTGTACTAGCTGTTGTCATCGTCGGTGTGTTTGTGCTTGGCCGCGCCAGTCGGTAAGATTTGGGTGGACGTTAGGTAATTTGTGTTGGAGTATGAGCGAGAATGCATTGTTTCCTTTGTTGTAACCTGATATCCCATAGATCCCTGGGTGTTTCCTAGCAGTTTGGCAGTCAAGATTGAATACATTTTACTTCCACCTCCTACAAGGAAAATTCTAAACAAGTCTACAGCCTACATTAAGATGAAAACATGCAAAGTAGGCAACCTGACGAGAACGTAGGCTCTAGGGTGTGCCAAGTTCAACTATGAGTAGTCACACGTCCCACAGAAATACGCTGTCGTTATGCTTCCTTTCATGAACACCGTTGAAGTCCTCAAAGAAGTAAAGAACAGCCAACAGCATGCTCATGATGTCCTCGAAGCTTTTATGACGGCGGGGGAAGAACTTCGGGTAGTCGGTATAGCTAGTAGTGTAACATACTGGTCATTGTATGATTGCCCAAGCGCCCCGTTCAAGAGTTAACGCGTATACCAACTTCCAAAGGTGACATTAAGAATGATAGTGAAATCTGCCATGCCTTCAGACATTGTTTTACTTTTACAGTGAAGCTGCGCGAAGGGTGCTTGGGTCGTTGCGGCTAGCGCGGTACGCCAAGAGATAAGATTAGATCCGCTTAAGCGAATTTCGTCGACACAGTGCGCGACGTCAGGAAGGAACGACTCTCACGACAACACCCCCACCGCTGACTTCTAGATACATCTTCAGTACGCTCCCCGTATTCCCTCAACCCAAAACTCCGCTCACACAACTCGATAGAATCAGCAGCCATGGTTAAGAAGCGAGCGTCCAACGGCCGAAACAAGAAGGGTCGCGGCCACGTCAAGCCCATCCGTTGCTCCAACTGCTCGCGATGCACACCCAAGGACAAGGCAATCAAGAGATTCACCATCCGCAACATGGTTGAGTCCGCTGCCATCCGTACGTCTCCCGGACACGCTCGCACCGCGTCACACTACACAACAGAAGGGGCGGCATTGGGGAATTGAAGACTAACGCCACGCAGGTGATATCTCCGATGCCTCCGTATTCCCCGAGTACACCGTCCCCAAGATGTACCTCAAGCTCCAGTACTGCGTCTCCTGCGCTATCCACGGCAAGATCGTCCGGTACGTTGAGCCCGCACGAGGATTCGGTTGAGCCCATGTCTAACACACTCGCAGTGTCCGCTCGCGCGAAGGCCGCCGCAACAGGGCCCCTCCCCCAAGGGTTAGGTACAACAAGGACGGAAAGAAGATCAACCCCAACCAGGCCGCTGCTAAGACTACCACTGCTTAAGTGGAGTGTGGTTCGAAAACGGAATGATCATGGCGCTTGGTGTGGGGTCTTAAGGTTCTTTCGGAATGTCATACTGGAAAATGCATGATTCCAGAAGGAAGGGCAGGCTAAATGACGAATCATGGTTAATGCTCGCTCGGATTGCCTGCCTAAGCAGCACCGAGAGCTAGCTATGAACTTGTAAACGAATATCCAAGTCGACTTGCACCAAGTCTACGTCTGCTGCGGTGATGTTATGTTGGGAACTGACTACGCATAAAGTCCTGATGATCGGGCTCACTCTGCGTTCGCAGTGGGTATGCAACCTAGATGGCATTCCAAACATGATGAGGAACTGCAATATCCCATGCTCCATTTCGCCAATTCAAGCCAATTCGTTGTCGCAAACATCGTAGAATGCCATCATTTTAGTCGTTCCGCTTCTTCCCCTCGCCCAAATCACCCCCATCTTCGAGACTCTTTCCATTCGACGGCTCGGGTTCGGTTGTTTCCCAGTCTTCCGCGTTCTCGTCCCATCTTTCAAGCTCCTCGTCCACTGTAGTTCTCACAACACCGGATTCCTGCCCTTCGGGGTTCTCGCCCAACTCAATATCCCGCTCCTCGTCACCTGCGACGGCTGTATATCCGCGCGCAGCCCGTTTCCGCTCGAGCATGCGTTTGTGGTACCAATTGCATAGGCCGAGAGCGAGGAGCGAACCGAGAACGTTGGCTACGATGTCGTAGTAATCGAAGTCGCGATGTATCTTGATATGTGTCAGCTTCTTGTACAATTGTTCCTCCCATGTATTGACTCACAGGCAACAGCCCTTGTACGACCTCACTCGCGACTCCCAGACCAATCGTGCACACGGTAAAGGTGAGCTGCAAGACCTTCCTCCTACTCGTTTCTAGTATCCAGTAAAAGCATAGTGTGAGTAGGAAGAAGGCGATGAAGTGTAGGGCTTTATCCGATTGCTTGTATGAGGGGATCTTGTAATCGGGTGGGGAGAAGCCGGCGCCGGCGCTGATGAAGATGAGGGCTACGAAGGCACCTGTGTAGACATTAGCTTGGTACTCTACGGAAGCAGAGCGCAAGTTCGAGGAACACGTCCATTCCCAGGTTGATTGCTTGAGCGCCGTGCCTCGAGCTCTCTGACGTATGAAACAGCAAGTGCGACCTACCAGCAAATGGCTTCCGGATGCGCATGGTGACTTAGTACAGCAGCGGCTATAAGCACTCGAGGAGCATTTCCAGCCCTAAAGATCGGAGAGTTGCAGTCAGCGGGCGGCAAGAGCTACCAAGCGTCGTTATGCGGCCACAAGCTGGCATTCTGGCGGAACTGGCTTGCAGAAAGCGACTAACGGCTTTTGGCATTCCCGCTGTCGATCACGTGTGGAACCTGTGAAAATCGACAACCTAGGAAGCTGCGGGTAGTGGCGGGTAGTTTGATTGACCCCAGGTCTGTGATCTGTGTACCTGGCGCTATTTCTGCTTTTGAGGTTAGGTTTGGGATGGAGAGTCTCGGCTGCCAGGGCAGATGCGTGAGAAGCCTTCCTCGATGGTGCTGCATTATTGAGACGGTAGATGTACTGCTGTAAACTTGATCGCTCCGAATGACTACTCGATGATACACGGTATGCAACTATTAGGTAGCAAAGGTAGGGCTGTAGGTTTTCTGAGCTGCACATATGATGTACCCCAGAGGTACTCGGGTGTCGTACCGACGGCAAGCATACCTATGTAGCATCATGTCTAGCGAATACCTTCGGGCCACGCTTTAGGGACTTGCAAGGACAAGAACAACAAAAGTGATCGAAGTAGCTCTGTGTGCTGTCCCAGAAGGCGTGCGATACTTCAAAGTTGGCAAGTAAACGTAATCTAGGTACCCCCTAGGGACACCGTCGGAGCCAAGTCAGTGCGCGCAAGACGATCGAGGACAAATCGAAGACATTGACGTAATTGCAATTGATCTTGACGATAGAAGCACTGCGACGCGTACATATAGCAGTCACAGCATTTTGATATTGGGAAGTAGGTAGGTGACGCGGGCCCTGGACTGCGCAGAACGCTAAGGCGGCTGGACGAGGAATAGCCCCCATCCACCTACAACCCTAACACCACGTTCGTTCATCAAAGGCCGTATCTGTGGCCATCAAGACGCGAGCCCCAATACCCTCTTCCATCTCGCAGTCATCGGCAAACCTTTCGCTCTACCGGTAGCTCCTTCCATGCTTGATTTTATCGCGTTGCGACACCTGGACCAGTTGGGACGTCGCCCTCTGGTTGCGCCTTCCCCGTAGGTCGCGAACCGCCAAGACCCCCCACAGCCGACGACGACGATGTCCTTCAGCGCTTCCCCATATCCTCCATCATCGCGAGAACGCCCAAGCCATGCCCGTTACCTGCACCAACCGCCCAACGCGACTCGATTACGCACCCCCAATGCGACGCTGAATGATGAGGCGGCCATGTCAAACGCCTCCAACGCGATCAACATGGGGGATGGAGACATGGTGGGAGAGGAAGACCCCCGCGCGGCGCGATGGCGCGAACAGTTTCTGCGCACAGAAGCGCGTCTCTCTGCAGTGATCGGTGGCACGTACGAGGGTGATGCTGTTGATGCCCTGGACAACGAGCCGCGCCCGTCATCCGGGGATGCGGCGGCGCATGACGCGCGACCGGCCGTCACCCCGAAGAAGTTAACCCGCACAATCGACGAAGACGACTATGGCGACGATGAAGACGACGAAGACGAAGACGATACCCGCACCTCGCCGCTACACTCAAAAGGCGCTGCCAATGGCGTTGCTGCTGCCGCTCCCAGCACGCCAAGCCTCCTCCGCGTTCCTTCCATATCGAACAAGTCAGGTCACGACCGGACCGGGACACCTTCGTCGGACCATACAAAGACATCAGACGATGTGCGCAAGAAGCTACAACAGGATAAGATTGCGACCGAGGATGCGGCCAGGCGGAGCTTCCAGACAATGTTCTACTCGTTGGAAAGTGATCGTGACGCCATGCTAGAGCAGCAGAAGCTTGACGAACTCGACCGTCAAGTAGAGATAGAAACGTCCGGAACGCCCGCGAATGCACCCCCCAACAGCGTCGTCGTCGCCCCCCAGCAAGGCACTCTCAGCACCACTAACCTTGGCGCGTCCAGTCTCACACTCAAGCACCTCATCTCCCGTATCGACGCGCAAAGAGACAAAGTCCATGCGACTGATGCGCAGCTCCGAAGCCTTATTAGCGAAGTCCGTAAGAACAGGAGTAAATGGGCAAACGAAGAACGTGTTGGACAGGAGGAACTATACGAGAGTACAGAGAAGGTCCTCATGGAACTCAAGGCCAACGAGCATGCCCACCCCTTCCTTCAACGCGTCAACAAACGAGAGGCACCGGACTACTACAACGTGATTAAGCAGCCCATGGATATTGGCACGATGATGAAGAAGCTCAAGCAACTCCAATACAAGTCCAAGAAGGAATTCGTCGACGACCTTATGCTCATATGGTCAAACTGCTTAAAGTACAACGCGGACCCAAGTCACTTTCTCCGGAAAAAGGCACTACACATGAAGAAGGAAACCGAGAAGCTCGTACCCCTTATCCCGGACATCACTGTTCGCGATCGTGCAGAAGTCGAGGCAGAGGAACGGAGAATGCGTCATGGCGATGCAGATGCCGACGGCGCTGACGATAGTGAAGACGAAGAACCTATCATGGCTTCACGAGGACGAAAGGCACCAAGCAAGGGAGGCAAAGGCTCAAGTACAGCAAGAAAGGCCCCTTCAGCAGGTCTGGAGGACACACCGGGACCGGAAACAAAACCATCAGCTCCATCTCTCAATAACGCAGTGTCCAATCTTAAGAACGAGTTTCTTCGAGCAGACTCCGAAATGGAAGGCAGCGTCAACGGCTTTTCGACACCTCCCCCACCCGGTACATTGACACCATTGGGACCGAACAGCATTTCGCGAAACGGCGTGAATGGTAGCCAAGCCGACGTTTCGGAGGCTGACGGCACTGGTATCTCGGTCAGTGATGTTCTGGAAGAGGATGCTGATCTGGATGATCTGGAATACAAAACATGGAAACAAGTGACGAAAAGAGATCGAGCAATCATTGCGTCAGAAAGGCATAGACTGTTCCGTGACGACCACCTACAGCCAGATGAACCTGCTATTCTACGCACAAAAGCTGGCATGAGAAGATGGCTACGACACCGAAAGCAAGCTATCGAGGAAGAAACTGCAAGCGGGGCCGTCTCCGCTCCGGACGGAAAAGACGGCGTTCAGGCCACTGCTGGTGAGTCACTCGCCGAGGGCATCGAAGGGGAAGAGGAGCGCCAGATTCCGGATTACTACGACCCTGTGTGCGCCATTCCCGACCTTTCTGAACGCCTGCAATGGGTTGAAGACGCCGAGGGCTATGTCATTCCTCAGGCTGAGGAGTACATGCGTATTCTGCCAAAGGGGCAGTTCGTATCGCCAGACAGTGCTTTGGTTCACAAGTTCGATGACAACAACCACATACTGCAAGAAACCAGGAAGATATGCGCAAAGATCGGCATCGTCAAACAGATGCAGATCCAATCGCAGGTAAGTTTTTATCCGAAATTCGAAGGAATATACCGACCGCTAATCCGTATAGCTATACCAAAACCAGTTTCAACGATATGAACCGCAACCTTTCCACGAGGCAGACATCGAGCCAACAGTCACATCCGAGGATGGGCCGATCATGGCCCCCTATGTCTGTCGCGCCGCCTTACAACGCAGCGTTGGCAAAGTCTTTTATCATGCTGGTTTCGAAGAGTTCCAGCCATCAGCTCTTGATGCTGTTACTGACATTGCGGCGAAATTCTTCCAGAATCTTGTTGCAAGTCTCGGGGTATATCGCGAAACACCGAAGATGAAGTCAGATGTCCCCATCACTCTTCCCAACGGACAGGCTACAAGTTGGACACCACGCTTTACTCAAGAAGAAGCTGTCCTTCACTCTTTGCACGCCAATGGTGTCGATCTTGAGTCTCTCGAGACTTATGTCAAGGACGATGTTGAGAGGCTTGGTACCAAGCTCGGTGGCATGCATGATAGGATGCGGTCATACTACGCTGAACTCCTGCGACCAGCTATGGATAACGCCGGCGCTGACGGGGCCGGTGCCTTCAACGACGGTAGCGAGCAATTCGTGGGTGGAGACTTCGCAGAAGACATTGGCGAAGACTTCTTCGGTTTCAAAGAGCTCGGTCTTGACATCGAATTCGGACTTACTTCCAGCGTCCCGTTGCATCTACTACAGAACAGGGTGCACAATGCATATGCCAGGCAGGACAACAGGTGTGTTTCGCGATATGCTTTGATGAGGTTCTTACTAATATTCACAGCAATATTACTACTACTGGTGTCATTATGCCTGAGCCACCGAAGTTCGAGCCTGTCACCGTCCAGACCGCTGAGAACCAGATTGGTCTTCTCCAAAGTTGGCTCTTGGGTAAACTCCATGACAACAACAGCCAGCCGCTTGTCGAGGATGATGATCTTCCTCCGAAGCAGCGATTCCCTAAGCCACGCTTGCCACCTACAGGCAAGATCTCCAGTCCTCGGAAACGCCCTCTCAGAGAGCAGCAACAAATGGCTCGTAAAAAGCGTAAGCTGGACGAGGAGAAGGATGACAATGGCAACGATCAGGGTGGCTTCATGAAGGGCATTGGTAAACCCATCGGTAAGCTGAAGCTTGAACCGGTGCAAAGAGAGAATCATAGCGTTCAAGAGCCAGAGAAAGAGGATGGTAGCGCGCATGGCATGCCGAGCCCACCCGAATCTTTCTAGGAGCATTGCTTTGGAGGGTTGAACCGGCGGATCCTCTGCCGCTATGATCTCCAGTAATTTCGACTTTCCGGTACTCATTCTGGGTTTTGAGAAGCACTCGTTCGCATTCATTGTTTCATTTATCGACATATCTCTATCCTGTCCGCTTCTTCGACGACTGCTTTCGGCCAACTCTGCGCCATTGGTATTCATTTCCGCAGATCGGACAAGTCCTTATGGCGTCTGTAATTTTTCCTTTACCTTGCTCATCATATCCCGGTGGGCGCAAATTTGTCTTATTACACGGGGAAGGCGGTAGGGCTCGTCCTTGTATACCCATCCTGCATTATGCGCAGTGGCCTTTTATGCATTTTTCCTGCTCGCGCGTTTGCGACGCCAGTTCGGTCTCATGATGGACTAGCTTTGGGCTTCGTTTTTTGCTCTTTGTATATACCAGGCCGACGAGATTGGGGATGGCACCACGGCATTCATGAGGCTTAAGATATCTCAATGCTACTCTTGTGGCATGATCACGTTATCTGTTTGGTGTGTGACTTGGATGACTTGTCGCTGACGAGGTGATGCAGTAGACGTATAGTATAAATGCAATAACTAATACGATATGCAACGACGCAGCTCAAATCGCATTCAATCGCTATCGTACCCGCTGTAGTATGTGATCGCCCACATCCTGAGATCGTACTACAGAATGGGACTGCGCAGACAATATGGGCGGCTGTCACATCATAAACAAGAAAAATCAAATGCATACGGGGAGCGAGCCAGCGGGTCTCGAAGCATGCGCTTGAACATGGCTTCCTTTTACCACTGCTGTACTTATCGTGGAACTCGGCCGCAGTGTGACCCCCAAGCTTACAGCAGTAAGTACATAGTTCCTTCGAGATTTCATAGCAGGTACTCAGATCATGATAAAAGTTCCGGTAGCGACGCTTACCTTCTTAAAACAAGTAGCAAGACAGGTCACAACATCAGTAATCTCGTTAGAGCACTCCCAAGGAGCACGCAAGTGCTAAAAATGGTGTAGGTGAACGTGAAAGGTCGTATGCACCAATGATGCGCAGCCAAGCCTCCAATTTTCACGATGAATGCTGAGAAGGGAAACTAGTGTTGGTGATACACCTCGATTCCATCAGTGGTCGAGCTCAAATTTGAGGTCCGCGCGCTAATAACAAGCCCATCCCACTGTCCACACCTCCCTCCACTTTGAGCGACATCAGCATCATAATTCGACCCAGACTTCAATAACAGTCAGTTGCTTATCTTCGGTAAGTAGTTGCCGCGGGCCGCTTTATCGCCTGGCGACTTTGAGAATTCTAAGCTAAGGTGGCACCAGTTGACCAGACGTGGATCATCTCGGACTTGGATCTCTTCTGTAACTTAACTTCCTCACAACAACCATCAACCTCGCGCGCATCTTCCCGCGCCACTTCATTCCATACTTCTAGTCAACCCAATCTTTTATTGCGCATTTTTGCGTCCGCATCATCAACCCGCGTCAATTTCTGCAACCTGTTCTTGCGCTTGTCACGGCCGCCGCTCAACCTTGGCTGCCATTGTGTCTTTTTCTCGGTTCACCATGGCTCCCAACGGCCACGCGGCATCTGGAAGGAAGAGTACCCACAAGTCTAGCGACAGCTCTTCCGTTTTCTGGGAAGACAAGCATGGTCACCGGGAGTTCATGGATTGGAAAGAAGCAAATCAGAACGGTCCTTCCCCATCATATGAGGAATGGGTCGAGTCTCAAAAAATGACTGGTGGTCTCTCGCTATACTACACAGCGCTGAGCATGTTTGAGGAGTCTGATTCAACTGTAGGTCATTGTCATAATGAGCTAATTATACCGTATGCTAAAAGTTCCAGGACGAAGAGGCCCCACCTGTCAAGGCCAAACCTCAAGCCACCAAGGCTCGTGGCCAGGTTGGTCGGCCAAAGAAGAATGCGACTGCCAACGGTAATGGAGCGTCACGGGCGGCTGAGTCTGCGACACCGTCGGCCGTGGCCAACTCCGAAGACCAGAGTCCCTCCGGCAAGAAGAAGCGCAAAGCGCGGAAGAAGCCACTCGTGAGTACTCTTCGCATACCTTCGTCTAGTTACTGACAAGCATAGTCTGATGAGGTCATCGCCTCGGCGAGCGACGAAGGTGAAGCCAGTAAGGATTTGGGGGCAGAGACCGCGACGCCAACAGTACCAGCCATCGCCGTTAATGGTCAGCGCAAGTTTTCTGCTCGAAAGGCCAGGAAGAAGCCTATTGTGAGTTTCATCGTTTATTCGCTACCCAGCATGCACTAACCTGCCCATAGTCGGAAGAAACCATCTCGCCCGAAGATGAGCTAGAGGGCCCGATGGAGACTACAATCGATGAGGTTGCCGCATCTGCAATCGTGTCTCCTCTTCCTGTTCGATCTGGTATGTGAATTTTGGACCCATTTTGAATGTTAATTACCCCACCTGTGTAGTTTTTTCATGTTCACCAAATACTGGCCGTGCCGAACCTCTTTGTGCTTTGACATTTCACGCGAAACATTGCTTGCTAGTCTGTTGTGTTCTTGCTAAAACATGTCACAGCTCCGAAATCGTCGACCGCAGCAACAGCGTCAGAGACACCGAAGAAGAGCCACATCCTCAAATTGAGCACCAGAAAGACACCGAAGACGAAGACTGCCGTAAGTATTCGTCTTTAGGTTCACGGTTAATTTGCTAACCTGTTCAAGTCTGAAGATTCTGCTATTGAAGGCGGAGCCGCCGAGGCAGGTGCTCACACCGAAGTCACGCCCACCAATGTCGCAGAGGCAATCGAGTTGAATGCCACATTCAACAGAACCGTCACACCCAGCGCTAGTAGTAAGATGGCTCAAGATGTTGACTCTGCCGCGGCTTCTCCAGATCCGACCACCGCGTCAGCAGGTTCCACTCGACGCGGACTGCGGACACGAAAGCCAGCACAGCAGAGGCCATACTACCACGACTCGCAGCTGTTTGAGGATGTAGAGCCCAAAAACGGGGACGCCCAGGAATCGAATAACACATCACCGACTGCAGAGGGCAGGAGAGCGTCGGTGGCGTCGATCAGTAGGAATATAGATGACGCCCTTCTGGCTTCGCTAGATGAAGAAGCCATGGCTTTGCTTCAAGAGGAAACAGAGCCGGAGCCTGCAAAGCCCAAGCACTTCAAGGGCAAAGGTCGGGCGTGGAAGAAAGAAGGATCCGACGAGGACGAGGAGTTCTCTTTGGCTGCCAAGAAGAAGGCTGCTAAAGCAGCGAAATTGAAGGCCAAAGGACAAATCCCAAAGAAGCGGGGTAGACCTAGGAAGAGCGGTCGGTCTGAGGAGCTCATCGATGAGGAGGACGAGGACAAGGAAGCGGTCAAGCGGAAGCGACCACCACCGCGCAAGAGCGCGTTGTCTGAGGAAGTCATCATCGAGAGTTCCGAAGACGAGGAAGTGAAGGAGATGGAGGTTGAGGAGTCTACAACACCCATGTACACTCCAAACAAGTCCTACACCCCACAGGGCTTGCCGAAGTCCATGTCCAAGGACGACATTGGCACCAACGGCGAAGCAGAGCTCGGCGCTGATGACGAGCCGGAACCCGTCAGTCCTTCCAAGAAAACCGCTTGAGGTAGATTTGAGGAGTTCAGTAAGCTACAACATCCTGATCAGCGGGTTCTCAGAAGCAAGCTAATGCGTTGATAGCAGACAGGCTTTACGATTGAGAGTCGACATGGTTCCCACATTTCATTTGTCTCTTCCCTGTGTAGCATATTGAGATGGGGTGTATCACGGTGTTTGGGTGGAGCTATGGGACTATCAGAATTGCATATGTGATAGGGAGAGAGGGATGATAACTGAGCCTGTATAACACCCGCCTAAAGCGGGTAATAGATCGTGGTATTCACAGGTTACATACATATTATGTAGTCTGATAATCGTATCACAAGATCCGGAAGCATACTCTGCACTATCCACTTGCCAACCAACAGACATTACAATAGCTTAGCAGCACACGGAACCTGATCAGGAAGTCCTTTACGTTTACAGAACATGTTGAGAACACCCCGGCTGTACTATTCCCCTCAGAACCTAAGACGATGCAACCTGGTGAAGTAGTACACGAGCCCAAACGCCAATCCTCCTAGATGCCCGGCATGACTTATTCGCGAGTTCGAGTCGTTGAGATAAAATCCATCGTAGACGGCATAAGCGGCAGTCATAGCCCAAAGTGGCATCGGTACGATGCCATAGATCAGCACTCTCGCGTGCGGGTTCATGCACGCTGCCACAGCGCCGATGCCCATGACAGCTCCGGAGAATCCAAGAGTCCTTGAATAGTCTCTGGCGTTAGGGCCTTCAGAACGCAACTTGTAATACCGATTGAACAAAGCGCCCACTCCTCCCGCAATCCCAGAGCCCAGAGCGATAGTCAGGTATCGCATTGGCGTTATCACAGGCGCTGCCGCTAAGAAAGAGCCCAAGAAATAAACGCTGACCATGTTCGACAATATGTGGAAGAGATTCACGTGCGTAAATGCCGCAGTGAGCAGCGACGTGTAGTTTCCGTTTCGAAATTTGTCGAGGTTCAATGTCATCGTGTCCATGAATTTTTGGTATGGCATCTGGAAGCCCTGTATAGCTTGGCTCTTAAGAAAGGCCGCGTACCCGAAGATGGCAATATTGGTACCCATGAGTCCATACAGAACAAGCTTGTTGGACTTTACTTGAGCGCTGTAGGCGTCGTATGCGCGGGAGGAGAAGAGGCGTGATCGTGGTAGACTGAGGTGTCGGGGTGTGTGGGAAGGAGAGAAGAAGTGGGAAGTCATTTTTCTGGTAGTCTGGGGTGTCCTGAGCGTACGAAGGGCCCTTGAGAGGCCGAGCAAAGACGACATGGTGAGTTATGGGCTTTGAGTACGCGTTTCGGCGGCTGTTTATGCAAGTGTCGAAAGACAAAACTGACACGTATGACTGATGTGGAGAGATTCAGTTATTGAATCAATAGTGTGGCCGATATGTTTCTGGCTGGAATATGCTACATTCGTCGTCAATACTCATGTTGTCATGCAGCATAACACATGAAACGTACAGCTAGAGCGGACCTGGCGCGTGGTATCAAGACCGAAAGCGGCAAACAGAGAAGGTGCAATGAGGACACGCCGCTATCATTGCACAGAAATCCTCAAGTTGGATAGTCAAGAATTAGATGTCGCAGACGGGGACTGAGATAGTCGCCCTGGCACCGACGTCAGAAGGGCCAATGACAAGCACGCACGGACCCTTGCCCTCCACCAGCTTCAAGTTCCTTCTGCATAAAGCGGCCCGCCCAGCTACCACAACACCACACAGACCGACCTCACTGCACAAAATTACACCATCTTCTCTGCGCTTACCCTCTCGAGGCATCTACTAACTCCTACTGTCTTCAGTAACCCCCGCGCGAACCTCCACTCGCAGACGACTCCACAAGGCGAAACCACTACATTGCGACTCTTCCGAGCCTCAATCAGCCTCTTCACAACGCACACCACCACGAGAAGCCGACACCCGAGTTGCTGCTAAACAGTCAGCACTCCCATCCCGCGCTTACCTAACCCCACCTTCTTCGGCATACCCTATACGAGCCTCCACACCCAAACCCCTCACTTGCATCTGCTCTGCTCTGCCGCAAGCGTTGCACACACACCAATCGCGCCTCTATCCACACTACTAGACCTTGACGTTCCGACCAACAACCCCACCTTCGGTGGACCCACATACACAATGACTTCAGAAATCACCAACCAACTAGCGGCAACGCAGCTAAGGTGAGTCCATGTCAAACGAAGCAAGAGCTACGCGCTGACTTATTCCCAGCGATGCTACACCATCAGGAGAGGCAAACTGGAAAGCCGGTTTGAATGCGCCAGCGAAGGATGCGCGACCGCAGACAGAGGTAGGCTATGGGCTTGGGAATCACATGTATTGGACATGAGCTAATGCTAGAGTAGGATGTTACAGCGACCAAGGGCCTTGAGTTTGAAGACTTCTTCATCAAGCGCGAGCTCATGATGGGCATTTTCGAGGCTGGTTTCGAGAAGCCGTCACCAATTCAAGAAGAGACGATCCCAGTAGCCCTCACCGGCCGAGACATCCTCGCGCGAGCGAAGAACGGTACCGGAAAGACTGCCGCCTTTGTTATCCCTACCCTCGAGCGCATAAACCCGAAGAGCCCCAAGACGCAAGCTCTGATCCTCGTTCCCACCCGAGAACTCGCACTACAAACATCCCAGGTGTGCAAGCAATTGGGACAGCACCTCGGTGTAAACGTCATGGTCTCGACTGGTGGTACAGGATTGAAGGACGATATTATACGGTTGAGCGACCCCGTTCACATCATCGTTGGAACACCTGGTAGGATCCTGGATCTGGCTGGAAAGGGCGTAGCAGATCTGTCCGCCTGTCAAACATTTGTCATGGACGAGGCTGACAAGCTCTTGTCACCTGAGTTTACCCCCGTTGTAGAGCAGCTTCTTGGCTTCCATCCCAAGGACAGGCAAGTCATGCTGTTCAGCGCTACCTTTCCTATCGTAGTCAAGAGCTTCAAGGTACGTTTGACCAGCGTCTCTACGACGACAAGCTTGCTAATACGGTACAGGACAAACACATGAACTCTCCGTACGAAATCAACCTGATGGACGAGCTGACCCTTCGCGGTATCACACAATACTACGCCTTCGTTGAGGAGAAGCAGAAGGTCCACTGTTTGAACACCCTCTTCAACAAGCTGCAGATTAATCAGTCCATCATCTTCTGCAACTCCACAAACCGTGTAGAGCTTCTTGCGAAGAAGATCACCGAACTCGGATACTCCTGCTTCTACTCGCATGCGCGCATGCTCCAGCACAACCGTAACCGCGTCTTCCACGACTTCCGCAATGGTGTATGCCGAAACCTTGTCTGTTCAGATTTGCTCACCCGCGGTATCGATATTCAGGCTGTCAACGTCGTCATCAACTTTGATTTCCCGAAGAACGCCGAGACATATCTGCATAGGATCGGTCGATCTGGTCGTTTCGGACATCTGGGTCTAGCTATCAACCTGATCAACTGGGAAGATCGCTTCAACCTTTACAGGATCGAACAGGAGCTTGGTACCGAAATCCAGCCCATCCCGCAAGTCATCGAGAAGAACCTATACGTTTACGAATCCCCCGAATCAATCCCTCGCCCTATGTCCAGCGCCCAACGTGTTCCTGGTCAAGGTCAAGGTCAGCAACAAGAACAAGACGGTGCTGCGCGCGGTAACCCCAACGCGCGAGGCGGCTTCCGTGGCGGTCGTGGTGGCGGCGGCCAGTTCCAGGGACAGCGCCGAGGTCCTCCACAAAACCAACAGAACCGTCAGCCAAACGGTCAGAACCCTCAGCGAAATCCTAGGCCACAGCCTACAGGTCCACCTCCTGCCTCGTAGAAAAGTCTGGTGGTCCCGATCTCTGCAGTGTCTTGAACCTGACGTCTAGATTACGTCTTCATGTCACGACAATTCTCTGTCAAGAGGCTGCGATATCATTTGGTTGCCTTGCATCCATATGTGTTCATTACATTTCTTTCTTTTTTCATGACTATGCGATCAGTCGCGCCGACGACGCGGTACGGAATATCTGGACTTCTGCTATCAGGTTTAACGAATCGAATCATCGGCGCAATACGGTTCTAACCATCTCGACCTTTCTACATGTACTATATACCAAGGTCTACCAGGGTCGCGTCTAGTTTTTGCTTTGCGTCGGTTGGCTGGTTTCGCCGACTTGCGTTGCTGGAGCCTTTTGCCTCTGCAGCAGAGTGCACTGTCTCCAGTTCTGCGCGCTCTTAGTCTTCAGTTCTCACTTCCATCCTCTTTTCAACAGCATTTGGCGGTTAGGTATAGTCTTTTCAAAAGCCCGGTCCTCCTTGTATAGAGGATCGCGATTGGGTACGATCTTCTTCGGTACGACTATACCCTGTTCACGACGCTACTGGATATGTGTAGCTCCATCGAGCTATTCTACGTCTCCATTGACGGCACTTTATCACTTCCATGTCTGGTTCTTGACAGCAATTACTGTCTATGGCCATACAACTACATTCTCACCCTACTCGATGCGATGCTACACCTTGTCGCATGTCATTACGCTATGGGCTCTAGCGGCCCTCCTCCCTCCCCTAGGGTACCGCACCTACTCGGCGCTACGCTTGAGCTCCTTTTAAGCCTAGTCATCTTGTGCTTTGTACAGCAAGCCCAAGACCAGATCAGACTGGATCTATACTTCCGATGCAGTCACACGAATACCTTAGGATATGCAACAAATCGTCCATGTTTGCGACGATTTGCTGTCGACTCTGCGGGTTTCCTGTGGTGGAAGTATTCCCAACAACAAGAGATAACAAGACACGTTATCGCAACAAGAAAAGAAGAAAAAGCCTTTGAGGACATGATGAAAGGACTTGTGGATGACGGTCACAATTCGCGATGAGTACGGCATTCTTTGCTCTCTCGTCGCCGCAACTACAATACTGATCGCGCGATACTGTTCTGGCATCGTGTTGAAGCTGCGTCAAGATAGCCCCAGATCCTCTCAATGCAAATCTACTCTCCTCAAGCCTTATTTCCCTGATGTGTTGTAGCTTGTCTCCTTCCAGGTAGCAAGCTTGTTTGTTGTAAAGTGAATTCGAGCTATGTGACATACATTGGCTAGGCATATCGGCTTGACAGCAAGCAAATCCGATAGCTGGACTAGATAAAGATCTGGGGTCTCCGTGATATGAGCTCAATCATAACTTCCGCTGACCACCCATTCCTGACTCAACATGGATCGCGAGAAGATTGACACGATTGATCTTATCAAAGGTAACCAACACTCTATACATCTGTCACTTGTCTCCCCTATGGCTAACATCAATAGCAAATGCCCGTCTGCTCTATGGTCGTGACAGCACCTACGAAGTGGTCATTTACCAAGCTGCGGATTATCATAAAGATCCGAAGGATAAATCAGGCGAAGCAGACCAGGTCGGGGCTACAACAGCATTACTTGTCGCCTATGATCTGCCCGCAGAGAGAGACGGCTTCGTACTCATGACGCACACCGTAGGCCAGAAGGACACTCCCATCACCGTTCCTAAGGCCGTCAATGCGTTGGCAAAAGAGCTGAGGCACGAAGTTGCGCGCTACGATCAACGTCTGAAGAAGGGAGTGACATTCACTGGGATGATGATAAAGCCTCCCAGCTAGAAGACCATCGCTTATCTATAGACGGCCTGATTCGGTCACTTGAAGATTTGCCGACGGAAACTAGCTAATTGATACATCGTTTCTAGTGCTCAAACTATTCTGCTCTCGTTCCTAACTCCCTGGTGTCGGTATGTTTTATGTGATTCGATCCCATCCCACCATACGATGTATAGTTGACTACACTTTTGGTTCATTTTTTGTCCAACGCGACCTCAGCATAGATCAGATCTCCTGGCAGTCTGCGTTGCTTTGTAATGTTATTAAGCTTCAATTTTTATACCCATGTAGACGGTGGAACATCCATTGACTTGTTTTTTGGCCTTACCAACCCCACACATGCCCATGTTATGTATTCACGATCCACGAATAGTTTGCTGAACACCAAACGCCGTCTTCCGTTTGTCGTCAGAACGCATATATGGCTGTTTCTTAGACCAACCTACAACTGTTCTCGATAGACTCCACAATGGTCAGCCACTTTGAACGCTGCCACCTACTTTCCCTCATCAAAGACAATGCACGCCTACTATACGGCCCTGGATATACTTACTACATTACTACCTCCCGCGACAGCACTAACACTGCTCAGGCAAAGCTGTTTGGATACAACGTTAACGGAATTGGTGGACAAGTGCTACGTGTCGGGAATGCTGCGAATAGAGATATGGAACAAGCACTGGTGAATCTGCACGTGCAGTTGATGACACAAGTCTCTGTGCTGACTGGTAAGTCGACGAAATGTTGAGCCGCCAGGACATGAAGCTAACGCCATTTCTCTTAGAGCGCTATCCCGAGGGAAGGACGTTCAAGGTTGAGCTCTATGAGCCTCAACTGAAGAAGCCCCCAAGTGCTGGGGAACGATGATTGGGCATGGAAATGATTCGGAGGTGGGACATGATCAGAAGATTATCGTATGGATCGCTTGTAGATATTGTCTCCAACTCTAGTCCGATGCCAAGAGAGCGATCTGGGATAGCTCATTACTCATGCTACCAGCTGTCTCCTAGAAACCCACAGCCACACCAGGCCTTCTCTTCTCAATCCCCAGCACCATATCAACGTACTTCCTGTTTAGACCTTCTTTCTTTCGTGCAGCAAGCAGCGATGCGCTCTTGAGTACGTTCTTGATCTGACGACCATTGAGCTCCACACTTGCCAGTTCCTCCAGATCCTGATCCTTCCATCCCTCCAAGCCACCCAAGCTCTTCAAGAAGTTCTGCCAAATGCTCTTGCGAGAGGAAGAATTGAGATCAGGGTATGCCATACTGATGTGAATACGGGACTGGAAAGCAGCGTCGATGTTGTCAACGCGGTTGGTTGTCAAGAACAACATGCCTTCGTAGTACTCCAACACACGCAGGAAGATGGACACGAGCTTGTTCCGCTCTAGGTCGTGCGTGCTGCGCGCTTCAAGGAAGACGTCGCATTCGTCGAGTAGAAGTACGGCGTTCCATTTGGAGATCATCTCGAGGATATTGGTGAGCTTGCTCTCGACTTGGTCGGGGTCGATGCCCAAGTCGCCTGCTGATATCATGAACAAGGGAGCGCGCATGTGCTCGGCTACAGACTCTGCTGTAAGGGTCTAGAAGGTGTCAGTAACTTGGACCGTTGTGTTTCATTCAAAAAGCGGGGAGCTTTGTGGGGCGGCTTACCTTGCCAACTCCGGGAGGGCCGCTGAGCAGAGTGATGTGGCCACGGCCTTTTCCGCTGATGATGTCGTCGAACTTGCACTGGCTCATGGCTTGCGATTCGGCAAACGCAAGAATGAGCTCCTTCTGGTCTTGAGGGAGAACGAGCGAAGCGAAGGCATTGTCATTGAACTTGATGTCTTCGATGAGATCAAGGTAGAAAAACAGCCACTGCTTCTTCTTGAGCGAGTAGCCCCGGACTCTGGGCAAGCATAGAAGTTGGTGGTCCTCGGTGAGGCGTAGACGTTCTTCCTTGTCTTGCTTACCAAACACGTACTTCATCTCGGTCGGGTCTTGGATTTCGAGCTTCTCAGCGACGGCTTCAGGACCAGAGGCGCATTCTTTTGCGCTGAGAGGGTCGACTCGGTTGATGGAACGGGGAGAGAAGCGCTGGAAGCTGTCCGAGTCGATGATGATACGGCCGGTGCACATGTACGGCGCCTCATTGCCCTCCCTGTCCCATCCAATTGCGAAGCCATCGTATGCCATGTAGTGGCTGCCAGCAAGTGCTTCAAACTTCTTACCACGGCTGATCAGCGCTTCTCTGACTTTGGCTTCATGAGGATGGAATGACAATGGGAAGGCTGTCAAGCCCAGTATGGGAGCAGTGCCATGAAACTCTCGAATTCGAATAGTCTGGGCAGTGCGACCGAAAGTGCTGCCGTTCCAGTCGATGGCCTCAATGTTGATCTGGTACATCCTACCGCACTGGGTGTTGACGTAGGAGCCTGACTTCAATTTGTAGACCCCATACGCTCCGTTGTGAGAGTTGGAGTAGATGAGGGCGCCGGGCTGATACATGATCCAGATATGATCGAATGTTACTATGCCATGGCTGATGTAGTCCTCGAATGTCTTGATGACGTCCTTGAGCTCAGAGGAAAGAACTTCGTAGAGTAGCTCAACGTGTTCAGCAGTTGTGGCATCGAGATCTTTTCTGCTTTTGTACTCAAGTAGCTGAGCCCATCGATGAACAAAAGGAGTGAATGGCGCCTCGAACTCCAGGCGTTTCAATTCGCAATGGATGGCTGGGTAATCCTTCAGAACTTCAGCAAGAGCAGTCTTGAGCCAAGGAGACTGGATAATGATTGAGTGGATCTTGTATTTCCTGCGGGAGTCGTCTGACTTGAGCAGACGAGTGATGAGAGCGTGTTGGGCCGTCTCTTCATTCTCAGCAGGGTCTGCGACATCCTCGGGTTCCTGCTCAGTCCAGCTCCACTGCTTATTCTTGTCCCGCGGGCCTTGATAGAAGTTCTTGAAAGATGCAAGAGAACCTTCTGGCGCGAATTCCGCAGTGCCATTCGTGTCCTTGACACCGTTGGTGGGAGTCTCGCTGGGCATGATGGCGGTCTTCAACGAAGACAAGATCAAGCGCGTAGATGAAGTGAAAAGAAGTATGAGTTACGAGGCTGAAGTTATTGCTTCTGTACTCGACATACCAATAGACATGATGAGAAGTACCTTAACTTTATACACCAAACCGACCTGCAGGCACCAGCTTTACCTGCAAGAATCATGCTGTTCACCCTGTTCAGCCTGTTCAGGCGTTCCAATTCAACGTGAATACAGCAGCGGTTACAGCCTTGACTGTGCCACCCCATGGATGATCGACAATTCTGAGTGGCCATGACAGCGATACTAGGTAACCATGAGGGAGGTGGCGCAAGGCGTACAATGGCTGGACCCGAGCAGCTGTGCCTAGATGTGGCAAAGTGCTGATATCCGGTGAAGTCGCGAGGCATGTCTCAGATGGAGTCATAGGTGACTCAGGCAAGTGCAGTCCTCAAGTCATACCTGCAGCGGATGGGATGCTTGGCGCGGAGAAGATGCGGAGGTCCAGAGACGCGCTAAGACAGCGAGCGCATCGCGCAAGGCCAGGCCATGATTGGAGCCACCTCCCACCATGTCCAAAGAAGATGAGCCTTCATACATCGACTATGAGGCCTTTCTCGATCCAGACTTCTCGGCGACGTCATTCGCCAACACGCTCGTCCTCTCGACCAACAACCCCTCCGACACCCCGCTAGATCTGTCAACACCGCTGTCGCGCGTCCTCTTCGATGTCCAGGAAGTCGACACACATATCGATACCCTGACTACCAAGTCGGCACTGCCGCTGCTGGAACACACGCGAGACCATGCCGAATCGAGCGGACGCATACTGCACGAGGTGGAAGGACAGGTTGCCAGCTTGACCGAGTCGTACAAGACACTAGAGAAGGAGGTCATTGAGCGCTACGAGGTCGCTGAGCAGGTGCGATTGACAGCAGAGAGGCTCTGCGAGACTGTCAAGCTTGGTCGAGCTGTCGCGCGATGTCTCATGCTAGGCAGACAGCTCGAGGTGCGTATGTCGGAGCTGGGCGGTGTCGGCAGCGCAAAGAGGGAGGATCACAGGGCCATGGTACGCTCGGCAGACACAATACTGTCGCTGCGCCAGCTTCTGGCAGCCTCTAAATCGGGCGAGGAGGGTGAGGGCCTGGACAGGGTCAACGTGGTGAACACGCTCAAGAACGAGCTCGTGAACCCAGGCGAGCGCAGCATATCGTCGCGCGCTCAGCAGGTAGTCAAGGAGTTCTCCATGTCCTCGCTACTGTCCTCGTCAGGTCAAACATCGGCATCCACCTTTTCGCA
This sequence comes from Alternaria arbusti, assembly GCF_024043155.1. Taxonomy (NCBI): domain Eukaryota; kingdom Fungi; phylum Ascomycota; class Dothideomycetes; order Pleosporales; family Pleosporaceae; genus Alternaria; species Alternaria arbusti. Next base: position 1,263,023 of record NW_026249943.1, read on the forward strand.
GACCGAAGACACCAAGTCGAGAACCACGTCCGCGCTGCTCACCCTCTACCTCCTCTCGCCGGTATCGACCAAAACCACGACCGACACCTTCGAACCGACCCTCATGCTCAATGCGCTACAGGACTATCTGCAGACCCAGCTGAAGTCATCCCTCGCATCCCTCGCGCGCGCCTTGGGTCAGCTTCCCACATTAGACCGCACCCTCCTCGAGATATCCGCGCGGTGCCAAAACATCGTCGCACTACAATCCCTCCTTGAAAGCATCAAGCCACCCGCGCACCCTCTACTCGACGCCGCGCGTACTCCGAGCTTTTCCAACTTCCTACAACCCCTCCTCCAAGCCCTCGATACATCTTCGCTACCCAGCTACTTCTGGAGGACGCTCGCCTCCAACATGGCGCCGAGAGTGCAGGAGCTCATGAACAAGGGCGGTGTGTCTGCAAGGACGCTGAGGAGTAACAAGACTGCTGTTGGGGACTCGGTGAAGGAATGCGTGAGTCGTGGTAGTCAGCTACCCGGGGCGTTATCGAACAAGGGTGTCGCTGTGACTTGGGAGAGGGAGGCTGCTGTCATGGTTAGGAGTGTGACGGGGCCGATTAAATGAATAGACACATGAATACTATGAGAAACTCCCTATGCGTAGTATCTGGAGGCATTGACGCATGGGACTCATAGGACATGTTCGTATCATTAACATCACTTATTGTTGTAATCAATTTCACATCACATACGATCGAAAGTAGACTCAACAATGATGATGAAGATAAAACCGGAACTCCATTAGCTAACGCTACCCATGGTCCCAAGAAAGAAAACGAGAACCGTGTCATTCCCCCATGTAATCATAACCATTTTGTACGCATATACCTCAGCATGTATGAAAAGTGATCAAATGCTGAAAGGGGTACTGGTACACGTGAAAGCGCCGACATAACCAAAGAAACTCAGGGGAAGCGAGTCATTTACAACTCGTCCTTGACGCTCGAGGCAGAGGCCGAAGCCTCAGATGCCGCCGATGAGACAGAGTCGGTGACCTCAGAGGCAGCAGACTTGACAGACTTGGTAGCCTCAGAGGCGGCTGAGGAGGCTGAGTCGGAAGCGACAGAAGCGCCAGACTTGACGGTCTCGGTACCCTCTGAAGCGGCGGAAGCAGCAGAGTCGGTGGCGGAAGAGGCACTGGCCTTGGCGGATTCGGTAGCATCTGCGGCGGACTTAGCGGCAACTTCGGAGGCGGCCATGGCCTGTTCAGCGAGCTTTTCAGTCGTACCTTCGACGGCCTCGCCAATGCTGGCCTCGGCCTTGTGTGATCCGTTCTCCTGGATGAACTGGACGAGGTCCTCGACAGTGCGGGAACCAGAGTAGTCAACCGGGGAGTCCTTCTTGCCAGCGGGGAAGAGCTTGATGGTGGGGAAACCCTGGATCTCATCGGGAACGTCGTTGGCGGTGGCGTCAACCTTGGCGATGGTCACAAGCTTGGAGAGCTCATCGGAAGCGTAGAGCTGGCCGAGCTCCTCGTACTTGGGAGCAAGAGCCTTGCAGTGACCGCACCAGGGAGCGTAGAACTCAACGAGAACGTCCTTGTCGTTGTTGAGGACGACATCCTTGTAGTTGTGGGCGACGATGGTGGTAACGGGGCCGTCGTTGGATTCGGGAATGGGCTCAGACTTGATGCTGGGCTCGACCTTGCCAGCGAGGAAGTCATCGACGAACTTGCCAATCTCCTTCTCGGTGATCTTGGCCTCCTGGTCGTAGGGGAACTTCTCGTTCTTCTCGGTGCGCTGAATAGCGAAAGCGGGCCAGGTGCCGACCTTCAGGTTGAGGTTACCAGCGTGCTGGCCGAAGGACTTGGCGTCGATGGTGGCGAAGTTGATCTCGCCCTTGTGCTTGAGAGCGAGGGGCTTCAGCTCCTTGGCGAACTCCTCGCGCTCCTCGGGAGTCTCAGCGAAGATGTATGCGAGGGGAAGGCCAGCGGCCATGTATCCGGCGTAGGTCTCGGGGCCGACCTCACCGATGAGAGGGGTAGAGGCGACCTTGGCGAAGTCGCGGATAGCGTCTGCGTCGAAGGTCTCGGTGAAGACGTCCTTGCCGTCGTCGAAGGACTTGTAGAGGACGAGGCCGGGCTGCTTGACACCCTCAGCCTTGGCAAGGGCGGCGTCGTTGGTGGCTCCGAAGAGGAAGTTGTCGCGGAGACCGTTGGCGACCGAGGTGAAGGTCTCGTTGGAGGCCTTGTCGTCGGCGGCGAAGTAGGCGACGAGGACGACCTTGTCGGCGGTCTTGAACTCCTCGAGAGTGTCCTTTGTGACGTCGGAGACGGCGGGGAGAGCCTGCTTGGTCATGTACGAGATCAAGCTGTCGGCCTTGCGCTGTCCACCGTAGGGCGAGACATTCTCGGGGCCGCGGAAGACCTTGAGGGTGGGGTAGCCCTCAACGCCGTACTCCTGGCACAGATCCTGCTCCTCTGTGCAGTCGACCTTGACGAGGGCGATGTCCTTCTCCTTAAGTGTGGTAGCCGCCGTCTCGTACTCGGGAGCAAGTGCTTTGCAGTGGCCGCACCATGGCGCGAAGACTGTAGAAATGGTTAGTTCTGCAATTGTGTATTTGAGGGCTTGAGTAGTTCAGAGCTGCTTACACTCTGCAAGGACGAGGTCGTTCTCCTCGATGAAGCTCTTGAAGTTGTCGGTCTTCAGTTGCTTGACATCAGATGCGGCGGCGACGGCCGCAAAGAACGCAGCGCAGACAGTCGTGTACTTCATTTTGCTGTGCTTGTATGTGGTTGAAGTTGGGTAGGCACGACGAATTGGGGTAGGAGTAAGAGAGGACAGCGGTAGAGGGGCGCTTTATATTCCAAGTGGATGGCTGTGACTTTCGAGCAACTGTGTTCACACCAGCTTAGCGCTAGAGCGGCATGGTCCCTGCGCCTCCACCTATTTTCACCGCATTGAGAGACCACGTTGAACTTACCACCCACTGCACTTACCCGCCGCATGCCTGTACCCACCTTTGTCTAGCATTTCCCTAGCACTTTCGCCGCCGCCCCTCTACATCTCACTCACATCGCTTGGTCTCCCGACCGCTTGCAGTTAGCTTGCAGTTCCTGCCGATCCCAGTGCATATTATTAATCTGTGTTCACTTTCTACTTGCCATTCCCAACTGCGGCGAGTGTCAGCTTCTGAGGACAGGTGTTCCTTCACTCGGGTCATTCCAACCTGATTCACTCGGTGTGGCTCGTATCATTTCAATCGGCCCTCAACTAGTGGTGTACCCAGGTAGTCCTGGTGAATGCCGACCGACCCGTGGGGCAATCGCTTCCCTACTTGGCAAAAGTTCTAAAATGGGTTCGCTGGGTACTCACCAAATGTTCAAGGTCTGAATGGCTCGCTTTTTATCAATTCTGTTACATGGGGTACTCGCAATGTGTGCCGAGAGGAAACGTGGTCGTGTGAGATCTCACCGCGGAACGCTTCCGTTCTTATCTTATCTAAAAAAGCACATCGCCATCACTGAACGCGAGATGTGTTCTTTAAACCGTAATCAACAACGATATCAAAGTCAATTGATGATTACAAACCTACGCAGCAGTAGCGACCGTTTGACTTGCATCCTTCGCTTCATCTATCCCCGCTCCTTCCTTCAACTTGCGCATCCTCTCCTCCTCCTTCCTCTTCATCTCTTCTTGAATTCGCAATCGCTCGGGGATAACTGGTTGCCTCTTTCCAGAAATCTTGAAACCCTCAATCCGGTCCTTGCTCAACACCTTCATGGTCTTGCGCTCCACTGCGCTGTAGTTTCCATCGGCACGATCAAATACAAAAGGCTCCTTGACGGACACCGGTGGGTTAGTAATGACGCGGACTTGACGAAGTTGGTTGTTGGACGCTGAGTGCAGCATCAGCGGATGCAAAAGGTAGACGTCGCCAACTACACCGGTGGCTTCCACGAAAGCCTCATCGGGCATACTGGCAGCTAGGTCGTTAAACCACTTCAGTCCTTGCTCTTGTACAAACTCTGGGTTTTGCGCTCTTGGCGTCATCCTTGGGCTGACTCCGTCAGGATTCTCGTATAGATGTTTCGCCACAGTGGGAATGGCGGCAGGACAAATGTAGGTTCCACCACCGCCTGGAGCGATGTCTGACCATAGCGGGATGACCAAAAGCGCTTGCTCAGGTGAATCGAGGTAGTGGACAAAGAAGTCTCCGTCGACGTGCCAGCCAGGTAGCTCTTGAGGGCGTACCACTTTGTTGTGACCCTCTGGCGTTCCGAGGTTTACGATGAAGCCATCTTTCCAAGTCGATGCGTTAGAATCAACGCGGTCGCTGCCACCAACAAGGTTGCAAATTCCAGCCCAGGCTTTTGGTGCAAACTCTTCGACAGAGAATTCGTTGAAGAAGGGCATGTTTGTTCGCTCGGTGTGCCTGTATCCGTCATGTCAACGTCTGTTGAAGGCTACAAGTAAAGAGTTATAATTGAAGAAGGTACGCGTACCATGTCGACTTGTCTTTGGGATCCATACCCAATCGTGTCCAGAGCGTTTCCTGTAGTCCTTCTGCTTGCTCCCTTGTGAAGCAGTTGCTCAACTTCAACCATCCATTGTCCAGAAAGAAGTCAATTTGCTCTTGCGAGAGCTTGTATTGCTCCTCTGCATTGGCCATTGTGTCGTGTAGTAGTTTACTTGGGTATCGTATGTACTGCGGTGTTATCTCGGTTTGGTCGATGTGGTAGAATTGCAAGACTTGTGTCTGATATGGGAGACAAAATCAAGCTTATATGTCGTAAGTGAACATTCAAGAACGTATTTATGCGCGTGGGAATAGATTTCCTATTACCGCCCTCACGCGATTCTTAACGCCACCGACGGTAGGCGTAATGCTGCTAACGGCAGTAATGCCAATTTATCCGGTGGACGATTAGCCATGTGCCCGTTCAGGGTGCTACACGTGCCGTCCCCAGAAGTGCAAGCCCTGGAGATACCCTGCGGGGCAAGCTGTTTGGGGAAGCCGGCGGGGAATCCTCTCGTACTAACGAGAACATCGGAAATCCTAAGGCCCGCTGTTACCACGACCTAGACCGAGTAGGAAAAAAAGGTAGGGCGCTGCGAAGACTAGGTTATTTCCGGGCATTTCAACTGTCCGAGAGGCACCAGCAACGGCCCCGTGTTTCTCCTCCGCGGACGCGCACTTTTTGGTTTATTGGCTACAAAGATCGCGGCAGGATTTTGACAACGGGTAACGCGCTGCACTACGGCACGACGGATATTCTCCTTCGATGGCAGATGACTAATTCATGGGACTTGGGGTATGATTGCGATGGTTGATATGCATATTATATTCTACATACAATATTTACTCTTACATCAGCATCGTCCTTTGCGGTTTACAACGCCGTCATTCATGTCATTACCGCGTCGCGCGTATTCAGGTCGCAGTCCCCCTAGTTTCCAGGCCACCAGATGTAGTTGTTAGTCTCCTCTGGCGTATCAAAGACAAGCTCACTGCTCGAGTTCGTCGGTCTTTCAGGGAATGCATTAGTCTCGATGTTCCAGACCTTCATGTCGGAAGCCTTGACAGTGGAGTTGCTACCAGCCCAGATGCTGAAGCCAGTGCTGTCGGTGCGTGCAGGGTAGATACGAGTCGTAAGCCAGAAGCGGTCGTTGACAAGGACTTCTACGAGAGATCCGTCAACGAAGATATCCATGTGAAGAGACTCGGTGGTACCGTTGGAGAATGTGTATGGGTAGAAAAATCCGAGCATGGTGTAATTGGCAAACTCAACGATGGAAGATGAGTGCGAGCGGTCAACGTTGATGGTGTAGTTCTCTGGAGAATACCAGACGATAGTCTCTTCCTCGTGTCCGGGTGATTGGGCAATGACAACACCGGCAGGTCCAGTGAAGTCAGAAAGCGTAACCTGGAGGTGCATGTGACTGGTTCCGTTGCCGGAGATCGCGCCGGAGACACAGGCATTGTCGCCAGTCTCGATGACATGGGGCTCAGCTCCAGCGTGGAAGCCTTCCACAACCTCAGGTAGAGGACGGGCTCCTAGAGTGTATCCAGTGAAGGTACCATCACTGTGTTCTTCAACACGAGTGTTGCCCTTTGTAGTCAGACCGCCATTGGTGTTGACCAGGTCCTTGGTCTTGATGACGTACATCTCTCGAGGGATGGCCATGGCACCTTGGTAACCCATCTGGTTGATCGCAAAGTTGTTGCTCTCCTCGTTGGCCCAACCCCACTGGACGCGACGGTCGTTCTTTGAATCCCAGAAGCTGGTAACCGCGTAGAGAAGACCGGAGTCGATGGCGCCGCCCGACAGAGGGGTGAACTCAACAGAGCCGTTGTCCCTTCTGCTGACCTGACCTTCATTCCACAGGCCCCATTGTGCACGTGGATGCCAGGTAAGGTTGCCGCCTTCAGTACCCTGTAGGAAGCACGAAGTCAGTACATGTGTCACATGTAGCCGCCACGGCCGGAACTTACCATTAGAACGTAGTAATGAACGTCGTCATCTTCATCGGTCAAAGAGAAAAAGTTCGATCTGTAAAATCAGTACACGAGCGATTGCAGCGAACGGATACTGGCTTACACTTCGAAATTGAAGCCATAGGTTCCGGTCTCGATCAAAGAGCCAAGAGTCTCGTTCCTCTCGGGCTCCCACAGGGCACCCAGAAAAGTCCAGTCTGTCAAGTTGCTGGCGGGAGCACTGTAGAAAGGGATACGGCCACCGCCACCCTCGCCCTTTATGCCAGAACCAAGGACCATGTACCAATGGGGCTCTTCTTGTCCAAGAAGGGCATCCATCTCAGGCCAGGGCTTATACGAGTCAGTGATCGAAAAAACGATATTCCGGACGGATGGCATACCTCAACAAAAGGATCTCTCCACCCTGTAATATTCCATCCGCTGGGTGGCTCGGTCATAATAGGATTGCCAGCATACTGCTCCCAGGTTTCGCCGCCATCGTTAGAGATGACGATGCTCTGGCTCTCAGTTCCTTTGATGTAAGGCAAGGCCCAGTTTGTGGGGAGATATTGGACAGAAGTGTAGAAGGCGATGAGAGTACCGTCCTGCTGTCCTTGGAGATTCACGGGTTGAGCTGAGCCTGAGAATATACCAAGACCATAGTAACTGCTGTTGTCCGAGTCAGGAAAAGGACCGGTGCCAACAGACTGGGCCTGGTCATCTTCCCAGCCTCCAACATCTGTCCAAGTAATCATGTCTTTGGAGGTTGCATGACCCCAAGAGATGTTACCCCAGTTGACGTGGTTCGGATGCCACTGGTAATGGAGGTGATATCTATCCGTGGTAGGATCGTACATCATTCCACATGCTACAGAAATAGAGATACAAAGTCAGTATTTGTCTCACATGCACTTCGTACAGCCAAAACTTACGATCGTTGAGCCATCCTGCCGGTGCGGAGAAGTGGTACGTAGGGCGCCATCTTGTGAAGAGAGTGTTGTTGCCCAAGCCCTCGATGATATCGGCAGTCAGTACAGCTGGGACCTCCTGCGCGCCGACGGCGGAGAGGCTGCCAAGCGCAATGCTCAGGAGAGGAAGAGATCGAAACATGATGAGCTTGCAGATCGATACTCAAATCCAACAGCAGCCATGTGAGGTTTATGTACTTTTCCGCAGTAAACAAGCAGGGTCCACCAAGATCATTTGTGATCAAGATATTTGAGTCCAAGAGCTTGCGCCCCGAGCCTATGGTCTGGGCTGGCGCAATCCCGAAGCTGGGTGCAGTAGCTTGTTGACGATCCCCGCAAATTCGGCACCAGCTCTCCATGTTCCCCACAATCGGTACTGGAAAGAAGAAAGTGTCGTTCTCGAACATGCATGGAGAGGCTGGTATGCGCCACTCGGTCATCTCTTGCACGTTTGCTAACGTGATGTGACATAGCAGCGAGTCTCGAAGTCCGGGAGACTCTCCGATGAAGCTTGTGATACCTGCGCCTGGTCCAAGTCGAGGAAGACTTTTCTTGTATACACGACGTGGCTTGGCTGGAAATTACCGACAACGGTCCTTAGTAAGTAAATGGGTTGTTGTGCTACCGAGTATTCTCCCGAGATCCAAGTCTTACTGCGGGGATAACCAAGGGCTTGACTATGGAGAATACGGACGACATCGGACTCTTTGGGGTAGCTTCGGAGTGTGCAGCCCTTGCGCAGGAACGCTCGTGCGGAGGAACGAGCAGTCCCATGGAAAGGCGGCATGGAATGGGGTACCATAGATGTCGAACGCATAAGCGCTATTGCGTGCCACGATACGTAGGCATGGTACATGCATCTCCCAGCATTTTGTATCTTCTGGAGGTAGTAGTGCAAAGTAGTATCATCTGAGATATACTGATGAGCGATGCTTGTCAAGGGGGATCCACGCGAGTGTGTGGGTGAATGAGGTGGAAGTCGCGATCTCGGGAGACCGTGGCGGGCCTGCGAGACGTCATTGCTGGCGGGCGAATCAGGTCGCTTCCCTCCAAGCCTCCACGTTTCCTTTCTCCCAGCACCGCCGCATCACGCGAACGCGACTCTTCCCCGGTTGTGTTCGCTCTCATCACCCTCAGATGGGGACACGCATTCCTTTCTAATCGCCTTGCACCTTCACCACCGCACCATGAGTCGACTCAAGCTCTACGTCGCAGGCTCAGCCGCCATGGCCAACATTGTGCTGATGCGCGCATACTACGAGCGCCCCAACTTCTACTCGGCCGCCGTCTACATCTCCCAGAGCACCGGCTCGCTCATGTTCCTCGTCAACCTGATGCTCATCGTCGCCGCGAGCTTCGGCTATGGACTCCAACGCCTCTTCTACGGCCCCCTCCGCCCCATCGAGACCGAGCAGCTGTACGACAAGGCCTGGTTCGCTGTGAGCGAAACATTGCTGGCCATGACTATCTTTAGGGATGATCTCGGCATGTGGTTCTTCGCAATGTTCCTCTGCTTGCTTGCAGGCAAGGTCTGGCAGTGGATCGGAGAGGGGAGAGTCGAATTCCTCGAGCAACAGCCTCCGGCAAACCCCAAGCTCTTTCATTCGCGCCTCATGAGCTCCTTGCTATTGTCTGTTGCCTTCGACATCTTCATGATGCAGTACTGCATCGATTCGATCCTGTCAGAGGCACGGCCGGGTGTCATGGTCATGTTTGGCTTCGAATACGTCCTCCTGGCCACCGCATCGATATCGACCCTACTACGATACGCACTGTCGCTCGTCGAACTATACATTACACACCGCCAAGAGAAAGCACGAGAGGAGGCTCGTCGTATCGCAAGGGAACAAGCACGCCAGCAGGCTACAGCAGAAGGAATTGAAGCGCCTGCTGAGGCAGACGACGATGAAGACGAGGGCGACGTGCCCGGATGGGAAGAGAAGGGTCGCTGGGTATTCTACTTGGATCTCGCGACCGACTTTGTCAAGTCCTTCGTCTACCTGGGCTTCTTCGTCATTTTGATGACTTTCTACGGCATACCAATCCACATCATGAGAGACTTGTTCATGACCATCCGATCCCTCCTCAAGCGTATCCACGACTTCATCCAGTACCGAAACGCGACCCGCGACATGAACACACGCTATCCAGATGCGACGGCAGAAGAACTCGAGCGGGAGAACACATGTATCGTCTGTCGCGAAGAGATGCGGCCGTGGACACAACCAGGCGCAGATGGTGCACAGCCAGGTCGAAGAATGGATGAGCGACAACGGCCGAAGAAGCTCCCCTGCGGCCACATCCTACATTTCGGATGTCTCCGTAGTTGGCTTGAGCGACAGCAGGTCTGTCCCACGTGCCGAAGGCCAGTACTCTCATCGGCGACGACACAAACTACGCAACGCAACAACCAAGCCAACCCGGGCGAGCAAAACCTCCAGAACCGAGAGGCACTGCGAGCAATGTTTGGAGGGAATGCGCAGCAAGGTGCTGTCGGAGAGCAACAAGGACAAGGCCAGGGCCAGGGTCAGCAGGCTGCACCGCAAGGTGGACAAGCAAATCCTCCAGCAGGTAACATGCGCGTGTTCAACTTCGGGCCATTTCGGATCGCTCTCGGGAACATTCGCGTACCACCAGGACAACAGGACAATGTCGCTGTGCAGAACGCGATTCAGCGACTGCGCGAGCAAGCCAACGGAAACAACGCGGCGCAGAATCAAGATCATCAAAACCAAGCACAGGGCCACACGGGCTTCACGCCATGGGCTACTCCCAACCTTCCCACCGGCCCCATCCCCGGAGCGGTCGCGCTGCATCCGTCAGATATTCAGTCCGACATATTGCGCATACAACAGAACATCATTGAGTCGATGCGGCATCTCAACGCACAACACGAGCAACTTGAGGCTGTCCATAGACTTCTTGCTGAGCTCAACAGACTTCAGCAGGCTTCAGGCGTGGCTGCCGCGACAGGCCAAGAGCTACCACCTATTGCCCCATTGAACCCACCTAACATGAACTCGTTCGTACCGCAAGCCTACTTCGCCAGAGGGTCCGTTCTGCGACAGGGCGATCCCGGTGTGCCTGAAGGCTTGACGCTACCGGAAGGGTGGACATTGAGGCCGATGGCACTAGCGCCACGGAATAGCCAAGAAAGCGCGACACGTCCATCCTCGCAACCTGGACATCCGGCGCCAGAGAGTGGCTCGATACCGCCTCATCTTCAGACAACACAGCCAGTAGCGGAACCTGACGCAGGGCCTTCGACGTCCGCTCCCGCGGCCTCACCAAACCAGCCAGCTTCATCGACTCCAAACCCGACTACTTCCGATGAGCCCTCCAATCGTTCGCCGAAGCCTGCAGAGCCTAGCTCTCTAGAGTCAAGCTGGAGCTTTGGTAACGTAGGAGAGAGGACTGAGGCTGAGGGTTCAAGCTCTGCGGTTGCTGGAAGCAGCTCTGAGGGCCAGACTGCAACAAGGCGGACTGTTACTGTTGAAGATGTCGAAGACGGCGAGCAGTAGCTGGACGATGGGCGATGGGCGATGACACTGTTACGGTTCTGTATTGCATAGCGAGGCGTTCGGGTTTGTTGATTATTCTTGAGCGACAGGGAGTCGCATGTGTCAATGAAGCACGACAGGGAATCCCTGCGAATGCCAATTCATCACACCGGTCGGTGCTCCACCGCGTTTCTCGAGTGTACATTTGATTGTATCACCATCATTGAACAAAACAATGAAGCAAGCTTTGTTAACCATTCATCCTGTATGCACCCCGCACGCACATGCTCTTCAACTCGCAGGAATCCAGCCCCCGAGACGACACTGGACGATGGTTTGATGCACATTCGAATGCACATGTACATGCACGCACTCGGCCCTCCACTACCAGACCCACAAAGCTTATCGATGCCGGCCTAGCCTGCCCCATCCCGTCTTCGCTTGCCGCTAGCGCGAAACACGTGTCCAGTCAAACCTCGACTGCCTCCCAAGACACCATATCGAGGCGGCTACGTGCAGGTCGTGAACAGCACCAGGTTGAAACGGCGGCCTAGGCGGTGCGAGGACGGTGGGTAGCACCCAGTAACAGCTGCAGGAACGCAAGCCCTGCGACACACTTGCAAGCCCTCGAGGGCGTGTGCAGACCAGGGTCGGGCTGCCAACGGAATAAGTGTAAGGGCCCCCGTCTTGGGCGAGCGTGTTAACGGCGACTTGACTCGACTTAACACGACTTGAGGTTAACGTTGTGATTTGGCTTTTTGGATGACTCTTCATTCACTCTCGCTAATGGATGCTTAGACCGCACTTTGTTTATTGCAATTTTGTATACCTATCGTCCTTTTCTCTTCCCTTCTCTTCAGTTCCATTTTGCTTTGCATCTTTTCCTTGTTCGTTGTCTTGCGTTTTAGCGATGGCGGTCAAGTTAGACCATGCGCATGTTGCGCGTAGGCCTGAAGAGGCCGAGGTATCTACATGCGTCTCAGGCATCATAGAAGCTTTTCAAAATGGACTGGATATCTTCAAAAGCTTGCGCGAAAGAAGAAGAAAGCGCAGATCAAAGAGAGATACCGACACGCCTGATTCAACAAGTACTGCCGAGCACCAACTCTCAAAAAGCTTGCGCAGAGGGCCAGAGGAGGTAGCCGGAAAGTATACTGAATGCTACTACAGCGGCATCGGGCCGCGATTCGCAAAGGGCGATGGTAAGTATGAAGTCCACCCAACACATAAGCTGTACTAACGTAATGCAGCTATCGCGCACCAGTCACTCGCAGAGACATTGATCAAATTAAACACAGGCCTCGTTGCCATCATCGCAGCGTTCCTGAACCATGACGCGCAAAAAAGCGGAAAGGGTCACCTAGACATAGACTACAAGTCGTTGACCCACCTGTCCGACGCATCGCGGCGTGAAGCAATACAAAGCCTTACCCAGTTATATCAGCGACTAAGCCAATCTCAACTCCAGCTGCATAACATTGGCGCTCCACCGTGCCCGCGATGTGGCACAAGCAAACACCACGACTGCTCCCCTCGCAGCACTAGCCCTGAGAAGGAGAAGAAGAAGTCGAGCTCCACTCGTCAACGTTCCTCGGGTCATGTAGTCACACGCATGCCCATGAAGAACCGAAGCTCGAATGAACCCCGGCTCGTCGTCATGCGACCTAAGACCACCCGCAAGGGCAGCTCGTCGAGTAAGGAATCTTCTTCAGTGAAATCGCCGTCAAGTTCATCTCGCAGCTCTTCACCGCTGGCATCCCCTCAGCCAAAGAAGATCCAGATGGCTCCACAGCTACCCTTGTACGTACCTGTCGACCCATTCGAGCTTGAGACATCTGGTGTCATCAGAGGCACTCTAGGTGGCGCAGCACCAAAGGCCAGTAGTGGTGGTGTCAAAAAGCGCGTTGATTCCTTCGACGACCCGCGCGAACCATGGCCTCAAGAGAACGCCCACACAACTACCAAATCGCCCTCCCCAAAGCACCATAACGAGCCCACCCCCAAGCTCCCCACCTTTACCCCTACATCCCGCCGCTCACCATCTCCTGCTCACTCCAAACCTGCAGTCTCTTCCAAGCCTCCCCCAGTCCCGGAGAAACCCTCCTACCTATCCCCTCCACCACTCCTCGACCAGACCCCAGCAACCCTCCATTTCCGCCGCCGCTTGGACAAAGCCACACCATCGAGCTATACATTTGCTTCCGGTAGCACGAGACTGGGAGAGATACCCGAGAGACGCTGGAACATGCCCTTTGATTACCAGGAAGCTGAACGCCTCAACACTGAGGCTGCTCTGAATGGATACCCCAATGCGCCCACGGCAGATGCCAAGGACGCGAAGAAAAAGAAGCGTTTTGGCTTCATGCGACGAGGTGATTAGAGAATCATCTCGTTGGTGTTCGTTTATGTTTGTACAACTGTTGTTCCTCTCTTTTCACGTTTTGTTTCTTGCGGGTCTGCTATTCGCTCTTGCTTACTGGTGTTGGCGTTCACGCTGGTTGACTTTTCTCTCTACTCTATTGTTTTCATGGCGTTGGTCGGCATCTCTTTTCCTCTCTCTCTCCACTCTTGGCATCCGGCCCTGGGGGCCCGGTAATCATGGCTACGATTACGATTCTTTACGCTTTAACGACTTTGACGAGGATATACCCCCTTCTTTATTGGTTATACCCTTTTCTTTATTTGGTTGTTAACGGCGGCATCTATATACCCATATCTTGTTTTTGTTAGCGATGTCTGCATATAGCAGATGCTCTTTGGATTACTTGGTAGTATGATTAATTTGGATATAGTTTTCGGCTTCTACAATTGAAATTTGTTTGGATTGGCTATGATGTGCGACTTTTGATGGTGATGTTCAAGTGAGGTTCAGTGTCCAGGGGGAGCGTATAAAGATCTCATCCACCACGTGGCCACATTCCTCTACCCCTGCCCCTGCCCCTATTAGGCGCTACGTGTACCGGCGGAGGTTTCTTCCGCACGAGTCCGTCCTCTCCGAAGATCCAGCGATGTGAGTCGTTCACCATGTCTACCATCGTCTTGCCGTCAACATTGCTTGCGGTCCTCTCCGCACCTTTCTCTAACAGCAGATTGCACACTGCCGGACTGAATTGGAACTCTGATGCATGAGTAACTGCAGCAACTGAATTGAGCAAAGGTGTTTTTCCCTCTTGGTTCATTGCGTTTACTTCAGCACCATGTTCGAGGAGCATGCCGATAATTGACGTGGCTTTGGCTTCATCTGCTGGTAGAGTGATTTCACTCACGTAATGTAAGGCAGTCGTGCCAGATGTCGTCTTGGCGCACACATCAGCACCGGAGTCGATGAAATAGCGCACAAGCTTCTCATTACCACACTGAGCGGCCCTGTGGAGGGCCGTGAAGCCGTCTGAAGCACTGATGTGCAAATCGGCACCGTGGCTGTGAAGTAGTTGTACCAGCTGCAAGCGTTCCTCGAGCTTATTACTGCAATACCACCACGAATAAGAGTAGAATCCGACTGCAAAGAGAAGCGGTGTCCACCCAATGTCAGAACGATGGCTCTTTCCTGAAGTAACGTCGTGAACGTTTGCGCCGTGAGTAAGTAGCAGCTTTACGACTGATATATTGCCATGCTCGCATGCTGTATGAAGTGGCGTTTGTCCTTGAGGGGTTCTAGCAGAAATATCCGCACCATTCGCAATTAGAACTTCTGCGAAGGAGACATGTGCTGCCAAATGCAATGGCGTGTAGCCGTCCTCGTTCGTACCGGAAACGCTTGCTCCCGCACTAATGAGATCTTCCACGAGACTTGGATCATCATTTGCGTCGCTAATGATGCCGCAAAGCGGCGAATCTTGGTCAGGCGAAACGTGATGAACGTGCAGCCCATTCTCCAGAAGAAATCGTACAACATCTCGCGGCACGTGCGGCATATGCAGGCAAGCCCAAAAAGCTGTAGAGTGTCGACCTTGATCGTCGCGCGTATTGACATCAGCACCAGCTTTGACAAGACTTTTCATAATGCTAGAAAGGGATTTGTCCAGAGGGCAGCATACGGCTGGTGGTCGGCATCGGTCGTCACAGTCGTAGTCGTAAAGGGCGCAAATGAGGGCTTTTCCTAGGGCTGCCCCATTTCCATTGAGGCGTATGGGATCTGGAAACCTTGCATGGTAGTAGTCGAGAAGTAACTCAAAAGCTTCTTCATGCCAACACAAGGCCGCTCTTTCTATGGCTAGCCGTACAGCCTCTAGCCTGGACATATCAGAGAAGTCGCGAGTTCCATGCTTCTCTAGAATCAAGGCAAGGCAGTCCACGTGATTCTTGGATGCGGCGAAAAATAGCGTGGACGGCGATATACTGATATCGTGGTCGAGGAGCGCGGCTAATGCATTTGGTTGTCCCAGCCAAGCTGCAAGGTCAAGTGCAGACAACGAAACGCAGTAGGCTGGCTCGATGTCGTCTTTGATTGTAGGATCTGAACCAGCTTCCAAGAGAAGTTGTACAACCGATCCGTGATCAGCGCGTATAGCGAGATGTAAAGGGGTACAGTCGTTCCTGTTGCGGGCGTCGATGTTCGTGGTGGCGGTTGTGTTGTTCTCTAGTATAGATGTGACCAGAGCTACATCGCCTTTGTAAGCCGCGGTGTGGATTTCGCAATCGCTGTCGTGAAGTGGGTATTGTTCCATCCACTTCCTTCCCTCCTCAGACATAAGGGCATATACTTCGGCATCTTCGTTCGGCATGCTGACTGATGACGAAGAGGTACGTGATGGAAGGAAGCAAAGTGAGATGTCGTATCCGAAGATAAATCCATGAGAGGAAGTCATATATCAAGATTCCATAAATAAACAGTTTGTCGCCCTTTATCGCAAAAGGGCGCGAACATCTCGAATTCTGCATCTTTCAGGGCGTTCCATTGCGCAAATGGTTAGTGAAGGATTTCGGTAGATTACGTAGCGGAACCCATGGCCTGAGCGCGGTCGTTGCATGTCCTTCCATCAGAAGAATTCGCACATCTGCAGATGGATTTGTGCCGTGGTTCTTTCCATGCTGAAGGTTCCTTCGTCATCTGAGTGCGTGCGTTGTGGCTCGTGCGGGGCTCTGACTCGGGGTGTCTCACAGTCTCGCGGCAACAACCTCACTGCAACTCATCACTTTATCCAACCGAGCACTCACGTCACTGGCTCTGAACATACCAACAACCTCTTGCAACCTCTTGGGACTTCTCACAAGCAGGTACTGTGCAACAATGTGTTGGTGTCGCGTCAACTGATACCAGCGCCTTACGCCCTTAGTTCCGGCTGGTGGGTTCTGTACGAGATTGCGAACTTTCTCGCGACGAACATCAAGGCCGGATACATGAAGAGCACTTCGTTTTAGAGCGCATGCGATCTTTGTCGCCCATATTCGCGATCCGATGGCTGCAAGGTACCCTCATGTACCCGTTCATGCGCGTGGAAAACCGCAGGAAGCTGCGTTTCAGATCTCCCAAGCCCCTTCAGGTCTGTATTGTGTTGACCCGACACGAACATCCCTTGCGGCAGAGTTGAAAACTAGATCTCGCTTGCAGCCTGCATTCAGGGCGAACATGCGCGTTTCATCCATGGCAACAGCCAATGTATCCTCCACTCACACACATGCCTCGGATATCCCCTCAATGCTTCGAAAGGTCAACCGGCTGCTACGAAGTGATGGCCCATCCAACACCAACAATAAAAGGTAATCAGGACTGCTGACGACGAATCAAGAACAGTTCTGCCTTGTCGTAATCGATTCTATCGAGTTAGTGAGCGCAAAGCTATGCGTTCGTCCAACGTCATACCAACGACGGGCCCATAAGCTTATTTACATATACCCCAGAAACTCGGAAGAAAACCCATCTGCCAACTTGGGATTGCAGGTACCAACATGCGACCTGTCACAATGCATCAGCCTATGTGGTCTTCCCAAACACGTCTGATATCCCCGTTATCCATTTTGGCGCGTTCCCCAGAGCTACCTTAATGGTTCAGATCTCCTCGACCAAGGTACATGCCTCGAGGTTAGCACAGACACGCTAGGTGCTTCTGCATCTCTGATACACTGGCCAGCCAGATTCCATGAACACATACCGCGCCGCAAAGATGACTTGTGGCGATAGTATTTGATGCTTGCCCCACCCACAGGATATGCGCTCGGTCGGCTCGTGGCCGTTCTTTCTACTTTCAGATTGCCGAATACGTGACTCTGGTAGTCATTTTGGCAGCTGAAGGTTCTCTAGTCTTGTTATGAGTCTATCGCAATATACCTCGCCAGAGTTTCTGGCCGAAGATCGAGGCCCAACTATCAAAGCGACAGCCTGCCTGCTGATCTTTTTCTGCACATCTTTTGTTGCCCTACGTTACTACTCACGCTATCTCACGAGTACCGCGTTGAACATCGAAGATGTTCTCGTTCCTTTTGCATGGCTAGCTGAGGTGGGCCTTTGCATTGTTGGTATCGGTAAGTATGCAACGCCTTGAAGACTGCTTGCGCCAGCTAACATATCAATCAGTCATGGTCGAAAAAGCCAGCACTGGACGACATATGGCCTACATTGCGTCCACAGATCCGGCAAAGATATCCGAGCACTTCAAAGGCATTATGATACAAGAGGTCCTGCATCCAGCAGCTGTCGCATTCCCAAAACTCACCGTTGTACTGCTCTATTTGCATATCCTTACCAACAAGTACGAGCGTCTGGCTGCTAAGACGCTAGTCGTTCTCATTCTTTCTACCTGGATCTCTTTCACAGTAGCTGTCGGGTTCCAGTGCATGCCTTTCAGGTTCAATTGGGACAAGAACATTCCGAACGGAAGATGCTTCAACGTTCAAGTCTTCGCGAACAGCTCTAGCGTACCTAACATCGCAACCGATTTGGCCGTCTTGATACTACCTCTAAGAACAGTGTGGTGTCTGAAGATCAGTATTGGAAGAAGAATTGGGCTGTTACTCATTTTCCTGACCGGAAGCGTGTAAGTTTCCAGTTGTACTTCCCAAGCCTTATTCGTAGCTGACCGATATATAGTGGTATCGTCGCATCCATAGTTCGCACCGTCGTGTTCGCCCAAACCCTCGCGGAAGCCGGACCTCTTACGGATGTGACATGGAATCATGTTGCGCTCATAAACTGGACAATGATAGAGCCGGGCATGTATCTTCTCAGCGCTTGTGCCCTCTCGTTCAAACCTCTTCTTCGGACGTTTGCCAAGGCCCTCCATCTGCAGGGCTTCGTTACACATACAAAGTCTACTGTCGGTGTGACCAGAAGTCATGTCAAAAGAACATTCACATCGACCCACACGCAGCCTGAAGTCTTCGAGCTAGGGAACGTCTCCGAGTTTGGCAAGTTTCATCGATTGAGCGACGATAATGCGAGCAGTAGTACGGGTGGCGTTGACGAGAGAGGGATCGAAATACCCGCAACGAAGACCATTGAACTGAATTCACAGAGAAGACTCGACGATGAGCGTTGGGACAGCAGGGATCTAGCGAGCGACCACTTTGGGAGGGCGGTTTGATGTGTTAGCCAGACCCTCTTTCTACGACTAGATGTTTAGATGGAAGAATGTACGTTACGCCTCCTACTTATCAAGATGAAGCGACATTTTGGACGTGTTAGCCTTCCTTTCGGACATGCGTAGTCGCTGCAGTGCGGAACAGGACCGCTACCAATGCTGAGACCCACCCACCCTTTCGTGCCTTGCACGGAACGAATACCATCGCGCCCTTCGGCGAGACGGCATCTTCTCACATGAGATGCGTGTATACGAGCGCCTTTCGGACTCTGTGCACACCGGCCCCGAAGGCAGCTACCGGGAGGGATCGATCGGGCGCGTCTTAGCGTGCCGCGCACCTAACGCGAATTAACAACATCGTCATGCATATGTCTAGAATGCCTCCACCTCCACCCAATGTGCCACCAGCCCACCGAACGCGCTCCATCACGACGTCATGTTGCTTATGAGGCGTCCCTCGACCAGCCACATGGGCTCGCGTCGGCGTGGAATATCCGCTGTTACTTGACCCTCTGATCTCACCGTTACGTCCACGTACATATCACGAGCAGCCTATACCAAGATGTCTGCTGGCCCTCGACTACTTGTACGCTCTGCACGAACAGCTCTACCCAGAATTCAACTTGCAACTCGCATTACAACACCTATCAGAACAACTACTCCTCGATACTTCTCTACTACACACATCTCCAGAATGCCCGACCAACTTAAGGCTAGCGAGGTCAACTCCAAGACCGACCCCTCTGTCGCGAAGCAGTACGACGATGAGACGCCCAAGGACCAGCAGATCAAGCAGTTCTTTGAGATGGTAGACGGCAAGAAGATTTGCATGCTCAACACATACCGCAATGGTGTCGGTATGTTCACCCCTACATTCCTGCACTCTCAAGCTCTATCCCCTCAATTCTATACCACGTAGCTTTAAACTAACCATTGTTAGGCCCCGTCGGTCGCTCCATGGCCCTCGCCCGCCGCGACGGTCCCGACTTCCTCTTCCTCGCCAACAACCACTCGCAAAAGTTCAACGACTTGAACCAAAACAAAGAAGTCCAGATCTCGTTCCAGGACTTGAAGACACAAGAGTGGGCCTCCATCACAGGAACTGCCACAACAACAGACAACAGCGATCCCCGCATCAAGGAGGTATGGAGCCGCGGCGCTGCAGCATGGTTCGGTGATCTCGGTGATGGCAAGCACACTGGTGGCCCCGAAGACCCCCGCATGACTCTGATTGAGATCAAGAGCAAGTACGTCTCGTACTACGTCACAGATGTCGGCCTCTTGGGTTACGCGAAGGAGATCATCAGCGCGAATGTCACAGGTGGCGTTGCCAACACCGGCAAGCTGAGGGAACTCAAGGAGGCGGATTTGGAGAAGGCCAGGTCGATGTAAGTGCACATAAGCACTGTTAATGCAATGGGAATATGTTGAGATCTTGGTAGATCTCCATCGAAGCTATGAAAGCTTGCAGATTTACAATAATAACCATATTCAATGACACATGCGCGATGCAATGCACTTCGAAAATGTATGTGTGAAAGGCGTGATGTACAAAGCAGAACAGATATTGAAAATCTTGGAAGCAATCACCGTCCATACATGCATGTGCGCTTGACGGAATGTGTCAACAAGCTTCCGAAGGTGGATAGCTGCGATTGGAGGCTACCCCACTTTCGTCATGGCCACGACGTTTGATGATGATGTGATCAATCCATGTGTATGGCGTCGAAGTCCGCAAAGATGGCGATCGCTGCTATATAGCCTTTGAGGGGTCGCCATATGCGTAAGAGTACACATTCTGTCAACAGCTACATTATACTTGTACAACTCTGATAACTACCATCACTACTGCCATGGGCAAAGATCATCCTGACGCAGACCTTCATCCTGAAGCGACAGGACTTGCAGCAGCGACGGTCAAAGTAAGCAAACACACACCTACAGCATCTTTCTCGTTGCTGATTTTTGAAGGCTCACTCAGCCGAATGCCCCTTGAAATTGTACTCGGGATGGTTCTGTCCCTTTGTGCAGCGCGTATGGATAGCGCTGGAGGAGAAGGGTATACAGTACCAGTATATCGAAGTCAACCCGTACCACAAGCCACAGTCTCTATTGGATCTCAACCCCCGTGGTCTAGTCCCAACGCTGCAATACCAGAACAAGCCACTCTATGAGAGTACTGTTCTTTGCGAGTTTCTGGAGGAGGCATTCCCTCAGCATACACCGCACCTGATGTCGACGGATCCCTACCAGAGAGCTAGAACGAGGATCTGGACAGACTATGTAGGCAGTCGCATCATCCCTGCCTACCACCGTTTTCTGCAACATCAGGGCGATGGCTTGGAGGAGAAGCAGAAGGAATTCTTGAACCATCTCAAGGAATTCACACGTGAGATGGATGCTGAGGGGCCGTACTTCTCAGGCAAGGACTTTGGACTTATTGACATTGTCCTGGCCCCATGGGGAAATAGGCTGTGGGTGTTCGACCACTTCAAGGGTGGGTCGGGCATTCCTGAAGAAGGAAAAGGCGGGGAGGATGAAGAGGTCTGGAAGCGCTTCAGGAAATGGCTGTCTGCTGTGGAGAGCAGGAAGAGCGTCAAAGAAACGCTGAGCGAGAGGGAGCACTACTTGCCGATCTATCAGCGGTATGCGGAGGACAGAGCACAGTCGGAAGCAGCCAAGGCCATCAGAGCCGGTCGGGGCATTCCTTAGATGCACTGTATTGTATGGTATGCTATGGTAGCGCGTCATGCCTAGTGACGTCAAGTTGGTGATGGTCGTTCGGATGTTTGGCAGGGCCGCTGTTGCCCGGTCGACAGTGTTGATAGTGTTGATAAACGGGACCCGCTTGCCGCGCCACAACGGGCTAAGCGTGCGCCCACGCAACTGATCCTGAACGCTCTTGGACGAGGATCCCTCACAACCTATATGCGCCGGCGCGACAACACATTGCCAGCAGACCGACTCAACTACCCGCCACCATGTACGGATACACGGCAGGCACTCCCTGCCCGGCGCCCTATTCCTCCACGGGCAGCTATTACAGCGGCTACGGCAGCCACTACGCGCCTTCCTACTTCGACGACAACAACACGACGGCAAACCTCGAATACACAACCGAACTGAAGCCCCGCCAGGCCAAGCCGCGACGACCGATGCGTGCCACACACAAGCCTGCCTTCAACCCCTCGCTGGACATCTTCGAGGATGTCGCGCAGGAGGAAGAGCAGCAGCAAGCCGAGTTTGCGGTCAAGAGGAGGAGCCGCGCCAGCGTTGTTCCCGCCGCTGCGAGGACAAAGAAGAGCACCATACTTGCGCACCCCGCGCAGAGAATACCCAAGGCAGTCGCGCCTGCCCAGGAACCACAACTGGAGAAGCCGCATCGGAGACGTGTCTCACACGCACCTAGCGACAGGCATGTGACAGATGTCAATGCGACTGTACGGCTACAAGAAGACGTTTTGGAGAGGAAGGAGCTCAAGAAGCAGGCCCCTAAGAAAGACCTGCGACGGAGGACCATCTACATACCGTCTGATGACACGTCAGTCTTCACCATCCATCCGGGACAGCCTACACACGCGTCGCGCAACGTTCGGGAGCCGTCACCAGATATCGGACTTGATCTGGTCACACTTTCCGAGGAGGAAGGAAACAACCTCATGCCAGCGTTGAAGAGGGAGAAGAAGCTACCGCGCAAGTCTCTGGCTGCACCACCGAAGCGAGGTCCTCTGAGTACCGCATCGCGCTCGTCACAGGGTTCGTCCTTCTCGAGTGACGTCGTGGGCTCAGGAGGAGGAAAAGAGAACCTTCCACCGGGAATGGAGGCTGTCGAGAAGAAGAAGAACGGAGTACACATCGAGATCAACTTCACCAAGGCCGATACAAAGAAGCCCGACGCAAAAGCACCCAAAGTACATTTCAACGCCCCGAAAGAGCCCGAACGGATACTACACACCAAGAAGAGGCCGGAGGGATCCCAGAAACGACCACGGTCACACGTGGCTCAAGACGATCCACCAGCAAAGGCGCTCAAGGCAAGAGCAGATGGCACCGCCTCTGCCGCGACAAGCAGGGCATCTTTGAGGACGACTATCAAGACGGAACGAGCGAAACTGGCCAAAGCGAAGCGCGCACCACTATCTTCCTCGCCCTTTCACACCGACAAGTCTCCACCCACAGCTCTGCGTCGTCAGAAGACTGGAAGTGTCGCGAGCAGTATCACCATGCTGCACGAAGTGGGCCAGCGACCGCAATCAAGAGAGAAGTACCCAGTACTGCAAGAGGATCTGGTTCAGCCGGAATTGTACGAGGACAACTGGCTCACCTATCAGGAAGTCGCCATCACGCAGCTTCTCAACTCCGTGTTTGACTCGGCGGCCAAGGACCCGAACGCGGAACAGAGTCCGGAGGAGATGCGCAAGAAGATGCTTGCCATTTACCACGATCCCGCAATGCCATCACTCCACAAGCGACTACAGGCTTCGCTTCAGTTCGGCGCACTGAGCATACCGAAGGACCTCCTCGCCCAGACACTTAGACTCAAAGACGACGTCGGACTGCGCAAGAAGTTTCTCAACCTGTGGACGAAGTCATACGATCTAAACGCACTACGTGCCGCGGCTGAGACTATTGTCGGTCGCCAAATCACAACGCCCTGCCGTTTGTCCACAGGCTCAACGTGCTCAGATGATGGCTCTCGCCAGTATCGCGCAGAGCGCCGGGCGATCGAAAGCTTCCTGTCCGCTTTTCTCATCAAGAACGAGGACGCTGTCAGGGTCAAATCCGGGGGCGGCAGCATTGCAAGCCTTACACGTGGTGATGATGACTTTGGCTCCCAAGGCTGGTCGTGGCGGCGTACTGCACTGCGAAGTCTGATGCTGGTTCTCATCCTCGATCAAGCGAAGACAACGGACGCTTTGCCAGGCTGCCTTTTCCAGACAACGTCATCATACAAGACGTCTGTTGAGATCCTGCACCAACTATCGAAGATGCTGCTACCTTCGCACGGCGACATTACTCGGCCCCTAAACCACCTCAACTACAAGGTCGAACATGTTCAGTATCCACTACAGGAGTACACCTATCAGATCGACAACATCGCCATCGACCTCCGTGATGGCATCGTACTCACTCGTCTTGTAGAGCTACTTCTCTATCCGTCTACCACCCCTGGAACACAGCAGGACGACACCGTCACTCTTAACCTGCCCAGCGGTGAGCTTCTCAACAGTTCCCTCGACCCTTCGCAGAAGGACACCTGGATCCTTTCCCAACACCTCAAATACCCGGCCATTGGCCGTCCTCAGAAGGTCTACAACGTCCAGGTCGCCCTGGCTGCATTGAGCAATGTGCCAGGCATGCCTAGCGCAGCGGTCAGCGGCATCCGAGCCGAAGATATCGTTGACGGACATCGCGAGAAGACGCTTTCGCTTCTTTGGTCCCTTGTCGGCAAGTGCGGCCTTGGAAGTCTTGTCGACTGGCCGCAGCTGGTCAAAGAGACGGAGCGCTTCCGCAACCAGTGGTACAGAGCCCGAGACAGCTACGAGGGACGAGTCCTCGATTCTGAGAACGAAGAGGAAGAGACATCTGAGCTGGACGGTATGGCATACCACAAGCGTCTTCTTCTTTCCTGGTCCCGCTCCATTGCTCGTCTCCATGGCTTGCGCGTCGCAAACTTGACAACGAGCTTCGCGGATCCAAAGGTCCTAGAGGTCATTGTAGATACTTACTTGCCCTCAAACCTGACCATCTCCACTGAAGGAAACGGACGTCTGGGTCTGGCAGCAAAGCTCAAGGCCGTCGGCTGCTCAACCTCATTCATTGCGCTCTTCACGCCGCAGCACAACACCGCTCGCTCCATCCCAAGTCGAGACTTCACCCTCCTCACACTGTCCTTCCTGGCTAGTCGCTTGTTGCCACTTGCTCGTACACACCGCGCCGCATCGACTATCCAGTCAGCTGTTCGTCGTTTCCTCCTCCGCCGCCAGATCAGTACTCGCATCCAAGCCATGAAGATAGCGCATGAATGCGCTGTAGTAGCACAGGCTCGACAGAAGATGGTCGATGCCGCCACAATCATTCAGCGACGTTGGAAGGCAATCCAAGATGCCCGACGTCAACAACTGGAAAGCGATGTCCTGGCTTTCCAGGCCTTGGCCAGAGGCTGGGCTATCAGGCGATGGGTCCGCCGCATCACCGCCGGTCGCGTTGGTGGGAAGGAGAAGGTTAGGAGGGTTAGGGGTGGATGGTGATCTGCAGGATGCTGTATACTGATGTTTCACACGCTCTCGATGGGGTGAGGAGAGGAGATAACAAAGTTGGATACGAACCTGATTACGACGGAGTTGATGAGTTATTGTATTGTTTTGCGCGAGGCGTTCTCATTATACCTATGCACGGCGTTGCAAGCATGCTTCCCATCATTCATCGCGCTCGCTAGATACCACCTACAGATTGTCTGTTTCGTTTGAATGTCGATATTTGTGCCGCTTTAGCACTCTACTTTTGATATCCATTTGCACATGTAACAGTGAATGTAGCTATATGTGCCGGGTTCTGAGTCGTTGCTGAATGAGATGTAATCTTCTCAGTTATCCACAATATTCGATGTGACAAACCACGACATCTGGTTCTTTTTGGGTACTGAGTATAGCAGGCAACTTGTATCGCTCAAACGTACTTCATTCGGGATCATTCAAGCGATGATATAGCTGTGGTCAACTTCTGGTCCATAATGTAACCGACACTGAAGGTCCATAAGCACTCCACTACCTTTTTCCACCCTCATCAAATCGTGTCTTCATACCTCGTACGCCTTCCCATGCATCTTGCTGATATATCTTACCACCTAGAATTTAGACCTTGTTCTCGATGTTGCGCTCATCCCTCAACTTGACCAGCTTCTCTATCGCCTCATCGAGAGGCACGATGACACCACGCTGCTGTGTCTCTTGGTCGTCACGGTTCCTCCAGTTCACAGCCCTCGCTTGTTGTTCCTCGGCACCAACGACCATGATGAAGTTGTAAAGTGCGAGTTGCGCTGTGCGGATCTTCTTTTGCATGGTGTTGCCGCTGATGTCAATGTCGGCGTGGAGGTGGTGTTTGCGGAGCGCTGTCTGCACTTCCTTGACGTAGTCGTTCGCGCCAGGCATAACGGGAATGACCATGACCTGGCGAGGTGAGAGCCAGAAGGGCCATCGACCGGCAAAGTGCTCTGTGAGGATACTACTCTTGTCAGTAAACATGTTCGGGCACGTTCATAGGGATTAAAGCTTACGCGATGAATCGCTCGAAGGATCCGTAAATAGCGCGGTGAATCATGACAGGGCGGGCGTAACCTGGTTGCGGTTCCTTGATCTTCTTGGGGATTGTGACGTCGGCACCTTCCAGCTTCTCCTTCTTCTGCTCAATGTGTCCGCCTTCTTGAGCCTGAGGCTGGTCCTTGGACTTTGTGGGAATGACTTCAGACGTCATGTATTCGAGCTCAAACTGGTTAGGCAGTTGGAAGTCGAGTTGAATGGTAGCACACTGGAACTCTCGCTTCAAAGCATCAGAGATGGTGATGTCGATCTTGGGACCGTAGAAGGCACCATCTCCAGGGTTCAGCTCCCAAGCGCCACCTCCGGCAGCTGTGAACTCGTTCAAGGCGTCAGTCAGCTTGGCCTCTGCCTTGTTCCAGGTATCGATGTCACCGAGGAAACCCTCTGGGCGTGTGCTCAGCTTCAGCTTGAATGTGAAGCCGAACTTTCCGTATACCGTTTTGAGGAAGTCGAAAAGTGCGAAGATCTCCTCTGTGATTTGGTCTTGGGTACAGAATACGTGGGTGTCGTCCTGCTGGAAACGACGGACTCGCGTGAGACCAGTGAGCGCACCGCTAGCCTCGTTTCGATGTAAGATACCAAAGTCGGCCATGCGAATGGGCAGTTCCCTGTAACTTCGCTCGCGGTGCTTGAAGATCAGGCAATGTCCAGGGCAGTTCATGGGCTTCAGCGCCCATTTCTCTTTCTCAACATCAAAGGTGAACATGTCTTCCGCATAATGCTGCCAGTGACCAGAGATCTTCCACAGTGCTGAGTTGTACATGTTGGGTGATGCCACCTCCTGGTACCCACGGTTCCAGTACTCCTCGCGAAGGAAGGCCTGTAGTGTGTTATAGATGATTTGACCGTGCGGGAGGAAGAAGCAGGAACCCGGGCTGTATTCGTGGAAGAAGAACAGTTCTTGTTCTTTTCCAATCTTGCGATGGTCTCGCTTTGCGGCCTCTTCGAGGAACTTGAGATGGGCCTGCATTGCGTCCTTATCGGGGAATGAGACACCGTAGATACGTTGTAAGCTGTCGTTCTTGGCATCACCCAAGAAGTATGATGCAGAGTTCTTCATGACCTTAAACTGCTTTATCCGTCCAGTGTGTGGTACGTGTGGTCCTCGGCAAAGATCGATCAGTGGTCCGTTGCGGTACACGGTGGTGAAGGTGCCGTCGGCGATCTTGTCCTTGATGATGTGCTGCTTGTATTTGTTCGACTTGAACATCTCGAGTCTGGAAAGTTTCAGCAGTCTTCTTACACGAGGGGCGACAATCTTACAGGTCGTCCTTGGAGAGGGTCAAGCGCTGGAATGGCTGCTTCTCCTTGACAATAGTGTTGACGATGGTCTCGAGCGGCTTGTGGTCGGCGGGATCGACTGCAGCGTTGTCTGGAAGAGCCATCTCGTAGTAGAAGCCGTCCTCGATTGGAGGACCAATGCAGAGGTCGCATCCAAATCTGCGTTCCGATGCTTCTCCTAGGATATGTGCGCTCGAGTGCCAGAAGACCTTCTTGCCCTCGGGATCGTCGAATGGCAGGAGCTCAAGCTTGCAGCTCTTCTCCAAAGGTCGCTCGAGATCCCACAGGGTCTCATCGGGTGTGCCCTTGTCCAGACGCGCAACGACGGTGCGCTCGAATAAGCTCTTCGCGATGTTTCGCGCGATGTCGGCGGGACTGGTAACCCATGACTCTCCTTCGATGTTCTTGCCGTCTTCGAGGGTAATGGTAATCTTCTCTGCAAGGCGTGAGGTGTCAGTACTGGGAATCGGCGGCATTATGGGAGGAGCGTACCGCGGGGCTTCTGGGCTATCTCTTCGTCGTATTTCGCCTTGAGCTTCTCGAAGATCTGGATGCGGTGGTCGATGAAGGCTGGCGCAGGGTCGAGCATCAATGGACGACCATCGCCAGCATCGCCCTTGGCCTTCTTCTCTTTCTTGGGCTTTGGGGCCTTGTTTTCCTTCTGCTCGACCTTCTTCTCAGCATCTACGGCCAAGTTCTTGACGCCCTCGACAGCCGAGTTGACTGCATCCTTGACTGCGTCCGCCATGTTGTTGGTGTTGTCGAGTCTCAGGCGCGTTGGGCGGGGTTGTGTGAGCTGTGACTCAGGCGTATGCGAGGTGCTGCAACTCGGGGGTGTGATGGGAGTGCAGTAGATCTATAATAGATACGGGCGCTATGATGACTCCTGCTCGGTGTGCAGAGTCCGGTCCGAAAGCAAAGCAACGTCAGACTCAGTCACAATGCCAAAAAGATGCGCGCGCAGGACAGCCCACTTAGCCGTTTAGGAGGCGCATTTGGTGGGGTTGCATGCGGCGGAAGGAGCCACCGGCGAAACGTGGTACCGATTGGCCGCGCTATCTGCAACTTCATTTTCAGTCGAACTTTTCGCGAAGCTCTAGACCAAGCTCACCTTTCGCGCACCGATCCACATTCAACATCACCAACAACATGGCATTTCGCGGAACTCCTCGTGGCGGTCGCGGCGGCGGCTTCGGCGGACGTGGTGGATTTACTCCTCGTGGAGGTGTGTAGCATGTTTGGAGCTCTACACGACTTTTTGCTAATGCGCGACAGGACGCGGCGGTGGTTTCGGAGGAGGCTCTTTCGGACCCCCAGACACTGTCATCGGTACGTGGCGCGATCACACGGTCAAGCAAAGCGCTAATGACCATGCTAGAAATGGGCAAATTCGTTCACGACTGCGAAAACGAGATGTTCTGCGAATCGATAAACACCAAGATCCCCTACTTCAACGCGCCCATCTACCTGGAGAACAAGGTACATATACTGCGACGGGAAAAGGCAAGGATGACGGGCTGACCGAGCTACAGACACCCATCGGCAAAGTCGACGAAATTCTCGGCCCGTTGAACCAGGTCTACTTCACCATCAAGCCTCAAGAGGGCATACAAGCCAAGTCTTTCAAGGCTGGCGACAAATTCTACATTGGAGGCGACAAGCTCCTCCCTCTTGACAGGTGAGCCGGTTCAGATGGCATTTGGGATTTTTGCGCTAATTCCTCTAGATTCCTTCCCAAGCCTAAGCCCGTCGGTGGTGTTACGAAACCTAAGAGGGCCGCCGGTGCCGGTCGCGGAGCTCCTCGTGGCGCAGCTCGCGGCTTCGGAGGTCGTGGTCGTGGAGCACCCAGAGGACGTGGTGGACCTCCTGGACGTGGCGGCGGTTTCGGTGGCCGTGGAGGAAGTGGATTCGGCGGTCGCGGCGGCGGTGGTGGTGGTTTCTCAAGAGGTGGACGCGGCGGTGGTGGTTTTGGTGGACGTGGCCGAGGAGGATACTAAGTGCCTTGATCCGGGACGGTCACCACTTCATTCGGAATACGCTGGCAATGCGCACCCGTTTGCGCTGCCGTTTCGGCTCGATCCTACGACTACCTACCGATACCATGATCATTTGAGGCGTTTTGGAGTTGATGGGGCCAATGTATCATGTCTAGACATGGCGCCATGCTATGGACATCTTGTAAAGGATGCGCGCGTTATATTTTCTAGTCAAATTACTCTGAAGTCCAACCTGCCCGATGCATTTGGGCGACTGAAACATTTCCTAGAGCAGAGTTCGACGCCGGCGACCGTGCGGGAAACGATCGCAAGACGTCGCAAGCCAGACTTGTCGATTACACGGCAAAGATCACAGGAATGCACTCGGTCCGCTAGTATGAGCTGTTGTTTTGGAAATCGCTACACTACGGTCTGTTCGTCAGACTGGTAGCTGTTCACTACAGCAATGAAACAGCGCTTCCAAAAGTATTGCACATATGGAAGGCCTGCCAAACGCAAACTTGCTATATACAGCTGTATGGATGTATACCATGAGTGATCCGTACCCAGATGCCTGTTCGCATTGGGTGGCTCTGTACCATAGTTTACGCGCTGCTGCAGTGAGTCGCACGGCTTATTATCAGCATGAATAACATCTGCAGACCAGTCAATGCTAATTTCGAAGAAACTAACAGTAGACAATAAATCAGACGTCACAACTGTCAAACACTGGAGCCATGTCAACATGCCAGGTTTGTAGCAAAGGGATGTTTGCGCCGGTCCAATAGTCTCGTTCCCAGCCCCATCCCAGCTTGGGAGGCTGGGCTGCTATGAAGGTTCCTCGGACCACAACAACAGGGGCTTTGGCAATTTCAGCATCGTGCATTCGCAATTTCCATCATTCTATTCCCCGCGTCTCCGCAAACAACTTTCCTGATTCTCCCGTCCACGATAACATCACGCTGAAGGAAGTGTGTACTGTTGAGGCACCTCCGAGACCTCCGCATCCGCCCCGCAACACCCTCGCACGTTGCTGAGGTTACCTGTAACGTCATCCATCACCACACGCACTACACGACCGCGAGCGCAAAGACTCGAGATACTTTCGCGATAAAAGCAAATTGAGAACGGGAGCGAAAAAGCACCCAAATTCCGCGGTATAGGAGAAGGGAAACGTTGCGACAGCGCCAAGTCCCAAGCCTAATCTGCGGATAGGCGGCATAGCAAATCAACGACACCAGGCTCTGTAGCTCGAAGCGCAAGAACTCTGGACTCCAAGAACCGTTGCACCGGCGAACTACCCCCGTTGCGCATATCGAACGCCACAGCAAGAACACTCTAGCGCAAGCCTGCCCGCAATCGCATTCACCAGAACCCTCCCGACTTAGCCGCCGAGACGCGACAGAAAGATACAATGGCACGCGCAGGACATTCAGGCACAGTTGTGGGCTCAGCGGTAGTAGTACGGGAGAAGTATTACTGGCCCGACCTTCAACTGAACATCTGGACGATTGTCATGCTTGCAACAGCCGGAACAATACTGGGAGTGAACGCGCAGTTTATGGCGATACAAGATCGGATGGGACTGGGGACGCCATGGTATGTACACTCTACAACCTCCTATGCTGCCAGCATAGTGAGCGAGGCATACATATGAACGCTTTGCTAATTTCTTTAACAGGATAATGCCTTACGGCGTCACAGTGGGCACCCTAGCCATCATCTTCATTATCATCGAGATCGTCTTCATCGCGCAACGGAAACTCCTCCCAGGCACTATGATGCTCCTCTCCTTCATCCTCCTCGTCCTTTTCATCGCCGGAATCATCGGAACCGCGATACAACTTTTCGCCGGACCCAACATCAACAACCAGTGCAATACATACGTCTTCAATAACGACGTGGATGGGCCGAACATGGATACATTGGCATTTCTGCAGCAGAGAAATATCTGTAAGTACTCTTCGTGTCTGCGACCAGTCGGACAAGTAAAGAGTCATGGC
Source organism: Alternaria arbusti (assembly GCF_024043155.1). Taxonomy (NCBI): domain Eukaryota; kingdom Fungi; phylum Ascomycota; class Dothideomycetes; order Pleosporales; family Pleosporaceae; genus Alternaria; species Alternaria arbusti. Next base: position 1,294,043 of record NW_026249943.1, read on the forward strand.
TAACAGTGAACAGGCCAATGCTGGCAAGCCGAATTCGCTTTCTGGATCATCGGAAGCATATTCCTCGTGTGGATGATGGTCATGGCGAGCCAAGTCAACTCGAACACATATGCCAGGTGATCTAACGGCTCAGACCCACCAACTTCCTGCTCTTCTTTGGACTCTTGTCCATCTTCTTTGTGTCTTATTTTCTGCTTTCTGACTATGGCCATGTGTATATGAAAGAAGCGCGTATTGCGTGATTTCTAGCAATAGCGGCGGCGTTAGGGCAATGTTCTTTTTTTTCATTACGAGATACCGATGGGACGCATAGTATGGAAAGATGGGTGAATGTAAGGAAACGTAGCAGGAATGACGGATCTTCCGGCTATCAGATCTGTATGATGAATAATAGCAAAATGCATTTTCCATAATAATCGATTGAAACAGAAGAAGTTACTCTTGCCCTAACAACTGCCAACATGCTGTCAGGCTACCGTGGGACGATTGCAGACTGCTAGCTTTCTGCAGGGCATACACCCATTTCTTCCCATGGGAATCGTAACCTTCCAGGCACGAAGAGCCTCATCCACCATGGAACTCGCGGTGTGACTACGACTGGTACCGCGACTTGACCTGCATTTCACATTTCACCCTGCATCTGATTCCCAGTCTGACCCTCTCTCTCCGCGGAAGCTAGGAACGCCATCATAAGCACCAATCCTAATTCCCTCATAGCCAGGATGGAATACGAACACAGACAATGCACCACCGAAAGCAGGTTTGGTAGAACCCCCATTTCGCACTGACAAAAAGAGTCCCGGGTCTTGGTCTTACCCGGAGATGGAGCCGCGGGTCCTCTGGACCTGGGCAAAAGAAGTACGGAAGACGAGAAAAGGAACTTCAATATTTAGCCCTGGAAATGCGACAGCAGTGATCAATGCCTTTGCTTCTTTCATATCAACATTAAGTGGTCATTTTGACAATGCATGCGTGACCCGTCCCGTCCTTCGCCGTCACCCAGCCGACGCATTTATCAGAAGTGAGGTGTATTAATCCCGTTCGTTACCCAAGCCGGCGCCCATGCACCACCAGCCACGGGCCTAACACCCACTAAATCGGCGATCATCCCGTCACGAATCCACACCGTACAGATAGATTTACCAGCCGCGCATTCTTACATCATCACGTTTCAATACCAGCCACGCTTCCAGATTGGGGCTTAATGGTTACCCTTGGCGACAAGGGCTGGCCTCGCCTTTTACCAGCGCCGTGACCAATCAAGACGCTGCGACTCGGACACGAAGTTGGCACGAAACGCGTCGGCGACTTCTGGAGCGCGTCGATTTGGGCAGACTTCATTGGCTGTGAGGATATGCGGAGGTTAGGAGGAGGGGTGTGTGGCTGGCTGCTCCTTGTAGAGCTTTATGACTCTTACCTGGGGTGCAGTGGTTCGAGATCTTCTGAATTGATGTGTTGTTCTGTGTATGTAGGGTACATGCAGGTAATACGTGATGGTGTGATGGGAAGGGCGGCGTGGTCGTTGTAACACCCAGGTGTTGCCGCTCGTGAAGGGTGCATAGGATCTTTAGTGTACTTCAATCTGCTGCAAACCGTTGATCATGTTCGCATTTGCCGCATAGCTTTCAGACAAGTGGTGGTAGTGGTTGGAAATGCAGACGTGTGGCGTAGCGATGATTCGCTATCGTACACAGCCTTCCCACAGTGCATTAGCGAGACCAGGAAACAAGTATGTACGGCACTTTATCATTCAATGCATCTTATTATTCGCCTACATGACCAAACCCCAAAATGCAGTTGCATTTCGGAGGTGCCTGGCTAGGCCGTCGGTCCCATTCTACCGCTCGCGTAATGTGATACTGCTATACTATGCTGTGCTGAGCTGATAGCAAACAAATGAACAGAAAATTGCTTAGAATACAGTCGCTGGAAAAAAGTGTTCAAACGGGGATATGCGTGAAGGGTGATACAAAGCGCTTGCGTTGCTGCTAGCTCGATTTTGCCGCCAAGGGGCGGTTGGGCGGTACTTGCGAAAGATAACGTAGGAAACGTATGCAGTTATGCATGGGTTGTGTCGATGATGCCCTCCATAACCAAAGAGGTCTTGCCTCTGTAAACGCCATGCTTATCAAGGAATCAAAAGTAAGTGAAGAAAGGAGACGCCATTCGATAGCGGCGTTGGGTGGATTGGTGGCGGGGCGATGCACTGCGCATGCTTAATGTCGCCCTGGTGTCGTTGCGTCGTGCCCACATGAGTGCTGGGCTGTATGTGGAAGATGATGTAAGGATCACGAGATGAGCTCTCCGCCAAGGTCCATTGGACCGTCCATTCTTCCAACATGGGCGTTCATATGGGAAGCGTCACCAGGAGGACCAATGTTATCGAAGTTGAGGTGACGTCGTGCTTCTCGGACGGCAGCAGGTGTTCGTGTGGCCACAGGGGTGCGGTTCCATGACGATGCATTGGCCTGGGCAGGACTCGGCGACATGTTGAGGAACTCGGCAAAATTGAGGTTTGTCGACGGTGTCGCAAGTCCGAAACCCATGTAGTGAGAGCCGCCACCGCCAGGCGTGGACATCATCGACGAGGGAAGAGGCGTCGCTTTGGGTGGTGGAGTCGATGGCGCAAGCATCTGCGGCTTCTGGTGACCTGGACGGACTGGTGTCGGTGATGTAGCCAGGTACATCAAGAGGTTTGCATCGTCATCTCCTTGCTTTCCTTCCCGAGCTGCGCCGGCAGCATTGAATCCACGTTGTCGGAGACGTGCTGAGCGAGCGACATCAGGGGGCGGCGTGCGTGGGGCCCTCTGCGGCGGCGGCGATGACTGGAAGTGCGATCGGTCGAGGGAGAAGTGCGATCTGTTGATAGAGAAGGATGTGATGGGTAGGTCTTCGTCATCGTCTTCGGAGAGTAGGGGCGAATGTGGATCGGGAACGGTCGAGGTTTCGGAGACGAAAGAAAGGCTAGGGACATGTTGACGACCAAAACGTGCGTGCCGGCGATGGTATACGGGCGAAGACTCGGGCAGTTGGAAGCTGTTCTTCCATGAGGTAGCAGCGCTGGTGGCTGTCCTCACCTTGACACGGGCGTGGTTGCTCGATGCTGGGTACATTGTCCGGTCTTGACGGGGCCGCTTGTTTTGAAGGTAACTGCCTGTGCTGACGGACCGGCTGACGGATCGTCGGACATCGTCGGAGAATATGGGGGCTTGGAGTGGGGAGGAGTCGAGGACGCTGGGTTGATAGAAGCGCTCGGAGACGCTCGAAACATCCGACATGGCTTCGTTGCTGGAGCCGGGGCGCTTACGTTTGCGCTCAGCGCCGTCGAGGACGGGTTCAATGGCATCCAGGCTGAGGCTTTCCCAGCCGTTCTTCATCTTGACGTTGGCCAGGGCGAGGCGGTTCTGCAGCGTTCGGGTCATCTGTAGTGCACCTGGTTAGCAAACAAAGGGCGAGGGGCTGCAGACGGAGAGATGGACCTTTGAGACTTGGGCCCTCCGCAGGACCTTGCTCGCGACTTCATCCTGTTCAGCCATGGCGGAGCAATTGGGTTGGACGACGGGGTAGGGAGATCCAGCAGTGATATGGCCCGCTGAACGTCTCGATAGAGCTGCTACAGACGAAACGTGGGCGGAGCTGAGGTGACGGTCCGGCAAGGAATGTGAGGAGCTGGCGATGCAAGCGGACTAGCCTCAAAGTCTGCGGCAGCACAGGCCTCGTACTTGCCAGGGCGTTGTAGGAGTGATGATGAAGTCAAGGTGCTAGGAGTCGCAAGCGGCACGAAAGCCTTAGTGACCCCATAGCGGGCTCCTATCCGGCGCTGGAGCCTTGTCCGAGTGCGCCTGCAACAAAGAAAACCTATGCTGCTGAGGGTTTGGCGAGCGGCAGGGGTCGCGCATCTGGTGGCTGCGGTAACGTGCTGAGTAAGACAGGAGAGGTACCGTATGGTATCGGTAACGCTGGACCGTGGGAATGTTTCAGACACGCCTTGCCTTATCGCTGCAGGCCATGCTCGGGGAACGGGCGAGGTCCGTTGCTTCTCGAGCTACACCACATGGATGCGCGGATGACGACGCGCAGAATCGGTGACGGGGCCGGCCACCACATATGCCTCGACGCCGCATGCGCATCACATGCGTGTGTCAAAGGCGGACAGCTTGCCATGCCATTGTCGCTCACGGCGCTGAAGGATATGACACTGGATGGCATACACATGTCGGATCACGACCTGCCGTCCCAAAGCGGCTAGAGGACGTTGCGCACCAACGTCATTCGTTGAGTCGCTAGGAAGTCGCGAACGCCTGCTCACCATGCGCTCGCGCTCGACTCCACAGTCGCAACTCTTACTAGCTGTCCTCCCGCAGTTGCGCAACAAGGCCAATTCCTGCCAACTGGCCTGCTTTGGCGCTAGAGCCTTCCCAATTGAACAACTACCTGTTCGGTCCTGCTAGCTTGGATCGACGGAGCTGCTGCACTTCACGTCGGCTGCCTCTCCACCTCGACAGCGCTGCCACTTTCTTCACCACCAGCTTTTCTTTGCCCTCTCCCGTCATACTGCATATCCTGCTTTCACTCGCTTCCCGCATAGTACATAGCTATTGCCAGTACACTCTCCCGCTCGCTTGTTCCCACCCTATCAGTGATTATCACGCTCGCCGTATTACGCGTCCTCACAGCTCCACAACCGCGCCCTCCTTGTCGCTCGTTACCTACCTGCGCTGTACCTCACTGAGACGACACTGAACATATCCACTTTGGACCTTGGACGATACCTACGCCTATGATTTCATAATTCGACCCGTATACCAGCGCCGTAGTTGTCACCATGCCGTCTTTCCTCAGAAGCCTTGGTAGGAAGAGCAGCCGCATGTCCAAGAATGGCGACAAGCAAGCAAATGGTGCCGATGCCCAGAACGGCAAAGGCTTAGCCCATCGCGTATCCGCCTCTACCTTGAACTCCTCTCAAGTTGGCTCGTCGACGCCCTCTACTACGCCAGCCACCTCTACCACCGACGAAGTCAACACTCAAACCAAAGACCTCACCAATGGCCCTACACCTGCGCCTGCGCGACCTCAACGACCGACTGTCGACCCCGTGAAGCGTTATAGCATGAATGTAAGAAATCGTAGCCATCTTCGCAAGACGTTGCTCTAACAGTACCTCCAGGGTTTAGCATCGCCTACCTCGACCGGCTCCAACAGCTCGTTTAATAGATCTTCGCTACTCGCGCCGCGCATCCTATCGGTCTCGGATAACTCCTGGGTACACCAGCAGGTACTGCTCATATTCGGGCAGATCGGTGAAGCACAGAGCAAACCGCTGGACGGCACACTTACGGTTAATCACCATCAGGGCCGCTTCCCATCTACTTGCTGGCCAGTACATGACTCCTACTCCAAGGCCTTGGTGCACCTGGAGCCTGGCTGGAACAGGATCCGACTTGACTTTGCCTCGCCCAAGGTCTCCTCACCGAATACCTCGGTACCCGCACATGCCTCTTTCATCAACATTAATTACCTCCCATTGTCGCACTCGCCGCCTCTCCAGCTTGCGATCATACTAGGTCATGATTCTCCCGGCACTTACGACGCCCCACCAGAGCGCATCGAGCGAGAAGGTAACGACCTCGAACTTGCGACTAAGAAATTCCGTATGGCTGCGTATCTTTGGCAGGCCTTTACTGGCGAGCAAATGAAGCGTTACGGATTCGGTCGACGCTGCTTCCGATTTGAAGATGCCTGGGAACCTGGAACGCTAAGCTACCAGGATTGGGAGCACAACCAATACCGGACGCAAGCCAAAATCCACGTCATACGCTCAAGAAGGTCTGTCGCTGAAATACGCGACCTAGAACGCGCACAGCAGTACGGACCAGGAACCAAGAAGAACGAACTTTTCGACATTGCCATAGAAGCATGTAGAGACTACTTCCCCATGGTACCAGGCCAGAAACACTACGTCTCTTGTCTGTTCCTCGACACACATTGGGACACGCAAGAGAACACAGTTCGAGGACATGCGGCTCTAGGCGGGGGTACTGGAGATCTACAGCTAGCCATCTTCGGCTCGCATGCGCTCCATAGCTATCCGTCGAGCATCGAAGAAGTTTTCCAGGCTTTCCAAGACTGTACGCAAACTAACACTGCCTTCGTCGCCAATGACTGCAACGAATCTGGAAGCAATTGGGAAGCTGCCAACATAGGCATCGGTGCCCATCTGCATGAGACGGGTCATCTCTTTGGTTGTCCTCATCAGGAGTCGGGTGTAATGTTACGCGACTACGTTACATTGAACCGAACCTTCACTTGCCGAGAACCCTACTCAACCCGCACCAAGTCAACCGGTCAGCGTCTGGTCCTGCCAAACGACGAGTGCAGATGGCACAAGCTCGATGTCCTCCGTTTCCGATTTCACCCCTGTTTCCGCATACCTATCGATAGCCCGAACATCAATGGGGATGGCAGTGTCCAAGTGTGGACAGTCGATGTTAGCCAAGGCGGTGTCATCGCAACCTCGAAATCAGGCATCGCATGGGTGGAGCTGTACACCGAAGGAGAGGAGGTTTGTCACTACTGGAAAGAGTTTCCTGAACAGGACAACCAGTATCCACGACAGGTTGCACTGGAAGAAAACTCGCTTCGTTCTTTGTTACCCAAGGAGAAGCAAAAGTTGCGCTTGAAGCTCGAAGTCTACTCTGCCGGTGGAGGCAAGCACGTGGTGGAGGATTTCAGCCAGCTTTCCAACCAGAAGAACTCCCGAGTCAAGATACCGGACGGGCGATGGGGCTACCGCGGTGGCAAGCTTGGCTACTCACAGATGCAGGGCTCACAGCCTCATGAAGTCATCTTCGATTACGTCCATATTCAAACCAAGCTTTTGCTTAGCATCAAAGTGTACCATGGTTCCGCGGTGGATGGATTGGAATTTGTGTATGAAGACACACACACCCAACTTTTCGGCAAGCGAGGAGGTAGCATGACTGAGTTTGCCTTGGATACCCGGAAAGGAGAGCTGCTGCTGGGCTTTTCTCTGCGCGCTGGCCTTTGGATCGATGGTCTACAAATACTAACAAGCCTGGGGAGGAAGAGCGAGTGGTATGGAAACCCAAATAGTGGTAGCGGGTATGTATGAGATCCATGGCTTGACGAATACTAGCTAACCCGAATGTGTAGACACACGCTCATCCCTCCTCGTGGCTACACCATCGGCGGCATATCAGGCTCCTGCGCACAATGGCTCGACGGTTTCTCTTTGATCATCACGCGGTGATTGTATCACTGCACAGCTTGACATACTTTCCTTGTTCCCGTTTGCGACAATGTCGTCGCCTACACCAAAATAGACGTCATGATCGTCGAGCAGTTGCCACAAGACACGATCATACTGCGTTACCATGGCCCTGGTGGAGGTTCCAGACAAGCTATCTTGTACCTTTCCGGCATGTTTGCATACTCCATCTCTGGAGAGCTTGGCTCCTTGCAGCATTTAGGTCGGCATCAGGTGTACCGGGTTAGAAACTGGTTTGATCCTGTTTGATGGAACTTTCCTCTTCCTGTTGTTGGTTCAGGAAGGCTTGAATCGCAGGTTTAGAACCATGATACCACAGTCATTGAACTTGACTTTCTCTGTAATAGTAACAATTCGAATAGACTTCTTAATTCACAGGGACTTGCAGTGACATGGTAATTGCCTTTCAATGCTGCTTCCTCTAGAGATGGTGCAGTTTCAGTCGAGTCTCTTTTAGATGATTTTGATAATAGGGTATCATTGTATTTTGTACGCCCGCTAATCGATCATAGCATCGTCATGCGTCTCACTAACAGGACAAAAGTAGCCGATTATCCTCTCTATAGGCCAAAGATCCATTACTTCCATCGTCCCAATCGCAGCGGCTCACATACAAAATGCTGAGCTTCTCTCCTCTGCTCCAGCAATCTAGGGCTTGGGAATATGGACGCTCTTGCTAACCATCAAACATCCGTGAAGAATGAACATGGCAACAACAGGGTGGAACTCAAACGCCGTGCCTTCAAGCCAAAGACCCATGGGAATCTGCTCCAGCGTCCAGCCCTTGTAAACCCAGTATGCCATGACCTGCACAATACCCAGCGACATGGGAATCGGCGTGCCCTCGAAGTACTTGCTCTTGCCCGTCGCATCCTTTGGCACCATAGCAACCGTAACATTGAACCTCGCGAGACGCGTAAGACCGCAGAGCACGAAGAAGCTCAGGAGCAGGTGATCGACGGGAGTGCGCAGACCGAGACAGAAGGCAGCGGCGGCGGGGCTAACACCGAAGGAGACGAGGTCGGCCAAGGAATCGAGTTCCTGGCCCATGAGCGACGCCTTCTTGCGCCAGCGGGCGACTTTGCCGTCCATGAAGTCGAAGAAGAGACCGAGGGGGATGAAGCCGAGGGCCCAGTACAGGTTTGTGTAGTTGAAGGGGTCTGACTGCGTGCAGTAGCGGAGGGAGGACATGATGGACATTACGCCGCAGAAGCCTAGTATCTTATTAGTATAGGTTCTCATTCTTTCGCGTTGTAACAGGCGGAGTCATGTCGGAATGGATATCGAGAAACGTACCATTGAGCTCGGTAATGTAGTCAGCGGCGTGCAGAGCTCTCACGAGAGAGAAATGTCCAGCATCCTGCGAGAGGAGCCTTTTTTGCTTGTCCTGCACTGTTCTCCCTGTCAGCCCCTTCTAATCCATATATCGCGTTGGGTTCTTTTGACAACGTACCCTCACCCTTCGCTGGGGGCATCTCGTCTTTGGGCTGCGGCTCTCCGCCGTTCCGTCGTTGCGACATGGTTTTGATGTTGTTGCGGGTGTGTGTGTACTGTGCAATAGGCCGCTTCCGCTTGCTTCAAAGCAAGAATCAAGACAGAGATATCGAGGTGTCTTGTGTTGCGCAAAGGCAGAAACTAGAAAGGGGGGGCGGGAAAGTTAAGGGTCTGGGTAGGGTTGTTGCGTAGAGAAAGCTTGTTGTTGGTGTGCGCAGGTAGGCAGTGACGTGCCCTGGGCAATTTGGGCCTAGATCAAGGCGGCTGGGGACCAACGTCATTTTCGTCCTACGCAAACTTCCGTGCTGCTGCTGCACTGCCCGGCTCAGCCATGTGATTCGCACGTGCCTGCGGCAATTGTTTCTCTACATCGGCAGTTCTTCGTTCAGCATATCCAAGTATGTGGCTGTGTCCTGAACAGAGGGGTTAGGATCTGCCTACTCAGCACTGTGCGCCGAAATTGAGAAATGTCTTGCCTCAGCGCGTTGCACACTTAGCACAAAAGCCCTTCTACTATTGCAGTCGCTCTAAACAAGATATTATCTATTACGAGATATACATGGCAAGGAAATTATACAAGAAGTATATCATACATATACACAGGCCATCAACAAATGCTCGAAGCCCAAACGCCGCCTTCATGCTGGCAATGCCCAAAACCCAATGCCCATCAGCTTCATGATCTACTTCCGTCGGCTTACGATCTTGGTGACGGCATGCCTTATGATTGTACCGGCTTTCTCTGTCTCCTTCTTTGTCAGACCACTGGTGACGCACACCTTCAGTGCGGGTGTGGGTTGCCAGCCTGCATCGCGGGGGTTCAGTCCAAGACCGAGTGGGAAAGACTTGAGTCGTGTGATGAGGACGCCGTTTGCGAGACACTATGGCTGTTAGCAACTTGCCTGAAGATAAAATTGGGAATGCAACGGGGAGAACGTGCCTCGTCAACAACTTCCCTGAAGATCTGGTTTTGATCGTCGATGCTCAGTTTCTTGTTTTCAATAACCTCATCTTTGAGAACAAGGAGCATGATGGGGTTATCTCCTGAGCTACTGCACTTAACCCAATCACTCCTGGGGTCCAGCTGCCCCCGCATCGCCTTGACATTGTCCCTGAGTCCCGCGAGGATATCCGGTTGCTGTTGCAACAGACTGATTGTTTCACTCGCTGTTGTACTCAACAAAGCAGGAAGCGCAGCGGAATAAGTGTATGACGCGGACGAGATGCGCTGATGCTCAACAACTTCCTCATTACCAGCACAGAATCCTCCTGCCGCGCAGAGAGGGCCAGAAAGCGAGCCGATGATCATGTCTACTTCTGCAGCGTCGACGTTCTGCGCTTCGGTGACGCCGCCGCCGGTGCGACCGAGGACGCCGTAGGACCAGGTTTCGTCGAGGATAAGACGGAATTTATACTTGAGTTTGAGTTCGACCTAGAAAAGCGGTTAGCCAATTCGTCCACCTTGGTCATCAGTATGGACACGCGATGGACGTACGATCTTTGGCAGGTTTACCACATCCCCAATGTTCTCAAACAGACCCTCGGTGATGATGAAGCGTCTGGTGAGCGGCTTCTTGGCCTGCTCCTTGACAACCTTCTTGAGGACGTTCTCCAAGTCTTCCATATCATTGTGTTCGAACCACCTGACAGTACTGCGACTGATTTGTATGCCCTTGCGCGCAGCGAAGTTGAGCGCCTTGTCCGCTACGATAATATCTCCTCTCTTGCTGAAACTGGGAATCACACTGCTTATGGTCGAGAAGGACTGCGCGTAGATGATGCAGGCGGGGACACCGAGGTGTGCAGCGACGTCGGCTTCGGTCTTCATGTGAACATCCTGTGTGCCGTAGAAACCAGGGGGACCACAAGGGCCGACACCGTATGTGCGCAGGGTCTGAATGGCCTTGTCTTTGAGAACATCGTTGGAGAGGAAGTTGTAGAAGTTGTACGAGGCAAGGTTCGTGACGGTGCGGCCATTGGAGAGCTTCGACTTGGGGCCGGTCGGTCTGCGCGGTGCTCATTAGCATTGGTTCGGAACACTGAGGAGGGCATTTGCTATACCCAACAATGATGGGTCGCTTCTCGTTGTCCAATTCCTCGAGGGCAGTAGTGGGCGCGACAAGCGGTTCTGGCGTCCAGTCTTCGACCAATTCATCGATCTCCTATTTCCTCGTCAGCCCGCCATGTCGGTCAGCCTGTCTGCAAGGCGCAAAACATACTTCATCCGTAAGTTGAACCTTCTTCTTCGTGCTGTACTTGGGTGCAAGTAGGTAGCGCACGGCGAAGAGGAACAGGAACAGCTCTACCGCGCTGCGAACGGGGTCGTTCTGGTAACTCGACTTGATGTAGCGAACAGCGATGGCGGAGCCGGGAATGCGATTGAACTGCGTGTTAGCGTCGGCAATGAAGCGCGCAGTGACGTTCTGTATCTCATGCAGGTCCATAGTTGCTGTTAGTTTTGTAGGTGGCGGCTATGGTACCTCAATGATGTTTGGGGGTTCACCTGGGCAATGTTGCGGCGACGCCGGGAATGCCGTCCCAAAGCGGTTAGCTCCGTGTGTACAGCGCGTGTGTCTGTTGACCAAATTTCCAGGTAGCCCTCGAGACCTCTCTATAGCCTCCCAATAGTAACATTTTGTACGCAATTAGGGCATGTCGAGTTCAGAAGCAGTTTGACAGATGCTCCACCAACCAGTCACCAGTCTCGCATATCAACAATACTCTAGACTTCATTAATCCTTCGTCCCTCTAGTACTTTAAACTCTTGCAGGGCGTCAGGCAACCAGTTGAGCCTTTTTCTAGTACCGGCCGAGACCACGATGCATACTCATCCTACCTTCCCAAGGGTCCGAATCCTACCTAACCCCTAGTTGCTTGATGATAGGGCAGAATCTCTTGATGTAACTAGGGGGTACATATCGATGAGGGAGCTTAGTAGTACTATGCGTCGGAAGTTGAAGTCACAGCTTGGGCAGCGTCTTATGTACAAGATAGTAGATATACGATTGAACTAAGGATCACAGGCAACTTAGGCAGTGCTCTTCCTTCATTGAGCTGGATAAAAAACAGTGTCATCCAAACGCAAGAGCAACGCCAACGTGGCTTCACGCAGGTAAGGCATGTCCCGTCAATGAATTCGAAATAGACGATGAGCCTAAGTTCATGGTAATATGGATCGACAAGCTGCACACAGACAGAAGCTTTGATTATCTGCTCGTGCTCCAGCGGCCCATCCAAGGGGCTCAGTATGTGAGGGTATATGGTGAAATAGCTCAACGTACGACATCCGCGGATTCCAAGCAGCGAAAGTGAATACGTTCTACTCGAGAAGAGCGACTTCTCACGTAGATATAATGATGAGCTGTAGGGCTCGTTCAGGGGACGGAGTTGGGGCCGTACGAAGTGAAAGAGGTCCTTTACTTCACTTGGCCTACGGAGTAGCGTGGGTAAAAAACAGTGACCAAGGCAGCCACCTTGAGCAATGAGTTGGGCCTGCAAAACCAGGACGACATTAGAGCATGGACGAGAGCACGAGGTCACAGGAGAGAAGATCGTAGTTGTTAAGACATCAATATATCTATGTAATGAATTCACTTTCTAACATATTCGCCTTCCATGATGAACCAAAACAGCCCCTTCGTGTGTATGTGCAGTCAAGTCCGCGCCATAGGCGGACACCAATGTGTTCAGAAAGAGAGAAAGCAGGTCGATGTAGCCCGCCGTAGAACGCCTAAAACGAAGGAAATGCTGTAGTGGATATTACAATCATTATGGGACCAGGCCATGTCGCCACGCTCATGATTTGCCAATATTGTACAATGCAGGCTGCGAAAGCAGTAAACAACGATTCGCGCTATGTGCTTTTAGTATGCCATGTACCGACGGAATCGGCGAGCGGCATCGTCGGTCGCAGCGGCACCACCGGCATCGCCTCCACCTGTGGCAGCACCATCGTTCCATAATGGACATTTCATGCCGTTGACACATGATCCGGTAGGGGTGTTTGTGGTGTCGTTGTTGCTGTATCCAGTAGGCTGCAAGATTGACAGAGGCAGGCCGACATCCAGCTTGATGTACTTGCCGGCGACGATTGGGCCAACGATCAAGCACAAGAAGACGACTAGGAGGACAAAGTACAGGATAGCGTAGCGGATGACACGACGCTTGCGAAGCTTGGTCTGCTTGAGCGAGTAGATCGGAGGACGAATTTGACGACTGTTACGTGTTAGCGGATGTCAATTGAACGAGTAATGAGGGAATATACCTAGGTCGCAGCCAGAACAGCATGACAGAGTGACCCTTGTCGGCGTATGGGATCAACAAGATCGGAAGCATGAAGAAGAGGAGCACGTGGCCTAGAATGAAGTCGGCGGCGAACATGCCCAACTCTGTGATCTTGCAGAGGAATTCACGACCAGGCTGAGAGATTGTGTGCCATCCCATCGTGTACCACTTTCCGGTCCACCAGGCAATATTGGCGGTGTCAGCCTTGAACTCGCGAGTGAGAGCAAGCGTGATGATCAGCTTGAAGAAGAATCGCTGGATAGCGACGACGGCGATCATACCAGACAAAGCTCTGGGGAAGCTGAAGCCCTCAAGGAACATGAGAACAACGAAGAAGATGAGGAGGACAAGAACAGCAATGGCGTGCGCAATAGCAGCCAGAACGGCTCCGAATTTCTTGCAGCACATGCTGAGCAGAGGACCCGCGCAACAAGCCAAAGCGAAGAAGCCCAGAAGAGCACCAGCGTTGATGGCAATGGGACCGAATGCAATGAGTCCGATACGGACCAGAGCACCGGACGCCTCGGGATCTTTCAGGTCAGTCTTTTCATCTTCCTTGTGGCGGTTGTCATTGACACCAGTCTGGGCGTTGATGAACAAGTAAGGGATGATAGTAATGGCGACCAAGACAAGGGGTCCGAATACCTCGCTCATGAAGATGTTCGTGAAGTGAGCACGAGGGACATCACCAGAAAGTTTGGCAGATGGGTCACCGAGAGCCTTGCGCTTGAAACCAGTGATACGGGTACGCGAGAGGCGGCAGTATCCGATCCAGGAGGCACTGTGCGAGCGGGTGTTTCCGCGAGACAACCAGCGAAGGTACTCCCTGTAATCGATGAAGAAGTCGTCCCATGAGAATTGATGGGGGTTGAAGAGGAACGGTGCCAAGCACAGGGACAACAGGGACGCCCAGAAGTAGATGAGCCATGGACCCCAAACTGTGATGGTGGCAAACAGCAGCATCATCAACGAACGGGCTCCAATGTAGATGGAAGGACCGGCGAATCGTGAGAACAAGATACCGAAGGGGATACGAGCTGTCGCGAAACCACGTCCGGTACCAATGTAACGAGCACCACCATACGACAAGTTGGTGTGGAGAGCGTTGGCGTAGATCTGAGTGACGAAAACCTCGAAGAAGGGCGATCCGGAGGAAAAGTGCTTGGCGAGACGAGTCGCGGCACGCCAGAAACCACGCTCAGTCAACTCTTGGACCACAAGGGGAACGAAAGAGATGAAGAACACGATGAAGATGGAAACGATACAACGCGAGACCCAGTCGAATACGGGTACCAAGTTGGCGCAACCGTTGGGCCACTGAGGATCGGTGATGGGAAGGTCCTTGTTGAAGTGGCAGAGAATCGTCTCGTGGTTGAGCGCGCCGAGGTGGATGAGTACAAACATGAAGCACTGGACCGACAACATAATGAACATGTTGTTGATGTGGAAACCGGGATGGGCGTAGTAGAAGGACAGGAATCGGTCGAGAGGAAGTTGAGTACCCATGTAGTAGTACTCGCGAGACAACATCTGCTCTCCCATACCTGTACCAATCTTGGTGGTGAAGTTGAGGACGGAACCAAAACCAAGATCACGACCCTTACCACACTGGTAGTACTCGCAGTGCTTTATGCGACCACCGCGGAGAAGAGCGTTCATACCAGCGTAAATATCCTCGTTGAGGTGGAGACCCTTCTGCGCCTTGGAGACACCACCACGTGTTGTCATGAAGATACCGTTGAGGAAATCGGGATGACCGTAATGGAGCTTACCACCGATCTGGGCCAATGTACGAGCAAACATAGTACCGAACGTCTGTTCCTTTCCGGCAGCGATGTCACCAAGGATACCAATGTTCTCGGAGAAAATGTATTCACGGGCTCCGAGAATGGCGACAGGGTTGAAGTTGGAGCTGGGAAGGCCAGGAGTGTAAGGCGAGACATTGTCAGTGGTCATCTCTTCGAACTCAGCGAGGACGCTGCGAATCTTCAGGCACTCTTCAAGGTAGTTGTCTTGGTTGGCGTCGATGAGCTGGATGTACTCTCCTCGGTAGAAGATGATGGAGTGGTTCTGGTTGTCGGACTTGCCATCACCAAGAATTGGGTTGCCGGAGAGTTGAATGCGGAACTTGGGACGACGCATGCCGTTGTCCATGAGCTCAGAGTGACCATCGATAAGAGCAGAGTAGATACGCGGTTCTTCGCCCTCGTTCATAGGAGGCTCCTCGTCCAGGTAGGCAATTTGAAGGTCGGGGTATGCACGGAGGAGGAACTCGGTGTTCTCGCGTTCTTCCTTGCTGAACTTGGCGTAACGTTGCATAGATACACAGATCTTGTACTTGCGCCTAGCCATACGCTCGAGTTCACGCTCAAGCTTGTCAGAGTTGCCACCGAACATTTGGACGACTTCAGGGTTCTCTACGCGGTAGAGAAGCTTGATAGCGCGGCTGTAGTTCATGAAACCAGAAATGGTACGGTAGAGAGTCTGCGAACGAAGAGAAGCCCAGATACGAGTGCGGAGGGTGTACTCAGGCGCGGCGGACTTGAAACCAATGCAGTAGAAAGGAAGATCGTCAATCTTGCTCTTAGCGGTATCCTTCTCGCCCTTTTCGTCGTCGCCATTGAATTGAGAAGTCTCATCGGCGAGGATCTTGGTGTCCTTGACGAAGCAGTCCCACTCGTGAGGGTGAAGCTGCTTGAGGTACTCAAGAAGAGTGACACGGGAGTAAGGCTCGTCCTCGCGAATGATCTCACGGAGAGACAACAGGATCTTTTCACCGTAGTGAGGAATCAACACTGTGAAAGTAGGCATGTTGTCGACTGGTAGAGGCTCGGGGATGGGAGTAGACAGCGACTGAGCGAAGAACGAAATACGACGTTCAGCTTCGCTCTGAGCAGGGAAGAACTCAGTCTTGAAGGAGTGATCTTCCTGGGAGACGAAGAAAGTAGGAGCACGCAGAGTGCGCTTGCCCTCTTGCTCGGAAGGAACCTGGTGGTAAAGCAGCTTCTGAACGTGGTCGATGGCAAGGAGATGCTCGCGGTACATGGAGATGACCACCGCGTTCCAAATTTGAGAAATTAGGACCTTGGGCTTGTACTTGATCTCCATGTCGGTGGTGGCGAGGACCTTTGAGTAGATACGCTTGGGCAGACGGGAGAAAATGTTCCTCCATGGTGTCCAGATCGAAACACCCAAGTAGAAAGACCGAGAGACGGAGAACAACATGTTCGCAATGATGTACCACAGGTAAGAGTCCAGGAAGAACAAGATCAAGTCCATGAAGTACATGAGACCGAGCAAAATTCGAGGCTGGTACTGGCAGAGAATGGTACCAATGATGGCGTCTCCAAGGCAAGAGGGCTTCTTCATGTGCGACAGGATGCGAATAGGGTCCTTAATTGACAGTGTCAGGAAGAAGTAGGACTCAGCAAGCTTGGCAGCGAAGACCAAGACCCAGAGGCCATAAGACATCCACATGTCGTTACCAGCGAGACGGGGGTAGCTGGCAGTAAAGGTTTGACTTGCAACATACTTGCGAGAGTTGCGTGTCAGGTAGCTGCCGAACAGACCTCCGATGGGCATGAGTGAGAAGAACACGAAGGTGGCCAAAGCGATAGCGAACTGGACACCACCGAGAACGTTGGCGATAGTACCGGTGCGCTTGTCCATACCAAGAATGTAGACACTAGGAGCGATGTTGACGACGAAGCACAAGATGAGGAACAAGAGACGCTTCGTAAGATGCTGAGCACCAGCCCATCGTCGAGGAACGTAGCACCACTCGCAGATAGTGGCGAAGATCTGGATGAAGCAGGCAATGGTACCACCGAGAGCAACTACGGACAAGGTAGCGGCCTTCTCGGGCTTCTGGTCTCGTTGTTGTTCGTAGCCCTTGGTGTAGAGAGGTTGCGAGTTGAAAGCCGTGTAGAACCAGAAGGATGTCAAATGAATGACCCAGATACGGTTGAAGTTGATAACCATGTGGAACCACGAACGGCGCTCGTAGTATGTCTTGAAGAAGACCTTCTTCCAGAGGACATCCTTCAACTTTGCGTAACGCTCAGCCGGTGGGATGTCGACAAGACGAGACTTGTCCTCGAATACGATGCGCTCGAGACCCTCTGGGTACCAGAAGAGTTGGTTCATGTCATCGTACCCAATGATGGCTGCGTGATCGCGTTCGCGACGGACGTATTTGCCATCTTGGATCTCGTAACCTTGATCACGGCAGTACTGGTACAACGGCGTGATGACATTGTTGAGGTAGGTGAACTCCTCGATTGGCTCTGTCTGAGCTTGTCCAGCAGGCGAGTTTAGCCAGTCGTCGGCGCACTTGAAGATGAAGCACATCAACTCAGGCATGAAACGGACCTGGTTGGCCTCTCCCCAACAGAGAAGGTATAGGGCGACTTGACGAACACGGTCGTGTTGCGACATGCGGTTCATGCGGGTCTTCCAGCGGTATTCAGCCGCCTCCAGACTGTTGTCGCCCTCGTAAGCGTCGAGAGTCTCTTGCTCGTTGCCTGGGTTCTCGCTGGCCTTCTTCTTGGCGGCCTTGCGAGCCTTGCGGGTGCGGCGGTTGGCCTTTCCAAGGTTCATGTTGGCGAAGCCGACGGCGTCATCCAGATCGAGATGAGCCGCGAAGTACCATCGACGGTAGTTGGCGTTCTCTCCACCGATGTAATCGGCGTGCAGCGACAGAAGCGCTTGGTTGGGGGACATGCGGGACGCACGCGAATCGAGCAGGGTCATGAAGTGGTCGTACATGTTGCGCATGCTGTCACGCTGGAAACCGAACTTAGCGGTCAAGTCGAGAAAGATGTCCTCAATTTCCTCCTTGGTGCAGGGAATCTGGGCTTCGGCAGTCCACGCCGGGTAAGGCTCGCGAGAGCGCTGTCCGGCGGGAAGGGCGTTGGAGTAGTCCATGCCGTAGATTGGCGTTGAAGCACCTGACGAGCGGTTGCCACCATATGAGACTTGAGACGAAGGGGGACGGTAGCCGCGGTTGCCCTCGGCGTAGCTGTTGTACCTCTCGTCCCCACGACCGTAGTAGTCCATGTCGGTGGCACGAGCCATGTCGGAACGCATGGTGAAGTCGCTGAAGGTTTCAGAGTCTTCTTCAGAGTCGTGCTGGCGGCGACGGGGCTGCTGGCCGTTGGCTGCGTAGCCATCTTGGGCACCACCCTGGTCGTAGTACTGGTCGTTGTAGTACTCGTCTTGGTAGCCCTGCTGGCCGCGCTCGTCGTAGTAGCCGTTTTGTTGGTATTGACCGCCCTGCTGGCCGTCATAGTAACCTCTGCATGGCTGTTAGCAATCGATCGAGCACATCGCTAAAGGTCTATACGCACTGCTCGTCATAGTAGGAATCGGTGTGCTGGCCCTGCTGCGGGTACTGGGCGCCGTGGGCGTCGTCGTGATACTGGCCGTACTGGTCGTCGTGGTAGTAGGCGTCCTGGCCCTGAGGCTGGCCCTGGGCGTGGCCTTGAGTCTGGCCGTAGCCGTCGTCGTAGTGGCCTCCCTGTGGATGTCCGGACATCGTGGGAAGCTATTAGAGTGGGATGTAAATCTGCGAGGCGAGCTGTCAATATCTGTCGCGCGAGGGGCCGCCAATGCTGAAACGGCGGGCGTCAGAGGGGCGGTCGTACCTCAAACAATGGGCATTAGGAGCGGCAGAGTCGAATTGCTCGTAGTCGTGCTGCCGCGAAATACGGTTGACGTCGGTGCACTAGGTGCAGATGGGGTGGTTGAACGAGTGTGTTGTTGTGGAAGTGGCTCGCTGTTTATCGCGGGGGCGGCAATGTCTCAGTAGCACAGCGGGCTGCTCGTGCCTGCTGCAGTGCAAGAGAGTCTGGTGTTGTGGTCGGGCGTAGCGAGTGGAAAGCTGAGTATGCAGCCGGTCGTGGTTGCCAGGAGAGACGCGCGGCGAATCGGCGCTTGTCTGCTGCTGGGGCGAAAGTAGGTATTAGGCTGGGTGGAAGTGGCGGGTAGCGGCTCTCCTCCTCAAGGCGGGTGAGGGAGCAGTCGGGGCGGGTCGTCCAAGCTACACAACCTCAACGCAATGAAACGAGAGGCAATGTAGGAGAAAACGGACACGTGAAGAAGAAGGTGGTGAGTGAGCGACAGTGTGGAATGCGGAAGGGCAGGCAAAGAGCTTTTTAGCAGCTTCCCCTGAAAATGAAAGGCACGACCGCCAAGCTAGCCTAACGCCGTCAGAGACGCTGCGCATGGGTCCCCTTCGCTAGCATTCACGTCCCGATATTGAGTCGCCCCTCTAAAAAAGGCACCGGAGATCATGGACGTATGCACACTACAAAGCTGCTCCGCTGCGCTCACTCGAGCAAGAGGAGCTGCGATCTGCTGCGCGCCCTCTGCGCGCTGCTCTGGCGGAGGCCGCACGGCGCTGGCCAGGAAACCAGCTACCATGGAATCTCCGATCTGCTTGCATATCGATACTACCGGTTCCCGAATACACCAACAACAAAGACGACACCACCGCCCTGCTTGCCGTCACCCGGCGCCGACGCAGCGCGCTCTGGGTGACTCGGCTGACAGCTCGAGACTGCAGTACCGCTTTTTGCCTCTGCTCCCCCGCTGCTGCTGGTTGTCTCCCTCACGTCACGACTGCTCGCAGCCATGGGCCAACAAAGACTGCTCTGCACGGTTGCGAGGCCCGCGCTGATCAAACCACGACTAGCGACCCGGCAGACCAAGGCAGTCCCGCCTGCTTCGCCCGCTGCTCGACCGGCCGCGATAGCGACGATAAGTTTCTTATCTGACGGCCAATCGCGACGTGGCGCGCTTCCGCAACGCCCTAGCCCTAGCTCATCAAAGGCCAACGGTGCTTGGTGTCGCAATCCAAAGGGGGCTGACGGCCGCCCGTCGCTGCTAGTGCTTCTGTTGAGCCTGATCACACCCGAACACACCGCACCTCAACATGCCCCAGTCCTTTTGCCGCCTGCATGTTTACTTCCCTCCCAAAAGCCGCTGTCTCGTTGCGCCTGAGTCTCCTGAGTCGTGCATGAATCAAAAGCGATCGCATGATGACGGAATCCCTCACCGCACCCCAATTCAACCGACCAGGGCCCCAGCTGGTGAGCTATATTAGGCCGCCCGGTTCCCAACGTCGACACTATGGCAAATGAGCCGGCTACTGAGCGTCTAAGTCGTCCTGACACCAGTGTAGCAAGTCTGATCTCGATTACGTCTGTATGCAAACTCTCTACATGCACTTCTCTTAGCCCGTAACCGCTTCATCAATACATAATCGCGCACACTCCTTGACCAGCTATCTTTGTATGCAAGCATTACTCTCAAACGCTCTCGGGCATGCCAGCTCCCGGCCTGAAGCCTCGCCATGCCCCTCCCTTGTGATGACCAATGGTTGTCTGGAGCCGAGTCGCAGACGTGCGAACACCAGCGTCAGCGGCATCTGCCTGTGAACGCATCATGATCCATTGGCCGCCTCAGGGCGCGAGCGACTTCGCCACACCAACGACTAGGTTTCAGCTGCACAAACTGCGTGTCGTGTGCCTCCGAACCTAAAGTGCCGCGGTCACGCCGGGGCTGCATGAGGCTGCACGAGGCTGTGCAATCCAGCGTCGACGACCATCGCAATCGCCGACATCCATCCCCAAGATCCACAGTCTCGACTTCCCGCCTTCTCTCGTATAACCCAACACGGCGCACCGGGACTGCTCGGGACACATACCGTGACATCTGCAGAGACGCCATTCAATTTAGCAACATGATCCGCAGTGGGGCTCAGGCGGCTCTCAGTGGGGTGCGAAATTGGGTGTACGTACGCGTCGAGATCGCGACTCTTCACTACGAGCCGCGCTGACAGTCTCAAAATGCGACAATAACATTGGTAAAATTTTGGTGAAAGAAGCTGACTACCATATCGCGAAGCTGGATGTGTAGTCGCCAACATCCAACATTCATATTACCTGCGGTGTTGGTGCAATAGAAGAATAGATGATGGTCTCGAAGGCGCTCGGGCCATGAATGCGAAACAAGCCTAGTATCAGGGGCACAGGTGAACCCTCGCTGATCCCTCTTGGAATGCTTGATTGACCCTACATTTCTTCACTCGTTGTGCCTCAGAGTCGTTTCTACACTCACTTTTCTGTTTTACCAGTCCGTCTTTACGTCCTTGAATAATTCATTTTTCGCATACAGCCTCATTCGCTGTTGCGCCACACTCCTTCATCTCATTGTTCCTTCCTAAGCACATTCTCTACAGCCTTTAAACACAAATCTCGGCGATTCAACCCAAGCTCTCGCCAACACCACCACTACTCTTGGAACTCGTCTTATACTATTATTACCAAGATGCGTGGAATCTTCGCTACTGCGGCCCTATTCGCGGGCGTTCAAGCCGCCGTTGACCCCATTGTCATCAAGGTATGATGTCGTGCGACAGGTGCGACTTCCGTGTCTAACAATGCCTAGGGCCAGAAGTTTTTCCAGAAGAACAGTGGTGAACAATTGTAAGAGACCCAAGAACTCAAGCAAAGTCAAGAAAAGCCAAGCTAACAATCGCACAGTTTCATGAAGGGTGTCGCATACCAGCAAGAAATCAACTCCAACTCTACAGCTGCCTCGACCGACGACCTCGACATCACCGACCCTCTTGCCGACTCGTCAGCATGCAAGCGTGACATTGAGCAGCTCAAGAAGCTCCAGACCAACACTATCCGTGTGTACGCCATTGATCCCAAGAAGGACCATGAGGACTGCATGACCCAGCTTGCCGATGCGGGCATCTACGTTGTAGCCGATCTGTCTGAGCCAGGACTGTCGATCAACCGTGACGACCCCGGCTGGACTGTCGAGCTATACGAGCGCTACACCAGCGTCGTTGACGAGATGATGAAGTACGACAACACTCTCGGTTTCTTCGCCGGAAACGAGGTCAGCAACCAGCCCAACAACACCGTTGCGAGCGCTTTCGTCAAGGCAGCTGTCCGTGACACCAAGGCCTACATCAAGAGCAAGAACTACCGTGAGATTGGTGTCGGATACGCCACCAACGACGATGCCGACATCCGTGAGAACATGGCCAACTACTTCGACTGCGGTGACGCCGACAGCGCTATTGACTTCTGGGGTTACAACATCTACTCGTGGTGCGGTGACTCCTCCTTCACTGAGTCCGGTTTCGATGTCCAGACCAAGAACTTTGAGAAGTACAACGTCCCCGTCTTCTTCGCTGAGTACGGTTGCAACACTCCTCGCCCCCGCAAGTTCACTGAGGTCGGTGCTCTCTACGGCAAGCAAATGACTGGTGTCTGGTCTGGAGGTATCGTCTACATGTACTTCGAGGAGGAGAACAAGTTCGGTAAGTTTCCCATATGTCGATCCTTGGAATCGCCTCTAACATTTCCCAGGTCTCGCTTCCATCAAGGGCGGCAAGGTCGAGACTAACGACGACTTTGACAACCTGTCCAAGCAGATCGCCAAGGCCACCCCCGTCGGTGTCAAGATGTCCGAGTACAAGCCCAGCAACACCGCCGCTGCCTCGTGCCCCAAGGTCACTTCTGGCAAGTGGGAGGCCGAGTCTGACCCCCTCCCACCTGTCGCCAACGCCAACCTCTGCTCGTGCATGATGGAGACTCTCAGCTGCCAAGTCGCCGATGACACCGAGGAGGAGGACTTCGGCAAGATGTTCGGCTTCATCTGCGGTGAGAAGGACGGCGAGTACTGCCAGGGTATCAACAAGAACGCCACTGCCGGCCCCTACGGTGTCTACGGCATGTGCTCCAGCCGCGAGCAGCTCTCTTTCGCTCTCAACGCCTACGCTAAGAAGGTCAGCGATGGCTGCGACTTCAAGGGTCAGGCGACTTCCAAGAAGGCTGTTGCCAGCCCCACCGCTTCCGGCTGCTCTTCCCTTCTCAAGGACGCCGGTGTCGATGGCACTGGCTCCGTCAAGGGCGCCGCTGCCAAGGCTACCGGTGCTTCCAGCTCTGGTGACGCATCTGGCTCCGGCAGTGCTGCCGCCGGTCTGTCCGCTCCCCAATTCACCAACGGTGCTTTCGGCATGGGTCTGTACGTTGTTGCTGCCGTTGCCTCAGGCATGGCTATGATCCTGTTGTAAGATATCGGTCAACTTTGTATTTATCTTGCATAGTTTGCGTGGGTTTGCGCTTATTCCCCTTGGGTTTACCGGCACCGTCTTTGACGAGTGGCCTGGAAGAGTAGTGTGGTTTTCTTTGGCTTAGGTGAAATTCTAATAGTTTTGCTGTACTGTTGTATGTATGGTGCGCAATGAAATGAGACCTTGAATTGTCTAAGTATGCTCGTTCTTCAGTTGTGAATGCATGTAATGTTGTGCAATAAGGACGACTTTGTGTAAACTAGATGGTAGCAGAGAAGTAGTCCTCCACAAGGTTCGATGAATCTGCATCTCCGAAATGCCAACGTGAATACTTGAGCATCGACACGCAGTGCAGCATAGAGTCATCTTACTCTGTCTCAACCATAAAACTTAAACTATTCCAAGACACCCTTACTCAATCTTCTTCGAAACTCACTTGTGTAGGTTATAGCCTGCCATGGCGACTACATTGATAAATCGCCCAAGCAAGATAAAGTGAAGCAACAACGTGTTTGACAAGAACTCATATCGCGGTAGGACTCCTTCTAACATGAACCATTCACTCGCACCGTTCAAGCCCGAGGCTAACGTTTTGAACTGGTCTAGGACGCCACAACATACAAAGCAAAGAACATCAATTGCATATCAAATACACGTGGTCAACTACGAACTAGCCATCAATATCTCTCCACCAGAAACGCCCTCCGCTCAATCTCACCCATTTCCCCCAACATCTTCGCCTCCTCACGCTTCATCTCCAGATACGCCCTCATGAACTTCTGGTCCAACGCCTCATTAAGCGGTCCATCCTCTCTCAGCGCCTCCACAGCCTCCTTCATGCTCCTAGGCATCTTCCTCGTCATACCAACCGTAGCGCGCATCTGCTCGTCCATGGTTGCAGGATTGGCCTGAATGTCCTGTTCTGGGAAGATAAGGTCGTTTGCAGCGAGACCGAGGAGGCCGGCGGCGAGAACGGCAGAAAGGGCGAAGTACATGTTTGCGAGGCCGTCAATACAACGGAGTTCCCAGCGGCCGGGGGAGATGCGCCGGAGTGG
Source organism: Alternaria arbusti (assembly GCF_024043155.1). Taxonomy (NCBI): domain Eukaryota; kingdom Fungi; phylum Ascomycota; class Dothideomycetes; order Pleosporales; family Pleosporaceae; genus Alternaria; species Alternaria arbusti. The sequence goes on from NW_026249943.1 coordinate 1,318,260, forward strand.
CGTTTCGCGGTTTTGAGTGCCCCATGCTACCTGTGTACGCGTGTCAGTATGCATGTATTTAGTTTTGAAGTGAGAAAAGGTGATTTACCCATGATCCGCCTGTCCAAGAGTTGTCTGCTACACGTCCATAGCTGACCTCCTCTGGCATGGTGAATGCGCAGATAGCAGGGAGATGTTTCAGCACGCCCCCGACGAAGAACTGCATGTCCCTCTCTGGCGGGTGCAAACTAACATGCGCGTGGGCAGCCGTGCCCATGCCCTCGAAGGGCTTGGGGTGCAGCGTTGCGCGCAGTCCATGCAGACTAGCTATCTGGGCAATTACCTGTCTGGCCTGGATAAGTGTGTCGATAGCGAGCAGAGGAGGATGAGGCGGAAGCACGAATTCGTACTGTCCCGGTCCGGATTCAGCATGGAATTGTTGCACTTCGATGCCCATTTCCTCGAGTGCGAGGACGATTTCGCTGAGGAAGGGGAGTTGCAGCCATTGTTCCGGTGTAAGGGTTCCCCACGCATGGGTCTTGGTCAAGGGTGAGTAGGGCTCAGTTTGGAAAGGGTTGGTGGAAGTGGAAGGGGGGTTTCGCGAGAGGAATGTGACTTCTATTTCGAAGCCGATGAGAAGGGATGTCGCGTAGTTGTATTGGAGGTCGTTGATTAGCGTTTCCAGGTTGTTTCGTGGGTCTTCTGGAAGGACAGATCCGTCTTCTGTGCGCCAGTAGCTGAGTACTGTTGCAGCGGGAAGGGGATCTTTGTTGTGGGTTACACGGAGGGAACGTAGATCGGGTTCGACGTAGACTTGGCCCGTGGTGTTTACAACTGGGGTAAGGCGATCGTTCTGAAGAGTGCCCGTGTTTCCCTGTGATATGCCAATGCGTTCTCCTTCGATTATCATGCGTGTAAACTCCTTGATGGGAACAATGCGACTACGGATAGTGGCCATGTAATCAAGCCATTGCACGTATATGAACTTCACTGTAGGGTTCCTTTCTCTAAAGTCTTCGAACAACTGAACGTCGTATACATGCGGCACCTTTGGCGGCGGGGGAAACGCCGGCTGCGTGTACGGAGACACTGACCGACTGCCTGGCGTGTTTGAAGCTGAGAATCGGTTGGGGATACTCATAGCAGGGGCTGGTGTCACTGCTGGAGACTGATAAGGTGAAGCCGCAGCAGGCTTTGGGTTGTAGGTAAGTTGTTTTGGATCCGCTTGTACTGTCTCATCGAATATAGCCTCGTAGCGCAGATCATACAGTACGTTGGAGTTGTTGAACATGATATCTTTCGTCATGCCAATAGCTTGGTGTGGGGTTATGTCGCCTTTTTGGATATACTCGCTGAGTAGCTGCAATTGTTAGCCTATAGGAATAGGCGTTTCGTCATCCCAGCGAACTCACCTGGAACCAAACTTCGCGAAACTGTAGATTGGCAAGCCAAAATGTCTCAGGGAACCAATGGCCATCAGATGAATATAACAGCTTGCTGCCAGGGACAAGCTCCATGGCTTGACGCAAGATCGCGGTCTGACCATCTCTACTGACCATTGGAAAGACCTCGCCGATGTCCAGGTACACATGTCGATATACGGTTGCGAGGTAGCCCGCTTCGCGCGTATATGGATACGCTGAATGAAGGAGTACGAACGGCACCTGGGGGTAGTTCTCGATCAATGGCTGCAGGAAGGCTGGGTTTGACTCAAGGAGGCTAATATCATTGTCTCCCAGGCCAGTATGTAGCTGAAATGGCTTCGCAAGAGAATCACCATGTGGCAATTGCTCGGACAGGATCTCCAGTGTGCGCAACACAAGATAGTCGTTCAGGTGCTTCTTTTCGATACGGTAGTTGCGTTTGCGAATGCAACTCTTGACGTAGCGCTCGAAAGGGTGTCCAACTGTCTTCGCAGCTTCTTCATACTCCGGTTCGATATCAAGACCCGTTCGGTAACAGATGACAGATTTGAATCCAGCAACGTTGTCATCTTCAACCGCGTCTTGAATCTCGCGCTCGAAGTCTTCAGTAAAATTCGTCCAGACCTGCGGTAGAAACTTGGTCTTTCCCAGATCGTCTTCTGATGCATCTCGTACAAGATTCTCCATCAAGCGCTCAGCGACCGTCTCGATGCGCACAATGCGCTTACTGGGTGCCTGGGTCCAACGATCATGGTCGTCGTAAGGGAAGACTTTCTCCGGCCCAGCGAGTCCATCATCGATGAGGAGTGCGTGCACATTTTCGAAGCATCGTTGATGCAATCGTTCGGAGTTGCTCCGGATCCACTCAACCCTCTGTTCCAGAATGTCCTCCCAGTCCGCGTCCTCACCACATTCGTAAAGTCGGCGTAGCTGTTTGGCGGCTCGTAAATGGGGCAGTGATTTGAAGGTGTCTCGCAAAGCTCTTCCTTGAGCTTCCGTGGTTATGGTTTCAAAGGGAATTGTATCGGCTTGGTGAGGTAAGATGAGGTTGTGGGCGTGATTGTCGATGATGGGGTAGTTGTTGACGACATGTCGTAGTTGTTCAATAGTAGGCCTAGGTGGGGATATAGTTCGGTCCATATCGACACAGGGCGCTAGCCGATCGCTTCAACTGTGAGAGTCGCTGTCTAAATGCTGTAAATTGGGCACTCTGATGCAATTGATGTCGCGTTTGCGTGGGGGAGAGACTGCTATGTATCGAGCGATGACGACAATCCGATGACGATCAATATAATATCACCAGAAAGAAGTCCCGAAAGTTGATGTCTTCGTGCTTTTGCGCATTACAGGCATGATCCAAGTCGAATGCGTTGTTCGTGAGGATGTGTTCCAAGGCCAGTCAGATGACGTCAGTGCAAGCGGAAATACGAAACCTCTGACTTCAAAGATTAGTACTCAGCGCATCGCATGATATCTGCATAGGATGTTGTCGTACTCAGCGTTGATCAGCGCGACAATGAAGGATGGGAGGAGGGGAGAATAGTGGCCCAATGAAAGTCATGACGAAGTGGGGCATATTTCCAAGGTTTTGATCTCGTGAGCATCAGCAGCCGACCTCCAACGATGTGCTTCCTACACTAACTGAATGGCTACTTTCATTATCTAAGCCGAAGTCTGATCTTCGTCAAATCCAAGTGCACAGGACATAACTGTGTAGTTTCGCGTTGGATGCCGCCAGAAGCACCAAGCGCATCTCCGTCGTCTGTAACAACGTGCTTTCTACGGGGTATATGTAATCAACTAGTCTTTTATTCCACAACAGCATCTAATCACCCTTGGGCCCCAACAGATTCAACTGTTTCAACCTTCCCACCATGGCCTTCGCACCCCGATCACCACCAGCAGCATCATGAACCTCCTTGGCATGCTTGATCAGGTCCCCTCTCCAGCGATGGAAAGCACCTTCAATCTGCCTTGCTACTGTTTCACCTTCAACCCTGGCAACGAGTTGGCACACCCAAATCAATGTCCTTGCACTGACGAACCTGTGCTCCATCATGGGCCGGATAATAGCAGCTCGGACTACAGCTTTGGTAAACAGAGGACCGATTGGCAGGGAATGCGACTCAAGATAGTTGTATAGTTGGTAGATGGAGCGCCAGGTTGCGTTATGTGAACGGGTAGTAGCGATAGAGTAATGATGAGCTAATTGATGGACAAGCGCCGTGCGCTGAGAGAACGGTATGTCAGCAGTGAGGTTGGCGTAGGCTGGCGGCAGCGCATGGTAGTCCGAGGCGCGGTCCAGAATTGCGACAAATTCCCGACGGGCCTGTAGAGTTTCCATCTCTTCTTGATCGCTGACAAGCGTAGTCGAGATCGCTGGTCCGGCGAATTTGTTAAGAGAATCGGAGATGTATTGGCATGCACGTAATGTGGAGGCGTGCTGTTCGCGCTCCTGGACTGTCTGCAGGTTTGGTTGCTGTCGGAGAGTGGGCAACTCAGCGGCGAGACGGGTTTGTATGGCCTCTATGTTATGTAGTGGAAATCGATACTTTTGTACAAGGTATTGAAATCGGCGCAGAGACCGAAGGCTGGCGTGGGATGTGAATGTATGGACAGCCATACTCATCATCGGCCCATACCGAACGGAAGCCGTCCGCATGTGCTTAAAGACCTTTATCACTTCGTCTTCAATTCTCAGTATGCCTTGCTGCTTCAGTGCAGAGGCCGCGTAGGCGTGTACGCACTGTAACCAACTGTCCTTGTACACACCATAGCCTGGCTGCTGTGCCATACGGAACGCGAGAGCATAGAGTAATAGAAGTGGCCGCTTAGTACCCGTACGTTCGCTCTTGAATACACCCTCAGCCACCTCGGTGAAGGCGATTTGTGTGTAGGTGCTATTGGAACGGGTTGCATCGAATCGGGCGTCAAGGTTTCCAAGGACTGTCATCCACGCACGCGCACAGTGCCAGTACGTCTCAGCCGACAATCGTGTCTTCCTGACGCCTTGTATGAGGGACAGAGTCACCGATGAAACTAGCGACTGGAGTCGTTCTTCAGGCAGGAAGAAAAGTATTTCCTCGACAGCGTGGAGATAATTGTGAGAAGCGCGTGCAATCATCAACATGATGACTTTTTCTGCGTTGTCGAAATCGGCCAGCAAAGAACGTATCGCCTTTCTCAAGTTCGAAGCCTCGATCTTGTCCGCAAGTAAGCAAAGATCGCCTACAGCACTTTGGCCGGCTTCAGTAACGTAGGAACAGCTGCGAAGGGCTGACCGGATCAGTGTGAGTAGTTGGGTATCCTGTAATGAGCTTGTTGAATCTGCAGCTGATGTAGCGGCTTCTATCATCTTGGAATATACGCGGCGGTGGACACGGGAGGCATGCGGTAGATACGCGCCGGACGTTTCCAGACACTTGAGGAGGTCGAGACTCTCGGGCGTGTACGTGGGAGGTAAATTGAAAAACTTGAGGCTGGAAAGGATGCGTGTGTGATCCCAGCGGTTTTCGGTCAGATGCTTGACTACCATGACGTTGTAGACCCAATCGATATTGGTGGCTGGGCGACATGATATCCAGCTCTGATGTAGTAATCGGCCCCGTTCGGTACTGGACATAATTCCAGCGTTTGCGATCTTTGTCTTGAAGTCGTCAAAATGCGCCTCAGGATCCAGCGCATCGACTGTGCATTCCCCTGATCTGCTCAGATGTTCCTGCGGTTTATCTTGCGAAGTATTCTGCGAAAAAGGGTATGGGGCACCGAATGTAGAAGCGGTAGGCGTCGAAGCTGTGTGCTCGGTGGATGTACGGTTGGGTTGCGTTATGGGCAAGCTTGGAACATGCTGAGCTGCTGTCGATATTAGCTGAGTGTATGTGGAGAATGCGCTGCGCAACGTACGCGAAGTCAATGGCTCTGCATGGGTTTGTAAAGACGGTGCTTCGTATCTCCAAGTGGGCGGATCATCTTTGCGGAAGCCAAAAAGCGCACCGAGATTGAACAGTGGCGCAAAGTTTCCCTGAGGGTAGAAGCCCGCTGAGACAGTCATTCGGCGCTTTGCTGCCCTCCTCCTGGCCTCCAATGGCCCCGGAACGTGGCTGCCATGGCGCTTCTGTTGCGGGCACGAACTGGGGAAAAATCGATTGAGGGCGCCGGTGAGGAGGTCGTCAGAGATCCATATGTGCTGGGAGGAGGAAGACTGGAGCGATTGCACTGCTCGGCGACAGGCAACGGGCGGACGGCGCATTAAGCGTGGCTGGTCATCGGAGGCCCTGGTGAAGCTTGGTTCGATGCTGAGCACGCGTCCCGATCGGGAAGTGGGAGATGCACGTGACGTGGGTGACTAAGCGCATCATCACGAAATCGGAGGGGCCTTGGAATCCGGTAGCACTGCAGTCCGGCGGCGACTTGGCGCGACTTGCTACAAACCTGGGGAATCTTGACACGAGCATGAATCTTAGGACGAGCTTGCACGATGCGGCTGCGTCCCGCTCGTGTCTCAGGTCACCCAAGCATTTTGACATATGTCTAACTCAGCCGTTGGAGGTTCTGTGTATGTGGCGCTGTATGGAGAGGCACAACGGTCACTGTTGAGATACTGGCCGCTTAATCACGATGCAGATGTCGTGCAAGTTGCTTTTTCTCGGGCCAGAGTGCGTGCAACCTCCGCTATGCTCACCTCACATTTTTAAACTTTCATCGCGATTGTGTCGGGCCGCGCATGTCTAGACTGTGGTGTTCGCATTTCGGATAGAGCGGACAACGGCTTCCATGCTCCAGATTCCGGATGTTAGTTAAATGAGATTCCACATGGGAGACGCGACTCGACCGTGGCCGCGTCCCACTCCCGCCTTCCACGATGGTAGGCAGTCCCAACAGCGCAGTAGTGGAGCGCGAGAACGTTCTCGACCTGGCATTCATCGCAAAAAAGCATCGTGCGCGTCCTGAGTATCGCAACGTCAGCGACACCCTCTGGCCGAGCGCTTGAGTCGCTTTAGTGCCTGACCGCGCGGTCCTGGGTTAGCCTGCGACCACCCCTGCCGCCCCCCGGCAAGCATGAAACAGCGTGCGACCAATGACGGCGCTGTTCCTGGCACTAGTGGGCCGGCGCCTTGCCCAGCTGGGCCGACGTCGTGACAGGCTGTCGCGCACACGAGGCCCTGGATGCATGCCGTGAAGGCAGGTGTGAAGACCGCGAGGATAGACTTTGGCGCAGGAGATGCGAGGGGAGCTGGAGGACGCGCTGCAATTTAGACGCATGCGCTGTCCAAAGTTACAGGGCGGGTGGGCTAAAGATGGCGGCAGTCAGACGCAGGCACAGGCTAATTGCCAAGGCTGGCTCCTGCTCCTGGCTGCATGCCTGCCTGTCCTAACTGGGGCGCACTCTCCTGTCCTCTCTTCACTGCGATCCACTCTCAGGGCCCGAGCCTCCTCTCGTTTGTCTGCTTCACGTTGTCAATCGTCGACACCCACAATCGTTTTATCGCATCACTACACTCTCTTTACCCAGAACCCATCTCCCGTCGATTCATTCCTTTTGCGTCACTCACCGGGGGTTCTCTCCAAGGGGCAGCCGACAAGTTTCATCGCCTCGACTTCTGCCACGACGCCCCCCGTTTCAACACCACCAGACGGCCCTGGGCATCGTTGATCGAGCCTCCAGTCCCAGTCCATCGCGCCTGTCGACGACTCCATCTCCGCCGCCCTCCCCATATCCACTCAGCCTTACATCCACGCCGAAGCCAACAACTCGCTCTCTCACCACTATCACCACCGCCGCCGACTCGGACCGCCCGACCTATCCACGCCCACAGGGCCTTGCATGTGTCGACGCCTCTGCATATAGCCCTCCGTGCGACACGCTGTCACCGCCGACCGACGCGCACCACTAACTAACCAAGCACATCACCACAATGGTCTACATCAGACTCGCCTCCGCCCTGGCCGCGGCCTCGATGGTCCTGATGGCCGCCGCGGAAGAGAAGCCGACGCCAACATGGGCGACCGTTACGGACCCTATCACCACACCAACAAAGACCCTAGGAGCAAGTGCCATGGTGAGCATCGGTTGCTTCGAGACCGGAATCCCACTCGAGAACCACGGCTCTTTCAACTTCCAGTCGCCTGGTAACTGTCAACTCGTTTGCATCGAGCAAAACAAGCCCGTTATGGGTCTGTCGAACGGCGAAGAATGCTGGTGTGGTGACGAGATTCCCGCCAAAGAATGGCAGATCAAGAACGAGACATGTGGCACCACGTGTAGCGGCGACAAGACATGGACCTGTAAGCTGACAACCTTCCCTTATTTCGCTCCCGACTGACAGCGCTTAGGTGGTGGAAAGGACAAATTATGGGTCGTTCTCACCGGAACAACTAGGAACCCAGTCGACTTTTACGAGCCCGAAGTAGAGAGCAGCAGCTCAGTAGCACCAAAGCCGTCGTCCGCTGCTCCGACATCAACCGGTGCCGCCCAGGCTTCGGCCACTCCATCTGCGGCGCCCGAAGAAGACAGCAAACCAAACACAATCGCCATCGCAGTGGGCGTAGTCGTCGGCATACTAGCCCTTGCCTCGATCATGTTCGGTGTATGGTTCTTGCTCCGCCGGAGACGTCAGCATCAAGCAGAAGAAGACTACCGTCGCAATGCCGCCAACGTAAATGCTTTCGTCAACGGCGGCAAGCTACACACCAGCAACTCGTCCATGAACGACTCGCGTCTGGACCCGAGCTTCGTCGACCGGAGGCAGAGCAACGGCAGTATTGCAGACAACGAGGACTACTCGAGGCGGATATTGAAGGTATGCGATCCACGATGCCGCCTGACGAAACGCCACTCACTGACACTCCATTAGGTTACCAACGTATAAGTGCCTCAAACAGGGCAATTGGCGCAACACGTGCGCTCTTCACGTCGACCCTCTCTCACGACTGGCGTCGCTGACGAACACCTCCATACCCTGACTACGCAACTACCTAATCTCCTTCACTACCATGTCTCGCACCACGGTGCGCGCAATCACGCTTTGACGACGAGAGTAAGAATCATCTTGCGATTTAGCCCGTTACTATTCAGTACACGACGGAACCACCATACCGTTGTGCAGACCAGCATTTGACGAGGATAAAGAAAGATTTGTGGCGGCTGCACCGAAGAATCTTTTCACCTCTCTTGTGTTATATCCAACCTTTTCTTGTTTCCTCAACTGGGCGTTTGTGGGGTGTTAGATACCGGGCAATTGAATGGGTCACTTATAACTCCATCCGGCGCACAAGAGCACCACGGTCGCTCTCTTGTCTTTGTTCTTTGTTTACGGACGGTAATTTCGTCCAAGCCATTCCTTTACCTGAGGGCATTAGTTCCTGTCCTGCCGCTCCCTATCCCCATGTGTGCTCCTCTTGCCTGTCGCCATGTAGCCACCCTGCCAACAAGCACCCCCCATTTTCTAGCTACTCTATCTACCACCTCCGCCAATCAAAATCAGTCACATTACATGATATATCTACTGTGACACTCGAAGCAGACTTGCAACTACTACTACAGACTTGGTGACTAACCGCAATTACGAGCATTATCCTCACAGCCACACAACCAACGTCATCAACATACCATGCTATTCAAGCTCTGTGCACCAGTTATTGCACATGGTTGTGTGTCACGCGAGCCCTCGCGATGCCCCAGCCTCCCCTAGCCACACTAGCCCAACATTTTCAGCCTCAGCCTTGCACATCACCATTAAAGCGCTGTACAACTACCACCAATGAACATACATCTCCCTCCCCCTCCCCATACTTTTGCGTCGATCACCCAGTTAATCACCACCCTTTTCGAGAAAGGCTCGAGGTCACGCGAATTGGGATTGAAACGCACCTACAACGCAGCGCAATGTTACCCAAGGCAAGATTGAAACCAAAGTGACCCAGACGAACTTGACCGCCTTTTTTCTCCGCACTTTGATGCGTGAAATTGCCTCGTGAAAGAGCCGACTCCGAGGTGCCCATAGTCCAAGTGGCTGGGTACGGCAAAAGGTGGGGAAAGACTTCGGCGATTTCAGCCTCCCTTCTTGTTTCACCACCCCTCCTCCGTCCTTGCTCGTTTCCCCTTCGCTGTCGCCGTGAGGCTGAGAGTGCGGACCCGTGATCTCCCCGAGGGTATCGACAAATTTCCCGACCAGAGAGGGAAAGAAGGGTCGGTTTGTCTTGATGTTTTGACATGCGTGCTTTTTTGTTCTCGCACTTGCTTTGGCCTTGCAACGGGGATTATGTGCGTTGGTGCGTTTGTTACATGTGCTGGGAAATGAAGGGCTTCGGCATTTGGAGAGCATGCGCGAAGGTCATGGCATCTGGGCGTTTGTGGGCTGAGAGTGAGGGTTCGTTATGCCGTTGATGCCGTTGCGGTTGATACTGACTCTCTCGTGCATATTGTGGCTCTCTTGTAAAGCCGAGGTGAGGATTCGGTGAGTTTTCTTTTTCCTTCGCTGCTTTGATGTGTCCTGGGGTCTGAAACAAAACTGAAGGCGCGGCGTTATGTGGTAGGCATTTTGGGAATTGGAAACGCGAATCCGAGCTTTCTAGATGTTTGGTATTGTTCGCTACCAGAAAGTTCGCTGGGTCGAAGCTAGGCCTGAAGTTGTACCCTGGAGGTGTTCGCTGGGATTTACGGTGACGGACTAGTACGGTAGACTATACTGTATGCTCCAAGACTTGCTATGGCTGAGAGTAGGGGAAGGAAAGCCCCGTTGTAGTCACAAGCGACGTTGACGACAGCTGAACCAGTGATGAAGGTTCCCGACAACGACACCATATATTGATGGCCTATTACAGACAAAGGGTTGTTTGGTGAGCTATCATTCGATGAGGTGAGTACAATCATAGAGCGTATACACCTTGTGTTGTCCAGTCAGGAAAGCTTTCATGTAGAGATTCGCTCATACGCAGAGCTTTGTTCGCTCTTCCTCATCTTATCCTAGGGCAGACAGCTAACTATCTAACCTTTTTTCGATGATGAAATAGACAGACTATGCGATATGGCTGTGCAAGGAGAACAGGTTGTTCAGCTCCTCGGCGGTATCGACATGCCGTCCAGACTTGATATGCCGGTGAAAAACACACGTCAAGTTTGCAGGAAGCGTCAAGGATGAAATACTAATCGTTTCACCACACCCCACTGCTCCCCCGAGCAACACCGTTCGTCACGAGTATAGCAAGACGCTCGACTTTTCTATGCTCGCCCTGCACGCGAAAGTCAGAATGCACTCGTAGACCTCGCTCCCGAGGTCACTCTCAGCAACACAAATCACTACATCCTGACGTCATACTAAGACGACTTGATCGTAACCTGGTAATAGGTGACGAGGGCTAAGTTCGGTCTTACTATCAGGCACCCAGGGGTTAATGTCTATATAAAGCACCTACCTAGGAAGAGAAGCACCACCTACCCTACCGGGCTATATGGCCGCACACCTCCGAGTGCTATCAAGCGGAGGTGCCCACGGGGTGGATTGGATATACAACAATAGAGCAGAGAGACCATATGACGCGCGTCTCTCTCGCTCTCACGTATCCCCAATACTTTGGCCGAATCAGAGGATCAGTTATCGCTGTCTGGGTAACGAGATGCGTGGCACCGCTATCAAGAAGCGCCTGGTTCACTACCTCGATATATCGCTCCATCGATCGTTTGACCTTTCCTTTGCTTCGGCTCTCGCTCTGATCGTGCCTGCTATCTTGACCATCGCACCTTATACAATGAGAACCCAAAGAGGTCTGCAGCCTACATTAAGATAAAAATGTACAAAGTGGGTAGCCTGACGCTGATGTAGGCTCCAGGGTGTGAGTTCGGCTTCTTCCTTGCATGAGGCGATAGCTTTATGCTGCGTTGAGGCTTGGGTTGTCAGTCGGGGTGGACTGAGAGGCTTGGGTTGCGACAGTCTACATATGTATCAATGAAGCCAACGGCAGTCTGTGTGAAGATAGCATATGCAATCGGATAAGGAAGGCAGCAACAGGCTGGTCACATCGACATGGTACGCATCTGAGAACATAGACGTCTGATGATGCTTTTGATTCCATAGCAGTACGATAGTGTAGTCGATAAGCCTCTCCTGAATGGCGAACTGATGCTTCTTATTGGTGACAGGAACACTTCGATCTCGGTCAAAGGACTCGGCTTGGTATACCACTAGACTGAGCCGCCTCACAGTCTGTGTTTGCTCATCGTGTTCAAGCCATCCCACTGGGGACTCGGAGTCGTACCGCTGGTTACCCGCTTCCGGTCGATGCGACGAGGCATTATATGCACGTGCAAGGTTCTGTGTTGTCAGAGAGATGGTAGATACAGACTAATTTCAGCGAAGAGTAGTAGTAGGTAGAGATTGGACAAGTCCAGGCTGATTCCTTATCGATAATAAATAGTACTGTTTCTATCGGTAGTAGGTTACGACGATATTATCGTGAGACTGTCGCGTAGAGAGCCTACAGGCTTCTCCAGATTCTCTTCTCCCATGGTGAGCCAAACTGGGGTCTTCCTTAGCGTAACTGCCTTTTCCCCAACATGCGGATGTCGCCAGACCATATCCATGTCATCATACGTTGATGGCTAATCTGTCGAGTCGCGTACTTTGGCCGGTACCAAGTATGATGGAGATGAGTTTAAATGCTTGCGACTCTCTTTCTCAAAGGCGTCAAGTTTGGTGTTTGATAGCTGTCCTCGGCGTTCTCTTTGTCCTCACCCTCCATCTCAACTGCTCTCCTCTTCTTCCTTCGCACGCAGGCTTTCTGTTTCTTGATCTCTTCCTTCGCGAGAAGGTCCGCGACCGTGGTGTTGTATCTTTTGAGGAAGGTGTTTCCGTCGATTTCATATAGCGACAATGCAAGGGGTTGCGTCTTGGGTTCGGTAGACTGCCTCGGCCCCTCCCGCCGCTCTGCGATCAATTTGAACGTAAATGCGTGGTGGCCGTACTTCGAGATGACGTCCGCTCTGTCCCAGTGAGATGGCTTCTCCGTGAGTTCGACGTCCATGGTCTTCCGCATCGCCTTGATCCCCTCAACCTCCTCTTTGGTTATCTTCTTGTAGCCGGTAAGGAGGACGTTAAGGGTACTGTTCCTCAAGTTCGGGATGCTTAGAACTGTACGGAGTGTCTCATTGTCTTCGCCGTAGTCCTCAAAGTCCGACATGCGCAGAATAATACCCGTTGTGGTCTGAAAACGATGATTGGCTGTGCTGAGAAAGCCTTGCAGGTGTGCCGAGCCCCATACCTTCACCATTGCGAAATCCATTAAGCGCTCTTTGAGCGCATTGGCTCTCATCGTGTGAGTGACTACCGTGCCGCGGTAGCGGTTAAAGTATTCCGGATGCGGGACGGAGAAGACGATGCGGTTGACGTGGTTGTCCTTATCAAACTCCACCCAACAGGGTGGCGTCTTGGTCGAGTGGTCCTCGTATAGATGTTAGTATGTGTCTCATGTGCAGTTCATGAGGTTATACCTTACATTCTTGCTATTGGCCAACCAGATCTCTTGGTGCTGAACCTGATTCGCATCCAGGTAGGACACATAGGTCGTGATGGCAGCTGCTCCTACAAGAAGGGCGATTTTGGCGTTTGAGCGTGCGAGCCATTCGTGGGCGACACTCCGCTAATAGTTTCGCAGGACAGCTGGAACTTTGTCTAGAACCTTTTAGCCTGTTGAAACAGTCTTGCGATTAATGCAGCGGGGAAATGCGTTAATGTGTAGAGCGCTAGTTAGTTAGAGAGACTTTAAGTGCAAACTTAACCTCAAGTACAGCATAAGCATAGACACATTAGATAAGTCTATTGTCGTCCTGTAGAACATGTAGACAGTGCTCCTGACGCGTGCTATTAGGTATAATAACACTATAACTAGGCTATTATTAATGCTGCCCGGATACTTTACTGCGGAGATATAGTTAGTCTAGCCGCCTTTTAGGTTCTAAGTCCTAAAAGAAACTTACCTAGCTGGCTTTCCTCTATATTAAGCCACTTGGGCATGTTGGCCCCAACAGGTAGCTTGATGGCGCGCTCGCCCTTGGCTGCTTGTTGCCACAGCTCATCCGACTCTTGATATGTTGTAGGCTAGCTCTTAGGTTCGCGCTCGTGGCGTGGTATTGCGAAGGGCGGCGAATGGTGTGTATGGATCTGGGCTAGAAAGTGCTGAACATCTGCAAGCATAAAGTCAGTATACCGGAGTACATCTTGTACGAGTGTAGCTTACCTTGCTGGCAAATGCCAGGGAGAAGCCGCTGGACAAGCGCCTCGATGTCGGTGGGGCTCAGGTCGTCAAAAAGATCGTTGTCGCTAATAGCGCACCCCTGTGGGATATTGGGGGGCGATATCCTCATCTACGCTGCTAATCTCGTCTTCTATGAGACTAGCATAAACATCTGTGCTGAAGTTGTTCTCTCCCTCGTCGTAAACCTCGGTAGCTGTTCGAGCAGGTGTTTGGGCAGGTTTCTTGTTGTCTTGTCCTTTCTTTGGTGCCATTGTCGGACGTGTGATTGAGGGAGTGATGGAGCGGGGGCGTTGATGGGAAGTGAGAGCTTGGTGATGCTTAACTGTCGGACTTGTGATCGAGGGAGCGATGGAGCGGGGGCGTTGACAGGAAGTGAGACGCTCTCTTTGATAAGTGGGAGCTTGGTGAGGCTTGGTTGGTCAGACCCATGAGGCATGAGGAAGGAGCGCTGTCATCGAGCCTAACCATTTATCTCAGCATCCCGAGGTCCAGTTAGCCAGAACCGTGAGGCTTAAGGAAGGTGCGCTGTCATCGTGGCCTAACTATTTACCTCAGCATCTAGTCAGTGAGTACCTAGGTAGTATAATGCACGAGGAAGGAGCGGTGTTATCGTAGCCAACGACAACAACGAGACACTGCGAAAGGTGCTCAGCGTTCCAAATCTCAGCAATGCGACTCTTAACGTCCTGCTCACGAACTACGAGAAGATCAGCAAAGAAACCACGGCCGGGCAGTGTTGATGAAGATTCTGATAAGTTAAGGCCCTAGGCAAAGGTGCTGTGATGCGTCAGAGGTGATTGGCTAGTAATCCGAGTGAGGGCTTATGCATTTGGTCATATATCTTAGAGTGAGCTGGTCTGACAGGGTGTATGGGTCAAGCATCTCGCTAGGCGGCTAAGCATTTTGGTGAACTAGCTTGTCTGTGCCTTCTCTCGTTAATTCGTTGAGCAATATACGCTTCGAGCGATTAGCTAGGCTCACCGGAAGACTAGATGCATGTTGGTGAACTAGCCTGTCTATACCTTCTCACGTCAGCTCATCGAGCAATGTACGCTTCGAGCTATGGGCGAAGATCGCCTGAAGATTAGATCATTCGGCTGGGTGATGTCCCTGTCGACACTATGGCATATCCCTCCTGCACGACCCCGTTCGCTGTATAACGCAAAAGAGGTATTCAGGACGATCACACGGCTACAGCACCCGAGATTTCAGAGGTATAGAGTTAGGGTCGGCACCCAAGGCCACTTGAGAGGTGATAGTTATGGGGATGCAACGTGCCCGGCGAAGAGCATGCAGCAACAAGCTTAGGCTAAAAGCTTGATCTACATGTACCCGGTCATGGTCCTTCTGGTCCTTCTAGTCCTTCTGGTCATGGGACTATGGTATCAATAATCCTGCAATGAGATTTAGCGGTCGGTCACCGACTGGCCCAACAATATCACTGCTGTGAAGCCATACGGCCGTATAAAATTCCAGGGAATCATATATCAGGCGACAATTGACGCGGTGGGTCTTGTAAACTACCTTCTCACTCCTCAAGAACCTTCATCTTCATACTATTCATACACCTGGCTTCGCTTTCGAGACTTCAAATCCTGTACGAGCACATCGTACTTTGGGACATAGTCGGCAATTAGACGCGACGCAAACAGCATGAAGCTGGCCGCTGCCGGAGCCCTTACGCTCTTTGCTCGTTCAGTCATGGGAAAAGGCTGTCCAAACGGCCAGGTTGGTGTTGGCACCGCCATGAGCTGTCTGATCGTCAAGTTCGTCTTCATCTATCCGAATCGCCAGGGTGCCCGGGCGAGACTACGAGCTGACTTGTATCTCTAGCAACATGCAGACTCAGTGCTCCGCGACGCAAGGTGTTGTCTTTGGAGAAGGCAACTGCAATCAAGCCGATATCGAGAACATGTTCCAGAAAGACGGATATTGTCAGCCTAGGACTTTCTTCTATGGCGCCAAGGTTTTCTGCGAAGACGATGACAGGACCGTCACGTCTGTTGCATACAATCTAGCGATTTGGGGGAATTGCAAAGAGCAACATGTCGATTGTTCTGCTGGACCACTTGAGTACATATATATCGATTACTGTTGCGAGAAGATGTAGGGCTGAATGCGTCACTCAAGTGTTGCCGCGGCCAAGGTGCGGAAATTATGTACGCTAGCAAAGCAGCATCTGCCTACACAAGAAATGTGTACGAAGCTGATGGTTCCTGTGGGTGTCGTCTGCTCATGCATGCCCTTGGCGCTTCTAGCATAATGAAGTTCTGTTCCCTTCATACAAAAGTACCGAGATGTTCGTTGACGCACCGACTGTAACTATCAATGGCGGTATATCACCCAAAACGAGGGTCGTGGTAAGTCTGTCGGGTACAGGGTGTTCTATGTCTTAGGCCCCACCCTTAAGCAGCTTACTGTAGGTAAAAGGCTTCGCCGTTGGCAAAGTTTGCGGTGGCTGCACTCTCCCCGTAGGTCGCAAGCCTGGGCTAAAATCACATGCCTCGCTCATCACGCGCGTATGTCTCCTCAAGCGTGTTGCAATAACTTCGTCAACGAGCGATCCAAGCAGGCCTACTGTACCACCCGTGCGTCGCGTCGCCCCCCCTTTCGGTATGGATCAAAGCATGCATTGCTATGTTGACGCACGCGGCGAGGAGCTCGTGAGTAGCGTATGAATGCCGATCTCCCTCGGAAGGAATCGGGTGCACACAACGGAATCTGGAAATCAGCATGCGATGGCCTGAGGCAAAGAGAATACGATGCGCAACAAGATCATAGAGCATTAGCGGAGCGAAAAGATTGATGGTTGTGTTTGGACGTTGTGGAAGGATTGAAGTTGCGCACACTGCGTGCGTCGGCCGAAGTGGGGTCTGTGAGCCCTCCAAAACTCACATGACCAAAATTTGTGTTTTACCCCCACACCTAGGTATGAGCATTTATTTGTGCTGGAATGAATTTATTCGTATTGTAGAAGTGTTTGCATGTCTCAAATTCAAAATCGGTCAAGAAATGGTGGTTTTGTGCGCAAAAAGTATCAATTCTCCCCTTTATCTCCACCACAACTATTCCTATCCTTCAGGAAACCTTACAGGATATTATAAAAGGGCAAAAAGAAGCGAAGCCGGCAGGATTCGAACTGTTTGACCATGTTAGTTGCTTGTCTTGTGGATGTGTAATTGTGGAGAAGTGATTTCTTACCCTGCGCGCCCGAAGGCATATGATATCTATTCAAGCTGCTCTAAACGAACAGCTTATTCGAGTCATACCCATTAACCACTCTGGCACGACTCCTGTGGTTGTGATGATTGATGGAATACAGCTCAGCAGTAAGATTTATATGCTTGTTCAAAAGTTGGTCACTGGAGACTTACTTGGGCAAATGGGACCACAGCGGGGCAAATACAACCTTACCTGGACTTGTCTAGACCACCAGACACGTCCGAATGAACGACTTCATTCATTGGCTAAGTGGTTCTTCAAACGCAGAATTTTGTTGGGTGGTGGGGCCGGCGCCCACCACGACCATGTCCGCTAACCGCCCATCTACCGGTGGAATGCGGCACAAGAAACCACCATCACCATCTTACATTGTCTTACAATCATGAACTGCCGCGAATGCAACACTGTTCAAAATGCTGCAAAAAGCGCAAGACTTTTAGATGCACGTAGCTCAGACATAACAATAACTGTTTCAAACTTCTACCTAGGTATTAACTCTATCTCTTTGTGCTTTTGCATTTTCCTCCGTGAACGCGCCTAAAGCGGGGTACATGCAAGCCTCACTCACCGTTTACCGTTGTGCGACCAGCCCGTACATTTGCACAGCCCAGGCACGAGCGCATGTCACGTAACGACTCATCACATCACCATCACATACCACTTTTGTTCTCGGTGACGCATTGATTGGATATTGCTACTCGGCCACCAGCATTTTATCTCCCAATTTTACGCTTACAGTATGTACATAGAAGGTCGTAAAGATGCTCGCGAAAAGCCCCCAAGCCCAAGAATTACCTCCGACTGCGCACGCCCATCCAAATCACTCAGCGTCTCCTATCACCTCATACAAGAAAAAAACTCGAACAGGCCTGCAGACTACATCAGGGTAAAATAAGCAAATTAGAAAACTTTGTGGCAATGTAGGTTCCACGGTGTTCAGTTTTTTTCCGGGTTGACGTGCTATTGCTCTAGCATTGGAGCTTCGCCGGACCAGGAATCTTGTAAGGCGTTCCGTTGCCCTTTGGCTGACCCTGGGCGTTGTAGATGCTGAGCTTGATACCCGCATCATCCGCCCTGTAGGCACCAGGGAAGCTGACGGTACTGCCAATCTTCGATCCAGATCCCGAGACATTGATCTGCGCGCAGCCCATGTAGAACTGCGCACCGCCGGTCGAGCTCGCGCTATGCAGGGCGATGAGTTCAGCCCTGAGGAGATACTGGCCCGGAGCGACACAAGATGGCATAGTCATCTCCGTCCACCCGCCGTTGTTGATCATGCGGTCGACACCCCAGTTTCCAGAGCTGTCGAGACCGTCTTCGGAGACTTTGAACCACTGGAGACCAGAGGGGGACGCATTAGCGGCATTGGAGACCTTTGCCATGTAAAAGATAGCAGGCCCCTTGTGAGACTTCGCGATCGGGTGGTCGGGGTCGTTTGAGCCTCTTGGATGAGTTAGTCTTATGCTGTTAAAGGATTGAGAACAGGATGACCTACTGTGCTCCGCCGACAATGTGGCCCCAGTTCACGCCGACTTTGTCTCCAGGCTTGACGTCGATGACTTTGCCGGAGGAAGAAGCACCCGAGTTGCAAGCGATATTGCCGTCATTGACATTGGTGATGGGGTTGTTGGAAGGGGCGACACGGATACCGTTGCCTTGGCCCAGATCCTGGCCGTTGATACGGACGCGCTGAGCGATAGTATGCGCTGACCCAAGAGCGGGTAGCAGGGCAACAGCAGCGGCGAAGAACTTCATCTTGAACGAAAGACTGATAGTGCAGATGTACTGGTCGAGTGTCAAGGTGTAGATGCGGATGAGGTGCTGTCACTGGGTGTCATGCCTCTCCTTATATATCCCATCCTACTCCTACGCCCATTCCCGCGCGACCCTGGAGTATCAGCAGCATGACGCTTCTACCTGTCTATCGTCCATCTCAGTCGCTGGGCTGCAATATAACAACGCCACACGCAAGCCTTCGCTAAAGAGCCTCCAAGATTTCTCCGTGCGCCCCAGACTTGTTTTCCACCACGGCAGAGGTGGCTGCTGTCGGTAGTCATGCAATGAGACCAATGAGACCAGAGAGTTTTCCATTCACTCTACCGGTCATATATGCTGTTTCGCAATAGATGGTTTTGTGCAACCACGTACCCGAAATCAGTGCTTGGCAGTAGCTGTTTGTGTGTGGCCGGTTAATATACTCTTCGCGATTGAGGCCCGTGAGTAAAAAGACACATGACCGGTTCCTGGAAGCGAGATATCCGCTAGCGGTGATCGTATCGAGCCTTGCGTTGGAGATGTAGTAGAGCGTACTTACGTGTAGAGCTTCTTGTGGTGAATGTAGAATCGGAATATGACCTGAAACCTCCAGTCTACTACTCACACAGAAGCAGGGTAAGCGAAACTACCGAGAACATTGACAGCCTTGCTCGAATCCTCAATTGAGAGCTCTGAGTATTATTGCTTTCATAGCGCACCGCACTGTTGTTGTGCCTGACGCCCCGTCGCGGCATGCAAATGATCTTGTGACACCTCGCGACTGCTTTCACTTCATTCATTCCATGCCTACTCAATGCAGCGTATTGACCACGCCCGCATCTTACCCCTTCAACCCTTCTCTTTGCAAGACTAGGTGCTTCCGCCTTTAACAAGGAAGAAACTACACAGTTGCACTGCAGAATACATGAGTACAGAAACCGAAAGTTGAGAGCATCCTGAAGCAATGTCGACTTCTGGGCTATGTACTAAGATGGGTGTTCCATTTTCCTTCGAAAGCATGCTTAATGTCTGGCATCCGTCTCTTATAGTTGTCGATCGACTGGAATGAAATAAAGAGGTGCGGACCCGAGTACTAGACAAGTCGTCAATGAAACAGTGCGGCCCCAGGCTGGATATTTCTCGGTATCGCATTGTCCTGGTCTTGATTGGGCTGGGCATTGAAGTTGTACTTGAGTATTCGGGACAACTGTGATACATCACTACCGACATACTGCATCTTACTCGCCCTTCAGAGAATACCGGAGATAACCAATGACGGCAAAGAGGCAGTGCAGCCCGCAATGCTTCCCGCTGGGTTACTTCGTGGTAGGCTAGTGCTGCTACGGGGTCCAACTAGTGTTAGAGGGTTGGATACGAGAGGACCCCTGGAAAAAATGGGATAGGTCCCACGAGAGACGCGCAGCTCGCAGCAAGACGGAGGGAGAAAGGATTTCGGCATTGCCGCCGTGCTGCATTGATCTGCGGAAGGATGAATGCAAATCGCTGGGCAGACTTGGGTCGGCACGTTCGGCTGTGCTTTCCCCACATTGAATCTCCACGTGTTTGGCCAGCGGCGATGGAAGTGGCGACGGACGATGCGGCTGCAAAGTCACCGAGAAGCTTTATCGAGACTAACATTGACAAAGTGAAGAAGTTGGCAGGCCACGAAGCCCCTCTTGTGTCGCATACGTGTTCCACGAGCCTGCATGTGACAGCTGCTAGGACAATCGATGTGACGGGCGCAAGTAACGGCGCAATGGATGGAAATGCAAGCAAGTCATGATAGGCCGAAGTGTAACAGCCGCGCCACAGGCTAAGACGATTCAAGGGTCGGGCACTGCTGCACGATGACGATCATGTCCGGATGGTGTTGAGGGCGTAGCATTGAAGGGAACATGACATCACCTAAGCATCTTTGTGAGCCTCTTCAGTGCCGCGAAGCCGCCGTGGATGGCCATGGTTTTATTCTTCACATCCGGCATCTGCCTCTCGACATCACAAGCACCCTCAGGCTCACATTAAATCCATCAAATTGAGCAGTTTGCGACACAATTGCACTCCGAGCAGTAAGTATTGATTGATCTGCGGCGCCATGTCGGTTCGGGCTCTCGCAATCTGCGCCTCGACCCCTCCGAGGCATCTCACCCCTTAGCGCGACTCCACACGTCATCGCCAGCCACAGCGAACGCGGCTCAGGGTTGCAGTTGTTTGCGAACGTCTTCTTACATATATTCGTCAGGGTCTACCTTACCGTCGCCGCAGCCAATATCCACGACCAGGCAGCTCCCACCATGGCGACCCAGCGCCCAGTCACCCCGTCGGCCTCGTACGACCCCGTACCGCACATCGACGACCCAGCCCATCTCAGCCGCGGCTACGGCACCTCCGCTGTGAATGACTTTGGAAACTCATCACTAAGCGCGCCAAATGAGCGCTCGCGCCTGGGGCGGTTCGAAGAGGACTTCGATGCGCGCACACGTGGTTCATCCATCATCGACGGTGATGTGCACCAGCGCTCGTCCTCGCGCTCCTCCACCTTGAACCAGGGCGCAACCCCTTCGCGAAGTGGCACGCTCAAGAAGAAGAACTCTGTCAAGAGGGCAAGCAGCATGAAGCGTAGTGGAAGCAGGAGATCCATGCACGCGGGCTCGATACGCGGTGTGACCATTGACGACCAGGAGCATGGCTATGACCGCGAGGACAGTGTCTTCTACACTCCTGTACCTACCAAAGGCACCCCCACCGAGATACTAGCAGAACGCTTCCAGAGTATGTTGGGCACGTGACAGGTCCGCGAAACCTACTGACACCTGACAGCTTGGCGAAAGTTTCTCAAGGACCTCATCACCTACTTCCGAGAGGTCGCATCCTCGTACGAACACCGCGCCAAGTCGCTGTTAAAAGTCTCGAACGTCATCAACAACACCAATGCCCCCGCCGCTCTCCTCATAGAAGGAGGTCTGAACGACGCCAACCGCATCCTCCGCGATTTCCACAAGCAAGCCATCCTCGAGGCCAACAAGGCGCGGGACGTTGAAGCAGACGTCATCAACCAGCTCAGCAGCCTCCGGGCTGATCTTGCGCAGAAGATCAAGGAGATCAAGTCGCTGTCTGGCGACTTCAAGAACAACGTCGAGAAGGAAAAGGAGACCACGAGGAAGTGTGTAACAGCACTTGAGGAGGCGCTGGCTTTGGCCGACTCCGACCCCACGGCAGTTGCAGGCAAGGGAGATCCCTATGTCGTTCGTCTGGGTGTCGAGCGCCAGGTGGAGAGGCAGATTGATGAGGAGAATTACCTCCACAGGGTCAGTTATCGCACGTGTAGGGGCGACTCAACTAACGTTTACAGGCCTACCTCAACCTTGAAAACTCCGGCCGCGAACTCGAGTCGATCGTCGTTGGCGAAGTCCAGAAAGCCTACAACGCCCTTGCTACTATCTTGAAGCGTGATGCTGATGAGCAGTACAACACGGTAGAGCGGTTGCGCAATGGCCCGATTGCCATGCCGCGCGATCTCGAATGGAGCAGGTTTGTGCGAAGCGACCCTCACTTCGTCAACCCAGACATGCCGCTGCGCAGACTGGAGGATATCCAGTACCCTGGCAAGCACCACCCTGCTACCACAGAGGTCAGAGCGGGCATGCTCGAGCGGAAGAGCAAGTATCTCAAGTCCTACACACCAGGATGGTAAGCAACTTAGTCTTGACAACCTTCCCAGTCTAACACTTTTCAGGTATGTTTTGTCGCCAACGCATCTCCACGAGTTCAAATCGGCCGACCGCATCTACACTCAGCCTCCAGTCATGTCCCTATATCTGCCAGACCAGAAGCTTGGTTCTCGCTCCCAGCCCGGAAGTTCCTCCCACAAGTTCGTTATCAAAGGCCGTCAGGCTGGATCCATGCATCGTGGCCATACTTGGGTGTTCCGGGCGGAGACGTACGATACCATGGTCGCATGGTTTGAGGATATTAAGGCCTTGACTGAGAAGAGCGGAGAAGAGCGCAACGCCTTTGTCCGTCGCCATGCAAGCGTCAGGAGTACCAGCGCCGGCAGCGCCCGTTCAGCCAGCTCGGATGGCGGACTAGAGGAAGACGAGGCAGACGCGGTTCCTTTTTCAGCCAACCAGTCCATGAAGGAACAGGCCTACCGGGATCAGTCTGAACGACCTTCCCGACCTTCTCCAGGTGGGCGATTCCCGTCTGATTTGATGGTCAACCGTAACTTACAAGCGCCTTTATCGCCATCTAGCGGAAGTTCAGAGGTCGGCAATGATCTAAACACCATGTCTGGAGGTCCGACACAGGATGTACACCCGATGTATCTTGCCCAGACCTCAGCCTACCAGCCCGAACCTGCTCAGCCCGTCCAGCCAGTCCAGTATACCCAGCCCGCTCAACATCAACCGCAGACCAGTTTCGTAAACCCATACCCACCCGCCCAGCAGGCATACGCGCCTCAGACTGCCAACGCCCCTTCATACGCGCCCATTTCTCAGGCTTACCCTGTCCAGCCAACTTCGGTCGACCAGTACAACCAGCCATCCCTGGAACATGCTGAGCCTATCCAACGCAAAGATAGTACTCATTACGGCAACTGGTTGGCGCCTGCTGTTGGGGGTGCAGCCACCGGAGCCCTTGCAAACGAAGCATTGCGGAAAAAACAATTGGCGCAACAACACTACGAGGCCCAGCAGCTCAACCAAGAGCAGCAATATCCAGTCGAACAATCTCGCGCGGTAGACTTCCCAGATGCCACCCCTACGCAAGTCCCCGAGCGGCATCCTGACCATATCCTCCCCGACCAAATCGACGACACAGGCTACGTAGCCCCTGCGGTGCAGCCAACCCCTGCTCCGATTGTTGCTCCTGTCTTTGATGGCCACACTCAATCCCAGCATGTAAGCGGGTTGGATACACCAGGAGCTACTTCATCTTTTTTAGGCGAGTCTGAGGTAGGGGCACCTGCCTTCGGCGAGACTGTGAACGGCGGGCCCGTCCCAGTGGGCCTCGTGGATACTGCAGAGGAGATGGCGCACCCTGGCATGGGCAAGCGGATGAACACCGACATCAGCGTTAGCGACCTGCATGTCCCGGGTGAATATCCCAAGACAACCGTCGGTGACGCCAGGATACCTGCTGCAGCCGTCAAATCGCAGGAGCCCACGACTTTCCTGAAATACAACTGATCGTCTCACGGCAACGACTGAACGACCTGGGTTATAGAAGCTCTACGGTGACGACTCGGACGACTGGATTATGGATTTACGACAAACAGCTGGGTAGGGGCTGGGGGTTCCTGGCAAAGAGCAAGGTTTACATCTGCGTCGCCTTTCTGTGAGGATCTCCTTGATGGATCTGTCAACATTTTTTCCTTTACAGTTCTTTCCCTCGTTATAACGTCTGAGCATACGTGCTCAAGCGTCTCATTACCCCCCTTGATACCCGGCGTGATACACCCAATAGTACATAGATGGTAATTTGCTTTAATTGATCGTTACACTTCGTTCGCTAGTCTTGTTCACTGATCATATTCGATTGTAGTAGCATCAGATCTACGCAACATCAACAACGATCTTCCCCCTAACTCTTCCTTCGACCATATACCCCTTGACCTTCTCCCACCCCTCTTTACATCCTTCCTCTGTCAAGATCCCCTTAACGACATCCTGCACTACAACCTTTACCTCGCCCTTCTCCGCCAACTCCCTGACCTGCTCCAGCAACTCACTCTTCTGATACAGAATAACATTCGCATACCTCGGCCCAAAGAAGTACCCCCAAACATGCCTCATCACCTGCGACGGATACGTAAAATACGTCAACGGCCCACCCATCGCCGTCCTCGAAGTCTTATCCCCCACAATAGTAATATACGCGCCCGACGCATGAAGAAGCTCATTCCAATGCGCAAACATCTCCGTGCCGCCCACACAATCAATGTACAAGTCGTATTTCGTGCCGCCGGGCCGTTTGGAAAGAAGCGAGTTGGGCACGTCTTGTGTGCGGTAATCGATGACTTCGTCTGCGCCTAGGGATTGCACGAAATCGACGTTGGAGCCGGAACAGATGCCGGTTACGTGGCAGGAATACAGCTTTTTGGCTAGTTGGACGCACCACATTCCTACGCCGCCGCTTGCGCCGGAGACGATGACGCGGCGTTGGGAGGGGGATGGGGAGGCAGATGCGGAGGGGAGCCAGTCGAGGCAGGCGAATGCTGTTAGGACGACTAGAGGGATGGCGGCGGCTTCGTGGTGGGAAAGGGTAGTGGGTTTCTTTGCGATGGGCTCTGAGGTTGGGTTGATGGAGAGATATTCTGTGAATGTTCCTTCTGCCATCTATCTCACATTAGTTCCAACGTATTTCGTCTTGAAGCGAAAGCCGTGCCAGGCGAAAGCTTGACTTACCGGTCGATTACACAATCCAAAGACTTCGTCACCAACCTCCCATTTCCCACTCTTGCTTGCTTCTTCGCCCAGAGCTACAATTTCGCCGGAGTAGTCGCGTCCTATTCCTTTCTCTTTCTTGCCTGCTAGCCAACCGATTACGGGGTTTCCCCATAGTTGGATGTCGACGGGGTTGATCGCTGCGGCTTTGATCTTCACTAGGACTTCTTGGGGACCTGGTTTTGGTATGGGTGTATGTGTAAGATGTGGTTGAGATGAAGGTTGCGTATATGTGAGGGAGGTGTTGGACTCTGGTAGTGAAGATGCCATGGTGAAGTAGCTCTTACTTTCCGTGAGCGGCGGAGCGAGTCGCGTGTTGATGTAGGAGAGACTAAGGTTTAATCAGAGCGATTGATAGATCACTTGCGGAACCAATGTTTACTTCCGGGTTTCTACTTATGGCAAGACGCGGCCAGGGTTCTATTGACGTCGTATTTCCAATGTTGCTCAGCAAGACCTTGGGTGGGGCTTCGGAGTACACACCGAGGCTGCATATAGCCTATACGAGTCAGGTAGCGGGAGTCGTGGATCATGACCGAATCGCAGCCCTTTGTCAAGACCAAGGCATAGAATTTGGTTTGCTATTGTATATGAGTCTATCTAAGTCCATACCTGGGTAGTCCATCGCATGTGTTTATAGTTTAACAGTACTTCTAGCTCGGATCTTCTCTCCGTACCTGATGAACAAGAACGGTATCGGGATCAGTAACGTAGCGATGAACCCCAGCATAGTGTTACCCCAACCGTAGCCCATTTGCGCATACATCGTCTGACTACTCAGTGGGATAAAGGCTGCTGCAACACTGCGCAACACTGTACTCGCCGCCATGGCACTGGCCGCATGGACAGTAAACACGTCGACCAAGTACGTAGTCGCAGGCATAAACGTCATCAGCAGACCAAACCCGATGATGCCTGTTGCTACGATAGGCACCATGAAGTGCGTCTGGTATTGCACGCTCCAGCCGTAGATAAAGAGACCGCAAGGAATGAAGAAGCCGCCGATGCACATCATTTTCAGCCGGTGTTCAGGGCGGAAGTCGCCGCGCGCCATGTGCTTGTGTACCACTTTGTTGCCATAGTGGATGTAGGTGAATTGTCCGATGAGGGAGCCAATGCCGAGTCCCAGAAACGAGAGACCAGTTATGCCGCCATGCCAGCCATATTGGCCCTTGAACACCGCAGTGAATGTGGTGAACAGAATGTAGAGATAGGCGTATGTGATCGCAATGTAGAGCGAGATGGCGAAGCAGATGGTTGAGCGGAACAACATCTTGGCTGGTCGGATGATCGAAAATTTGAAGAGCTGGCGTGGAGTGAGGCCACTGTCTAGCTTAGATCGTAGTTTCGTGTTCCCCGTCTCGGCCTTGAGACGGTTGACCTTCCGTTGTAGAATGATGATGCCAGATGTCTCGCTCATCAGGATAAGTGACATGATAAAGAATGCTCCACCAACTATAGCGACGAACCAAAAGTTCCATCGCCAGCCTTTCGCTACAGTCAAAAAGCCACCGATGATTGGACCGACACAAGGCCCTACCGTTGGACCTAAAGATGAGTGTACGAAGTCAGTGTCTGTCTCACATACAGTTCGTACATGGATATTACTAACCCATCATCCAGACGGCCATGGCAGTACCACGCTGCTCTCTTGGGATCAAATCCGCGATAGTTCCTCCACCAAGTACCATGGGCGCTCCTCCAAAGCAGCCCATGAGAAATCGGAACACAACAAACTGCGCCATGTTGTTCGCCACAGCCGCTGCAATTGTGAAGACAATGAACAGAAAATTGCAGCTATGGTACAACGGCAATCGACCATACATCTCCGAAAGCGGTGCGATAATCAATGGCCCAAAAGCGAAGCCAAGAACGTACACGCTGACCATGAAGCCTTCAAGCAGATCACTCGTCGAGTTGAAGTCGCGCATAACCTCCGGCACACCGGGTGCGAATTGCGAACTCGCAAGAGGCGTTAGGAACGTAATCGCCGATATGAGCGCGACCATGCCCCATTTCTTTGAAGCTTTCCAGTTCATTGGGTTCTCTGGGTCGTTAGGACCGTCAAAGTCGACAACATTCGCATCGCGTTCGGGTTCCTCTTCTGCATCGGGCTGCTCTGCAGTGGAGATTGAGCCTGTGTCGTTTCCCTTTTCAACATCTCTTTCGCCAGTTGTGTATTCACCCTTCTTCTCGTCTAATGAGTGCCGTCTTTCCGATGTATGACTAGGCACTTGGTGTATAGAGCCGAGGTTGCTTGGGATATCGGCATCATGGCCTTCTGCTGCGGCGAGGTCGATGATTTCGCTTCTTGTCGGATGGCGATACAATCCTGGTGGTTCTGGCTGCGTCATGTTGGTGGCTCGTAGAGATTGTATGAGCTCAGAGGGTAACGAATTCGCTATATGTTATGCGTCACCGCTGAGTCGTGCGTCACTCTGTTGCACAAAGCAATTATAACGTATCTGTCGGAAACAGCGAAGCGAACGCTGTCAAGCTAATAATGTTGGCATGTGGAGATCTCGTCCACATGGGTGTCCGGGGATAACGGGCTGCCTCGAATGGCTTGAATCCGGGGAAGGATAGAATACAACAGCGCCATGGATGGCAGCTACGGAGGCCAACGTTAAGTAAGAACGCGTGAAATGCAGCTAGCCGTAGTGAGAGGTGTCATCGGTTGCGGCTACCTGCTTGCCGCATGTTCTGTGGCTTGCTCGGTGAAGATCTTTGAGCGTTAATTCCGTTGGGTGCAACGCAGCAAGGGTCCAACACAGGTGCAGCGCTTCGAATAAACTCTATGTCATACCAAGGAAAACATGACTCTACTGAATATTGACCGCTTACTCCACTGCAGTATGACTGTGGACAGTGTCGTTCATGAGCACAGTAATGGGGCATCGAGACGCGGAAGACTACCGTGAGGCCTAACCGAGATAGTGCGTCATCTCCACTCACAACTTTGCACCTTGCTTCTTCGAGGGTATCACTGAGAAGAACAACAGAGGCATCAGAACACGGTGTTGTCACAACAATCATGCGATTGTTACTCCAGCTCAAATTCAGCAGTCTCAAATCGATATCTTTGCCAAATTCCGTCCCTCCCCATCTTCCCCGCGTTTGCTTAGCAACAAATTGAGTGGCCTCGGCCGAGCCCCATGGCCTAGTGTAGATTGCGCGCCACAACTCGGGATGTGATACCCCTCTGGTGGGTCTAGCATGGCCAAGGTCGTGCTACTGCCCTTACTGGCGGATTCGTGACCTCAGTCCCTACTCACTGCTCACCATACGGTGGAGAGCTTGTGGAACCAAGCCCATCATGCTCTCGCATTCGTGAAAACTAAACCATCCCGACCAGCTTGTGTGCTGAGAACGTCGTACAAGCGCTGCGCATACCAACGGTTATTGCACCAAATCTGGTATTGTAGGTGACGTTGTTTTTCGCGTTGTGGTAGCGTTGATAATCAGATCGTGGTACTGCATGCGAAGCAGGTGCTGTAAGACCAGGACTCGTGTGCTAGAAGTGCCGTCGTTTGGCAAAGTCTGGTATTCTTCGACCGAAGGCCAACAATCTTCCTTTCATGAAACAAAATACTCCTATGAGGCCTTCACCTCATATCATGGCACCATGCCGATAACAAGGCTGAGGCAAAGGCTCCGTGACTTCGTAGTTGCCGAAAAAGTCAACACTACTCTTTCTCCTCTCCTCCATCGCATCTTCCAGATCACGGCTGATGCAAACTTCCATGCCTCCACTCTGTTCTGTACCCTTCTTCTCCGTCGACATCTTGTAGCCCACACCCGCCGAAGAGTTCGTCGTTGCCGAAGTCGGGCTGAGGTAGGTAGAAGTAGTCGTCTTCTTCTTTCCAGGCACGTCATTTTCGCCGAGTAAACCAAGCCAGGGCAGCTCTGCGCAGCGCTTGAACACGTCCTCGAGGTCAAAGAGGTCCTGCATGGAAAGACTGTACATTTTCCCGCTCCGAAATTTCCAGAAGAAGAGTACTGATAGCTCGATCGTCTCGATGCACTGGAGTGACAGGGCGATCTTGTCCATGGAAGCAAGGAGATTCTTCGTCATGCGTGTCTGGTCTTTCATCATCCGATCCCTCCCTCCGTTTTTCAGCGTCGTGTAGTTCCATTCAACGTAGAAGCGTATATGTGTTACATGCTTCAACATGGGCAGTTGCAGGATGTGCTGCGAGAACTCGAAATAGTCGTTGTTCGTCCGCGTATTCCGTAGTTCAGCATGTAGAGTGATCTTGCTGCGGCGAAAGTAGTTGTGCAGCAGCTCGTCCCGGATTTGTTTGTTGATCAAGAGAAGCTCAGGCCGTAGTCGTGATGCTTTGGCTACGGAGGATCCATATCCAAAGATGTCGTGTCTCCAGGGTTCTCCGTTGGACATCTCAGCACCCCAGAGGCAAGTGTGAAGTTCCGGACGAATCCTTGTGGGATCAGGTAACACATAGTTAAATATTTGGTCGCGGATCTCTCTTGGAAGGGCCAGAAGTGGTGAGCTGAAAGTGCTCGGTGTGAGTTCGAGCAGAATTTCCAGTTCCCGGAAGAGCATGCTTTGACGATGCTTGTAGAGACCATCAGAGCTTCTGTTCGAAGAGACTGAGAGCTTATTGCTCGATCGCTGCTGTATGGTCGCCATGGCGTATGCAGGGTCCGTTAGTTCCAAGTGGAAGGAACGCTGTCGTTTAGTTCCCGAAGATGTGATAGTAGTTGCAGGTTGGTATCCCGGAGTATTAGAGGGTTCGATATACGGGGTTCGCCGCAGGCTTTCCAGAGCTCGAAGACGGGCAATGTCCCTGTGTGAGCATGGGAAGTTGGTCGGCTAGGTACAAAACGTCGCCGCGAGTGATCTTATGGAACGTTTCGAGAGAAAGGAGAGTATCTGCGACGCCATGGCTGTGCAATGCGGCCGAGTCATGTGTGAGTGGTGGCTCGCCTGTGCGCAAGGATCGATTGCGGCACCCGTGCGAGCATTGAAAGTGGGGTGTCTGTATCACGTGTCAAACGGGAACGCGAGATCTGGCCGGCACAGAGTGTTTCAGCTTGGCGCTTCGAACCTCCTGCATTCGCAGCCCTTGGATGCATGAAGACCTCAAACGCTTTGGGATGACATTTTTTGCGTGGCACGGTCGTCCGCGGGCTCCACGGCCATGCTGTTCCGCTCGGCAGGAAAAAGCATGCTCGCGTGTATGGCATTCTGACGGGAACCATGATCGTTCCCAGGTTGTGCGCACTGAATCTGAGGAAACTATTATTATTCCGCCTTATTGCGCGTCATCTATATTTAACAACAAGCGACCGAAATTCGCGTCATCGCGTTGCGCCTTTCGACGTCTAGGGGTATCACAACAAACAAACAAAAAATGCTCAGACGCTACGCATGCTTCTCCACCTACTCAGCCGATTCTGAATCAAAGCACTGGCAGTCGGCAATGCTACCACCAGGTCTCCACCCGCTCAACAGAGTCGGGCATCGCCATGCAACATCCATGTCTGAGCACTGAAACAGTACATTCCATATCCTCTCCATTGTGTATCCGAACCAGGGTTGGCTCATCGAATCGGGTCGTTCTTGAAGGTAGGGCTCTTGGTGTGCCCAGCTGTGCTCGTCGACAAAGAGCTGCCACAAGTCGTCGTAGATGGACTTGTCGATACCGCGAATGCGCGCAGCAGTGACAACGAACTGGCCTTTGTAGCTGAGCAGCACGTTCTCACGAGTGGATCCGTCGATTCGGGATTGTACGTCCGCGAACAGCGATGTCTCATCACGCCAGCCGCGCTTGTCCCCACAGTCGTCGCCATTGCATAATATCCCCGCCCAGCCCAGGTTAAGGAAGCCTGTTTGGTTCGCCCGGAAATATCGTTCGAAGAATGGGTAGAATTCTCGTGGGTTGTGAACGTCGGCTTGGAGGAAAATCGTTCGTTCCGCGAGGCTGTCCCAGCGGTTGACGATGTGGTTCAGGTAAGTTTCGGCTTCGCGTCCTATGTTTGGTAGCTTGATGACTTCGTGCGCGTTCGTTTCCGCTTTGACCTTTCTTTCGTCTGCTTCGCCATCCTTCAAGTAAATCGTGACAAGAGCCTCTGTCATTTGTGGCATGCTCTCCAACTTCTTGATGAGCGCAGCAACATCCTCAGTGCGCTCTTTATACATGCTGATCACAACTTCCAAGGGCCCAATGGGTTCGTATTGTAGATCCAGGTGCGGCTCTTCCCGAGGGTATTGTCGCTGTCCAAAGTTCAAGCTCACGAATGCTGTCCACAGCACGATCAAGACCAAGCTGACCAAAGAAGAGCGAGCACTGCTGCCCTGCGATCGTGGCCGTGATGCTCGTTGTGCTTTGGTACCAAAATCCTCTTCGTCATCGATCGGTGCATTCGGGGAGCGTGAGACGAGATCGTAACTTCCGCCGGAGCCATCGTGACGACTGGACTGTTTCCAAACCGTGTCGTAGATGTCTTTTCCGCAGGCACACATGATGGCGAGGAAAAAGCATGATAGTTGGTAAAAGCTGGTGTAGGATCGGCGCGTTGACAGAACGGTGAAAGAGCCGGTGATAGCTGCCATGGCTAGAATTGTCGTGGCGCTGCGGACGCGTTGTGTTGCGGCAAAGCTGCTTCCGGGTAGTTGGCCTCCTGACTGCATATCCATTGGGAAGAGTATCGAGCCCCCACTCAGCAATGCCGCTGCTGTCGAGAAGGCATTCAGACCGCGGAGAGGCAGGCTGCTTGTGTCGAATGAGTCCCAGTGCTCGCCCGGGAAGTTGCTGACAAGACAGAACAATGCAAGCAGACCGCCCATAACAACGAGCAACATTGCGTTCATGCTTCGGGTAGCATATTCTCCCGGATATTGTCTAGCAGCAAGCTTCTTCAATGCACTTGCTGCACCAAGGAGGAGCATTGCCAAGATCGATGCGATCAAGCTTGGTACCATTAGTCGGTATTCCATGAACAGGACACCGGCACAAGCTATGGCAAGCAAGCTCAAAGACAGGGTTTCTGCGTTTGAGCGAGGTGTGTAGTTGAACACATAGAGAACTACACCTTCAGCGAAGAAGGCTATGGTCTGCAATGGTCAGCGGAGCGCATGTCAAGCTTGCTCTAGAGAACATACCGTGATCATACATAGCAGCGGTAGATTCGAAGTATGCAGGACTGCTTGCACTATGCAGAATGCAGATACCGCTTGCAGGAGATTCGAAGCGGCCAATAACAGTCCACCTTGAACTGGTCGCTTCCTACGTTGGTCTTGCTCGCTGGCATGTTGAGCGCTCGGTCTCCATGGATGGAAAAGGAAAGCGACTAGGGCCGTAGCCGCGATCTGGGTAATGTACAGTTGCAAGGGATAGTGCAGATTTCTTTCAATCAACAGATGCCGTGTGGTGAGCAGCGAGGTCGTAGCGCATGCCAGCCAGCCAAGCTGGCGATAGTCCTGGAGTCGGTCGCATACGGTCCGGCGTTGGAAGGGAGACTCCTGGTCTTCATCGATGCGTTCGAGACGGCCACGCGCGGTCATAGTGGCGTTGATTCGAAACCGGGTGTGGTGTGAAGGAAGTGCAGAGGGAGACCGAGTTCGATCGTGATTTGCACCAAAACCTTGCTCGGACGCCTGATCGACGTGCAGGCCATGGGTGGAAGCGAGTCTATAAAGAGTCGTATGCTGCAGGCAAGACGTGTGATAACGGGGGTGTGGGCCAGCTTAAACGGGCCTGGTGGACCTGAGTAAAAGGTAGAAGGCTGTGGAGTACCGACAGGCAGGGACAGTAAGGTTAGTCTGCGGTCATGGCCTGACAAGATCAACGTTAAAAGTCTTTCAGAGACAAAAGGATCCTTTTCATGTCAATATTGGCATGCGACAACAGGCCCAGGTCCAGACCCGAGCAGCGGTTGGAACGCTTGTATGTAATTCAGCCACATGGGCTCACCGATGCATCAATTTCGACATGCGCATCTAGTCACAGCGGGGGGATGGAGAGGCGCAGCCTTGCAGTACACGCATCGCGCGCCATGAGGCATACCGCCCTTGTAGACGGGTGCGTGACAGCTTTAGGCCCCCGTGTGCCAAGGGGAGGCCTTATGTAGATCGTCTCATCCCCTGTAAACTCCATGGTAAATTTCTTGTATGAAGCCGACAGCAGTTGACTTTGACGTACGCCACACAGTTCTCAGATACCGCTCTATTTGACTCTTGATGACCATACATTGCTTCCGTTCATGTCGTGTCAATTGCATCTCAAGAGCCCTGAGAAAAGGGGCGCTGTGGATGAGACCCGCTTGGGGGCCAAGCCGGGATGGGGCGAGCGAGAAAACGTCAGCCTTGGTCCAATCAGCCCCAGTCTGGCTAATTGCGAAACTCGGGTCCGCCTAGTATGGAACATTGGGGCTTGAGCTTGGTGGAAACGCGTGCGACGGCGTGGACTTGTGAGAGGAAGACGAGAGGTTTCCAGGGTCTATCGTGGGGAAAGACAAGACGTTGCTCAAGTTCCACGAGGCGTGTCGTCGCACCTGCCACGCGACGAATTGGTACCTAGGCGACCACCAGCAACCCAGACTCAGCCTCGCACTTTGTGTTGAGCAGTCCCACATGCGAATTTTACTTTGCTAAACACTTCGAGCTGCAAAGCCGTGTTGCGAGCCTCGCCTGCAATCCTTCTGTCGTATCCTCCTTCCTTTAGCGGAGCAGGGAGAGGGGCCTGCTGGGTCTCGCCAAGACGGGTGCTTTCCGATGTATCGGGGTCTAGAAAGCCCTCCCCAGCAGCCGCAATTCGACATCTCAAACTTCGAGATGCGATTTTATCGAGATGGCATGTCCTGCAAGGACGCGGATTTCCCCAGAGGCGTGTCCTGCGCAACCACCGCACCGCAGTGTCGCCGAGAGCAACGTCGCCGACCACAAGTCGACCATGTCCGCTACTTTGCTGATGCATTCCACGATCTCATCAGCACGACCCGACTCCAAGGTTGCCAACCCTTCGCATGACTCTTTCCGCATCAGCGACAACACCAGTTTCATCGCCAGAGAACCCTACAGATTCTGAGCTCAGTTTCAGGATCAATCCTCGGGATCACGTGTTTTCTTTTCGACCCAAGGCGCGACCT
This sequence comes from Alternaria arbusti, assembly GCF_024043155.1. Taxonomy (NCBI): domain Eukaryota; kingdom Fungi; phylum Ascomycota; class Dothideomycetes; order Pleosporales; family Pleosporaceae; genus Alternaria; species Alternaria arbusti. The sequence goes on from NW_026249943.1 coordinate 1,352,443, forward strand.
CTGGAAATGCGATTGGTCCATCACCATAGTGGAGAGAACTTCCTGAAGTGGGACGATCGCTGTTAATGTGTTTACATTAGGATTAACTACGGAAGCTACCAAGGTATCATGATGGCCTTCCGATTGATTATTTGTTCGTTATTCTAGTTCCCGATAATGCCCTCTACCATGTCCATGACACCAGAGAGTACGCTCTGAATGACAGGATACTTTGGCAGATATGGGTTGTATACCTTTTGACATCTGCCATTGTAATCGGCAGTGTTGCCAATTTCAACGGTAAGCTCGTTTCCAGGCACACCAAGCTTCGCAATCGGGCCGCTGCGAGGAGTGGCCTTTTCCCATCCAGGACCAGCGGCGGGGTTCTTGATGAACTCGACGAACCAGTCGTTCTGGAAGTCGGCAAGCGCCTGCTCTTCGGCAGTCACTCCCTCAACACCAGCAAAGGCACCGTTGCCTCCGAAGAAGAAGGGAATCTCTGCGCCGTGCGTTGGGTAGTCGACGGGCAGAGGCAAAAGGTTGGAGTAGTTGCCGAGGAAGCGGTATGACCAAGTATCTTGGGTCTCGCTGCGCAAGTCGATGAAGTGATCAACAGGGCAGAAGAAACGCGCATCACCGTACTGAGCGCCGCTCATTTCCGAGACACTGGAATAGTCGGCGATGTCGTACGCGGCCTCGATGATGTTGTTTGGAATCTCGGCGACGTCAGCATCGAAGGTCTTGAGCCACGCCGAAAAGTCTGTGTTCTCGCTACCATACACCAGACCGAAGAGGGCACCCTCTTTGTCGGAGTTACCCGTCAGGAGGGGTACATGGGAAGCGTAGTTGCCAGCAGCGAACCGCGCAGCATAGTCTTGGTAGCGTGTCTTCTCGTCTACGACAGGCGTGAAGTACGTGTTCAAGGTGGCATTGAAGGCCTCGGTTTGGAAGGCGTACATGTCCACCTTGCGCAGGCACTCGAGCTGTCCTGCACCAGTTGCGCAGCCAACCTCTTTGGCAACGAGGTCGAGCGCTTGGTTGGTAGGACCGACGGCAGGACCAGACTTTGCGTTGGCAGCCATCTGAACGGCCCCGACGAGTGGTGTGTTGGGGTGGTTCCAGAGGTAGTGGTCAACCTGAACAGAGCCAGATGAATGACCTCCGAACACGACACGGTTGGGATCACCGCCAAACTGGGCAATGTTATCGAAGACCCATTGCAAAGCCTTGTCGACATCGAGGATGCCAAAGTTCTGCGACTCCTCTCCATCGACAAGCTCGGCAGAGTTGGGGTATGCCCAAAGGCTCTCGCGAGTATTGAAGCTAACGAAGACAACTCCCTTGCGAGCGAAATTTTCTCCGACGTAGGCTGGATTGCTGCTTGAGCCAGTCACCATTGCGCCGCCGTACCTTTTTATTTAATCAGTAGATGCTCCACATACAGTTCGTACAAGAAAATCACGTACATGTAGACGAATACTGGAAGACCGCCGGGTGCGTCCAAGCCTGGTGGGGCACCCGGTGGACCTGGAGGGCCTGATGGAGGGCCTGGTGGATGGTGAGGTCCATTTGGTTTATGAGGCATCGGCGGCGCCCGTGGCAGCTTACTGTTCGAAGATGGCGCCCAGATGTTGAGGTTCAAGCAATCTTCATCTTGCTGGGAGTATGTTGTACCGGTAATGGCCTGTGGACATGTCGCACCATACTTTGTGGCATCGAGCACTTCGCCCCTCTTCAGCTTCTTGACGTCCTTAGGAGCCTTCCATCTACACAATGATCAGTAAACCGGAGGCGATGCAGGACCGCCATTACATACCGGTTTTGTTCCCCAGTTGTCTGCGCAAATGGAATGCCGAGGAAAACAGAGTTTCCATAGTCATCAGTGAAACCCTTCACAGTTCCCTGATCGAGAGCCGCCGTTCCATCCGCGACGGTTGCTCTTGAAGGTTTCGGAGGTAGCGGCGTGGCGGCCACCTGTCCGAGGAAAACGCCTAGCGAGAGGCTTTGCAAGCCAATCAGAGCCGAGGGAACCTTCATGATGCAAGACAGGGAAACACGATGTTGGGTAAGAGATAGAGTTTGGCGGGAGGCTGTAGATCGTGTTTGGGCTTACACATGGCTATATAGGGCACCACTTTGGCGGGCTGCCACCAGCTGGAACGAGTTCTCGCCGCCAACAGCACAGCAACACCATGTAACGTCCAACTGCCGAAGATTGCCCGGCGTGGAGCCTGAAGGAGCCGCGAGGGAAAATAGGGCATTTTCATCTCCGTCTCTGCAGATTCCGCAGGATCCGAGGTCCGATCAGATTCAGGGACCGCAAAATTGGAAAGCTAAGCGAGTCGAACCAATCGCAGCTACCGTGCGGCATCCATGCTAGAAGCCCGGCTGAGACACCAAAAGCGCTAGAAGGTGACGGTACCAAGGTAGAACCTGTCGGCCTCGTGCGCCATGTGTCTAGTTCTCGCCTTCCAGACCGGCGCTCCCTGTCGTTCGTCGCCATGCGAGCTAGGATGCTTGCATCCTCATCGGACCGAACCATGGAACCTCGATACGGATCTGAGCACAACCCTTCTCACCCTCGCACCCATGACCCCGAGGCCAACGACGATTTTTTGCCATCCATTACTCGGTAGTCTCTTCACATGCGAGCAGTGGCGTTCACTTCCCACTGCCCCGTTCGGCGGACACGATGCTATACATGTAGTTTTGTCGTCTCGAGTCAGATTCTTCCAAGCAGCGTAGCTGAACCTGCTCTAACGCATGAAATCGTTGCCACTCAGTAGCGGCCGTAGAAGGGTTTCGCAGCTCAATTTTGGCTACCGACTCTAGCGGCCGAGACCTCTCAGATGCTTGCCAGCTTACGGTTGGTTGGGCTTTGGGAGGTCCCCTGATGCTATCATGCCACAACGCTACGGGACGGCATACTAGTTGCACAACCCGCAACATCCTGTAAAGTTACTTTAGGGGGTCGTTTGCCCGTGGAGTAGAGAAAAATGGTACTTGTTGCGGCAGCCCCGCTGTCAATCGACGTTCTACTCACCCTCGTCACGCTCTCCACACACTGTTCTTGGATCTCCAACTAGAGTGGAGCGAGCAGGCTCGAACTCCTCACGGCCTTTTCCTCGGTGACGGCCACACAAGCAAAGCAACATGGCCGACAGTGAGCTCGGGCAGGTGGTAAGTCCTCCTCTTCCTGCATGCATCGTATGCTTGTGCAGTGCTGATTCAGTTGACAGGTGTCATGGTATATCTGTACCGTAGCCACGGTGCCTTTTGTCGCGCTACGCATGTATGCGCGATGGTCGAGACTGGGCAACCTCGGAATTGACGACTATCTGATCCTACTCTCTCTGACATGTCTGATCGGGGACCTCATCATCCAACAGCACATGTGGAACCTTGGGCTGGGCGACATGGCGTCTATAACCCCGGAAAACTTCAAGGGCATAATGCAGATGATCATCCCCGGATCGACACTCTACGTTTCCTCACTATGGGCGATCAAGTTTGCCCTGGTCTTCTTTTACAAGAGCCTGGCTGCTCCAGGTTCACGACTGGTCCTTGTGTATAACTTCACGCTTGCCGGATTAGCTGCCACCTATCTCGTCATCTTTTTCGACATCATCTTTCAGTGCTTCCCCCACGACAAGCGATGGTCGAATAACCCAGCCTGTGAGCAAAAAGCAAACCCTGACCCACATGCATGCGAACGGTGGAGACTGACCATGCGCAGATCAATGCAGTCCCAAAGCCGCCGAGATCAACTACTGGATCACCATTTGCTTCAACATCGCAACCGACGTGTTCATCATCTGCCTGCCCATCACCATGGTTTCCAGGCTGCAGATGAAGCTGAAGCAAAAGCTCGGTGTAGCCGGAATCTTCGCTCTGGGTTTCTTCGTCGTAATTGCCAGCAGTACGTCCCCATCAGATTCGAGATGAACTAGAATCAGACTAACATATTGCCAGTCGTTCGAGCCTACTACTCGCACAGGAACGAAACGATGCTAACCTGCACCGTCTCCATGATCGAAACCGCCATCGCCATAATCGCCACCTGCCTCCCCGCGCTCCGCTCCATGATCCTCGGCACAAACAACACCACCAAAGACTCCGCCAACAGCTACGGCCGCCACTACGAACTCTCGTCCGCGCGACGAAAAGCAAGCGGAAACCGCCTGACGGCTTCGAATCAGATCTCCGGCGGTCTGCACTCCACACACGATACGCGGAACCGAGCAAACGGATCAGAAGACTCGCTCTTCACAGATCCGCCATCGGATCAAATAGGCGGCGTCGAGCAGTTTGTGAGCGGGAAAGGGATAACGGTTAATACCCAGATCGAAACCATGTTTGAGGATTCCAGCTCAAGGAGCAATATTTCTTCGAGTTCGACAAAGGCGAAGTCGCCGTTCAATTAGTACATAAAGTAAAAAAGAGAATAAAGTCATATGATAGCCTTCGAGGCAGCGATACCTTAATATATGTAGCCAACGAGAGTATGAATCATTGAACGAAAGCAGATATATTGCATGAGTGGGGGTGCTGCTGCAAGAGGATGTGATGAGCGGTGTAAAGCCACCGGATGTACCTGTTTGCGATGAAAATAGGTGCTGCTCAGATCGCTTTTTGCCCTACGAAGTGTGCGTTGAAACGGCGCGTTTGTGTGTGTGCGGCGGTATTGGCCGCGGCAAAGTTTCCCGAGTGGAGAGGTCGTGATAGCATGAATCGGGCGGACGGCCTGATTGGGAATGGGGATGATGAACACCAATGCGTTCGAAGAAAGTCAGGATGATTTACTCTGTAGTAGGAATGGGGGAAGTTTGTGGAAGAAAACTTGTAATGTATTGAGAAAGTGACAATGTTGAAGCCCGTATGCCAGATAATCCTAAGATAAAGAGGGCGTCTCAACTTGCCCTCACAAACGCCGGAGTGCCCTCTAAACGCCAATCATGCAGCTCATGGGCCTGTAACATGCCCGAGCAGAGATACTGTACACCAAACTGCCGGAACTCCACCTTCTTCCAAGGAGGCTCTTATACCTCTAGTCCACCAACCATGTAGAATAGCAGATAGGCCTCTGCAGCAAGGACCTCTGCCTCGCTGACCAGCACTACCTTGCTATCGTCGAACATGAACCAGTCGTTGCCCTCCCTGCTGTAACTGACGTAGTGTCCAGAGTCGATTTTGCCCTTGTGCACGATGACACTGCTTAATTCGTATACGAGGGCGTTTGCCGGGCTATTGACGTTGTGGTTCGAGAGCGGTGCGCCGGAGGTCTTCACGGCGCGCATGGCGGCTTTGTGGGCGGTCGTGTAGGGATATATGTCTAGTTTGACTGGGAAGCGAACGGGGGTTTCGATCTTGGAGGACGCGGATTTTGTGTGCTCGAAGCGCTGAGTAATTGTCAGTATAGGGACGCTGCGGACGGCTCTTGGTACTTACCTTGAGGTGAATGGAGAGAACCGGTGGTAACCTCTTGATGCTCAGCTGCTTGGTCGCATTCTGCGGACTGTCGCAATTTCGACATGTGTACTCTGCTGAGCCCAGCTTCTCCTTCACCGTGAAGCGTTCGAGACAGTCCCTCAAATCCAGAGGTGTCTCTTCACCCTTTTCCTCCTTGATCTTCCGCTTCTTGCCTTGTATCCGTACGTCCAAACTAAGGTCCATATACGGGTCTTGCGCCGTGGTCACATTGCGGCAATTGTCGCATGTCACCGTACTTGAGAGCTTCCCGCAGAAGGCCTGATGTACCACGCACTTGCAATCTTCCGAGTCGTCTGTCGATCCGCCGTTCGCCTGGTGCAGCGTGTTGAGTATGAACTGCATGTACTCGTGCGCATCCTGCTGCTGGTATCCTGCGAGAGCTTCCCCCGCCAGCCAGCTGCCCATGAGCATGCTGACGGCGCCAAAGCCCTCTGTCTTCTCAGCTGAGTGGAATTCGACAAACATCTCGTCCAGCGCACAGCTCACACATGAGTCCCTCTCGCACTCTGTCTGCTTATGACCTTCGGAAAGATAGAAGTTTCGTATGAACGGGTTGTGGACGAGGGTTTGTAGGATGACGCTCATGAAGCATGTCTGGCCCATATTATAGAGCCCACGCAGGCCTATCGCGCGGCAGGGGAGGAAGGTCGAGTTGCTGATTACGAGCTTGTGGTCTTCGGTCGTGGTGTTGTCTTCGTACTTTCGCTTCTTGCCTGTATTGTAGTCAGCCAATCTGATTCCCTTCAAGCATGAGCATGTCGCCACACACCCTTCTGTACTCTCAGCACGTCCAACGTCTCGTCGTAGATGAAGTCCTGGCAATTGCCACAGTATATGTTGCCGTCTCGTGACTCCACAGCTGCTTCCTGTTAGCCTTCGCAAGTATACGGCATCGTCGGAACCCACAGAAACAGTGCGACTTGGTCTCGAAGTGCAAATCGCGATCCACCTCGGTCATGATGCTCGGACACTGCAGGCACAGGTACAGCGGCCTCAGCGACACTACATTGCGCGCATCCGCAGGCGCAGTGTACGTCTGGGCTATTATACTCGGTTTCTCGTGAATATTCTGGAGGATGGCTCGGTAGTGCTGGAGCGTCTGCTTGCGCGCCTTCTCAAACATCTCGCCCATGTGCTCTGCCATGTGTTAGCAGCCTCCTCCGACATTCTGGATGGCTGAGCGCTTACCGCATCCATACGCGATATGCGCCATCTGGCTGCTCGGTACAATGTTGCCCTTTGCATTCTTAACAATCTTGGGCGACGCCAGCGCCGACGCCTTGGGGGCCACTGCTATCGTGTCCATGGTGCCGGAGGTTTCGAGCCTTGGTATAATAGACGTGCTTGCGCTCTACATACTGCAGGATTAAAAGATTATCGGAAGCGCTCGCCAGCAGCACGGGCGCAGCACTCTGGTGGCAGCGGCGCTCACGATGCGCGGCTTGGGGAGTTATTTCTGGGGTTGAAGCGGACCTGCATGAAACCAATCAGCAGTGCGCCGCTAGCGGATCTCCCGCCCACGCATCGTGCCGAGTCCGATACGAAGACATCACCATCTTCACACTGCAACTTTGATGTAATTCCCACAGCGCACACGTCTTGTATTTAATTTATGTATCCTTCGATTGATTTCAAGCTTCTCCTCTTTGTCAAATCTTTCCACTTCACTCCACACCACTCTCCGTGTGTTCCCGAATCTTGACCACCATGGCTTTTTCCAAGGGACTTAACCTTCTCGGTCTACAATCCTAACACTAAGAAGTCAGTGTATGCCTCACGCATGCCTCGCACATAGAGAACTTACCCTTATCTCTTCGTTTCACCTTCACTCTTCTTTTGCGCTTCTCTCTCCATCTGCAACCTGTTCTACTCCGTGATGAATCTCTTTCCGGTAGCGTTGCACGCTTTTGTTCGATGACCAAATATTTGATGGCGGATGTTGTTTTGTTTGAGATAGTCGACGTACGTGGCAACGCCTGCGGACCCGACGAGGAGAGCCAGTTTGGAATGCGACAACTCAATGAGCTGACGGACCACGAGTTTCCAATACATGCCTAGATTGGTCGGGACCTGGTCGACGATATTCCCTAGACCGAGCGCAAGGTTTCGGTTCACTCGCCTGGGGAATACGTCCAAGTGGAGGGCGCCGTGGTCCCTGATCGAGGATACGTGATGTCCAAGCTTGGTGTAGATCATGAACATCGACTCGTTCGAAATGTCTAGGGTGGTACCATACGATCGATGTACGGTGCTGTCCTCCTTGGCAGTAGGGTATGAACTAACAATGAGAAGAGTATCGAGGAGGCTTCCAGTCGGTTTAACTGCGAGAGCGTAATTAGCTTGGAGGCTATCCAACTTCACGTTGAAAACTTACCCAGATTGCCCTCACTCATGTCAATCCAATTGTCCATTGTCTCAGGGAGCTCAATAGCATGTTCGCCTTCCACTGCCTGGCCCCATGCATAGTCCATGTCGGGATACGTAAGTGGCCAGGTCGACGGGTCTCGCTCTCGGCGGGGTATAAGGAAAGGCGGGGATTTGCAGGTGTGATCATAGACTGTAGCAAGAAACTCTTGAATCCCTGGCAAAGTTAGTACACATGCACCTTACGTGCTGTACGTAGAGTAGAGCTTACCCTCTTCTTGAAGGTCTGGCAGCAATCGTTCTACTAGAATGCGGATGTCGTCAGCGGTTAGCTCACCGAACAAGTCGTGATCGGTTAGCGAGCATCGGTCGACAATATCAGGTACTGTGCATTCGTCAATGATGCTAGTGGTGGGATTCGCGTCGTCTAGTATCTGCTCTGTCGCTCTGGTGTTGTCGGTGAATACTGTAAACTCATGGGGTGGTTTTGCTTTCGTTGAGCCTGTTAACGTTGTTGATGGTCGAGTCCGCACTGTCCGGTGTTCTGGTGGCGGTTCAGGTAGTTGTGACGGTGATGCTGACAGTGCTGTCAAAGGCGCGTTGCGTGCTCTTGAAGCTGTTGCCGACAGTGCTGTCTTCTTAGGTCTCTTTGCAGGTGGAGAGTTCTCTTTGCTGGATGAGCGCGGTGGCGGCATGGCGGGTGGGAAGTTCTTGTTATAGGAGCGCGTTGGCGGCAAGGCGGTTAAGGTCTTGAGGATGCAATGCGTTCACTGGTGGACGTGAATGACAGATGGAAAACGCCTGAAGCAAGAGAGGTTTGAATATAAGAAACCTCGAGTACCGTGTGCTCGCTGTTCAAAAGCGAGTGACATGAGGCAGTCGCGAGAGGGCCCACACCCAGCGCATTATCGATGGCTAACCACCTTCCCCGCGTCTTCTCGGTGGGTGTCATGAGGCAGTCACGAAAGGACCTCTATCTAGCGCATTAGAGCCAACCATCCTTACCGCGTTTTCTTAGTAAATGGCATGAGGCAGTTGTGACAGAACTCTTAGCCAGCGCATGAGAGGTTAGCCATCTTCCCTGGCATCTTCTTGTTAATTGGCACAAGGCAGTCGCAACAGAACCTTTATCCAGCGCATTAGAGGTTAGCTATCTTCCCCAGAATCCTCTTATTTGGTGGCATGAGGCGGGGACTACAGAATTTCAAATCTGAAATTTATCCGATCGTCTAGATGATCACGCACTAGCCCTACTTGTTGTGAACATCCTTGGATCTAATCTAGTTGGAAAGTAGCTACACATATCCCGCTCTACCTAAACAATCTTGAATAATTCATTGTACTTCATCAATACCAGCATACGACACTGTGCCAGAGTGGTTTAATGGTGTAATTCGAAAGAGCTTGTCTCCATCAGATCCTGGTATCAGATTCCGGTCGAGTCGTCGAGCCATAATGTCTATGTGCATTACAGCGTGTGATCGTAGGTCCGCCACGTGGTACCCAAATTTAGCGTATAGCATCCACATACAGACGTTGCTTATGTCGTCCACAGTACCATAGTGGTTATGAACACTACCTTCCTCCGATGCTGTTGGGCAGCTGGAGATTAGCAGTAGGGTGTCGGTGAACGAGCCGATTGGCTTTACGAGACCGTGTTCCGACATATTGAGCCACTTTGGTAATAGACTTGGGTCGCCGAGATCTAGAGCGCGCTCGCCGTCGACTGAGTGCTTCCAAAGTAAATCAAAGTCAGGGTTGACTAACGACCAGGTAGTGGGGTGTCAAGATCGCACTGCTATGCTCAATGGAGGGGATTTGTCAAGGTGCTCTGCTACTGTCTTGTAAAACCGTTGGATTTTCTTGGAAGACAGCGCAGGTAGAACCTTTTCCACCATGGATGTAACCTCGGCGGCGGTAACATCTACATTAAAGAGGTCTTTGTCGCGTAGCGGTATCTCGAGGGAATACTGTGTCTCCATCATGTCATCATCGTCCGCATGGTGGATGTCGGCATCGTCGTCGGACTGGTTGGCCTCGTCTTCGAACTGGTTGGCCTCGTCAGACTGGTCGGCCTCGTCCTCAGATTGGCTGGCCTCGTCCTCGTTGTCGTCTGAACTCAGAAACATGTCCTCTTCGTCGCCCTCGGGATCGCTGTAGTTCTCTGACTCAAAAACACTGCCTGTATCATCGTCTGTTGCTCCTGCTATGTAGGACTCGTGCAGGCTGTGTGCATCATCTTCATCTGCATGTCGACTGGTTGACCCTGCATCTAGTCGCTTTTTGGCACTTCTCGTAAGCCTGATGTCCTGTGCGGGGGGCCGCGCCGCATCCGTGTCGTCGTCGTCTTCTCGTCGCCGTTTCCGCTGAGTATTGATGGGCTTGGGTGGTTGGGCGGGGGCGACTTCTTTGCTCTTTGGTGTAGTCTTAGTAAGACGGGGCGGGGCGGTGCGCGAGATGTAGCCGTCCATACTCTTTTGCTTGTATGGGTCATGTTGGATCTTTCTTTTGGCCATAGTAGACACTCCTAAGGGGGGTGTGGCGGCGCGTAGACCTTTGGCAGCCTGAAGGTTGATAGTATGTACCTACACCGAGGTGATGCTGCAAGTGAGGGAGTAAGGCAGGAGCGTATAACAGCGCGTGGAACTTTGGCAGCCTGAGGGTTGATAGTATGTACCCACACCGAGGCGATGCTGCAAGTGAGGGGGTACTACAGGGTAATGTAGCGGCGCGAGGACGTTCGACAGAGGCAAGGAGGGACGAATAGTGTTGACGAGAGGTGGCTTCGCCGCCTAGCAAGCATAGCAGGAGCGAGCTTGGCGTAGCTAGGCGGCGGGTGTAAGACGTCTTTCTGGGGAAGAGCGAGCGCGCTAGAGGCAAGCGCGCTGGAGTTGGTTGTAGCCATTGCAGTGCGCGAAGCAGAAGCGAAGCACTAGTTACCAAGAGTAGTAAGAGAGAGGCCGATATAGAGAGATAGTAGAAACAATCGATTGCCATGATGAAATCTTAACAACATTCTTCATTTATTCATTCTTCTTCTTCCTCCTTTTCACTAACAGAATCCCATTACTTCCTCGTACTCCAAACCCCGTCCTTGCGAGCGGCTTGGTGCTGTGACTTGACTAGACCCTGGCTTGGTCGTCTTGGTGACTCCCATACCCCAGCGCTCAAGTTCTTCTTGACTTTCCGTCCACTCATCCTCACTTGCCCGTGGGGTAAAGATGATGGGTTTCGGGCGCTTCTTTAGCAGCGTGGGTGTGCCAAGATCGGTGTGGGAATAGAGTGCCTGTCGTTGCGCGCGACAGTGACCGATGGTGAGGTTGTGTCGGTCCGGTGTCAGCATGGTGGCGGCGGTTGTGCTGGGTGCAGCCATTGGATGGTAGTATGTTGATGGCTAGATTGGTCGATGGCTAATATCGATGAAGCTTGTAGTGCGACGTCGAATTGTAGGCTGAAGTTGTGGTTTGGATGTTGATGTTGAGTGAATGTGAATGTGAGCGTATCCTCGTAGGAAAGCTTCGACTTTATACCACACTGCAAATGATCAGCGCAAAGTGTTGATCAGGGTATCATGCTGCGGCCAGGGGAGATGAGAAGCTTCGATATGGTTCTCTGTACTGTGCTACGTGTCTAGCGTTATCCTGCTGTATTGTCGAAGCTTAACGTGATGATGGTGGTGAGACCAAGAAGTGGCGCCACCTGTTTGGGCAACCTCCGAGTAGAAGCCGATGGAAATGCTTGGCCGCAACGAATGAAGTGCAATCATAGTTGCGAATACATTAGCTATGTAATGACCGATATGTAGTAATAGAGCGTAATCTTTACGACAAGCACGAGTGGGGTATCCGAGATCTAAACAGAACTGAAAAGAGAGTAGAAATGATGGAAACGAAGAGGGATGAGGGACACTACACCCTATGCGTCCGATACTGCCGGCGACGGCGGGGGTATTGGGCCCAGGTACTGCCTTTTAGCATGTGGTAGTTCGTTTGCATCCTCGCATGCGCGCTTCACCGACCCGTTCGCATCGCCTCCGTTCTGTGCCTGCTTTCTCTCCTTGTTCTTAGCAACTAGCAGCTTCCACTTCGCTTTGACGCGCAGTACGGATGTAACGCGCTCGAAGTGCGATAGTGGCGGTGCAGGCTTCATGTCTATGCAGTCGATTCTCCTCAGGCCAATTGATTCCTTGTTGTTCAATGCCTTTGTAAGAAGCTTAGCCATGTAATCGATTTGTGCTTGATTCAGCGAGGTGTGGCGCAGACCGAATCGTAAGGTCAAGTAGCTCTGTGCTCGTGGACGGTATTCGTGTAGGGCATCGGCTTTGGAGGGAGTAAGGGGCGTCAAAAAGATGTGCTCTTGATTTGGCTGAGGGTTCCGGCTACGACCCCAGAGGTGTGAGGGCGTATCTATGCGCCTCTTGTCTTCGTTGATGCGCTGTGTCAGGCTGAAAGTAGATATTGGACGTTTGGGATCGTTGTCGAGGAAGTATTTGGCAGCGTCGATGAAAGCACGAGTGTATGAATTGGGGCCAGGAGCGGCAGTCGTTTCGTCGAAATAACAGGCGCTCAGCAGCTCGAACTTCTTCTCTTGTTGCCGGCTGGATTTGACAAGATTGCTAGAGTAGCAAGTGTCCAATATGGTCAGTACGTCGGCCTCGACGATTGGCTGACGGAGCTGCTCCTCTGCCATGTTCCAACTCGCATGGGCTGTATTAATCAAGCCTTTTGATTCCTCGGGGTTTGGAGTTCCTGTGAGCTCCAGTGTTTTGGTGGATTCTTGGTAAACGCCGTGCCCAGTATAGTAGACAATGAGCAGACTTTGCGCTCCGTCATGCTCGCAGATGAATTGGCTGATATGTTTGTTGAGCTGATGCTGTGGCTTCTCCCGTACGTTCAATTCGACCGTCTTGGTTTGATAGTAAAAGCGATCGCGAAAGAGGGTTTCGAGTTCTTTGGCCTTGAAATTTGTTAGTTATAATCTGCACGCAACGCGTTTCTCCCTGACATACCTCGCCACCAGTCATGAGCTCGTCTAGACCGTCTTCCCACTTGATCAACAGCACTGCAACTTTGGTGTAGCCGTCTGCCAGATCCATGTTTTCTGCGATGGCCTCTGCCCACCAATTCTTTTGCGTCTCCGCGCTCGGTTCGCCATTGTCCTTGTTAGGCGTGCTCTCCACAAGAGTCTCCTGAGCTTGGGAAGACTGTCCGGTGCGCTGAAGCTCGTCTTCAATCGAGCGTATGCGAATGTCGGCATTGATGACTTTGTCTTGGACGGAGTTTGCGTTGCGAGGAGGGGCTATCTCGGTCGTCGTTGCTGCGTTCGCGACGCGCATCGTGGAGTCTGGTAGGGGAGCCATCGGGTGGAAAAGCCTCCAAGGTGCGAGGCTGAGAGAGTTCGCAGGTGCCCGCCATTTTGAAGGGTGGAGTTCGTAGCCTTGGAGTAACCTTCAGCCCCCATATTGGGTGCATGCACCACGGCTTGAAGAGTGCGGAGATAGCAGATGCAGCTGGCCTTGGCCAATTAGCGCACCGCGCAATCACACCACCACCATTGGGGGCCAAAGGCAGTGCCTCCACCATGCATCCCCAACGCTCGTCTTACTAAGAACTGGGCGTTCCGTCCCGTGCCATAGCCTCTTTCGGTAAATGGCCGTTCACGATGACGGCTTGCTCAGCGGTAGGACACCTGTGGAGGGGGCCATGGCGCATGGGTGCCCCATCGCTGCATGCACCTAAGCAAACATTCCAAGCTGCGGCTGTGCAAACCCAAAGGGTCCCGACTATCATCAATACCGGTCACGAACCTGTGTTGCTTGGGGCTGCAGCAGGTACATGGTCACGGAGGCCAGCAATAGCCCTCTCTATAACAGAAGACAGCCTGCTCCTTCCCAAGGGCATCACCTACAAGGCTATTTTGCCTCGCTTTACAGACTTCCAGTAATCATGGCAACCGATATGCTCGAACATCAGCCTGTACTGGCTGTGGAGGTGAGTCGCGCCCCGTCATTGCAGCAACGCAGAGCTGATACGCAGGCATAGGATCAAAATTTGGACTCTACACCTGGTAACACGACCCCTATGACCAAGTCTGGGGTTGGCCAAATCACAACCGCGGATCTAGTATGTCCGTTCTTTTCTCAGCGCAACACACTTTTCTAACAAAAACTCAGGCGGATGCGCGCTTCAGCAAGGGCGACAGAGTGCGCAAGAAGGCATCAGCGCCCGGTGGTGCTCAATCCAAGTCCGCCTACAAGATCTACGCGCGCAGGAGCAGCCCTCATGGCTGGATCGAGTATCAGCTTGAAGACTACTACACGCAAAAGGTGGATGGCAGCTGGACACGCGAAAGGGACCTCAAGGCCGGCGCCTGAACAGTGCTACATTGCCTGAGGCTGAGCTCACCGGAAAGTCACCAGGCAGCTGAATTTGTGACGCGCGCAGCCAATTGTGAGTGAGGCGTTGGGGCTGAGTCTTCCACATGCGACCATCATCTTTCTGCTTCCCGTTGCTCAATACTACTTACACCCTTCTGTTGCCACAATCTATTAGCCACAACTCACTCTTAATGTTCGCTTGAGTGATATTTGATTGTGCAAAATACCTTGCTCGTCTTCTCTTCGTCCGCTCGTTTGTCGCTGTCACGCAAGCCTCGCTTGTCTCTTCTCGCCATGACCCCTCTTCGCACCATGACCGGGGATACATTTACCGATGAGAAGACACCTCAATCGCCAGTATCTCCAACGGGTACCGACACAACCCTAAGAGGTGACGCCTACATCGAAGTAGCGGACGAGAATAGCGACTGCCACCCTACTGTGTTGGCCCCAATGCCAACGACCTCAAATGATGTCGACGTTGACATTGAAAGTGCACAGCCTTGTAGGTCACTCCATGCCACTATTTTGGCCCCCAGCGCCAAACATCGTCGATGTTCGGCATCAGCTGAAGCGCAATGGCTCAAACCGGTCAGCCAGCTCGTATGCATGACGTGATTACAATCTAGGGCCATGATTGGTATCCATATGAGCAACACTGACATTGCTTCAGCGAATGACAATAAGCGGCCTGGATTGATGCATCGCATGACAGGTTCATTCCGCTCCGAGCCAGAACCTCTCTTCGTGACTGAGACCAACACTCGGACACGTGAGTATATTCAGGATCCTTCATATCGCTTGTCACTGATCAATCGTAGTGGAAGATACACCTAATGGCTTCCCAAGGCTCGCAGCATTCCAAGCTAGCGACACAAATTTTGCATTATATCGTAGTTTCAGCTACCTGCACTCACGTGTGCTGCTTGATTTGCAGGATGAGATCACCTGTTTAGAAAGAGAACTCGATGAGATCGACTGCGAAGATGCGTTTGAGAATCCGACTCGTCTGAAATCAAGAGACTACGACATCCAGCAGCCTATCGGTGAAGGAGCTGATCGCAGCCGTCGAGTCATACTTCGCGAGATCAAGGCTAAACTGATCGAATACGGTATGTATACCTTAGCGATAACCGCAAGCATCCTAGCGGAGAGCACATGGCTAATTGAGGCATAGATGAGGTGCTCATAAAGGCAAGAGAACTCCAGTCTTTCCAAAAGCCATCAGATCGCAACTATCGCAGTGTGCGACGCTATTGCTTCAAGAAGAAGCCGCTAATGGATGACGTACTGGACTCCATCCGAACAAAGGAAGACATAGTCACCATTCACAACGGTCGTGAGTGGGCGAGCTTCGATGGTGGCGTAGAGACGATGATAGGGCAAACAGACCGCTTTCTTAAGAAGGTCTTCAACACAGAGAAACCCCCACTACAGGTACGTCAACTCTATCTTCCAAAATGAAGAGCCAAACCACTTACACAGTCGGCAGAAATACTTCCGAACCCCAGAAGCGCAAAAGAAGACCAGTGATTCCGACATCTCCTACTACAGCAGCTCTCGCGTCGACAAACTGGTCAACATCCTCATCACCTTCATCATATTCTGTCTCCTCGTGGTACCAGTCATCACCATGTACCAGTTGACGAACACTGCTGCCCATATTGAGACCGACCCATCAGGCAAGACTTCCGCCCAGAGTCAAGTGGACATTAACAAGCGAGATACATTCAACGCAGTTGGTGTGCTCATAGTATTCACATTACTATTCAGTGCTGCGATGAGTCTGCTGACCAAGGCGGCGAGGCATGAACTTTTCGCGGCGTCTGCAGCCTACTGTGCGATCTTGGTAGTGTTCATTGGGAATTTCACTGGGCCTGGTAATTGACATTTCTTTGTCGACGGTACTTATGAAATTACGATGATCTACAATATCTCCGTTTGCTCTGTGTTGCATATCCATCTCAGTCCCAACCTACAACAACGCTGCAGGCGACGACTATCGCCCAGTGAGGCGGTCTGTGGACACTCTCGGACTTTTTTAACCCGCCACGACCTTCGTGTATTCGTACTTGCCGGCAAGTCGGGGATTTGACTCTCCCGAGATCCCGCTGACCGGTATGCGAGGCTTGGCGTATAGTAAGCCTTAATGCGACACTACCAGTAGGCTACTTAATCCAAGCCCTTTACTACACCAAGGCACATATGATTGGCACCCCTACTGCTATTAGGCACACATCTGAACGCCATTTAGTGCGGATGTAAGGTCTACAAGCCCTGGGCAATCGACTATCCGATACCTCTCACGTGAGATATCGCCCGGGCGTACCCAAGTATCGCTTGTGGCACATGCATTTGGTTCGCGTCGCTTAGACGTAAGACATATATTTGGAGTATCTGCCCGCACCAAAATTGATACGACATCGGTAAATCACCTTCTCCTTCTTCTGTGAGGCACCCAGTGATAGCTTTCGCTTTCTTAAACATGTCCTTCCTATCGAACTACTTCCCTGGGCAGCGAGTCGCTCCTCCTCGCATACCCACGGATACCATCATACCCCTCCACAGCCGCGACGACACGCATCAAAACAGAAACGTTTCAGTCGAATTCACCATGTGTTTTGACGAAGTTCTTGACGAGCGGAAGCTTGTCGAAGCATTATGGAGGTTGCTGGAGAAACCGGGTTGGAGGAAGTTGGGAGCACGACTGCGCCTCAACACCAGCAACGATAAACTTGAATACCACATACCAGCACAGTACACCAAAGAACGACCGCCAGTCAACTTCACCCATGCGATTTATGACAGCAAATTGAAGGACCATCCTCTTGGTTGCCAGATTCCTACTGCAAACGAGCGTAACGACAGTGTCCAGGTCTTCGGCGTTCTAGAGTCGCAACGTGGGGTTATAAGTGCGAAGGGCAATACTTCAGTTCTTGATGACTGGCTTTTTTCAGACGATGCGCAGTTAGGCTTACATGTAGCGAGCTTCAAGGATGCGACACTCGTCACCCTGACTTGGCTACATACGCTTCTTGATGCGATGGGGCGACAGACTCTACTGAGAGCGTGGACGGCAGTGTTAGAAGGAAGAGACGAAGATGTACCGGAGTTCTGGGGTTACGATTTCGACCCGTTGACGCGGCTTGGAGCTTCTCTCGATGAGGACAACCAGGATGCAGAGGGTTTGAGTGCCGGCACTACGCAAGTGCAAGAGAAAGCGCAATCTCAGATCTGGATGGTGATGTCAAACTTGAAGACCTGGCTTCCAAGCTTGCTAGACCCCAGAGCGACGCTCGCATACCTTTATTCTCTGTTCTTTAGACCGACGACAACGCAGAACGGCCGTATGCTCTACATGCCCGCGGCTTACATGGCTCGCTTGCGAACTGAAGCAATGCGCGATCTTGAATCTCTCGACGCCTCACGAATAACCTACAATACCTCAACGTCTTCCGCACCAAAGCCCTTCCTCTCAGACGGCGACATATTCTCAGCATGGTTAATCCGCCATCTCGTTTCCTCTGACACCTCTCTGCTCAACTCACCCCCTGCTCGACCCGTCATAATCCTCAATGTCTTGGGCATGCGAGACGTATTATCTACCTCGTCATCCAAATACGAGGTCTTGATTCCAAAAGGAAAAGCATATGTTGCAAACTGCACAGGTGGAATCGTTTCGGCGTTCAGTGTACAGCAGTTTGTCGGTATGCCGTTGGGTCACGTTGCGGCTCGTATTCGCAAAGATCTTGTTGAGCAGGCGAATAGAGAGGCGGTGGAAGCTTCGCAGCGTGCCAGCCGCAACGGACAGCAAAACCTTACGCCTCCGTCGGATCCGCAGATGGGGCCGGCAGCCTACGTGTTCTCAAACTGGGCAAAGGCAACGTTGTTTGATACAGATTTCAGCGCTGCTGTCGTTTCTGATGATGGTGATGAGGGTGGGTTGACTAGTAGGCCGACCAGAGGAAAGCCTATGTATATCAGTGTTAACGGTCACGATAGACGGGTGGACGGCTGGGGTAAAAGCTCAGGGGGCATTGGTATGTGTGTTGGTAAGGATGCTAGGGGTGGGTATTGGCTTGGAGCAATCACCCCAGCCAAAGAGTACGCGGAGGAGTTTGAGAAGACTGTGTTGAGCGATTTCTAGGCCGGTGGGCGGGTCACCGAGATGGACAGCGTCACCAGCCTTGTTACTTCCGAATTGGCATCACAATCTGATAGACATCTTCGAGTAGAATATACGGTAGGTGTTGCATTAGTTGAACGAATTATTTCGCTCAATGACTACAGAAACTCCGGCCCAGTGGCGCCATTCGCTAGAGTGAAAACTCATGAGGATATAATACATCAAGCGCTAGGCTGATGCACTATGGGTATACGTGTGTGTTGTTCGTGGGGCTTGGTAGATATGTGTGGGCACATCTTCGTGCTTCACAACCCCCATGCCTTTTTTCTAACGGAACATCGAGCGGTTTGAGGATCTAGTAGCGGACGCCATCAGCGGCGGCCTCGGTGTGTGGCTGAACGGCCTTCTCGTGTTCGAGCCTGGCCTTTCGGCGGTGGTCCCTAATCTCGTGGAAGGAGGCCGTGATGGCATGGAGGAGTCTGGTAGCCAGTCAGCAGATGATTCAGGGATTCGGGCAGCGGAGAACATACGTGCTGATAATTGCCAAGATGAAGGTGCCCCACGGCAGGTTACAGCTGTCATCACGGCTCGCAGTCGCGCCAGTAACAACACCGGTATTGCCGTTAGCAATACGCTCCGGGCTGTAGCAGTGACGAGCACCAGCAAGACCTCCGTTCGGTCGCGTAAGCACAGCCACTGCGATGAATGCTCCAACAAATGCAAGGTCGAGAAGTACCCAGATCCATCGGAGTACTCGACCGCCAGGGTTCGCTGACTTCTTGATGCAAGAAAGTAGGATCGTGATCAAAGTATACAGCACGGCGGCGGCAAGAATGCCCTCGACTGCACCATAGCTGCCGTTGATGCCGCGATAGGTCTTGACGCTGTTGACAAGGCGATACACCTTATATAAGCGTTGAGAAAAGATGCCGAGTGAGACCACAGAGCTGATGAATTGTAGGAGGCGTGTGAAGCGTAAGAACCAACGGTAGAAGGAAGTGTTCTTGAGCTTGTCCGGCACGAAGCCTAAAGATGGGTGTACGCAGTCAGTATTTGTCTCACATGCAGTTCATGAGTAGTTACTGACGCGTAAGAAGACCTGTTTGCTCGCGCTTGTCGGTGACTGGGTAGTCGACCGGACCGTCAATGGGCTCCTGGGCGTGCACCATGTTGATATGCTGGGTGTCGACGTGGATGGTATTGATGGATTGGTGAGTTCTGCTGAATGCTGAAGATGAGGGCAGCGCAAAGATCTACTATCTTATAGCTCTGAGGATGAGGTGACAGCGACGTGACACAAAGACCAGGCCCCTCTTACCCGTTTGACACGGTCGTCACTCACCGTCACCGTCAGCTTCGGTACCAACCCCCCGCATCCAAATTAAACCTGGAACCGCGGAGATTTTGCTTAGGCTTGTTGCACGGCAGTGGCATGTTGCCTTTGCGCTTTCTCGGCACGTCATGAGATTGGATGGCTTTGAACGACAAGCCACGATACAGGCGTGATTGGTGGCTGAAGACCAACGCACGTGACACCGCTAACGCAGTGCTAACCTGTTGCAGGCAAGTACGTCACTGAAAATCCCCATGCTTTTTCTTGAACGTGATTTGGAAATCCCATGCATGGGAAACCAGTTCTATGCGCGTCACAGCCTTGCCGATCTCCAATGGCACATCCGTCGTGGCTGCCGAATCGCTCGATGCTGGAGTAGATCATCGTAGAATGACGAGCCCCACCCGTGGGCACTTGCTTTTTAGAGGCGATCGTGGTGAAGCTTGTTTCTGTGGCTTCAAGCTATAGGCAAGCTAAGGTTCCGTTAACCGATTGTCTCACGAAAACCAGATTGCGAGAGCATAGGGTGAACAGAATATGTTCCTTGATTCATACGCCAAAGCGTCCAGAAGCGGTTGTGCGACGAACTTCTGCATGCTCGCCCTTCAAAACTTGTCGAGCGCTACTCGCATTCGGATCCAAATACCAACACTGCATCGCTTGGTGCTGTCCTGATGGGAAGTCAAGCCTTGCGCCTGATACTGTCAAACATTTGGCATGCATCCTGGCTCCATCTTCCTGTCATGTTCGTCGTTGGCGACTTCAGACCGGTCGCTGCCAGTTCTTCAACATCCACTCCTCAATTGCTCCGCTCCTGGATGATGTTTGAACCGAAGTAAGAATGGCTGTTCTCCATGATATTCATCACCGTCTAGGTGCGGCTTTGTATGCCGAGAAATAGTGATGTGTCGGGTGAACAGGCCGTGACCGCGATGTCGACGATAAGCAAGTTGGGTTGATCTGATAGGCTAGGCATTGCTGGTGTTTGAGTTCAGGAGGGATTGTGAGTTCCACATAATGTCGCCTTGCGGTACAGCTTGACCAATATGTCATAACACTGTATTCAATTCTCTTGACAACTTTCCATCAAGGTAAAATTGTATCTTTCCGATCTTTTTCGCTACTTTCCCCGTACCATATAGTCGCTCATCGATGTATTTGATCAATTCGCGAAGGTAGGTTTCTGACTTTGCGAAGTCCACTGGGTACAGCTCCTTAAAGTCCAGATGTGCCAGACCTTTAATCTTACGGAAAGGTATCTCTGCAAGACCAATCTCTTTGTTGCCGTTTCCATACCTCCAAGTATCAATATTGATAGTCACAGTATCAATTCGAGTAACAGGTATGTTCCGGCCATCATCTAAGTGCTCGTCCAACAGTGGGTCGACCCATGTTTCCAAACCCCGGAAAACTTGTGATCGATGTCTTTTCGAACTATCATCGAGTAAGAAGCGAGCCAACGGGAACGACAGTCCTCCGGCAAGAAGCAGCCAATAGGTGGACAAGTCAGCTGGATGCCGGCCTTCGTGATCCCAGTCCGTCTGCAGATGCCGTCCATTCGTGGTACAGCACGGGATTATGTTGATGTCTAATCTCTCGATGGTTCCTTCAAGCTCGCGCGCGGAAACAACGCGCCGCGTCGGCCACAACCAGTGGTCGTCAATAACTGCGATATCGACCTCGAAGTTCCGCGGCGCTTTTGAAAGATATTCTTTGGTCTCGCGATACATTCGTTGACTAGTTAGTAGAAGGCTTGGAACTCCTGAATCCTTCAAATAATCCAGGCTCGGTACACAGTAAAGACTGCGTACGTCGGTTGGATAGCTGGGCCGATGACGCGTGCCATTCTTCGGTAAAACAGTAGGTGACGAGAGCACAAGGTCGATGATGTTGAAGAGCAGTTCGCTCGGTAGATCTAGAAAGCCGACCATAGCTGCTTGCTGGTAGAGGCCGCAACAAGGTTGTGTGGAGGAAGGTTGCATGGGTTGTTCGCGATGCCTGCGCAGGTAGGTACCGCAGCCCTGAGGCGCAGGCGCGGTTGACCCCACTTGAGCCTCGGGCCGATGGGAGCTCTCCCACACAGCCATCAACTCGCCATTGCATGAGAACAGGCCCGACTTTGTTTGAGTCACATTGCGGTGCGCTCAATGCTGTTACACATACCATCGCATTACAGGTTCGACCGCACGCGTTCTCGCAGCATCGCACCCAGCCCTGAAGCCAGAGACCGCTTCGTTTTGGTTAGCGCGAATGACTCACTTTTGCTCACTCTGCCTGCGCCTCCTGCTTGAGGCTCAACAGCCCCCGGAGTCATATTTATCGCCTGATTGGAAAGCATGCCGATTCACGGAGTGGAGCAAAGTGTTTGAGCGTGTCTCTTGTACAAGACATAAAGATCGCTGTACACTTACAAGAGATCAGAAACATTAGACATCAGAGTCCTTTCTGACGCACTCGACATACCCCTTTCAATCGTCTTCTCTGCATCTCGTTCTGCGTTTAGACATGGCGGCTACCGACCATACTTCTCCCCCAGCGCGGATATCAACGACTTCATACGATACAGCGTTGTGCATCATCCCACCCGCTTCTCAATGCGGTCACGTAGATCAGCTACGGGAACTTTACGACAAGGCCTATGGGAAGGTTAGTTATATATGCCCTGGATTCAGGGAAAGCACACATTGACTAGGGTCTTTAAAACTTTTAGTGGCCACCTCACGTCAACCTCGTATACCCTTTCGTTGCACCAGAGCAGCTTCCAAAAGCACAGGAGCAGATTCAAGGGTACTTGGCACAGCATTTAACCCAAGAGACACCCATCGATGTAGAACTGGTTCAAGCGGGTGGTTTCGTGCAAAAGAACAACTTCACTGTATTTCTTGGGACCGATGACCGTGGTGAGGAAGACTCGCCTCTCGTCTCGCTGCGTACGACTGTGCTACAAGCATTAGGCCAAGGTCCTTCTCGATTCACTCCCCACCTTACGATCGGTCAAACACAGGGTAATCCTCTACTCTCGCAGTCATACCTCCTACGAAAGGCTCAAAGATTACCAAACATACACTTCCGCGTTGGCACGCTCGGTATCCTTATTCGTGAGAGGACGGCTGGCACGCTGTCAACTGATTACATGCGGTTGTATGGAACTATCGATATTGGGGCCCCAGGCGATGCTTGGCGACCTCACATTCCAGACTACTGGGTGAAGCTGCCTAACTCGAATCCGGCCGCACCCCGACCGGATGGTGACGAAACTCAGCAAGAATCCTTACTTGATGATTACGAGGTGCGCGATGTGCCAGCTCTCTGCTTCGATCCCAACGAATCCAGATGGTCACCGCACACATGCGAGAACCAGAAAGAGGCTGAAGTGAAGGAAATCACTGTTTCGAGTTACAATGTCCTGGTAGACACCGAGTATCCGCCGGACCATGACCGTGACCCGTTGATCGTGGACACCATCCTATCAGAACAAGCGACGGCCGATATATTAGTACTGCAAGAGGTCTCCGACGACTTTCTTGACTATCTACTTTTCACTCGTCAGGACATTGCACACATATACCCATTTGTTTCGCATGGTCCGCCATGCCAAAACGATCTAGGTCCTCTCCCCAGTCTACGGAACGTCGTCATTCTGAGCCGCTATCCTTTTAGCTGGCATTCAGTACCCTTCCATCGCAAGCACAAGAGCGCTCTCGTTGCGCGATTGAGAGGCGTCACGGCATCTGGCACTAAGGGCTTGGGGAGCTTAGTTGTCGCTGGAGTTCATTTGACTGCCGGTCTTACTGATGGCTCAGTCGCTACTAAGAAAGCTCAGATGGGGACTTTGACACGCCATCTAGAACAGCACTATGGAAGCGAGCCATGGGTCATCGCAGGGGATTTCAACCTGGTCACGTCGACTTACACCATTGAGACCTCCGTCAAAGACCAGTCCATATCCAGCGAGACTGTCTCCCTGTTAGCAACAGTTGAGGCCGAGATTCGGGAAGCGGGGTTATCTGATGCTTGGTCTGTTGCCCGTGTTGAAGGAGTGGACGAAACGAGTACAACTGGATCTGGTGATTTGTTCGAGGGCGAAGAGGGTGCGACATTCGATCCCCAGAACAACCGACTTGCCGCAGGAACGACTACGACTTCTCACGATCGGCCACAGCGTTACGATAGGATACTATTTCGGTCGCAGGATTCACTTCGCATAGACCGCTTCAACCATTTCGGCGTTCCGGAGATGATCGACGGTGCACAGGTCGCAGCCAGTGACCATTATGGAGTGAGAGCGAAGATTAGAGTGAACGAAGCAGTAGCGAGCACCGGAAATGAAGCAGCCATCTCAAATCAGCCTGCCGTGGAATATAAGCGAGTGGATGAAACTTTGGCAGAGACCACGAGCCTCGTTTCAGTGCTCGAGACCCACGGCATGTTCCCGAACGAAGATCAAGCGAGCAATCGGCGCGACGCACTTGCAAGCCTCCAGCACATACTACTGGGTACATCAGACGATGGAGATCCAGCGCAACCTGATATACCATTGGTTATAGTGCCAGTTGGCTCGTACGCCTTGGGTGTATGGACTGCAGACTCGGACGTCGACTGCCTTTGTATCGGCACCATTAGCTCTAAGACCTTCTTCCGGCTCGCTCGGCAACGACTTACCAAAGCAGAAGTCAAAGGGGTCAGGATCTTGCGGAAGGTTGAGGCCAGCACCGGCACCATGCTCGAACTGTCTGTCAACGGCATATTCATGGATCTGCAGTATTGTCCTGCGCCCCAGGTCGTCGAGAGGTGAGTCTTATGTAACGATTGTGATATCGCAGCGCTAACATTCAGCTACTAGGTGGCATGAATTCCGGAGTATCCCAGCATCTGATCCCATCTTCAACCTTTCCATTCTCTCACTCCGCAAGCTCAAGCCTTACCGCGATTTGCTATACATACAACGTACACTGCCGTCGCTTTCTGCATTCCGCCTAGCTTATCGTTTCATCAAGCTATGGGCTGTCCAGTGCGGCATATATAGTGCGAAGTTCGGGTTCCTTGGAGGCGTACACATCACGCTCATGCTCTCCTGGGTCTGCAAAAGTCTTGGGCATGATGCCGGCCCAGTCACGGCTGCAGACATCATTGCGAGTTTCTACCATTACTACGCTCAGTTTGATTGGACGAACGACATGGTCTACGATGCCATCTTCCACAAGAAGAAGCCTCGTTATTATCGCAGCGCGAGAGAGCCGATGGTGGTGTTGGGTTATCACGCACCCAACTCGAATATCGCTCATACGGCTACGGTTCCCGGCCTGCAGCTGCTCGTTAAGGCTTTCAAGACCGCTGAAAAGCAGCTTTGCGAGCCGGGAATGACGTGGGAGGCATTCTTCGGTGCACCATCTGCTCCAGAACCAGAGTCGCAACTCCCTCATGGAGCCGCAGAGTTCCTCCGCAACTACAACAACTTCGTCAAGGTCGAAATCCAGTTTTGGGGCCGAACATTGGCTAAGGGCAAGAGCCTAGTCGGTTGGGTTGAGTCTCGATGCATCTCGCTCGTCATAGGTAAGCCGCATATTCCAAACACCTGTTGCGCAATCGTTTTACTAACCTTGATAGACATCCACAAAGCCATACCCAAGTCGGAAGTCCAAATCTGGCCAGCTCGCTTCGTCGATAGCAATTCGTTCGACGTGGGAGAGGGCAAAGAGTACCAAGGCTGTTACCTGATCGCCCTCTCGAAATCCGAGAAAGCCGTCTCAGCACACAGCGTGGACGACAAGCAACTCGCCAAGCAAGCCCTGGAAAAGGTACTGGATCGTTTCTTGACGCAGCTGCGGACTGACGAGAAGAACTTCGACGCAAACACTTCATGGATCGATGCTTCGCTAGTAAGATCTAGCGATGTCAAAGGGTTGCGACTGGACGATCGAGAATGGGGTGTCTACGCCATGGACATGGATTCAGACTCAGACGACGAGGAAGACGTTGATGAAGACCTTGAAGACGCCGATGAGACCAAACCTCAGCGTACGATACCTCAGCGCCCCAAGCCCACCTCAGCACCTTTGTCGAGAACAAAACTACGTCCTGCATCCGATGTTCTCAACCGTCTTCGCTGGGACCCAAGCTTGGATCCGAGCGATTACATTATCGGCTATGAGGACCGCTTTTTGGGCGCGAAGGAAACTGGTCTTGAGAAATGGAAAACGGAGCAGACGGATGAGGAGTTCATTCCCCAGCATCGCATACTGTATTTCAAGAAGAAGGGTGGAGAAGACGGAAGGGGAGAGGTGGTATGGGAAAGAGCTACAAGGATAGACAAGATTTTCGGGAGTGGACTAGGTAGTGGTGAGTAGGTACGGGTCATGATCACGAGAATGGAGACTAGGTCTCCATATACCTATACACTCAACATGTGCCTGCACTTCCTCTTGCGCTTCGTGAGGACGCGGCGTACTTGTAGGCGGACTTTGCATTCGTGACTCAAACATGAGAAAGATGACACATTTGGTTAACCTCAGGTTATAGGCCTCTTTGTGCCTTGTCTCTGTAGCACGCGTGTTCCCTTCCCAACGGCGTTCGGCCCGGCCCGCTTCGAACAAAAGCGGTGTACTCTGGTGTTGCAGCTATACACATCTTCGCGAAAGCCTCGATAACTATCTCTTCGAACTGAAGTATATCCTCATGTTTGAAGATCGTTTGGAACGCCGTCTTTGCACGACCTTTGCACTTTAGCGATGCGAACCTCCTTCTTCTCCCCGGGCAGTCTGACTTTTAGAAGCGGTAGGCTGTCAATATCTCGGCGCTTGGCGCCGCTTCAGACACACGAAGCGCAGATAGGCGTGGTTTCAGACGAGTCGTGAGAGCCCAGAACTCGAAGTTAGCGCTACGTGATCCATGGACCCTCAACTCAGCGGAGCTTATGTGGTGAAATGCGCAGGGAGTTCTACACTTCCAAATCTCCATGTCTAGGGCTTACCGCCGGTCTCTCCTCGGATATTAGATCTTGATCTCGACAAGGCGGCGACGGCTCAAGATGCGGCCCCATGGGGAAGTCTAATCGCGGCTTAGTTCCCACTGCGGTATCAACACCCCTCTCTGATTGCGATCTTCCACCTTCTAAAGGTAGCTGGTAGCCTTTGACCAAAACCCAGCGGATCCGCAGAACCACAATATTAACAATACCGGCTGCATAGCATTACTCAGGTCAAATGCTTAGGATCTCGGGTTGATTGCGAGGCTGGATTTTGTAACGCGCACGGAGTTCGGCGCCGAAACGTTAGCTGCCCGGGCATGGTGGGCGCAGGATGTGAGGCGCTGGTGGGAGGCTTGCGACAAGGCTTGCTAGGGCTTGGAAGTTTTGCATGGAGCGGAGCGGACTCGTGTTCGCATAATTACATGTGTCTTTGTTTGTCTTGGGGGTTGTTCGCGATGGAAAGATGTTGGATACGCAAAGTGACACTGTGAGAGCGGCGCGGCTGGGAGAGCCAAACGCTAGATCGCATTCAGACAAGTCTTTATCTGACATCAGCATCGCCCGCGGACAAGGCAGTTCGACAGCTCGGCGTTTCTAAGGAAAGTACAACAACATCACGAGCAACTTACGCCGCAATCAAGAACACGTATCGTCAAGGAGAAAAATAAAGGATGCATTGGCTGAACGTGATATCTATAATGCCGGAGTCAAGCTCCAAACGCCGCTCATCCTGCTGCCGAAGCAGATGCTATTTATACATTCCAAAGAACACTTCGCTGATCTTTGGCATTGACCCAGACGTATTCCGTACATCTCGGGTTCGCCTTGCTCTTACCCAGAGTAACAGCAAAGAGGTTGATCTCCATCCACACGGGTCGCATACCCATGTGCTCGAGCCTCTCCCACCATGACCTGAAGCGGCCAAAGTCTATGCTGCCACCGCCGCCCGCGTTGTCGAGGTTGATGCCGTCGCCGAGATGCAGTTCGATCATGACCTGGCCGATGGGCAGGACAGACTTGCCAGATGCAGTCTTCATGTTATCGAAAGCGTTCATCATCGTGTCAAGAGCGTCGTATTCGCTGCCTTCGATATCAATTTTCAGAATATCGATGTAGGTGTGGTTGTTCTGCTTCATCAAGGCGGGTAGGGTCCAGAATGGTGGGTCGGACTCATGCTTGTCCTCCTTGCCTAGGCCGACCTTCTTGAAGAAGGTGCGATGACGGTGCTTCTCGGCGATTTGGGGACCCCAGGAGTCGACCGAGAAGTCGTAGCCCCAGATGCGAGCGCTGGGGACGCGCTCGAGCATCTCAGCTTCGAAGGAGGACTCGCCGTTGATACCGAAACTGTACATGACCAGGCCATCTTGCGCGTCCACAAGGGGTTCTTGCGATCCGATGGTAGCGGAAGCGAACTTAGGTGCGGGGAGACTCTCGTAGATGTTCATTCCGCATACCCATTTTCCTCCGTCACCGAGCCTACCGACGCGCTGGATGTCATGGGGGCATGTCCATGTTGGTGGGAAGAAGTCCCAGATTGTGAAGGGGTATTTGAGGAAGTCCATTGGGAAGAATGGGATCTTCGGGTTGTCCGGATGCGACTTGGCCATCTGGTCTCGGAGCTCAACGCTCTTCTTCCACGACTTTTCCGAGAGCGCAGATCGGTCTTTTATCCATGCTTGCAGGATGGAGGAGGGTTGCGAGGACCCTGTTGATGGGAGGACGGGTAGGTAAGGAAGTAGTGCCGTGCCAGCGGATTCTTCATTATGGAAAATGACGATTAGGAAAACGACGACGAATATTCCAGCGAATATGCGGGCTACGCGTTTTATTAGTAGGCGTTCACAGAAGAACAAAGGAGTTGGACCTACCACCGAAAGACCTGAACATCTTTGCAGGTGGAAAAGAGTGACGTGGGATTGGTGGGGAGAGTTGAGTCGAAGGAACGACCGTGATGTATGACCTCCGAGTTGAATCGGTGGAGGTAACAATCGCGTCAAGCGTACACAAAGAGAGAAGGAAGAGTAAAAGAAGGAGTGGACAATAGTGAAGCCAAGGGTTGGAAGATACACGACAAGTAGGCCCCAGACAACTTGACTCCTAGTTTGGCGGCATGGTGGACATCGGCCCTTTAGAATGCCAAGGATACGCGAAACAAGAACAGCGGAAAGGCCAACAGTGTTACGTGTACATCTGCCGAGCGCTTATCACAACCAAACATCAGGTAGACCCCCGTTACAGATTTAGCATTGATCGAGCAAGAACATCCAAGACCCGTACGGGCTAGATGTTACGAAACCCCGCTCAAGCCGCACGCCGCTATCTTCGCACCAGTCAGGATGCCACTGCGACTAGTGGACGACGGGGAGGATGACTAGCCGCACGGCGACGATGAGGCGGCGGGGCAGATGTGGGTCGATTGATCATCATGAGCGGTTGTTTCGTCCGTGTCTTTGTCTTGCTGCTCCTGCAGCTGAGGCACGGCGCACGCGTTTCAAGACGCACACTCCAGACGCGTCGCAAGCATGATGTCATAGGATCAATTGTATCTATCAATGGAATTGTGGGTATAATACATGTAAATCGCTATTTCGCGATGCGACTATCTTGGATGTTGCTCCGCTTCGCGCGAGGCTTTCTGATGATGGATGCGTACTCCCGAGGTTATGTTTAGTTTTAGTGCCATGCGGGGGGACGGAAAAGGAAAGTGGAAACTGTAATGAGATCATGTGAGGGTCTTGTGAACGACAATGGCAGCCGCCACCAAGAGCACGCTGCACGTGGTGAATACGGTGTCGCGATGCGCTTCGCCTGGACTCATTGTTAGTTTTAGGCCTTTTGTCCCAAACAAAGCGGCGATGCTTACCTTCTTTCGTAGTGCTCAAAGCAAGCACAACGAAAACGTTGAGCGGAATGCGAAGAATGCCGTAAATGCTGGCTCTTGAGCCGTCTTCGACAAGCTTGCTCTTCAAAGAGCCCATTGCGGGGTAGTAAACTCCGCAGCATAGCTCGAATATGCAGAAGCACCACAACGTGACGCGCTCATCCCGGAAATGTCCAGGAACAAAGAAGCAGGCGGATGAGACTGCGAGGATGCCTGTCAGCATCTTTTGTGCTGGCACAGGTGAGGCAGATGTAGAGAGATGTTTGTAAAGGAGCGAACCAAACATCATCGAACACATCAAGATGGCGAAGATGAGACCAAATGGCAGTTCTGGTTGGTGTTAGCCTGGTTGTGCTTGCATAGAGTGGATAGAAGGCTGCTCACCATCTGTTGAGCCCGCCAACTTGTGGCTGAGCTTCAGCGCCGGGAACTTGAAGAAGATAAATAGGAACAGAGATCCTTCGAAGAATCCTGAGACCAATGCAAGCATCATGATGTTGCGATCTAAACCTCGATTAATAAAGCAATCTCAGGTAACGAGGCTTCAACGTACCACGTAGAATAGTCCGGAGAGCAGAAGTAGGTGGAGGAGCTGGGGTGGCCTCTTCCTGCTGGAGCAGCCCCTCAGTCTCTGATGCTCTCCGACTGCTTGAACCGTAATTCTCTCCCCAGAAGTTCGAGATGGCAAGGAAGGACAGGCTCAAGCACGCAATGGAGGCCATGAACGGCGCCTTTGCGGTGCCTGCCATCCTGACTGCCCACTCAGCGAAGATACCCGCACCAATGGCTACACATGTGTTGGACGTGGTCATCGTGCTGAATATCGCGCTGAGGTGCGGTTCACCATCGGGCAGCATTAGATGGTTGAACTCAGCAACTAGCCAGCTTTCGAAGACGCTCCAAAGGACGGTACCGCAAACACCGCCGAGGATGCGACCGAAGAAGAGAACGTAGATGTTGTTGGTAAGGAGAGTGGCGCAGGACAGAGAGTAAAGGGCGCAGTAACCCAAGCATGCTGTCTTGCGCCCATATCGGTCTGCGAGTGCGCCTACGAAAGATGCGGAGATGCCGGCGGCGATGAACCCAGTAAGGAATAGGAATGCGACTGTTTCTTCCGAGAGTCCTTTCTCATCTACATATCCGTTAGCGGTCAGTCTGTAGAACAGTAGTTCGTCCAACATACCCTTGTAAATAGGATATATGTACGGCCCTTGGAGCCAGTCCGCGGCATTGACGAGCAAGTAAATAGGAAAGAAGCGCTTCTTCAGCTTGCTCAAGCCCTCTAGATCAGGCTCTACATGTTGATGCTCGTCTTTCTTTTCCGTAGTCGCAGTCTCCACGACGGCCGCCTTGCGTGAGCGGTGCGACTGGTAGAAAGCAAGTGCATTGAGCACTAGCGATCCAGCGAATGTAGCTCGATAAAGGTCCATGTTGAATGTGGACTTGTATTGTTGAAATGAGCGAAGGGCGACGGTCGGTTGTGGATGAGTGTATGTCCAGCAAAACACAAAGGAATGTAGAAGGTCAAGGTCTCGATTCGTCAAGATGTTGTAAACAGCACTAGCTCTGGACAGGCCCAGTGAATCGAAGGGATTAGTATAGAATGAATTAGTGTCCTTGTCCCGTGCCACTCTTCACGTTCTTAGGACAAGGAGATACGAACACGGTATGCTAACTTCGTGGTGTCCCGAATAGAATAGCCGCTTTGTGCACTCGGCCAAGCTGATCCCAATCATGGACCGCGGAGCAGCACAGCGCCGGGCGTCATACATGGAGGTCCCCTCCCGGTACGGGCTGACGATAGGCTTGGGGGGCTTGCGCGTCAATAAGTGGAGTGACACACCACGGCGTTTCTAAAATGTGGGACGGCTGGGCGCGTCAATGATGCAAGGTCTTGGTTTGTGTGGGGTCAATGCGCCGTCAGGGGCGGCAGGAACAACCGACCGCGGCTTCGCGAGCAGCTGCCGCGTGAAACCAAGGGGGCTGGTTTCAGATATGACAGCACCCCATCGTGGATACATCCATCTTCACACCTCATTCAAAGAAAACATCAAACACCCTGGAGCCTACATTGACGTTGGGTCACCCACTTTGCATGTTCCCACATTGATGTAGGCGGCAAACCTGTTTAGTTTTCTTCGGTGTGAGGTGTTCTCGCGAACGTGCTCTGGGTATCTGTGGGCGTAATTCACAGTGAAGAGAAGCTCGGGACTACAGATTGGTAGATGAAGTTCTATTCCTTGGTATTGTGGAGCCTATTCAACCGTCCTTGGAGATCTCCCACCATCTCTCATGTCTCTCACAATTCTACCTCTTGATCAACCACCA
This sequence comes from Alternaria arbusti, assembly GCF_024043155.1. NCBI lineage: Eukaryota > Fungi > Ascomycota > Dothideomycetes > Pleosporales > Pleosporaceae > Alternaria > Alternaria arbusti. Next base: position 1,384,287 of record NW_026249943.1, read on the forward strand.
GAGGAACAGTACTGCGCCTTTGACCTCAAACCCTCGAAAGGGTTCCGCTCCAGCGCGCGAATCTTCTCCACACACGCCTTGCAGGTCAGGGCCTCACAACCAGGACATCTCATGCCGCCGGTGTGAGCGGCCATGCAGAAAACACAATAGTCATCACCGCCGACCTGAAGACGCCATGCCGTGCTCTTGTAGATGCACGTTTGTTGGCCGCAGGGGTGAGACATCTGCACGACCATGCCGTGTGCCTTCGCGCCAGGCTTGGGGGTCGGAGGCCCATCCTCGAACGGACTGAAAAGAATATTAGCAAAGATCAGGTTTGGAGATGATGGATCTTACATACCTCTCATAGGCCTCAGGGTGCCTCATGCGGTAAGCGGCGTCTTTCTCCTGCCATGCGGTATACTCCTTGCCCAGGTAGTACTGCCAGCTTGCCTCGTATGGCTTGCGGAACGGCTTCTGAGGCGGCGGGCTTGCTCTACCGGACTCGTATGCTCTACCAGCCTCGTAGTTGGCGGGACCCTTGCCACCGAAGTTCTCGTTACCGGCATCATAGTTCGTCTGCTCAGCGGGAGCGCCAGTCTGGTACTTATTACGCATGTAGGTGCGGTCGTATTCGGTGCGGTACTCGGTGTTGGTGAGCTGCTCGAAAGCCTCACGAACGCGGCGGAAGACATCGGCATCTGCTACACCGGACTTGTCGGGGTGATGCGTCTTAGCGAGTTCACGGAATGCCTTCTTGATGGCATCAGTGGAAGCGCCAAGCTGGAGACCGAGGTCCGCGTAGTAGTCTTTGAAAGTGTTAGTGGCCATCGCGAAAGGTATTAGCAAAGAAAAGAGGTTCAGCGAAGAGGTTCAGCAAAACGATGAGGCTCAGCGAAGCAGTGAGGTATCAAGAGCTTGGTCAAAGTGGAGAGACGAGGCTGAGGATCGATCGAGAGTGACCCGGATATCTGGTCTATCTCCCGCTGCGATGGTCCTTTTGGTCCGCTTGCCTCAATACGGATAGGTGCCTGTCAGGCACCTACGATTGCAAACAGTCACGTCTCTATTTCCGGCAGGTGCGCCCTCTCCAGGTGACTGAGAGTACCATGAAGGAGAATCTGGGGCTCTCATTGGCTGCGCGGCCGGAAATATAGGTTACGATGGTTGTACAGACGACGAGATTTGAGCAGAATGGCGCGATTTAGAAGCGGAGAGAAGCTCCGTGTAGGCGCTATTGACTCAAGTGGGATAATGGTATTGTCGGTGTACAAACGGCCGTGTTCGCGAGGCATCGCGTAATCAGGTGATGCCGAGGCACTACCCGAAGGGTTCATGTCATACTGGCATGCCTCAAAATATCGGGCGTCATCTACTCCAACATGGACATCTCTCCGGAGGTCAGGAAGCGATATAGCGACTGGAGCGTGGGCCTCAATGCACGTAGCTACCCCTTTCTACTCCTGATCAGACTACCTAATCGCTCGCAGTCGCCGCATCATCCCCGAGGACTTCAATATGAACTCTCTATCAGCTCCCAAACCATCTGAATAGCCACGTTGTCTCGAACTGCGCTGCTCAGACTCCACATTCAGCGTCACACGTCAGGCGACCCTTCCATCTGCGAGTCGAACATTTGTACTCGCGTTTACTCCGCCCATATTACTTTGCGTCCTTCAACTTCATACACCGCTCGTTATTGTTCAAACTGCTAGCATAAAGTTTGTCGGACTCGTGTTTGGCTGTTGTAGGCTGAACGCGATCAGGCCAGGGCTGCACAATGTTATGGTCTTTCTTCATCTTCCGACCAGAGGACTCCACACTCTGCACAACCCCCATAATCTCCTCGGACCGATCGAAGAAATAGGCACAGTCATTGAGCATTGGGTAGTCCTGTCCGTTCCTTAGGCCAAAGTCGCAATAGATAATAACATCAGCGCGGCAATAGGTGGGTAGGCTTGCATTCGCGTCCTGTATGAGCCACACCTGCTTCGCTCAATTTGATGTCTTGCTCGTGGTCGACTTGGTATGTCGCACTCACGGAGAGCATGAGAAGTTTGGCTATGAGTGATTGTGTCTTTGGCTTGGTCAGTGGAGAGAAGATCTTGAGACATTCTTACGGGCCGACGTATTTCATACGGCGATAAGCAGCGACGATCATACAAGACGATGTAAGCTTTGGGTTTGATCACTCGGCGTGCAGCAAGAAAACCCCTTATGGGCACAAGCCCTCTTTTGCGGCAATGAAGGTGCTCGTAGAAGATTCTAGATATACGTTGAGTAGATCAGTCTCTACGTGAGAGTGATGCGGCGGGTAAGTAGGCATGTTTGTCGGTCTACGAACAGGTGATTTACGTTACACTATTGTCTCTCGTGATTCTCATCAAACTTATTGGGCTTTATCAGTCGCGCTCTTAATCCTCCTGCACAATGTGTACCCATCGCTCGAATTTCCCATCTGATTTCCGCTAAGTGGTCTTCTCCATGTCTTCACCTACCTCATTGACAAATGGTCGCTCCATGTCTGCACCTACTTCATTGACGAATGGTCACTCCATGCCTCTCGCATTGCAACCATTGCCCGAACCGGCGGTACCAAAATGGGTTGTGTGTCGCCGCATCCCCCCGTATCACTTTACTCTGGGTTTCACCGGCATACGATGCATCGATCAGCATGCCTTAATACATCAAAGTACGTTTACAGAATGCGTCTGTAATGATCTTGGCACAGCGATAAACGAAGCGAATCGAAGGGCAGCAGATTGCGTCGCAAGTCAAAACGCGGGCTGGGTCAATGACGTTTCCCTAGATGGAAGGCATTACTGGATATGGAATCACGCTCAGCTAAGGAACTTTGATAACTTCATAGCGGTATACTACGTGGAGGGCCCGGTCGATGAATTGTGACTGAAGGTGCTCTTATGGGAATGTCACACTGGCTGGTAATCTTACACTCGGGCGGCTGAGACGAAGATCATTCCGGGGACCACGACAGCGATCAAGATTTTCACTGGATGCGGAAAGGAGGGATATAGTAGTACTCTATCAGTAAAGAGAAAATATCATCTGGCGAAGTTCCCGGACACGGGTACTAGACTCAGACTCATACGTTGCAGTCAATGGTTTTCGTCGTCTCGTTTTGCGCATATATCCCAGGTACCGTCGTGACTTGGAAACTGCCATGTGGATATGTACTCAAGCCGCTCGCCGCTACTAGAGACGACCAATTACAGCACATCGACCCGGTGGCGCATAGCACCTAGAGCGCGGTGATTACTGAAAGAGCGTAATTGTAGCGAATGACGTACTGAGACAAAGGGAAAGAAAAGGTTCCGTGCGCCATTACGTGACTAAACCGGGCAAACGATTTTGAAGTTATTCCCCAGATATTGCGCCCGTCCTCCTTGATCGTACACAGAACCCTTTCGATCAAACAGGACCAAACAAGTGTCTCCTTCGCCATGGCCGACAAGCAACTCCTCTTAGAATTCCTCAAGGCGCAGGATGCGATGAGAGAGTAAAAGTCCCACTATCAAGTTCTTCGTCTTCATCTAACACATATCCAACAGGCCACCTGCTATGGTCACTTTCCTCCACCGCTTGCCAAACAGTGGAGATGTCGCACAAGCAGAACTATGTCGAGATCTCGTTTTCGAACGCTCAGCAAAGATTGCCCAACAGTGCAAGACGATCCGCGAAGACAAGGTGGACATGAGAAGCCGGCCGCCAGGTCTCATCAGTGACTACATCGTCCTCCTTCGCGACAACAAGCCTCCCCGACGACAGTTTCCGACTGCTGGCGACCAGACCATGGACGCTGTCGCCAGGCTTCGCTACATCACGTTGAGCAGTCTTTACCTCTTCTCCGTGGAAATGGAAGACTCTATCTCCGCTCAGATCGTCTTTCGCGCTATTGTAGACAACTTCCACTTTATCTGGCCGAATGGCTTCCGATACCACCCTGGACCTGACGTGATCAACCATGTCTATTACTACACTCTGGCTTGGGACCCCTTGCGCTATTTCCTAGCAGACTGCTACGTGGACTTCGCCAACATCAAGTGGTATATTCCCCACCGGAAGTTCCACAAGGACTTCATGACCAACGTCTCGTTGGGCCATTCGAGGCGTCGTAGCCTTGCACATGGCCCTTCCAGAACTGCCAACCTGCGGAACTACATCTTTCCCCAGCACCTCGCCCAGACCGCAACCAACTCCGCCAGGAAGTCTACCCAGGAAGTACTTTTGAGGCTCACAGAATGAATAGAGCGCTAACAAGACGACTAGGCACGGTAGGAAGGGTCTTGGACGGCGCAGGACGTCGATGTAATTGCCGCAGAAGCATGTCGGTCCGATTGAGAAACCTCAGCAGACCAGAGGTGGGTATCATGGGGTCTTGAGACTGACAGCTTGGGTCGGGAAATAGATGTAGCGGTCAGCAGAGGTACATCATGTAGCCAGATATGCATACTCAAAAACACTGCTCCAATGTGCAATTGACCAGCGTCCGTGTCTCTTTCCCAGGATACCTGGGTAGCAAGCTACAAGCTCCAGTTCCTCTATAGCAAGCATCAGAATCGCCTCATTTCTGTCGTTCTCGTACCCATTGGTCGTATTGCTGAATTTCTGGAATGCAGCTCGCCGTGTCGATATGGAAGCTTCTCGTGCACAGCGCAGCTCACGTGCGCGAAGGCGAGGTAGCAGCTCTTCATTTCCCACTTGGGCGAGGTCACGTCTTTCGTGAAAGTGAGGCAAGAACCCTAGAATGATAGTTGATAGATGGGGATGATGGCTGTACACGCGCTGCTGCGATAACCGACAGCCTTGCGATGTTGTCACTGGGTGACGTCGCGGATGATCAGGGAGATCTCGCCCGATCACGTTAGCGTGAAACTTCACTTGCGGACCCTTCAACCGGCGCAGCGCCATGCTTTCTTTTCTCACCTTATCGGCAGCCACGCAAAACCCTCAATCGTGACGAGACTACCTGCCCGAAAACGTTGAGCGACTTCAAAACCATTTCTCGCGACGCGCGAAGCGCGTTGAAGTTCGACAGACGGCAGCACCCTCCGCCAGTCACGCTTCAGACGTGAGGCTTATCTACTTCTGTCGCGCTGCCGCAACCCCGGAAGGACCCGCTTTACTTTGTGCAGCCTGAGGAAACCTCACTACCGCTATTACTTAAGTCTCACATGTCAGGCCCAACATCAAACCCAGACTGGAACAGAAGCGGCAGTCCTGCCTACGGCACGTTCACTCGGCCACCGTTCAATCCGAATCCCACCAAAAGCCACGACAGTAATGACAGTGCTGTTGCACCCTCCAGCAATGGTGGTGAGGAGGTCTCGCCGAAGCGTCGGCCTTCGCCTCAGCGGAAGCCATCAAAACACATCGAATTCAGAAAGTACTTGAAGCGCCCCCATATGATGGAGACGCAGAGGACGCTGAGCGATGCATTACGATCGGCAAAGAACAGAGAGGAGCAGGAGACTCTACTCCCCGAGGAGGACTACGCTGGATCTGATGGGTGCTTCAACGGACAGGGTGAGCCTATGATCCCTAGAACAGCCAGTACGCCTGGTTTGAACAACAACACCAGGACATATTTCAATATCCACAGGTAGGTCAACGCAGTTGATATGAGTCGCACCGCGGATGTTGACCATGTTCTAGGATACGACGTCTCGTCTTGGCTGTCATCGAAGATCCGTACACAGTGGATCAGCTGCGAGAGCCTCGTATGAACGTTCTCATTGTAAAACCACTGGTTGACCGTCTTTACGATGAAGACGACATCTCCATCGTGTACTGTCTACTCGTCAATCGCATGCAGTTTCTTCGAGAACAGCAATTCCAGCAACATCATCAAACTGTCGATTTGACGCGTGCCAACCTTTGCGAGCTGGTCGCCATGAAGGTGCTGCGACGTCACGACGAAGAGTCTACGGGTAAAGCTGGCCTACTACTCTTGGCACAGATTATGGTCGCTCCGTTCCAGCCGTTCCAAGGCGCGCCTGAAGAGCGTTGTCCACCGCGACACATATCAGAGTACCAGGGCCAGGGTGACAATGAGGGTAAATTGACGGCGCTGGAAGTGGCTATCGTCTCCGAAAGTAAGGTACTACTAGCTGGCTCCGCGAGTCAAAAGGTCATTGACGCGATCTATCGCGGACGGATCGTGTACACTCCGACCGTCTATATGGATATCATACCGGATCACTACAAGTATAAGCCCATCTCGCTTTACGATCCACGCAAGGCACCGACACTCAATCAGTATCGGCTCATGGTACCGAGAACGCGCAACATCATCGAAGTTGTACAGTTCTTCATACTGCTCGCACTCTACTGTTGGTGTATGACTATGCGACAAGATCACTACCTGACTATTGCCGAGATCACGTTCTTACTTTACGGCAGCGGCTGGGTACTAGACGAACTCATATCATGCCTTGAGCACGGTTGGGAGGTACATACACAAGAACTTTGGGCTTTCCTGGACGTCACATTCGCCGGCATATTTCTCATCTATCTCGGCATGCGGTGCCATGGGTGGATGACGAATCAAGACGAAACGGGTAGACAAGCCCTTGACGTTCTTGCTGTCGCGTCCCCAATATTGTTCCCACGTATCGCATTCAATCTTATGCCCGAGAACATGCTGTTCATTGCTCTGAGGGCGATGGTCAAGGAGTTCACAGCACTGAGTCTGATCGCTGTATGGTGCTTTGGCGGCTTCCTGTTGGCGCTCAAATGGCTGAGCATCAGCAACCCCGAAGTTGGCTACGAAGACTCACCAAACTCCATCACTATCTCCAAATGGATGCTCTGGATCTGGTTCGGTCTGGATGGCCAAGGCATCGATGAAGCTCCTGGGTTCCATGAGATTCTCGGTCCTACCCTGATGGTGATCTATGCTTTCCTGGGCAACACGCTATTTTTGACAGTCCTTGTCTCGATTCTGTCCAATACGTTCAGCAAGATCGCAGCAGATGCGACAGCCGAAATCCAATTCCGCCGCGCCGTGCTCACTTTCGAAGGTGTCAAGTCCGATTCGCTATTCGCCTACCGCCCACCCCTTAACCTATTGGCGTTCATCATTCTACTCCCTCTCAAGTTCATACTTTCGCCCCGCTGGTTCCACAAGATCAACGTCTCAGCGATACGTATCTCGAACTTCCCTATTCTCCTCGCCATCAACTACTATGAGCGTAGGTATCTGTGGAAGCCCCGTCGCCACCTCAGCATCAACGGCCCTGGACCCTCCAAACGCACAACATGGCTGCAAGACATTGGTTTCTGGAGGAGCTGGAAGCAATTGAGTCCGCACGCTGATTTGCAGGCCGTGTTTGAAGAGGAGCCACCAGAGGACGTAGTGCATAGAATCGAAGAGGAGGATGACCTTGAGGACGCTATCCTCGAAAACAGTTTCGCAGCGAATGCCATGGGTACTCGTAGTGTGAGTCCAGGAAGTGCCATGACGGGAAGAAGGAGGAGGTTGAGTAGTGTGTGGCCAGGACCGGGCGCTTAGGAAGGGTTTCGGCGGTTTACACGCTAGGTCGTGCCTTGGAGGTTCGCAGCTGTTTTTCCCGGACTATAACGACTTTCGGTACCTCGTATCACCCCATCAATTCAAACCGTTTATCTTCAATGAACATGTGTGTTGTCGCCTATCAGTCGCTTGTCTTTTGGGCCCGTCGCGATGCAGCACCCCACTCCGTACTAACGCCGAGATCCGCACCCAACGTCAAGCTATTACCCCCAGCTTATTGCGCATCGAACCCGTTCGAGATAGCATCGCGACGATAGTATATCATATTACCCCCAGGATACTACTCAATTGACCCTGTGACCATCCGCGGCCTTGCAAAACCGTGCTCTTGTTCGACGAAGCTGCGCGGCCGATCCGCACCGCACATTCTTTCTCCGACGGCTAACGCCTACGGCCGATAAGCATCACCACAACGAAGTCAGGAAAAGATTCTATCTGGTCTTGCGCCTAGAAGGAAGAGAGTGACTCACGATTGGGTGCCTGATCTAGAAAGTATATGCGACGGTGTTGATTGAGGATATATAAAGCGCTCCGACAGCTTGATCAAAAGAGTAGCAACATCAACACTGACCACCTCGAACTCTTGAACACTGAACATCAACTCAAACCCCAAAATGGCAGACATCAACCCTCTCCCCTTCTATCCGCACCCTACGCGCGCCTCGCTACTATCACAGTCTTTGGGCCAAAGGCTCGAAGACCACCCTACGCCAGCCATCGTGCTCGACCGCGCCATCATACGACGAAACTGCGATGCGATGCTCAACATCTGTGCGGAGCTCAAGGTAGGGTTCCGCGCCCACGTCAAGAGCCACAAGACGCTTGAGCTTTCTCAGATGCAAGTGGGAGCAGAGCAGAGCCAACCAGCGAATTTCATCGTCAGTACGATTGCGGAGGCGGAGAACTTATTGCCGTACTTGTGCTATGCGCAGGGGGTGGGAAGGGAAGCTAGTGTATGTCCCATATATCACAATCGAAAAGACATCACTGACGTTTGCTCTCAAGGTACTTTACGGCGTACCGGTCCCTCAATCTGGCATCCCGCGTCTCATCTCTCTGGCATCGAAATTGCAACCGAGATCCGTCAGTGTCATCATCGACAACGAGGCAGCTTTTCTCAAGTTCCACGAGCGACTCGCTACCTCTGATACGGAGCTGGAGATAGGAGTCTTCATCAAGATTGACACGGGCTATGAACGCGCTGGCATCAAGACTTCATCTCCGGGTTTCCCATCACTTGTCACGACGGTGGTAGAGAAGAGCCAGGAGCCAACATCTGGATGCTTCCTGCAAGGTTTCTATTCGCACTTCGGACACTCGTATGGTGGGTCCTCGGAAGATGATGCCGCTAATGGCCTAATCGAGGAACTGGCGGGCTTAGAAACAGCAATCAAGGCTGTTCCCGAGAGCTTTGATGGAAAGTTGGTACTGAGTGTGGGCGCAACACCTACCGCGACAGCAGCACAGAACATGCTGTCCAGCTCTAGCCCCAAAGTCCAAGAGTTCCAAGATGTGCTTCGACGTCTGCAGAAAGACCACGTCGTTGAGCTGCATGCAGGGGTATACCCGTTGCTAGACTGCCAACAAGTCGCGACACATGCTAGGCCATCGACTTCATCTAGTGGAGCCACGTTATCCTTCCAGCCTCTCTCCAAATCTAACATTGGTATCCGCATGTTACTCGAAGTAACAAGTGTATACAATGAGCGATCGAAGCCTGAAGCTCTAGTATCCGCTGGCTCTCTAGCGATGGGTCGCGAACCTTGCAAGTCCTACCCGGGATGGGGTATTGTTACGCCTGCACTAGGCAATGCTTCCGCTAAGCACGTATACGACGAGCGAGAGGGCAAGACGGGATGGATCGTTGGACGCATCAGCCAAGAGCATGGTATCTTGACATGGGAGGGCGATAGGAGCGAATGCAACGAGTTGACGATCGGGGATAAGGTTATGGTCTGGCCAAACCATGCTTGTGTGGCTGGCGCTGGGTTCGGGTGGTATCTTGTGGTTGACTCGGACGCGGGTGGAGATACGGTCGTGGATGTCTGGGCCCGATGGAGGGGCTGGTAATCCGATATAGAAGTAGGTTGAGGCGTTGTGATCGCTCGGTGTTACTCGGCTTCCGATGCTATAACCCATGTCAATGTAGTTGTAAGAGAACCCCGTTCACACACCCAAAGAGATGTTGGGTGATGGGACTTGTATGCTCTCGTATTGTCTGACCTCAACTGGCGTCGTCTCGACTTTGCGCTGCTAGTATCGCGCGTGGATGGCAACAACTCCAAAAGCAACGAGTCTGGCGTCTTCAATTGCCCAATCTGCGTGTGTAGTTTGATGACTTTGACTTTGCTCACACTCCGAGTTGACATTTCTGCAGGCTTGTACGACTCGCGCAGCATCTGGTCCTGGCGCTGTCGGCATGAAAAGCCGCTGACAACTTCCGCCAGTATTGTCCTGCCCATCGCGTATGTCTGCGCGGATCGTTCTGCAGTCTTCAAAACCATCTGATCCGATCCAGGACGAGTCGCATTTCGCGGCGTATAATGTCCGGCACAGCTACATCTCGTTCGTCGGGTTCGGGTTGCGGCGACGGGATGGGAGGACACGAGTTGCGTGGTTTGCTACTGTAGCGTTGCAAGAGGGTAGTTCGCGCCGTTGTTTCTTGTAACGTTGGTCTGCATCTTGATCAAACTTTCTATTGTTGGTGGCTGCCAGCCGCTCTCTAGCCCAGCGCCAGAGGCATGTTGCACGGGTTGGTAGATGGAAGAAGTGATGGTCGCTGGGTGAAGCTTGCCGATCGCGTGCCCGGTGATTGGATGCTCGTGACCCGTAATATGCTTGCCAGGCACAAGCACAAGTTTGTAATTATGCGCGTGCATCCCAAAGCTTGGGATCCATAGCTTCCCGCGGAGATCGGCCAGGAACCGTGGCGCTTGGTAAACTCACGTTGGAGCCCATTCATGACGTCTGCTATGCGTTGCGCCATTTGGCAGCTAAAACATCAATCGGGATATGATAGGCCTCGGCACTTGACCTGACCGAGTTGGAAAACGGCGACATGGCGGGATCGTCGCTCAGGGCAGCCATAGGAGTGCTTGGGGGCGTTCCTGGGTGTGTTGCTGGCGGCTGCAATACGTCTTCTAGCGCACACAGTGAGGATGCCACGGCCAAAATGCCAAACCGCCAAATCACCTGCTCGACACGTTGCAGCCAGCTAAAGGCCGCGGGCGGTCTAGAAAACGGATATCTGTAGTAAAGGGCGCCGCTGGGGATAGGCACTGCCAAAGTTTATTCTTGTTTGAGGCTTGCCCGTCTGCTCCTAGTCGTGAAGGCTGTATGGCGGAGAGTAGCCATGGCTTCCCCGCCCTGCCTCTGGATACCAACCGTCTCGGGCACTAAGGCATCCGCCAGCCTGCTTGCGGGCAAGCCTCCTGCACTACCTGCAGACCTCCTGGCGACCAGAAACCCCCCGTCTCTGTGCCAGATCCCAGGCTGATCTGTGACCTGTGACCTGATGACTGACGAACCGAAGGGGTCCTTGAACCTTGGGACCGTGTCCAGTCTTCCTTCCGCCATCTCCGGCACCTTCAACATTTCCATCCCCTGCGGCGTAGACTCTGCACACACAATGCCATCCTGCACCATGCGTCTTTAAGAAGGCCCGACGACGATACACCCTCCAGCGCCCCGGCCTCGACAACCCAGTGTTTCGTGCTTATGCACAGCCCATATCCTTGAACTGCGAGTTTGGGCTTGCATTGGCTTTGGCTTCTGTAGCACCATAATCCGAGCTGGAGTAGCATCCACTCGCTACTCGCCATGGTTCCTTTTCGACGCTTATCGCAGAGGGGCCGTCGCAGCTTCGACAACCGCGACTCCTACGAATGGCAAGACGAGCGAGACAAACGCATCATGACGGCCACCTTCCCCATACACCCTCTCTCCTCTATGCAGGCGCCCTTTGAGGAGTCGATGCTCGACGCCACTGGCGAAACGGGGCACGTTCCCTTCGCCATTCCCAAGAAGAGCGTTAAGACGCGACAGCAAATGCTGTGCAGAGAGGAGAATGCCTCTGAGCCCTCGTGGAACTTCACATACAACTGCCACTGGAGGAGCAACGCAAAGGGCAAATTTCATCCTCTAACAAAGACGGTCGCGCAGATCATCTTTGGTGTCCACCTGCTGCATCAGCATCTGGAAAAGTCCGTCGCCGATGTCGCCGACATATTGCTCAAGCATGTCAATGAGCTCGACAGTTTCCTGCAGCGGGCGAATGAAGACCTCGAAAGCAGCATGAAGGACATGCTGTTCCGGCATAAATGTCTAAAGGTGCCCATGGAACACGTAAACGAATTCGATCGTCTCCTCGAAGACCGCTCATACCGCGCCCAACTGCTCGACGGCAACATCGTGATCGAACGCACCATTGGGCGCATGTCGCAACTGCTCAACGACTACCTGATCGACATCAACGTATTTCGCGAAGCCAACCAGGAGCTCGATCTATACCTAGGCGATGTGGGAGACGAATGGACATACCGCAATGAGGATATTGGGCGCATATATTCAGCCATGTGTGGTAACACCGGAGGCTGGTCGCAATTCTTGCAAAGCCTCGTAGCAAAGGCTGAAAGGCTGGGCGTTGTGCTCGTACAGGTCAGCAGCTATTGCAATGAGATCGAGAAGCGGTGTGGCGCTGCAAGTCGCCGAAGTTTGGTATGTTCGCTGCCAGAATCCGCGTCGAACCCGCTTCGTGGGCTATGTTCTCAGCTGGAGCTTCGCTAATAGCCCTAGATTGCGACACGCACATCTTCACGAAATTCGTCCAATTCGCGCGAGGCACGCCCATTTCGAAACTTTGCCAACAACAAACCTCTTCCAACCCCCCCACCCGAACGTCCGCCATTCATGAGCGCATCATCATCCGGTAGGGAGACGCCTGCCAGCTTTGGCACACCCCAGCGACATTCGACTTTACGAGCGAGGCCGCAGCAGCAACAGCATCAACAACAGCAGCAGCAGCCCGAGATCACAAACGCATCCGATTCCACCACAGAGACGCCCAAACGGAGCGAAGACTCGTCTTCTGCGTCTGCCGTTTCCAACACAGACGTCGATGTACGACGTCAGGCAAATCAGTCCGGGTACTACCGTGAGGCCTGGCGCAACGACGAGCAACGTGACGGAGCGACACCGCATGCAGAGTCTAGTCGTGCAACACATGTTCCGGGGCACCAGCATAAAGTGTCTTCGCCATCTAACCTATCTGCAGAGGAAAGCGCATCAGCAACGAGACGCATGTCGGCGAAACCACAAAACGGAGAATACAGTCCGCCTTTGACCGGCAAAGATTCGGCATATTGTTCTGTGTCGGGCGCCTCAGCCGTGTCACCGGGCTACGCATCGCCACGCTCCGTGTCCTCCATGTCCTCGCGACAAACCGCCCAATTTGGTCTTTTCCCTAGTCGAAACTTGAGTACGCCGAAAGGTTCCATGTCGAGTCGACTAGGTGCCAGCTCTCCTACGTTCAATCGTCCTGAGCAAACCCCTAAGGCTGCGGACATGCCAAGCCGACCACCAACCTCTTTGTCCACGTTCTCAGATGCTTCGAACAAGCGACTTTCCAAACGAAGTAGCTTCTCATCTCTCAAACGGCTATTCACCAAGAAGAAATCTGGCGATATAGGTCCTATCGCCGAGTGATACCCTCTAGTTTGATCTTTGTTATCCCTTGTCCCGTCCTTGGTCCTCTTGTCTGGCGTTGCAAGGCTATATACCCCTTTGACTTTGCGTTTCTGTGTATTACGCAATCCAAATCTCATAGTCTTTGCCGTGGTTCTGCCCAGCGTTCTCGATGGCTTCCTGGGGCTTTCGCATGTATATATTTTCGCCCTGGTAGATGTAACGCGGTAACGAGCAACGTGTAATGTCTTTAACTTCGTGTGCGGACGTCATCGCGGCAGAAGGCGCCGTCGTGCGGAGGACGTCGGTGATGCGGTGGTCTGGTGTGCTTGCTGGGAGCAGTTTCGGAATGGGTTGCTGTTGGATGCTGCGCTATCCTGCGCATGGTGGGCAGCTGGGGTGCGAGAAGGAGAAGCGAAGAGCTGCTGGCTGCTGGCTGCCGGTTTGGCGCCACGGGTGGTAGGCCCGCCGTAGGGGTAGGTATGGGAAAGCTGTACGCACAAGTAGGTAGGGGCCATTCTCATATGCATCTCTGCTACTGACCCTTTCTGTATCGTCTCTGTATTCCTTCTGTGTCTGATGTTTCTGCCTTCCTGTGCGAGATGCTGGCGGGGTAGGGGTAGCCTCTGCCGTAATGGACGTGAAGGAGGCGCGAGTCTCGCTATCAAAACAACGTCTCCGCCGAGCTCCCTCCGTCTCCTCTACCTTGCCCCCACCCACGACACCACCACACTCAACAGCACTCTCCATTTGGCGGAGATGTTGGCGAGGGTTGTGTAAAGGTCACCCGCTTTCGTCTCTTTGGATACTCGCCGCCTTGTGCAGTATCGCTTCTTCTTTTTGGTTATACCAATAACTCCCACATCTTTTGGCAGCGCCGTAATCAGGAGAGCCACCACCGCAGCAGCTTCGCTCACGCCCTGCATACAACCTTTGCTTGCTCTCCTCCCAGCGACTTTCGCAGCTGACAGCAGTATGCCGCTCTCTGATCAGGATCCCAACGGCGGCGGCCGCAACTCGCGAGCCTCCAACGTCTCTGCCATGAGCCGAGCATCAGGTAAACCCGTATCGCGGGCACCCAGTGCAGACCTTCAACCTCTTAACCGCGGCGTCACGTCCATGCTCCGCACCGAGACCGAGATAGGCGACGTTAGCATCGGCCGTCCTAAGTTCGACGACTTGTCTGCCATGAGCAACGCACCACGTCCGCTGCGTTCGCGCGCGACCAGCAGGATGTCGCAAGTTTCTTCCACGTCCAACACTTCCAGTCGGGGTAGCAAGCAGCACTTCCGTTCTTACCCCTCCTCCTCTTCTGCACCGCGTCAGCCAATGCAACACCATGGGCCCGTGTATACTGCCGACACGCTGTCTCCAACGATGATGAACGCCACCGGATCATCGCCTTTCAACAACCGAAGAGACAACCGCGACAGGGACGCGCATCGCTCGCACTCGATGACGAATACCATACAGCCCCCAGCGTACGGCCTCTCCAGCAACAGGTCTATTCCCAGCTTGCGCCCTCGGCCAGCGTCCCGATCTTCGAACCCAAGCCCATACTATGCACACCCCGCCGGGGGTGGTTTCAGGCAGCCTGTTCCATACTCGCGATCGGTCCAGTCCGCCCTGAGCGACGACAGCGGAGTACACTTCCAAGGGCCGCGGACCTACGACGGTCAGCGACTGCCCTATGCTGGCCAGGTACAAGGCTACGGCAACCCAGGATACACAAATCATACGTATCGGCAGCAGCATGCTGGACAAGGACAAGACCAACGAGGCTTCCACAACGGACAGGGCCCCGGGCAGATGAGGACCAAGAATCCATCCTCTCGGTCTACGATGAGCCTTGAAGATCCTCCCGTGGAAGACGACGACTTTCCTCTCTACCACGCGGCTACCAGACAACTCATGTCTCGCAGGATGACAGGCAACTCCGCCCGCGAGCCTCGTTCAGAAGATCGAAGAGAGCACAGGCGTCCGGATGAATACCAGCCACCTTTACCAGCCGACCACCGCCAACGGATCGCTGCTGAACAAGCTCGTCTCAAGAGGTCTGCGCCTGCTTCCATGTCCAGTTTTAACACAAACTTGCGTACTGAATCAGACCCGCCGTCGTCTGACATGGCTATGCCATCAACTCCGAAAGATGGTAGCTCCATGGAAGTGCACCGAAACCTCGATAGAAACAAGGTCTTCAAAGCCGCCAACCCGAACCGCCTTGTTATTCAGGAAGAGTATCCTCCAGTACCATACTACAACACGAGTGACCAGCTCGGACCTGTGGCGTCTGCGGACCCAGGGACGGATGCTGATCCCGACGGCTTCATAGACCGAAAGATAATCATTGTCGAACAGTTTCGTCCGGCTGGGGCGGCATTGAAGAGTGATCCTTTTTTAGGACAAGAGGCACGACCAATGTCGATGGAGGTCGTGTCTCCCCACCTAGACAACATCGCATCCAATACCGTGAGAAATTGCGAGAAGACCTCAAGCTCGATCTCGAGCGCGAACGCGAGGCCGAGCGCAAAGCCCAGAAGCATTCGCGAAAGCGACATTGCGGAACTCCCAGCGTCCCCCGTAGCTCACCGCATCACAAGGAATTTGATCCTAAGAGGTCTGGAGGCTTCAACGACGGGCGATATCCAGTCTTCGATGGAGTTAGTAACCTCTTCGGGGCCATCTCCCTCGCTCCCGAGCAAGTCTCCATCTCCGTCAAGAAAGCCCCCCGTTCCAAGGTCTCCGACACAACTCTCAAGGCCAAAGTCTCCAACACTACAATCAAGGCCAAAGTCTCCGATACCACTATCAAGGCCAAAGTCCCCGACACCGCAATCACTGACGACGTCTCCGACACCGCAGTCGTTGACAAAGTCGCTGACAACACGGTCGCTGACACCAAGGTCGCTGACTCCGGGGCCTCTGCCGCTGTCGAAGACCAATGAGGTCACCCATTCTTGTGATATACCTGTTAAGGAGTACTTTGTATCTGATATACCTCGTGGGGCCGTATTGCATTCGGCGGACCGCGGAGAAAACCGACACAGTATCTTATCGCAGACTGGATCCAGCATCCTCGACTCGTCCACTCTTGAATTCGCGGTCCAGCATTCCATACCAACGGCCAATAGCGGTGGCTTCCAGAACGAGCCCGGTGTTAGGATTCATGCTACCACGAACATGTCTCTCAGTCCTGGCAATAGTACCGGGGATGGTATGTCGGATGTTCTTGCAGGGTATCAGGGATCTGATTATAAGAACGAGACCGACGCTTTGGTGCGAATCGAGACGGCCAACGAGAGCAATTATGAGGAGCACACGGATGCTTCAACAGAACATGACATGAAGCCGCTGCCTCTTGCCCTTCGATCCAGAAGTAGCCATGCACAAGGGTCGTCCGATGAGCTGTCCTTCAAGTCTTGTACCGATCTGCCGGATGTCTCTTCAGAATCGATACCATCCGAGCCAGGGAAAGAAGACATCAAAGCGTCTTCCATATGCGCCATTGACTTTGCGCCGCAGCGAGATGCGGTAACGAAGGAAGCAGACACTCACTCTTTTGCGACTGGTGTGCACCCTTTCCGTGCTAGTTTCGCACCTCCGCCTCGACTCCAAACGTCCAACCTAGGAACGGTGATCTTGAATCAGGGCAGGACGATTGTGGAGGCACCCTTGTCCAAGCCCCCTTCTGCTATGCTTCGCAAACAGCCTCCTATACCGCGTCGAGAATCCAGCTTTTCTATCGTAGCGAGCAAATTGCGGACTAGCTCCAAGCAGAGCATGAAGCAAGGCTCGATATCGGTATCTGGCTCGTCATCCACGCTGGGCACTACGCACCAGGGGCCAGCGGTACCGCCCCGA